>NC_079156.1:38768579-40208579 GCF_947563725.1 Argiope bruennichi
AATTTTTTTTTCTGTGAAAACCCGGTTTAAAATGGTTTGAATGATCACGCGATTATTGCACAATCGTCAACTTTTAGAAAAACGATGTTTTTTTTTTTTTCTTTTTTTTTCCCTCCCCTTCTTAAAATCATTCGAGTTCCAAAACTTTTTTTGCCAGCTAGAAAAATTCAAAATAATATATATAAACTTACGATACCCACCTCGCTGTTTCGCGTTCATTTCCATTTTCTTCTCTGTGTTTCTTCTAGCGATAACTTTTTACGACCTTGCTCTTTATTGGTCAGACAGGAGAAACGTGTACATGGCAGACATTCTCTCCAAGTTGTAACTTTTTATTGGCGATAAGCCGCCATAAGTGACAATCCTATTTTCCATTTTCTTATAACCCTAAAAGCAAAAAATATCCAATTTTCTGTCCATGCATTTTGTGACTCTGAAATCCCTAGATCAAAACCACTTCACATTCTCATATCATAATAGAATCCATAGGTTTAAATTTTATCCGTCAAATTTCATTCGATCTTTTAGATTTCTTAAACCTAAAAAAAAAAAAAAAAAACTACAATTTGTGTTATTCCGATTATTTACTTACTAGGTCACATTAGAATTCTTTCTCTTTTACTAATCTTCGAAACTGTTATTTTCCCCGCAATGCATCAAAAACAAAAAACAGTTTAATTTTTGCTTAAATTAACACATTAGGAAGCAAAACTTTTAGAAATTCACAGGTTCTCAGACACATAACTCAAAACTATCTTGCTTCGCGAAAGATTTTATTATCCCGGGAATTAGCACTTTTAGTTTTCGTACTTATTAATCTTAACATATAGGAATGGTCTGTTGTTTTCTTTACGCTGAATAATTAAATGAGTTCTACTTCAAAAACTGAAGAATTCTCACCTCGAAAAGCGACATCTGTTTTCATGGAACTGAATAAATGAATTTTAAAGCTTGTTTTCTACACATAAATTAAAGAATTTTATCTCTCTTGATTTGCTCGTGTAGCGACTACTAATGTAATTTGCATTCTTCTGATATTTTACTTGTAAAGAAATCTTTATTTCATGTTTATGAGTAAATTTAAACTTTATTTATTTATTTTTTTGCAAACGTTTTGATCCAAATTCTAACCGTTTGTGTATATTATTTTTTGAAAGTTTTGAAAATGATTGTTAATAAGAATTAAACTATTATAATCATATGTATTTAAACACTTCTATTTAAATTATTCATGTTATGCTTTAAAGAATGTAATTTTGTATGTCTAAATTGTAAATCTCAATGAATTATAAATTTTTAAAAAATGAAATGAATAAAATAAAAACATATCTATTTTTATTGCAATAATAAAAGTATATTGTTCTCTTTTATTTACATATTTAAAATAATTATAAACCTTAATGGACTAGTCGCCCTGACAACACCACTGATCCCATTTCGCTAAATTTTTATTCATTTGATAGACCATAGTCTTTAGATATGTCATTAATATTTGCAACAGCCGGAATGAGAGCCTAAATCATATCCTCTAGGGATTCCATTGTGGCAGTATGGGAAATTTACTTTTTGGGTGACATTCATAGATGTGCAATATTGGACAATAACTATAAATATAGATTTGTAAGACAGTGTGTATATGATTACAAAGAAGGTACCTCTTCGAAAAACAAGATATTGTTACAAATTTGTAATTTTGCTACCCGGCACGAATAGTGTCATCCTGGGAAAAATCGTCAAAACCCTTTGTAAGATCTGTCCTGTGCGTCAATGACTTAAAAGCTTGGCGGCCATTTGGCGACTTGGCGACGAATTTGGCGAGTTTGGCGACTAAATGGATCATACTGGAAAGTTCGAGAAGTTTCACGATCCATCCAGTAGGAACCAAGATACACTCTGGTACGCTCTGATTGGTCTGAAGATTCTAGCCCCGCCTCCCGGAACTAAAAAAGACGGGCACTCTGAAGCGGCAGTGGAGTTTTGTGTATAGTCAGAAGTCGTGTGTGAGAGGAGTCGGAGTCGCCGACAAGTAAAAGATTTTAGAGGATTAGACAGCAATTAAGCTTCTGAACTAGCGATTAAATGCGCTGTGTCATTACGATTGATTGGTGGTATTTGTAGAAGAAAAATTTTGTAACAATATTTTGTCCGGTGTCCCTGTATACAACGTTGTCTTTACAATGAAGGGTGCTCTAACTGGGGGGGGGGCTCATATGAGGATAAGCAGTTTCTAGCATGGTGGTTGGTTCTCGCTATCCGAGTGGGTACAGAAATGGTGGAGATCGGTTACCTCTTTCCGACAACGAGACTTGTTTTCCACGGGAAGTGTTGTACCGTAGCTTGTGTTGATCTTTAGTTGTCAACCTTAGTTCTCACCAATGCTGTTGCAGTGGTCCGGTCATTAAGATTTATTAGTGTGTTTCAAGGCTGTCAGAATAGTCAATTTGTGACTGAAGTGAATAGCAACATTGGCAAAAATTTCAAAGACTGCGAAGGAGAGCAGATATGATTTGAAAACTGTTTTTTGTGTGCATCGGCATCATTTACCGTAACGTTTGTAATAATACATCGTTAATTGAAAAATAATAATAATAAATATTCCATTAGTAGTCAACCTGGCGAGATTTCAAATAAGTCGCCAAGAGGTGGGCCCATCTAGGATTTTAACGAATTAAATTATAATTCCATATTTAAGAAATTAACATAGCAATCATATTATTAATAAATTTTCAAAATCAAATATTTTAAAATTCTAAAAGAAAATCTCGTTTCACAATAATTTTTTGCTAACTTTTTTTAATTTTAAAATCTTATTTTTTTAATCTTTTGCTAGCTTTTACTATTTTTTAATTGAAACCATGAAATTTTTAACTATCACTGATATTTTTGTATGACTAAAAACAGATTAAAATAGGCTAAATAGATTATTATATTTGAAAAATTCTTCTTACAATTTGAATCGAAACTTGGAAGTCTTGAACTTTCTATTACGAGAAATATCTGTAACAAGCAAATAGATAAAATTTTTGAAACTATATTTCACGTTATCTTCAACAGAAACCAAAAGTATCAAGATATAGTCTAGAGATTTCTGAGCTTAGTGGATCATAAAAGTTCAGTCTACTGTAAATAAAATTTGATACTCTATTCACAGCAGAAACATAGCAAAAACTAGACGCTTACTGAATTTTTAATATAACTGGAAATGTGAAATATTTTTTTTAACTTATTTTTCAAAATTTCAGACTACGAACTTTTTTGCAAAGTATTTTCTTCCATTTTCTACAGAGAATGTTTCCGAATCTATTTCGTTATTAATAAAATAACTTTCCTTTCCTTCCTTTTATATTTCTTATATTTCATTTATAAACGAAACAATTTCTGTAAACTTTATTTAGCTTCATTTGTTTCATGTTTAGAAATATGGTATTTGATAACGATTTTTCACTCGCTCTTTATGATTATAATACTTTCACATTTTTTTTCCTTTTGTTTTCTTGTATTATGTTAATATTCGCAAAATTTAAATATCAGTTTATCGATTAAATTTCCATTTCATACCAGTAGCGCCATTTCATACAATGCCCCCTAATAACGGATTTCAGAAATAAGTTGTTACACGATTCTATGTATTTATATTAGTATATATTTTAGAAATATGATGCATAATATTCATAAAAATGAAAATCGCACTTTACAATAGTGAATTTTTTTCACGAAATGACGACCAGGTGGCACCACTAGTACTAAAAGTAAATATTATTTTATTTCATGAGTAACTAACAATTAAGTTCAGAAATTATTAGAATATTGCATTTTCATCAAGAATATATAAGTATACAAAAAATTAATTCTTCAGCATGTGAGATGCTGTGTGAAATCCTGCTTTACAATTCTGTCTTTACTAAGAAGCAGCATGTCAAATTAAATGAAAGTGTTTACGAGTTTAAGACATTTTAAGACCTAATATCATCTAATTTTGCAAGAACATATTTATATTTGAATGAAATTTTGCATGTTTATGCGTATTTATGGGCGTAACCATAGATCGTAATCAGAAGCAAAAAATTCTGAAAAGTCGTTGTTTCTTTTCTATTTAAATAAAAGGCGTTTAAAAGATTGAAAAAATATTTTCATACTGTAATTTTTATTTGTCAATACAATAAAAATAATATTTAAGAATCATACGAGGAAATACAATATTCTTACCTTAAACATTCTAAGTTTTGGTGAAAATCGATGCTAAAACCGGAAAAATAATCAAGGTGATTGAAAAGCAGAACTGTTCAATCGATTTTGAACGTGCGTTTACTTTACCGATAATATTAATAATGGCGCCAGAATTTGAATAGAATTTATTAATATCCATAGAATGATTTAGAATTGTAATTTTTCACTAAATTCGGTGACTATTTTCCATACAAATTAAATAGCCGAGAAAATTGATCTGCTTCTATTTCACTTTAGGCACAACCAGACTAATAGGCCTTCTATTTGAAAATTTATAGAAATATTTGATATACATTTACAGTTATAGTGTGAAATTTCACATATTTCATTTTGGAGTTGAGTTTATATACATAGATAGATATACAATCTATTCTTCCACGTATGGTATGAAACTTAAAACTTTCATAATTTTCAAGTATAGATCACTTACTAAATTTTATTATCTGTTGTTTTCTCTAGTTTCTAATTAAATAATTACATCCGTTTCAGGAATGTGCTATTCAACTAAGAATCTCTATAGATTATGGGTAACTTTTGCTTACAATTTTGTCATTGCTATATAGATTTAACATTGCCTCATTAGTTGGAAAGTGATAATTTGATGCTCGTAAAACGCTTGAGTATGACAATTAAGAGTTAATATTTAATCAATTTGTTATAAAAATTTTATGCAGGTTTACAATACAGATATAATGACAACATACTATATTTCAATTTTTGTGTGTGTGTGTGTGCGTGTGTGTGTGTGTGTGTGTGTGTGTGTGTGTGTGTGTGTGTGTGTGTGTGTGTGTGTGTGACTGAGACAAAAAATACATCCAAAAACGGATTTTTGGATTTATTTGTTCGAGATTCATTTAAAATCTCGAAGTTAATCTTCGTGACGATTACAAAAATTTCGCTTTACATATTATACGAAGAAAGTAATTGCTTACTAAGGACACTTTTATTAATGTACTGATAAGCAGATACTTTATAGTTTTCATTTTATAATCCTTGATAATAAATATCATGGCATATTGAAATCAAATTATATATATATGTGTGTGTGTGTGTGTGTGTGTGTGTGTGTGTGTGTGTGTGTGTGTGTGTGTGTGTGTGTGTGTGTGTGTGTGCGCGTGCGTGCGTGCGTGCGCGCGTGCGTGCGTGCGCGCGTGCGTGCGTGTAAACATTTTTTTTTTAATTTTTTTTTTTAGCAGAAGTCAGTTTCGAAGACAGTGAGGAGACTTTATATTTTTTAACTTCGTTTTATTTCCGTGTCCCGGAAGACATGATTTTTTTTGCACGAGCAGAAGCGATACAACAAGAAATGAGGAAAAGCTGATGAAAATTTTATCCCTGTAAATATATACTATGCGATTTTAATAGGAATTTCTAACACGTGTCGATCACAAGTAAGGGAATCATAGGGATCTTTTAAAGGAATGCTCTTAGCTGGACAATATTTTATCCCTTCACCCGGAGTGTGGGAACCGCTGACTGAAGCATTTTCACAGAGCTTTTGCAGTATTAATTAAATTGAAAAAGTTGAATGGGATCAGGAAATAAGAGAATATTTTAGAATGAAATTAATGTGAGCTGAATTAGACTAAAAATTAGGAAATTGATTAAGTTTAAATTAGATTTTAAAATATCATTACACACACACACACACACACACTCACACACACATACACACACACACAGACATATATATATATATATATATATATATATATATATATATAATATTAAAATAATGTAATGAAGTATTTTTATAAAAGGAAAAAATTACGTTCTAAACAAAATTTTATTAATGTACTGAAAATCGATTTCTTTTCGAATATAATTATTGAATATTTTGTAGTTTTTCATTCAATAATTCATTATTATAATTATTATGGCATGGTGAAAAAAATATTTTGTCAATTTCATTACCAGAAATATATGAAGATATTTAAAAATTGAATTTCCACCGTGATTCAATAAATACACAGAATATCGAAGATTAGCATATCAGGAAATGAGTAACGAATCTATAACAAAATTCTATATTTGAAAGCAAAAAAGAAATCAAATGAAATAAAAGCCAGGTGTAGAATTCAAGAAAAGCCTAATTTTTAATATAAATTAAAGATATTTCAAAAAAATTATAAAAATAACATGAACTCCTAACCTTAAAATAAAAATCTAGATCATTCGAAAAATTCGATTCACAAATGTAATGAGACCAAAATTGGAAACAAAAACTGATGCATATCTACAATTTCAATAATAAATAGAAACTTGAAATCTGATATCGCAAATTTCAAGTTATCATGTGAGAACATTATTTTTTAAGTCACGTGGTATCAGTCCGATCGAAAAACATCATGCTCTCATATGACTCATATTTCGTAATCACCGATATTTAGAAAAGGGTTAATTTTTGTCCATCTCAAAATAATAATCGAGTTCTAAAATCTTTCATCGAGATAATTTTTTTTTCTGTGAAAACCCGGTTTAAAATGGTTTGAATGATCACGCGATTATTGCACAATCGTCAACTTTTAGAAAAACGATGTTTTTTTTTTTTTCTTTTTTTTTCCCCTCCCCTTCTTAAAATCATTCGAGTTCCAAAACTTTTTTTGCCAGCTAGAAAAATTCAAAATAATATATATAAACTTACGATACCCACCTCGCTGTTTCGCGTTCATTTCCATTTTCTTCTCTGTGTTTCTTCTAGCGATAACTTTTTACGACCTTGCTCTTTATTGGTCAGACAGGAGAAACGTGTACATGGCAGACATTCTCTCCAAGTTGTAACTTTTTATTGGCGATAAGCCGCCATAAGTGACAATCCTATTTTCCATTTTCTTATAACCCTAAAAGCAAAAAATATCCGATTTTCTGTCCATGCATTTTGTGACTCTGAAATCCCTAGATCAAAACCACTTCACATTCTCATATCATAATAGAATCCATAGGTTTAAATTTTATCCGTCAAATTTGCATTCGATCTTTTAGATTTCTTAAACCTAAAAAAAAAAAAAAAAACTACAATTTGTGTTATTCCGATTATTTACTTACTAGGTCACATTAGAATTCTTTCTCTTTTACTAATCTTCGAAACTGTTATTTTCCCCGCAATGCATCAAAAACAAAAAACAGTTTAATTTTTGCTTAAATTAACACATTAGGAAGCAAAACTTTTAGAAATTCACAGGTTCTCAGACACATAACTCAAAACTATCTTGCTTCGCGAAAGATTTTATTATCCCGGGAATTAGCACTTTTAGTTTTCGTACTTATTAATCTTAACATATAGGAATGGTCTGTTGTTTTCTTTACGCTGAATAATTAAATGAGTTCTACTTCAAAAACTGAAGAATTCTCACCTCGAAAAGCGACATCTGTTTTCATGGAACTGAATAAATGAATTTTAAAGCTTGTTTTCTACACATAAATTAAAGAATTTTATCTCTCTTGATTTGCTCGTGTAGCGACTACTAATGTAATTTGCATTCTTCTGATATTTTACTTGTAAAGAAATCTTTATTTCATGTTTATGAGTAAATTTAAACTTTATTTATTTATTTTTTTGCAAACGTTTTGATCCAAATTCTAACCGTTTGTGTATATTATTTTTTGAAAGTTTTGAAAATGATTGTTAATAAGAATTAAACTATTATAATCATATGTATTTAAACACTTCTATTTAAATTATTCATGTTATGCTTTAAAGAATGTAATTTTGTATGTCTAAATTGTAAATCTCAATGAATTATAAATTTTTAAAAAATGAAATGAATAAAATAAAAACATATCTATTTTTATTGCAATAATAAAAGTATATTGTTCTCTTTTATTTACATATTTAAAATAATTATAAACCTTAATGGACTAGTCGCCCTGACAACACCACTGATCCCATTTCGCTAAATTTTTATTCATTTGATAGACCATAGTCTTTAGATATGTCATTAATAGTTGCAACAGCCGGAATGAGAGCCTAAATCATATCCTCTAGGGATTCCATTGTGGCAGTATGGGAAATTTACTTTTTGGGTGACATTCATAGATGTGCAATATTGGACAATAACTATAAATATAGATTTGTAAGACAGTGTGTATATGATTACAAAGAAGGTACCTCTTCGAAAAACAAGATATTGTTACAAATTTGTAATTTTGCTACCCGGCACGAATAGTGTCATCCTGGGAAAAATCGTCAAAACCCTTTGTAAGATCTGTCCTGTGCGTCAATGACTTAAAAGCTTGGCGGCCATTTGGCGACTTGGCGACGAATTTGGCGAGTTTGGCGACTAAATGGATCATACTGGAAAGTTCGAGAAGTTTCACGATCCATCCAGTAGGAACCAAGATACACTCTGGTACGCTCTGATTGGTCTGAAGATTCTAGCCCCGCCTCCCGGAACTAAAAAAGACGGGCACTCTGAAGCGGCAGTGGAGTTTTGTGTATAGTCAGAAGTCGTGTGTGAGAGGAGTCGGAGTCGCCGACAAGTAAAAGATTTTAGAGGATTAGACAGCAATTAAGCTTCTGAACTAGCGATTAAATGCGCTGTGTCATTACGATTGATTGGTGGTATTTGTAGAAGAAAAATTTTGTAACAATATTTTGTCCGGTGTCCCTGTATACAACGTTGTCTTTACAATGAAGGGTGCTCTAACTGGGGGGGGGCTCATATGAGGATAAGCAGTTTCTAGCATGGTGGTTGGTTCTCGCTATCCGAGTGGGTACAGAAATGGTGGAGATCGGTTACCTCTTTCCGACAACGAGACTTGTTTTCCACGGGAAGTGTTGTACCGTAGCTTGTGTTGATCTTTAGTTGTCAACCTTAGTTCTCACCAATGCTGTTGCAGTGGTCCGGTCATTAAGATTTATTAGTGTGTTTCAAGGCTGTCAGAATAGTCAATTTGTGACTGAAGTGAATAGCAACATTGGCAAAAATTTCAAAGACTGCGAAGGAGAGCAGATATGATTTGAAAACTGTTTTTTGTGTGCATCGGCATCATTTACCGTAACGTTTGTAATAATACATCGTTAATTGAAAAATAATAATAATAAATATTCCATTAGTAGTCAACCTGGCGAGATTTCAAATAAGTCGCCAAGAGGTGGGCCCATCTAGGATTTTAACGAATTAAATTATAATTCCAAATTTAAGAAATTAACATAGCAATCATATTTTTAATAAATTTTCAAAATCAAATATTTTAAAATTCTAAAAGAAAATCTCGTTTCACAATAATTTTTTGCTAACTTTTTTTAATTTTAAAATCTTATTTTTTTAATCTTTTGCTAACTTTTACTATTTTTTAATTGAAACCATGAAATTTTTAACTATCACTGATATTTTTGTATGACTAAAAACAGATTAAAATAGGCTAAATAGATTATTATATTTGAAAAATTCTTCTTACAATTTGAATCGAAACTTGGAAGTCTTGAACTTTCTATTATGAGAAATATCTGTAACAAGCAAATAGATAAAATTTTTGAAACTATATTTCACGTTATCTTCAACAGAAACCAAAAGTATCAAGATATAGTCTAGAGATTTCTGAGCTTAGTGGATCATAAAAGTTCAGTCTACTGTAAATAAAATTTGATACTCTATTCACAGCAGAAACATAGCAAAAACTAGACGCTTACTGAATTTTTAATATAACTGGAAATGTGAAATATTTTTTTAAACTTATTTTTCAAAATTTCAGACTACGAACTTTTTTGCAAAGTATTTTCTTCCATTTTCTACAGAGAATGTTTCCGAATCTATTTCGTTATTAATAAAATAACTTTCCTTTCCTTCCTTTTATATTTCTTATATTTCATTTATAAACGAAACAATTTCTGTAAACTTTATTTAGCTTCATTTGTTTCATGTTTAGAAATATGGTATTTGATAACGATTTTTCACTCGCTCTTTATGATTATAATACTTTCACATTTTTTTTCCTTTTGTTTTCTTGTATTATGTTAATATTCGCAAAATTTAAATATCAGTTTATCGATTAAATTTCCATTTCATACCAGTAGCGCCATTTCATACAATGCCCCCTAATAACGGATTTCAGAAATAAGTTGTTACACGATTCTATGTATTTATATTAGTATATATTTTAGAAATATGATGCATAATATTCATAAAAATGAAAATCGCACTTTACAATAGTGAATTTTTTTCACGAAATGACGACCAGGTGGCACCACTAGTACTAAAAGTAAATATTATTTTATTTCATGAGTAACTAACAATTAAGTTCAGAAATTATTAGAATATTGCATTTTCATCAAGAATATATAAGTATACAAAAATTTAATTCTTCAGCATGTGAGATGCTGTGTGAAATCCTGCTTTACAATTCTGTCTTTACTAAGAAGCAGCATGTCAAATTAAATGAAAGTGTTTACGAGTTTAAGACATTTTAAGACCTAATATCATCTAATTTTGCAAGAACATATTTATATTTGAATGAAATTTTGCATGTTTATGCGTATTTATGGGCGTAACCATAGATCGTAATCAGAAGCAAAAAATTCTGAAAAGTCGTTGTTTCTTTTCTATTTAAATAAAAGGCGTTTAAAAGATTGAAAAAATATTTTCATACTGTAATTTTTATTTGTCAATACAATAAAAATAATATTTAAGAATCATACGAGGAAATACAATATTCTTACCTTTCACATTCTAAGTTTTGGTGAAAATCGATGCTAAAACCGGAAAAATAATCAAGGTGATTGAAAAGCAGAACTGTTCAATCGATTTTGAACGTGCGTTTACTTTACCGATAATATTAATAATAGCGCCAGAATTTGAATAGAATTTATTAATATCCATAGAATGATTTAGAATTGTAATTTTTCACTAAATTCGGTGACTATTTTCCATACAAATTAAATAGCCGAGAAAATTGATCTGCTTCTATTTCACTTTAGGCACAACCAGACTAATAGGCCTTCTATTTGAAAATTTATAGAAATATTTGATATACATTTACAGTTATAGTGTGAAATTTCACATATTTCATTTTGGAGTTGAGTTTATATACATAGATAGATATACAATCTATTCTTCCACGTATGGTATGAAACTTAAAACTTTCATAATTTTCAAGTATAGATCACTTACTAAATTTTATTATCTGTTGTTTTCTCTAGTTTCTAATTAAATAATTACATCCGTTTCAGGAATGTGCTATTCAACTAAGAATCTCTATAGATTATGGGTAACTTTTGCTTACAATTTTGTCATTGCTATATAGATTTAACATTGCCTCATTAGTTGGAAAGTGATAATTTGATGCTCGTAAAACGCTTGAGTATGACAATTAAGAGTTAATATTTAATCAATTTGTTATAAAAATTTTATGCAGGTTTACAATACAGATATAATGACAACATACTATATTTCAATTTTTGTGTGTGTGTGTGTGACTGAGACAAAAAATACATCCAAAAACGGATTTTTGGATTTATTTGTTCGAGATTCATTTAAAATCTCGAAGTTAATCTTCGTGACGATTACAAAAATTTCGCTTTACATATTATACGAAGAAAGTAATTGCTTACTAAGGACACTTTTATTAATGTACTGATAAGCAGATACTTTATAGTTTTCATTTTATAATCCTTGAGAATAAATATCATGGCATATTGAAATCAAATTATATATATATATGTGTGTGTGTGTGTGTGTGTGTGTGTGTGTGTGTGTGTGTGTGTGTGTGTGTGTGTGTGTGTGTGTGTGTGTGTGTGTGTGTGTGTGTGCGTGCGTGCGTGCGCGCGTGCGTGCGTGTAAACATTTTTTTTTTAATTTTTTTTTTTAGCAGAAGGCAGTTTCGAAGACAGTGAGGAGACTTTATATTTTTTAACTTCGTTTTATTTCCGTGTCCCGGAAGACATGATTTTTTTTGCACGAGCAGAAGCGATACAACAAGAAATGAGGAAAAGCTGATGAAAATTTTATCCCTGTAAATATATACTATGCGATTTTAATAGGAATTTCTAACACGTGTCGATCACAAGTAAGGGAATCATAGGGATCTTTTAAAGGAATGCTCTTAGCTGGACAATATTTTATCCCTTCACCCGGAGTGTGGGAACCGCTGACTGAAGCATTTTCACAGAGCTTTTGCAGTATTAATTAAATTGAAAAAGTTGAATGGGATCAGGAAATAAGAGAATATTTTAGAATGAAATTAATGTGAGCTGAATTAGACTAAAAATTAGGAAATTGATTAAGTTTAAATTAGATTTTAAAATATCATTACACACACACACACACACACTCACACACACATACACACACACACAGACATATATATATATATATATATATATATATATATATATATAATATTAAAATAATGTAATGAAGTATTTTTATAAAAGGAAAAAATTACGTTCTAAACAAAATTTTATTAATGAACTGAAAATCGATTTCTTTTCGAATATAATTATTGAATATTTTGTAGTTTTTCATTCAATAATTCATTATTATAATTATTATGGCATGGTGAAAAAAAATATTTTGTCAATTTCATTACCAGAAATATATGAAGATATTTAAAAATTGAATTTCCATCGTGATTCAATAAATACACAGAATATCGAAGATTAGCATATCAGGAAATGAGTAACGAATCTATAACAAAATTCTATATTTGAAAGCAAAAAAGAAATCAAATGAAATAAAAGCCAGGTGTAGAATTCAAGAAAAGCCTAATTTTTAATATAAATTAAAGATATTTCAAAAAAATTATAAAAATAACATGAACTCCTAACCTTAAAATAAAAATCTAGATCATTCGAAAAATTCGATTCACAAATGTAATGAGACCAAAATTGGAAACAAAAACTGATGCATATCTACAATTTCAATAATAAATAGAAACTTGAAATCTGATATCGCAAATTTCAAGTTATCATGTGAGAACATTATTTTTTAAGTCACGTGGTATCAGTCCGATCGAAAAACATCATGCTCTCATATGACTCATATTTCGTAATCACCGATATTTAGAAAAGGGTTAATTTTTGTCCATCTCAAAATAATAATCGAGTTCTAAAATCTTTCATCGAGATAATTTTTTTTTCTGTGAAAACCCGGTTTAAAATGGTTTGAATGATCACGCGATTATTGCACAATCGTCAACTTTTAGAAAAACGATGTTTTTTTTTTTCTTTTTTTTTCCCTCCCCTTCTTAAAATCATTCGAGTTCCAAAACTTTTTTTGCCAGCTAGAAAAATTCAAAATAATATATATAAACTTACGATACCCACCTCGCTGTTTCGCGTTCATTTCCATTTTCTTCTCTGTGTTTCTTCTAGCGATAACTTTTTACGACCTTGCTCTTTATTGGTCAGACAGGAGAAACGTGTACATGGCAGACATTCTCTCCAAGTTGTAACTTTTTATTGGCGATAAGCCGCCATAAGTGACAATCCTATTTTCCATTTTCTTATAACCCTAAAAGCAAAAAATATCCAATTTTCTGTCCATGCATTTTGTGACTCTGAAATCCCTAGATCAAAACCACTTCACATTCTCATATCATAATAGAATCCATAGGTTTAAATTTTATCCGTCAAATTTGCATTCGATCTTTTATATTTCTTAAACCTAAAAAAAAAAAAAAAAAACTACAATTTGTGTTATTCCGATTATTTACTTACTAGGTCACATTAGAATTCTTTCTCTTTTACTAATCTTCGAAACTGTTATTTTCCCCGCAATGCATCAAAAACAAAAAGTTTAATTTTTGCTTAAATTAACACATTAGGAAGCAAAACTTTTAGAAATTTACAGGTTCTCAGACACATAACTCAAAACTATCTTGCTTCGCGAAAGATTTTATTATCCCGGGAATTAGCACTTTTAGTTTTCGTACTTATTAATCTTAACATATAGGAATGGTCTGTTGTTTTCTTTACGCTGAATAATTAAATGAGTTCTACTTCAAAAACTGAAGAATTCTCACCTCGAAAAGCGACATCTGTTTTCATGGAACTGAATAAATGAATTTTAAAGCTTGTTTTCTACACATAAATTAAAGAATTTTATATCTCTTGATTTGCTCGTGTAGCGACTACTAATGTAATTTGCATTCTTCTGATATTTTAATTGTAAAGAAATCTTTATTTAATGTTTATGAGTAAATGTAAACTTTATTTGTTTATTTTGAAAACGTTTTGATCCAAATTCTAACCGTTTGTGTATATTATTTTTTGAAAGTTTTAAAAATGATTGTTAATAAGAATTAAACTATTATAATCATATGTATTTAAATACTTCTGTTTAAATTGTTCATGTTATGATTTAAAGGATGAAATTTTGTATGTCCGAATTGTAAATCTCAATGAATTATAAATTTAAAAAAAAAGAAAATGAGTAAAATAAAAACATATCTATTTTTATTGCAGTAATAAAAGTATATTGTTCTCTTTTATTTACATATTTAAAATAATTATAAACCTTAATGGACTAGTCGCCGTGACAACACCACTGATCCCATTTCGCTAAATTTTTATTCATTTATAGGCCATGGTCTTTAGATATGTCATTAATAGTTGCAACAGCCGGATATGAGAGCCTAAATCATAACCTCTAGGGATTCCATTGTGGCACTAGGGGAAATTTACTTTTTGGGTGACATTCATAGATGTACAATAAATATAAATATAGATTTGTAAGACAGTGTGTATATGATTACAAAGAAGGTACATCTTCGAAAAACAAGATATTGTTACAAATTTGTAATTTTGCTACCCGGCACGAATAGTGTCATCCTGTGAAAAACCGTTAAAACCCTTTGTAAGATCTGTCCTGTGCGTCAATGACCTGAGAGCTTGGCGACCATTTGGCGACTTGGCGACGAATTTGGCGAGTTTGGCGACTAAATGGATCATACTGGAAAGTTCGAGAAGTTTCACGATCCATCCAGTAGGAACCAAGATACACTCTGGTACGCTCTGATTGGTCTGAAGATTCTAGCCCCGCCTCCCGGAACTATAAAAGACGGGCACTCTGAAGCTGCAGGGAAGTCGTGTGTATCGTCGGAAGTCGTGTGTGAGAGGAGTCGGAGTCGCCGACAAGTAAAAGATTTTAGAGGATTAGACAGCAAGTAAGCTGCTGAACTAGCGATTAAATGCGCTGTGTCATTACGATTGATTGATTGGTGGTATTTGTAGAAGAAAAACTTTGTAACAATATGTTGTCCGGTGTCCCTGTATACAATGTTGTCTTTACAATGAATGGTACTCTAACTGGTGGGGGGAGGGTCTCATATGTGGATGAGCAACTTCTAGCATGGTGGTTGGTTCTTGCTATCCGAGTGGGTTCAGAAATGGTGGAGATCGGTTACCTCCTTCTGACAACCAGACTTGCTTTCCACGGGAAGGGTTGTACCGTAGCTTGTGATGATCTTTAGGTGTCAACTTTAGTTCTCATCAATGCTGTTGCGGCGGACCGGTCATTAAGACTTATTAGTGTGTTTCAAGGCTGTCAGAATAGTCAATTTGTGATTGAAGTGAATAGCAACATTGGCAAAACTTTCAAAGACTGCGAAGGAGAGCAGATATGATTTGAAAACTGTTTTTTGTGTGCATCGGCATCATTTATCGTAACGTTTGTAATAATACATCGCACTGAAGCAGCTAATTTAAAGAAACCACTGTTTTTCATAAAATGAGTAATTGTTAAAGCTTATTAATAATTATTTGCCTTCAAATTACGTTTTGATGAAACTCTAAAATATTTTCTTAATTGGAATCTTACTTAAGACGCAGGAAAGAGATCTGTATTGTAATGTTATTCTTAAAACTTGAAAAGCTTTTAAGTGAAAATTTGAAAGATTTGTTTTACATTTCATAATATGTTTGTTATTTTATTCCGAATCATTTAAATCCAAATATATATTTTTTTGATTTTTTTTCACCTTCTCCTTTTTTATTTAGCAGACGAACTAAAAATAAAATTTAAAAAAACATTATGTAAGGCGATTAAGATCGATTTTCGATGTGCGCGCCTTCTGTTGATATTGAAATGTGAAAAAATAGTTATTTCGGTATTGATTAATGTGTTTTTCATATAGTATTTTATAATATTATTGTGTTAAATATTAATTTGATATGAATTTATCCATAGAACATAAATCTCATTTTGACTGTAACTAGCACTGGTAGGTTAAAGCACTTATTAACTACGTGATTAGAAAAATGAAACAATTCTTGGTACAGTAAGACATTTTATAAATTTCTTAAATAATCTGAACATAATATGATTTTCATATCTCAAGTTATCATTTATTAATCAACAAATTTCTTTGATAATCAACACGTTGGCATATATCCACACTTTAACAGTAAAACTGTATGAAAATTTTAATTGGATAATTAGAGCTCTTCGGTAGCCAGTGAAGTAAAATTCTGTTCTTTTCAAAATTCGATTTCAATATTTATATCAACTACACGTAAAAGGGGGAAAAAATGCCGGCGTCCTGGCATAGGGGTAGCGGGTCTTCCCCGTGATCTGGGCTAGTGGATTCGAGTCCCGGTTCGAGCACGGTTGTTCTTCATCTGTTCTATCTGTGAGATGTGTGAATGTGTCCCCTCTGTAAAAGGGGGTTGTGCAAGCGAATGTCATGCGTGAGTAGCTAAGACGTACTCTTGGCCCTAGTTGGTGCTACTAAAAACAAGAGACGCTCCCTTGGCTTAAAATCGCTGACTTAGTTAGCGAGCTTGTCCATGGCAAATGCCATTAGAAACAACAACAACAACAGGAAAAAAAAATCGACTAGAAGCATTCCTTCGAAATTTCATGTAAGTTATTTTTATTTTGTGTTTAACTTCGTCACCTACTCAGATGATTGTGGGATACAATTTGGACAATGTTCCATCTACCGATTGTTCCCAAATTTTGATATATATCTACAGTTTCTGTCTCATTCTTTTCTCTCCAAATTTCATTTATCTATCATTTCATATTAAAATAATCGTTTTTACATAACATATATAGGCATATCGACAGATAGGCAGCTTCTGACAAATTTAAATGAAATGGGAAATTTGTTCACAATTCTAGTATAAAACTACATACAAAATGTATCCATCTGTATTAATCCACTTTAAGATATCATGTTTACATGTACTTGGACAAACAGACAGACAGACTTCCCATTATTGTGTCTCGTGTCATCGTAATAAACATCTTTAGGTTTGGTGTTAAGGCCATGTACCAAATTACATTTTTTTTTCAGAATAATCTTGTTCACAGACAAATCGACAGAAATAATTCCAAAAATTATTTTTCTTGTTTCGTAAAAGTTAAGAAAACAATCAACAGATTTTTATAACCAAATGTTTTCTAGATTTCAAGATATTTTCATTAAACATTTCTTATATTTCAAAGTAAAAATTTACGAAGAATTTCCGAAATATTATGTAAAATATTGGCTTTTAATAATTTGCCTAATTTTAAATGAATAAACCTGTTGACATTGTTCAAAAAAATTTTATTTGAATATTCCTTTTATTTCAATCATTTCTTTCAGTTGCATGCTGAAAGCTCTTCTAACGCGTAAACAAAAACAAAAGTCTTTTTTTTTTTTGTAATTTTTTGCTGCGCTTTTGGAATTCCAATGTGTAGATGGTTATCATCGGCATCCTCCATCTTATTTTCACTGGCAGGTTTCTTTGCAGAAACATTATTTTTCAGATATTGAAAAATCGTTTGCTTTGACGGATAAGTCTCTATGCGTCAGTCTTTGGGATAAAAGAAAAAGAAGGAAAGAACGAAAAAGATTTTGAGATAAAAAAAAAATCTTTACTTTTTCTTCTTCAAAGATATAATCATTTTCTTTTGAAAACCTGTGATCAATAACTGGATTTATGAGAAACAAACTTTTTATTCTAAATTTTTTTTCCTCTTTTAGACAGAAAAAAAAAAAGAATCGTTACCTACTTCTCTTTGTACCCGACGGCATTCTGCTTCCATTAAATTTTGCTGAGGTTGCGCATTTTTCTGCATATGTGTTTTTATTAGCATGGAAAAAATTGTGTTGTTAAGCGTTTCTGCGGATATAAAAAAACATGAAAGAACTGTGAAGTATTTTCTCTCTGTCGTATTTCATTTAGGTTTTTTTTCTTTCTAAGTTTGTTTTGGAAAACATTTCACGAGATATATGACTTGTTAAAACTATGCATAAAGAAAACACGTTCTGAATCTTGATGCCGCAAATCATTTCCTAAATTAAAATGTTTTGTAGGGATTTTCGCTTTTTTGCTGCCATAAAAAGCGATTCCATAAATTTTGTTTTGTAGTTTTTCTTTGGCAACTGCGGAACGAGTCATTTTTTTTTTCATTACATTTATTTTTGCAGTATGAGTAGTTGCCCATTTCAAAATTATTTATTTAAATTTTTATAAAAATATTTTTTTTAAATTTTTCAATAGTGAGTTTACGCATCTGAAAAGGAACAGCTTCAAATTCAGTCTATTATATACTGAAGTGTAGATAATCAAATTCAGTCTATTATTTACTGAAGTGTAGATAATCAAATTCAGTCTATTATGTACTGAAGTGTAGATAATCAAATTCAGTCTATTATGTACTGAAGTGTAGATAATCAAATTCAGTCTATTGTGTACTGAAGTGTAGATAATCAAATTCAGTCTATTGTGTACTGAAGTGTAGATAATCAAATTCAGTCTATTGTGTACTGAAGTGTAGATAATCAAATTCAGTCTATTGTGTACTGAAGTGTAGATAATCAAATTCAGTCTATTGTGTACTGAAGTGTAGATAATCAAATTCAGTCCATTGTGTACTGAAGTGTAGATAATCAAATTCAGTCCATTGTGTACTGAAGTGTAGATAATCAAATTCAGTCCATTGTGTACTGAAGTGTAGATAATCAAATTCAGTCCATTGTGTACTGAAGTGTAGATAATCAAATTCAGTCCATTGTGTACTGAAGTGTAGATAATCAAATTCAGTCTATTATGTACTGAAGTGTATATAAACAAATTCAGTCTATTATGTACTGAAGTGTATCTAATCAAATTCAGTCTATTATGTACTGAAGTGTATATAATAAAATTCAGTCTATTATGTACTGAAGAGTATATAAACAAATTCAGTCTATTATGTACTGAAGTGTATATAATCAAATTCAGTCTATTATGTACTGAAGTGTATATAAACAAATTCAGTCTATTATGTACTGAAGTGTATCTAATCAAATTCAGTCTATTATGTACTGAAGTGTATATAAACAAATTCAGTCTATTATGTACTGAAGTGTATCTAATCAAATTCAGTCTATTATGTACTGAAGTGTATATAATCAAATTCAGTCTATTATGTACTGAAGTGTATATAAACAAATTCAGTCTATTATGTACTGAAGTGTATCTAATCAAATTCAGTCTATTATGTACTGAAGTGTATATAAACAAATTCAGTCTATTATGTACTGAAGTGTATATAATCAAATTCAGTCTATTATGTACTGAAGTGTATGTAAACAAATTCAGTCTATTATGTACTGAAGTGTAGATAATCAAATTCAGTCTATTATGTACTGAAGTGTAGATAGTTTCCGCATTTGAGAAAGAACAGTTTCAAATTCAACCTTGTTTAGATTCGAATTGTTTACAGCAATATAAGGCAATATGTTTATGGTTTGAGATAAATGATTAGTGACATTTTTAAAAATGAATTGACAACAGATTATGAGATGTAATGTCTTCAAATTCAGAAACGTTTTCCAAGTGGTTGCTTTCGAAAGACTGGTAACTCACTTTTATATCTAATAGGCTGAATTTAAAAATGTTCATTCTCAGATAGGGAAACTCTCCACACTTTTGTGCTTTTTAAACTGAATTTGAAATTGTTCATTCTCAGATGAAGAAATTCTTCACACTTTAGCACACATTAGACTGAATTGGTAACTTTTCAATCTCAAATGCGGAAATTCTTCTCACTTTTGTACATGCGTTAGAAGGCTTAGGTTTCTCCAAAATAAGAGAGAGGAAAGATGATAAAAGTTATGGAGGAGGAGTTGTTAACATTTAAACTAGCTAAATGAACAATAAATATACAAATTTCAAATTAAAATAAAATACATTGCTCAATTGATAAGCTGAAAATGGAAATAAAAAAAATTATTTAACGCTACCAAAACAAGATCTATCTAAAAATCGTTTTTCCCCCTCCGAAGATATAATCATTTTCTTTTGAAAACTTGTGATCAATAACTAGAGTTATGAGAAACAGTCATTTTATTCTAAATTTTTTTTCTCTTTTAGACAGAAAAAAAGGAATCGTTACCTATTTCTCTTTGTACCCAACGGCGCTCTGTTTCCATTAAATTTGTTGAGGATGCGCATTTTTGTACATATGTGTTTTTATTAGCATGGAGAAAAAGTTGTTGTTAAGCGTTTCTGCAGGTATAAAAAAACACGAAAGAGCTGTGAAGTATTTTCTCTCTGTCATATTTCATTTAGTTGCTTTTTTTTTTCTTTTAAAGTTTGCTTTTGAAAAAAACTTCACGAGATATATGACTTGTTAAAACTATTCAGAACGAAAACACATTCTGAATCTTAATGCCGCAAATCATTTCCTAAATTAAAATGTTTTGTTGGGGCTTTCACTTTTTGCTGCCATAAAAAGCGATTCCATAAATTTTGTTTTGTAGTTTTTCTTTGGCAACTGCGGAACGAGTCATTTTTTTTTTCATTACATTTATTTTTGCAGTATGAGTAGTTGCCCATTTCAAAATTATTTATTTAAATTTTTATAAACGAGCATTTTGAAAGATTTTGGAATAGGAATTTCCCTTATCTGAACATGAACAGTTTCAAATTCTATCTATAAGATATGAAAGTGGTTTTCCAGTTTTTCTCAAGTATCCACTTGGAAAATATTTCTGAATTTGAAGACATTACATCTCATAATCTGTTGTCAATTCATTTTTATAACTCACACTGATATCATTCATCTCAAGCTTCATAATATTGCTGCAAGCAATTTAAATCTGAACAAGGCTGAATTTGAAACCGTTCTTTTTCAAATGCGAATACTTACCACACTTTTGTGCATAATAGACTAAATTTGAAACTGTTCATTCTTGAATGCAGAAACTCTCCACACTTTTGTGCATAATGGGCTGAATTTGAAACTGTTTATTCTCAAATGTGGAAACTCTCTACGCTTTTCTGCATAATAAGCTGGATTTTAAACTGTTAACTGTGAGATGCGAAAACTTACTATAGTTTTGTGCATAATAGACTGAATTTGAAACTGTTCATTCTCAGATACGAAACCACACTTTTGTGCATAATTGACTGAATTTCAAAGGATTCATTCTCAGATGCGGAAACTCTCCACACTTTTGTGAATAATAGACTGAGTTTTAAACTGTTCATTCTGAGATGCGAAAACTCTCCACACTTTTGTGCATAATAGACTGAATTTGAAACTGTTCATTCTGAAATGCGGAAACTCTCCACACTTTTGTACATAATAGACTGAATCAGAAACGTTTCATTCTGAAATGCGGAAATCCCCACACTTTTGTGCATAATAGACTAAATTTCAAACCATTCATTCTCAGATGCGGAAACTCTCCACACTTTTGTGAATAATAGACTGAATTTAAAACTATTCATTCTGAGATGCGAAAACTCTCCACAATAGCGTAATAGACTGAGTTTGAAACTTTTCATTGTGAGATGCGCAATCTCTCCACACTTTTGTTCATAATAGACTGAGTTTTAAACAGTTCATTCTGAGATGCGAAAACTTTCCACACTTTTGTCCATAATAGACTGAGTTTTAAACAGTTCATTCTCAGATACAAAATTCTCCCCATTTTTCTACACTCTTTAAAAGTCGTAAGTTTCTTAAATTTAAGAGAAATGAAAGGTGATGAAATATGGAAGAGGAGATATTAATATTTAAACGAGCTATATGAACATCAAATACACAAGTTTCAAATTAAAATAAAATTAATTGCTCAACAGATAAGCGGAAAATGGAATTGAAAAAAAAATGTATCTAACACTGCCAAAAACAAGATCTAATTATAAACCCTTACCTCACTCATTTGATGTCACCCCCCTTCTGTGGAATAAGATCATCCCAAAATGATAATCTCAAGTTCCTGAAAAAATGCAAAGTAAGTTAAGTAAACAAAGCGTGAAATTTAAAATAATATTCTCCAATGACCTAGAGAGTTATGAACTTATGTCTTAAGATAAAAAGTTGGGGAGTAGGTATGGGTTTTTAAACTAATATTATTTAAAAACAGTTATCTAATGTAGAATTTAGCGATGATGTACAATTTGGTGAGCTTTAACAGTTGGTCTGATTACTACTCATTTTCTTTGTTTTCTTGCAACTGGTGAACAGAAAGTCGATATATTTCCTTATAATTTTCGTCAGCAATGCAGTCAATATCATTTATAAGAATATAGTCAACGTTTTATCTAAAGTTATCTCTAAAAATAGAACATCGTTTTCATTAACTTAAGATGTCACACCTTTCTTTTATCATGAGTTTTTGATTCGAAGATTCATTTACAAATAAATAGTGAATTAGATTCATCATCATATAAAATTAGATATTTTGAATGCTTTTAATCGCAATTACATTGTTATGTCATCTATTTTTACCTAATTGATTGATTTAATTAATCTGATTAATTATTTTATTAAATTCTGATTAATTTAATAAATTCTCCATTCTGTAATTGTAAATTAGAAAAGGAATCGCATTAAGGTTTTTGAATTTTCAAGGGAGTTAAGCGCATGATGCCATGTCCGTACACTTTTGTAACCTGTAATACATAAGAAACCTCATTATAATAATTTAAAAAATGAGATTCAAGAATTATAATTGCTGAGAAAATTTACAGTTCGTTTCAGCAATGTCTAGTAACTTCGTGATTATGTTAAAAAAAATATTCTACATGGATAAATTTCGAGAAATGTTTACAGTTTGATTGATGAGTTTTATGGTTACTGCCTGATCAGTTATTTCATCTAAGTATGGATTTCAAAGTTCCCCTTGGAATTTGTACTCTGTGGTAAGGAACTTCATAGTCAGTGGTATTTATTAGCAGTTCTAAGATTCATTGTTTTACAATTCTTTAAATAAAAATTCGAAACGAAAAAAGAAAAAAATAGAATGAATGATTAAAAACAAAAAGTTTGTTTGTTTCTTATGGTACTTGCCACTGACAAGCCCACTGTTACGAAGACAGCGATTTAAGCCTGAGGGGGAACGTCTCTTATTTTTTATAGCAGCGCGAACTAGGGCCAAGAGTACGACTTTGCCACTCACGCATCACTCATTCGCTTGCACAACCCCTTTTTACAGGAGGGCACATTCACACATCTCACAGATAGAACAACAGAAGAACAACCATGCCCAAACCGGGACTCGAACCCGGGACGCCCAGATCACGGGGAAGACGCGCTACCCCTATGCCAGGACGCCGGCAAAACAAAAAGTAATTTTCTTGGGCGGAACTCTGATTTTATAAAATTTTAACTTAAGAAAACAAAATTTGCTAATTTTTATCATATTGTGCTGCTCTTTATAGCAATGCGTCTTTGTCTTAAGCAAATATAAATGATGTTAACTCTCTTTCTATATACGGATTAAAATATTACTTTTAGAAATTTATATGCCCCTTTTTTTTCGACATGTAGTCGTGAAATTAAAAGCACGATTCATAAGTTTGCTATGTTATTTTCATATCAATAAATTAAAAACGAATGACCATTTTTTTATTTTCTTTTATATGAACGAAAGAGAAAATACTGCAAACGTAAAGAATTCGAGCTTGATATTTTAACAACTCTCCCCGTTTCTTACCTCTCTGAATTCGAAAAACACATTTTGAAATTACGTCTCTATATCCATCTTTTTGTTTGTAAATACGCTAACTCAAAAACACTTTCAGCTACATGGGTGAAATTTGGTATATTTACTTTAGACCAAATTGAATGATTTCTATCGAACTTTGAACTATATCCATTCAGCTGATCTCTGTCCAAAATCCAGTGCGCACTATACCTACAAAACGTAAATAACTGGATCTATAAAATTTAATACAAAGTTTTAGCATCGTAAATATAGTTCTTATCAAATTTTGAACCAAATCGGATTTTTTAAAAATTGATCGCCTGTCTTTCTGTACTTTCGTATATACATAAACGCAGTGACTTAAACTAAGATATGAACGGTTTGCTATCTTGAACCTACAAATGAAATTCCAGGTGAAATTTTGATTTTAATGGTTCAGACTAAAGGCATCCAAAATACCTATTCGCACGATAGATTCATTTAAAATTTTGGATTCAAGCCAAATATCCATATTTCCTAACTATTTTTCACCACACTTTAACCATGCTCCATAATTTTATGCAGGGTCAAGACGGTAAGACTTTTGTTAGGAAGTGCTAGAAAGTTTCAGGCAGATTACAACCACTGGTTTTCGCTGAATATTTTAATTACACGCAGACAGTTTATGAAAATAAAGCTAAATTTGGATGGATTAAAAGAATAACGCAACAAAAAAATACAAATGATTTCGCAAAGAAATTGTAAAAGCCAAAAATGTGCAAACGATATTATAATGTCTTGATCTAGACTGATCAAATAACGAAGCAGAATTCACATACAATTCTTTATTTTACAGCCTTATACATACAAAGAACAACTTGTTCTAATCTTGGTTAAATAAATAGTTATTTACACCTGTAGTAGGAGATACAACAGTCAAAGTCGAAGGCTTTCTTGAAACTCAATTGGTTCTCGAACTCCGAACTTGTGGACGTGCGGAAAAAATATCCGCACTTTATTTCGGCGACGATCTCCGCCTCTTAATTTACATTGGTCATTTGAGCTCTCTTTCGGCCAATCGGTGTTCAGCAATATGCTCCCTCAGCGGCGGCAGTGGGTCATGGGAAGGTCCTTTCACAATGAGAAACATTTAGCATCCAGAGGTTTGGACACTCCTTTCTCTTTGAAGGTACTATCAATACCTCTTGGATGAGGAATTCCACATGTGGTCTTTCACTGTAGTCGCTAATGAACAGATACGAGACCACCCGGGTGAAAAGATCCACCATCTGGCTATCTCGAGGAATTTAGTAAGTAACAGCGACGACACAGCTGGCTGTAAATGTCTTATCAGTACTGGGAAACGGGGAATGTTACAATATATTTAATTAGTATAAAACACAATAAATTTCCTGATGTTCAGTCTGGTTATAATAGGTGGCTAGTATATATATAGAAATATTTATTCTTAACAAAACAAATCTATAAAAGTGCTTTAGACGCCATTTTATAAGTTTTGTTTATTTTTATGTACTTTTTAAGACTATATATAATCATACAATGGCCATTAAATTTAATTTATAAAATTTTACGGAGGCGGTGAATTTGTGTTAATTGTTATACATGCACTTTAACAGCGTTTACTAAAAAAACATCCTCCGTTACTGATAAATTATCAAAAAGATCGAAAATTAATTCTCCCTAAAGCAATTTTCTTCTGTACCAATAAAAGAGAGAAAAAATATATATACAGATAAATATTTGTTTAATTCTTCATTCTTTGAAATTCCAATGAATCGGTTTATTGATTTTAGTAGCAGATAATAAGATAAATAACAGGCATTATTAGATATCCGTTATTTATTGGTTTATCAATTCTAACATTGAAATTTTTTTTCAAAAAAATCCAATAATTTCATTTACAACGATTGAACGAATATTTATTTTATCCAGCATTTAATACTGAAAGAATTTTGCCGTATTTAAGAAATAAAAACAAAAGCATCTTGTTTATGCGAACAATAAATGTTAATTTTTCTATTTTGTTTTGTAAAATAAATGCTAAAAGAACGGAATTATTTCTAAATATAAAATTTTTGTTTGAAACACAAAGTCCTTTTACAAAACTTTGGGATGCGATTAAGTCCATTTTCCGAAAAATGTGTTCTTAAAATAAATTTTAGGAACATTGTTTAGTATTATTCTACTAAAACAGCGACCCAAATTCTCCTAAACCAGATTAACTTTCGTTTAGAAAAAAAAAAAGCTTAGTTAAAATTAACTTATTTCGCTTTCTGTGAGTTCAAAATGCGAGTCTGACATTTCCTCATTATAATATCTTTTTTAAAAAAATTTACAAAACAAAGGGATTCAATTGTGTCCATGCGCACAAAACTCCTCGCAACTTTCTTTCCAAACAAAAGAACAAAATTCTTAATCCCTTTGCGTCCGTGAGAAGAAATTCTTGACGGAAAAAGTTTTGGAACATAAAATAATGGTGAAAAAGAAGAAGAAAAAGAAAAAAAATTACTACGCAATTCTCAAAGAAACAATTTTTTTCCCTTTCTTTCCTACTTCGGAGTGGCAGCATCAAGAAATCGTCTGCAGAAAGAAACATGGAAAAGCTGTAGAGAATTCTCAAAAAGCAGCAACAAGTGCTTCTTTTTTTTATGTTCACATATAGTAAAGAAATAAGAAATATAGTTCCTTTCTCTTATATGCATTTTCCGACCTCTGTATTATTGAAGCCACTTTTTCACTTTCTTACATTATTTCAAAAGATTCTTCCCCATGTCTGCCCTTTAAAAATAGAACATTCGCATCACGAGATAGAATTTTGGTGAATTTGTCACTGAGCTGCGTGTTGGAAAATGCTATCGTGGCTGCCTGCCAAGGTGTCTCTGAAAAGTGTCATTTAACTTTACGCAGTAAATTGTAAAATATACAGTATATTAGAATGGTTATAAGAGCTTCATTTTTGGCTAAAAATTTAGTTTTAAGACATTCGGTTTTTTTTACTTGGTTTTAAATTCTTTTTTCTATTTTGTTGAAAAAATTATGATAAGCACTTTCGTAAACTAAAAGTTCCCGTGAGTAATATATTTATACAATTCATCTCTAACGATCAGCTGTTTCACCAGAAATATTTATTATTTTTAATTTCAAATAAATCGGTTAAATATAAATTAATGTCCATAATTACATTAAATTGTTAGGCATTAAAGTCGTGTTATTTTAATTGTCTTATTTAAGATGTATGTATTATACATATGAAACTTTTCAAAGGAGATTAGTCCCGTAATATTGTACCGTTTCTAAAACTGTAATTGTCCGGTTGTCCAATCATCAATTTTGTGAATTTCGCGGTATTAAAGCTTCATTTTTTCTTCGTCTTGTAAACTACGCAGATAAGATCTTTTTTCTTTAATTTTCAAAAATAGAAGAAAATTGATTAAATATTTGATGCAGCATTGAAAACGATTTGAATTTAAGAGAAAAAAAGTAGTCCATTTTTGAAAATTAGACAAAAAAAAATGTTTTAAAAATTACCGAAATTTAGAAAAAAAAATGCATGACTATTTAAATTGGTATCATTATAAAGTAATTTTTTTTTTAATTTTGAAGCGATGTAAGATTTTTTTGTATTAATATATATATCACATTTCGCACATACGTAAATATATATCTTGGACGGTGGAAATGCGCAATCTGGAGATAGTGTTTTTGAAATTTTACTTGCGAATTGAATTAACAAAAAATTAAGCTGATTTGTGACATTTTCCGCGATAATTTCAGAATATATTACTGCTTAAAAATGAAATTTTTAAAATATGTCTTTTTAATTATAGCAAATTAACATTCCTGAACATTTTTCCAAAATAAATTCTAATAATTTTTAAGAATATTTTTTACCTAATTTCCAAAATAAATTACAATATTTTATCGTTGTTTTCTTCCTTTGTAATAAACTAAAGAAGAAGCATTCTGATTTATATCCTTGTGGCTTAAGAGACGAATAAAAATATGAAGTTGCTAAGTCACGAAAATTAAAAGATAGATGAGAGACAAATTTACATTTCTTATAGCGCTATGATGTTATAGTTCTAGTACCATTAAAAAAGTTCATGTATACAATGAACAGGTGTAAGATTATTGAAATAAAGCGGCTTTAATGCCTATCAGTTTGCTGGAATTATGGACATGCAGTTATATTTAAACAATTTATTTGAAATTAAATATGACTAATATTTCTGGAGAGACAGCTGGTCGCCAGAGGTGATTACTTAGAAATAAATTTGAATTACTGGATGCTTCTTTCAGCATATCTATAGCGTTTCTCCTATTTTGATGAACTTTAGTGCATTTTCAGTTTAAGAAAAGGTCGCATTCAAGTTTTCAAAGCATAAGATTAGTTTTGGATCTTTTTTTTTACAACTTCTTATCATATTCTCTCATAAAATTACCGTATCCTGAAACTTGGAAAATTTTATTTTTAATGTTATTAATTTTTTCCATCCAATTTTTTCCACTTATTTTAATATTATATTAATATTAGGTTTGATAAACAATCTGTAACATTTCTTTTATATTTTATTTTTAAGATGAAATTTAATCTAATTTATTGGTTCCATCAAATCCTTTGATACCTTATTGTTTTGAGTTTCAAAGTTAAGAAAAGGAATTATTTCCCTTGAACCTAAACTTCGAGTACGATTTTCAATTACAGTATATGCTGTTTTATTTCGTTGTATACGCACTTTTTAATTTTTATTAGCAGTAATATATTGTAGATTCTATACATTAAATTCATATTTTAATTTTATCAAATAACGAGATATATTTTTAATATATGCATTCCAAATTAATTAAATCATATTACAATCAGGAAAGCGAATATTCCGTTCAATAAACTGCTCGCCAATATTAGCTAGTTTATGATATATTTTAATTTTTAATGATTTTTTTGGATTTCATCATGATATTTATTAAGGCTTAATTTAATTATAGTACTTACTACTTTCAGCGTTTCGTAGTTTTACAATTTAATTTTTGATCTCAAATTTATTGATAAGCGTTACATATTGTACATTTTAGTGCGTTTAAAAAACCTTAGTACAAAAAATGTTCCTTTATTTAATTTCTTATCTTTTTAATCTTTATTATATTCTTTTAATCCTTATTATAAATGTTATGAAATCATTTTCGTAACTGCATACCAATTCTAATAAAAATAATTTAATTCTTTATAACTGAATCTTGAAAATAATAATAAAAAAATATTTCATTATCATGAAGAATGCATATGTGTGTAAAATTTCTAAATGTTCCCAAATCAAAGAGTAAACAGAAATTCCTTTTTAAGAAATTCGTTCTTTACAAAAATTGAAGACATAATTTAGTTAAAATAATCGTATCTTCTCTTTAATTGGGCTTTTACAATTTGGCCACGTGACGATTCTGAGTTTCAAAAACGTTAACCGATATCAAATTTTTCAAAACCTTCAAAATTTATATGAAATAAAAAAAATAGATTTAAATGCTTTTGCAGAAATTACAATCTTAATTTTACAGAAACTAAGCTTGCTTAATAATTATTAATATAATTTCACATTTTCCATAAGTATTAAAATAAAGTAGCTAATGGTAAAAGGCATCATATAATAAAATACAACCTTAACATACCACATATAATACTCTGAAATCTAAAGTGTATAATTTATAAAAATGTTTTTTTGCAAATTTAGAGTATGATATTTTAATAAAACAGTGAGGATATACTGTACCTGTAAAGCACCTGCTTTTCACTCCTGCTGTAGAATTAATCTATTTGTTATTTGATCTCCAATAAAAAAAATCATCTCATATAAGTTCTTTTAAAAGAAATTTAAGCCTTCGTTTTGGAGCTAAGTTGGAATACTATGTAGATTTTCTAACAATAGATTTCATTTTGTTTTCCTTAACATTAGTCTTTAACTCATGATCTTCAATAGATATACTAAATGTAAATCGACCTAGAGACAATTTATGTCATAAGTGGTATATTACAATACATAAATTTAACTATATGACTCGGCAATTAAACAATCCAACTCCTATCTAGTTCAAAAAGCTACAGATTGAAGACAGAGAGATAATTGATTATCAAGTGTTATTAACTGTGACTGACCAGTGAGAGGAAACAGTGCCGTCTAGAATTACTAAGTTTCAGGAAGATTAAACGAGTAGCTAATATGTTACTACTGAAAATTTTAACTTTATTATTTTGTTCACTTTTTTGCGATTAAAATTATAAACAAGTCCGTGCGTAACATAACCCTAAAAAATAATTGATACATTAACAGGACTTTTCAGTGAACCAAACGATAATTTATGTACATGCGTTCAGCAAATATCTTTTAAAAGCACAATATATTACATTATTTTAAAACACATTTAAAACCATAATTATTCATTTATATATCCTGCCTATTATTTACGATACAGTATTACATAACAGTAGATTCATTTAAAAATAATTCAATAACAATATTTTCAAAAAGCGACTCGACCAAAAAAATGTTTATCGTTGTCAAAAGAGAGCGTTTAATATGACGAAAAAAAATCTACCGATATTTTTATAACCCCGGCTGGGGTTAAAAAGAAACTCAGTTTCCGAAAAAAAAATAAGTACTCCTGTTATAATCTTCCGAAATTTATACGCCAGCTTAAAAAAGAAAAGAATTCGAAAGAAGAAGTATTTCTTTTTTTCCAAAAAACTTTATCCCACGCCTTGTGATTGGAGAAAACAGGCGTGTATCCTCCAAAAATTCGATACAAGACCCGGAAATTCGAAAGCCTAATTCCTGTTGAAATACTCTCTTCCGGAAATGACGTCAAGTCGTACGTGTGACATGTAGGAATCGTTTTATGTGATTGGTTTTGACCCATCCGGATTCCAATGAGATTTTTTTCGGTGAGAAATTCGCGCTTTGTTGATCGGAGCACGAAGCACTCTACTTGTTTGTCATTAATAGTGCTAGTATTCAAAAGGAATTTGGTTTTATGTTTGGAATGATGGGCTCCTATTTTTTATCTTATTTATTAGATTATGAGATTTATTTATTTTATTATCTTTTGGAAATGTAAGTGGACTGAAATATTTTTCTGTCTGTTTATTTGCTTTTTTATTTTCTATTATACGAAATGAAATATGTGTTGTTATTTGACCCTTTCTAAGGCCGTGGGAAGTATGCTTCCAACCCAATTTATAAATATTTGTATGAAATGATGTAGGTTGGCATAAGTTCTGACAAATTTGTATAGTAAGTCAGAAACTTAGTTGCTTCAGTTCTTTATCTCAGATAAAATGATGTGTCTGGATTTGTCACATAATTATTAATGAACCAAAATAATTAATCAATCAAATTAAATTTATCTAATAAGCTGAATGAATCCCTTTTCTTATTTTAATTTCAAGCCTAAAATATTTTAGCATAATATGACTAGAAAAAAATGGCCATATAAAGGGTTAATTGCATTAACCTGAAATTTTAACGAATCTTTACATTTTAGACCTCAATGCGTTCGAAAAACATATTTATGCCCGATTGCATCTGATAAAGATAACTGAAAAATGCTTTGAACTAAGAAGATGAAATTTGATATACAGCCTATACACCAAATTTGTAGATTTCTGTCAAATTTTATGTAAAATCCATTTGACAGAAATCTATCTGTTCGAATATAAGTTAACACTGTAACTATAAAAAAAGGATCTACATGGATGAAATTCGGTACACATATTTTAACATATATAGTGTAGGCACCTATCAGAGTTTGAACCTAATCCAACAAGGGATTGATCGTCGGTCTGTATGTACTTGCAGAACTTAAAACCGCATTCAGTTAAATATATCAAAATTAGTACGTAATTTTGTGATTACAAATGTATTTGTGCGTCTAAGTTTTGTTCCAATCACCTGGGAAAGGCGTGGCTAAAATATAAATTCTATTTTCGAATATTACTAATCTCATGCCAGGGATTAATCGCTAGAAATCAAGCAATAGAAACGGAAAAAATACTAAATTCACTCTAAAGTTTCATAGTTTGTAACTGTAAGCACACTAATGCCATGCAAGATTTTCTCTGAGATAATACATTTATTAGAGACAATGCATAAATGTTTTGAGGTGAGTATTCTGCTGGTTTTATTTTAAAAATACCTCAATGCTTTTATATATTTGTTTTTAATTTCCTGTGTACGAAATTTACAAAAAAGTGTTGTAATATTTGAAAGATTTTGTTTCGAAATTTAGACGTATTACCACGTTTCAAAGCCCCAGAAAACTGTTGCGGATTGTGATGTGCGAGGATAGGACCTTGTGGTTCGCAGTCTAGTAACATGACCACGATACAAAAGCAATTGTTTGGGTTACATAGTTGTTAACTGGCTTATAAGATTTCACCACAAAACTAATTTTTGGAATTATCTCTATCTGTCCATACGTCCGTGACCGCAATAATCCATAAAAGCAGTGATCTATAATGGTGATATTTAATATGTGATTTCTGGTCGAAATTTTTATATTTCTGTTAAATGTTGGACACAATCTATGGAAAGCAAGTCTTTTTGTCAGTCTATATGTCTGTGAATACGATAATTTGAAAGTTTAAATGATTATATCGATGTAATTACGTATATAGATTTAACAGAATCGCTGTACAAATATATATGTTGAATAGAAGATTGTTTGTTTGTCTAAATATCCCCGAGTATATGAATGCTATAACTCAAAATCTTCGACTTAAATAAATAATATTTGGCCAAAACTATGGACGTGTCATATTTTAAATCCAGTTGATATAAGAGAACGCGTCCAAAAGGCATGCTGAGTTTTCTACTGCATAATAAAAAGCATAAATCGTGTCGTATTATGTCGCTGTAAGCGGAATTCAAAAGGGGAGGCAATTATTATTGCGGATAATAGGGACTTTAGAGAGTTTGCCGTCTTCTTGCTTGCATGTTCACACTTCTGCTGTACCACCAGAGGATGCAGATAAGGCGTTAAAAGAACAGGATGTTGATTGTTTGCAGATGACGAAATGTAGAGAGAGGGTAGGAACTCATTCCTGATTTATAATTTTTTAAAACTTCAATACTTTAATTCAGCAGTGGTTGATATTATGATAAAGGGAACCGCCCACTATTTTATAGTTCCGAATTCTCTATTGAAAATTTTGTTTATATGTTCCAAGGTTGTAGTGTTTAATCAAAACGCTATTGTTGAGTCAATGCCTCTTCATGACTGACAAAAACGACTTGGCTTAGTTGTAAATATATCATATTGAATTATTTATAGAAATACTTATTCAAAAAATAAGGAAATACAAGCAAATTAGTTAATTATTCATTTATACATCGTATCTGTTGTTTGAAAATATAGTATAACTTAACAGCAACTTCATTTAAAAAAGATTCAACAACGATATTTTCATGAAGCAACTTCACGAATAAATGTTTGTCGTTGTGAAAAAAGAACATTTAATATGACGAAAAAAATCTACTGATATTTTTATAGCCCCAGCTGGAGGAGAAATAACCTCAGTTTCCGAAAAAAAAAAGACTTATGTTATAATCTTCCGAAATTTATACGCCAGCTTAAAAAAGAAGGGATTCGAAAAAAGAAATATTTCCTTTTTCCCAGAGAACTTTATCCTACGCCTTGTGATTGGAGAAACAAGCCTGTATCCTCCAAAAATTCGATACAAGCCCCGGAAATTCGAAAGCCTAATTCCTGTTGAAATACTCTCTTCCGGAAATGACGTCAAGTCGTACGTGTGACGTGTAGGAATCGTTTTATGTGATTGGTTTTGACCCATCCGGATCCGAATGGGATTTTTGTCGGTGAGAAATTTGCGCTTTGGTGATCGGAGCACGAAGCACTCTACTTGTTTGTCATCAATAGTGCTAGTATTCAAACGGAATTTGGTTTTATGTTTAGAGTGATGGTCTCTTTTTTAAAAAATCAGATTTATTTTATTTTCTTTATTTGGTTATATAAGTGGACTAAAATGTTTTTCGTTTGCTTCTTTTCTTTTTTTATTTTTTTTTATTTTAACGATGCTCTATTGGCTTTATGTTGTTGTTTTTTTACTCCCTTGTATATTTATATAAAAGTCATTGTTATCTTAAAAAGATTTGGTTTTAAGTTTTTTACATACATCGACGTTTCAGATCTGTAGAAAACTCATTTTCGGAATTATGTCTGTCGGTTTTTGTTTTTTTGTAGGAAATGTGTGAAATTTTGGACAAAATCTACGGAATGTATGTTTTTCTGTATGCCTACACGCATGTAAAAAAATGATGACTCAAAAACTGAATAGGTTATATCGATACAATTTGTATTCAATTTTATCATCAGAATTACCAATTGCTATTGTTACGAATCTGTAATGCTGCTTCCCAGCACAGTTGGTTCTATCATCAGAAAAACCCTTTTACAGTCATCTGAATTGGACGGAGTCCGGGTATCGCGTCGGAGGTCCCAGAGCTTGGCGACAAACTTGACGACCATTTGGCGACTTGGCGACGAATTTGGCGAATTTGGCGCCAAAATAGATTATACCCGAAACATCGAGAATTTTCCCGATCCGTCCAGTAGGAATCGAGTTACGCCTCGAACGTTCCTGATTGGTTGAGAGGCTTCTAGCCCCGCCTCCTGAGACCTATAAAAGGAGGCACTCTGCAGCTGCCAGAGTAGTCAAAATCGACGGTGAAGAACGAGTCTTCCAGAGATTAGCAGAGCAGCGACGGAGTCAAGCTAGTGCTGAACTAAGCTGTGCGCTACTGTCTGCAGTAGAGTCTTGTTGGGTGCACGTCTCGGCTGAAGATAATTGTCTTCTCTGTGCTGTATATAGTTGTCGTCTTTGTGCTATCCTGTGTGTCTTCGTGTAAATAAACGTCGTTGTTTTTTTTTTTCTACTGCCGCCTGCTGATTGAGCGTTCTCCACACCATATAACTTCCACTATCCAAACGAACCCGGAAATTTCGTAACTCTATAAAATTCTGGAGCATATATGTCAGCGAATTGTGTCGTTCTATATACTGGCGAGTATATAAATATGGTAACTCAAACCTTGTATTGTTTCGTTAACGACATTTTTTATGTTTTTTTTTTTTGGATCTAAATAAAACAAATATACATTTTAAATTTCAAAAGAAATATAATGAAATGATACCCTGTTCAAATTCTCTGCTGTACGTTCCTTTTTATCGAAAAAAATGTATGAATTACTCTTCTAAATTCAAACGATTATATTTAATTTTCATATCTCGGCCGTTACAGTAGTTCCCAGATTCCAAAGTAGCGTCATTAACATGCCATTTTAATTGCTTTCCAGTTGATGATAAAAGAAAATATAACCTTCCATGAATTCAAATTAAATTCGAAATTAAAATATTTTCTAGAGTATGTGTTATTGTTGCATTCAAAGTGATTTTTCACGTTTAAAATGTTATTATTCAACTTGGAAAATCAAGTTATTGTTATTATCCAGCAAACACTTTTTCGTTTGTTGGAATAACTGCTAACTTCCTGACCAAGGAAGAAATAAAAATATGGATCTATTAAACATTCTCTATATATCTATTAAACACTTAAAATATATAAATTTATGCGTTTATTTTTGTTAAAAATTCGAATGTTAATAATGTCCTATTATAAATACATTGTGAATGTATTAATTATTAGTTTTCCTAATATTAGTTTCTTGTTTTGGGGCCGCGGTGGCCTGTTGGTATGGTCTCGGTTTCGGAACTAGAGGACTGCTTTAAAACGGGACGTTAACATAACTAAACTATACTTAACTAAATTAGTTTATTGAGTCATGCTCAAATTATTAGTGTGATTTATACAAAAAATTTAAAGAAAATTGTTTTTTTTTTTTCGAGCATAGAATTGAGCATTTTATAGTCTTATGTGTTGTTATTCTAAATGCATTTCCTTCTATAAAGCATTTCTTTAAATGTATGATTAGTATCTTGGTAAGTATCAATTTCTTCCATATTGAAAGCGAAAATTATTTTTAAGACCTATTAAATGAATTTCCTTTTGATGTTGCATTTTTCTGAGTTAGGAGTTTTAGAATTTAAAAGCCAAACAAATGCGCATTTTAGACCTTTTGTTCTTAATATTATTGCAATCAAGATGTCTTTTCGTACTGAATTGAGGTGTCTTTGCAATTTTGTATTCGTACAGATTTCGAAATAGTAACGTTAAATGCGTGGTTTGTATCAAGTGGCGATGTATCCAATTTCACCGTTTGGCAGCCAAGTTTAGGGTGATAACTGTCGTCGTTCTCAAGTTACTATGGAGTAGATTATTTTTAGTGGACACAATGTATAATTATTTAGTTTTTTAATGATTTATAAAAGTTACACACGGAGGAATTATATTAACATTCCATTATTTTTTATGAATTTCAACATTTAGAAATACTTAACTCAGATAAAAGCTATTTTTAGAAATACATTTTTCTGCCTTTTTGTATTTTTCCCATGCCTATGCAAGTATTAACTAATTGTAATTATTATGAACGCAGATGTTAGCAAAGACGTTTTGAAAGCAATACTTAATTTTAAAAACTGTTTTTTTTTTAATTCAATGTTATTAATGCATAAAAAATTTGAATTTATATAATTATTTAAATTATTTTCGATTTTATAGTCTTCATTTAATAGTTAACAACTTATCAACAATTAGTTTTCTGAGTATTCTCTATTAAAAATAGTATAGAATCTTTAAATTAGTTTTTCTCACTTTGACTACAAGGTGGCCCTACTCATATGGACTGCACGAAATTTGAAATTTAGAACAGGAAGTGAATGAAAAATCGGTAAAGAAATTTCATTTTTACAAACATAAAATATATGAAGTTAGAAAATGTGTAATTGTTGCAGCGATAATGTTTTGCAATGGGTTCTACGTATCATTGATATAAATCTTCATTAAAATTGTGCTTCTCATTATTTCCAAATTCAGTAATATTCTTCGATTTTTAGTTACTGACAAGTAATTTAGGAGACACTATCCTAAAAGTAGCATCATTATTTAATTATAATTGTTTACAAATTAAAGGAATAAACATCTTGCTTATTTTTACTGCAAGAGTAAGAGCATCATTAATTCAACAATAATCTTTAAAGGGCATCTCTTTCTGCCCACTATTCCATGATAAATTCACTTACTAATTAGTAATTCGCTAATAAACTACTTAATAATCATACTGTTTGTATTTGTGTACAAACTAATACCATCCTGGAATAAATATCATCTATTCATTTATCTATCATCATCTATCATCTAATTTTGAGCTGACTTTCGAATAATTTATTGACTACTTTCAGAATTATTCCAGAAAATTTACCTGACGTTTAATCTTTTCCGATAGTTCCTAAAATTTATTCCACGGTCTTCATCGTCATTCCAGCAATTCTGGAAAAGTTTTAATTAATTCGATTAGCTGTCTTCGACCGTCATTTCGTGTAGAAACGATAGCAATTTCTCCAAGAGTCATTCAGTCTATTGACGGAGTATCGTCTGATATTTCGACAAATGGCTGACTTCAAAATTAAACAGGAAGGAAAAGGGGGGCGTCTAATGTCATTAGCGAATGTCCGGGCCTTCATGAAATGTCTTAACCTTCTCCTTAAATTATTTGACACTTGCAACCCCATTCACAAACTTCCGAATCTACATTTTCTAAATTTTCCGAAATTAGAGAACATCGTCAAATGTTGCTGGTTCCTTCTAGGATTTTATTGGTCTTCAGGACATACTGGATTGGCTACTGGCGTTGCTGTAAGATTCTCGGAATAATTCCAGAATATGTCAGAGTGCCATGTTCGACTTTATTAATAAAGATGTGGAACTTTCATTCATTATGTTTAATATTTTAGAAGGTATAAAAGAACATATAGGAATATGAGAATTCGTCTTCCTTTATAGGTAATATTCATCATAGGCAGAAAAACTTTAAAACTTTTTAATGGTGCATTTATCATCGGTATCATTTTTTTTTGTTAGTACGCATCTGACAAACTAAGTATAATTAAGTTAAAAAATAGATTAGTTTTCATTCATCATCATCATTCTTTTTAGTAATATGTATGTAATACATTACACTTAATAAAGCTCAAAAATATGTTGTTCGTCATTCATCGTCATCATTCTCTTTCTATGTATCTAATAAATAAGGCTTAATAAAGCTCAAATGTATATTTTTCGTCATTTGTCGTCATTATTCTTTTTATTAGTATGTATCTAACAAATTACGCCTAATAAAGCTCAAACATATATCGTTCGTCATTCATCATCATCATTATTTTTATTAATATGTATATAATAAATTACGCTTAATAAAGCTCAAAAGTACGACTTCTCATATATTGTTGATCATTCTTTTTAGTAGTGTGTATCTAATACGTTACACCAAATAGACCTCAAAAATATATTATTCATCATTTATCGTCATTATTCTTTCTATTAGTATGTTACTAACAAATTACGCCTTACAAAGCTCAAAAGTATATTGTTCTTTATTCATTGGCATAATTCATTTTATTAATATGTATCTAATGAATTACACTTAATAAATCTCAAAATATATTGCTCAGCATTCATCGCCATCATTTTTTTTATTAGTATGTATCTTATAAATTACGCCTAATAAAGCTCAAAAGTATTTTTTTTCGTTATTCGTAGTCCTCTTTTTATTAGTATGCATTTACCAAATGAAACTTAATAAAGCTCAAAAATATATTATTCATCATTCATCATCATCATTTTTTAGTAATATGTATCTAACAAATAACGCCTAATGCCTAATAAAGCGAAAGGGATTTTTTTTTCGTTATTCAACGTCATCATTCTTTTTATTAGAATATTTCTAAAAAATTACATTTAATGAAGCTCAAAAGTATATTGTTCATCATTCATCTCATCATTCTGTTTATTAATATGTCTAATAAATTATGCTTATCTAATAAATTATGCTTAATAAAGCTCAAAAATATATTGTTCGTCATTCATCGCCATTTTTATTAGATGAATTATACCTAAAAAAGCTAAAAATATACCATTCGTCATACATCGTCACCTTTATTTTTTTATTAGTATTATCTATTAAATACATCTAATAAAGCTGAAAAATTGTTTCTTTATTAAACTTTTTATTACTATTCAAACTTAATGGTAATAATATTATTACAAACTTCATTAGTTTTAATTCTAAGTATGTAACTTAGGGTGTGTTTTTGTTGTTGCCGTTGGATTTGCAAATTGAAAAATTGAAACTTATAGCGTTGTGAGCTGATCTTTCCAATTGGAACTAAGAAATATTTAGGTGAATTTCATTTCTTCAGTTTACTGATTTCTACGAAAAATAGCATCTTAAAAATAAAATCTAAAGTTTCTAGTTGAATAACTTAAAAAGATGTGATATGTCTGGTATACTTAAACATTACATCATAACGATTATCAAAAGTAAAAAAAAAACCATCATTTTATAAATTTTGTATACATTTAAAATAATAATACATTAAGAATAATTTAATAAAATTTACATTTTTCATGAATTATGGAATTAGTAGAAGCCGTTCAATGTTGATATCCGATGTATCGGATGTCAAATCCAATTATTTTTTTTTAATCATGTGAGAACACGATGTTGTTTTGGTTAGGGGGTTTTGAAGCTCTAAATTGCGTAAGCAATGAATAAAGCATAATTAGCAATTTTCGTCATTATCTTTTAATCGCATATATTTTACCTGCTTTTACCAATATTGTATTATTATTACGTGTGCTTCTTTGAAAGCAGATGCGTTTTTAAAAGGATGACGTAGAACTGTGACATCATAGCTGTTCTTTCATTTCAACATCGGTCAAGCTCCAAAACTTTGTTTGCCAGCTAGAAAAATTTTAAAAAATTATCATTATATATATATATATATATATATATATAGATATATAGATATATATAGATAGATAGATAGAGAGATCTTGTGATTGTTTCAAACCGGTTTAAACTGGTAAATGACTTAAATAAGACAAATAATGACTTAAAAAAATAATAATGTTCTCGCATGATAACTTGAAATTTGCAATTGTAGATTTAATTTAATTTTTTTTTTTTTAAATTTTGCCATTGACTCATTAATGCCGTAACGGAAACTGAATCTTTGTGCTTTACTATTTAATTTTACTTTTCCTGAAATCTGCAAGTTTTCTTAATATTTTCTGTATATTTTTGAATTATTAAATTGATAATCGAAGAAGGCGTTTGAAAAGTGCACTTAATAATTAACTTTCACATTTAAATTAATTTCTTATGCATCTATAAACGCATTTCATTTTCTCTTATAAAATGTTGCTAAAAAGAAATAAAATTTGAGCGAGCAAATGCACTTCCAAAATCAATACTTATGAATTCTTAATTCGATAAAAGACTTATTTTGATTAACACTGTATTTTGGGGAATCAGCGAATTTCTTAGAATTTCATTTTATTTTATTTTATTTATTAAAGTAAAGCCTTACAAGGCGTAATTTGAAAAGTGAAATTAATTATTTATTATCATATATGTATTAATTTATTACGATTTGTTAAATACTCTTTAATTATAAATTGGAAAATATTTCTGGAAACAAGGTGCGCCGTGCTATTAAAAACCGTTAGAAACTGCTTGTTTTTAATAGTTCATATATAAAAGCCTTTTATTTCTGAAGATGAAATACAGAATTTTCCCTTCTCTTGATATTCTCAATTATGAACTCATTTCCTTTTATGGTCAAGTAGAGTGTACATTAAGCCGGTATTATCAACCCAATGCGATCACGCATGCTCAGAAACTGCGCAGCAACGAGTGATTGTCTCATCCATATAATGACTGTTCATTAGTGCCGCGGTGGCCTGTTGGTAAGGTCTCGGCTTCGGAATCGGAGGGTTTCAGGTTCGTGACCCGATTCCACCTAAGAACCGTCGTGTAAGGGGGTTTGTTGCACGTTAAATCCGTCATGACCAAACGTCCTGCCGCTGGTGTGGTGCGGTGTGGAGAGGGGGGTGCCAGCTCAGATGTCGTCCTCGTCATCTGACAGCGGTTGAAAATGACGAGGTTCGTCCCAAAATAGCCATAGTGTTGCTTTAAAACAGGACGTTAATATAACTAAACCAAACTAAACATTACTGTGCATCTTTCAGCGCATGCGCATTTGTCGAAATGTTCATGCGCAGTCTTCTTTCTGCTCATGTTTTATCTTTTTGGATCGACGATACTGGCTTAGTGTAAACCCATCTTAAGAGAACTGGGAATACTTTTTTAAAAAAACAGATTTTTCAATTTTATTCTAATAAAATATGAGGCAATTCACTGATTACAAAAGTGCATAGTTTTTAAAATTTTTTAAAATCGAAAGATTTTAAATTATTTTTTAACGATGAGTGTACTAGAATTCTATAATAAAATAAGATTTTTTCCCCCTTTTCTTGAAACATGTTTTCTTCAAATTTCGGTGCCCATAGAATGCATTCCATTTACATGAACGCAAGCAATAGAACGCGTTCATTACACTTCAGGAAACCTTACTCAAAGATATTTACAAAGATTGTGCATTTTTCAAAACTAATTTTATTCTTCTGCGTAGTAATATTAATCGTTAGCGGTTAATTATCATTCAAAATATCATATTTTTTTTTTAGATTTTCAAGTTATACTACCTTTAGTATTTTCTCTCTCTCTCTCTAAAATAGAATGCATTCCATTCAAAATGAACGCATTCAATAGAACTCGTTCATTGCACTTCATAAAACCTTACACAAAGATATTTACAAAGATTATGCATTTTTGAAAGCTAATTTTATTTTTCTATGCAATAATACTAATCGTTAGAGGTTAATTATCATGCAAAATATCATAAAATTTTTTGGATTTCCAAGTTATACTTCAGTATTCTCTCTCTCGCTCTCTTTTTGAAATTTTTATTATCATTAGCGTGTTTAAGTTAAAATACGTTCGCTGCAATTATTAAGCATATGTTCATATATTATTCTACTTTTGAAGTGATTTTATTCAGAATTATTTTTTCTGAATGTACCTAATTAAGGTTATGAACTTGAAAATTACCACATCGTAACAGATATTCAATTTCTCATTAAAAATAACAAATACTTTATGAAATGAATATTTTCGGTTTTAGGACGAAAGAGAGGAGGAATGAATATTCATTCTGTCTACAAAACTCTTACTGAATTTCTACAATGTGCACCTCATTATAGTGCTATATTTAAAGATTTTTCATATCCATTACGTTTTAATATTTACAACATTTATCATCTCCGAAATTTCCTATGACAGTGGTCTTCAATTCAAATTTTTTAACGTTTAATTTGTAGAAAGATGTATCAATACAAAGATGATTTAATATTTATATATGTTTCTTTTTAATTAAAAAAATTTAGCTATAAAAAAATATGTAATTGTACTAAAAATAGATGTTTTTATTAAATAGCTACATTTTAATTTTAAACATAAAAATTGCATATATATAAAAACTACTTAAATATCTCTTCGAAAATATATTTTAATAATTTTATTTTCGAAGCAGATTATATACGATAAATCAAAACTAGGATCTTCAATTTCTTGAAATTTCAGGTATGCTTTTCAATGACACCAGTCAAAAACTCTTCATATTATTACAAAATATATTTGAAGCGTTAAAATATCTTATAATATCTTTTTCGCAACATTAAATTTTATATTTATCTTCATGGGTCGTATTCTTGAATATTGCTATAAAATAGATTTTTATTTTGCTATTTGTTCGTTTTTATCGCCTCTACATTTTATCTCTAAAACAGTATATCAAAATTTTACATTATATTGGCTAGAGACTCTATTTTTATTATTTATATGCTTTTTGCAAAATAATGATTTAATATTTTTTAAAGTTCTTGTTTTTAAACTCTTTAAGAAGTAAATTCTTTCTAAACATTTTGGTTAGAAAACTGAAAGAATAAATAATATAACTTATTAAGACTCCTTGTTATATCTTAAGGCTGTAATCCTATATATTTAAGTGGGAAAAGCAGTGATATTGGAAATATAGAAATATATTGAAGATGAAACAATGGAAATGTTTATTTTAAACTTGAAGCATATTTTCTTAAATTATGAAAAGGGAATTTAAATCTTTTAAATAGTGTTTAAAACGGCTCAACAAATGGCTACTTGATGAAAATGGAACGCGTAAGTTCAACGTTGGATAGAAACCATAGAACGAGGCAAGTGGCAACGCAGTCATTTTGTCATTAAAAATGGGAATATTCTAAAAAAAAATTAGGACATATTTTTCATTTCTGTAAAGTTTGTGATATTCAAGGAACACTGAAGATCACTTGTTAGATAGTGATTAGATTTTGAGAAGCATGAGAAACCTCAAGACCTATATGAAGCAAAAGTTAAATTGTTGATATCTTCACAAATGTGAGAAAAAACTTAACATTTTTTTAAAAAATCGGAAGGATAAATTTATTACGTATAAATAAAAATTTCTTAATTCTTTTTTCAGTGTGTTTAAGTCTTAAGATATTTTTTTTAATTACCGAAATAAAGAACATTTATAATTATCTTATTTCACAATTTACTTATATTTCTAGAAAAATACTTGAGTTGAAACCACATGGTGCATCAGATGGTATTTGTTTTCCTTTACGGCTGCCGGTTTTACTTGGAAATTTCCAGATTACGCCAAAATCGCCAGATTCCATTATATATAAAATGCCAAAACAGCTGCCTTTTCAGATTAACTTGGGTGTTTTCAGACGATTACGCCAAAATAATGGCATTATTCGGCGAATTCTAAAAAATACTAAGATCGAATGCGACGAATTACCAATTAAATAGATGACGGTTTTCAATTTATGGTAATTTTATGCGATGCCGTAGAAATAAACATCATTTTTTATACTCTTATCAAAGACATTTTGGTTTGATTCAATGCCTTAAATGAATACTCCATTTCGTCAGAGTGTTTTCTAATGGAGCTATTAAATTTGAATCAAGATTAAATGGGGAGGGTTATACCCTCATTTTTGACTTACACACCTTTGGTTTCTGCCACCTCACTAAATTAGCTCATTTGTTTTATAGAAATACTTAAAATATTGCAAAATAAAGATTTTTTTACGAAAAAAATATTTTTGAAAATATATAAGAATATATAAAGATAAATAAGAATTTTGAAGATATATAAGAATATATTTAGAAGATATATCCAAGAAAAAACATATATAAAGTATTCAGTCCTTAACAAACCTGTGACTTAGTGACAGAAAATCCAAAGGATAAATAGATAGCCTCTCCAAGTTTTCTAAATAGTTTAGAAAACAGCATACCATGAAAGAAACAATGCGTATTGTTTATTGGTAATTATTTCATTCTTTAAATTCATATGAAAAGAGAAAGTCCAAGAAAAAAGTAGTTACTGAGGTCATTTTTCCTTGCTTTTTCAAATTTATAGGCGTAGAAGTCAAACGTAATGTTTTTTTCCCTATTTAATATGCGTTACATAAACTGGCCGCTCTTTTGTCGCCGATGGGGCATACTAAACATTTTTTTTTTTAATTTTCGCTGTGGTAAGAGAAATTATTATGAACTATAAAATAATATTATTAATAATAATATAATATATATTATTATATATTATAGAAATATATATTATTATATATTATAGAAATATATATTATTATATATTATAGAAATATATATTATTATATATTATAGAAATATATATTATTAATAATAATTTATAATATATATTTCTACAAATAATAAAATTGAATACATTCATGTGAATATTTGTATCAGTTGGAGCTTTACTGGACAAACTGTTGGACCTACAGCTGCCAAATTTGAAATAGTTATGCTTTGGATGATGAGAGAATATGATTATTTTGAAAATTTATTTAGAATTATAATGAATTAAAATATAAATAAAATGTTGGTGTATTCCATCCATAACTTTTAGAAATGCTGCACAAAAATGTTTTACTAATATAATTATGTTAATATCAATTTAGAGACTGTGCAATCTTTTTCTGCCTTCTAATTTTAACAAAGTTTTTAAAACTTTTTTTAATGATTTTTAACAACACTTTTCATTGTTTCAAAGAAATTAAACCATTTTTATAGATTCATCAGATATTTTTCGTGTGATTTTTTTCTATATTTGTAAGTTAAGGTATTATGAATCCTTTTATTATCTAATCACTCCTCCTATCTCTCACACGCACACATGCATACCCACATCTTAAAAACCAAATAAAGAAGGGGTGTTCCAATTCCGCAGAATTAAACACGCTATTAGATTACCTGGACAATCCTGTTTTAATGATACTATGGTGCCAGAACATTAAAATGATTCATGTATATGCAATAAACAGAACAGGTGTAAGGCTTTTAATATAGCACTACGTTAATGTCTATCAAAATTTGACGTTTGCTTTCATGTGTGAATAATAAGCATCAAATTTATATAAAAGAGGTTTAATAAACTTTTTTTTAAAACTAGTATTTCTTGTTATTTCAAATTTTTAAACTATCTGTTCGCCAGAGGATCTGTTCGTAAAAACATGCTATTAGATTACCTGGACAATCCTGTTTTAATGATACTATGGTGCCAGAACATTAAAATGATTCATGTATATGCAATAAACAGAACAGGTGTAAGGCTTTTAATATAGCACTACGTTAATGTCTATCAAAATTTGACGTTTGCTTTCATGTGTGAATAATAAGCATCAAATTTATATAAAAGAGGTTTAATAAACTTTTTTTTAAAACTAGTATTTCTTGTTATTTCAAATTTTTAAACTATCTGTTCGCCAGAGGATCTGTTCGTAAAATTAATTATTTATTACAGCTTAAGTTCAAATGTGCTTTATAAGGGCCTCTAATTTTCTTCAAAAATGAATATTTAAAATAGTTTTATATACATTTCTGGACGTATTTTAAACTGATAATTTCAAAAATTAACAAACCTTATCATTAAAAATTGATTTCAGAACAGCGGAATATAAGACATCATAGTAAAATATCTCAGAGACTTATTTTAAACTCTATATTGACTTAGGAAATGAACATTCGAGAAGAAATATTTCTCAACAGCGGTATATTTATTAAACTAAGCCAACAGAAGGCTGTTCTAATGAAACAGCATTCAACATTAGTTACTTTAATTAACGCACACTCTAATTAGTAGTTCTAGAGTTTCCATGAGACTAAATAATTATTCAACACGCAGGCTACATACAAGCTACGAATAAATATTTTCCAAGGTAACCATCTGCCATATATTTTTCAACTGACTTTCATGTGATTTTCTGACTGTCATCTTAATAATTCAGAAAAGTTTAAATCTTTGAAAAAAGTTTTAATTAATTCGATTAACTGTCTCTTACCGTCATTTTGAATTGAAGTGATAACAATTTCGCCAAGAATCAGTGTCCATTCTCAAAATATCATCTGATATCTCGAGCATGACGACTCGAAAATTAAACAGAGGGTGTCCTAAATTAGAGTTTTAAGAGGATTTTATAATGTTATTAACGAATGCCCGGACCATCTTAGAAAATGTTAACCCAGCTTAAACCCTTCCTTCGAATTTTTCAACACATGTACCCTCATCCACACTTCTGAAGATCCATTTTTTAAATCATCCTAATTGAGAGAAGCTTCAAATATTACTGGGCCATTGAAGGATTTTATTGGGCTACAAGATATACTGGCTTTACCAGAGATTCCGAGAATTGGGCCAAAACGTATCAATCGGTCTTGTTTGAGTTCGTTATTCTCAAAGAGGAACCTCCATTCTAACAGTGTAGTATTTAAGACACTATAAAGTCGTTGCACTTAAATGAACTATATAACTCAAAAATGGGACAATTACATTCTGGAATCCTCCTAAATGAAAACTCTAGAATGTAATTTGTTTTACCCGTATCCTCATCGTCACAAATTTGTTTATTTGTTCTCCAAAATTCAGAAATATAGAAACGGATTTTAATAATTGATATACCGGATAATTATAATAAAATTTTCCCGATATATAAAATCATAACTATCATACCAATCTCAGGAACGGAATAAAAGTTGTTCTCAAGAATCATGTGAAAAACAACGGTTAAACTCTAGCAGTTACGGTTACAGTTACAGTAATGGTGTTTGTATTACAGTAACGGTAAATGGCAACACCAAATGTTTATTGGAATGTGCTCTCCATAGCATAAAAAAACAATAAATAGCATTGAAACGATATATGTAGTACGAAAATCATCAGGGTAGGCAGATTAAGAAGAAAAGGGAAAACAAGTAATAACAACACAGAATCATCAAGAGTCAAAACATTTTATCGTGTTTCGAAAATTTTCCATTTGACCTACTTCAACCACGACGACGCTTTACATGTGGTAGATGGTGCCTAGAACCAAAGCACGTACCATGACGTGAGGAATCTGGTGAGCTTCAAGGAAAACGGGATTTTTTTATTTCATTATTTCTGACATAATGATTTACGCGATGTATCAGAAATTGATATTATATACAACAAAAGGCAACGTATTATTTTAGATACACTATCCAAGCACCTCATAGCACTGTGGTGTCATAGTGGTGTCATAGTCATTTGACACCATTAAAAAGATTCATCTACACAATAAGTTGAGCAGGTATTAGGATAACATGATGATAATTTGATACTTAGAAATACCTTTTCTTGATCACCAACTTTTGCATAAGAGATTAAACTCAATCAATTATCCAAGTTATGATAGTAGATGGTCTCTAAAGGCTACTGTCTAATCGCAAATAAAATTTGAGATTCTGAATAATTTGTCAAAATAAAATTAATACTCTTGGTTTGAAACGTTTCACAATCAAACAAAGAAATAGATAATCAAATTTAATTTTTATGATTTAATTAAATATTTTTAATAGAAATGAATTAGTTAATTTCACATTCGGTGAAACCTTTTTCTGTTCAAATCAAGATCTGACTATAAAAGGCATTTTATCTCAGCTTTACACACTTTTATTAATTAATTGGCTCAATTAAAAACTAGTAAAATAAATGAGTTGAATCTTAATTTCAGTGACATATTTTTAATTATAAAAATCGATCCTCCGTGCCAATTTACGAATCTCAACTATAAAAAGAGAATTATCTCTTAAGAAAATTTCCTAAAAATTATTTATTTTATTTTCCAAATACAGAAAATCTCATGCTCCTCGTTCTTTGGTTGTAATTAAAGTATTTTTAATCTGTGTAATTGAATTTTATTTATTTTTTAGGGTATTTCAAAGAATGGCCGATGTTGTCACTAGATTAATTTCTTAATTGTACCTGTCGGATTCAGAGATTCACTTCAGTGATTTTAAAAGTATAGAAAAAGATTTTAGATACTTACTATGCCCGAACAAGAATTTTAAAATAAAAGTTTTATACTTTTAGAGCTTAAAATTAGATGGCAATGTTCATTAAAAGAAAAAAACAATTTTTTCATGAATGATAAAAAGTGTGAGCATTTTTATTTCTTTTTTTATTTTAATGGTTGGGTATTTATTTTAAAAGTCGTTATTTTGTATGGTTATTTTTAAAGTATGTTTTTTTATTTGTGAAAAAATATGAAGCATATTCGCCTCAAAGAATTTTTCTTTTATAAACGAAGCCCCTGTAAAGTTGTTTTTGGTTCTTATTATTTTAGCGTAAATTTTCTGCTGTTTTCAACAGCTATTGAAGAGTGCGCAGTTTAAAATTTATGGTTTCGTGGTTTTAATTTTGTTAATGTAACAATTCTGAATTTCTTTTTAATTTTCATTATAAAAATCCTATTATATATCCCATATTTTAACTATCGTTATGTGTGTCTGCAAAGAGTTACTTAAGATATCCATCCGAAACATGAAATTGGAATGACAGAGACCGAATAATTTTTATCAAATAGAGTTGTTATAATTAATTAACTTAAGAAAATGCGATTTCCCTAAAATTAGATTCCATCAGAATTTTTGACTAGTTAAAAGTCATTCTAATGTTTGCTTGTTTCCTTGGATTTCAGTTTGATACTTACATGAATTATTGATTCAAAAAATGATGAGTTATTTTGATCTCAAGTAATTTAATATAGGTTTTTTTTCTATAAAAATCCTCTATAAAAACATGCATGAAAAATATGAATGTACTTAAATATATTTTTCAAGCCAAAAGAAACTAATTTTTAGTTTCTATTGAACACCAACAATAAATCCTTTTGCAACACTTGCAACACCCCTTACTAGCCAAACGATAAACTTTAAATATCGCATTTCTTACAACGTTATTTTAAGCATTTCAGATTTTTGTGTTATAATAAATTGTCCATACACGATTATAAAGCTGAAAAAAATCGCATTTTCTTCGTTGTTGTATTACATTCAAAAAAATTTTTTTAAAAAGTTTTTTTTTTGTTTTTGTATTTTTTGTCTTTTTTAAAAATTAACATTACTAGTTCTTTAAATAGAGGATTTTGAATTTTCGTTTTATGAATCTAATTTAATAACTGAGTAGTTATCTTTAAAGCAATTTTAAATATTGTTTAAAATTGCTTTTCCAATTTAATTTCCAATTGCCAGATTTTAAAGAACATGAGCTCACAGCAACAAAAATTTATTATTATCTCATCATAGCAGGCACTTGAAGATATGTTTGATTGATTGCATCACCAGTTCCTAACCTTACATAGCGTGGCTCTGACGAGTTGGCGGTTGAATTTCGACTTCAGACAAACGAGTATATTTATTGAGAGCGAGGAAAATATAAAGCTGAGAGCGCATCGGGAGAAAGAATAAAGTTGCAATGAAAGCACTTGGCGCACTTTTTTCGGCGCCTTATTACGTATGAAGGAGCGAAATACGCCAGATCTGGCAAACTTTGATTGATATAGGTGTTTTAACTACACAGAATAGACTTGGCTGATATCACACAATTTCTATGTCTACGATGATGACACGGAAATGGTTGCTATTATTTAGAGAGAGTTTTACTTTCTTCCTTTTGTTGTTGCCGTGAAATACACTTGTATTTATATGACCAACGAGAGTAGCTTCTCAAACTGTCTCGCACAATCTCTAATAAATATACTTGTGTATTAGTAACTGCATACATTGACGCACATTCGTTGCAAAAGACCCTATTAACCCTTTCGCCGTCCTCTGATGTCCTCGAAAATTTCTGTTTTTCGCTGCATTAGAACAAACAAAAGACTCAAACAAGTAGACATTTACGCGAGTTCACAAATTATACAGATTAAGTCTATGGCAAAGGATACCGACGTGCTCTGATTGGTTTAAGCCTTGGCATCGTTTTGGCAATGTTTTGCTAAAAAGATGCCATACCGAAATATATTTTTATAAAAATAGATAAAATATGTAAATTTATCCCCCCCCCCTATTTTTTACGGTTTGCATGTAATATTAATCTGGAACACATATACAGCAAAAAAGATTAAATCCTGAAACCTAAATTCAGGAAATATAAGAATTACAATTTATTAAAAATATTTTTGTGTGTGTTCCTTCTTAATATTATTATGATATAACTGAAAAAAATTAGCTACGAAATTACATATTCCGTTAATTCTTACATATTTATACGTTTTGGGCATTCAGTAATCATCTCCCCATATGTAGTTGATGGGAAAGTAAAAAACGTTCAGCAACAAGTTTCAATGACTGCATAAATTATCTAATAAAGGCACGAAAATCATAGAAAAATAAGAATTATTTATCATCATATGTTGAGTAATTACTTTCATTTAGTTTTTATACTTCTGTGCATAAACAACATTAGTTACTTGTATTACTAGTATTATTAGTAATATTTATTATTATTAATAATTAGTATTAGTAGTATTACTAGTAATATATAGAGAAAACAATTATATTAATAAAAATAGGATCGTTTTGATATTCACCCTATCTTTCATAAAACTAATGAAAGGTTTGAGCCAAATAAGCGAAAACTACGCTATTATGAGTGCAAAACATTGCCAAAAAGATGCCAAGGCTTAAACCAATCAGAGCACGTCTGTATCCTTTGCCATAGACTTAGTCTTTGGCGAACTCGCGACATTTACAAAGAGTTTTAAACATTTAAACGTTTTTAAAATGTAGAAGAACGCATGAAACGTGTTACAGCCCCCTGCAGAAGTTTCACTTGAACGCGCTAGACACGTTACGGACGACGAAGAGGTTAAAAAACGATTTTTGAGAGAATTTTTGACAATTAATCGTTGGACCGCGGTTATATAGATTAGTAACAGAATATGCATTGTGAACGCTTTTTTCTAACTGTTTGAAATTACTATTTTTGCATAAAATTACAGAAAATGAATTCTTGACGGGTTTCATTAAAAATTTAGTACAAATTTATACTTTAAATATTAGTCATTTATCTCCTTTCGTTTTACAATTATCGTGTTAAATTATATTGGAACAGCGTACAGATAGTTTTTCTCAGATTGCATTTCGTTCAAAATGTAATAGAAATTTATAAATTTTGAGTCAAGACCATATACCAAATTTCATCCATTTAGCTGAAAAGCCTGTTTGAGTTATTATGTTCACAGACGGACAGATAGACATAATTCCAAAAATGATTTTTTATAACTCGAGCAAATTTGAAATGTGAAGATTCATCAAAATTCTGGAGAGTTTGAATTTTGTTAATCTATTATAATGTTTTCCTTTTGTATATTTTTTATATGAGTCAGTAACAATAATGATTGCAAAGTTGCTTACACTTTAAAAATAAACAAATGCACTTTGGCTCATAAAAACGTTCTAAAAGCGAAATAAAAAGTATCTTTATAATTTTGCGTTTCATTCAATTTCACCATAAAATATCAAAAGAAGAGAATATCTTATTTAAATTTACAGCTTTTTTCACTTAACGAATTTCCCATGACAATTCTTTACTACCCAGATTCGTTTATGGAGTTTAATACGTATACTGTTACCAGAATTTGTTGTCATTTTTTTAAATATATTTTTTGATAGTTTTAAGTTCTTTTTTTTTAAGTATGAAGCATTTTTCAGAACTGCTTTTCAATTTCTAAAATAAATAATGTGCATACGTAATATCCGCTTAAATATTTATTTGCGAATATATTTTAATATTTTTTTCTGTGATAGATGCATTGTTAATATAAACTAGTGCTTCAAAATTTCAGAAACATTTTACCATTAACGTTTTACCAAGCGTTAAAAGTTATTTTTTCTGAATGATGGATGTTTAAAATGCGCTTGAGAATTATGTTTTTGTTTTTGTGTACGAATATGTGAATATATTTATTGTTTTCGTTTTCTTTATATACATATCTTTTTCTCAATTATGTTTTAATGTAACTTTTGTTATTTTTCTTACTTATAATTTTTCTTTAATTCAATGTGTTTTCCATTATTATCTATTTTTGTTTTTAAAATAATCCATTTTTCTTTCTTCAAAGTAAAAGCCTTGGATTACGTATGTAAAATATTATTATCCTGTTTTCTGTGTTACAAATAAGTGTTTCTTTATTAGTATAGTTTTCATTTTATCTGCATTTACTAAAATGTGTAATAGAAATTTCTGTGTTTTACTATCCTTAATAAATAAGCATTTTAACGCCTACTAAACCATTCAGTACCGTAATTGTTGCACGCATGAGAGTATGAGAGCTATTTTATGAAACCTTAACGCATCAATTCCATTTTCTTTTAACTTTATTTCTATTATATATAATTAATATAATTTTCATGTATGGAGCAATTGAATTATTTTTATCCTATTTTTATCCAGATTGCTTCTGTTTACTTAATCTTTTTTTTTGTGCCATTTATGCTGAAATATTAAAAAATATAAAATTAGAGTGCATATCGTTATTTATTATTTTTATTGGATTTTTACTTTACGAATTACGTACATTTTGTGTACAAAGCATTTAAAGAAAAAGCATTATATTTGTCCAAAGATTCGAACTCGAATTTTTGATAAATCTTCCCGTTTGGATCCGGAAAACACATTATAGGAAGAATGTCTGTTATCATGTCCGTCTGTCTGTGAACATGATACCTCAAAAACGCTTTGATCTAGATAGGTGAAGATTGGAATATAGAATTCACAGCAAATTTGTAATTTCTCTCAAATTTTGAACGAATTACAATCAGAAAAAGTCTATCTGTCTTATTGTCCGCTTATAAATGAAGACTATAACTACAAAACGGAAAGAGCTAGGTAGATATAATTTCACTCTTAGATTCAAAATCTAAAGTATACATCCATATCAGATTTGTAACTACATTCGTCAAGGGGTGATCATCTCTCTGATCATTTGTGCAGTCTCATACATGCAAATTCTGCACTCAAAAAACTTGACTTAAATAAAAATTGTATGAGATCTTGTAAATTTCATTATAGTTTTATGTCAAATTTTGGTATCAGTTTGAAAAACGGGTTGAAATAATCTTCTGGTAACTGTGTAAGCGATTAACTGTCTTCAAACCCATGATAGATTTTTTTTTTAATTACATTCACTCCAAATATTATTTTTTCATAATTATTCATCGATAGCAAATAGTGAACACACAAATACCGGTTCTCTTTTCTATACTAAGAAGCGTATTACTCTCATGTGTGGAAATAAAAATCTGAGCATTTGTGTCATTCACTGCTTTGAAGAAGATCCACAATTTTATGCGGGAGAAATAAAACGGCACTTTTATTAGAGAATATATGAGAAAATTTCCTGAGGACCACTCCCGCTGGTTTAAAATGTAAAGATATTTTTCTGGAATCCTATATAAATCCTATATCCCATATTCCTTTCAAATGATACTTTTTTTATTGTATGATGATTGATACCAGAATGAAACGGGTTGGCTCCTTTTTTTCGCGTCTGTACAAGAAATCGTCCGTAAAAATATCCTTGTTAATATTTGGCACAGTTTAGCCAAGAATGGCTCTTGTACCAATAAAACACTTAACCAAAAGATCTTGTTAATATTTATTGTCTTTTGAAGAGAATATTTGCAATGAATTTTACCTCGAGACCAGAGCATTTATTCAACAATGGTTGAAAGACACTCCATTTGTGTCTACAGAAACATTGTTTACTTTAATAAATTTTCATTCTAATTACCTATTCCCCATTGGAAGAGAATGAATAGTAATTCAGCAGGCAGCTGTATATAAATCCAACACCACCTGCGACTAGATATTCCTCGGGACAATCACTTATCATCCAATCATTTTTTGAGCTCACTTTGAAATAATTTATTGACTGACATTTCCATAATTTCTAAAGGATTACCTATTATTTAATCTATCCAAATGATTCTACAAATTAATTTCATTAGCTACAACGCCGATTAAGTAATACCAGAAATGTTTTAATTAATTAAACATTTCAGATAGAAATGGTAACATTTTGCCGTGAGTCAATCAGTCTAAATATCGTTTGATATTTCTAGAATGACAATTTTGGAATGAAACAAGAGAGGGGAGTAAAATCGAACGTCATTAAATATGTTCTGGCCATCATCTAACCTCTTAATCCGTCTGAAACCTAACCCTTGATTTATTCGAGTCGCTGTATTTCATTAACGGACTTTTCAATATCATTTTTCGCTACCATTTACATGTAGTAAAATTTGAAGAATAAGAAATAGCCTCGAATATTGCTGGTCTGTTGTAAGATTTTGTTAGCTATTCAGACGATTACCTAAGGTAGTAATGTCAATGCGAAACCTTCCCTTCGAAACATTCGAAACATTTAATTCAATCTACATATTATCCATTATCCATTTTTCTGTATTCTGACATTAAGAATTTAAAAAATAGATTATAATATTGTTGGTTTTTTTTGTAAGATTTTTTGGGATGTAGCTGCCATCAACTAACTTCTTAATCCGTGCGAAGCTTTTCTCTTGAATTTGTCATTCGAACTCACCTAAGTTCTGAGAACGAATTATAAGTTTGAATATTCCTAGTCAGCTATAACTAACCTAGACATTAAGAATAAATAATAAATTCTAATGACGTTGGTCTTGTGTAAGATTTTGTGGGATATTATTGCATCACATAACGTCTTAATCCAGGCGAAACCTTTCTGTTTGATCTGTCATTCAAACTAACCTAAATATTGAGAATGAATTATAGGTCCGAATATTCCTGATATGCTAAAATTTATATAGACACTAAGAATTAAAAAATTAGATTCTAATATTGTTGCCTTTTATAACATTTTGTAGGCTATTTTTACCATCATCTAACGTCTTAATCCAGGTGAAGCCTTTCTGTTTAATTAATCATCCCAACTAAACTGAATTCTGAGAATAAATGACAATTTCGAGTATTCTTGTTTTGCTATTACTAGCCTAGTCATTAAGAATTAAAAAAAAATAGATTCATATTATTGGTATTTTATAATATTTTCTGGGATTTTCTTGTCATCACCTCACGTCTTTATTCAGGCGAAGCCTTTTTCTTGATTTTGCCTCCGAACTAGCCTAATCCTGAGAAAGAATTTTAGGTTTGAATATGCCTGGTCTGGATAACCAATTAACCTAGACATTAAGAATTAAACAAGTAATATATTAAAAAAAAGTAAGTCAATTCCTACTCGGGTCAACAAAATAATTTTATTTTAGTTACTTTTTATTAAATAATTACAATTAATATAAATATGTATATACAAATGACAGAATTACAATATTAAGTGGCAAAATAGAGCTTGGCGACAAACTTGGCGACCATTTGGCGACATGGCGACGAATTTGGTGACTTTGGCGACCAAACAGAAATTGCTGGACAAATTTGATTCATTAATTAATATTTGAAAAAAAAAAACTGTATTAACATCAAGTGTCATCCACTACAAGTTTTAAAAAAATGTATTTCAATTTGAGTAGATGAATAAAAAGTATGTTATTAACGATGGAAAATTTGAACAAGATATGCATAAAGAGAGAGTGACTAATAGTAAGAATTTAAAAATAGATTCTAATATTGTGGTGTTTTATACAATTTCGTAAAATATTGTTACTATCGTCTAGCGTCTTACACCAGGCGAAACCTTTCTCTTCAATTTGTTACCCGAACTAGCCTAAACCTTGAGAATGAATTACGAGTTCTAATATTCCTCGTCTGCTATTATTCTTTTAGTATTTCATTTTTCAAAACTCATGGGCATGTATCTGGCTTTTTTGCCATGGCTAGCGCCAAAATATATCGTCTAGTCACTACTCTGAATTTGTGAATATCAGCGAAAAATATTCAACAATTGTGTACATTTAGATGTGACCGTCTAGACTGGAAATTATGTTTACAGTGTCGCAGATCTGATTTCATATGTCTTGGTCTTATCTTTTTTCTGTCTTTCAAAACTCTCGCATACTAATTTTTATTTCGTTATTGTAAAATCTTCTCTAACCGTAATGTTCTAGAAAACTCAAAATAAAAATAATCATTAAAGTTGAACTAAAAAATATTGATCTACTAACAATAAAAGCGATCAAATTCAAAATAGAGAAATGCTGTAACAAAATATTAACAGTGGCCTCTAAATGATCCATGAAATAAGAATATGATGATTCAGTATAAATATTAAAAAAAAAATTGCAAAGAGCAGCACATTTGCTTTAATCTATCATGAGGGAAATGTAAGTAAATTGTAAAGTTTATGATTCCATAATAATCTTTACTCCCTGAATAAAAATTTATTACTTATCTTAAACTTTATGGCAACTCATCAATCTAAATATTTCTCTCTCGTTTCTTTTTCAAAAAGTAAATCTCTCGTTTTACTTTTTGTTGAATGGTAACATTCAAATGTAACAAGTCGTGTAAACAACCAAGTGTTTTCAAGCTGCTTGTTTGAACGTTTTTACAGCTGTATTATATTCAATGCTTCACTTTAATTAATCGAACCACAAAAGTTATTAGAAAAAAGTTGACAGCCTGCTAAACAGATTACAAATAACTGATGTAGATTGTGAATGCCAAATGCTCATCAAGAGTGTAAGCGTCTGTTATAAAAACTTATAAAAATTTAAATGCAAAGTGCAATCCCTAACTAAAAAAACATGTTATGTACATAAATTTAAACATATTTTATTTATTTTAGGATTTATTTATAAAGCAAAGCGCATTAGTAGTATGCGCATAATAATTATTGGTTGATTTCATAGGTTCTAACAAAATTAATATGAATTAAATGGTCATTAAATGTACACCAAAGATATTTGACATTAAAGCAAAATTTAGGATTAACGCTTTCCATTCGGCAATGACGCAGACTCGTACAAGGATTTTTCACAAGGGGCGTGAATATCTGTAACTCCACCCTGCTTTGCAAATTTCATAATATTTTTTATAAAATTACTGTCGCCTCTTTGTTCTATATTTAAGGTGGACCGGGATAGCGTGGTTGGTAGGGCGTTGGATTCGCTTACCTTGGGTTGCGAGTTCGAACCCCGCCGGCCGAAGACTCCCCGCGTGTATGATAGCTGTCGCATATTTAAATCTGTCGTGGTCACAAAGTCCTCCATATCGAGAGTATTACCACTAGGTATACTGGATCAGGGGTGATCGTTCTCTGATTCAGGTCTAGATTACGATCTGTGGATGAGTGAATGAAATGCATGAATGAAGTCCGCCCCGTAAAAAAGGTTGTGATGTGTGTTTAGCTAAAGTCGTACTCTTGACTCTAGTTGACGCTACTGAAAAAACAAGAGACGCGCCCTTGGCTTAAAATCACTGACTTCTGAAGTCAGTAGGCTTTTCTATGACTAGTGCCATTAGAAACAACAACGTATCTAAGGCAATATAAGATTACGGTAATATTATATCTATATTTAAAGCAATATATTATACTCTAGGTATTACTGAAAACAAATGCAAGAACACAAAAATTACATATTTAATTCTGTATGTGTAAAAATAAACATATATTTAGTTCATGATAATACACATTGATTTTCTAGTTCATTGAAACGCTTACACAATGCAACCTACAACAAGCAGTATGTATGTTTATATATTGCATGAATGTGTTTGTATCTCTTTCTTAATATTTTGGACAACTTTAAATATTCCACAGCTGTTTCCATTTTCGTTTGTATTTTCATTCACTTGGATTGTGAATAACTATAAACAGAATTTCTGTAATAAAATCCTTTTTTTACCTAATTATAGGATTTGGAAATTTCTATAATGTGCACTTTTCCATTAATTTCTAATAAAATTACTGGATTTCTGATAATAATGTATGTTTTATTTAGCAAATGAGGGTAGAATCGGATATAGTTTTTAAAGTACATCTAACATGATTGGATTCATCAGCATGCTTTATTTTGTATTGGAGATGAATGAACTTAAAAAATTGATCTTTGTAGCGGTTGCATAACTCTAATCATTCTCTTTTTATACAAAAGATGGCGTTGCCTTATTAACATCAAGGTATCTTTCCCATGACCCTTCTTGGGGATCATTATTAGATAACATTCTAAGTCAGTGTCGTTTTTTCGTCTTCGTGTTTGTGATGTCTTGTGAAATGTGGAACTTGGAAAATAATTAAATAATTGTTCCCGAAGCTCTTTCATTATTTTCAACTACCTCATAATGAAGCTGCAAAGAGCTCCCTCTACATCTTATGTATTCTGAAATTACTAATTTATGAATTATTTTTTCGATGTAAACTATGTTATATTTTAAGCTAATTTCAAATATGCTTAATTTTTTTTCAAAAAATAAAATAAAATTTCAGTTAACTTAAAATTTTAGTGCATCATTTTCAGCTGCAAATTTTTTTATTCGTTCAAGTAATATTATATTGATTTTCAAATCAATCCGTATATATTCTTATAATATTAATAAACCACCACTTAATTTTGCAAAATAAATACTTCTGCTTAAAAATTTTATGAAGAAATAATAATTTAAAGTATTGTTTGGATGCGATATTTTATATAAAATGTCACAAAAAATTAATATTTTTTTTGTTTAATGAAGATACATTTTATGAACAAATAATAATTTAAAGTATTAATTAGATCCGATATTTTATATAAAATGTCACAAAAATTAATATTTCTTTGTTTAATGAAGATACATTTTATGAACAAATAATAATTTAAAGTATTGTTTAGACCCGATATTTTGTATAAAATGTCACAAGAATTAATATTTCTTTGTTTAATGAAGATAAATTTTATGAACAAACAATAATTTAAAATATTATTCAGATCCGATATTTTATATAAAATGTCACAAAAATGAATGTTTCTTTGTCTAATGAAAATAAATTTTATGAACAAACAATAATTTAAAATATTATTCAGATCCAATATTTTATATAAAATGTCACAAAAATTAATATTTCTTTGTTTAATGAAGTTGGAAACCGAAACTAAACTTTATTAGATCTAGACTAATATCTATACGAATAAATATATTAATTTCGAATTTGAAATGAAACCATCTCTACTGAAATCAAGAGCTGACTGCAATATCATTTCAACACAATTTCTTCTTTCAGCTCTTTTAAAAAAAAAAGAAACGACTTTTAGTTTCTGCTAATTAATTGGATGAATCGAAAAATAGCGAAATAAATGAATTGAGGCTTAATTTCAAAGATGTATTCTAATTATAAAAAATAGCTTACCTTAATAAGATACAAAATTTAAATGAATAAAAAGAGAACTATCCTTTAAGAGAATTTTCAAAGAGGAGAAAGATTTTTTTTTCTTCTAAAAACAGAAAATCTGACGCTACATTTTCTTTGGTTTTAATTAAAGTATTTTTAATCAAAGTAATTGAATTTTATTTTCATGTTTGAACTAGATATTGCCAGGAATGATCGAAGCTGTCACTGGATTAATTTCTTAACTGTATCCGTCGGATTGAGTTGTTCACTACAAAGCTTTTATGCTTAATAAAAACTTTTAAATGTTTACAATCCCTGAAGCATAGTTTTGAAATAGTTTTTATGCTGCCAGAGTTCTAGCGTAAATAACTTGATGTTAAAAAAATAGTTTTTTTTTTCAATTAATATTTTTTTAAATGAGAAGCTTAATATATACATATACATTTTTTTATATCTGTTGTATTTTTATAAGAAAGGCCATTTTTCTGTTACTCATTTTAAAGGAATAAAGTTATATGGTATATTTTTCAGGGATTTTTTGTTTGTTTGTAATAATATTATTTTTATTTCAAATAAACAGTTAGTAAATCCATTTTTGATAATTATTTTTCGTCGCATAATTAATTTTCTTGCGGTAATTTATGTTAAAACTTAATTTTTAATGCAAAAAAAATATGTTTTCTAAATATAAAATTCCACATTATTTTTCCATTCTATTTTTTAACTCAGCAATTGTAAGTCACCACTTATTATATCTGGCGATTATTGCCTTATTTTCGTTTTGTTTGTTCCTCTGTAATAGGTTTTCGGTGATTTAATTTGAATTAATGAACAATATAATTTAATAAAAAATTCTCTTAGATATAAAAAAATTATATAATTGAAATCTGCTATCTCAAATTTCAAATTATCATGTGAGAACATTATTATATTTTAAATCATTATTTGTCTTAATTAATTTAAGTCATTAACCAGCTTAAACCTGTTTGAAACAATCACGAGACTACGCATACGTCAATATTTAGAAATGCGATAGTTTTTTTTTCCCCATCTCAAAATCGGTCAAACTCCAAAACTATTTCTCGAAGCCAGATTTTTTTTTTTTTTTTTTTTTTTTTTTGTGAAAATTCGGTTTAATCTAGTTTGGAAATATCACATGTATATTGTAATGCGCAATTGTTAATTTTTTGAACAGCAATGTGTTTTTTTCTCCCTCATCTCAAAATCTTTCTAGCTCCAAAGTTTTTCTAGCCAACTACAGAAACTGAAAATTGTGTGTGTGTGTGTGTGTGTGTGTGCGCGTGCGTGCGTGTGCGTGCGTGCGTGTGTGTGTGTGTGTGTGTGTGCGTGTGTGTGTGTGTGTGTGTGTGTGTGTGTGTGTGTGTGCGTGCGTGCGTGTGTGTGTGTGTAACTCCCAGTATCCTACCTTGCTGTTTCGTGTTTATTCCCGTTTTCTTCTTTCAGTTTCTTCGGCCCTCAGCTCCTTACGACACATGCCCTTTATTTTCCTCCCTTTGTATTTCTCTTTATTTTATTCCAAAACCCCAAGCCAAACAGAATCGTGTTCTCACGTGATAAAAAAAGGTCTTATGTTGTGATTTTGAATGTAAATCTCAGCCATATTAAATATATCAGCACATTATTCGATAACATGAAAACCACATTTATCAAATACTAGAATCGTTTCGCAACCAGCTGATTTGCCAGTAATATTAGTAGGTCTTACTATCAAATAAATCTCTTATGCATAACATAATGTTTGTTTATATTTCTCTAGAAATTCCTATTTTTAAAATCCAAATTGTGACAAATATCATTTTAATAACCTGGCATCATTTCTGTCCAATATGTATATGAACTATCTTAAGTTCATTGATGTTATAATGCTATTGAAAACGTAAACGTCAAGTTCATTCATCTCCGATTTCTCCGATATCGTAACTTCAATTTCTTATTCCACATATAAATTACCATGAAATGAAATACAATCCTTCTTTCTTAGCCTTCGCTAACGGAAGAAAAACACGTGACTAAGACGACGATTGACTCTATTAGCCAATTTTACGAATTATTTATTCTCTTAGAGTTACGAAATTTTTATGCATTTGTGTTAAAATATAATTATTTGGCGAAAGAATGAAAACTATTTGGTTTCATTCACTACAATAAAAATACAGGGTGTTCATTAATTATTGTCGGGGTTTCCGTACCTCATAACTTTCGAATAAAAAATATTACGCAAAAACCGATTACGTATTCGTAAATTACGACTCAAAGAATTTTATTAATGATATTAAAGTGTAAAGCTTGTACAATTTGCACTTTGTAGGCATTCAGCTGAAGGCGATTCTTTGAGTTGTACTTTACGAATACACAATTCTTTGAGTTGTACTTTACGAATACACAATTCTTTGAGTTGTAATTTACGAATACATAATTCTTTGAGTTGTACTTTACGAATACATAATCGCCTTCAGCTGAATGCCTACAAAGTGTAAATTGTACAAGCTTTACACTTTAATATCATTAATAAAATTCTTTGAGTTGTAATTTACGAATACGTAATCGGTTTTTGCGTAATATTCTTTATTCGAAAGTTATGAGGTACGGGATCCCGACAATAATTAATGAAAACTCTGCATTATTGTAACTGTGCTGAAAAATATCTCTAAATCTTTATTAAATCGAAGCTAATAAATTTTATAGCAAAAAAATGATATTTTTGAAAAGATTACTTTTGCAACTTGCATTTTTAAAATTATGTTTGTTTGTCTCAGAGCACGATAGTTCAAAAACGCCTTCAGCTGGACTGATGAAATTCGGTATATGATCTTGACTGCAGATTTATAGATTTTTATCGAATTTTAAGCGAAATCCATTCACAGGGAGTCTATTTGTCCGGTTGTTGGAATGAAAATTAGCATGATAACTACAAAACGAAATAAGCTACATGCATGAATTTTGGTGTATAGATTTAAAATTTAGGTATGCATTGAATTTGAAACCAGATTAGTTAAGAGTTTGACTGTCCGTCGATCTGTAGTTTCAAATGCAAGTAAATGCTATAACTAAAAAAAGCAATGATTTAAATATATGAAATGTGGTAATTTAAATATATGAATTGTAGTTTTGTGTCTCAAGGTTGGAAAATAGACGTCCAAAATATACACTTTTACTTACTTTTCTTTTACTTGTGGATTAAACGCATCTCAACATTTAATGGCCAAAAAAAGACGCCAAATATCGCACTTTAACATTCACTCCCTTTTATTCTCGCCAATAAAACACAGGTACATTTACTAGAGAGTATGTAAGAAAGTTTTGAGGGCTACCATTGCCTCTGTTCCAAAAATTGTTTGCATAATTTTTCAATTCTATATATCCTTGATTCCCTGAATTTGAAACTATTTTCTAACAATATTGAAAGTTAATTTCCCTAATTATCTGGACGGTTTACATCAGGAATCTGAAAATGAAATTATATTATTGGCCACATAAAATTTAAAAGAGATTATTCTTGAACTTAAATTTTTAATAGCACTATCAAGTCATGTCTTCATTGGAAAAGTCCATGTCCACAATATATAGAACAGGACTATGCATGACTATGTAAGTCATGTCATGTAAGGCTATGACATGACTTTAATTTCTGCCATATTTTGACGCTTAAATATATTTTGTTGAAAGAAACATGAACATCAGCTTGTAAATAACTATTGAGACTAATATTTGATAACAGTTATAGTTAATATATAAAAAGAAATGAGGTTCCAATTATATTATCATTGAATTAAAATATATTTTCTTTCTTTTTATATAAAAAAAATGTATAAAATATTTTTTTTTAAACATGACATATTTAAAATATATATGCCAAAAAGGTTTAATTAAACACATATAGTGTTTATTAATCAGTTTAATAATTTCTTATTTTTATAAAAATCAAGCTTCTTTTTTATAATACAATTAAGCATAAATTTCTTCCACAAAAACCGATGAATATGTAATAATCGATATGAGCATCGATATAATATCGAATAATCAAAGTATAGGATGTAAATCGATGAATTAAAATAAAACATATCTTCTGAAAAATCTTAAAACCGGGCACGTTGAAGCAATTCTTTTTAATTTTTTATAACCGTGGATGTATTTTAAGAATTAAAGTGCAATTTTCAAATGCGAAACATTTCCTGGAATCCTCAGCAAACATTTATTCCTTAAAGATTAAAATCGAAAAGGATTTTTGTTAAAGTGCAAAGCGAATGTCACTTTCTTTCTGTTATTGTTACCATGAAACAGTTTTCAAGAAGTATCCAAACATTCACTGCAAATCCACTTACACCTTAAGAATAAACAAATCTATCGTGACTCATAAAAACGAGTCTTTATAATTTTCTCTCTCACTCAAATACATCGTAAAATTCCTACAGAAGAATATCCTATTTAAATTTACAGCCTTTTTCACTTAGGAAATTTCCCATGGTAATTCTTTGCAACATATATTTGTTTTCAATGTCTAATACAAAGAGAAGTGTTCACGATTTGGCTTTTAAAAACTGCTTCTTGTTTATTTTAAAGCCTTTTCTGAAATTTTGAAGCATAACAATCGCATTAAAAATGTAAAATATTTGTATTGAAAAAATTATTTCCTTTTTCAAGTAAATATTGTGAATATTTAATAACTACTTAAATATTTATTTAAGTATTTATTTTTATATCGTTATTTTAAATATCAGATTACTATCTAAAAATTTCAAAAATATCGTGATTATTATTTTTTCAAAATGTTACGTATTCTCTGTATGTTAAACAATATTTATTCGTATCATTAATAATTATATTAATTTTCTTCAGAAAAATCAGAAGGTTTTTTTTTTCATGATCGCGTGTTATTTAATTCCTTTCTTTTCATGCTTTTATAACATATAAATCTTGAGCTCAGACGATTATTTTATTTTAGATTATCTATTTCCTTAGTATTGTGTTAATATTAGTTTTTCTTTTTATCTTGAGTTTTTGATTTTAATTCTGGGATTATAAATATTGAAAAAATATGAATATATGGATTTGTAACCAATTTCATAATATTCTTAAGATATTTCTTTTCTAATTAATAAATATTACAACAAGTTGTATTAACACTACAAAATATATCACAACATACATATATATATATAGTATGTTTTTCAGAGGCTGTTTGCTTTACATAAATTTATCAGATTCAGAAATGAATTTATCAGATTGAATTATACAACGATTATTCTTGAATCAACAGCGTAATATTGAAACATAATTCATTTAAGTGAGTGAGTTAATTAGTTTAATTTTTTAGTAACTTTACTCTCTAAATTATTATAACATCCTAAAGTCATCAGAACTAGGATTTAACTAAATTATTAACCCCTTCGCATACAATGACGTGTCTGACAAGCGCATCGAATTCATTTTAATTTTAAATCTGCAATTAAGTGAAAATATTAAATGATTTAAAATGCAAGAATCACTCAGAAACGTTTCAATATCTCAAAGATCCTTATATTATTATAGGAATTAAACTAACATTAAATGTCCCAGATAGGATACGTAATTGATTCGTGGATTACTTCAGTTACATTTCTTACTATAAATTTTCATGTCTCCCAGAGTTTATCCCAATAATCAGTTACTTGAATTACTAATCAGTTAGAATTCCAAAAAAAAAGCATAATATTGTGACATCAAAATAAAAACGACCACTTAAGAGAGCAAATAAACACAAATTTCTTCTTCTATAAAGGAAAAATTATTTAACTATGTCAACTCGACTCAATGTTGTGGCATCTTAATTTTCTTTTCAAGTTAGTGGAGTTATCTTTTGATGAATGTTTGAAATACGTATATTCGGGAGAATTTTTTTTGAAAAATGTTATAAAATTAATATTTTTAAATTTGTGTACAAAATAATGTAATAAACTTTTATGAAACAAAAAAATATATGTTAAAAGCCAAAAATATTTTTAAAATTAGAAAAGAATACTTTATTTAGTTTATAAGGTGATATAAAGCAAAAACCTGTAGTTTAAAATTTTATTGAATGAGTTATTTAAAATCTTGGAGATAATGTAAAAATATATTATCTAGTTCATGAATTGTATTTCTAGCAGTATTTCTGCTGTCCCGAATGAGCTGGATTTCTAGTCAATCTTTCAATATTGAAATTCGAAAGATAAATAACATAAATTTTTCATTTTCTTTCACATTATAAAGCATGAAAACAACTGTGAAATCTTTTTAACTGAACAATTTACTGATTCTATGATTCAGGTATTGCAGAACATATAGATATTTTATCAAACGAAATTCGAACGTTTTTGCACTTGAATTTACTTCGTTTGGGATTTATTAAAAAGATTTTACCAAAACTTAGAATTTGAAAAAAAAATCTATATTTTGGTTAAGCATGATGCAATTATAAAATTGAATGCATCTTTATAAACATTGAACGTATAAAAAAATTCAAAAATTTTTTATACGGAAAAATACTTAGAAATTAGTAATATATAATTTTTAAAATATCGATTTTTTTTTTCTTTTTAGTAAAAAAATTGACTTTTGAAGTAGTCACTTGCTTTAACTCTTTAAAAGGCCATTTTTTTTTCTAGTCGTGGTATATTAAAATATTTTTAGAATTAAAAATGGCTTAAGAAAAGTGATTAATTTAACTTATTAGATAAATTTAATTTGATTATTTAAATAATTTTGTCAATTAATAATTAAGTAACAAATCGAGACACATACTTTTGTGTGAGATAAGGAAAGTCATCTTAGGCATCTACGTTTCTGCCTTATTGAAAAATTTGTCAGATCTTATGCCGACCTACATAACTTCATACAAAGATTGATGAATTCGGTCGGACGCATCTTTCCTGAGGAAGAGGTAAAGTAAAAGGGTTAAAGTAATTTCCGAACCCTTAAATTATCGTATTTCATTTCAGATATTCATGTAATTCGAAATGAATGATGGAAGTTTATCATAATTATTAACTGACAATTGAAGTGAAAATGAGTGAAGCAATTTCACAAATATTCATTTGGTTGTTAAAATGTCTTTGGAACTTTAGACTTTATTCAACAATTCAAACGATGTCGCATTTCAAACACCTTAAACAACGTTTGCTTCAATAAATTTCCATTCTAAATGCCTACTTTAGAAATTCCAAAAGGCTGAACAAGAATTCACTTTTGCAGCTGCGTACAAACTTAATACCACCTGCGAACAAACATTACTCAGAACAATCAGCTTTCATCTATTTTTCAGCTGGCTTTCAAATAATTTACTGACTGCCATCGGAATAATTTCTAAAAGTTTACCTGGTATTTAATCTCTCCCTCTAGTTTTCCCAAATTTGTGTCCCAATCTCCATCGTCGTCTCACTAAGCCTGGAAAAGTTTTAATTAATTCGATAAGCGGCCTTCCACCGTTATTTCGAGCAAAGCGATAACAATTTCCCCCTGAACCATTCAGTCCATTGTCAAAATATCGTCTGTCTCAGGAATTGCGACTGTAAAATTAAACAGGGAGGGTGGGGAGGGTGTCTTAACGACATTAACGAATGTCTGGGCCATCACAGAATATCCTAAACCTTCCTCCCAAATTATTCGACAGGCGCAACTCATCTACACATTTCTGGTTATTCATTTTCTAAATCATTTAAATTAATCCTGATCTGAGAATAGAGAGAATGTTATCGAATATTACCACCTCCGTTGTAAGATTTTATTAGTCTTCAAGATAGTCTCGAGTGGCTACTTGCTTCGCAGCAAGATTTTGGGAATAGTGCCAGAATGTGTCAGGGACCTCATTTGGTATTAGCGCGGAATATTCAATGTAGCAGTTTCATATTTAATACACTATAAATTCTCTGTTTTAAAATGCCTGAGTAAATTGAAAAATGGTATAAGTAATCGTCTGCGAGTAAATTAAGTGTACCAGCCTCCAAATACATATTCATACCACTTTATATATTGTTAAATTTTAATGTTTAGTAAATTGAACTATAACACAATAGGAAAAAGAAATAAAAAGTTAATCCCCATATTATTTACAGATGTTCTAATATATATAAACACCGTTAAAATAAATTAAAATCTAAAATCAAATTGGTAATTGGCAATGACTTAGCCTAGACAAATCAAACAACAATTTTAAGCTAAAAAATGGATAAATATCAGGCATTATTTAAACACAAACCAATTTAGAAAAAAGAATAGAAAATAGAAATCAGAGATAGAATTGATTTGTGTTTCTGTTTGTCAAAAAAAATTGTGGCTTAACTTTTATATCTATAATTTAATAAATGTAACTTTGTATTTCATATAAACTTTATTTTTTCTCTTTTTTCCGCTTGAAATTGAATCGAAAAAATAATTTTCGCGCCGAAATGAGATGTTCTTCAAGAAAAAGAAAGAAAAAAAACTTTTATTGCATATCTAAGTATATAAATAGTTTGAAAAAATTGCAACGCTTAAAAGCAGAATCTAACAAGCTGCAATTGTTTTATAAATAATTTAAACGTCTTTAGTATGTTGTATGTATTTTTTATATATATACATTGTATGTTATATATATATATATATATATATATATATATATACATTGTATGTTATATTGTATGTAAACACATAATTTTCGAGCAGTTTCGTGGCCAAAGAGAGAAGACAATTTTGTAATTTTAAAACGTCACTTTATTCCATCCCAGGAGGCATAATCTATGTACAAACAAGAAGCGACTAGGTACATCATTTCACAGAACTGCACAAGAGCTAAAAGAGAAAAGAGCCAAAGAAATATTTATCCCCATGATTATGTAATGTGAGATTCTAATAGGGATTTCTTTACATGTGCCGATTTAAGTAAGGGAATTATAAGGATCTTTTAAAAGAATGTGTTTATATCAACACATTTTTTTCCTTTCACTCGGAGTTTAGGAACTTGTCGATTTTAGCAATTTTACAAAGCTTCTGTTGAAAAAATTAAATAAAAAAGGTAGAATTGGATCAGGAAATAAGAGAACTTTTTAGAATGAAGTTAATATGGGCAAAATTAAGATAAAAATTAGGAAATTAATTAGGATTTAATTTAGATTTAGAGTTATCATTATATATATATATGTAATTATATTTTAATTCTAATTTCAATATAGTTAATTTCCAAGATTTTATCTTAATTTAGCCCATAGTAACTTCATTCTAAAAATATTCTCTTATTTCGGAATCCAATTCCACTTCGGGTTTAATTAATTCCTTTGTAAAAATAATGCACCATCAGTACTACGTATCAAATGAAAGTGATACTTCCGTTGCCCTTGCCAAAGGTCAACATAGTATAGCGTGGCCGGAAATCCTATGTTATCTAAGACTTGTGATCATTTGTTTGTCCCTTTTTGCCTTCTTCTTTACTTCTGCGAAGAGAATAAAACGAAATTAAAAATACTAAGTCTCATCTATGTCCTTCAAACCTGCCATCTGCTTCAAACAAAATAATGTTAATCAGGAGAATATTTTCTTCCTATTATGTTACAAAGAAGAATTTTTAATTTGAGAGTTTTTCTTGTTATATACGTCTTGTTCAAATTCGAAATTGCCTGAATGAGTTCTCTTGAAAGAAGATTTTAATACAATAAATTGCAAAATTTTATTGATAGCAAACACAAAAATACTAAGCTATTTTACAAAATATTGCAGACATGTACTTATTTAAAAGTCTGAAACACGTGAACTATCTGTTATAGTTGGAAAGCATAATTCTCAGATTTCAATTAAATACTTTTCTCGAGAAAACTTTACTCCTCATTTTTTTATTTAAAAAAATTAAAACCAGATTAGTATTTTGACTATATTTCATTAGCATCTTTTTTTATTGAAATCAAGAAAGACTACAAAGATATTTCATTTCAGTTTTATATTTGGATTTCTCTTTAAAAAAAAGATTTTTAATTTCTATTAATTAATTAGATCTATCGAATGAAAAGTGAAATAAATGAGTTCTAGTTTAGTTTCAGAGGAATATTCTAATTATAAAAAAGTACCTTGCCGTAACAAGTCAGAAATTCCAAAAGGTGAAAGAAAAAAAAAAAGATTTATCTCTTAAGAATGTTTTGGGAAAAGATACTTTTTTTTGGAAGCAGAAAACTCTTCGCTGTCTTTGGTTTTAATTAAAATATTTTTAATTGAGTTTTATTTTTTCGTTTCAACAGGATATTGAAGGGGATGACCAAAACTATCACTAGATTAATTTCTTAATTGTTTCTGTTGGATTGAGGGGTTCACTCAAAAGCTTTTATGATTGAAAAAAAAGTTTATTGATACTTCTTTTTCGTCGAATAGAATTTTTAAATAAAGTTTCTATGCTGCAAGACTACTGAATAAAATAACAAAAAAATGGTTAAAAATAATTTTTCATGCCGTAAAAAAGTTACCAATTTCAATAAGCTTTTATGCAAATATTTTGCTTTTAATAAAAAAGTTTTAAAATTTTTTCGTTAATTCTTGAAGATTGTTTTGCATTTTATAGCCGCCTTAATAAATTTTTATTCTTATCGAAGTAATTATGATACATAATAAATCTAAATTTGTTTACTAATTTTATGGCATATTTAGTCTTTTTCAGAATTTATAAAGATAACTACGGTTTAGTAACTATATAGTCAAACTGTTAGTTTTCATAATATTTCTGAATTCAATATTTTTCTTGGTATTGAATCTGAACAGTTATCAACTTTCGATTATTTTTGTGATAAAATTTGAAACATATTTTGATTATTAAAATATCTATCACAAAACGAAAGCATTAAATACTTATAGAAATATATTTAGATAATAAAGAAATAAAAAGATTTTTACTACTAGAATTAATTATTACTGAATACTTTGAAAATTGCTTATTTTCATTAAAAATATGTTCCTTCTATTGTATAAAAAATCATATGTTTTATTCATTTTCTAATTAACAACAAACATTTAATACTTAAATAACTTTTAAAAAAGTACATAAATTATTCATTATTGGGCCGCATTAAAATAGAAATATTAAGTAACTTTTTAGAGATCTTTTGGCGACCAGCTGCATTGCTGGGAATATTATTTGCGTTTTATTCCAATGGATTCTAAAATTTGTTGTTCGTATTTCTCTCAACAACTTGTTTTTGAGCATAAAATTATGATATTCCTTAAAATTTTAATTTAATTAATATCATAATCTTTCACCTGTTTTATTTATTCTGTACATGAACCTTCCTAAAGGCGTCATATGCTATGGCATCATCATACCATTATTTTAAACTTGTTTCAGCTCAATCATTTTCAGATTGCAACTTTTTTTTCACTTTCTGAATTCTTTTGTAAACTACACAAATCTTACCTTTCATCTTAGCGTTCAGCAATGGAACAAAAATACGTGTTTTGATGAATCAGAATAAAAATCCGGTTTGATTTTTTATTGCTGAAATAAAACAATAAAACGTATTGTTTAGGATTGAGCAAAAAAGACAATATTTTTAAAAAATGAGGAAAAAAAAACTTTCTAAAGTTGTGATTTGAGTTTTCAAGCAAATAATGTTCGCAATAACAAAAAGACAAAAAGTTATCAACTTGGCAAAAAAAAAAAAAAATGTTTAAACTTTCCAATCTTAACTTTCAACTTATTTTTCTTTTTGCAACTGAAGTGTTTTCTTTCTAATAACTAGTTTCAAAATGATAGCGATATGAAACAGATTGCCAACACATGGTTGTCACGATTAGCACCGTTTCTCGGATAAATAGACTGCAACGCTTTTCGATAAGAGGAAAAAATATGAACTTTCGTTTTGACAAATGACTCAACATAGATTACAGCTCTGTGTAAATGTACCACAAACCAAGTACCACAACTAATTTAATAGTGCTTTGTTCTTGTTCATTTTGTGGTTTTAATTGATCAACACTGTTACAAACCTGTAATGTTGCTTCTTAGCACGGTTAGTTTAATCACTGGAAAAACAGTTTTACGATCAGCTTTGTTGGGTGCTGATCAAGTGCCGCGTCAGTGATCTCAGAACTTGACGACAAACTTGGCGCCTTTGGCGACAAGATATATAATTATGAAAATGTCCAGAATTTTAGCGATTCAACCAATAGGAACCAAAATACGCCTGATTGGTCCAGAACCTTCTCTGTCCGTCTTATGAAACTATAAAAGGCCGGCAGTCTCAAGTTGCAGTCAGTCAGTTGTAGTCGTGTAGCGAGTAATCGAGAGGATAACGAAGGAATAGCGGAATAGTCCAGCGAAGAACAAGCTTTGTGAGAAGCTCAAGTGATTGCTGAACTGAGCTGTGTGCCGAGTCCTAGCGTTTATTGTAGAAGCAGCATTGTGTCGTGTGTGGAATAGCCAGTCATGTAGTAGTGAGTAGCGAATCAATTGCGAAATAACTAGATCAATCCAGCATAGCTCAAGTGTGGAGTGAAGCTCAAGCGATTGATGAATTGAGCTGTGCGCCAAATTTTGGATTTTATTATAAAAGCACAACGAAGCGTGTGTATTAGCCAGTCGTATAGTAGTGAGTCGGCAGTTGGATACAGCTAAAGTGAGGAGACAGTGGAGAATTGCAGACGTTTGGAGAGGCCGTAGAGTAAAGCTACGCAGATTCTTTCCTTCTGAATTCTGTCTAACCACTTTGAATTGCTGTGGTTGTTATTGCTACTGATTACTACTTGTGGAGTACTGTGTATTTTAATGTGCTGCTGTGTATTGCCTGTCTTCGTCTCGACTGTGTATTTGCCATCCTTGTACTTGTGTCGTCGTATTTAATAAACGTCGTCGTTGTTTTCTACTGAGGCTTACTGATTGAGGCTTACTAATAAAGTGAATATTTATGAAGGTTTTCGTCCCTATAACAGAAAATTTATTCAGCGCTGCTGCTTGAAATATGTTTTAATGTTGCAATTTCTACTTTAATTAATTAATTACTTTAGTTAATTTTCGTTCACAATTAGCGATTGTCGACTTTTGGAAAGGTTGATAATAGCTTAGTAAGTTAAAATCTACAAGCGTAATATCACGCACGGATGGATATTTCTCAAAATAATCGCCTCATCTATATTCGAGATGGCTTTTAATTTATGAATTGTCATCAGAATAATTCGAGAAAATTTACCGGCTAGTTAATCTTTCCCAATAGCTTCCAAAATTTATTCTGATGGCGCCGTCTTCATTACAATAATCCGGGAAAAGCTTTAATTAATTCGATTAGCTGTTCCCCGACCCGCATTTTGGGAAGAAGCGATAATTATTCCTCCAAAAGTCATCCAGTCTATTGTCAGATATCTTGGAAAAGACGGCTTTAAAATAAAACAGTTAAAACTGGGTGGGGGGAGGGGGCTTAACGTCAAACTATCATAGAAATTCTTAGGTCAGAAGAAACTTTCACTTCTGATTATTTGTCACACAGCACAGCATTTACACACATGCGTATTTCCAAATTTCATATAATCCGAATTAAATCTGGAATCTCACTATGCTATTGTAGCATTTTATTGGTATTTCAAGCCAAACTGGTATGGCTACTGGCTTTACAACAAGATTCTGGGAATTGCGCCAAACGTTTCGGCGACGCCAAGTTTAGCACTATCAAGGAAAATTCTGTTTGGATATTAAATATTTAAGGCACCATCAGTTTTTCTCAGTAAAATGTATAAATGGATTGAAAAATTGTATAAGTTAACTAGAGCATATGATTCGTCATAGTTTTTCGGATTAGTTTATAATGCATATTTTAGAGAGTATAATAGATAAAAGGTATTTATGCTTATGTTGTAAGAATAGTTTAAAGATAATATTTGTCATATTCTTATGTTTTTCCAAATATTTGAATATATAAATTCAATAGCTGTATCAAGAACTGAATCATAGCAAGTTCCTTCGTTTAAGGAGTTTTTCCGATTTGTAGCGATGCTTTCCTGGACAGTATGTCTTCTGGTATCGAGACAGTTTTACATATAATTCCTAAATGGATGCCTAATCCATAAATCCAAACTTTAGCGACAAATTTGGTTACTTTGGTAATAAAATCAGGGATTTCAGAAGCAGAAAGAGTCATAGCGAACAACTATTAGGACTCGAATAATAGTGGTCCTTTTAGAAGTTCGCCTGGTTGGAAACTATATAAAAAACAAAAGGCAAATCTGAGAGACAGTTGCGTGCTGAATACTCAGTCTGTATTGAGTGGAGCATCGAGTCAATAATGAGTTGGCAGTCGAATTCAACCAAGCGGGTAACTAATGGAGAGTTGTAGACGTTTGAGAGGCGGGAATAGTAGAGTGAAGCCTCTCTCCTGTGGAGGTCTTTCTAAGACTTTTGTGCTGTTACGATTTTTATTATCATTTTTTTATTTGCTATGCTGCTTTTTAATGTAAGCGTTGTTTTTGCTTACATTTCGACTGAGTTTTGTTGTTTGTGTGTTCATATTTTCGTGTCAAATAAAATGTCGTTATTTTTCTATTGGGCTTATAGATCAGTTTCACTCTACGCCCACTCTATTGGATTCTTAATTTTCGGATTAGTTTCCATAATAATTTCTGAGAGTAATATAGTTCCGTTTTATTCAATAAGAGTAAAATAAAGTATGTTTAAAATATGCGATTAGTTTTTTATTTCTGCATTTGGATTAATTTAACTTATTTCATCTAGAAAATTTCTTTCATTTTGGGGGTTATAAATTACAAATAATGACTTCAAATATATAAATTTAAGAAATCCTATTTTGTCAAGAAATAAGTAATCTTCGAAATTTATTTGAGATTGAAAAATTATTCAATTAACAAAAATAAATTAATTGTAAATTAAACAAAAATGAAAGGCATCTTCGTTATTATTTAATAACTTATTTATTATTTTTTTTAATTTTTTTATGTTTATCTTAAGTTTGACATAAATTTCGTTCTGGATGAATTTATAAATTTCCACTATTACTATTCTCATTTTTTTCTGTTTCAATACTGCTAGAAATTATTTATTGTATCGTTGAAATGCGTAACTATCAGATCAACTAATATCCAAAAAAAACCGCTATCACGTTCTATATGCAAATCAATGATCAGTTCTGCCATTGGAAATGTAACAAGGAAATCCAAAAACAATTAACAAAATATATTTGTTATGATTGCTTTAAAATCAAAAACATGCAGGAAATTTATTTATATTGTTACGAATCTGTAATGCGGCTTCCCAGCATAATTGGTTCCATAGGAGGTTCCAGAGCTTGGCGACAAACTAGGCGACCATTTAGCGACTTGGCGACGAATTTGGCGCCAAAATAGATTACACCCGAAACATCGAGAATTTTCCCGATCCGTCCAGTAGGAACCGAGTTACGCCTCGAACATTCCTGATTGGTTGGGAGGTTTCTAGCCCCGCCTCCTGAGATTTATAAAAGGAGCTGCAGCTGCCGTGGAGGAATTGTGAACCAACAGTGATTTGAGTCGTGGACCAGTGGAGTCGAAGAGTAGTCGTAACCGACGTTAAAGAACTGGCCTTCCAGAGATAAGCGGAGCACCGACGGAGTGAAGCTAGTGCTGAACTATAAGCTGTGTGATACTGTCTGTAGTGGAGTTTTGTATGTTGCACGTCTCGGCTGAAGATAATCGTCTTCTATGCTGTATATAGTTGTCGTCTTCGTGCTGTCATGTGTGTCTTCGTATAAATAAACGTCGTTGTTTTATTTTCTACTGCCGCCTGGTGATTGAGCGTTCTTCACACCATATAACTTCCACTATCCAAACGAACCCCGGAAATTTCGTAACAATATTTATAAATAAAGCATAGGCCCTGAGATTAACTAAATCTATTTCACAAGAACTAGTTTATTGACATTTTCCTTGATAAAAGTTGAATATATAAATATTTCGAACTGAGCTCCTTATTGTTGAAGATAGTATTTCTAATATAATATCTGTGCAACTGAATGTTAATTTTGCATTTTATCAGAATCTTTTTTCTATTGACACAGGGAACTGACTGCAATTCATTTTTAACTTTCAGGTGTTTTTTTCAATAAAAAAAGCTTTCAGTTTCTTTTAATTAATAGTGTGAATTGAAAAACTTTAAAATAAAGGAATAGTGAATTCATTCCATTCATGAATATAAAAAGTTATTGCAGCTTAATAACGGCAAGTTTAAAAAAGTATAGAAAGAGAAAGAGCATACTTTTAAGGAAATTTTTGAAAAGAAAGATTTTTTTTGGTAGTCTTGAAACTTTTATTTTTCACATTTTACAGTTTTAATTAAAGTATATTTAATCAAGGTAACTTTATTTTATTTTTATTCGAAAAAGATATTGCAAGGAATAACCAAAATTGTCAGTAGATTAATTTCTTAATTGTATCCATGAGATTGAGGCGGCGTTCATTTCAAAGGAATTCTTGGAATAAAAAGATTTCAAGTGATTGTTTTCTTTGAGGTAATATTTTAATTAAGGTTTTTATGATGCGAGGATTCAGGATTAGATGACATATTGTTGACTGCAAAGAAGGTTCATTAAAAAAAACATTAAAAGAAAATGAACAATTCTAATATGATTTATTATAAAATCATACATTTATTTTTAAAAAGAGCACTTTTCATGTTCCTTTTCTAAAGAGATTTTTTTTATTTGCTAGAAATTTTATTCTTTTATCAATTGAAACAATTTATATTGCAAATGAAACACCAGTAAATTTACTTTCACTGTTTATTAAATAACATATTTAACGTCTGTTTTAATCACTATGTGAAAAAGAATAGATTAAAAATTTATGCTCCCCAAATTTCTATTCACATGATTTATCTTTTATGACAAACTGACTACTCCACCCCGCTGGTAGACATCCGGAAAAACTTGAATGCCTGACCACCGCAACAACAACACTGGCGAGAACTGTAGGTGAGTCCTAAGGACCATCGCCGGCCAAGTTGCAACCCTTCCCTAAGGAAGTACGTCCCGTCATCGATAGAAAAAGACAGATTCCTAACTTTTGTGAATTTACAAGGGTGGCGAGAACCAACCACTATAATGAAAGATTCTCATCTTCAATTACGAGGTGCCCCCTGTGATTGTTTTATCTGTTATAGTTAAAGCTCAACAAATGGGAATTCTCAGTGATTTTACAAGGATGTATCAAAAATTTGTAAGCCTAATGCTGTAATATGCAGCCCAAAGTCATTTCATTATACAGTCACACTGTTATCCATAAATACGTGTGTAGCCGCATTAAAAAACCAATACTTTGATAACTGTTTTCTTCACAGTTTTATGAACATGCACATCGGTATATTTGCCATTCCAGCATGAGCAAAGAATGCATGTTAAATATTGTAAAAATCTGGAGCAGTAAATATTGCGTATAAGGAAACCACCCAACTCAGATGTCGTCCTCGTCATATGACCAGAATTACGAGTTCCGCCTCCAAATTGCCATAGTGTTGCTTTAAAAAAGGGACTTTGATATAACTAAACTTAACCCATAAAGCGTTTTATCTTTAGGAAATATGGAATTAGACCTTTAGGAGTTTAAAAAAAAAAAGTGGAAGAGAAAACGCATGAAGACACATAAAGAATGTGATAGTGAATATTTCATTTATAATGTCAAATATGATAAATCATTCGGAAACAGATAATTCAACAGAATCTATTTATTTTTGCTAAGTTATTGTTTCAAATAGGTATTTCAAGGACTTGAGTCATTTTTGGACTCAAACTTCGTGATTAGGGATTGCAATACCGGACCAAAATTACAATACCGGTATTCAGTATTTTTTAGATCTTGATACCGGTTTTAATACCGGTATTAGAAATTTTAGAAAAAGAAAGAAAACACAAGTGTTTCTTTGTTTTATTTGCCAGTTTTATTAGAAAGGGTAAATATCACAAAAAATAATTTGTAACTTATAAATTATAACAGTATATAAAGAATCACAAAAAAGTAAGCGAACAACTTATTTATTTAAATCACAAAAAATTGTAAATATTACTATTCAGTCTGTGGTACTAATACAAATTTTTGAAATGTGATTCTTAAAAAACATAATGCATCGATTGCACTGTCATTAAGCCCGAAAAGTATTTTTGTGCAAAAAAATACTAGCTGTCGAAAACGCTCTTTCGCCATCTACGATAGATAGTGTTACTGTTAGCAAATGCGCGATATACTTTTTCCAAGAATTTACCTCTAAATCCCTCATCTTCAAATAAATCGATTTCTTATCGGATGGTTTTGGATATAGCTGATTTCTGTATTGTATTTTGGTTTGTTGAAATTTTCTTATTTATCGCTAATTCTAATTTTTGTTCAAGAGACAATTCCTTTTCACTATCGACATTAGTGTCATCATAATCTTCGATAACTGAACAGAATTCTTTTGAATGCGGATAGGTTTTTTGGTAAAAAATTTTAAGAAAATTTACTATAAACTTGATCAGATTTGAATTGGCTATTTTCTTTTCTTCTTTTTCATTTTCATTTTTAAAATCATTATAATTATGTAAATTCCATAAGACATTTTCTATTTCGATATGCCTTTCTTCTATGCTATTTTTCAATGTAATATATAATCTTCAGATAGTAATGTGTGCTGTTCTAGTGTGATATGTGCTGTTGGGAGTAAACGGTTCCAACGTGTTTTAAAATCTAATATTAACATATATTCTGTTTTATTTTCAGTTAGTATGTATTTTAATATTATGTCATCTTTTATAGAGGGACGTTTAAATATCTTAACAATTTTTAGAACTTTATAAATTATAGGAAGCAATTCTTAATGGGTTAATATTTCATCCTCATTAGCAATAACTTCTTCAATAATTACATTGTCGTTATCTTCATTGTCAATATCACTCTCACTCTTACTCTCTTCAAAGCTGGAATCCGAAGTTTCTATATCCACAGTATTTGGATTCTTCTGTTCTTTATTTTTTTGGTATAATACATCTATTATTCCTAACTGAATTACATGAGCTCAGCACAACTGCTGATTTGCACCAATCAACTTTCCAACTTTTTTCATAATTGTTGATTCTTGTCGTTATGGATACAATATTTTCTTTCAGGGATAATCCATGTATCGCTAATTTATATTTAAGCAATTAATTAAGCCATTAATTAGCTAATTGGTTTCGCCCGTTAGGGAGACATAAAAACAAAAACGCATACTACTTTGCTATGTTGGCGATCCCTGAACATATAGTGGAGACAATTTAAAAAATTTCTAGTAAATACCGAAAAACCGGTATTTAAACTTGTGAATACCGGTATTACAAAATTGTACAAATGGCTCAAAATACCGGTATTCGGTATCCAGGTATACCGGTATTGCAATCCCTATTTGTGATATAAGATATATTTTTAATATATACGTAAAAATTCAGTTTTAAGTATTTTATGTCTATTAAGTGAACACTTATTCGGAAATTTGTCCCTAGAATAGAAAATATCGTTCAAAAGTTGTATTATAAAAGTGTTTGATAGAGTGCTTTCTAATCCAATAAGGAAACCAATCATTCAATTTATTTGCATCCTATTAACCAATTCTTGTCATTGGAAAGAATGAATAATTATACAGCTGCCAGCTGAACCTGATATCAGCTGCAACTAAATATCTCTCAGGGTAATCATGTATCATCTATTTTTAAGCTGACTTTGAAATATATTATTGATCAGCAACAGAATAATTCAGATAAGTTTACTGATATGTCATCTCTTCTGCCTATGCCTAAAATTTATTTCTACGTCTCACTTGTCATTTCAGTAATCCTAGGAAATTTTAATTAATTTCGTTAACTCTGTTTGATCGTCATTTCAGATAAAATCACTGACAATTCCCCCAACAACTATTCAGTCTATTGTCAGAATATCGTCTAATATTTCGACGAGGGGAAGTAGGAGATCTTGTCGTCTTTAACGAATGTCCGGACCATTGTAGAATGTCTTAACCTAGAGGAAACCGTCCCCGGGAATTAATGAATATGCGGACGCCGATTCATATATTTTCGAATATCCATTTTCCAAGTTATTCATATTAATCCAGACCTTGAGGATAGAGTTTGGCGTCAAATATTACTGGTCCGATGTAGGATTTTATTGACTTTCAATATATTCTGACTTGGCTATCGTCTTTGTTGCGAGATTCTGGTTGTTGTGCCAAAATGTTTCGGCCCGTCTCCTTTGAATTTCGCATGAAATCATCAATCCTTTATTTTAATATTTTATATAAGCTTTTTACCTCACCTTAAACGAACATAAAATAGTTTAAGTTTCTCTTTAACCGGTAACTGGAGACATGAATTTGGCTAGAGACATGGAGTCAAAATGATTTTATTGGTTATATATATATATATATATATATATATATATATATATATATATATATATATATATATATATATATATATATATATATATATATATATATATATATATATATTGTAAACGTCGTTGGAATTTATTTTGGAAACACAATACATTCTGGAAATCACGTAGTTACACGGGTGAACCGGAGTTTAACCCCCTTCTTTGCCAAGTTGCAATAACGCGCCAAAGCTGACAACCTCCATATTCTTTAGACTGGCAAACCTATTATCTTTCGCCTTTATTATGTGCTATGATTGAACATCTGCTCCCTTGATTTTGAACATTTTGCAAAACACTGCACAAGACCGTTGTTGGCTAGTTGGCGATTTTTGAAAATTGCGCCAAGCAGGGGGTTGAACTCCGGTCTTATCGTAGTTACTAAAAATATCAATTTTAAAATGTTAAATGTTCTAATATTAAGTGTTGTAAAGATGTAATAAGAAAAACCTAAACAGTCTTTTAGTGCGTACTTACCTCGTTTGGATATTATGGAATTACACTAATGTTTATAACAATTATAATTTAACAAACAAAAATGAAGAATACAATATTTTAAAATATTATTTTAAGAATATTTCTTTATTCGTTTTGCATTATTCAAATTAAAAGCAATTTCAGAGACATGGAGTCCATGACTCCAAAAAATAATAAAAAAACTTTGAAAAAGAATAACTCGGCTATACGAGCATGTTCATGCTTAGAATTTTTGCCAACATACTGCTGAAAGTACAACTTGAGGGTACTAAGGAGATTATTCCATTCAAGGAAAAAATACTACGCGATAATCAGAGCTAATAAACAACGCGGAATATTTTAACTCCAATCTCCAGCTGTGGGTTAGGTAATATAGTATAAGAATACAAAATATTATATGAGTTACATTCTATATATAGAAATGTTTCAAATAACATAGATGTTCAGGATTATCATCTTTTCAAGCTAATAATTTATTTGTCATCTGAATATTTCAGAAAAGTTTACTTGCTGTTTAATCTCTTCCCCTAGTGCCTAAAATTCATTCCGATGTCCTGTCATTTCAATAATCCAGGAAAATTTTCATTAATTCGGTCAGCTGACTAAAGGCATCATTTTGGGTTCGAATCATAGAAATTTCTCCAACAACGACTTAGTTCCATTGTCAGAATATTGTCTAGTATTTACACGAGTTCGAAAAGGGAATCTTAACGTCTTTAACGAACGCCTGGACAATTGCAGAATGTCTTAAACCAATTCCCTTTAGAAATAATTAATAGACACATGGACCCCTATTCGCAGACTTTCCGATATCCATTTTCTAAATTATTCAGAGAAGTCCAGACCTTGAAAATAGTGAGTAACATCAAATATTACTATCTCGCTATAAAATTTCATTGGTCTTCAATGCATGCATGCCTGGCTTTTGGCGTTGCTGCAAAATTCATAATATTTCGCCAAAATGTATCAGATCGTTGTGTTGGAATTTGGCGAGAAACCTTTGATCTTTTATTTTGATATTTAAGATAATGTAAGTTTTGTATATCACTTTAAAGGAATTTAAAATGATTTAAGTTAATTTTTAATTAAATTTATTTTAAGAATGTAGTAATATAGTTTAAGTTGTATTTTATACATATATATATTTCAATAATATTCATGTTTGATACATCATTATCTTCATTTTTAATTTTTTTTTTTTTTTTACTTTCTCGTATACGGGGTATAGAGAAAATACAGTAATCCTAAATTTTAATGGAATAGCGTATAGTTTAATTTATTAGATCAATGAGATTAAATGGAAATAAATATTAATTAAAAAGTGAGATAAATAATTTATTGATTTTTTTTGCGATATGAAAATTTTTACATTTACGATTGCAATTTTATATATTGCTAGAAAAAGTAAATTTCTTAATTTTTTTATTATTTGAATTCCCCCCCCCCTTGTGAGCAATTGAACGCTCGACAGGCAAATAATGTAATTTTGTCCCCAAAGATTCGATCTTAAGATTTCAATAACGACTCAGATTGCTATAAGATATACCATGCCAGAAGTACCATTTTGTTTTTTAAAAATTATTTCTATTGCCTTATCTGTGAGCAGGTTAATTCAAAAATGAAAGGAGCTAGACAAGTGAAATTTTGCATATTCTGTTTACATTGAAGATGTGAATTTATACTAAAATTTTGCCGAAATACATCAATAAGATAAAGTACTTATCCACAGTGTATTGTCGTATGAATTTTATTTTTGTATGGAATTTTAAATCATCAATTCAATCGCGTATTCAATATATTTGCTATGATATTAAAGGAATTATTAAAAAAATACAACAGCAAGGCGCATGAATTTGAGCATATGACATGTGCTAGCTATTCTGCAACTCTTAACACTCTAGTCAGTGTTTTATCAAATCGCATTTATTATTTATTAATATGTGTTAAATAGAACTTATATAACTTATGTATTCTGTATTTCAATTTTTATATTATTTCATTTTAGAGACTATAACATTCCGTCCTGTTATATAATAAAAAGAAAACAGAAGTTTAATTTTTAAACTGGTTATTTAATTGCTGAAATATGGGATAGTATAAATGTTGTTTTTCAAAACATTTGTGTTAAATAAATCGAAAGAAATCTAACAATTTTGTCCCAGACTAATACAAAAAATGAAATATAATTTATTTTCTATTATGATCTACAAACACAAAGCCAATTAGATTCTTATTTTAAAATAAATATCTTATTTTTAAAAACGAATAAGATAGAGCAAATGGAAGAACTAATTTCCCATTCGCAATGATATCTTCTCTTACTTAAATTGAGAACTGACTACTATGTCAATTCCCCAGCTGCAGACGAAAATTAATTTTTAATTTTATTAATTAATTGGGAGAATAGTGAGATAAATAATTTCAATGTTAATTTAGAAATGTTCCCAAAAATACAAAACATGGAAGTAAAGAGAAAATTTTCCTTGAAGAAAAATTTCGTAAAAGAAGATTTTTTTTCCCTGGAAATTTTATGCTTTACGTTCTTTGGTTTTAATTAAAACATTTTTAATCAAAGTAATTGAATTATTCCTTTTTTGTTTGAACAAGGTATTGCAAGGTAATGACCAAAAGCTGTCCCTGGATTAATTTCTTAATTGCATCTGTTGGAGTGAGGAGGTTCAATTTAAGCCTTTAATCTGTGTAAAAAGTTTTAAAATGCTTCCTTTTTTCCAATATAACTTTAAAATGATGATTTTATATTGAAGAGCTTTATACAAGATCACATAAAAATCTTCAGAAGGAAAAACCTTCTTTTTTAATCAAAAGCTTAAAAGAAGAGGAGCTACTTTAACGTGTTTTTATAATGAACATTTCACACTTTATTAAGAAAAAAGGGCGTTCTTTCATTGTGATTATCTTTATTTGTTTCAAAGTTTATCTTTATGAGCATAAAATAAATTTTTTATCTGAAGTAAGCAGTAATCAGTTAATTTTATTTGATTAAAAATAAAGCTGGTTAAAAATAACGCTTTTATAGCTTTAAATATCCGCCTTTCACGACTAGTTGGATCATTTAGATTACAGACAATATTTATATTCAGTTAAATCTCTTATATTATTTATCATGATTCGCTCAATGTGTATGATGACAGGAAAATTATTCACTCTAAAAAATGACCCCCCCCCAAGAAAAAAAATTTTAATATTCAATTGTTGTTGTTTCTTATGGCACTTGCCATGGATATGCGTTCGAAGACAGCCGATATATAAGCCTGAGGGTGAGCGCCTCTTGTTTCTATAGTAGCGCCATCTAGGGCCAAGAGAACGACTTAGCTACACACACGTCACAACCCTTTTTTACGGGGCGGACTTCATTCACACACAGATCGTAATTTAGACCTGAATCAGAGGAAGATCACCCCTGATCCAGTACCCCCAGTGGTATTACTCTCGACATGGAGGAGTTTGTGACCACGACAGATTTAACGCGCGTCAGCCACCAAGAACGCGGGGAAACTTCGGCCGGCTGGGTTCGAACTCGCAACCTAAGGGAGGCGAATCCGACTCTCTACCAACCAGGCTATCCCGGCCTATATTCAATTGTAACAGACATTAATGATGTTACACTATAACTGAAGTTTCTTATTCCTCAGTAATCACCTTTCACGACCATCTGGTTCCCCGTGTATATTGGTTAAATTTAATTCTCATTAAATCGTTTAAATATATCATGTCCATGATTCCTTCAAATTATCAGTTATTAAAAACATGATTGTCCTATATTTCATTAAGTCTTCTTATTAGGTGTATGAACTTTTATACTTTAATGTATTGTGTATATGAAACTTTCTCAAAAAAAAAACTTAAATGTGCTGTTTATTTATCTTCTAAATATTGTGGTATTGCCACTTTATTTTTTTTATTTGTCATATAAACTACCAGTTATATAACATAATACTGTCATATAATAAATACTTTTTATTTATCATTCAACTATGGGGGAAAAATCATGATTAATGATTATGAAAAAATTTGAAATTAATTGCAATCATTTTATAATCTATTATCAGGAAACTATGCAAAAATAATATTGTTAAAAAATTGAAAAAAAATCAAGGAAACTTTGCGTTACTAATAAATTGTTTATCATCAAAAAACAATTTTTAAATACTAAAGTGTTCCAAATTATTTTTGTGCAATAAAAGTTTTGGAAATTATCGTGAAAAAGGGCAAAATTCTACTTAATTTTTGATTAATTGAAATTTTAAAAAACTCACTCCGAAGTGACCATTTTCTTTCTCTAAGATATATATATGCCAAATCCGGTAATTCTAAGTCAAATAATCTGGTCTTTAAAGCACCAACAAAGGGCACTATCATCTTTATTATTAGCAACAGCACAGATGCAAAACAGAATGTTTCTTTCTTATCTTTGAACAATCGAAGAAAAGAACGCTATTGAATATTTCATAAAACAATGAATATGGTTTGTATTTCTGTCCAACAATAAAATCTATTATTGGAAATTTTAAAAATAAATAGACGTAATTCCAAATAAAATTATAAAACAATCAAATCATTTGGTATAAATAAAAAAGAAAATAAATTTAAAACACCTTATGAATTAATTATGTGAAATATTACTTTCAAGCGTTATTGCAAAAAAAAAAATTGGATTTTAAATTATTGATTATTTAAAATCATTAGAAAATCTGAGGTGCACATTTCAATTTTTCAAATTACAGCAGGGCCCAATCTGGTAGCTCTAGGTATAACTGTCTACTCTGTAGATCTATATCACATACACGCACTCATCTTTATTATTGATAGATATTATCTTACTGTTTCTCATAGCTTTTATTAATCAAAAACTTTCTACCTCTGTTTTTTATTTATTACAAAATGTGTAACTTTTATTGTCTGTTAAATATGATATATATAATGGCTTTTATCATTTTAGACTCATATATGAACGAAAGAGACTAAATTAGTTTTATCCCAAAAAATATGTGGTTCATATATAATCCTTTTTTACATTAAAAAAATCTCTTGGTTCATATATAATCATTAATTCATGGAATCCTCTCACTGATAATTTAAAGGCAATTTTCTACTGTATTCCCATATTGTTATTTAATCCTATAGTAGTAAATTATAAGCTTACTATTCAGCAGAAATCCGTGCTAGCGGCAGAAAATAAACTAAATGCGTCAATCATTGAGCAACAGATGTGGATTAACGTCTCTAAATTATGAAACCCAATTTTCAATCTCATTAATTGTGTCTGACAAGTCACTAGCAGACCGGACAAACTTTTTGTTTTCGTTGTCTACCTTTGTCACTGTTATTGACAATCTCATTTATACATTGTAAATATATATCTATATAAATCCATAACTAACATTGAAATATTTTCTAAAACCAATGTCCTGATATTTGTTATAACAATAACATCATATAGGACAGGCGCATGATTAGATACAAAGCATTTAACAGCATTTATTTTTAAAGTGTATTCCCATTTTCCAACTTGCTATTGTTGTACAAACCCATACAAACATTTGTGAAAATCTGAGTTAATCTCAGAATAACAGATATGCATCTGTATCAACGTATCTAAATTGTGAAACCCAATTTGCAATCTCATTAATTGTGTCTGACAAGTCATTGGTAGTCGAGACAAACTTTTATTTGTCATTGGTAACCATTGTCACTGTTACAGACAAACTCATTTACATATCGTCAATATATATATATATGCATATATATGTAATGATATTTTAATTCTAATTTCCCTTTAATTAATTTCCAAGATTTTATCTTAATTTAGCCCATAGTAACTTAATTCTAAAAATATTCTCTTATTTCGTGATCCAATTCCACTTTCGGTTTAATTAATCCCTTTGTAAAAATAATGCACCATCAGTATTACGTATCAAATGAAAGTGATATCTTCGGTGCCCTTGAAAAGATGTCAAAGTTCAACATATGTATTCCATTGGCGCGTGACCGGAAATCCTATGTTATATAAGACTAGTGATCATTTGTTTCGCGCTTCTTTCTTACTTCTGCTTTTGTGGTGCGCTGCGTCTGCTTGTAAAGAAATTGTTTTTCTGAGATGGATATTAAACAGAATTAAAAATACAATGTCTCTCGGATAATTAGGTACAAAACATTTAAAAGCATTTATTTTTAAAGTGTATACCAAGTTCCTATTTAGATATTGCTGTCTAAACGCATGCATATTTTTGTAAAAAAAACTAACTGCGTTAATCATAGAATAACAGATATGGCTTAACTTATCTAAATTATGAACCAAATTACAATCTCATTAATTGTGTCTAACAAAGTCATTGGTAGACAGGACAAACTTTTAGTTGTCACTGTTTTTGATAAACCCGTTTACACATTGTCAATATATATTGTTATTACAAACCTGTAATTTTGCTTCCCAGCATAACTAGTGTCATCGTAAAAAAAAAACCGTTGTAAGATCTGTCCTGTGCGTGCTGAGCTGACGACCATTTGGCGACGAATTTGGCGAGTTTGGCGACTAAATGGATAATACTGGAAAGTTCGAGAATTTTCACGAACCGTCCACTAATAACCGAGATACACCCAGGTACACCCAGGCCCTGATTGGTCTGGAAGATTCTAGCCCACCTCACGGAGCTATAAAAGACAGGCACTCTGAAGCTGCAGGGAAGTCGTGCGTGAGAGTAGTCGGAGTCGCCGACAAGTAGCAGAACTAGAGGATTAGACAGCGAGCAAGCTGTTGAACTAGCAATTAAATGCGCTGCGTGATTACGATTGATTGGCGGTGTTTGTAGAAAAAAAATTTGTAACAATATATATATAAATCCATATCTAACATTGAAATATTTTCTAAAATTAAAGTCCTCATATTCGTTATAGAGATAATATGGCTTTGGAAAGGCGGATGATTAGATACAAAACATAATAGCATTTATTTTTAAATTGTATTCCCAATTCACAACTTGACATTGCTGTACAAAACATACAAATTTTTACTTTACCTATTCGCAATCCTGCCATACCTTCTGTCCCCTTCGTGTACTAACCGAACGCAAATTGTTTATAGACGAGTGGACAGCTGCATGATATAACATCTCCATCAATATCGCAGTTAAAAAGCCAAAAACGACTTCCACTCCTATAACTCCCCAGGATTTCATCCACCCTGCCAAACAACGTACTGGTTTTATTTTCCAGACTTATGTACATTTGGGCAGAGCTGAATGGTAACAATCTTTACTGAGCACTTCTCGGGAGTTGCCGAAATGAGGTCATAAGAAATTCCAGATCGGTGGAGTTCCGCCTCATTTCCTTGCTAATAGTTCTTTTCATGGCTCTGATTGGCTCTTTAGTGTCAAAGGGAAGCCCAGCCAACCGGTGGAAGGGATTCGGGGATATTTATTTTGTGGCCAGATCGCCACTAGCCTGCTCACTGGAAGGGAAAGCGCCATGTATTAGTATCCTCTTCTCTATCGTCCCCTGGAGGAATTTCTCCGCGCTTTGTTATATTAAATTTGTGTTAACTGTTAAGTAGAGTTCCATAGGCGGAAGGGGGGTGGTATTAAAATGTTAAGTGTTAAGTTAATGTGTTTTACTTCGGGAAAATTGGGAACGGAGGATGTTACCTTCAAATGTTTCTGAGGGAGTTGCTTAAAATTATGTATAAATTGCTATAATTAACAGATTATCGTCAAAGAACTTGATATAAAAATTTCACAGAGGGGGCATCCAAATGTGAAGTGTTAGGCCAATGAGCTTACTTTCGGGAGGGGATGATGTTACCTTAAAATGATATTCCTAATACGTTATAGATTAGGAATATAGCTTAATATTCCTAATACGTTATAGATTAGGAATTTAGCTTAATATTTCTAATACGTTATAGATTAGGAATTTAGCTTAATATTCCTAATACGTTATAGATTAGGAATATAGCTTAATATTCCTAATATACGTTATAGATTGAATATAGCTTAATATTCCTAATACGTTATCGATTAGGAATTTAGCTTAATATTCCTAATACGTTATAGATTAGGAATTTAGCTTAATATTCCTAATACGTTATAGATTAGGAATTTAGCTTAATATTCCTAATACGTTATAGATTAGGAATTTAGCTTAATATTCCTAATACGTTATAGATTAGGAATATAGCTTAATATTCCTAATATACGTTATAGATTAGGAATTTAGCTTAATATTCCTAATATGTTATAGATTAATAATTCATCATCATAGTATATAAAAATTTCACAGAGAGGGGGGGGGGCATCCAAATGTGAAGTGTTAAGCCAATGAGCTTTACTTCGGGAGGGGATGATGTTACCTTAAAATGTTGTGAGAGAGTAGCTTTATAAAATGTTATTTCTTAACAGATTATTGTCATGGTTCGTTATATAAATATTTCACGGTGGATGGCTTTAATATTTGAAATGTTAAGTCAACTCTTTTCACCTGTCATCTGTGATAAGCGGAACTTCTTAATCTAGGTTTAGCGTTTATTTGATGTACATTGACGGGCAGTACAATATTGCTTTGTTAAATTTGTGTTATCAGATAAGTAAAATTTCATTGAGAATTTTATAAAACAGTAAAAGTTAAGCAAACCAGTTTCATCTCTTGTAGGAGAAGAATTTTAAAACGTTCCAGAGAAAATAACTTACCATGACTTAAAATAACTTATGCGATGTGTTACAGATAAACAGAAACTTAGTGTCATTTTTTTATTATAAAATTTGTATTATGATATATAGATATACTCTGGACTATGTTTTAAATTACAAGATACAAAAATAATCATCTGTGATTACCATATTAGCAGGATTTAAGTTATTTCATTGAGTTTTTGTTGTTAGAAATCCCTCGAAAAATATGTAGAAATTATCTGGGTGTAGTATTCATCCACGGATTCTGAAATAAACGAGTTTCATGTCCACCGTAGAAATGTTTTGTTCAAATATGTCGGGATGTTAAATGTTTCTTAATAGCAGTCTCCTGGAAAAATGTAAAAATCCATTAGGAATAGTAATGAACTTCGGATTGTGAAATAAATGAGTTTTATGACCAATGAATAAATGTTTTCTTAATATATGTTGGAGAGTGTGACTTAATATTTTGCCATATTGGTAATAATGGTATGTATATTTGATATAATGGAAAGTGTCATGTTGTCACGTTTTATTATATTAAATGTATGTTAATGGATAAGTGAAACTCCGCATTAAGAACATTTTAAAAGAAGTGTTAAATTGTAGATATTTTCTCTGATGAAGGAATTTCCTAAATTATTTAAGAGAAAGTCACATCACTATACATTGTGAGTTTTTGCAAAAAAAATAATACGTAGCATAATATTATGCAATATTCGTAATATTGTATACCATCGAGCAACATTGTGCAATATATTAACCCTTAAATGCACAGCGATATAGATATACATCTTATGTTTAAAACCTCATATAGCTTTATGTAACACCATTTGCATAGTGAGTTATTTTTATTTTAATTTTATCAAAACTCTTTTATAGTTTCAGTACACAACTAGAATTCTAGGCAGTTTATTTCTTTATCTCAGACTATTTTCGTTATTGGTACGCTGTTTGAGTGCAATTTCATTTCGACGGGTGCTACGAATTGCGATTATTTTTATAAAAAGTAATAAAAATACATACGAAAATTTGTTTTCGCATAGAAGTAAGGTAATTGTAACGAATAATATGTATATTTTTGCATATAATGGTAAATTTAGGCAAGAAAAATGTGACTTTTATGTGATGTCAAAATATATCAATATGCAAAATATTTTCTACATAAGTTCACTAACCAAAGAAGGTCGTTTCGTTACTGCCGTTTATGGATACTCTAAAAGAGTGTATTGTTCACTGGCCTGCATTTTGAGATGCTAGATTCCACTATGTAAGTATTCCACTATGTATGACCTCTATGTCATGTAGCAAATGCAATGTTTCTTAAATGCTAAAAATAATTGTTTCATGAATTTTCATGTTTTGTAATGCAATCAGAGGTACTCATTACATTACAAAACATGTTCGAAATATCATATTATTGTATGCAATAAATTTGTAAAACTCAAAAAGTGATTGTTCATGATGAAATAGAAATTCATTACTTTTTTTTAATTAACCCTTTCTAGGGCCGTGGGAAGTATGCTTCCCACCAAATTTATTAATCTTTGTATGAAATTATGTATGTTGGCTTAAGTTCTGACAAATTTTTTTAGTAAGTCAGAAACTTAGATGCTTCAGTTCTTTATCTCAGACAAAATGATGTGTCTTGATTTGTTACTTCATTATTAATGAACCAAATTAATTAATGAATCAAATTCAATTTATCTAAGAAGCTAAATGAATTCCTTTCCTTATTCTAATTTCAAGCCTAAAAATATTTTAGCATAATATGTCTAGAAAAAAAATGGCCCTTTAAAGGGTTAAAAAAAAATCTTATGCAGGTTTTTTTTTAATTTTTATTTTTTCTATTAATTACACCCATTTCCCAGTCGATTTCGAATTTTATTTATTAAATATAAATTATTTAAAATGAATTATCGCTAGCCAATGCACAATATTGTAATGATGTTTTATTCTAAAATGTTTAATACTTTTCGCGTTGAATTTAATATTATGCTGTGCAATACAATTTCTATTTTACACAGTTGAGATAAATATATAGAATCTATAATTAAATTCCCGATAAAACAGTTTTTCCAAACTTATCGAGTTTTAACCAATGAAGTAATCTTCTCCCCCCCCCATAATTTCCCATTACAATTGATTTTCCATTACAAATTATGATAAGGACGTTCACTGCATAGATATTCGATATTCCATGTGTCTTTTATAATATCTGGTTCTCTTCTAAACTCTTTCTAATTACGGTTAATATCTTTTTCTTTTATGCTTATTATAGCAGTCACTTTTCCATTAATTACTATAATACTTACTTTTATATTAAGATCCGCACCCAAATGGAAGAATGTCGGAATGAGTTACAATATACTATATGTCTTTTATAACATATTCTCATTATTATAAAGGGTGTCCCAAAATTAACGCAAGATTTGAATTTGCAACTATTCGTGCAGTAAAGTGTTGGCAACCTTATTTTTTAAAAAAAACTATTTGACAGCTGATAATTTAGGGTTATAGAAATGGAGCGTGACACGATAGAACAACCTGTTTTCATTATTGAACAATATTTCCAAACAATGAAAATCTACCGGCCACAGTTTGAAAATTTTAGAATTGGCTCCCTAGATCGTGTGATTTAATACCATTGGATTTCTTTTTATGGGATTATTTGAAGTCAAAAGTTTATGCCAACAAGCCCACAAGCATGCGTGTATTGAAAAAGAAATTAAAAACTGCATCAACGAAATTCAGCCACATTTATGCAAAATGGTCATGGAAAATTTTGACAAAAGAGCGCGTAAGTGCCAGCAAAGCCGTGGAGGCCATTTGCCCTATTTCTTATGCGTACTTTAAAATTCAATGAAACTATAACAATTTAAAGTAAAAAAAAGCTATTTTATTTAATTCAGATATTACGTTAACACGTTGTTTTATCGTGTAACACTCCAGTTTTACTAACCTTAAACTATCAGCTGCAATAGGCTTGCCACCACTTTACTGCACAAATGGTGACAAATTCAAATTGCGTTAATTTTGGAACACCCTTGGGCCGCGGTGGCCTTGTGGTTAGGTCTCGGCTCGTGAGCCGTAGAGTTTCAGGTTCGATACCCGATTCCATCGAAGAACCGCCGTACAAGGGGGTCTGTTTCACGTTAAATCCGTCATTGTCAAACGTCCTCCCACTGGTGTGGAGAGGGGGATGTCAGCTCAGGTGTCGCCCTCGTCATCTGACAACGGTTCAAAATGACGAGGTCCGTCCCAAAATATCCCTAGTGTTGCTTTAAAGCGGGACGTTAATATGACCTGATAAAAATGTTTCTTCCTATTATAAATTTGCTTTCATTTATAGTTTTTATTTTTTTAGAAAAAAATTAGGTCCGCAATGAATAATGAATTTTTGATTATTTTTTTGAATTGTTAGACTTTATTATATAATATTAATCCAACTGTATTGTTCTAACCTTTCAATTCCTCGCTTTTTTGTATGTATTTCTTGTGGTAGTACGAAGCACAAAATGCGTATGTGTGTATTGAATAAAAACAAGTATTCGCTTTGGACATCATTCTTTCTTCCGTTCGGGGTCAAATTTTAATATTAATCTATAAATTGGATGACAATTCTGCACTTAAATTATATAAATCTGAGATTGTAATTTATGTAAGTGTTATATACTTGAAGACAGGCAGACTGAGTCAAACCGTTTGTAAATTTCATCCATATAAATTGCGTTTGGTGTTAATAACAAAATGTTAATAACCACACATTTGTATTTATTCGTCATTTTTTAATTTACTCACATGGACAGATACACTGACCTCATCGACTCATTTCGTCGAAAATCTGGTGGATGTCTACATTTCCCACGCCAACACCAAATACTAAATTGAATGCATCTAACTCGCTGTGTATTCACTATATTTTAGACAGATAATTGTAATCTGCATATTAAGATAGCAAAAGCGCATTTAGTATTTAACCTGACACTATATGTTACAATTTACTTCATTTTAGCTATTTTTTAAAAAAAATTTGATTAACACAATAATTCATAAATAATAATATTTATTTAATATATTTTAATTTATAATTAATATTTAATACGTAACGCTTTTATAAAACAGTATTGATCAAACAATAAATGGTTTATTTATTTTATTAAATAATTTGGAGGCCGGGATAGTCTGGTTTGTAGGGTGTTGGATTCGTGTCCCTTGCATTGCGAGTTCGAACCCCGTCGGCCAAAGACACTCCGTGTGTGTGTGGTGGCTGGCGCACGTATAAATCTGTCGTGGTTACAAAGTCCTCCTTGTCGAGAGTAATACCACTGGGGATACTGGGTCAGGGGTGATTGTTCTCTGATTCAGGTCTAAATTACGATCTGTGGATGAGTGAATGAAGTCCGGCCAGTAAAAAGGGTTATGACGAGTGTGTAACTAAGTTGTACTATTGACCCTAGATGGCGCTACTGAAAAATAAGAGACATACCCTTGGCTTAAAATCACTGACTTCTGAAGACAGTAGGCTTGTTTATGACGTCATCAGAAACAACAACATTAAATAACTTAAATTTGAAAACCCTTTTCTCCTTCTTTCTTACTGTTAGTTATAAAGATTTACATATCTGTTGCAGAAAACTTTTTAAAAAATAAAAGTTCAGCATTCGATCTTACTTTCGATACTTTTTTTCAATATTAAATCTGACATTTGCGATTAGGAATCTAAATATGTTAAAAATTTGATATTTTTGCCAAATTATAAAAAAAAAATGTATTTAATATTCTTAATGTTTGGACAATTTCGATGTTAAAAACGTTAGCACTTTGTTTTAAGTCATTTTTTTGAGAAATTATACTGATTTTTATATTTGCATTTGCATACAATGTACTTCTCTTCTACATATTTAGATGTTATTTTCTCAAATGCTTATCTTTGATAAAATTTTCTTATGAAAATCTTCATAAGTTAAAATTTAATGCATATATTTTGTTCACATGGTATAGTAATGTCTGAATATGTTCTAGAGTTTCTGAACTGGAGAAGAAGTAATTCATTCATTTAGAAATATTTTATAATCGCTTTAGAGCTTCACAAAGTAAAAAAAAATCGAAATGTTCGTGCGGTGTATTAATCGAATCCGAATATTATTTAAAGAATGGACAGAACTATGGTTTATTTTTTTAGTTCAGGAACTAGACAATATAGTTCTTAAGCTATTTACAAACTTCACAGGACATCCTTTGATAAACCTCTAGAAGATTTTTGCTTTATACCTCTTTTTAAATTAAAAAAGTCCTTTTCTCAAATTTTTAAAACATTTATGGTTTATTTTAACAAGTATATTTTGGTTTCATACCTGTTTTTGTTTTCAATCGTTTTTATTCAAATATACAAAACATAACTATTTACGAAAGTTTTTTAAAAAATTCATACCGAACATAATCTTTTAAGTTAAATAAAAAATTCAATAAAATTTTATTTAGTCATTTATATTTAAAATTATATATATTCTGGTTTCATAGATGTTTTTTCATTCTTTTTATGCAAATATTAAAAAATATAATTATTTTCGAAAGTTTCTCAAAAAGTTCATACCGAACGTAATAATATACCTTAAATCAAACATTCAATAAAATTATATTTAATCAATTATATTTAAAATCATATATATTCTGGTTTCATAGATGTTTTTTCAATTATTTTTTATGTAAATATTCAAAAATATAATTATTTTCGTACGTTTCTAAAGAATTTCATACCGAATGTAATCGTATACCTTAAATCAAACATTCAATAAATTCGTATTTAATCAATTATGTTTAAAATTATATATATTCTTGTTTCATAGTTGTTTTTTCAATCTTTTCTAGACAAATATTCAAAAATATAATGATTTTTGAACGCATCTCAAGAAATTCATACCGAACGTAATCGCTACCTTAAATCAAACGTTCAATAAAATTATAATTAATCAAGAGCCGTTATTTAATCAAGTGCAGTAGAAAGACCACATTATGCGTACGCTGGAAAGACAAAGAATTGCTCCGAATTTATTTGATCTGGCGTCTTTCTTTTCAAGGTAAGATAAAGAACTTCCCAATCAATTTCTGCTTCAATAGCCAACTTCGGCAATTAAGGCTCCTCGGAACTTCTTTTCTCTTAGATTCGTTTCGATTGAGGCTTGGGCATTTCCATTGATTTAACCTGAATATAAAGTCCAAACCATTCTAATGGTTTTTCTCTTCTTGCTACAGTTTTTAAACTTACCTCGGACTATTTAGTTCCATTATTTCTTAGACCCATTTGTATTGTGATATGCATTTTAATTGTGTACAATGTTAAGCTCTCTATATTACATTTTCTTTTATTATATTAACTAGTCGCCTTCGACGACCTACTGTTCACTCGCATTAGTAATAGTATAAACTTGAGCATTTCCATTGATTTCACCTGAATATAAAGACCCAACCATTCTAATGGTTTTCTCTTCTTGCTTCAGTTTTTAAACTTTCCTCGGACTATTTAGTTCAATTATTTCTTAGAGTCATTTGTATTGTGATATCACTTTAATTGTATGCGATGTTAAGTTCCCTCTATCGCATTTTCTTTTACTATGATAATTAGCCGCTTTCGACGACCTACTGTTTTCTCATATTACTGATAGCATTAACTTGATCATTTCCATTTATTTACCCTGAATATAAAGCCCGAAGCATTCTAATGATTTTCTCTTCTTGCTTCAGTTTCCTCAGACTATTTAGATCAATTATTTCTTAGAGCCATTTATATTATGGTTTCATCCTATATGGACTTATGCGTGTAATGGATGCGTGCAATGTTAAACTCTTTTTATTACACTTCTTAAAATTATATTAACTATTCGCCTTTGGCGACCTACTGTTCGCTGACATTTGTAACAGCCTTAACTTTGCGAAATTATTTAAATGAACTGCATTTCATCACTCAAACTGAGAGTATTATTTTAAATTATACCTGCATATAAATCATTCTGATTGGATAATTACTCTCGCAAATAAACGAAATCAGCGAAATCGATTCATTTATTGAGGGTGGGGTGTGTTAAGAGTTTGTATTCCGATATATCTCTAAATATAATGGTGAAAAGAGGGAAATTGATAATTGATGGTTATTTGATCATTGATGAAATTGACCACGTATTTAAATGCCACAAACTTTCGAATGAAATAAAATTCACAAAATTATTATAGTTACTATGGTTGAGGACTTTTTTTTGTTTTTCGCTACATAAAATCCATAATGAAGTAATATTTTTAAGATAATTTCCAAAAATGGGGATTGAGGGGATAAGTGAGTATTAATGATTTATTTTAGGGTTCATAAACTTTTCTATAGAATAAAAATTGGTGACATCGATACAGAGATTATGGCTCGAGAATTTTTTTATGGTTTTCTTCCATAGAAAATACACTGTGAATTAATGTTTTTCAGATTTAACTCTAAAATGAGAAGTGGTGGGAATACTCTACTTTTGATTGCATATCTAAAGATCCTGAGAGTTCATATAAAATAAAATCTAGCGAAATCAGACCAAAGGTTGGAGGTGGGGTAATAGTTCTTTGACATTCCTAATTATTTTCCATATATAGATTTTTTTTCTGAGTAGAAGGAATTAAATTTAACTTCAATTAGACAGCGAAATAAAAAAAAAGTTACAATTTCCAGTTTTCCATCTGTCGGTACTTTCCAGAACTGAAAAGATAAAATTTATTTCTGCAATCAATGAAATTAACCTAATTCATTTAGCTAAAATTGAAAAATCAATTTTTTGACCAAAGAACTGCTATAAAGTAAATATTCATTGAATTTATAAGAATTAATCTTAATATAATAGTCCATTTTTTATATTTACAATTTTTTTTCATGAATGTGTTTTATTTTATAGTAGAAATATATACTTTTTATGTTGTTTAAATGCGATTCTAAGTATTTCTAAATATAATAAAAAGGAAAATAAATATTCAAAACTTTTTTTATAAAAAAAAATCTACCTAAGAATTCATGGTTATTTCTTTAAAATTTCATAAATATTTGATTTTCATGCTGCAAAATATATATATATATATATATATATATATATATATCTTTTTACAAAAATGATATAGAAAAAGATCTTGTATTTTATTTTTTTAAAAATATTGACTTTAATTCCAGCTTATTCTTTTACACTAATTTTAATTAATTTAATATTCTGTAAAAATGCGTCCACAACTCGTTCCTATTTTTGAAATATGTTTTTATAATAACATAAATTAAAATATTATCTTAAAAGTCTTAATTATTTCCCATGATTGATAATTGTATTAGAACTTCTTTCTGTTCTGATACTAATGATTCATTCTGAACATTTTCTTTACAAATATTTATTTACTTTTTATTAAAAAGAGTAATTCCTTTCTTTATTAATAGTTCATATTCATATAAAAAATATTTTAGTATTTTTAGGTAACTTTTTTCATGAAATCAACGGAATAATCTCAAAAAAAATGATGGTTATAATAACAAAATTGCTTTAAAAATTATTAATTCAGTTACTATTTTTTTTTATTTTGAATATTTTCCTCAGTGCAATTTAAAATTAAAAAAAAAAACTCTTGATTCGATCAAATAACTTCAATAAAACACCACTTCACCATGCAAAAGCGCATCGAATAAGAAAAAAGAAAATATTCTCGGTTGAAGTTAATTTATTCATTGCTTCTTTTTTCTTTTGTTATTATCTCTTTCCACAGGATATGTTCTTGTATCAAACTCGAGAAAACTGTTGACATGTTTTTTCCACAAAATAAAAAATACTTCATTAAACTCCCTGTATTTTATTGTAACAATAAGTTTACGAAATTGGAAGATTCCGAATTACATCACAGATTCGTTGTTTTTTTATTTTATTTTTCTAATATTACTTTGCTTTTTAATCAACAAAAAAAGCAGCTAAAGCCAATTTATAATTCTGCAGACGATAATTTTTAAACATGAATATATTCATGAAGTTTTATTTATTTTTTTACTAGAGCAGATGACTTTTCATTCTATTTTCTTCTTTTCTTTTCCCAAAGAATTGATGATCTCCAACTAAGGCATTTTATATGTATATTCTAAATATTAATATTTTCATGGACCTAATTTTAAGGTGCTTTTTTCTTTTGAAACAACAATGAAAAATGAAGTTCTCGATGAATATGCTAATTTCAAGATCACCTTCAGTTAAGCTCCTTAAGAAAGAAGAAAAAAAATTCGAACTTGTCAAGGAGGTGGTCTATAAAACTTTTCTTTGTTCACGGAGGAGAATTTTCTGAGTTTACATTGTACTCGAAAGCACTATAGATTACTCGAAGAGAGAACTCTTTTTTATTTGTTGCATTTATTGGTTGGGTGTTGTTTTTTTAGTATTTTTTTGTGTGACTTCTCGCTTATAAGCTATTCCTCAAACGAACTGCGAGGAAGGTTTAGATGTTGTTTGTATTCTTTGCAAGTCGAATCAATTCTTGTACCTGCAATAACCCTGTTTCATTATTGGGTTTGAAAGAATTTGAAGAAAAGACATTTGTTTCGTGTCTGAATACAAATCATGTCATTATTTTTAACCGTAAATATGTTTCCCTTTTTCTATTGTTTTTTCCCCCTTTTTCTGTTGTTTTTCCCCCTTTTTCTGTTGTTTTTCCCTCTTTTTCTGTTGTTTTTCCCCCTTTTTCTGTTGTTTTTCCCCCTTTTTCTTATTTTTTGCTTATTAAATATTGCAGAGCTAGAAACTTTAAAAAAATCATGAGAGATCAATTTTTTTTAGTAGATTATATATTACTGTCTTTAGGTAAAGTAATGAAAATTGCCATGTATCTTTTCCACTATTTTAGTCTTTTGGTTACCAAAATGAAATATCAACACGTAACCAAAACAATTCCAAATTCATTTATGAAAGTATTTAGTGAAATATTTTAATTATTCAATCAGGATTTGCACAGACATTGTATATTGCCATATATCAATTAAAATATGAAAATTGATTGCCATATATCAATTAAAAATATTAAAAATTTAATTGATTGCCATATATCAATTAAAATATGAAAATTGATTGCCATATATCAATTAAAAATATTAAAAATTTAATTGATTGCCATATATCAATTAAAATATGAAAATTGATTGCCATATATCAATTAAAATATGAAAATTGATTGCCATATATCAATTAAAATATGAAAATTGATTGCCATATATCAATTAAAAATATTAAAAATTTAATTGATTGCCATATATCAATTAAAATATGAAAATTGATTGCCATATATCAATTAAAAATATTAAAAATTTAATTGATTGCCATATATCAATTAAAATATGAAAATTGATTGCCATATATCAATTAAAATATGAAAATTGATTGCCATATATCAATTAAAATATGAAAATTGATTGCCATATATCAATTAAAAATATTAAAAATTTAATTGATTGCCATATATCAATTAAAATATGAAAATTGATTGCCATATATCAATTAAAATATGAAAATTGATTGCCATATATCAATTAAAAATATTAAAAATTTAATTGATTGCCATATATCAATTAAAATATGAAAATTGATTGCCATATATCAATTAAAATATGAAAATTGATTGCCATATATCAATTAAAAATATTAAAAATTTAATTGATTGCCATATATCAATTAAAATATGAAAATTGATTGCCATATATCAATTAAAATATGAAAATTGATTGCCATATATCAATTAAAAATATTAAAAATTTAATTGATTGCCATATATCAATTAAAATATATAAAAATTGGTTTCCGAAGGTATAAAATTTTTATTGTAACTTTTTTATACAATTTGTTATTTTTATATATTCATTTTTAATCGTTAAATTTCCAATTTAAAGGAGCTGGAAATAAGTTTTATAAAAGTAGACTTCAAAAAAAATAAAACTAAAGAATCGATTCAGTTGTTTTCGTTATTATTTCAGTATCATGTTATTAAAATAATGTAATTTCCTGTGTAGAGATATGCATAGCTGTATTATTTCTATATTGGCATTTCCGATACATTTATAAAAATAAATTCTTTATCTCGCAGCTGGTTGTGCTTGAAAATAGAATGTTTTTTCAATTTAATATAAAAAGCTTCTCTTTTTAGATATTTTCATGATACGTAAGGGTAGCACAATAATTTAACAGAACAAAAGCAAATTTATTACTTCTAAATTATAGAATAATAAAAAGGTAGTAATTTTTTCTATTATTACATCGATGTATCTTAAAAGGTTACGATATTTTTTATTATTTCAGGCGGGATAAAAATAAATTTCATTGATGTTTTTTATTAAATCAATAACATTCCATTGCAAATTACCTAACTGCCTTGAATCTAAATTTTCGGAAAATTGATTAATGTGACACTTTATAATTCGCTTCTTATTTTCAAACTGAGTTTTAAAATATGAATATGTATTCATGCTAACCTGCACTAATCCTTTAACAATAATTTTTGGATATGTTAAATAAATAAAAATAGTTTTCTGTGGAAACTATTAAAACTATTATCTTTAAATAACAAGATTGATTACTTATGATACTTTAATTCAATTTAGAAACCTGCAATTTAAGAATTTTTCTATGTTTTACGAAAACAACTACATTGTGACAAAATATGTGTTTTGGGATAGTGTAGCGGTTTTCTATTAAGTAACTTTGCCCGATTCTTTTCAGTATTTAATAATTTTTTTCTTTCATTTTCTTAATTATAATTTTCTTTAAATACCAACTGCTTTTTACTTTCTCGTATACGTAGCAAAGGGAAAGCATAGTAAACGTCAAAAAATTCGAACAAGAAATTTTGTCGAATCTCCAAGTTTTATAGACCTTTCTGAGTTTGAAAAACACATTTTTAGAAAATGTCCGTCTGTCAGTGACAAAGGTAACTCAAAAACACTTTGAGTTAGACGGTTGAAATTTGGTATTGTGGTGAAAGCATATAAGCCAATTAACAGCTACGCTACCCCCAGCAATTGCTTTTATATCGTGGTTATGTTACTGGACTGCGAACCACAAGGTCCCAGGTTCTATCCTCGCTCATACCCATCCGCTACAGTATACTGTCTTTACATCAAATTTGCAGATTTTTATCAAATTTTGTGTAAAATGTGTTCTAAGGAAGTCCGCCTGTCCGGCTGTCTGAATATAAGTAAACACGATAGTTTCAAAACGAAGACTGCTGGATAAATAAAATTTAATATCCAGATTTCACATCTATAATTTAGACATTTTTCAAATCTTCATCTAAATCCAACAAGGGATTGACCGTCTAATGATTTGTATTTTCAGAAACACGTAAACACGATAACTTAAAAACGCAATGACTTAAATATATCAAATTTGGTATGTGACCACATACCAAATTTGAAACATTTTTCCCAATTATTCATAAAGGACATCCATAACCAGCGGGAGTGGTCCCCTAAAAATTTTCTCGCATACTCTCTAATAAACTTGTGACGTCAGAGAAAACCTTGTATGGGATTGGCGTACAATAGTTACGAAATATTAACTTTTGGCGTGAGTTTATATAAATTGGATTTTGTGACTACGCCAAGCCAAAAGCTAATATTTCGTAACAAATATTCTTAACTAATATTTCGTTATCTAATTCTTCATATAAACTGTAAAAACAATAAATAGTACCACTTGGAAGAAAATTCCGCGATTAAGTACCTGATGAAACAATTGAAATTAATTGCGGCAATATGATGTGTTATTAGAAATTATGCGAAAGAATATTTTTTTTAAATACTTTCAAAGTTTATTAAAATTTTCATTGAAACTACATTAATATCATTAAAGAGATATATTTTTGAATTTTGTGATGATGTTAAAATTATTTTTATTCTATATCTTTTAGTTACCCTGAAAAAACGTGAAAACATCCCATAGTTTTTAATTAAATAAAATTTTAAAACAAAAATATGTTTGGCAGGCATATTTTTATCCACCAAAGTTGTGTATAAAATTTAGTTTTTTTGGGTCAAATGGTCTGTTCTTTGAAACGTCGGCCCAAACACAAACATATTCTCTTTTATTAATAGTAAATATATAAACTATTCTCTAAAATCCTAAAATCTTTAGCCTAAATCTTTAAATTGCTTTCTTAACACCATTTTATATACATTTGTCAACCAGCCCATCACAGATGTAGTTAGGAAACTTATATAAAAACAAGAAACCATCTCCAAATGACTGTTCCTGAACTTTTCTATCGATTTGGTCATCGTGATTCCTGTAAAACAGGGTCGTTATGAAATAATCAAAGGGAATTTATTTGAAATAGATGCGATTTTGATTACTTGGCCCAAACGATGATTGGTGGGTTGGCTTTTATTTAGAAAGCTTAATCATCTCTGAATATCGAAGGTCAAATGTACTTTTCTTTAGCGTTTTTCTTTGATGTTCCTTCTTTTCTTTTTTTTCTTCTTTGCCATCGTTATTTGGGCAAGGAAAACGAGAAGAAATGACGTGTATGATGCAAATGTCAGATCGATGAAGTTTTTTTCGTTATTCACGCATCAAGTGACGCAATGGAAAAAAGGAACGCAGTTGAGTGGTTTTAAATGATTCGAGGTTCGAAGGTATCATATATTTGCACAAAGAATGCAGCAACTTATGACATTTATTAAAACAAAACATGATTTATAAATGGATCATAGAGCTGAAAATGAAAGACTTTATTTGGTACATAGTTGAAATGGCAGTACTTTCAAAATGGTGAAAATGTTAGCAAAGCTATAGAATAAAAGAAATTGAAATTGCAAATAATTTTTAGATCGATTTCTTGTGGATAAACTGCCGTCGTAAATTTTATTATTTTATTATTTTTTTTATTTCTAGTATACAAAGAAGTATATAAGTTAAAATCGCCAAAAAACTCGAACTCAAGAATTTCTACGTTTTAAACATCTCTGATTTCGGAAAATACATTTATGGCATTATGTCGGTCTATCTTTCCGTACATTTGTCTGTGAAAACGATAATTCAGAAAAGCATTGGGCTAGACAAGTTGTCAGCAACTTATTGCAGCGGAAGAGTCAAAAGCAACAACAATTTACAAAAATTTCCAGTTTTTAAAGAGCCACAACAAATTTTCGATTTAATATTATAGTATGTGCTTACATATATTTTATTTAATAATTAACGGCTACATATATTTTATTTACATATATTTTATTTAATAATTAACGGCTACATATATTTTATTTACATATATTTTATTTAATAATTAACGGCTACATATATTTTATTTACATATATTTTATTTAATAATTAACGGCTACATATATTTTATTTACATATATTTTATTTAATAATTAACGGCTACATATATTTTATTTACATATATTTTATTTAATAATTAACGGCTACATATATTTTATTTACATATATTTTATTTAATAATTAACGGCTACATATATTTTATTTACATATATTTTATTTAATAATTAACGGCTACATATATTTTATTTACATATATTTTATTTAATAATTAACGGCTACATATATTTTATTTACATATATTTTATTTAATAATTAACGGCTACATATATTTTATTTACATATATTTTATTTAATAATTAACGGCTACATATATTTTATTTACATATATTTTATTTAATAATTAACGGCTACATATATTTTATTTACATATATTTTATTTAATAATAACGGTTTTTATTAAATAAACGGCTTTAAATACAGAATAATCTTTATTCATATAAAAACACAAATATAGATAGTTACATCAATTTGAGCATTGGCTTTGCATGTCTTTTGAAAGTTTGATTAAATCTGGCTTATAGCTTGTTGATTTAAGTTTCAAACACAACTCTAGATTTTTATTTGTTAGTTGGTTTCTAAATTTACTTTTTATTACATTCATTTCAAGAGAACGCTTGCTCACACGAATTTGTCGACCCGAAGATCGTCAGCACTCCATATGCCAACTTCATCACCTCACTGTAGCATTCTGGAAGACTGTTCCATGCGTCGAAAATGAGGGCCTGAACTCGCAGAATTTCCATTAGAGCTGTCCATTTGTCCATGCATGTCTGGACCACCAACTCTTTTAATTTGCTCTTGAGTTCTGTGAACTTGCCATTCCACAAGTCTTTGGTTTTCAAATCCAGCAATTGCATTTGAAGCGATCAAGCATCCATTCCAAATGTCTCAATGTTGATCTCATTTGTATTTGCTATGAGAGGATTTACTATGAACGCAAGAGTACTTTTAATTGTTTTGAATTGCTAGAATCTCTCAGCGAATCGATCCTTCATGTGTTTTTTTTAAATTTATACTGAAGTAAATTGTGTCAATAGTTGCATTGGTTGCATCGCGATATTGCTTCAGATTTGTAAAATGAAGTAATTTACCGCTTTCCATGTCTTCAACAAAAAGAAATAAATTTTGTAAACAAACTTCTTCAAACAAGACGTAGGCTGGGTTACCCTTTTCTTGCAGTTTTAGATCTAGTTCATTTAGTTTCATTGTGGATATTTTAGTTTCATTGTGAACATTTTAGTTTCATTGTGGAATTCAACTTCATATCATGAAGTTGAATTTTTGCTGCCATTTGACTTCTTCCGATTCGGGATGTTCAATGTTTTTTTCATTGAGGAATGTTTTTATTTCACTCAAGCACAGAGCAAAACGTTGCAATACGTTACCTCTGGAAAGCCATCTCACTTTATTGTGCAGAAGTAGGTCAGAAAACTGGCTATCTATTTCTTCAAGGAAATCTTTAAATTAACTATGGTAGAAGGCTTTTGCGAAGATGCTGTTAATAATTTTGATTACTAAGTTCGTGACCTCAACTATTTTGGCCAGAAATGTTTGGGCACAAAGCGTTTCTTGATGAATTATGCAGTGAAACGTTAGAATTTCGTGGTTTATTTTTTTCTAAAGAATTGATGTTTATTCTCTATGTATTCCTGTCATATTTCTGACCCCCCCTCAGTTCCTACAGAAACGATTTTATTTTTATATATTCCATTGTGTTCCTGGCATTTTTGCACAGTATTTGCTGTATCTTCTCTACGAGTGCCGCGAGAGCGTTAGGAATCCTAGCAATTCTTCTTTTGGACCTTGAGACGACATATATCTGACGAAAAGGGTAACTTGTGCCGTGTCTTTTATGTCTCAAGACACATCTATAGCAAGTGATAAGGCAGGAGCCAGTTGAATGTCTTCCACTTGCATATAAGTTACATTTGAAAACCTCTTAGTAGTTTTATCTTGTACTGTTTTAGCAGATAATGGCAAATCTTTGATTTTTTTTTCATAGTCTCTGCTTTGTTTTTTCAGTCACGAAAGAATTCTTCAGATGCACGTATAAAACAATCTTTGGCGTACTCATCATCTGTAAATAATTTTAATTTTTTTTTTTTTTTTTTTTTTTTTTTTTGCAAAATGTAATGATACTGCAAAGCTTACAAGATTTACATTATTGGAAGATTGCGCCCAATTACTTAGCATGGAACTTGACTGTGTGTGTGTGCGTGTGTGTGAGCTCTCCAACGACTTTTTTTTTCGTACATCACCGATTGGATATTTAACAGCGAACTGGGCATGTTTTGTAGTAAACTATCTCTCCAAATTTGGCTTTTTATTATGCCCAACTTTTTCAAGGCAAATGAGACAAGTCGGAAGACCATCTGTGTTGAATATGAATGCAAACAACTCCATCCAATCCTGCCGGCGTCCTGGCATAGGGGTAGCGCATCTTCCCCGTGATCCGGACGTCCTGGGTTCGAGTCCCGGTTTGGGCATGGTTGTTCTTCCGTTGTTCTATCTGTGAGATGTGTGAATGTGCCCTGCTGTAAAAAGGGGTTGTGCAAGCGAATGAGTGATGCGTGAGTAGCAAAGTCGTACTCTTGGTCCTAGTTGGCGCCACTATAAAAAACAAGAGGCGCTCCCCCACCGGCTTAAAATCGCTGTCTCCGTAACAGCGGGCTTGTCCATGACAAGTGCCATAAGAAACAAACAACAAACCATCCAATCCTGATTGAATTCTCGGTTTTCTTCTTTCTTTTTTTTACCAGATGCCATCCTGGGGCGGAGATGAAAAAAATTATTTATTTTAAATTTTACTTAGCTATCTAAAACGGTAAACAATTTATGTACCATTATTACTTCGTTGACACGATCCTAGGATAAGTAATCAAATTCTATTGCTGATTTTATTATATTATACGCGCACATATCTGTGCGAAGATAATTCACTTCTAAATCGTATTCTTCTTGAAACAGCAAGCGAATAGACACGCAAAAACCGCAAGTGATTAAATTAACACACATGCAATGTAAGGTCGACCGCGTTATTCGAGGATAACTGACTGACAACACTTCTAGAGTTTCAAAATGTTGTCTTCACTCTAGACGGCGGCTGTTTGGGTGAGACAGAAATGAAATGCAATTGGCTGAAAGATAAACAGGGTCACGGAGTCTCACCTCTAAGAACAAAACAGCAGTTCAAATTTATCTCATTACGGTTATGTTAAACGTAGCGATTTGTAATTAACAATTATGTTAATAGAAGCTGTTGAGAGATTAGGTACTTAAAATGTACTTTTTTATTTTTTAAGGGTTTTGATAATAAATTATTAATTTTTTGTATGGAACTAGAGAGCCACAACTTTACATCAAAAGAGCCGCAGGTTGCCGACCCCTGGGCTAGACGAATGAAGTGCAGTACCTTTACACCAAATTTGTTAGATTTCTATTAAATTTTGGGCAAAATCTGTTCAGAGGAAATCTGTCTGTCCTGTTGTTTGAATATATCTTAACACAATAACTACAAAACAAAGAGCGGCAAATAGATAAAATTCGGTGCGTAGATTTAACTTCTATAGTTAATCTATAACACAGATTAACATATAGTGTAGACTACCAAATTTTGATAGATGAATTAGAAGAGCTGTCACATCTTGAGCCCAACCCATTGAGAACCTGACCGTCTGTCGGTCTGTCTTTCAGAAATATGTAATTGTGGTAATAGTGACTAAATTATATCAAATCTGATATGTGATTTTATAATAGTTAGTGTAGTTTTGTGTCAAATTTTTGTTCCAATCGGTTGGGAAACGCTAATCTAGAACTCAAATTCAATTTTTTTTATACTATTATGCGTATGCCAGGAATTAATCACCAAAAATCTTGCCAAAGATCACAGAATAGATTCATTAAAAGTGCTAAAATTACACCAAAAGTTAATATTTAACACATTCTAGAGTCCAAAAACGTATTTTTGGTACTATATTTATCAATTTAGCTATCTGTTGTTGTTTTTAATGGCACTTGTCATAGACAAGCCCATTGACTTTAGAAGTCAGTGATTTTAAGCCAAGGGTGCGTCTCTTGTTTTTCAGTAGCGCCAACTAGGGCCAAGAATACGACTTTACCTAAACAAACGTCACAACCCTTTTTAAGGAGCAGACTTCATTCATGCATTTCATTCACTCATCCACAGATCATAAGTTAGACTTGAATCAGAGAACGATCATACCTGCTCCAGTACCCTCAGTGGTATTACTCTCGACATGGAGGACTTTGTGATCACGATAGATTTATACGTACGCCAGCCACCACACACATGGAGAGTCTTCGGCCGCCGGGTTCGATCTTGCAACCCAAGCAAGGAATTGTTGTGAGAGAGGATAGAACCTGGGACCTTGTGGTTCGCAGCCGAGTAACAAGATCACAAGATTAAAGCAATTGCCCGTGTTTCGTAGCTGTTGTCTGGCTTATAAGCTTTTCACTACAAAATGCTTTATTTTAGATGGCCGATGTTTCGTATATAATATTGTGATCAAATTTGTAGATTTCTGTCAAATTTTGAACGAAATCCATTCACAGTAAGGTTTGTTACCTGGCTATCCAAGTACAAATAAACCCGATAGCTATAAAATGCAAAGATTTCGGTAGATCAAATTTGTTACAAAGGTTTAACATCTAGAATATTGTTACTTTTCAAATTTTTAACCGAATCTGTCAAATAGTTGATTGTCTGTTTGTCTGTACTTTTACATGCATGTAAAAGTAACGACATAAACGCAATGACTTAAATCAATGAAATTCGGTGTGTTATCTTATGATTACAATTGTAGTTTTGTGTCAACTTTAAGTATCAGCTGGCCAGCAAAAAGGCATCAAAAATACATATTCGCTCAGTAAAAGCTGTAAAAATGTAACACCAAAGATCCCATTATATTTACTGCTGCTACTGTTCGCCAATGCCATACACATAATTCCCGATCATACTCAAGGTTCACAATTTTATGTGGAAGAAGGGGAATAAGGTATTTATTGTGGAATATGCGAGAAAGTTTCGAGGAGACAATGCCTGCTAGTTTATTATCTGATAACAAACACTATATGTCAAAAACGGAATATCTGTTTTCTGGTGCTGTTAAGGCAATAGCATTGATTTACGAAATGACTTGAAAATACATTTAATAAAATGGAAATGCTCAGTTCGGGAAGACTTTTTTTGAAATTTTATTTAGAACTTTAATTAAATAAGAATGGAATGATATTTTGATGTTTTTCAGCGATATCTGGTGAAACTTCCATTGCTAAAAAATGGAAACGTGTTTTACGTTATTTTAAAATCCAATATTATATTTTTAATTTTATCACTTCATTTGTGAATTTTTTTATTAATTTTAACAATTTCTTAAAATATTTTTTGAACAATTTTCAACAACGTTTATTATTGCATGGAAATTAAAATCGTTTTCTTTATTTCATTAAATATTTATCTTCTGTTGTTGTTAAGTGACAAGTCGTTTTAATATCAGATTCACATAAGGAATAAGAAAGTGGAATTACAGAAAGACAGTGTGGAATTAGAAGAATTTTATGGACTGATTTACATGGACTGATACATGTTAACAGCATTATCAGATTAATATATAGTTAATAAATAGTATATTAAACACGTTACGTTATATATATATATATATATATATATATATATATATAATGATACTTTAAAATCTAATTTAAACTTAATTAATTCCCTAATTTTTAGTTTAATTAGCACATAGTAAAAATTCCAAAATATTCTCTTATTTCCAGATCCAATTCCACCTTTTATATTTAATTAATGGAAAGAAAGATCTATAAAATTGCTGAAGTCGACAAGTTCCCAAACTCCGAGTGAAGGGATAAAAATGTGTTGATCTAAATACATTCTTTTAAAAGATCTCTATAATTCCCTAACCTAATTCGACACGTGTAAAGAAATCCCTATCAGAATCCTACACTATATAATCACGGGGGAAAAATCTTTAATTATCTTTTCCTTATTTCGCTGTTGTGTTGTTGAGCTCGTCGCTTCTGTTTGTACATAAATCATGCCTCCCGCGATGGAATAAAACGAAGTTAAAATTACAAAAGTCTCTTCTCTCTCTTCGGCCACGAAATTGCTTTAAAAAATTATCTTCACACACACATACACGCACACACACACTCACACGCACACACACACACACATATATACACGCACACGCACGCACACACACACACACACACACACATATATATATATATATATATATATATATATATATATATATATATATATATATTATATAAGGTAATAATAGGTAATTCAATATATGTAATAACAGGTTATTAGATTAATAGCATTATGATGTCATGGACTTGTCTCGATTAAAAAGGTTTACATTCATTATTAGTAAGAACATATATAAATAGGTTTAAACACAATTTTAATATATTTCATAAGATTTTATACTTAAAAACATTTATTTGAGAAAATTACAGCATCAAATTGTGTGAAAGAGATATTTTTGAAATTAAATTCAACCAATCTCCTGAAATTATCTATTTATTTAAAGCAGCAGCTAATAAAATAAATGATTCTTAACTAAAATAACGTTGAAATAATTTCCTGCTTGAAGGTATCGTTTCAAATGAATAATGAAAGAGTTTCGATGTATATGCCTTTGAATTGATATCTTCTTAATCTACTTACTATATTCCAACATAATAAATAACTTAGCTTTTTACAAATAAACAACATATAAATAGAATAATCTTATTTGGTTGAATAAGGTTATGCAAGATTTATTTAGCTATGAAATAAAGCTCCTTTATATTACTTTCAAATGCATTTAACAGAAATGATCAAACAATTTTATGAAATGTTTCATTTGAGCTTTATTAAAAAGTTTCTTTTGACGACTCTGGAGAATTGACTTCATCCTTTAACATTCTTTGTATTAAGCTATGTTTAAACATACATTAGTTTATTAAAATCCATTCATTTGCGTAACCGCATTCATTGCTTTATATATAAACATTTTAATTCATAGACATACAAATATATTCTTTAAGAAATTAGTTCTAAAATAATAAATTTCATCAGATATTACAAAGCTCTTGCAAATTTAATCCATTTTTCTTCATCACAATTTGAATGAATCGAAGTGTTTTCTGTTTATTTAGCATTTGATTTGTTAATGTAAACACAGAGGTTTAAAAATTCAATAGACATAATTTAAATGTTTAATATTTGTGTTGGAGTGTTGATTGAAAAGGTTTTACATTGAGTAGGAATTTATTTAAATATAATATACACTTTAATTAAAAATTTTCATAGTTTGCATGTAATTAAAAAGGGTCTCAAAGGCGTAAATTTTCTTCCGAATGTTTATATTCTGATAGAGTTCTTAATTCATTTCAGATTTTTAGGCTTAACACATTATTTTTAGCATTATAGAAAGTTATTAGATGCATCATTATCAGTATCTGAGTAAAATAATGTATTTTAAGATTAAATAGATTTAGATAAGAGAGATTAAAATATAATTTTTGATTATTAAATTCTTAATGATTAAGTTGGATAACGTAAATTTGTAGTTCTATAAAATTATGAATAATGATGAAACGGTGGATCATTAAAAATGATGTGACCAATACACCAAGCGAATGCATAAGGCTAAATTTTAGGACATTTCGATAAATGATGAATTTACGATATGATTATCAAATCTTTAACATTCCCTCATGTACTGCAAATTTCATAGAAAGATTACATTCTGTTTAAGATGTATGTAATATTTAAATTGAAACTTCGAAAATCGCTCAAAATATCGAATATTTTTTTATTGCTTAATAATATTCTCTGATCCTTTAGCTTTCAAACGATACCAAGATGTTGTCAATATTCGAAATATTTCTCGAGTTATAATTATTTTTCTTGAGGTGCTTTCATTAAAAACTCTAGTTAAGGTGTTTTTAAAACTCATTTTATGAAGAATGATATTTTCCCACTATGTTGCTTCCTTCAAACAATCATAACTCAACAAGAAATGAACCAAATGCAGTTATTTATATATCAAAATAATCTGTATGAAATAGCGGATGTTTTGGGCCTCAATCAAAGTTATATTTATAGAAATAGATTTTTAATAGCTATTTAAAAGTTAAAATGACAGAAAAAATCTCGCTTTTTTCTATTTATCGTGGATGAAAAAATTGTTTTACAGAAACTATATATTTTTATAACTTGATTGAGGCAGACAACATGAAGACTAATACTAGACATAAATTCCAACTAGAATTGTGTGTCTCTACAAATTAGAATTTAAGATATCATGTTTCAAAAAATAGGCTAATTAGCTCATTAAATATTATTTAATTCATTAATAATGAGTATAATAGGGTTTTTTCTCCCTGAAATGAGTTTAAACATATATTAATGACCTCCTGTGAATAAACTGGATTTTTAAAGTTAAAATTTTAAAAAAAATCTTCTAGTGTGTACGTACACTTTAAAATTCCTTTCAAAAATGTTCTAATTTATTTATTTCAATTATATTTATCGGCAATAAAAGTGAATATAAAATTTAAATAACTCAGAACTGTTAAACTCTTTAGGTACATTTGACGTATCAGAATGTAATACATTTTTTGAATTTATGTTTCAATTTCTTTTGTAATACTAAATACTCTAAGTTATCTCAGTATCATAAATAATATGAAATAAATGGATTTTTGCATAAAATCTGTTTTTAAATGTCGAAAAAATTGTGCTCCAAATGCAAAAAAAGAAAAATGTGTACCCAAACGCTTAATTTTATTTATTCGCTTATTACATTTTGCACATGATTTATCGAATTTAGTTTATGTAAAAATAAATGAAAACAGCAGAAATGATCTGCCGGAACCTTTTCACATATTTCCTTTAATAACAGGGTTATAACTTTAATAACCTTAATTAAGAGTTATAACCCTCTCTGCTCAAAGCATTATTGACTTTCGGCAAAAAACGTGATTATCAAAAATATTGTTCGTCTTAGTATCACGAGACTACCACTTTTCGATGATTTTACCTCGCTAAGGGATGATATTCAAAAGAATGAGCCCTTTTCCGGAGTTGTCTATTCTTTTACCACTTTTTCCGCCTTATTAGATATTTTTTTTTCGTTCTGCTTTTTTTCTACGTATACATGAAAGTCGTTTAGTTTCTGATCGTACTGTTTTATTGTAATTCAAAATCGCGTATTGATTGCTTATATGGCTAGTTCAAATGGCAAAGAAAAAACTTTCGGAGCTGGCACGAAAAGAAATTTATACAATATCGTTAAATGCGGCGGAGATGTCATTGTTATTAATAAAATATTATCAAAAATTCAATAACAAATTAAAAAGGCATTTTAATTTAAAAACTTATTTTGTAAAAAAAATGGTTTACCAAATTGTAAGAGCAAAAATCATTTATTTATTCATCATAATTTAATGTTTAGACCCCTCACAATGAATGGAAACTGCTCTAAATTATTTTATTCTGAATTATTATTTTTATATGACAATGTTATGAGTTATTTCCAATTTTTTCGTCTCTTAAGTATACGTATAATCCGAGTTCATGCGATTGTTAAATACAAACATCTCCTCCTTTCATCATTCCTCTCACCCCTATTTTGACTAAATAAACGCATCCTGACGCATGCGCAAAAGAGTAGAAGGTTTTAGAATCCGAGAATGAACAGTACTAATATTTTTATTTTCAGAGAACAGCGAGCGGGCGTTTTGTGTTTTCATAATATACTAAGGAAACTGAGTACATTAGGAATGCTTTTTCTTTAATCCAAATGAAACCAAAATTTCACACAGAATTGCAATTTTAATAGCACACAAAATTTCGCTTGTCTAAATCGCCGTGTTTTCTTTTTAATTACCATGTTTATATGTAAGCAAATAAATATCAACAGATTATTAATACCTTAACGTATTTTGTTAAAAATTTGATACATATATTCTAATATATAAAAACTGTATAATAAATTTCATTTATCTAGCTCTTTGCGTTATGTGGTTGTCATATTCATTTGCTCTCGGACAGCTTCCTAAAAATGGATTTCGCTGAGACTTTGGTACAAGTCTACAAATTTGGAGTTTATATTAAATTGTATTTGTCTAAATGAAAGAGGTATTGAGATATCGTGTTTATAGACAGAGAGACATTCCAAAAAATGTGTTTTTCGTACTCAGGAAATGTAAAATGTGGAGATTCTTTAAAATCTCGTGTTCGAAATTAAAAAAAAAATATTTATAGCACCTTCTCTCTATATCATACGTGTACAAGAAAATAAGACTGGGAAGTTCGAAATAGTTCTTTTAAGTATGGAAATATTTCATAAATATATTTCTTGTAAAGATTACTTTTTATATAACTGAATAGAAGAAAGTATTTGATTGTTTAAATCAATTAATATGTTCTTTAAAAAAAGCATTTATTTTATCCCTTTCCCGCGATAAATATTCGCAATATTAAATTGGGAGAAAATATCAGAAATTCAAAAATAATTCTCATATGATGAATAATAATTTGTAATTGTTGATAATTAAAATAAGATAAATTAAAATAATCCATAACTGAACACTTCAAATAAAATAAACAAGAATTTACAATTATTTAATAATTTAAACAGGAGAAATAAGAATTTTTATTAAGATAATACTTCAAATAAAATAAATACGAATTTCGAATAAGTTCATGTCTTAAGACAAAAAATTTCATTGGCATCATTTCGGAAGAATATTTATTACAATGTGTTTTTTGCTTTAACCCTTTAAAGGGCCATTTTTTTTCTAGTCATATTGTGTTAAAATATTTTTAGTCTTGAAATTAGAATAAGAAAAAGGATTCATTTAGCTTATTAGATACATTTAATTTGATTAATTAATTAATTTGGTTAATTAATAATTAAGTGACAAACCAAGACACACCATTTTGTGTGAGATAAAGAACTGAAGCATCTAAGTTTCTGTCTTTCTAAACAAATTTGTCAGAACTTATGCCAACTTACATAATTTCATACAAAGATTCATAAATTTGGTGGGAAGCATACTTCCCACGGCCTTAGAAAGGGTTAAATAAAACATTATTTTTGAAACAATTAATTAAGTATTATTTCTCAAAATCCATTTTATATCACTTTATTATTATATGCTACAAAATTATTTTATTTAATTTCGTATTTCAGATTTTTCCGTTTAAAATCTTTTATATTTAATTCATATCTTCAAACAATTAATTTGGAACAAAAAAAGTATTCGTTCTGCTGTCACAAAATTAGTCTTTTCTCTATTCTTTATTCATTTCTCATATTTTATCTAATTTTTTTAACCAATTCTAATTTTATTATAAAAGTTTTTTGTCATAAATGAAATTATTTATTTATAATTTTATACAAGAATCATAGTTTATTCTTTTTGGACTAGACTAAACCACTGTGCTTGATGTTTCCTTTGTTCACTTCAGGGATTTCAGAAATATCTTCCGATACAGGAAAAAAAATAAGATCAATCATGAAACATCAAAACTATTTCAGCTAGTTTGAAACTTCAAATCTCTTTTCCAATTCCTGAAATATTTTAGAAGATTTTTGTCTTTGCTTGTATCACAACCTGCCAGAAATGCCATATAAAGAAATAAGGTTTTTGATAAGGATTTTGGCTCAAAGCTCATTGAGTAGGAAATTTTTGGTAGTGGAAGATTCTAAGTTACGAAAAAGGTTTTCAAGGTTTTTATTTAGGTCTTTATTTGTAAATTCCAATGTACTTAATAAGCTTATTCTGTCATAATATTTATTTTTAACATATCGATTTGCATTGAGGTATTCAATTATAAACAGTTAATCATATAAAACCGTTTATACCTCAGAAAAATAGATTTTAAAAATTTTTGAAGCTACCAATTTATTTTTTAAAATTTTTTTTCTTTATTTTTAATAATAAATTTATTTTCCAGCAACAGATGCAATAGATTTTTACCATTTGCTAGCTAATGAAATCTCTGAGCTTTTTTTCTCTTTAAAATCGGTTGGCTTTTTCTCCTGTGTTATTCATTGGATGTTGTCTTGATTATTGTATTTGCATAGTAGTTGTTTAAATGTTATTTATGCCATAAAATGCTATTTTCATTCATTCTAAATTTTGGTAAAATGTTTTTATGGTATCATCATAAATAAAAAAAATCTAGTTTTGTAAACTAGTAACATATTTAAAAAAACAAATTGAAATATATCATAAATAATTGAATGCCCATCTTTAATTATAAATTACGTTGAATGCGCAAATAAATTACGTTGATCTAACGTCATCTTTCTCAAATACTTACAGACCACCAGACATTATTGAAAATATTTCTTTGGACTTAAGCAGTTCGAAAAATTTAATTCAACGAAGTCCAGCGATTATTTTTAAATAAATATCATGCTTCTGTGTAAGACATACAGGATAATATTAAAAGTAACTGAAATATAAAAAAGATAATTGATTTATTAATCGCATTACTTTAACCCCTTAACTGTTGTGATTTCTCTATAGTCTAATCAAATTTTATCTTCCGTGTATTCTATATCTTCCGGAATAAGCGGTTTCAGTTATTTTTAATATTTTGTCGATTTATTAATTTTAATTTTTAATCGATTTATTTTTTAATAAAGTTGATATATCAGTTGAGAAGCGATAATTGAACAATCCTTACAATCCACGGCATGGCGATCAAAGGCATTTCGATGGCGAAACAGCATTTCTTTTAATTACTGGTCACATTCAATGTTCGATTAGTTTGGTGCTTTTGATAATATCCAAAAATTTTTTCTCTAATCCTCTTAATTATAAAAAAAAAATCTATCTGAATATATTAATTAATAAATCACTATTTTAACTATTTTTATAGCATGTGTTCAAGCTTTTCTTCCAAAATTTATACAGCTATGACAATATTGATTTCCGTGCATTTTTTTTTTTTTTTTTGATTAACCGAACGGAAAAGAAAATGGGGATATTTCCCTCAAAGAATCGATTAAAGAAGCAATAATTCAAAGTAATCTGTTTCTTAAAACTTTTGAGATAGGCATATAAATCCCCAGCCAGGGTCCGGAAATTTATTATTATTATTTTTTCATTTTTTTTTTCATAACAACCAGGATCATTTCTTTTTCTTTTCTGTAGCTACAGCAATAATGCCGCCCAATTCTTGGGAGAATAATGTACCTCTACGCTCTTTCCCCAAATGGGACAAAAACAGTCTCTACGCGTCTATGCAAAATGACAATAAACTTCACGATCAAAAAAGATGATTGGAAAACCATAAAGTAGAGAAAGATCGATATCAAAAACTTAAGAGATAAAGCAGGAGAAACAAAATGGGCGAAAGAAGAGATAAAAACGTCTTCAAAATGGACCTAGATGGTAGAAGGGGGGAAAAACGTGGTGAAATCGAGATAACGAAATGAGGAACTCTTTTCTTCCGCCGTTACGTCGTTTCTTTGATGGCCTTCTCGTACGCTCGTAGGTGCTACGGTCCCCATAAATAACTTATAAGATCTAGTGGAAAAACAGCCAGGTCTTATAAGTATCGGAAAATAGTAGAAATAGACCTGGACAGTGGTTATATATTGAATACCTTGGCACGGCTGTGCAATACAGAATATATAAAAGCAGTTTTGCTACGTAATAGGGGGCCATTTCTCAGATTCCTTCGGATAACTATTGATTATTTCCTAAAACCTAGATTTCTCTGTCATTCATTTCGAATTGATAAAGTGAAAAAGAAAGGAAACGTTTTATTTCTGTGGAATATATTGAAAAATATATGCTACTTATATCGAATAAAGACAATTTTGAAAGACAGAAATGCAGATGTATCAAATGACGTAATAGATTGCATTAGAGTTCCGTTTTCAAATTTATTGAAATTCAATATTTTTGTATTAAATATATGAAATTATACTCGATTATTTATGGTTTCTAATTTATTATCTTTATTAAAAGTGAGCATTTCAAATTGAAATCGTGTTCTAAAATCGAAAATATACCGTTTGTTGTAAATGAAACAAATACGAATTTATTATCTTTATTAAAAGTGAGCATTTCAACTTGAAATCGTGTTCTAAAATCGAAAATATACCGTTTGTTTGAAACAAATACGAATGGATTCCCCGAAGCTTTCTTGCATGATCTTTATTAAGCATGTTATTACTCTATTCTAGCATAAAAATTATAAATCTTGAGCAAGGTCCTGAATACTACGAAAGCACAGCCTTTTATTTTCGGAATCCCACACATGCATCATTTGTGCAGCATAGTAGAAAAGTAAAGAATGCATTCTGGACAAGTTTTTGTCAATTGAATAAAGCCAAAATTTGACACAAAACTATGATTTTAATCACATGACTTAGCCACAAATAAAATATAGGTATCTAATTAAATATAGGTATAAGGATTAAATATAATGAAGGATTATCTAATTAAATAAAAGTATACGGATGAAATGTAATAGTGTAAGGATTATCTAATTAAATAAAGGTTTAAGGATGAAATACAATAGTGTAAGGGTTATCTAATGAAATAAAAGTATAAGGATGAAATATAACAGAATAAGGATTGTCTAATTAAATAAAGATAAAGGATGAAATATAATAGTATGATTATCTAATTAAATAAATTTATAAAGATGAAATACAATAGTATAATGATTATCTAATTAAATAAAGATATAAGGATGAAATACAACAGTATAAGGATTGTCTATTAAATAAAGATAAAGGATGAATTATAATAGTATGATTATCTAATTAAATAAAGGTATAAAGATGAAATACAATAGTATAATGATTATCTAATTAAATAAAGATGTAAGGACGAATTACAACAATATAAGGATTATCTAATTAAATAAAGTTATGAGGATGAAATACAATAGTATAAGGATTATCAAATTAAATAAAAGTAGGTATGGGAATGAAATACAATAGTATAAGGATTATCTAATTAAATAAAAGTATAAGGATGAAATATAACGGCATAAGTATTATCTAATTAAATTAAGGTATAAGGATGAAATACAATAGTATAAGAATTATCTAATTAAATAAAGGTACAAGACTGAAATTCAATTGTATAATAATTATCTAATTAAATAAAAGTATAAGGATTGAAATACACTAGCATAAGGATTATGCAATTACATAAAGGTTTAAGGGTGAAATATAAAATATAAGGATTATTTAATTAAATAAAAGTTTATGGATTAAATGCAACAGTGTTAAGATTATCTAATTAAATAAAGGTATAAGAATGAAATACAATATAATAAGGAATTATCCAATTAAATAAAAGTATAAGGATGAAATATAAAATATAACACGATAAGGGTTAAAAAGGATAGAAGAGAATCTAACTGATGATAGTTTTGAACGAGGTTTCACACAAATGATGAAATTCACTTTCCAACCCATCATTTCTAAGCACTTCCAGCTATTAAAAAATTTAGAGATATAAGTCCTCGTTATAATGGTAAGATAATCGCATAGTTTGAACTATTTCTTACGTAAGGAAGTTAAGGGCAATAATAGTTTCAATCTTTCACCATTTCTACCCCACTTCGAATGGGCTAAACCTTACGAAATCGTTTTTCCATTCTCCCTACAGTATATTACTCGCAGGTCCAAATGCAATCAAAATTATTCCAGCTATTACATTAACTTTTGGTAGGAGGGTATAAACCTTTAAACTGAAGTTTTCTGTGTGTGATAAAGACCAAATTTTGAGGAAAGAAGTAATTTTCGATAGCATGAAAGTCAATGCAATAAGTACTATTCTTATTAAGAATTTCCCAAAAATAAATTAAAACCAGTAGCAGTAGTTTCCCTTAAACTTTCTCTCACATTCTCTAATAAATGCAATGATGTATTATTAACCGTAAACTCATTGGGGAACAGTAGTTATGACAGAGCATAATGGTGTGCGACCTTTGGCAATTAATTGCTGGATAAATAATTGTATTATGTAAAAATGAACTAATAGAAAATTTGTTTTTGACATTTTTGTTCATCCGTGTTACAAGTTATGCTATAAATCATGGTAAAATCTACCATCCATTTTAGTTTAATGGCTTCTTTTGACCAAGAAAAGAATTTTATTTTCAAAATCTATTACAAACTAAACAATAAACTTTAACTATAATTTACAGACGATAAATTACAAAAAAAATGTAGTTGAAAGATTCAGATATTTACGATTTTACATGTTTCTCTTATTCTTATTTTCTAAAAAAATTTACAGTATTTATTGCACCTAAATTAGAATAAAAAATTTATATAAATATTTGCTATCCGTGGCAGAGAGAAAATAATAATTCAGATGAGAATACAATCAATACATCCGAATTTATGAAGAATTCGTATTCTTATTCGTTAAAGACAAAATAAGAAGTAAGAAAAGATAAAATGTTTTTTTGTTTATATATAAAAAAGATTTCAACGAAAAACATGCCAATAAGAATCATTATAGCAATACAGATATTAATTTATATAAAAACATAGAATTATTTCATTTATATTTCAAAAATTATCATTTACACCTGGATCAATTATTCTTCTAATTTTTAATTTATTTCACATTCATTACTTATTTATGATAGGATAAATTTTTCAGTTATAATCGAAATACATTTTCGGAGCGTAAGTTTTTAAAGCTTTTGATAATTATAAAAACAGTTTCCTTTATTTTGTTGAATGCATCATTTAGTTGAATTAGAATTAATGTAGCAAGTTTAAAATATTTATTACAGCATTTTTAAAAGGAAAATATCCATTAGCTTTATTGACTACATTACAGCATGAATTTTTAATATTACTAAATTATGTACATCCATTTTTTGTGAAAAGGGTGTGATGTTTCTATGAAAATTGTAAACGTATGAGGATCATAGTAATCTTAGCAAACGATAATAAAATTTATGACATGAAGTTTGGAAAGTTTTCTAAATTTATTGATTAAAAATATTCAAATCAGAAGATAAAAATAGAGATTGCTATTTTTTCGGAAACTTTAAGTTTAAAGAAATTTTTATCTTTATAATAATAAAAGTTGTTTTATCTGTCGACACTTCATAATGAAGTATAGAATATAAAGCAGGCAAATTATTAATAACTAATTTGGCAGAAATATATTTTGTAAACAAAAATCTTTTTTTCAAAACGATATTTTTAATTTTTATAATCTACTTAATTAACAATTGTCTTTCAATGATACTAATTTAATTGTTGTATAAAATCAGACAAATTATAAATAACTAATTTGGCGGAAATATATTTTGTAAACAAAAATCTTTTTTTCAAAACGATATTTTTAATTTTTATAATCTAATTAATTAACAATTGTCTTTCAATGATACTAATTTAATTGTTGTATAAAATCAGACAAATGATAAATAACTAATTTGGCAGAAATATATTTTGTAAACAAAAATCTTTTTTTCAAAACGATATTTTTAATTTTTATAATCTACTTAATTAACAATTGTCTTTCAATGATACTAATTTAATTGTTGTATAAAATCAGACAAATGATAAATAACTAATTTGGCAGAAATATATTTTGTAAACAAAAATCTTTTTTTCAAAACGATATTTTTAATTTTTATAATCTAATTAATTAAAAATTCTCTTTCAATGATACTAATGTAATTGTTGTATAAAATCAGACAAATTATAAATAACTAATTTGGCAGAAATATATTTTGTAAACAAAAATCTTTTTTTCAAAACGATATTTTTAATTTTTATAATCTAATTAATTAAAAATTGTCTTTCAATGATACTAATTTAATTGTTGTATAAAATCAGACAAATTATAAATAACTAATTTGGCAGAAATATATTTTGTAAACAAAAATCTTTTTTTCAAAACGATATTTTTAATTTTTATAATCTACTTAATTAACAATTGTCTTTCAATGATACTAATTTAATTGTTGTATAAAATCAGACAAATTATAAATAACTAATTTGGCAGAAATATATTTTGTAAACAAAAATCTTTTTTTCAAAACGATATTTTTAATTTTTATAATCTAATTAATTAACAATTGTCTTTCAATGATACTAATTTAATTGTTGTATAAAATCAGACAAATTATAAATAACTAATTTGGCGGAAATATATTTTGTAAACAAAAATCTTTTTTTCAAAACGATATTTTTAATTTTTATAATCTAATTAATTAACAATTGTCTTTCAATGATACTAATTTAATTGTTGTATAAAATCAGACAAATTATAAATAACTAATTTGGCGGAAATATATTTTGTAAACAAAAATCTTTTTTTCAAAACGATATTTTTAATTTTTATAATCTACTTAATTAACAATTGTCTTTCAATGATACTAATTTAATTGTTGTATAAAATCAGACAAATGATAAATAACTAATTTGGCAGAAATATATTTTGTAAACAAAAATCTTTTTTTCAAAACGATATTTTTAATTTTTATAATCTAATTAATTAAAAATTCTCTTTCAATGATACTAATGTAATTGTTGTATAAAATCAGACAAATTATAAATAACTAATTTGGCAGAAATATATTTTGTAAACAAAAATCTTTTTTTCAAAACGATATTTTTAATTTTTATAATCTAATTAATTAAAAATTGTCTTTCAATGATACTAATTTAATTGTTGTATAAAATCAGACAAATTATAAATAACTAATTTGGCAGAAATATATTTTGTAAACAAAAATCTTTTTTTCAAAACGATATTTTTAATTTTTATAATCTACTTAATTAACAATTGTCTTTCAATGATACTAATTTAATTGTTGTATAAAATCAGACAAATTATAAATAACTAATTTGGCAGAAATATATTTTGTAAACAAAAATCTTTTTTTCAAAACGATATTTTTAATTTTTATAATCTAATTAATTAAAAATTCTCTTTCAATGATACTAATGTAATTGTTGTATAAAATCAGACAAATTATAAATAACTAATTTGGCAGAAATATATTTTGTAAACAAAAATCTTTTTTTCAAAACGATATTTTTAATTTTTATAATCTAATTAATTAAAAATTGTCTTTCAATGATACTAATTTAATTGTTGTATAAAATCAGACAAATTATAAATAACTAATTTGGCAGAAATATATTTTGTAAACAAAAATCTTTTTTTCAAAACGATATTTTTAATTTTTATAATCTAATTAATTAAAAATTGTCTTTCAATGATACTAATTTAATTGTTGTATAAAATCAGACAAATTATAAATAACTAATTTGGCAGAAATATATTTTGTAAACAAAAATCTTTTTTTCAAAACGATATTTTTAATTTTTATAATCTACTTAATTAACAATTGTCTTTCAATGATACTAATTTAATTGTTGTATAAAATCAGACAAATTATAAATAACTAATTTGGCAGAAATATATTTTGTAAACAAAAATCTTTTTTTCAAAACGATATTTTTAATTTTTATAATCTAATTAATTAACAATTGTCTTTCAATGATACTAATTTAATTGTTGTATAAAATCAGACAAATTATAAATAACTAATTTGGCAGAAATATATTTTGTAAACAAAAATCTTTTTTTCAAAACGATATTTTTAATTTTTATAATCTAATTAATTAACAATTGTCTTTCAATGATACTAATTTAATTGTTGTATAAAATCAGACAAATTATAAATAACTAATTTGGCAGAAATATATTTTGTAAACAAAAATCTTTTTTTCAAAACGATATTTTTAATTTTTATAATCTAATTAATTAAAAATTGTCTTTCAATGATACTAATTTAATTGTTGTATAAAATCAGACAAATTATAAATAACTAATTTGGCAGAAATATATTTTGTAAACAAAAATCTTTTTTTCAAAACGATATTTTTAATTTTTATAATCTAATTAATTAACAATTGTCTTTCAATGATACTAATTTAATTGTTGTATAAAATCAGACAAATTATAAATAACTAATTTGGCAGAAATATATTTTGTAAACAAAAATCTTTTTTTCAAAACGATATTTTTAATTTTTATAATCTAATTAATTAAAAATTCTCTTTCAATGATACTAATGTAATTGTTGTATAAAATCAGACAAATTATAAATAACTAATTTGGCAGAAATATATTTTGTAAACAAAAATCTTTTTTTCAAATCGATATTTTTAATTTTTATAATCTAATTAATTAAAAATTGTCTTTCAATGATACTAATTTAATTGTTGTATAAAATCAGACAAATTATAAATAACTAATTTGGCAGAAATATATTTTGTAAACAAAAATCTTTTTTTCAAAACGATATTTTTAATTTTTATAATCTAATTAATTAACAATTGTCTTTCAATGATACTAATTTAATTGTTGTATAAAATCAGACAAATTATAAATAACTAATTTGGCAGAAATATATTTTGTAAACAAAAATCTTTTTTTCAAAACGATATTTTTAATTTTTATAATCTAATTAATTAAATATTGTCTTTCAATGATACTAATTTAATTGTTGTATAAAATCAGACAAATTATAAATAACTAATTTGGCAGAAATATATTTTGTAAACAAAAATCTTTTTTTCAAAACGATATTTTTAATTTTTATAATCTAATTAATTAAAAATTGTCTTTCAATGATACTAATTTAATTGTTGTATAAAATCAGACAAATTATAAATAACTAATTTGGCAGAAATATATTTTGTAAACAAAAATCTTTTTTTCAAAACGATATTTTTAATTTTTATAATCTAATTAATTAACAATTGTCTTTCAATGATACTAATTTAATTGTTGTATAAAATCAGACAAATTATAAATAACTAATTTGGCAGAAATATATTTTGTAAACAAAAATCTTTTTTTCAAAACGATATTTTTAATTTTTATAATCTACTTAATTAACAATTGTCTTTCAATGATACTAATTTAATTGTTGTATAAAATCAGACAAATTATAAATATATAATTTGGCAGAAATATATTTTGTAAACAAAAATCTTTTTTTCAAAACGATATTTTTAATTTTTATAATCTAATTAATTAACAATTGTCTTTCAATGATACTAATTTAATTGTTGTATAAAATCAGACAAATTATAAATAACTAATTTGGCAGAAATATATTTTGTAAACAAAAATCTTTTTTTCAAAACGATATTTTTAATTTTTATAATCTAATTAATTAAAAATTCTCTTTCAATGATACTAATGTAATTGTTGTATAAAATCAGACAAATTATAAATAACTAATTTGGCAGAAATATATTTTGTAAACAAAAATCTTTTTTTCAAATCGATATTTTTAATTTTTATAATCTAATTAATTAAAAATTGTCTTTCAATGATACTAATTTAATTGTTGTATAAAATCAGACAAATTATAAATAACTAATTTGGCAGAAATATATTTTGTAAACAAAAATCTTTTTTTCAAAACGATATTTTTAATTTTTATAATCTAATTAATTAAAAATTGTCTTTCAATGATACTAATTTAATTGTTGTATAAAATCAGACAAATTATAAATAACTAATTTGGCAGAAATATATTTTGTAAACAAAAATCTTTTTTTCAAAACGATATTTTTAATTTTTATAATCTACTTAATTAACAATTGTCTTTCAATGATACTAATTTAATTGTTGTATAAAATCAGACAAATTATAAATAACTAATTTGGCAGAAATATATTTTGTAAACAAAAATCTTTTTTTCAAAACGATATTTTTAATTTTTATAATCTAATTAATTAACAATTGTCTTTCAATGATACTAATTTAATTGTTGTATAAAATCAGACAAATTATAAATAACTAATTTGGCAGAAATATATTTTGTAAACAAAAATCTTTTTTTCAAAACGATATTTTTAATTTTTATAATCTAATTAATTAACAATTGTCTTTCAATGATACTAATTTAATTGTTGTATAAAATCAGACAAATGATAAATAACTAATTTGGCAGAAATATATTTTGTAAACAAAAATCTTTTTTTCAAAACGATATGTTTAATTTTTATAATCTAATTAATTAAAAATTCTCTTTCAATGATACTAATGTAATTGTTGTATAAAATCAGACAAATTATAAATAACTAATTTGGCAGAAATATATTTTGTAAACAAAAATCTTTTTTTCAAAACGATATTTTTAATTTTTATAATCTAATTAATTAAAAATTGTCTTTCAATGATACTAATGTAATTGTTGTATAAAATCAGACAAATTATAAATAACTAATTTGGCAGAAATATATTTTGTAAACAAAAATCTTTTTTTCAAAACGATATTTTTAATTTTTATAATCTAATTAATTAAAAATTGTCTTTCAATGATACTAATGTAATTGTTGTATAAAATCAGACAAATTATAAATAACTAATTTGGCAGAAATATATTTTGTAAACAAAAATCTTTTTTTCAAAACGATATTTTTAATTTTTATAATCTACTTAATTAACAATTGTCTTTCAATGATACTAATTTAATTGTTGTATAAAATCAGACAAATTATAAATAACTAATTTGGCAGAAATATATTTTGTAAACAAAAATCTTTTTTTCAAAACGATATTTTTAATTTTTATAATCTAATTAATTAACAATTGTCTTTCAATGATACTAATTTAATTGTTGTATAAAATCAGACAAATTATAAATAACTAATTTGGCAGAAATATATTTTGTAAACAAAAATCTTTTTTTCAAAACGATATTTTTAATTTTTATAATCTAATTAATTAACAATTGTCTTTCAATGATACTAATTTAATTGTTGTATAAAATCAGACAAATGATAAATAACTAATTTGGCAGAAATATATTTTGTAAACAAAAATCTTTTTTTCAAAACGATATGTTTAATTTTTATAATCTAATTAATTAAAAATTCTCTTTCAATGATACTAATGTAATTGTTGTATAAAATCAGACAAATTATAAATAACTAATTTGGCAGAAATATATTTTGTAAACAAAAATCTTTTTTTCAAAACGATATTTTTAATTTTTATAATCTAATTAATTAAAAATTGTCTTTCAATGATACTAATGTAATTGTTGTATAAAATCAGACAAATTATAAATAACTAATTTGGCAGAAATATATTTTGTAAACAAAAATCTTTTTTTCAAAACGATATTTTTAATTTTTATAATCTAATTAATTAAAAATTGTCTTTCAATGATACTAATGTAATTGTTGTATAAAATCAGACAAATTATAAATAACTAATTTGGCAGAAATATATTTTGTAAACAAAAATCTTTTTTTCAAAACGATATTTTTAATTTTTATAATCTAATTAATTAAAAATTGTCTTTCAATGATACTAATGTAATTGTTGTATAAAATCAGACAAATTATAAATAACTAATTTGGCAGAAATATATTTTGTAAACAAAAATCTTTTTTTCAAAACGATATTTTTAATTTTTATAATCTACTTAATTAACAATTGTCTTTCAATGATACTAATTTAATTGTTGTATAAAATCAGACAAATTATAAATAACTAATTTGGCAGAAATATATTTTGTAAACAAAAATCTTTTTTTCAAAACGATATTTTTAATTTTTATAATCTAATTAATTAACAATTGTCTTTCAATGATACTAATTTAATTGTTGTATAAAATCAGACAAATTATAAATAACTAATTTGGCAGAAATATATTTTGTAAACAAAAATCTTTTTTTCAAAACGATATTTTTAATTTTTATAATCTAATTAATTAACAATTGTCTTTCAATGATACTAATTTAATTGTTGTATAAAATCAGACAAATGATAAATAACTAATTTGGCAGAAATATATTTTGTAAACAAAAATCTTTTTTTCAAAACGATATGTTTAATTTTTATAATCTAATTAATTAAAAATTCTCTTTCAATGATACTAATGTAATTGTTGTATAAAATCAGACAAATTATAAATAACTAATTTGGCAGAAATATATTTTGTAAACAAAAATCTTTTTTTCAAAACGATATTTTTAATTTTTATAATCTAATTAATTAAAAATTGTCTTTCAATGATACTAATGTAATTGTTGTATAAAATCAGACAAATTATAAATAACTAATTTGGCAGAAATATATTTTGTAAACAAAAATCTTTTTTTCAAAACGATATTTTTAATTTTTATAATCTAATTAATTAACAATTGTCTTTCAATGATACTAATTTAATTGTTGTATAAAATCAGACAAATTATAAATAACTAATTTGGCAGAAATATATTTTGTAAACAAAAATCTTTTTTTCAAAACGATATTTTTAATTTTTATAATCTAATTAATTAACAATTGTCTTTCAATGATACTAATTTAATTGTTGTATAAAATCAGACAAATTATAAATAACTAATTTGGCAGAAATATATTTTGTAAACAAAAATCTTTTTTTCAAAACGATATTTTTAATTTTTATAATCTAATTAATTAACAATTGTCTTTCAATGATACTAATTTAATTGTTGTATAAAATCAGACAAATGATAAATAACTAATTTGGCAGAAATATATTTTGTAAACAAAAATCTTTTTTTCAAAACGATATGTTTAATTTTTATAATCTAATTAATTAAAAATTCTCTTTCAATGATACTAATGTAATTGTTGTATAAAATCAGACAAATTATAAATAACTAATTTGGCAGAAATATATTTTGTAAACAAAAATCTTTTTTTCAAAACGATATTTTTAATTTTTATAATCTAATTAATTAAAAATTGTCTTTCAATGATACTAATGTAATTGTTGTATAAAATCAGACAAATTATAAATAACTAATTTGGCAGAAATATATTTTGTAAACAAAAATCTTTTTTTCAAAACGATATTTTTAATTTTTATAATCTAATTAATTAACAATTGTCTTTCAATGATACTAATTTAATTGTTGTATAAAATCAGACAAATTATAAATAACTAATTTGGCAGAAATATATTTTGTAAACAAAAATCTTTTTTTCAAAACGATATTTTTAAATTTTATAATCTAATTAATTAACAATTGTCTTTCAATGATACTAATTTAATTGTTGTATAGAGGTTTTTACTCTTAATTTTAACACTTTTAAAAATATGTATATTTTTAATATGATATGGAACGATATTTTTTTTCTATAGTGTTTTTCTATCAATCTATCTTATCTATAGTCAAGTTGAAATCAAATAATCAAAAAAGACACTTTGAAAAAATAAAGTTTTCGCGTATTTCATGAAATTGCTATGAACAACTATCAAATATATTTCTTTACCATTGAAACTTTTGCCTTGTTTTCGCTAAGCTATTTTGTCATGCCAGAGAACGCTTCACAAGGAATTGACTTACAACAGTTCCTATATATTAACTTTTGGCGTGTATTTAAAATCTTTACTGAATCTATCGCATCATTCTTGGCGAATTATTTGCTGTTAATCTCAGGCATGCTTTAATAGTATCCAAAAATCGAATTTATATTTTAGATATGTTTTTCTCAACTTATTTTAACAAAAGTTTAACTCAAAACTGCACTTTCACAATATTAAATACCAAATTTGATATATTTAAGTCATTGCGTTTTTGGGTTACCGCTTTCGCATGTTCCTAAAAGTACAGACCGACGTACAATCAATCCTTTTTGGATATGCATTAAAATTTAATAAGTGTCTATATAATATAGATGTTAATTTTGCATACCAAATTTTATGTATCTAGCTCTCTTCGTTTTGCAATTACCATACTAACTTATATTCGAACAACCGGGCAGACAAACTTCCTCTAAACAGACTTTACACAAAATTTAATTGAAATCTGCAAATTTGGTATAAAGACCGTATACCAAATATCAACCATCTAGCACAAAGTGTTTTTCAGTTACCTTTGTCCCAGATAGACGGATATTTCCTAAAATTGTGTTTTTAGAACTCAGATAGGTCTGAAACGTGGAGCTTCGTCAAAATCTCAAATTCGAAATTTTTTAACGATTATTAAACTTTCTCTATATTACATATATGAGAAGGTAAAAAGACAGAAATAAATCAGAAGTTCGCTTGTTTCATTACATTGCTATAAGATTCAACTCAGCAGGACGTTTCTTTAAAACTGAGGCTGAGAAATTTCTGTTTGATTCATTATACGAAACATGGGAAACATTAAAGTAAATGAAAGACATGTTTATGAACAAGCAATAAGTTCTTATTTTATGCAAAATAACAGTAAAATTTAACTGTGCGAAAACAAATATCTGTTTTACATACATTTTTTAAAAAAAACGCCAAAATGGAGCTAAAATTATTCGCCAAAACAGCCAAGTTTAAATGTTTGCTCATACATAAACAAGGACTAATTCATTTAACTCTTCCCTTTGTTATTAGCATAACCCTCAAGAATAATTGCAATGAAATGAAATGAATTCAACCGAACAAAACATTGACTTTTGCGCGGAAATAATGCTTCGACAAAGGGAACTACAAAAGCAATATTCAGATCCCAAAAGCCGCATCATGATAATGCAAAATGGTTGCAAATAATGATGTTTGCTATACCATTCATACCAAGCGTGCGTGAAATTATTCCAGTCTTAAAACACAATGACTAGAAAATTTCAACGCCAAGGCTTAAAGCTTTCGCCTTATTTTAGCCGAGCCATTTCGGAACAATTCATTACAACGAGCTTGAAACACGGGCTTTCCAAGTTATTGTTCAGACAAATATGGCGGCCTTCATTGTGCGCGAAAAATCGTCTGCAGCCACATAATGGAACTCGCTAATCGAATTTATCTGAGAACGGCGCATCTACTCGGCGGAGGGGAAAAGTTTTCACTCAAACAAAAGAGTTTAAACGCTTGTTTCTAGTTGCCGCTGCAAAAGGAACATTAGCACTTCGCTTTGTGCGTGGATTAAAGTTAAAAATTTCGGAGTTTTCTCTCAATTATACCCGGAAGAGGTTTTCTGGCAAAATAAAATAGTTTTATAATGTAAATAATGTGGTGTGTTGGCAACGTCTTTTTCGTCATTTATATACTCGTTAACTCTGCAAGTAGATGAAAACGATTTTTAAATACCATATCGGTATTAAAAGAGAGCGCGTTTTATAGAAAAAGTTAATGACAGTGAAGAACGGAGATGTTACCATTCGAATTCTTAGTGTTTGTTTATTCATTAAAGATTATCACACGAGCGAAATGTTTGAATAAATTTATAGATAGTTTTCCAAAACTTTTATTAGTCTCTTTGTGCTTGACATTCTTTAATTTTTGACTATTTTCCCTATAATATGGATTCTAATCAACTACAGGATTGTATTTCGAGTACTATATTCCAAAATTTTTAATTATATTTCTTTTTACATTTAATCTTGAATCTGTATATAATTATCTAAATTAAGTACAATTTCTAGACTAAATTCAATTATTCAGAGTTAATTTTTATGCTAGCTTCTCTTTAAAATTATCTAAATCAATTAGAATTCCTTGACATTTTTTTTCTTCTTTTGTTTCCTTTTTTTTTTTTTTTTCATTGGTTCATTATATATGGCTTTATAGTATAATTGTAAACGGCTTTTCTTTTTTTATTGCTATATAATATTTGTAAATGGCTTTTCTTTTTTTCATTGCTATATATTGTATAATTGTAAACGGTTTTTATTTGTTCATATTAAATATTAATCCTTTGTAGGGCTGTGGGAAGTATGCTTCCCACCAAATTTATCAATCTTTGTATGAAATTATGTAAGTTGGCATAAGTTCTGACAAATGTTTTTAGAAAGACAGAACCTTAGATGCTTCAGTTCTTTATCTTACACAAAATGATGTGTCTTGATTTGTTACTTAATTATTAATGAACCAAATTAATTCATTAATCAAATTAAATTTATATAATAAATTTAATGAATCCCTTTTCTTATTCCAATTTCAAGCCTAAAAATATTTTAACATAATGTGATTAGAAAAAATGGCCCTTTAAAGGGTTAAATAAGGACAACAATCGATATCCAAGTATAATTAATTTTGCAAAGTTTAAAAATGTAAGAAAAATTTCAAAGTTTTTAACAGAACCCAGCTCTATAACGAATACCGAATTTTGTAAAAAATTTTAAACTATTATCGGTTGTGCTTTACTACTGGTATAATTTTCTTCATTTCTTTACCAATAACGATCAATACTTTGTATACGTATCTTTCATAGAATCATTCTAACAAAATTTTGAACCTCGAATCGGTGACATCATTGCATAATAATGTTTTAAACTTTATATGCAAGTTTCATTTTCTTCCTCTGTAATCTAGTGGGCACTGTATTCACATGTCATGCGGAGTCCTGGTGGTAAGTTCACATCATCGGAACCGGAAGTTTCCAGGTTCGTGATCCAATTCCACCGAAGAACTCTCATGTCATACTCTTTAAGTGCCTTTTAAATTTATTTTTAAGGTTTCTTTAAGTGCCTAAGTGCCTTTTAGATACGCCGGGGCTAAATGCCCTCCTGTTGGTGTGATGAGGAAATTTTGAGTGGGGGTGCAAGCTCAGGTGTCTTCAAATTACGTGGTTCAAAATTACGAAATCAGTTCCAAAATAGTCCTATTGTTGCTTTAAAACGGGAAGTTCTTATAACTAAACTAAATTAAACCTGTCACGTGGGGGACTAGTGTTTAGTTCCCTGTCGTGGAAATGCTTCTCATGATTCTAGTATTATATCATGCCCAATAATCTGTTCGATCACTATAATGGTTACTGGCATAGGGTCGGTGACATGGATTATATTCGTCTGGTTTGATTGCTTGAACCAGAGAATTCCACGTTCCATCTTTATAAGATGGAACTTAACAGAAAGAATGTTTGTCCGTCTCTCTTACAGCAATTTTTTAATAGTTGTAGTTTTTTTTCCCCTTTTTTTTGAAAAAAATTCCGTTTACAAAGTATACAAAGAGAAAATATTGCAATCGTAGAAAAGTGGAAACTCGCTAGTTTGACGAATTTCTGCGTTTCATCTTCTTAAATCTCACAAATACATTTCTTGAATTAAATCCATCAGTCGGGCACCTCGAAATGAGGATGAGATGCTTCTGGTATGGTGGTTGGATCTCGCTACCCTGGTAGGTACAGAAATAGGTAGTGGATCTGGCTCCTCCCATCGATGACAGGACGAACTTCCTTCGGGAAGGATTGTACCGTGGCCGTTGTACCGTTGCGGTGGTCCGATCACACAGTTTTATTTATCCGTGTGCCTTCGGGCGGGTCGGAGAGTCAGTGGTATGACTATCCGTCTGTCTTCTAAGAACACGTTAAATCAAAGAATCTTTAAGCTGGGTGAATGAACTAGATGGATTTCACACTATATTTATAGATTTCTAATTAATTTTTAACGAAATACATTCAGCGAAAATCTGACTTTCCGGTTATATGTTAACTTGATAAGTGCAAAACAGAAAGAACTAGATGGGTAAATTTTGGTACACAGGTTTATCATCTAAAGTATAGATCAATGTTAAATTTAGAACCAAATCCGTCAAGGAGTTGACCGTTCTGTCTTTCTGTAATTTTGAATGCTTTTAAAAGCAATAATTAAAATCAATAACACAGAGAAATGAAAACATTTTAGCATTTTACTTGTTCATTCTCAGTAAATTTTGAAGAATATCTGTCGAAGATTTATCTGTCTGTACTTTCACAAAGTTAGAAACTTAATGATTTTAATAACTGAAATTCACTTTGTAATTTTGTCACTATATTTGTAATTTTATGCCAAATTTTGTTTTTAATATGTTGCAAAAAAGGAGTCCAAATTAAATATTCGATTTTCTGGTACTTGTGTATTACTCGCATGGCAGCATTAATCACAAATGACTGCACGTTTAATTCACGCTAAATGTGAATATTTTATAACTATTGTTTGCCAGTGCCATCAAATTAATAATACAATGCTGTATTTTTAATTATATTACAACTCTCATGTTTGAGATACTTAAAGTAAAAATCTGAGCAGTCGTGGCATTCATTACTGTATCTACAGTCCATAATTTCAAGCGGGGAGGAAAGAGAGATAACACATTTATTCAAGAACTTGGTTGATCACTCTTACTGAATTTTTTGAATATATAATTTTTGCATCAGCATTCACAGATAGTATTAAATATTATTTAAACTTTAAAATTTTATTGTGTTAAAATTATCTTCCTAGTATATCTGGTGGTTGAACTGACTTGGCATGTGAGTGAGTCACAATGGTCCATTAGATGTGTTGGAAATGTAGTCTGTAGAGATATATCAGAATCCAGCAGTAAATCCGGATTCTGACATATTTTGTATGATCGGCGGAGAAAAATAGAAAACAGTGTACTATGATGTATCTCAATTTGATGTATTTCTCTAGTCGAATGTATTGATCTATGAATTGTCTATGCGAATATATTCATATATTAAATGCTTCTGTATTCGGATATATTGATCTATGAATTCTTTATTCAGATATATTGATCTATGAATTTTTTATTCGGATATATTTAGTCATCATATAAATTCTTTATTCAGATATATTGATCTATGAATTTTTTATTCGGATATATTTAGTCATCATATAAATTCTTTATTCAGATATATTGATCTATGAATTTTTTATTCGGATATATTTAGTCATCATATAAATTCTTTATTCAGATATATTGATCTATGAATTTTTTATTCGGATATATTTAGTCATCATATAAATTCTTTATTCAGATATATTGATCTATGAATTTTTTATTCGGATATATTTAGTCATCATATAAATTCTTTATTCAGATATATTGATCTATGAATTTTTTATTCGGATATATTTAGTCATCATATAAATTCTTTATTCAGATATATTGATCTATGAATTTTTTATTCGGATATATTTAGTCATCATATAAATTCTTTATTCAGATATATTGATCTATGAATTTTTTATTCGGATATATTTAGTCATCATATAAATTCTTTATTCAGATATATTGATCTATGAATTTTTTATTCGGATATATTTAGTCATCATATAAATTCTTTATTCAGATATATTGATCTATGAATTTTTTATTCGGATATATTTAGTCATCATATAAATTCTTTATTCAGATATATTGATCTATGAATTTTTTATTCGGATATATTTAGTCATCATATAAATTCTTTATTCAGATATATTGATCTATGAATTTTTTATTCGGATATATTTAGTCATCATATAAATTCTTTATTCAGATATATTGATCTATGAATTTTTTATTCGGATATATTTAGTCATCATATAAATTCTTTATTCAGATATATTGATCTATGAATTTTTTATTCGGATATATTTAGTCATCATATAAATTCTTTATTCAGATATATTGATCTATGAATTTTTTATTCGGATATATTTAGTCATCATATAAATTCTTTATTCAGATATATTGATCTATGAATTTTTTATTCGGATATATTTAGTCATCATATAAATTCTTTATTCAGATATATTGATCTATGAATTTTTTATTCGGATATATTTAGTCATCATATAAATTCTTTATTCAGATATATTGATCTATGAATTTTTTATTCGGATATATTTAGTCATCATATAAATTCTTTATTCAGATATATTGATCTATGAATTTTTTATTCGGATATATTTAGTCATCATATAAATTCTTTATTCAGATATATTGATCTATGAATTTTTTATTCGGATATATTTAGTCATCATATAAATTCTTTATTCAGATATATTGATCTATGAATTTTTTATTCGGATATATTTAGTCATCATATAAATTCTTTATTCAGATATATTGATCTATGAATTTTTTATTCGGATATATTTAGTCATCATATAAATTCTTTATTCAGATATATTGATCTATGAATTTTTTATTCGGATATATTTAGTCATCATATAAATTCTTTATTCAGATATATTGATCTATGAATTTTTTATTCGGATATATTTAGTCATCATATAAATTCTTTATTCAGATATATTGATCTATGAATTTTTTATTCGGATATATTTAGTCATCATATAAATTCTTTATTCAGATATATTGATCTATGAATTTTTTATTCGGATATATTTAGTCATCATATAAATTCTTTATTCAGATATATTGATCTATGAATTTTTTATTCGGATATATTTAGTCATCATATAAATTCTTTATTCAGATATATTGATCTATGAATTTTTTATTCGGATATATTTAGTCATCATATAAATTCTTTATTCAGATATATTGATCTATGAATTTTTTATTCGGATATATTTAGTCATCATATAAATTCTTTATTCAGATATATTGATCTATGAATTTTTTATTCGGATAGATTTAGTCATCATGTAAGTTCTTTATTCAGATATATTGATCTATGAATTGTCTATGCGGATATATTCATATATTAAATGCTTCTGTATTCGGATATATTGATCTATAAATTCTCTATTCGGATATATTGATCTATGAATTCTTTATTCAGATATATTAATCTATGAATTTTTTATTCGGATATATTTAGTCATCTAATAAGTTCTTCTTTATTCGGATATATTGATCTATGAATTCTCTATTCGAAAATAATCATCTATTAAGTGCTTATCTATTCAGATATATTCACCCATTTAATGATTCTCTATTCAGATATATTCATCTATTAAATGCTTCTCTGTTCAGATATATTCATCTATGAATTCTCTATTCGGATATATTTATCTATTAAATGTTTCTCTATTCACATATATTCATCTATGAATTCTCGATTCGGATATATTCATCTATTAATTGCTTCTCTATTCGTATATATTCATCTATTAAGTGTTTCTCTATTCGGATATATTCATCGATTAAATGCTTCTCTGTTTGGATATATTCATCAATGAATTCTCTATTCGGATATATCCATCTATTAATCCTCTATTCTGATATATTCATCTATTAAATGCTTCTCTGTTCGGATATATTCATCCATTAAGTGTTTCTCTATTCGAATATATCCATCTATTAAGTGCTTGTCTATTCGGATATATTCATCTACGAATTCTCTATTCGGATATATTCATTTATTAAGTGTTTATTCGAATATATCGTATGAAGTACTTTTTTGTTCGGATATATTTTATCTGCTGTCTTACCTTTGCTAACAACAACTGCAATCCCTAATTCAAGGTGAATATTAGCAACATCGTACCACAAATGCATTATTTGTTACTCAATAGTAAGATTCGAACAGAAGCAATACAATATTTTGAGGTATCTTTAAATAGCGCTTAAATTGTTACCTTTTGCTTCTTTCAAGATGCCTTAATATCCTTTGGTTTTATCGATGCTATTTTAAATCATTCTGTATTTAACTGATTTATAACTGATAAAATTTTAAAATGGATTTTTAATAATGGATAAATGGAATTTTATGCATTTGCTGCTTTTTTTTAAATATCGAAATCTTCGATGAATGATTTCGAGCATATTTAAAATAAAATAAAATTTCTTAATTTCGTTTTATTCATTTATAATGAATTACCTTTCATTTTATTAAAGAAACGTACTAAATAAGTCTAATCATGAAAAAGTCCAATCATTCTAATAAAAACCTCAATGCCTTTTAGTATTCATAATATTTAATATTTATTAGTTATAATAATTATTTTAATAATTAGTAATAACAGTTTAAAACGAATCTACGGCCGCCATTTTGAAACTGTTTGTTCAATCCATTTTCAAAAGAAAGTAAGAAACCGATATTATTTCCAGTCATTTCTTGTTATGTAAACTGAAAGCGAGGTCTATATTTTGAGAGTTTTTTTTTTTTTTTTTAAGAAAATCCCTTTTATAATGGAAATCAAATATTGGTTTTAGTTAATCTTGCAGAAGATTCGGTTCCTCAATAACTTACTCGAAAAAGAAATTTCTAGTTACGCAAATATTTTATCTTCTCTTTCTTACTCTACCCTAAAGTGGGCTATTGATTGTTCGATTTTAAATGCCAGATTCATGAATAGAAGTTTAATTCTTCAAAGTCTTTCATCTAATTTTTTTGCTGATTTTGATTGCAATGTATTGATATCAGGAAATAAACAACTGCGGTATTTTATTCTATAATTTGAACAATATGTAGTATTGTATTCTAGAATTGTATATAGTATCAATGTAGTAATTTATTCTAGAATTTTTAGAATGCAAATTTTTACTAATAATAATATTAACAAATCATTAATCGTAAATGATAAAGTATGTAGCCAAATACAGAAGTGCAATTATTTCCAAATTTTAAACTTATTCTAGATAATTTTATTATATTTTTAATCCAAGAGAGAAGTAAATGCTGTTCTAGTTGCAAATGTTGGAATTAAACACTCGTACTTTATTCTAGATAGTTTTGTTAGCATTAAGAATAATGTTAAAGACTCTATCGATTTTTATATTGCAAACGATTTTAATGCTCATTAACTTATCCTTTTTTTATTTACAATTATTAAGACAAGAGTGCTATTTTATTTTTTTGCTACAATCATTAATTTTGATAAGCATTGTTTATCCTTGCTAATTTTATTTATTATGGTATTATTATGTCTAGGATGTTATTCTTTATTTCTTTTTCATAGTTCTAAATAAGTTCGTTTCTTTTCTATTAACTCAACAAATATTTAATTCTTCTTGTATCTGCAAACGATTTTGATAATGTTGGTTGGAAATTTTAAACGAGCTTGACATTTTTTAGTTTATTCTTTCTTTCTTTCTTTTTTTGCTTTTTTTTCTTTTTCTTTTTCTTTTTCCTTTTCTTTCTTTTCTTTTCTTTTTCTTTTTCTTTTTTTTTGTAGTCATTACGACAAACACTTAATTTCTTTTTCTTTTTTTAGCTATAGGTGGTTATTACATCCATTTCTTATTCCTGATAATATAATTATTTTAATATTATCATGACAAAGATTTTATTCTTCTTTTAATTTAAAACGATTTGTATTTCATTCTAAATAGTTTTGTTGCTTCGTTATAAATATAACAGAAGTTTAATTACTACTTTAGTTGTAAAGGATTTTAATAATCATAAAATACTTCAAACGATTATTTTTATTATGGTATTATAAATTTTCATTCAATTGCAAACGATTTTAATAATATTCATTGCTTCTTTTAAATAATTTTATTACGGTAAGTATTTAAATACCTTTCTAATTGCTTTCTTAAAAGCTTAAAAGATAACTTTATTTTTTTTATGAGTAGCATGCTTATTTTAATTTATATACTTTTAACATGCATAAATTTTAAAAATACAACAGGCGCTTGATTACTTCTTTAGTTGCAAAAGATTTGATTTTAATAATCACAGCGTGCTTCAAACTATTTTGTTATTAAGGCATTATTATGTTCATTTAGTTGCAAACGACTTTAATAATATTCCCTTTTAAACAATTTTGTTATATTTCATTTTTATGATAAATACCTTTCTAACTACTTTAATTCAAGAAAACTTGATTTTTTATAAGTAGAATATTTACTTATATATATATGTTTTTAAATACAACAGAAACTTAATTACTACTTCAGTTGCAAAGGATTCCAATAATCGCAATATGCTTCAAATGGTTTTGTTATTATGATATCATTATAAATAATTGCAAACCGTTTTAATAATATTTATTGTTTTTTATACAATGTTGTTACATTTAATTATTACGATATGTATTTAAATACTTTCATAATTACTTTATTAAAAGGCAAAATGATTTTTTATGAATAGAATATTACTCTTAACATGAATAACTTTTATAAATACTTTAATATAATTTTAGTTGCAAAAGATGTTAATTAACGCAACTTGCTACAAACTATTTTGTTACTATGATATTATTATAAGTGTTCATTCATTTGCAAACGATTTCATTTTAATAATAACTGCTGGTTCTTCTAAACAATTTTATTACATTTCATTTAAATATCTTTGTAACTGCTTTATTCTAAAGGCAAACTGATTTTTTAGGAGTAGAATGTTTATTTTAACAAACATAACTTTTATAAATATAACTGAAGCGTAATTACTATTTTAATGGCAAAGGATTCCAATGTGCATTCTACGATCGTGCTTCGCAACGTGCTCTAAACGATTTTGTTACTATGGTATTATTATTAATGTTCATTCAATTGTAAGCTATTTTAATAATATAAATTGTTTCTTTTAAACAAATTTATTATAATTTATTAATACGATAAGTATTTAAATACCTTCATATCTTCTTTATTAAAAAGGCAACTTGATTTCTTATGAGTAGAATGCTTATTTTAACATTGCCAAATTCGAAACATCAGAGAATAAAACTTGCATGTTCCATCTCGTATTGATGCTGATTCTCTTTTGTTCGCAGGACTTGGCATCGGAGGAGGAGGAGCAGAGGAACTGGAGAGGAATCTGCATCGCCTTACTTGTCATCGCCACCGTCTGTTCTCTCATCATCACATCCATTGTTCTGCTCGCGCCCGGTGAGTGAGCGATCCCCGATACTTTTATGATATCCTCTAATGTCCTCCGTCATTTCCATTCCGATGAATATCCTTATTGGACTTACCTCTGTCCTCCAATACGACGTGGACATAAGTACTCTCTCGGAATCTTTGGAGCCCGCATTAATATTAAAGAGAATGCTTAATGGGTTAGGGAAATCAATGGCGATATTCCATGATCGTATAATCAGCTGTAGTTCGAATATTTTCTTTTTAATTGAGAGATTTGAAATGAATGTTTTTAGCAAAAAAATATATTTTGTTGAAAGGTATATTACATTTAAAGTAATAAACCGGTTAATAATAACAATTAATAATATTAATTGATTAAATCGACTTATCAAATTGACAGGTTATTATCGATATATATATTTATAAGCTTATTTTGGTTGAAGCAGAATGCAGGCTCGAAATTTTAAATTTTTAAATTAATTTTAATATCCATTCCGGGAAAGCAATTTATTTACAAGCTGGCGCGGACAAGGCACGTCCGCAGCAACACGGAACAAAAGCAGAAGTAAGAAAAAGGGCGCGAAACAAATGATCACTAGCCTTATATAACATAGGATTTCCGACCACGCGCCAACTGAATACACGTGTTGACCTTTGACAAGGGCAACGAAGGGATCACTTTCATTTAATATGTAGAAGTGATTGGGCAGTAATTTTTGCACAACTTCAGTTGAATTAATTAAACAAAAGTGGAATTGTATCAGGAAATGAGAGAATGAAATTACTATGGGCTAAATTAAGATAAAGCTTTGGAAATTAATTTGGTTTAAATTAATAGTTTAATATATAAATCTAATTAAATTTAATTAATTTCCTAATTTTTATATTAATTTAGCCCATTTACCGCACTGCATACAGATCAGGATATTTCTCGTTTTTAGAAGGCCAAACGTTGCGGCTGGGTCACGAGATATCTCGTTATTCATGTTTTTTTTTTTTTTTTTTTTTTTTTTTTTTTTTTTTTTTTGGCTAAATCAATGCATAACCAACCAGAGGAAAATATTTAACACATGAAAAAACTCGAAGAAATCTGTAAGACATACGCCTGGAACAGCACGTTTTGAGGCAAATTTGTACGTTCTAAAATCATTATAACTTTGTTATTTATGAAGCAATAAGAGGCGGAACACGCAACACGAGGAAATTCGTGAGCGGTCCGAAACAGAGGGGACGCGAAACACTAGAAAACTCGTCAGCGGTCATTAATGTCTTAAAACAAGATACTGCTACAAATCGTGCCGGACACCATTGCACAAGGGAATATGCTTTACCGAATATTACATTCTAAAGCATTATTCGAGTCTATGGAATAAATAATAGTTAAAATGTAAAAAATCTTATATAATAAATTCATGTATAAAATATATAATAATATTTAAGAATGCTATATGTAAATATAACACCAAATGCAAATTAAAAATGTGTATATATGCACCCTATTGCTTGCCAAGCATGCTTATAAAAAACCTAAGCTCATTGCCATGGCAGCCCATGTGGGCCAAAGTGTACAGTGCCCATATCTGCTTCCTTGGCCGAGGGCCCTGGGGTGTAAGGCATATGTCCCAGTTAGGTGGTCAGCCTAACGTGGAACCCTCAGTCCCCAAGCATGCTTGGTCCTCAATTTATCAACCCACTGAAGGGATGAAAAGCTGAGTCGACCTTTCCCAGCCCGAAGATAGAACCTCGGACCTGTGCTTTGGGAGCTCGAAGTGCTACCACTACGCCAACGGGCTTCCAAGAATGCTTCTAGAGAGTTCAAAAATGTGCGAGCCCTCAGAGGGCGATAAGCGCGCAGAGCGACGTATGCAATGTGTTAACCATTCTAAAATTTTCTCTTATTTTCTGATCCAATTCCCTTTTTTTATATAATTAATTCTACAGGCACTCTATAAAACAGCTCACTTTAATATTTTCTCACTCTTCGAGAGATGGCATAAAAATCCCTAATTCTTAAAACATTCTTTTAAAGATACCTGAAATTCCCTTTCCTAAATCTATACGAGTGAAAGAAATCTTTATGAATATTCAAAGTAAAATCACTGAGGGGAAAAAATTTGGTCTCTTTTGCACTTGTATCGCGATGTAAACGGAGGTCAGTTTCATCATCTCTTTTTGTACATAATATAACTCCCGTAATGAAATAAACCGAAGTTTTAAAATTTCAAAAGTTTCTCCTTTTTGGCCACACACCTGCTAAAATATGTTTACATATATATAACGTTAATGTATGTGGCACAGAAATCGCATTGCTCTTATTTATTTATTGTCATATGACAACAGTCAAATGTAAACGAATTGTTATTTGAACGTTTCGAACTGCATCATTGAGCGTTTTTATAATTGCACTTAATTCAACACTTTGCTAATTAATGTAGTTGTAAAATGTTATTAGATATACTCTGCAGAAGGCTCGATGTGCCCCCCAAAACTCCATTCAACCAAAAAAAAATGTAAAAGAAATTTTTAAAAAATAAGCGTTAAATAAAGTGTTTAATCAAACGCTAAAATAGGCTCAGTTGTTGCCAGACGGGCGATATATTTGACATAACCATGGAATTTAAAGGCCATATATTACAAAAATAATTTATGCATTATCTTTAAATTCAAAAAAAAAATTTTTTTCGTGATAGCAAGTTCATTTCTCTATAATTCTTTCTTTATTTTTAATATATTCTTTAAATTTTATTTAATACCAAATCTGTGGTATTGCTTTATGCTTTATTCAATATTAATGAATAAAGCATAAATGGCAATTTTCATCACCATCTTTTTCATCACCATCATTTGCGATCGTAGATTTCATTTAAATTTTTCTCCAGTTTTATTATTAATTTCTTTATTTATTTTATTAATTTCAGTTTATAATTTTCAGAAGCAGGCATGACGGTTGAGATAATAAAATACAGGGTGTTCATTAATTACTGTCGTAGTTTCCGTACCTCATAACTTTCGAATAAAAAATATTACGCAAAAACCGATTACGTATTCGTAAATTACAACTCAAAGAATTTTATTAATGATATTAAAGTGTAAAACTTGCACAATTTGCACTTTGTAGGCATTCAGCTGAAGGCGATTCTTTGAGTTGTACTTTACGAATACATAATTCTTTGAGTTGTAATTTACGAGTACATAATTCTTTGAGTTGTAATTTACGAATACATAATTCTTTGAGTTGTAATTTACGAATACATAATCGCCTTCAGCTGAATGTCTACAAAGTGTAAATTGTGCAAGCTTTACACTTTAATATTATTAATAAAATTCTTTGAGTTGTAATTTACGAATACGTAATCGGTTTTTGCGTAATATTTTTTATTCGAAAGTTATGAGGTATGGAAACCCCGACAATAATTAATGAACACTCTGTATGTTAATAATATCTTATTATGATTCAGAATTATATCCCATTTCTAAGTTATTGCCGTTTTATAAAAAGTCCTTGAATATCTTGACATTAATTCACCTAAACCAAAATTCATTGAAAGAAAATTTTCAAAATAGTTTTAAATCTATATAATGAAATGCTATTACACATAATTTCTTATATTTAATAACCAGCCATGAAATTCAATTAACAAACGAAAACATTTTCAATAAACTCCCCTAAATGTATAACAGCACTTAACAAATTACTTCACATCAACTGGAGATGTATTTGAACCCAGTTTACTCCCTTTCGATTATACATTCACTTAACCATTTCCTAATGCTAGTATTTAATCTGACTTTTATCCTACCGACAGTGATGATGAATTCCAAACAAATCCAAGTAAAGTTACAAATAGCATTGCTGTCAACCACCGCTGACCGATTTCAGGCACGAAATAAATGAAAACTCTCGCACAGTCAGTCCCTCAGTCCACTCTCACAATCGATTTTTGCATCCATCTTTATCACTTCATGCTTGTAGCACAATTATGGATAATGCATTTGGTGTGTCAAGTAGTTCATCGATATTTTCATCTTTTGTGTCAGGAGACTACATGTGTCCAATAATATGGCGATTAATTTATATTTATATCGATATTTTAAACTTCCATCTTTATCCTTATTTAAATCCATGTTTACGAATATATCGTTTCGGTTGCAGTGATATTAATTGGGGTATGTACTAGAGCACTCGGTTTGTTTACGGCGTGTGCTTCAACTCTAGATCAAACTAATTTACCAAAGGAAGATGAATATGTTCCTTGGTTTGTTCGATTAATCTGCTTTTCCCGAACGTGCATTCCCGGAAGCTGTCTCTTTGGTATGATGTTTGAATATTTTGTTTGAACACACGGCCATTTTAAATGTTTGCTGCGTGAAAAGGAATGTAAAGAATGGATTGTAGAATTTTAACTTGGATAAACTGAATTTCGTCGGTTAATGAAATCGAAGTAAAATAAGGAAATTTGGGGAATATTACTTGTTCGTTAATAGAAAATTAATTCTGTAAAAATTAATTTCAGTTTTAAGACATCAAAACTTTTTAAGGAAATCAAAATTAATTTATTTTTTTCTTTTGTGTATAGTCAACTATTTTTGAAGTTTTATGCAAAATTGAATTTATAGTAGTTGTTTGAATTTTGATTAAAAGAAAAAGGCGTATTTCTTTCTTTTATTTCTGGCTAAATTTTATGCACATTTTCCTAAATCTAATGATAATATTAAAAGAGTGGTGCAAAATCCTTTTTATTTTTTTTAAGTTTCCGATATATTTAGTTAAATCTTTTATATACGTGGTTAAATCCTTATATGCTTTTCTGAACATTATATTAATAGAAAAATGATGTATATTTCTTTCTTACTTTTGGGTATACTTTACTGAATCTTTTGTATATTTTGCTAAAGCGAATGATAACAGTAGAAGCACGATTCGTATTCTTTTTTTTCTTTTTTTTCAAATTTCTGATATACTTTGTTAAATCCTTGTATATACTTTGCTTTTGTTATAGTAGGACGATGTATATGTTTTAAAATGTCTAGTATACTTTGTTAAATCCTTTATATGCTTTGTTACTGTTATAATAGTAAAAGGACAATACATATTCATATTTTTCTTACTGTCTTTTTGACTTTGATAAATCTTACATTTTCTAATGAAAATAGTAGAAGAACAATGCTTTTTTACTTTCTATTCTAGTTTTCTAAATATAATAATAATAGAAAAAGAATGATGCGTATTTATTTACTTTGATACATTTTGTTAAATGCTGTGTGTATTTTGATACATCTTATTGGGGGTAGGGGTGGGGGGATAGAAAGTAGTACATAGTTATTTCTTTATTTTCTCATTTGCGAAATACAGGAATATAAAAATATTCTGACAAAAAATTATTCTCCCCATTTTAACCACTATCCTTTTTTACCACCTAGAATCCAAAGCAAATTTTTTTTCGATTGTTAATGTATCTACGGACATGGAAGCTCACCAGTATAAAAAAAATCTAAAAGTTTGGAATTAAATATATTGTGGGGAACGCTTATAAACCAGTTAACAACTACGCTACCCGAGCAATTGCTTTTGTATCATGGTCATATTATTGGACTGCGAACGTCCGGGTCACCAATGTAGAGGATTGTGAAGGATAGAACTTGGGACCTTGTGGTTCGCAGTTCAGTAACATGACCACGATACAAAAGCAATTGCTCGGGTAGCGTAGTTGTTAACTGGCTTATAAGCTTTCACCACAATCTGGAATCTTCACAAAAATTTCATATTTCTGTCAAATTTTGGGACAAGATTTGTCTATTCACTACTCTGCTTATGAATCTGATAACTCAAAATCACATCAAATTATATACATGAATCTTGTCATAATATTTTACGAAGAAAGTTATACATTTGTATCAAACTTAGTATCATATCCTTTAAACAGTTAATTCTCTGTGGTTGTGTCTGTTATTGGACATGTAAATACGATTACTCCTAAACGTAATAAGACGCATACATTTTAACAGTGCGAGTTTTTAGCAAAAATTTTAAATCAGCGTCAAATTTCAGATAAAATCGATCGACGAGAAGTGCGATTATTAAAAATTATCTTAAGATACTGGTTATTTTATTGCGCAGAAAATGGGGCTGGCTTTGAGTCGTCCTCGTCGTCTGGCAACGGTTCGAAATTTGAAATAATCTGACCTGCGTTGTTTTAAAATTGGACGTAAAGTAACTCAATCAAATCCATCTGTTTATTGCCTAATTTATTACCTAAGAAATATTATTTTTATATAGTTTAAAATTCTCTTAAGTTTTAATTGTGTACTTTCACATCTATATTAAAATTATCCATTTAAATGATTATTTGGCACTCTACATCATGGAAATTGGAAAAAGTATAGAAAGAGTTATTGAAATTATAATAAGATTTCATAAATATTTTCCATGAAAAAAAACTGTTTTTCAAAGAAGACGAAGGAAAACGAGTATTTATTGCTACTGCTAATTATTTTAAAATATATTTCATTGAAATCGCGTAGAAATTTCGTTTAGTTCTTTTGGTACTGCTAATTATTTTCGAAGTGTATTTAATTTAACGTCTATTGAAATATTTCTTATAGGCTTAAAATTCTGTTAGAAATTGTTTTTGATAAATTGGACAAACATTTCATAGCCGTCATTTACAAACGTCATAATGTTTTCGATAGACAAAAAAATAATTTTAAAAAACAAGTTTAATTTTTAATTAAATTTTCAAAAAAAATCGTTTAATATTCATTCCTTTTTTTTCCCAAAAAGTATCTGAACGAAATTGGTACCTGTAGGTCAAATGGTCTGGTCTGTAGAGCACCAACGCACAGATACACTCACACACACTCATTTATTATTAGTATAGATTATGTAAACAGAGATACCAAAATTTGCACTTGGCCAACATATAGTGATTGATACATGCGATCTAAGTCAGCGAAGCAGCTATCTTGGCAAAGAATGATTGACGGTTCACTGCCTTTCAATTAATCTACCTTTCCCGCAATTTGCATTCTGCGTGCATGAAATTTGCCTGGACTGGCATATATTTTAATGCAATGGTTATATGTGACGTATTATTATACCGTATAAGGATGTTTCCGAATTTCATAAAGTAACTGACTACGCTGAAAAGCTGATTTTTTTCCCCGAAATTATGAATTGTTTTTTTTATTCAATTTTTTTAATGTTCCGAAATTAGAATCTTTTTAAATTCGATATTCTTAATATTTCAACAATTTTCTTCATAAAACTGTTAGAATTTTTTTCTAAGTATATTTTTAAGAAGTTACGTTGATTTTTATATTTACATTTCCACATGTTTTAATGCTGTTTTATGTCTTTAGGTGACATTTTTTCAAATTTTAATCTTTGATAGAATTTTCTTACGAAAAAATTTATAAATTAAAATCTAATGTGCATTTTTCTGTTTGAATTTGGTATAATGATTTCTTAAAATATTCTGTAGTTTCTGAATTAGATTATCAGTAATCTATTCATTTAGAAATATTTTATAATGGTTTTAGTGTTTCATAATGTGAAAACAATTGAAACTTGAGTGTTATTTATTAGTCGAACTTCAATATTTACATAATGGACCGAAAAACAGCTTGTTTTTTAGTTCAGGAACTAGGCAATATATACAAATATTGCAACATTTTAAGTAAATCATTTGATAAACTTTTAAATTAGAGGATAGTTGCTTTATACTTATTTTTATCCAATGAACACCCTTTCTTCCAACTTTTAAAATACTTTTGCCACTGAACTGCTAGTTTGCCACTGAACTTTAGTTTCATAGATGTTTTTTCAATATTATTTATATAAATATACAAAAAAATAACTATTTTTGAACGATTTTCAAAAAAAATTTCCGAACCTAGTCACGTAAAGGGATTGGGTAATTGGTTAAGCTTTTCAAATTATCAATTTAGTGTTATTAAAATTGTATGTCTGCTAATTACATTAAAGCTGTTCATATACCTTTAAAAATTCTTATTTAAACTAAATACATTTTTTAAATAATTAAAAAAAATTATTTCAAAAAGCTTTCTTAACACAAAATTGAGATTTTTCTACTTTGTTTTGTTATTAAAAATATATGTACGCCGAATCTGTGTATCATTTTAATAATTCATATCAGAATTAACTTTTTTTTAAAAAATTTCAGTTGACTGAATTTTTAGTAAAATTTAGTTTTCCTAAACTAAAGTTGAGTTTTAATTTTAATTTAACTTAAGTGCAAAATAAGTAAATATATTCATATTATTGCTTAATAAAATTCCTTATATTAAATTTCACGTAATTTTCTTTTATTAAATCGCTTGATGACAGTGATTTTAAATGCCATGAATCCAGTGGCTTGTTCAAAATAATTATATTTTTTCATCTATCTTTTTTGTCAATGTTAAGCATTAAGTTAAAAGATCGATATCTTTAGACAAGTCCGAAGTAAGATTTTCTCTTTCATTTTTATATCGCAATGTGTGGATTTTAAATTTTCGCCTGCAGTAATTTGTCGTTTAATTTCTTTTCTGATGCCATTTAATTTCTTTTTCTCGGTCTTATCAGATGCCAATGCAAAATTTTTAATAAACGCATTCCAAATTAAAACTCTTAGATCCAGAAAACTCAATATTCCGAGCAAATAAACGGGTCGCGAAAGGTGGCAAGCTATATATATATCCATATTTCTAAGTAGCCTTCTTAACTCTCCAGTTGCTTCTCTCGCGATTCGCAGGTTGGCAATCAGTCCATTTTCTATTGCATCCCGCGTATTTCGCAGTTTTAAGTGTTTATTTTTAAAATTGCAGATTTTTATTATATTATACTATTATCGTGTAACATACAGTATCGGTTCACTTTGTTTGAAAAATATTTGAACTTATTTGTATACATCGCATCTAAATTGGGAATTAAAAAAATTATGCAATCAGAGGGTTAAGATGCAGACTGTTTGATGAAATAAAATACAATATTTTTAGTCACGAATTACAGTAAAATCGAATCGAGGTAAATTATTAAAATGGTCATTCCTTTTGCTGATAAATGATGGCTTGCAATAGATTTATGATCTTAATGGTTTTACTTTACTCAAGAGACAGAGAAAACTTAAATAAAACTGAGCATTTCGTTGAGCCATTCTTCGCAGTTTACATGTGAACCGTTGAAAGCAGAGTTCGAGATACTCATCATAAAAACAGACATGAAAAATTATAAAGAGAATATGGAATCCGGCCAGCGCTTGTTGATTTAGATAGAGAAAGCTTCGTTTCAATTTTGCATCTGTTGCTAGTTTGCTACTTGACAGTTATGTTATCCAGGATGATACGTGTGAAGCATTTGAATTGTAAATCCTCCATGCTTTGGCTCATTTTCCGAATGAGCCTTTATAAAATCTTGTAAATGACTGATTTGAATGTCTGGCTTGAATCCAAAGAATTTTACTTTCATAATGCTGGCTGAGTTAGGCAATATTTTGCATTAACTTATTCAAATCTGAGATTCCAGTTTCCAGTCGGAGATTTATCATAAAGATGTTTGTTGTCCTTCTGGATTGTTGAGTTTATTCAAATGGTTCCATCTCCATCAACATAGCTTGTTGCTCAATATTGTACGATATTATACAATATTCAACAATATTATATAATATTGTTCAATATGTGTGCTACTGGGGTATATCAACTCATCTTAATGAATAACATCTTGTGATTACCCTACATTTAGAATTGTCAAAATATTGTTACGAAATTTCCGGGTTTGTTTGGATAGTGGGGGTTATATGGTGTGGAGAAAGCTCAATCAGCAGGCGGTAGTAGAAAAAAAAACAACTGCGTTTATTTACACGAAGACAGGACAGCACAAAGACGACAACTATGTGCAGCAGAGACGAACACAGTAGACGACAGTAGCACACTTCAGTAGACAGCAGCACACTAAGCGGATAGACAGAATCCAGCAGGAGAGGGGTTCCTGGGAGCTTCGTCCTACCGTCTCTCCAACGGCTGAACTTCTTAGCTGCCGACTCGCTACTTCTCACAAGACTTCACTTACACCACTCTTCTTCGCAGCTTCAGAGTGCCCGTCTTTTATAGTTCCGGGAGGCGGGGCTAGAATCTTCAGACCAATCAGAACGTCTCTGGGTGTATCTCGGTTCCTACTGGATGGATGGTGAAACTTCTCGAACTTTCCAGTATAAACAATTTTGTCGCCAAAGTCGCCAGGTTCATCGCCAAGTCGCCAAACGGTCGCCAAGTTAATCGCCAAGCTCTGAATTCATTGACGCTCAGCTCGCACAGGACAGATCGTACATCCTGTCTTTCTCACGATGACACTAGTCGTACTGGGAAGCAAAGTTACAGGTTTGTAACAATATCTTAACTGCAATTTCCAGTGATTCAGTACTCGTCAAGTTGAAGATAAACAATATCAAAATACATCGGTATACATGACTTGTAACAACTAGGTTCGAAACAACAAACTAGGGAACGATTAATAACAATATGGCTCGTAACCAAAGTAAGAACTTTAATTATATGTGGTCAGTTTAATCAGTTCTAGAGAAATATGTTACATTAAATCGTTCTCTAATTTGACATTTCACCTCTTGTTACTTCAAGACCTGGCTATCCGCCCCTCGTCATTCTACAGAGTGGTTATTTTATCAGACTCCCTGTCTGCTCTTCAATCCCTTTCAAATAGACAACACACAGATAATACCCATATACTGGAATGCAGAGAGCTCTCAACGTCAATTTCTGTTTCTTTTCATTGGAACCCAGCTCAGTGTGGGTTTCCTGGGAACGAGGCTTCCGATATTTTGGCCAAGAGTCCTTCAGACACCTATGAAAAGCATCTCATTTCATTCAGTCATATTCCTGATAAAAAGAAGATATGCCGCCAGGATAAAGCAGAGAGCACTATGCGACTCTACCGGTAAGCCATGAGGATACACAGCCCTGCTTGAGGATACACAGTCGATACCAGATTCTCTTAGAAGTGCAGCTGTGGCACTTTTCCGCCTTACTACAAGCCATGACTGTTTGACCGCATGCTTGTATTTGCTTGGGTTTTTTTACTCTCCCTTATATCCTTTGTGCAGACAACATCACATTTTTGATGCTACTCATCTTGATTCGTGCTCTGCACTTGTGATTTTAAACTGTAAATTTCAGAAATATTGGAAGGCTAGAGATCTAATGGCGTCATAACCAATCTTCTTGGCATTTGTAATAAATAAATAAATGCTTCAAGACCAGATTTCTTCGTGTACCTCATTTCATGAGGCCTTATACCCTTAAGCATATTTTAATCGAATATCCTGGTTCAATTTCTCTCTTACAATCATTTTCGATTTGAAAGGGTTTGGGATGGGATGGAGGGACGATGGGATCGTCTTTTCATCCTGAATTGTTATTCATTCCAAGATCTGATCCATGCATGCACATCACGTGATGTGTATTTTACAGCTGAAATATTTTAGATATTTTAGCCCGATATCCTGATTTAGTTTCTAGTTTGGAATCATTTTCGACTTGAAAGGATTGTTGTGGGACGGGGAGGGGTGACGAAAGATCCTATCAACTTTTGCTACTCTTTCTCAAAAGCATCGTCATATCATGTTGAATTGTTATTTAAAGACCTGATTTGTGCGTGTACTTCACGTGATGTGAATTTTACAGATGAACATATTTTAACCCAATATTCTGGTTTAACTTCTCTTATAATCATTTTTAACTTGAAAGAATTTTGGGTGGGTGGATGAAAGATCTCAACTCTTACTACCTTTCCTCAAAAGCATCGTCTTTTCACCATGTATTGTTATTTCAAAATCTAATTTCAACAATGAACTCATGTGATGTGGATTTTACAGTAGAGCATATTTTAACTCATTATCCTGGTTTAATTTATCTTACAATCATTTTCGGCTTGAAAATATTTGGGGAAGGTCGAAAGATCTGACCAATCCATGAAAAAAATAATTCATTTTCGATTCGATTTAATTTATGAAAAAACAGTAATGTAAGTAGTAGCTTACATATATATAAAAAATGAATATTTACTGATTAAAGGAAACGTGCTTCTTGCGACCATTTTCAGTAATAGTCATTAAACAGAAAATGGGCTAACGCTAACGATACTTCTGTATGATAAATTCGTAAAATAAAGAGGTGAGTTTGTTAACCGTGGGTAAAAGATGCCGCCGATATTTAAAAGAGGTTCCAGAATTAATTACGTTCAGTTTCATTGCACCTTTAACCAATAAATACCATATAATGTACAACTATATTTAAGCACTTACACTGGATTTGTTTCATTCTTATTCTATCAAATTATTTAATTCGTTTAAGTAGAAATTTATTCCGGTAGAAAAGATACTGGATTAAATAAAGAATGATAAAGTAAGTAATGAAGAAAAACATAATGAAAATTCTCAATACACATAATTATAATGTAAAAATAATTTTATTTTAATAACTTTTAGGATACAATAAAATTATTTTTTTTTCTTTCGTTTATTTAACTTTTAAAAGTTCTTTTATGGGAACAATGTCTCAAAATTTCATTAGTCTTGTTTATTTTTTTTTAACTATTCCAAAATATTTACCTTTATTAATGTAATTTCGAGTACATAGTTCTTAAAGATTTTTCCCTTATTCCAAAAGAAATAAGATTTTTTTTTCTATTTCAAAAAGAAAAAATATTATTTTCTTACTTCTGGGAACAAGAAAACGTGAACTAACTTTTAAAAAAAACTATGCTCAAATATTTCTAATTTCCGCTCGTTTACTTCCGCGTTGAAGAAAAGGGGAAATTTTCAAACGATTTGAAAATAATCCCAGTGTTTTGAAAAATAATGCCCTCAACTTCCTCCAGTTTTTATTGTCTAACGATTCGTTTTTATGAATCTTCTTTTATTCCTTTTTCACTTAATTGCACTCCCTTAAGAACACTCCACTTTTTCAAGAATGTTTTTTGTTTTTATGTTTTGTAACACTTTTTTTTCTCTGTTTAAGATAAATAGGGTAGCTGAACTATATTTCCTAAGTGTTACAAGAAAAAGGAGATAATTTTGCCACGTAAGATGTTTTATAATTTGTTATTCGAGGTGAAATACTAACTTTCTTAGTTGTATCAATTTAACACTATAATTACGAATGCTGATTATCGATTTTTATTGAAATGAGGCAATTGAATTCCCGTGTTAAAATAAACATTTTGAAAAAAACAATTTTAATCAAGTCTCAAAGTTGTTTATTCTAATTAAAAAAAACTTTGTTAAAAATTTATAACATATAAAGGGTGTTTCAAAATCAACGTAAGATTCGAATTTGCCAACATTCATGCAGTAAAGTGTTGGCAACCCCATTAAAAAGTCCATTTTACATCTGATAGTTTAGGGTTAGTAAAAATAGAGTATTACATGATAGAACAACGTGTTTTCATTCTTTAACAATGTTTCAAAAATAATAAAAGTCTCGTGGCCACAATTCGAAAATTTGAGAATCGGCCCTCTAGATCGTGCGATTTAACACCATTGGATTTCTTTTTATGGGGTTATTTGATGTCAAAGATCTGTGTAAACAAGCATATAAGCACGCGTGCACTGAAGGAAGAAATTCAACGTTGCATCAACAAAATTTAGCCACATTTTTGTAAATTGGCGATGTAAAATTTCGCCAAAAGATTGCGTATGTACTAGCAAAACCGTAGTCATTTGCTCTCCACACATAAATCTATCCTGCGTATTTTTTGATGCAATAAAAATAAAACAATTTAAGTTAAAAAAACTGTGTTTATTATTTAATTCAAATCTTGCGTTAACAAGATTGCGTTGTTCTAACATGTAACGCTCCTTTTTTATTAACCCTAAACTATCAGGTGTCAAATGGTTTTTTGAATAGGGTTGCCAACATTTTACTGCACAAATAGTGGCGTTAATTTTGGGACATCCTTTAAAAAAAATTTGAATTATTATACCAGTATTGTATTATTAAGGATGTTATGTAATTCATACAAATAAGTATATGTATTGCATTTTGCTCAACTATCTTACATCATGCAATAGTATTCAATTACATCTTCAAAATGTTAAATTTTATATGCCGCTAATTAAATAAATTGATTAGAATGAAGATGAAAACTTGTGCATGTTTTTATTGGATTTTTTGAGAAATTTTAAAACGCAAGATCAAAAAAATGTCACGTATTTAATACAGATAGATACTAGATATTTTCATTGACTCATAACAATAAAAATAATGCATTTGAAAATACAGAATTATCGAAAGAGATTTATATTTGTGTGCATTTTGAAATTAAAAGCCAACATATTCATTTTTTTTAAGAAATTCAAAGAAACTGACAGAAAATAAAAGAAATGCATAATAAAATGAACCGAATGGAATAAGGATTATAAAACATTATAAATTATATATTTATCAATTTGAAGTTTTTGAAAATATTTTGTTGGAGAAGCTATTAAGACCTACTTGCATAAAATAACAAACTTTTAGCGACCATTAATCAAATGAACCAGCTGGTCGCCAAAGGCAGCTAATTTCCAGTCTTATTTTAATAATCTCTACAAATGATAAACATGAATTTGCGTGTGTGTGTGTGTTAGCGTAATACAAGACAGACCGTTTGGCATAAAGCTTTGAAATTTTGCAAGTATATATATATATATATATATATATATATATATATATATATTACCCCTGCAGAGTGGGAATGTGTATCAATGGGGCATTTTCTTCTGAAATTTAAAAAAAAAATCAAAAATTAAGCTGAGTTCTCATATTTTTCAGCGGTAACTTCCGAAAATATTATTGCAGAAAAATGTTACCCTTTTAAAAAATTTTAAAAAAAAGTTTTTTCATGGTATTAACTTAACAGTTATGCAAACTTTTCCCTAATTTTTGCAATTCAAAAAATATTTTGCATTAATTAAATTACAATTAAAACGGACAATGGGCAATTAAAACGACATTAAATATCACATTTTAGTTCTGACAATCATCATAACTGAAATGGATAGAAGCTACAGGAATCCTTCTGAAACTACTGTAAGACAAGCGTCACATTTTAGTGTTGTCAAACACAATGATTGGAATGGATGCATGCATGACTACTCTATTGGCCACATCCTTCCGAAATCTCTGTTGTTCACGCAAGATATTTTAATTTTGACGAATATCATGACTGAAAAAGACGAATGAATGTCCTCTTGACCTGATTCTTCTGGAGCCATACTTTAAAGAACAGTAGCTGCCAGATCTGATATGCATTCAAAAAATTCGGACATAACATATTTCAACAGATGTCAGCTAACATCTAAGTCAGTTAATCCACATATTCAAGCTTCCAAAAAGAATATGATTGTATTAATTGAGGTCCAGTAACCCGACTACACTTTCTGCAAGTGTCTATATTATGGGGAATATTCTTCAATGTTAACTATCTCTTGAATAAAACATTCTCTACTCTCCATATTTATTCTAATTTCTCTTTGGGTAATCACTCTGTAGTGTTTAAGATTCCAACAAAAATGAAGATTCCGATTTTAAGTAGATTTTCTATATTTGGCAAGATCGTCTAAAATAGCCAATACTTTCAGTCAGTTAATAAGTTGATCATTTCAACAGTTATATTCTCCTTCGTGAGGATCGAAGCTTGCCATCTACCGCACACAGCACACACACTATGCTCGCCAAACAGAAACTCTCCTCCTCCTTTAAGTCACAAACTCTCTCTGCTCCCTTAGGTGACTTAAAAGCCCTTTGAGTTTGCTTCCCTAAAGTCTGCCATCTATCGGCATGAATGGAAGATTAATTGTACTCTATGCCACAACTGGAAAGTCGTGCAATTCTCTTTTTTCATATTCTCTTTTCAGAATGTAGCATTCGTAATGGTAAGGCATTCTAAATACCAAGCAATTTTCAGAATTCTTACATTAAGCTGAGTGTTTTTCTTTTCAAAAACATGCTTCAAAACTTCCAGAACAAAACACGAAATCCTTTTTAACGAAGAGAAATGTTTCAATTTTAATAGTTCTACTTTTTAGAATGATAATATATAATGCATTAATCGTTATCTAAGCTTAGCTTCATTTTTATCCATTTAAACATATTTACTACATTCAGTTATTTCATTATATTGATATAAATAGATATATAAAAATATCAACTGAACTTCATTAAGAAATATTCTTATGTGGTTGAAAACCAACCCCATTTCATCATGAATTACTCCGAATAAGCAGATTTCTTGCTTAAATTTTCCAACATAGGTCTTAGTTTGAAATCTAAAGGGACTTAAACCTACTATCTTTTCTTCAGTATGAAATATGCTTATTATATTTAGGACCTCCTCTTTGCAGCTGAATAATAGATGGAGCACCAAATACATTCTTCGTCATTTTCCTTATCAAACGCCATCCCCATGAATTATTTATCATATTTTGCTGTGTTATCAGGATTGCTTTGTCATTTTATACGTTTAAGTCTCGAAGTGTGTAAATGTTGTAAGAAATGAACGTTACCATCGATATACATCAAATGCGCTCGGTGCTGAATCTCTTGGAGGTATTGATAATTCGTTTACGATGTTTCAAAGAGAATAAAAGCTTACTAGATTAATATGGCAATATTACTTTATAAGTAATGAGCGCAAATCGTGCAAAATAATTTATTGATTTTTAATCACATGTTGGAGAAACTTTTTGTGAAAAAGAGTAATTCTACAAGGAGTGTTCAAAGAAAAGGTACGAAACGACACTGTAGGTATAAATGAAGACTTTATTCAAAGTATACACCATAGGCCTGAGCACAACGATCCCATTGATTAACGAGCCGAAAGATTCCTTGTTACCAGAATTCCTATGGTTGTGACGAGATCCAGTCCTTCACAGCGTCCTTGAGTTCGCCGTCCGAGTTGAAGTGCTTCCCTTCCAGATGTTTTTTCAGGGGGCCAAACACATGAAAATCGTAGGGTGATAAGTCCCGGTTACAGGGTGGCTGGTCGAGGGAGTTCCAACTTGAACTTCGCCAGTTCTGCCTGTGTGACCCTGGAGACGTGTGGATGTGCGTTATCATGGAGCAGAACCACACCCTCCAGTCTTTAGTTCTTGATGTACCTGCATAGTCTTCGGAGTGTCTTACAGTATGTGACAGTACAGTCTCTATCCTGTCTCCACATGCAATGCCACATCAATTGAACTGCCTTTTTATAAGAGCCTCTGCTCTCACCTGCACAAATGGGCGACCGCGCATTCTCCGATCTACGCCAGAGACTCCAATCACATCCCTAGATGTCTCACTACGTTAACGATCCATCCAATAGGAACCGAGATATACCTGATTAGCCCAGAAGGTTCTAGGCCCTCCTTCCGGGAACTATAAAAGGACGGTAGTCCCAAGCTGCAATGAATCAGATCGGAATTGGAATCGTAGTCGTAGACAAGTAACGAGTCTTCGAGAGGATAGCGGAGTGCCAACGTTGTTTGGAGCCCAAGCTATTGCTGAAATGAACTGTGTGCCGAATCCTGTTTTCTACTGTGGAAGCAGCGTCATGTCGTGTGTGGAGTAGCCAGCCATTTAGTTGTAAGTCGGCAGTTGTATAAAGCTAAAGCGAGGAGACAATGAGAACTTCAGCCGTTTGGAGAGACCATAGAGAAAGCTCCGAGGATCCCCTCTCCTACTGGATTCTGTCTGGCCACTTTGTGTGCCGTGGTCGATTACTACTTGTAGGCTACTGTCTGCTGTTCGTCTGCTGTCCTGTTTTCGTCTCGGCTGTAAATACTTGTCGTCGTTGTGTTAAATAAACGTCGTTCTTGTTTTCTTCTGAGGCCTGCTGGTTGTTCTCACACCATACACCCACTGCAAGCGAACCTGGTGATCCGTAACAATATTTAACTTTCTATAAACTATCTAAACATAGCGTTGAATTAAATACAGCTGTGAAAACATTCAGTGAAGTAGTCTGAATCATTTGCATGGAGATTTATTTATATTTGACTGCTGCCATTCGATAATGAGTAATAAGAGCGATTTCTTCGCCACGTGCATTAAAGTTTTATGTGTATAAATTTTATTCCAATTATTTACTGCCCAGAATGCACGATGTAAAATTTCAAAAACATATCTAGAATTTAATGTCGTCCTGTAATGAAGACCTCTTCTCAAGTCATTTTGTGAAATCGCCCGTTATTCTTCAATAACATGTTTAAAAGGAGCATTCTTAATATGATTTTTTATTAAAAGTGGAGCGCCTGTTAAAAGTTCCTGCATACTAATAACAGTCGAGCAAAGGAGTTTCTTTCATCTTTTTCTATTGCAGATCTGAGGAAAATATTTTTGATTTCATCCGTAAAACAACTAATTAAAACGCAATAAAAACGGTATTCCAATCAATCGTATTTTAAATTGCAGATAAATATTTTTATTATTAAAATAGTTTTTTTTTATTAAAGTGATAAAACTGGAATATCTAAATCTTATTTCTAAAAGTATTTTGAGCAATCAAATTATAGTGGAAAAATTGTCTTAAAATTTAATGTGTGTCTTGAAATTAATTCCATCAGAAATAAGTAACCACTAAGAGTAGGATTTTTTTTCCCCTTGCGATTATCAGAAGCGATATTACTAGAAAATACAAGTGATAAAAAATCACTCAAAACAACACAAAATAGGGTATTAAAAATTATCTATGTGAAATTTTAAAATTCATATTTCCAAATACATCAAATCACCATAAAAGCTATTTGTGTGCCAAATTCTACAAATGCGTTGGATACCTTTTGGATTTTAAACACAAATACATTTTATAAATATAGTGAACAAATATTAGGTTAAAATTGAAAAAAAAATTATCTATAAAACCTGAAAATCATTAAATGATATTTGTACTTCCGTTATTTAGGAGATTATATACAAGAGTACATCTTCTTTTCATAAATGAATAATAATATTTAAAATTAAATCGAACTTATTCGATAGAAAATTTATTTGATATGTATGTAAAAGAATTCCTTTGTGTCATTAAATATTTTTAATTCCTTTTTTGCTCCCTTTTTTTTCATTCCAAAATGTTTATCCCTAAGAAAACTATTTCCCTTCCTTTTGTTCTATCATTTATCCCGTAAGTTGAGTATGTTTTTTTTTCTACAAAAAAAAGTACTTATTCATTTTTATAGGATAAAAAGAAGTAAACTTGCGTATTAAAAAACACGAATACACCTTTCAAACTGGGTTGAAACATTTCGTAATTTCCGTCTTTTTTACGCTTATAAAAAATGAAGTTTTCTTTTTTATCGTTTGAAAACCAATTTCGGTGTTTTGAAAAATAACACCCGCTACTTCCTTTAGGTTCATTCCCTAAAGATATCTTTTTATATTTCGATTCATTTATTGCTGTTCACCCAGAACCGTTTTGTTTTATGTTTTTCCAATGTAAATGTGGTGTCAGACGATTTTTTACCCTCGGGCTTAAATGTCTAATTCCGGATAGAAATAAATAAAACTTTTTAAAGTTTTTTTCTTTAAAAAAATTGATTGTAAATTGCTGGTAGTTTGAATTATTGTTATTTCATTCAGAATGCAGAAAGAGCGATGAATAAAAAAGAAATTCGTTCCCTTTGATTTTCACATACCAATGTTTTGTGCTTTGTAATATGTTTGAAGAAAAGATAATACGTGCTTTTAGCATCGTCTTTTTGCCTGATTGGATTAACATTAGGTTTACCAAAAGGTCATTTTGACCTCTCTGAGAAGACTTTTTGTTAATTTTCTTCGAGAAAATTATTGCCGTATTTTATGAGAATATATTAATTAATTTTTACTTACATTTCTAAGACATATAAACGCAAATATTATCTTTTTTCTTTTTTTAGTTTCGGAGGAATTTATATAATATACTTTCTTTTACCGAAAGAATACTTTTGACAATTCGAATAAATATTGTTGAGAATACATATATTTATATTTAAATATATCACGGCTTGATAGGAATGCACATAGATATAGGTATAAATATAGAAATAAGTATGTGTTCGTAAAATGTGTGTTTATAAGAAGCAAGAAAACGAAGCCAAAAGTCAGTCAGATAGAAGCTATTATAGGTTGCTAGTAAAGATATGTGCGAGTCAATGTTCAACATGTATATGTGCGAGTCAGGGCCAAACGTCCTCCCGCTGGTGTGGAGAGGGGGGGAGTGCCAGCTCAGGTGTCGTCCTCGTCATCTGACCACGGTTCATAATTACGAGGTTAGTCCCTAAATAGCCCTAGTGTTGCTTAAAACGGGACGTTAATATAACTAAACTAAAACTAAACTTGACCCCTTTGGTTGAAATAGGTATCTGCCAATTCATGGTAAACCTAGTGTTAAAGAATTTATGAATCTTGAATTTTTGTAATAAGAGTCCAAGCATTCCCTGTCTTCACATTCAACAGTCTGTTATTAAATTCTCACCTAAAACTGATTAATTTGTTTAGATTTATAAAAAATAAATTATATTTTTCAAACTCAGGGATTTATAATGTTTTTATCATTTTGCAAGATAAATGTTTATATTCTTAAAATTATTGTCGCATATTCTCTTGCATATTTAAACAGAATGGAGTTTGATTTTAAATAGGAAAATTTAAAGTGAAATGGTAGATATTACAAATATCACTGTGTCAATCATAACAAAATATTTTCGGTCGTTATTTCTATATTTATCCTTTCTCTCTTTTCTTTTATGCAACATGTATTGAATATCTTTAATAGAATTTTAATTCTGACTTCAAATGAAAAAAGTTTAATATATTTTTATTCAGCAATGTAAGAAAATTTTATAAAGAATTATTTATAAAGGAATTCATAATATTTGTAGAAACAGACTTTAAAAATCCATTTTCAGTATTTTTATTTATCGTTTAAATTTTAATTTCGTGTGACGTTATTCTTTTCTACATCCATATTTCACAAAAAACAATTTTTTTATAAAATAATGAAATTCAAAAACATTGGCATGTCATATAATTAATTAAAACGGATCTACAGAGAAATAAAACTCATTCAGATAGAAAAATATTTATTTTCTTATACTTTTTTTAAATCTGAATCTCATTTCACGTAACACAAATGAAAATATTTTGCCGGAAGCAAAAAAAATGAACAAAATCCCTTATTAGAGTTTATTAAAAATAACTTAGAAGATATTTATAAAAAAGAAAGGCAGGGATTTGTTTTTATTTCACTACATTTTTTACAGTTTTGAATTGTATTTAAAATTTCAAATGTGTACGTCTTGTTAATAATACAATATAAGAAACTCATAATAATTTTTAATAAAAATAAATTTACAAGAATTAATTAATAAAAATAGATCAGACGGGAAAAAACATTTGTTCCGAGTCGTTTTTTTAAATATAATCCCATTTGACAAAATTTCGCACACAACGATTTATTTTCCTCAGATTTATTTCTGTAAAATCTCCATCCTAGCTCCAACCACCAAATGATTCTTTTGCTAGATTTCAAGTTCATTAATTTTAACCCGAGCACTTTTTCCTATTCCAATCTGTCTAAGAAACAAATTATTCAATAAAACGCAGCTGCTACAAAAATAAAGAAATAAATATCAGTGACAAATTGAAAAATCTTGGGTGCTTCATTCACGGTCGACATGACTCGCATCACACATTTTCATGATTTGAAAAGACAATCTTAGGTGTAACACATTTTTCTCGACTCTTTGGATCTTTGTCTTCCTCTCCTTGCTTCTGTGTTATCGAAGCCTGGCATGGAGGGAAAAATACTTTTTGTTTTCTTCAGTCATGGTAGAAAGAAAAGAATAAAATGTTTCCCTCGATCTATACGTTTTGAATTTCAATATGTAATATTTTAGAGTTTTTTTACGTTTAGGGAAATAACTGTAGTACTTAAACCTGATAAGTAGGTTATTGACGAAGGATTGCCTTTATATGAAAACAATGCTTTTATATAAATATAGTATATATTTGAGTTATGCCTCCCATATATTTGGCAAGTTCTTTTTAGTTTTGTCTTATCCATAAGTGTTTTCATTTGTAGCTTTAATATTGTATTCAAAACTTTATCGCATTCATTTGCTTATTGTGAAGACTGTTAAGACAATGAAAGCAAACAATCCCAAAAAATGAATTTCCATTATTTTGAAAATGAAAATTTAAATTTGTGTCTTTAGATTCCTGTATACTGTTAGCATAAGATTTTTTTTTCTATACTTCACGACGCTTTTCGATATTATTCAAAATTAAGATAGTAGTGGAAGTAAATCCATAGCAATAAGTCCGTCAAGTCTCCGGGTTTGCTCATAATCGGTGTATGGTATGAAAACACAATCAGCAGGCCTAAGTAGAAAACAAAAACGACGTTTATTTAACACGAAGACACTAATACAAAGACTACAAGTATTTACAGTCGACTCGAACGCAGTGTAATATGGTAGCGTGAATTATTCCAAAGAAACAGGCCGATTTTTAAACCGAATTGGTTTCTTTTTTGACACATAGGGACGATCACTACATTACACAACTTTACAAATACTAACATTTAAACATGAAACATTTTAAATTTTTATAAACTATTCCTTCCGGTGTTCCATTTTCACGCACACCACACCATTTCACTCCACGCTTCTTTCTCCACGTTGCCACTCGGCACCAACTAAATTTAGTTTCTGTCGCCATCTAACCAAAGTGTCTAGTCCTTCAGTACTTACAACAGGACAGCACACTACAGCAAACAGTAGCCCACAAGTAGTAATCGACCGCAGCACACGAAGCGGCCAGACAGAATTCAGCAGGAGAGGGAATCCTTGGAGCTTCGCTCTACGGTCTCTCCAAATGGCTGAAATTCTCACTGTCCCTTGCTTTAGCTGTATCCAACTGACTCATTGCCACACGACTGGCTACTCCACACACAACTTAATGCTGCTTCCCCAATAGACAACAGGACCCGGCAAACAGTTCGGTTCAGCAATAGCTTGGACTCCACACAACGCTGGCACTCAGCCGTTGCTTCGCTATCCTTTTGAAGACGCGTTACTTATCTATATCTCTGACTGCACTTCCGATCTGTTTCACTGCAGCTTGAGTCTGCCGGCGTCTTATATCTCTCCGGTTCTGGCGTATCTCAGTTCCTATTGGTTGGATTGTTAAAATTCTCGAAGTTTCCAGCATTACCTATTTTGTCGCCAAATTCGTCGTCAAATGGCCGCCACGTTTATCACCAAGCTCTGAGATCACTGACGCGGCACCCGATCTGCACTCATCAGAGCTGATCGTAAAACGGTCTTTCTTGCGATGAAACAACTAATGCTGGGAAGCAACATTAAATGTTTGTAACAATATCATAAAAACATTGTTGGATATTTTGTGCTAATATGATAAATAATCAATATCGCTACAGTCAAATTATTGGTATTAATCGAATGAATAGTAAAATTTATTTCATAAGTTAAATAACTTATTCTTCGAAAAAAATTGGGACTTTTGTTTTTATTTTTTTACATCTGAGAAAGATAGAAACAATTCTCATTTCGATATATTTATTGTCATTAACTTGGTCTGGTAATAATTATTGCTACAAGGTTGGTTGATGGTAGGTTCAAAACCCATTTCTGGCAAATATATTTCATGTATATAAATCAAGAACATGTTAAATATGCCTTCTTGGATCAGATATCTTTATAATAATTAGGTCTTGAGATTTAAAGAGTAGAACGGTATCTCGCATTTTCTTATAATTCTTGACAATAATTCAGCATCATTAAAGTGCGTTCCAACAGAAGTCGTGTGTAATTTATAAGTATGATACTTATCTGGCTTCATTTTCTTTAATTTTAGGATTAAAAATACAGATTCATATTGCTTGTTCTATTTTCATTAAATTTTCAGATAATAATTTAATAAATAATTGGTGTTTTTTTTATAATTTTTTTCTCCTTGTATCTGCCCTAAAACTTTAATATTAAATACGGATATTTATTGCTTATTCAAATTATATAACTTGTTTTATTGTTTGAATTTCATTTTTTTGTAGCTTCATAATTTATAGTGTGGTTTTGTAATATTGATTTCTATTCTATTTTACTTAAGCATCCAGAAATATTGAATGATTGAATCACTGATTACTGAATGCTTATAATATATCCTTAATATAATGTAAAATAGACTGCATTACGATTATTTCATATGCGGAACTTTCAAGAGGTGGTACGTTCCGTCATTGGCGATAGGAACGTTAACGAATACCACTATTGCACCCTCAGGAGAATCGAGAACTATTTTACTTATGTGACGTGTGAAAAAGTAAAAATATATTTAATACTGGAACACGATAGAATGTAGGAACGAACCTAAATAAACGCATTTTTTAATTGCATGCAAAACTTTCACTAAAATATATTTTATCGGTTGTAGCTTTATTTTTGTTGAAATCATAATTTGTGTTAAATTTTTTTAAAAATTGTATTTTCTGAAAAATTAATAGAATGTACCACTGCATTTTAAAAAGCCATTTAATACTATTTCTCCATAAATTGTTAATCACTTTTAATGAATGGCATAAGAATTTATTAAGCACTGTGAATGATAATTGGAAAGCAAATGAATAAAGTAACTATAATATTTTCTGTTAAGATAAGTGGCAACATTAAATATAAAAATATCCTTTCTAGGGGCAATTTGTGCAAAATCTATTATAAATTTTTGTAAGTTGCACCTTATTATGAATTTTCCTGTATAGTATCGTTATAATTTATTTTATTATTCCTGTTATTTAATCCAGTTTATTTCAATACAATGTATATAGTATTTTCAATAGATTTACATGTATCAATTGCAGTTCCCTTATCATGCGGAACCTTAGAAAACTTAAATTTCCGATAAGCGAATATTTTAAAACTTCAGGCGAAATATGCGTCTTGAAAGTATCCAACTAGTTACTGCTCAAATATTTGCTTTATTGCACTAGGCCACATCTTGCACTATCCGGTGAAAAATAAATATTTGTAATATTCTAGTAATATACCCTGTAGATAGATTATTATGCTATTAATAATGTTTCAAATCTGATTGACACAGATTAACTAAAATTGAGGTAGATCTCGGACACTTTGGTAGAATTCTTAGGAATTTAAAATCTATTTATTATTTGTAGTAAGCAGATTTAATTATTGTTCGTAATCTTTTTCAATTGAGTTATGATTTATGTAAGCGTACCATTTTATGCTTTTGAATTTGTGACTCTTACCTTTAAATCTTATAACTTTAAATGAGCAATTTATTTCGTGTATCTCGGAAATGACTGTTACGATTTGAATCAAATTTTCTATTTAGATAAGGTGTAGCTTTTTACATTTATCTATATAGGTTTCTTTCCCTGAAAAATATTACACACACCAAAAAAATACACCGATATTTTACACACACCAAAAAAATTTAACTAATTGTTAAAGCTTTTTTTTCTATCTGCTTTCATGCTGACAATGTCATACAGCGCCATCTCGTATATTTCTGTGGTACTTCGAATGCTGCCATAGAATGATAACCTACTGGTTCCTCAAAATTTGGCAAGATGGCGCTATATGACATTATCGGAATACGAATACGTTCGACTCGCATCCAATAGCAACATTGCAATTATTGTATTAACAAATTCAAATAACATGTTAAATGAAGTGAATTCTTGATTTTTTTTTTATTTAAATGACCAGTTCATATGTCGGTAAGATTGAAAAATTTTCATATATAATCAATATGTGATTCGTATATAAATATTTTTCCAAAAAAAAACGACTTTTACAAGTAGAAAATAAACTATCGAGCATAGCTATGGTCTTCCAGATATTTATTTTAATCCAAAGAACCCGAATTATCATTTGCGGCTCATCCTGAAGTGAAAGACGATGCACGTTAAAATTAAATATGTTTTCATTGCATTTAATATTAGCTGAAAATAGTCTTTTGGATAAAGAGACATCCAAACTTCATTAATAAATGTACTTGAATGGTCGAAAAAACATATATATATTATTCACTTTTAATTATTAATAATCAAATTTCTTGCTAAAACTTTTCGTCTGTAAGTCATGATTTAAGGTCTGTATGGAAATAATCGGACAATCGTTTCTCCAGCATCAAACAACTTTGCCATTTTGACTTTTACCCTTTGCAGCTGAATAATAAATGTTGCATCAAACATATTCCTTGCCATTTTCCTTATCATGCACAATCTTCATGCATTATTTATGATGTCTTTCTCCATTGTCTTTCAATATGCTGTGTAGAAAAATGAATATTTTGAACCGTTTAATCCGCCAAATGAACATGGAATTGCTTAATTTACTGAAAAGAATCAATATTTTGCTTACGTCATGTGACGCAGATTGGGAAAATATAAAATGAAAATGAATAAACTTCATAATTAATGATATCGAGAAAACTTATTCTTAATATATTTCTGCACATAATTCTTTTTCGTTATTTTTATAATTCTTCGGGTTGTAGATTAAGGCGAATTCTACGGCGTTCCACCGTTTATATGAAACAAAGAACAGAAAACTGTCGAATTAACCAGGACGCGGATTATTTGTGTTAATTTTAAAAGTATGCCTCGAAAACTTAAATCATACATAAAAAAATGTATTTTAATGGAAAAGAACAAAAATTATCTTTTTTGTAAAAAAAAAAGTTAACTAACACAACTTATAAATAAAAAAATAACAGGAGATTTCAGTAGTAGACTAAATTAATTAGTCATCATTTTTTAGGATCATACTAATTAGAAAAGAGCTCTTTGCGGATGATTTTATGAAAATTTCATTCTTCCTTTTTTTATGCATTTGATTTATTTCGTATGTCAAAATGGATTTATGTAATCGGTTTTTAATTCGCTTCTTCATACACAATAGTTTTAAAGTTTGTACTCTTATGTTATATTTACAACAAAATAATATTTTATTATTTTCAAATTTGAGTTATCAAATAATGTATTAATTTAATTAACCTTTGGTTCTATAAAAACATGTATGATAATTGCATCGAATTATTGATTTTTTTAATGATTTAATTAAAAATTGCTCAGCTTTCGATCCATGACGAATTAAATTTAAAAGCATTTTTTCTGACTGCTATTAGAAACAAAGTATTAATGACCGTTAAGGATTGGATGTTCGCTACCTGAATTTTCTCACGTACTGTAATAAAGTATTATATTTTCAGCATAATTTTTGAATTGTGAATTTTGTGCAGGGGCCAAAAAAAGTGACAACTCCTCATTTTTCTGTTCAGAGTTCCATACATAAGCTTATTTTGCTTTTTTGCATAGAGAAGAAAACCGATTTTTTAAAACCGATTGCAATTTAGGTACTTTTCTTGATCAATTTGAGCCAAAATTCAAAATAAAACTAGAATTTAAATAGGAAGATTACATGCCGAATTTCATGTAGAGAAGTTCCATTGCTTTTGAATTATTGCCTTTATAAATGTATGAATATACAGACCGATAGAGAGTCAACTAGTTAACGGATTTATCCAAAATCTGATATAAGCCTGCACTTTAACCCTTTAAAGGGCTATTTTCTTCTAGTCATGATATATTAAAATATTTTTAAGATTGTGATTAGCGTAAGAAAAGTGACTCATTTAGCTTATTAGATAAATTTTTTTGATTAATTAATAAATCTGGTTAATTAATAATTAAGTAACAAATGAAGACACACCATTTTGTGTGAGATAAGGAAATGAAGCATCTAAGTGTCCGTCTGATTGAAAAATTTGTCAGAACTTACGCAAAACTACATAATTCCATACAAAAATTGATGAATTTGGTAGGAAGCATACTTCCCATGGCCCTAGAAAGGGTTAAATAAAAACTGTGTACCACATCTAATCCATCTAGATCTTCATGGGTTGAAATTGTATTATTCTCTTTTATTTAGATAGCCAAAATTTTATGAATGGACATCATTCAGATATTGATGGAAATATGTTATTTTTGTATAAAAGTCACATAACAAATTTCATTCGTCTCGGTAAAAGCTTTTCGAGTTATTTTGTTTACAAACGGACAGGCATAGTTCCAAAAGTTGTTTTTGGGTCTAAGAGAGGTTTGAAGCTTGAAAAGTCGTCCATTTCCCGATATTTTTCTCTAATCATTTCTATATTTTTATTTTGTTTGCTTTCATATACAAAAAAGTAAAAATGTCTGCTAACAATTCTTTTTTTAATGCAAATATTTTTTTAAAAAAAACAAATCTTTTATTAGATTTATATCTAATACATGTATTTAATACAAATCTTCTACTTGTATGTTCTGTGTATATATTGAATATATGGTTTATTTAGATTAATGATACTCGGATATAGATACGATAATTTTCTTATGTATATACAGGGTGTCTCAAAAACCTTGACAGCGGCTTTTATTCCTTAAATATTGATCATAGACATATACTATAAATTAAAAAGTTGCGTAAGGAAAAAAAAAGGTGCAAAATGTTATGAAATCGATTAAAATTTTCAGGGGATTAAACTTCAAAAAATACAAAATTTAAATTTGTATACGGACTCAGTACAAAAATTCCCAGTGAGGAAAATGTACCCCATCCTCTAATAAGGTCATGTACGAAATTTCAGAATTTTATCATGAAAATTCTCAAAGATATATTAAAACAAAGTTGGGGAAGGATCAAACACAAATTGAAATGCAATTTTTTACAGCTTCAGTGCAGATGACGTGACGCAAGAGTGCATCATAAGGAGATAAAATATGCTTTATATATTTAATGTTAAATACAAATATTAAAATCTATGCTTCCTGAAAAATACTTTAAAATTTTATGTCATGAATTATAGAATATAACTTAAAAATAACACAGTCAGTGAACTTGTAAAAAATCTTATGTAATCTTTCATTAAAGTAATCTTTCCTTTAAGTTATTATTTCTACACATTTTTAATACCTTTGAACCAATAAAAGGCAAAATTACTATTTATTTATTCAGTCATTACTTTCTCTGTTAATTTGTGTACGACCCCTAAAACACGAACATCCGACATGATTTTTTCTCTTTGCGATTTTATATCCAGGCATCGAAAAATGGTTTAAGTCAGCATTTATGTAGTTTCATATCTTTGAGACTTTTTGTGATAAAATGCTGAAATTTCGTACACGACCTTATTAGAGGATGTGGCACATTTTACTCACTGGGAATTTTTTTGTGCGGGGTCCGTACAAAAATTTAAACTTTGTAAGTTTAAATCCCTAAAACTTTAATTGATTTCATAACAATTTGCACCTTTTGTTACGCAACTTTGTAATTTACAGTATATGTCTACGATCAATATTTCAGGAATAAAAGCCGCGGTCAAGATTTTTGAGACACCCTGTATATCAATACATTTGAAATTCTTAAATATATCTTGTTTAAATTAATATATATATTGAACAAATATTTCGAAAGTGTATTAAGTATTTCTAACATATATATTTAAAATTTACTCGTTTATGAATCTTTTATTACTTTCCTCATGAACAATCACATTCTTAAAAGATTTAAAAGAACTCGTGCAATATCACCAGTTTAAACTTATGATTTCAAAAATGTAATCTATGACATTCCATCTCCGAAAGCTTTTAGATAATTGCTGAATTCCTGCGTATTTGAATGTCGGCAAATATTTAAATATTGAACTTAAATGCTTCTTTAACTGTGCTCAACTTTTTTATGTCACTTCATTGTGAGATTCATTGTGAAACTTTGGGATGAGGCACATCCCAAAAATAAGTCTTTTTCAGGTATTTCTCTTCGTTTTTAAAGGTCGAAGTGCGGTTTTTTATTAAATAACTTCTTGCGTGGGGTTTACGAACGAATCAAAACCAAAGGGGCGGGTGTAATTTCATTTTGTGGGAGCTTGTGCGCTAATGAATGAAATTATTAATCCAAGTTTAAAAACTATTTTTTAACGCAGAATCCCTCTAATCATCCCGTAAGTTGAATACAATATTTATCCTCTATTACAGCACAGTTAAAATTTTTACTTCTTAGTTTCTACATTTTTTATTGTAAATTTTCTTGCTAGTCAGCGTTTTAAAAATTTATAACTTTTATGTTTATAATTTTGAGTAAAAATAATTTATCTTTCGCATAAATTTTAAATTTTATTATTTTCTTTAGTATTTTGAAATGAATAGCTTTAGTATTTTGTTGCTCTAAAATGGAATATTAATATAGCCAAATTAAATTAGTGTTTTAAAATATCAAATTAAGGTATAAACCTTTTTAATTTTTCATTATTTCTCGAGATAATAATCTTAACATAGATATGGGAGTTGTAAGAAAATTACTTTTTGATATACAGTTGCTTAAACAATTGAAAGGACACTTTACATTTACTTGATAAGTCCAATATAAATAAAGCATTACCAAGAAATGCAAACATGTTTTTATTTTTACATATTACAAATGGTTTAATTTAAAGTAAAAATAAAGAACAATAAATGAAAAACTTCTAAATTGAAAAGTTTCAGAAGCATTTTAAATAAACCTATTCAGATTTTTTCCTCATAAAATGAGAATACACCAATGAAATTTTTGTAATATCTCGCATACAGAAAATGTCAATATTTAGTTGCATGTTCTTTGGCTTTTATAATGGCCTCTAAACTCCGTGGTACCGATTCGACCAACTTTTGGGTATTATCTAAATATATTTTACCCCATTCTTCTTGCAACACTTGTTTTAAATGGGTTTGGTTTCTAATTTTGTGTTTTTGGACCACTGCTTCGAGTGTGGTCCACAGATTTCTTTCTTAAATCTGAGTTTCATGTGATATTTTCTTTAGCGTACCATTTCATTGACCATACAAAATAATGAAATTCACAAAAACATTCATATATCAAAGATTTAATTAAAACGAAGCTCCATAGAAATAAAACTCATTCAAATAGAAAAATTATTCATTTTTCTTCATTTCTTTGACCTATTTCTTATATCAAAGTCTAAATTTTTGGCCGAAAGCATAAAAAAATGAGTTATTCATTCTTTGAATTTTTATAAAATTAGGCTTAGAAAAAAATTCTAAAATAGGAACACAGAAAAAAAATACTTTTTCATTCCATTTTTCCAAATCAAATTTCCATTTATTAAAATTTCATAGATGTATACGTTTCGTTAATGAAACTATTTAACAAAATGAGAATGATCTCTTAGTAAAAAAGATTTACAAAAACTAAAATTAAATGAAATTAGATGAGAAGAAAAAAATGAATCTTTCCCTTTCATCAATTTTTGTTTAAAAATAAAATTCCATTTCACAAAATTTAGCATCCAGCAATTTATTTTCTTCAGATTCATTTCTCTATAATCTTTATATTAGCTTATCTTTATATTATAAACTATTTAACAAAATGAGAATGATCATTTGGTAAAAAAGATTTACAAAAACTAAAATTAAATGAAATTAGATGAGAAGAAAAAAAGGAATCTTTCCCTTCCATCAATTTTTTTAAATAACATTCCATTTCACAAAATATAGCATCCAGCAATTTATTTTCTTCAGATTCATTTCTCTATAATCTTTATATTAGCTTATCTTTATATTATAAACTATTTAACAAAATGAGAATGATCGCTTGGTAAAAAAGATTTACAAAAACTAAAATTGAATGAAATTAGATGAGGAGAAAAAAAAAGAATCGTTCCCTTTCATTAATTTTTTTTAAATAAAATTCCATTTCACAAAATATAGCATCCAGCAATTTATTTTCTTCAGATTCATTTCTCTATAATCTTTATACTAGTTTCAACTCATCAAATAATTCTTTCGCAAGTTTTCAAATTCATTAATTTCCACCCGAGAACTTTTTTCCTATTCCAATCTAAGAAACAAATTTTTCAAAAAAAAAGATGTCAATGACAAATTGAAAATCTTGGGTGCTTTATTCACGGTCGACATGACTCGCATCACACATTTTCATGGCTCAAAAAGGCAATCTTAGGTGAAACACATTTTTCTCGACTCTTTGGATCTTTGTCTTCCTCTCCTTGCTTCTGTGCTATCGAAGTCTGGCATGGTGGGAAAAATACTTTTTGTTTTCTTCAGTCATGGTAGGTGGAAAAGAAAACGTTTCCTTGAGACGTTTCATCTGAGCAGCTTATTTTAGAAATAGTATAGCGAGATCTGAATTTAAGAATATTTCGGTGTTTTTCTAACGGAGCATGTTTGAAATAAAAATTGTATGATAAAAGTATTTTCTATGAGGAGAAAGCTTATGGAGTTGAATTCGGATGCGAGTATTCTATCTTATATCAGCATACGTTTTCCATTTTAATATGTTATATGTAATTCTTTCAAAATGTTTTATGTTTAAAGAAACAAGTGAAGTTCTTTAACCCTGAAAAAGTTTTTGAAGAAAGATCAACTTTATATGAAATGATGTTTCTATTTAATATGTCAGCACATTTGAGTTATGCATCCCATATATTTGATAAATTCTTTTCCGTTTCGTCTTATGAATAAGTCATAGTCAAGCATTTTTCACTCATAGCTATAATTTTGTACTGAAAATTATTTGCTGTATTTATTTGTTGTGAAGACATTCTAGATAACATAAGAGAAAAAAATTACAAAGAAACAATTCTAATTTATATTGAAAACGAAGTCTTAAATTTACGCCTTTCTAATGGCATGTAAAAATAACTAGTATATATTCTGTTAGTTGAAAATATTGTTATATATCTTCGCGCTGCATTTCGACATGATGGATATCATGCAAAAGTATTCCAATGGATAAAACAATATTGTAGGAAATTTTAAGCTAATAGGATGAAATATCAACATCGTCACTTTCAAAGTATTGTTACTAAATGAATGAGTGGTAAAAGTCATTTCTTATGTTAAGTAATAAATTTCTTATAAGAAAACTGAGTCAAAATTTTAATCCGATTTTTTTTTCATACCTCAGTATTTTTAAAGATGAGAAAAAAAATCTCCGAATTTCTAGCATAGTTAACCCTTAACTGGGGTGGTAAAATTTTAGGACTTAACTGGGGAGGTGCGGTCTATGAGACCACATTTCATTTATACTCAAATTAAATTTTCTAATGAATGCATTAGTATGAAAAATTGCCAAAATATTTTGCAGTCATTTTTCTTGATATCTAGATATGTTTTAAAAAATTTTCAAAATATATTTTCATTGAAAAAAGTAAATGCGTTGGAACATATATTTCCTTCTCAAATTACATGTTACAATAAATAATATTCTTGAAAAAACATATTACTTTTTACTTTTAAATCATATTTAATTTTACAGATATTAATGTATATAAAAGACAATATAATGTAAAATTCAACAATTGTGTGAAAAATTTAAAAAAAAAATTGGCAATGGGTAAATTTGGGCCTTTTTTTTATCGGCTTGTGTGACTTGCATAGCACGATTTTCTTGGGCATTTTAAGCATACAGGTTAAGAACTAGTATAATAATCAACCTATAAATTCTGTATATATATATATATCTTGGTATATTAATACATTTTATAAATTTTTCAAAATACATTATCACTAGAAATATAAATTATGTTTGAACATACATATCAGAATCAGTTGAATGCGAACATTCATCGAAAAACTCTTCTGTATAATTATCCTTATCACTAAAATCACTTTCTGCTTGATTTTAAAAGTGTCTGGAGCACTGCTTCATAATAGGACCAGTGTTCAATCATTTCAATTGAGCTAAAAATTGAATAGGGGTGACCGAAAATCCATCACTAGCGTTCTCACAGACCGCACGCCCCCTAGTTAAGGGTTAAACCATTGTTCTGAAAAATTCACACTTATATAAGGATCTAAAGCCTGTTAAGTATGTCCTCTTAGAGTAGACATCCTTTTATTAGTGTGGCTTGGAGATTTGAGAATCTGAGGGCCATCTTGTATTTTACCATCTTCCTTGACTGTAGTAGTTCAGCCTCATTAAAGCGAATCAAAGAATAAATCGTGTGCAATTTAAACGATAACAAGTGCCATAATCACTTAACTTATGTGGGTTTTTTTTTTAAATTCATAATAACCTTCTGCATATTATTACTTCAGATATTTTTTTTATCCTATTGCAAAGTAGAAAACCGTATTAAACGGGTTCATATTATTATCACTTTTTATATGTTTGTCAATTCTGTGCCTACTTATTTCTATTTTAATTTTTGTAAATATTCTGGTGTTTAGTAAAATTCCCGTGACATGTCCATCAAATCGTTCATTGACCACAGTTTTTACGAATATAGGTGGAGGGGGTTATGAGACGGCGTTCTGTTCTGTGGTGAGAAATAAATGAAATGCTACTGTGGTTTTGTTAAGATTTTTAATGAAGATACTATTCGTTTGTTCGGTTCTCATTAAATTTTCATCTAACAAATAATGCTTTTCATTTAGGATATGTTTTTTCTTTCTAATCTTGTCGGAAAGAGCAAATTTCAAATAAGAATATTTATTTCTTAGTGAATTTGGCTTTTTTTAAAATGGCATTTTTTTCTATTTTTGAAGTTGCATTGTAATAACTGTATAACTTAATTAAGAGTATTATTTCGTAACATTTATTTATGTTCATTTTATCTTATTACCTACTTATTTCTATTTTAATTTTTGTAAATATTCTGGTGTTTAGTAAAATTCCCGTGACATGTCCATCAAATCGTTCATTGACCACAGTTTTTACGAATATAGGGGGAGGGGGTTATGAGACGGCGTTCTGTTCTGTGGTGAGAAATAAATGAAATGCTACTGTGGTTTTGTTAAGATTTTTAATGAAGATACTATTCGTTTGTTCGGTTCTCATTAAATTTTCATCTAACAAATAATGCTTTTCATTTAGGATATGTTTTTTCTTTCTAATCTTGTCGGAAAGAGCAAATTTCAAATAAGAATATTTATTTCTTAGTGAATTTGGCTTTTTTTAAAATGGCATTTTTTTCTATTTTTGAAGTTGCATTGTAATAACTGTATAACTTAATTAAGAGTATTATTTCGTAACATTTATTTATGTTCATTTTATCTTATTACCTACTTATTTCTATTTTAATTTTTGTAAATATTCTGGTGTTTAGTAAAATTCCCGTGACATGTCCATCAAATCGTTCATTGACCACAGTTTTTACGAATATAGGGGGAGGGGGTTATGAGACGGCGTTCTGTTCTGTGGTGAGAAATAAATGAAATGCTACTGTGGTTTTGTTAAGATTTTTAATGAAGATACTATTCGTTTGTTCGGTTCTCATTAAATTTTCATCTAACAAATAATGCTTTTCATTTAGGATATGTTTTTTCTTTCTAATCTTGTCGGAAAGAGCAAATTTCAAATAAGAATATTTATTTCTTAGTGAATTTGGCTTTTTTTAAAATGGCATTTTTTTCTATTTTTGAAGTTGCATTGTAATAACTGTATAACTTAATTAAGAGTATTATTTCGTAACATTTATTTATGTTCATTTTATCTTATTACCTACTTATTTCTATTTTAATTTTTGTAAATATTCTGGTGTTTAGTAAAATTCCCGTGACATGTCCATCAAATCGTTCATTGACCACAGTTTTTACGAATATAGGGGGAGGGGGTTATGAGACGGCGTTCTGTTCTGTGGTGAGAAATAAATGAAATGCTACTGTGGTTTTGTTAAGATTTTTAATGAAGATACTATTCGTTTGTTCGGTTCTCATTAAATTTTCATCTAACAAATAATGCTTTTCATTTAGGATATGTTTTTTCTTTCTAATCTTGTCGGAAAGAGCAAATTTCAAATAAGAATATTTATTTCTTAGTGAATTTGGCTTTTTTTAAAATGGCATTTTTTTCTATTTTTGAAGTTGCATTGTAATAACTGTATAACTTAATTAAGAGTATTATTTCGTAACATTTATTTATGTTCATTTTATCTTATTACCTACTTATTTCTATTTTAATTTTTGTAAATATTCTGGTGTTTAGTAAAATTCCCGTGACATGTCCATCAAATCGTTCATTGACCACAGTTTTTACGAATATAGGGGGAGGGGGTTATGAGACGGCGTTCTGTTCTGTGGTGAGAAATAAATGAAATGCTACTGTGGTTTTGTTAAGATTTTTAATGAAGATACTATTCGTTTGTTCGGTTCTCATTAAATTTTCATCTAACAAATAATGCTTTTCATTTAGGATATGTTTTTTCTTTCTAATCTTGTCGGAAAGAGCAAATTTCAAATAAGAATATTTATTTCTTAGTGAATTTGGCTTTTTTTAAAATGGCATTTTTTTCTATTTTTGAAGTTGCATTGTAATAACTGTATAACTTAATTAAGAGTATTATTTCGTAACATTTATTTATGTTCATTTTATCTTATTACCTACTTATTTCTATTTTAATTTTTGTAAATATTCTGGTGTTTAGTAAAATTCCCGTGACATGTCCATCAAATCGTTCATTGACCACAGTTTTTACGAATATAGGGGGAGGGGGTTATGAGACGGCGTTCTGTTCTGTGGTGAGAAATAAATGAAATGCTACTGTGGTTTTGTTAAGATTTTTAATGAAGATACTATTCGTTTGTTCGGTTCTCATTAAATTTTCATCTAACAAATAATGCTTTTCATTTAGGATATGTTTTTTCTTTCTAATCTTGTCGGAAAGAGCAAATTTCAAATAAGAATATTTATTTCTTAGTGAATTTGGCTTTTTTAAAATGGCATTTTTTTCTATTTTTGAAGTTGCATTGTAATAACTGTATAACTTAATTAAGAGTATTATTTCGTAACATTTATTTATGTTCATTTTATCTTATTACCTACTTATTTCTATTTTAATTTTTGTAAATATTCTGGTGTTTAGTAAAATTCCCGTGACATGTCCATCAAATCGTTCATTGACCACAGTTTTTACGAATATAGGGGGAGGGGGTTATGAGACGGCGTTCTGTTCTGTGGTGAGAAATAAATGAAATGCTACTGTGGTTTTGTTAAGATTTTTAATGAAGATACTATTCGTTTGTTCGGTTCTCATTAAATTTTCATCTAACAAATAATGCTTTTCATTTAGGATATGTTTTTTCTTTCTAATCTTGTCGGAAAGAGCAAATTTCAAATAAGAATATTTATTTCTTAGTGAATTTGGCTTTTTTTAAAATGGCATTTTTTTCTATTTTTGAAGTTGCATTGTAATAACTGTATAACTTAATTAAGAGTATTATTTCGTAACATTTATTTATGTTCATTTTATCTTATTACCTACTTATTTCTATTTTAATTTTTGTAAATATTCTGGTGTTTAGTAAAATTCCCGTGACATGTCCATCAAATCGTTCATTGACCACAGTTTTTACGAATATAGGGGGAGGGGGTTATGAGACGGCGTTCTGTTCTGTGGTGAGAAATAAATGAAATGCTACTGTGGTTTTGTTAAGATTTTTAATGAAGATACTATTCGTTTGTTCGGTTCTCATTAAATTTTCATCTAACAAATAATGCTTTTCATTTAGGATATGTTTTTTCTTTCTAATCTTGTCGGAAAGAGCAAATTTCAAATAAGAATATTTATTTCTTAGTGAATTTGGCTTTTTTTAAAATGGCATTTTTTTCTATTTTTGAAGTTGCATTGTAATAACTGTATAACTTAATTAAGAGTATTATTTCGTAACATTTATTTATGTTCATTTTATCTTATTACCTACTTATTTCTATTTTAATTTTTGTAAATATTCTGGTGTTTAGTAAAATTCCCGTGACATGTCCATCAAATCGTTCATTGACCACAGTTTTTACGAATATAGGGGGAGGGGGTTATGAGACGGCGTTCTGTTCTGTGGTGAGAAATAAATGAAATGCTACTGTGGTTTTGTTAAGATTTTTAATGAAGATACTATTCGTTTGTTCGGTTCTCATTAAATTTTCATCTAACAAATAATGCTTTTCATTTAGGATATGTTTTTTCTTTCTAATCTTGTCGGAAAGAGCAAATTTCAAATAAGAATATTTATTTCTTAGTGAATTTGGCTTTTTTTAAAATGGCATTTTTTTCTATTTTTGAAGTTGCATTGTAATAACTGTATAACTTAATTAAGAGTATTATTTCGTAACATTTATTTATGTTCATTTTATCTTATTACCTACTTATTTCTATTTTAATTTTTGTAAATATTCTGGTGTTTAGTAAAATTCCCGTGACATGTCCATCAAATCGTTCATTGACCACAGTTTTTACGAATATAGGGGGAGGGGGTTATGAGACGGCGTTCTGTTCTGTGGTGAGAAATAAATGAAATGCTACTGTGGTTTTGTTAAGATTTTTAATGAAGATACTATTCGTTTGTTCGGTTCTCATTAAATTTTCATCTAACAAATAATGCTTTTCATTTAGGATATGTTTTTTCTTTCTAATCTTGTCGGAAAGAGCAAATTTCAAATAAGAATATTTATTTCTTAGTGAATTTGGCTTTTTTTAAAATGGCATTTTTTTCTATTTTTGAAGTTGCATTGTAATAACTGTATAACTTAATTAAGAGTATTATTTCGTAACATTTATTTATGTTCATTTTATCTTATTACCTACTTATTTCTATTTTAATTTTTGTAAATATTCTGGTGTTTAGTAAAATTCCCGTGACATGTCCATCAAATCGTTCATTGACCACAGTTTTTACGAATATAGGGGGAGGGGGTTATGAGACGGCGTTCTGTTCTGTGGTGAGAAATAAATGAAATGCTACTGTGGTTTTGTTAAGATTTTTAATGAAGATACTATTCGTTTGTTCGGTTCTCATTAAATTTTCATCTAACAAATAATGCTTTTCATTTAGGATATGTTTTTTCTTTCTAATCTTGTCGGAAAGAGCAAATTTCAAATAAGAATATTTATTTCTTAGTGAATTTGGCTTTTTTTAAAATGGCATTTTTTTCTATTTTTGAAGTTGCATTGTAATAACTGTATAACTTAATTAAGAGTATTATTTCGTAACATGTATTTATGTTCATTTTATCTTATTACCTACTTATTTCTATTTTAATTTTTGTAAATATTCTGGTGTTTAGTAAAATTCCCGTGACATGTCCATCAAATCGTTCATTGACCACAGTTTTTACGAATATAGGGGGAGGGGGTTATGAGACGGCGTTCTGTTCTGTGGTGAGAAATAAATGAAATGCTACTGTGGTTTTGTTAAGATTTTTAATGAAGATACTATTCGTTTGTTCGGTTCTCATTAAATTTTCATCTAACAAATAATGCTTTTCATTTAGGATATGTTTTTTCTTTCTAATCTTGTCGGAAAGAGCAAATTTCAAATAAGAATATTTATTTCTTAGTGAATTTGGTTTTTTTTAAAATGGCATTTTTTTCTATTTTTGAAGTTGCATTGTAATAACTGTATAACTTAATTAAGAGTATTATTTCGTAACATTTATTTATGTTCATTTTATCTTATTACCTACTTATTTCTATTTTAATTTTTGTAAATATTCTGGTGTTTAGTAAAATTCCCGTGACATGTCCATCAAATCGTTCATTGACCACAGTTTTTACGAATATAGGGGGAGGGGGTTATGAGACGGCGTTCTGTTCTGTGGTGAGAAATAAATGAAATGCTACTGTGGTTTTGTTAAGATTTTTAATGAAGATACTATTCGTTTGTTCGGTTCTCATTAAATTTTCATCTAACAAATAATGCTTTTCATTTAGGATATGTTTTTTCTTTCTAATCTTGTCGGAAAGAGCAAATTTCAAATAAGAATATTTATTTCTTAGTGAATTTGGCTTTTTTTAAAATGGCATTTTTTTCTATTTTTGAAGTTGCATTGTAATAACTGTATAACTTAATTAAGAGTATTATTTCGTAACATTTATTTATGTTCATTTTATCTTATTACCTACTTATTTCTATTTTAATTTTTGTAAATATTCTGGTGTTTAGTAAAATTCCCGTGACATGTCCATCAAATCGTTCATTGACCACAGTTTTTACGAATATAGGGGGAGGGGGTTATGAGACGGCGTTCTGTTCTGTGGTGAGAAATAAATGAAATGCTACTGTGGTTTTGTTAAGATTTTTAATGAAGATACTATTCGTTTGTTCGGTTCTCATTAAATTTTCATCTAACAAATAATGCTTTTCATTTAGGATATGTTTTTTCTTTCTAATCTTGTCGGAAAGAGCAAATTTCAAATAAGAATATTTATTTCTTAGTGAATTTGGCTTTTTTTAAAATGGCATTTTTTTCTATTTTTGAAGTTGCATTGTAATAACTGTATAACTTAATTAAGAGTATTATTTCGTAACATTTATTTATGTTCATTTTATCTTATTACCTACTTATTTCTATTTTAATTTTTGTAAATATTCTGGTGTTTAGTAAAATTCCCGTGACATGTCCATCAAATCGTTCATTGACCACAGTTTTTACGAATATAGGGGGAGGGGGTTATGAGACGGCGTTCTGTTCTGTGGTGAGAAATAAATGAAATGCTACTGTGGTTTTGTTAAGATTTTTAATGAAGATACTATTCGTTTGTTCGGTTCTCATTAAATTTTCATCTAACAAATAATGCTTTTCATTTAGGATATGTTTTTTCTTTCTAATCTTGTCGGAAAGAGCAAATTTCAAATAAGAATATTTATTTCTTAGTGAATTTGGCTTTTTTTAAAATGGCATTTTTTTCTATTTTTGAAGTTGCATTGTAATAACTGTATAACTTAATTAAGAGTATTATTTCGTAACATTTATTTATGTTCATTTTATCTTATTACCTACTTATTTCTATTTTAATTTTTGTAAATATTCTGGTGTTTAGTAAAATTCCCGTGACATGTCCATCAAATCGTTCATTGACCACAGTTTTTACGAATATAGGGGGAGGGGGTTATGAGACGGCGTTCTGTTCTGTGGTGAGAAATAAATGAAATGCTACTGTGGTTTTGTTAAGATTTTTAATGAAGATACTATTCGTTTGTTCGGTTCTCATTAAATTTTCATCTAACAAATAATGCTTTTCATTTAGGATATGTTTTTTCTTTCTAATCTTGTCGGAAAGAGCAAATTTCAAATAAGAATATTTATTTCTTAGTGAATTTGGCTTTTTTTAAAATGGCATTTTTTTCTATTTTTGAAGTTGCATTGTAATAACTGTATAACTTAATTAAGAGTATTATTTCGTAACATTTATTTATGTTCATTTTATCTTATTACCTACTTATTTCTATTTTAATTTTTGTAAATATTCTGGTGTTTAGTAAAATTCCCGTGACATGTCCATCAAATCGTTCATTGACCACAGTTTTTACGAATATAGGGGGAGGGGGTTATGAGACGGCGTTCTGTTCTGTGGTGAGAAATAAATGAAATGCTACTGTGGTTTTGTTAAGATTTTTAATGAAGATACTATTCGTTTGTTCGGTTCTCATTAAATTTTCATCTAACAAATAATGCTTTTCATTTAGGATATGTTTTTTCTTTCTAATCTTGTCGGAAAGAGCAAATTTCAAATAAGAATATTTATTTCTTAGTGAATTTGGCTTTTTTTAAAATGGCATTTTTTTCTATTTTTGAAGTTGCATTGTAATAACTGTATAACTTAATTAAGAGTATTATTTCGTAACATTTATTTATGTTCATTTTATCTTATTACCTACTTATTTCTATTTTAATTTTTGTAAATATTCTGGTGTTTAGTAAAATTCCCGTGACATGTCCATCAAATCGTTCATTGACCACAGTTTTTACGAATATAGGGGGAGGGGGTTATGAGACGGCGTTCTGTTCTGTGGTGAGAAATAAATGAAATGCTACTGTGGTTTTGTTAAGATTTTTAATGAAGATACTATTCGTTTGTTCGGTTCTCATTAAATTTTCATCTAACAAATAATGCTTTTCATTTAGGATATGTTTTTTCTTTCTAATCTTGTCGGAAAGAGCAAATTTCAAATAAGAATATTTATTTCTTAGTGAATTTGGCTTTTTTTAAAATGGCATTTTTTTCTATTTTTGAAGTTGCATTGTAATAACTGTATAACTTAATTAAGAGTATTATTTCGTAACATTTATTTATGTTCATTTTATCTTATTACCTACTTATTTCTATTTTAATTTTTGTAAATATTCTGGTGTTTAGTAAAATTCCCGTGACATGTCCATCAAATCGTTCATTGACCACAGTTTTTACGAATATAGGGGGAGGGGGTTATGAGACGGCGTTCTGTTCTGTGGTGAGAAATAAATGAAATGCTACTGTGGTTTTGTTAAGATTTTTAATGAAGATACTATTCGTTTGTTCGGTTCTCATTAAATTTTCATCTAACAAATAATGCTTTTCATTTAGGATATGTTTTTTCTTTCTAATCTTGTCGGAAAGAGCAAATTTCAAATAAGAATATTTATTTCTTAGTGAATTTGGCTTTTTTTAAAATGGCATTTTTTTCTATTTTTGAAGTTGCATTGTAATAACTGTATAACTTAATTAAGAGTATTATTTCGTAACATTTATTTATGTTCATTTTATCTTATTACCTACTTATTTCTATTTTAATTTTTGTAAATATTCTGGTGTTTAGTAAAATTCCCGTGACATGTCCATCAAATCGTTCATTGACCACAGTTTTTACGAATATAGGGGGAGGGGGTTATGAGACGGCGTTCTGTTCTGTGGTGAGAAATAAATGAAATGCTACTGTGGTTTTGTTAAGATTTTTAATGAAGATACTATTCGTTTGTTCGGTTCTCATTAAATTTTCATCTAACAAATAATGCTTTTCATTTAGGATATGTTTTTTCTTTCTAATCTTGTCGGAAAGAGCAAATTTCAAATAAGAATATTTATTTCTTAGTGAATTTGGCTTTTTTTAAAATGGCATTTTTTTCTATTTTTGAAGTTGCATTGTAATAACTGTATAACTTAATTAAGAGTATTATTTCGTAACATTTATTTATGTTCATTTTATCTTATTACCTACTTATTTCTATTTTAATTTTTGTAAATATTCTGGTGTTTAGTAAAATTCCCGTGACATGTCCATCAAATCGTTCATTGACCACAGTTTTTACGAATATAGGGGGAGGGGGTTATGAGACGGCGTTCTGTTCTGTGGTGAGAAATAAATGAAATGCTACTGTGGTTTTGTTAAGATTTTTAATGAAGATACTATTCGTTTGTTCGGTTCTCATTAAATTTTCATCTAACAAATAATGCTTTTCATTTAGGATATGTTTTTTCTTTCTAATCTTGTCGGAAAGAGCAAATTTCAAATAAGAATATTTATTTCTTAGTGAATTTGGCTTTTTTTAAAATGGCATTTTTTTCTATTTTTGAAGTTGCATTGTAATAACTGTATAACTTAATTAAGAGTATTATTTCGTAACATTTATTTATGTTCATTTTATCTTATTACCTACTTATTTCTATTTTAATTTTTGTAAATATTCTGGTGTTTAGTAAAATTCCCGTGACATGTCCATCAAATCGTTCATTGACCACAGTTTTTACGAATATAGGGGGAGGGGGTTATGAGACGGCGTTCTGTTCTGTGGTGAGAAATAAATGAAATGCTACTGTGGTTTTGTTAAGATTTTTAATGAAGATACTATTCGTTTGTTCGGTTCTCATTAAATTTTCATCTAACAAATAATGCTTTTCATTTAGGATATGTTTTTTCTTTCTAATCTTGTCGGAAAGAGCAAATTTCAAATAAGAATATTTATTTCTTAGTGAATTTGGCTTTTTTTAAATGGCATTTTTTTCTATTTTTGAAGTTGCATTGTAATAACTGTATAACTTAATTAAGAGTATTATTTCGTAACATTTATTTATGTTCATTTTATCTTATTACCTACTTATTTCTATTTTAATTTTTGTAAATATTCTGGTGTTTAGTAAAATTCCCGTGACATGTCCATCAAACCGTTCATTGACCACAGTTTTTACGAATATAGGGGGAGGGGGTTATGAGACGGCGTTCTGTTCTGTGGTGAGAAATAAATGAAATGCTACTGTGGTTTTGTTAAGATTTTTAATGAAGATACTATTCGTTTGTTCGGTTCTCATTAAATTTTCATCTAACAAATAATGCTTTTCATTTAGGATATGTTTTTTCTTTCTAATCTTGCCGGAAAGAACAAATTTCAAATAAGAATATTTATTTCTTAGTGAATTTGGCTTTTTTAAAATGGCAGTTTTTGCTATTTTTGAAGTTGCATTGTAATAATTGTATAACTTAATTAAGAGTATTATTTCGTAACATTTATTTATGTTCAATTTAACTAATAAAAATGATCGACAATTTTATTTTTATAATTAATGTTGCTCTAATTCTTTTACATTTTAATACTTTTTTTTATTTTCGCAAAACTATAAGAAATCATAGGTTTCTTAGATTAAACCATTGCTTGAATAATAATTGAATAAATAATTCCATACTTTTAATAAATGAAACTCGAAAAGAATTTAAAAGTTGCAAAACCGTAAACTGGTTAGTTATCAAACCATTGAATAGTTATTTTTCATCTGTAGTTTAATAAAACTGATTGCCATTGATCATAATTTTATTTAACTAGCAATGAATGAGTAAAAGACGAACGTACTTTCTAAAGTAGTTTATAAATATTGCATAATTTGGTCAGTCTTATTCTTAAGGATTCAACAATCCGTTTGTTTTATTCGTAATTTTCACATTTGAATACGAACTTTAATTTATATTCTCACTTTATTTGAATAAATTATTAGCTGCGACAGCAAACTAAAATGGAATTTGAGCAAATAAATGAAATAAATTGTTTCGTTAATTATTTTATATCTAACAAATATTAAATAAAACTTCAAAAACAACCCTTCATATTAGATGGATTCATAACTGATTTAATAATTTCTTGCTTAAAATGTGTAACTAGTATTCATTCAATAATATGATTATTGTTATTTAAATTATATTCCCATATATTTTAAACTGAAGATAATATGAGACATTAAATTAATTATAGATCAACAATGCCACCAACGATTCTTAAGAAAAAAATTTAATTCGTTTATTAATTCAGAATTAATTCTCATGAAAAAATACTTTATTCCCAACAGTTAGTAAACTGTTTAAAAAGAGCAGACGATAAATCTAATATTATTAAATTGTTTCTTTAAATCGATTAAATACTTCGTTAAAATGAAGCCGTGAATTTTATGTGCCTCGAAATTAATAACCAACTTGTAACAAATCAAGATAATAACTTTTTATGATTGTATTTTTATTTGTAGTTTATTCAAAAATATATTGTTGCTTCATGAGTAGTATATAAATTAAGATGCTAAATATGAAAACATAAACTAAAAAGGTGAAAAAGGGGAAAATCGTAGAAATAATTGTTGAATTTTTCGCAGAATTTTTTTTCTTGTTGTTTCTTGTCCTTATCACTTATTTATATATTTATTCTATTCTTATAATCTTGAATATATCTTGAACTAAATTTTAATTCTGATGTTAAATGAAAGTATACCATATTCATTATTTTTTACTCACTAAAAATAAAAAAATAAAATTGATGAACATTGTATAATTAGGCAAATCGATAGAAAACTATCTTACAGAAAAATAAAATTTCTAAATAAAAAAAAGTTTCAAAAAGAGGTCACAGAAAAAATATATTTTATTTCTTCCTTTAAATTCAGTCTCATGTGATGAAGCATTGTTATTTTCTACAGCACTACTTTTTGTTCATAAGAAGAAAAAAAAATGACGATATACTGAAATATTTATTTCTTAAACTTAATCAAAATATACCTACTGAGGAAAAAAAACAGAACGAACACCAAAAAAAGATTAATTTTTCTTCTTTATTTGAATCTTATTCTGATTCCATAAAACATTACCCATATATACGTTTCTCTGAATACATAAAAAGAAAAAAAAGTATTCAGTATTAGACATATGATGATTACAGGCTTGGTAGAAAATAAAATTCTTAAAAGTGGAACTTAGAAGGGAATTTTGTTTTCTTTCATTTGTTTCAAATTTGAATCTCGTTTATTAGAGCTGCAGGATCTCTAAGATCCGTTCAACACAAAACGTAAGAAAATTTTTGCATATTCAATTAATAAAAATGAACTAATAAAAAATCAATTAATCAAGGTAAAAGACAAAAAAATGTTTTTCTCGTACATTTCTGTAAATTTGAATTTAATTTTATAAAACTCTTGTCCCAGCAGTTTATTTTGAGCAGATTTATTACTGGATAAACTGCAGCCCGGCTTAAAATCATCAAATAATGTTTTGCATGATTTCAAGTTAATTAATTTTCATCCTGTTAATTATTTTTTCCTGCTTTCGTCTTTCTGAGCAGCAAATTACTCCAGAAAAAGCAGCGGGCAAAAGAGAAAAAAAAAGATAAATATCAGTGACAAATTGAATATCTTGTATGTTTCATTCACGGTCGGCATGACTCGTATCACAAACTTTCAGCTGCTCATGACTCAAAAAAAAAAAAAAAATCAAGTTGAAACACATTTTCTTCGCTCTTTGAATCTTTGTCTTCCTGTTCTTGCATCTATATTTTCGCTTCCTAGAATGGCAGGGGGAAAAAAACTTAGTTTTTTTGTCAGTTATAGAAAAAGAAAAAGACTGAAAGAATTTTTTTTTTTACTTCTATCCTAGAAGCTTATTCTAGAAATAATATTGAGAGATCTGAATTTAAGATTTTGTTCTTATGTTTTTCAGTTTTTGAGAAAACGTGTTTAAAATAAATATTATGTGATAAAGCCACTTCCTATAAGGAGGTTGCATATGTCAGGAATTTGAGAGCGAATATTTTTTCTTACATCAGCATAAGTTTTGCATTTTAATATGTATTACGTTAAAACGTTTTGCGTTTAGGGAAATAACGGAAGTGCTTTTAAGAAAGCTTGTGAAGAACGATTGACTTTTCATGGAAACGGTATTTGTACTTTAATAACTCAATATATTTGTATTATGTATCTCATATATTTGATGAAAACTTTTTAGTTTTGTGTTATCGAAAAAGGCGTTTCAGTAATAACTAGTATTGCGCTGAATATTATAAGGATTTTTTCATTTTCTGTTGCAGAAAGAATCTGGATAATATTGGCGATCAATTATAAATAACAAATTCAAATTTATTTTGAAAACGGATGATGTAAATTTATGCTGATTCCTTGTAAATGTCATCATATAAACCACAAAAAGGCTACTCGGAAGGCACACGGAAAAATTTGAATGACCGGACTGCCGCAATAGCAACACTGGTGGGAACTGTGGTTAAGTCATAAAGGCCATCATCGGCACAGTACAGCCTTTCCCTAAGGAAGTACATCCCGTCATCGATGGAGGGAGCCAGAACCCCACACACCTTTTCGTGTACCTACAGGGGTGGTGAGAACCAACCACCATATCAGAAACTTCTCATCCTAAATATTGTACGGCATCTTCATGACGCTATTCTATGTTCTGAATACCACGTGATGCCAAATCTTTTACCCAATATTTTTCATCACGGCATTATTGCGGGTTGCCAAAGTTTTGGCATTGACTATCACCCACTTCAGATGCTGATAATTACAGCATCATGGTTGGTAGATTGCAGATTTGATACCGGATTGTGGCAAAACCCCATCGTATATCTGGTCCTACACCATATTAATTATACTGTCATTGCCAAACGTTTTCACGTTGGTGTGGGGTGAAATTTTGAATTGTGACAGAATCTTTTAATTTCATCATCTTCTGACCGTGGTTCAACATCATGAAGTTTGTCACAAAATAAATCTTGTGCATCTTCTGAAACAGGATGATGTTTAACTAAATTAACCCTTCGCACTCGAAAAAAAAATTCGTAACTAAGTAATTCGATGCATAATTATTCACTTAATACGTAGACTTGTTTATTACACCAAAAAATAAATACATGCAATTGTTTTAAGTTGAATTTCCTTGAAAAAATGAATCTACATCTTTTACCCTTCTTTAGGTATTTTTAACTCTTAAAATTAAGAAAGAAATAAATAAAATGCCAAAATTATGCACCGTCTTGAATTGGTGAGTGAGATGCACCAACCGAGTTCAAAGAGTTAACTCTAATATATACTTTTAAAGTGCCAGTATTTTCTCATAATGATGATTAGATTCATTATTATTTATGGCAAAATGCGCGCCAATTTCCATTATCGCGCTAAGACTCGATTTATTAACAAGTTCATTTAGAGATTTGCATTTTGATCATGTTATTCTAGGTTCATACTAGAAATTAAAAAACTATGAAATTAAAAGCAGTCGATAATTAAAAATAATGGCACGCAATTTAAAGAAAAAGATATTGTATCATTAAGGTTTTGTTAAAGCACGGAAATATCTTACATTCGTTAATTTCTTTACTGATAGTTTAATCTTGCTTCCTATTCAATCATCAGAAATTAAATGTTTATTGGTCTGCGCGATAAAGTGACAATATGAAACTTTAAAAAAGGGAAGTTCAGAAATCTTATCATAAAAATAATATCCAATAAGAATACCCATAATAAAATACTATATTCTAACGGAATATGTTTTTATTTCCTCATATAAAAAGTGTACAGAGTGAAAATATTGTAATTGTCAGCAAATTCGAACTCAAGATTTTAACAAGAAATAAGAAAAACACTTTCGGAATTGGTTCATTTCCGTATATCTGAACACTTATTGCTATACTGATGAAATTTGGTACATACTTTTATGTCAAATTTGTGGGATTACAAAAAAATTTTGAACGAATTCCATTCACAGAAACTGTCTGTCCTGCTATCCGAATACAATTCAGCGCAATAACTACAAAACAAAAAGAACTGGATAGATAAAATTTGGTACATAAATTAAGCATATAAAGTGAAGATTTATATTAAATTTTGAACCAAATCCGACAAGAAGTTGACTATCTGTCGGTCTGTGCTTTTGCATGCATTTAAACGCGATAACTCAAAAATACGATGGTATAAATAAATCAAATTTGACATCAACCTTTTGATTACATTTGCACTTCAGTGTCAAATTTTGATTTCGGTCGAACGGAACAAGGCATACAATATGCAAATTCGGTTTTTTTTTTTTTTGTACTTCTGTATTAACCACATCCCACCTGATAAATCGCCAAACGCTGCACGCTGCCACCAAGTAATGTGCCGGTAATAATAATATAGAAATATCAATTAATCGATTAATACCCAATTATTGATTCTCTTTACTATGCTACAACTGTTATATACGGTACTCGAAAAATAAAAATGTGAGCGGCGCGGCCTCAAAAAATACCACAATGTTTTGCTAAGATTAAGAGGGAATAACAGCTTTATTAGAAAATGAGAGAAAGTTTCGTTTAGTTCAAGTTTAGGATCTTCAAGACTGGAAACGTTTCGCATGCCTAGCATATCTATAAAGATACTGTAGCGGATTTTGATACGCGTGGATAGAACCTGGGACCTTGTGGTTCGCAGCCCAGTAACATGACCACGATACAAAAGCAATTGCTCGGGTAACATAGCTGTTAACTGGCTTATAAGCTTTCACCACAATACATTCTGGCGCATTCTCCTCACAACCATTTTACTTTTATTATGAAGACATGAAGAAAGCTTTTATCGTAAAAAATTCTGAAAAGATAATGAAGAAATTATTTAAAATGATAACTTTAATTTTATTTTGTTATTTGGAATAAAATGTTCGGAAACATACTGAATTTTCTATATAAATTCGATAACAAAAAATGTGAAGATTATTTCTCATTAAACAATGGGTTCTTAATATTGGCTGATTAAAACAATGTCTTGTAATTACAGATACCTTGTCCATCAACAAATTACTCACTTAATCTAAATTCAGATGCTAATTAAATCCAAACGATTCAAAAAAGATTTTGCCAGATTTTTCTATTGACAAACAGAATCTCCATGATCTAATCCCAAGATCTACTCTTAGTTTCATCCTTTCCTTAGAAATTATTGAAAAAAGAGATTTCTAATAATGATTTATGGTCGCAAAAATCTGAACCTCTCTCGCTTTTTGAAGAAAGAACACGAAATGATTGCGCGTCTCTGCTTTTGTGTTGTTGTCTTCCGACCATCAATACCTTTTCCAGCGTTAAAGGGTCCGGTACTTGGAAAAATGAAATCTTGTCAGATATCCATCACACTGCACGTCGGCCTTCTTCAATACTTCGATGATAGAGAGAGGCGATCTATCTTCTTCGAGTTCTGCGTCGAAAAGAGATCGTCGCTTTTCTTGAGAGGACACTTTAAGTTTCACCCTGTTCACATGAAAATCCACAAATGGAGAAGAAAGAGAAATTAATATATCTTTCCTTTCAATTTTTTGTTGCTGATAGGAGAAGAGATTGAAAGAAATCGCCGATATCAAGTTTTGGGTTTGGGGATTAGGTTTAAGAAGGGGAAAAGGAGAAAAGTAAATTCTGATTGCTAGCCATCGGAGAAATTGGTTTATATACGGGGCAAAAGTCACTTATAATACTTTTCTCTAATTATCCTGGTAAAATGAGTCATTAATTCAGTTGGATATTAAAGAGTAATTTGTATTCAAAGTAACTGACTTCATGATTTTCTTACACAGAATATATATTAGATAGATTCCTGTAGAAAGACCACCTGTTGCAATTGTTCTCATGACAAGACTTCGGGAAAATTTCTTCAGTTCTTTACCGATAATGGTCCTTAAAATCCAAAACCACCCTTCGTTTAAAAGTTTATATATAAACGCTTTGCCTATACTATTTTATGAACAGGAGAACTAGGATAATTTTGTTTAGATTTTAACTGGTTGTAATATGTTGCTAAAATTGTAAAAATCTCAGACAAGTTCTTAAATGGCCAATTTAATTCTAAGGAGGGTGGAAAATGGTGCGGGGATTGAAATTTTCATTTCGCTATGATTTTCTTAAGATAAAAAACAATAAATCCACTTAACCGAATTGTGGTCTACCTAAGACGAAGAACTTTTGTATTGAACGTTTTTCGATAACTGCAATATTTTAGAAATGAGGGGTTGAAAAGTGATTTTCGAGCCCTAATATTGACTGTTTCCAACGGAAAATGTATTGCTAAATAGTAACTTAGATGTAAAGGAATCTACCTTTGCCTTCCAATTTGCAGAAAAGAATTTTTTTGTTGTTGTGATAGGAGAAGAGATTTTTAAAAAAATCACCGGTGTCATGCTTTGTGTTTTGAGATTAGGCGTAAGAAGGGGAAAATGAAAGAAGTCATTTCCGACTGCTAGCCACCGGATAATTTCGTTTATGTGTGAGGAGAAAGTCACTTATAACACTTTTCTCTAATTAACCAGGCAAAATGAATACCTAACTGAGCTGGATATTAAAAAGTAATTCGCATTCAAAGTAATTGATTTCATGATTTCTTTACTTAGAATTCCTGTTAATAGCATTGTTCATTTTGTCTTATTTCCTATATATCAAATCATGCTTAAACTTTAATGAGGTATCTTCTAATAAATTTTATTATTCACAAATAACGTGTTGATTATATATCAAAGTTGTATTGTTGTTTGTTCTTTGATAATACAACTAAATTTGTATTTTCATAAATTTAGTGGTGTAGCGCCTCTTTTTCCCCTTGAGCAGAGAGCGCCCCCTTGTGACGTTTTACAGAAGCCCCTTGTGGCGTTTACAGACAAGCAAGCAGTTGAACTGCGGACCTGCATCCTGAGGTCGATTTTTTCCCTATGCGCAACCCTTGCGCTAACGCCGAATGCTTTCGGTTGGAAACTGTGGAATCCCTCCACCATACTGTTTTTTTTTTTAACTTAATTGTCTATGTGTGTTTGTAAATTTTGTAGTATAGTTCTGTGTGTGGAAATTAAAACTAGTGTATTTAAAACCGGGTAGTTCATTAGAAAATCGCAACACACTCACTATAGTGGTATTTAAATAATGATATATTTCTTTAGCTTCCATCATATTCCTAATTCTACGGCATGTCATAATCTGAGATACACTTTTGTTCCAAAAAATTTTAACAATATAATGGACCCTTGAAACACTGAAGTACGTCGTGTTGTTTGACTGACTAAATGAACTCTAATCGGATGGTTTTTATTATATTTCTCAAACCAAATTTTTTAATTCAATGTGAAATCTAGACATAAATATAAAAAATATCTGAAAACGTTTATAAGTGATAAAATGAATACCAAATCTACAGACACAGCATAATTAGAGGTTATTATATCTCTCAGAAAATATGAATATAGAAAAGCTTTAATTAACAGAAAGATGAATGAAGGGGTGTGTGAGGGGGTCATTTCTTTATCCAATGAAGAAAGTAATAAAATTATTTGAAGAAAACGTTTTACCTGTAATAGTTTATTAATTTCATAATCCTCACCTTTAGTAGCAACTCAACATGATGGTGAATTATTATTTTCAACTGGACATAATCTGAGCAACAATACCTTTGATGTTAAAGGGCCCAATTCCTGGGGAAAATGAAATCCTGTTAGATATCCATCATACTGTACGTCGGTGTATTTCAATACCAGTCTGATGGAGTGAGGCAATCCATCTTCCTAGAGGCGGAACGAGATCGTCGCCTCCGCTGACAGGACACTTAACGTCTCATCCTGGGCGGACAGAGATCCACGTAGGTATGAGGATAAAAAAAATCAAAGGATATATATCCTTTTTTTTTCTCGTTGAGCTATGAGCTGAGCCGAAGAAGAAATCTCTGATATCATGTTTCGAGATTTGCTTTCTTTAGTCGAGAGGATGAAAAAGAAGAGGGATAATTTCCGTTTGCTTAAGTTAGCCTTGGCCTTTATTTGACGATGAAGTTCATATTCCTTTTTTTATGTTATTGTGATAGAAATACGAGTTGTTGATTGGGCGTTTATTTGAAATAAAATCAGTGACTGAAATATAGATTTTTCAGACTTCTAGTAATGTGTGTTCGTGTGGAAAGATATTCATGTGTCTCAATAATGAAATTAAATTAAAATGTTAAAAAGGTTGTCCTTGCACATTCATTCTGAACATTTTGCTTATAAATTATGCCATCAAATATAATATACCATTAATTACATGTGAAACCTAGCATTAACTTAGGTACATTTCATAAAGCCTAAGTTAGAGTTTACTATTACATTTGGACACATGCAGGGTGTTTCAAAAATATGGCAACAATATAAAGACTGTTAGAGAAACTGGAATAAAGAGATTTAATAATGGAAATTTGGGATTGAAGCAATATTTTGAGGTGGAAGAACGGCGAATGGATAATCGAGAATTTATAAAGGCATAGCCTAGGAAATTTATGATTTTTGATGATGAGATAGGATGTAACACAACTCACCCAAACTGCCAGGAAAAAACAATATACAAAACACAAGTAGATTAATTTTGTTTTACCCATTGCAATTCATCTGTGCCTACTGTTTTGAGAGGAGTGGAGTGAATTTAAAAAGGAGAAAGTTGCAAGCATTATTTATTTATTATAAAATTATTTTTGTGCAAGAATAGGCTGCGGGGTAATTGAAATAAAGTAATATATTTCGATTAAATTTTTATTAAAATTTGGAACGCCTTTTTTAAATGAATACCTATAAAACATAAAGTAAGAACTTGCCGAATTTGGTAGTTCTGTAAAGCGGTTTGAATTATTTTTGCCCTATATTAATTGGGATTTACAGGTAATATTAATCTAGAAGCGTTAAAATATTTAAATTCGCAATTAAAATTCATCATTCTCACTGAATGTTTTCTCTTCTAAAAAATGGAACTTTTTAAATATCCTTTGAGCATGTTTTTAATATTTGGTCTTAATATTTAAATAATGACTGATGTTAGACATATACAAAAGTAATTAAATTGCTTCTTTTTAGAAACTATGTTATACATTTTTATAAATATACCTTAATTTGCATAAAAATGTATAGCATTCTGCCTATTAATGCTATTCAGAAAAACAAACTTAATTTTAGGCTTTTGGCAACAGCTGGATATGAAAAAAACAGTGCGGGTAAATGAATGAAAAATTCTTTCATTTACCCGCAGTGCGAAAAATGAATGAAAAATGCTGATTCAACAAAATCTGTAGGTCAAATGTTAGACAATTATAATACTTTATGTAATACGTATACTAGAAAGTGAAAATGTATATTTATCAAATTTTGTTTCATGCAAACTTTGAAAAAACAAAATTTTATAATATTTGTATCTATTATTTGTACTTAACATAAATCTTCATGGATTTAATTATATATCCTGCGCATATATTAGGCACACAATTTAATGATATTGTATAATAACATCAATATAAATACCGCACTAAGAATTCTAATTTATATATAAATATCAGTATATTTAAATTACTTTAATATTCCATGTTTGTGGAGTTTTCTTAAACATTAATAATTTATAGCGTTTATATTTAAGCCTCGTTTATGAATCCTTTATTACTTTCAGCACGAACGTAAGTTCTTAGTAGTATTAAAAGTGCACTAGTTTTATATTAAGTTTTCATGCAGATATTATCATTTACATTCCAACTCCGAATGCTTTTAGTTAATTGCAAAACGTCGGTATGTTTGAATGTAGGTAAATATTTAAATATTGTTCTCAAATATTTCCTTCTCAACGTTGCGCTTTTTGCAATGCCACTAGAGAGATTCACTGTGAATCTTTGATCTGAAAATGTCTTTTCAGAAATTTTGCTATGCTTTTAAATATCGAAGAGAATAATTTTTTTTTCTGAAATAGACATGCTGTGTGGGATTTCCACATGAATCAAACGTAAAAAAGCGAAAATAATTTTATTTTAAAAAAGTGAGAACTGTTTGTGTAAAAAGGAAATTATTAATAATGTTCAAAATTTATTGTATCTCTCATCTGTTGTACATAAATATGGTATTTTCTTTTATTTAGAAATTCTAAAAATTTTTCAAATTATAAATAGTTTTCTTAATATTTACAGCATTTTTTTTATAAATTTCTTCTTAGTCAGTATTTAAAAAAATTATTACCGTTTTGAAACTCATTATTTTGATTAAAAATATATTATCGTTTGCTGTAATTAGAATTTGTGTTATTAGTTTATTTTTCTTAACTTTGGCATTTCAGATAAAAATAGTTAGTTGTATTTTCATTGATTTTTGAAATAAAAAATGATTATTAAACATTTTTGTTGCCTCTTTATATATATACTAGCCGCCTTTGGCGACCAGCCGGTTCGCCAATCTTAATGTTCGTTAAAATTTTAATAATTAAATATTTTATGCAATTTCTACTTTAATAGCTTCTTCATCAAAATATTTTAAAACTTCAAATTTTGATTATCATATAATTCATTCATAATATTATAAAGGCCTTCAGTCATAACGTAATATGTATCTCTCTCATTTTCTGTTAGCACCCGTAGAATTTATGCTTTAAATTAAAGTGGAAAGAATTTATCTTCAATTAATATAATAATATTTTTTACTGAAACAAAGCATTTTTTTATAATCTGATTACTGAAAATAGAGTCACTCAGCGTTTAAACTTTATGGGCACTAAAGAATATCTTTTTTAATTTATGTAATATCTCAAGAGTTGGTCAACAAAATTTTCTTAGATTCATTATGAGCAGATCGATTAATTAACAATGTTTAAATTTAAATGCATCAAACACTAAGAAAATAAAACGAATCGTTTAAAATAAACGGTTGAAAACAGGTTTTAAAAAAACTACTTAAAAAACGATGTACTTAAAACTATAAGCATATACAAAAAATATATAACTAACATAAATACAATTTACTTACAAAAGCTTGCAACTAACCCAAAAATAATTTAAATCATCCATTGATAACGTTGTCATGGCAACAATCAGAACAGAATGCGCATGCGTGAATTTTCTTCGCCGGTTACGTAACGCAAATACGTGATTTTTTCTACGCCAGTTGGGGTAACGCTATGCGGATTAGAAATTTTTAATTTCCTTTATTCTGTTTTATTTTAATTCAAAAGTACTTCAGAATGAATCTGAAAGATTGATTCATTAACAATGCTTAATTTTAAATGCATCAAACATTAAGAAAATAAACAGAACCGATTGAAATAATCCGCCGAAAAATTTTAACCCGAGCCTCATTACTGTTGGGAGAAAAAAAAACTGAAGCCTTTCTCGTTTGGCGCTGGGGATAATGGAAGATTTTTTTGGCTAAAAAGTTGACGGTGGGGAAAATGGAAGATTTTTTTGGCGGGAAAGTTAGTTTTTAATTAATAATTAAAATTCTAATTAAAAATTCGAAAAAAGAAACCCCATATGCACATTCCCGGCCTGCAAGGTATACACGTGCCAAATTTGGTAGCTGTATGTCAAACGGTCTGGCCTGTAGAGCGCCAACACACACACACACACACACACACACACATTGAGCTTTATTATAAGTATATATATATATATATATATATATATATATAATATGCTTTTTAGTTTTAAGATTATAATTCCAAATAAAAATAATTAATCTTTTGCTGATATTATAATTTCTGTTATAAATTCATTTCCTTCAGTTTTTAAATTTGAAATGACAAGGGTTTTTAAAATGTTGCAACATATAAAATTCTTATTTATAATGCCGTTTTTTTCTCCTTAATTCTGCTTGAATTTCTGCGAGAATTATAGAAATGGTATTTACTGCTTAGAAAATATGTTTACTCAAAATATACATATTTTTTGTTATATTTGTAACTGTATAGATTATTTTGTATCGTCAAAATTTTCTTTTTGCTAAGTTCACAGTTTTTGTTAGTTTTAATCAAAGAAACTTGGCGACATTTTCATTTTTGGTATTTGCTGTGATCCGATTTCTGTTGACTGCTGAAACTTTTTCATATTTTTACACCAATAAATTACATAAAATGATTGGTATAAATATTTCAAGGAATTTTTCGGAAGAAAATTATTAACTTTTGTATTTGTGTTGGTTTTTAATTCTCAAAAAACAAATATAAGAAAATTGAAAACACATAACAAGGATTTGAAATACAAAGTCACAAGTTAAAATAATAAGTAATTATTCTATTCAATTGTTGTTTTTTTATCTGAAATCGCAATTAAATTATGTTTTGTTATCAATGTATGGATTTTCAATATTCTACTTACAGAAACAATTTCGGGATATTCAGTGAATTTCAATATTGTTTTAAAGTGATTCAATTAATTCATATATTGAATTCGCATTTTTTTAATTTAAAAATATTCACATCAATTTATATTTCTTCATTTATTTCAGTAAAATATCAAATATCACTTTAAATTAAAGTGATTAATCCATATATTGAATTCACATTTTTTTAAATTTATTCATGCCAATTTATATTCCTAATTTATTTCAGTAAAATACCAATTATAGGTTTAGATTAAAATGCATATTTTACGCAAACCTATGCAAAAATTCTTATTTCATTAATAATTTACATCTAAGAAGGATTAAATAAAGGTTCGGAGATAGTATTTTATATTACACGGATTTAAACACAGATTATATAAAATCTTGCATAAAACTAATGACTAGCGCTTTAAAATATTATATTATTACCCTGACTTTTCCAACTAGAATTCACGTATAATTTTAATTGAAGATCACGCGTAAAATAAATCACAAATCAATATTATTTATGTAAGACTTGCTTTTATTTATTATTAAAATCATTTCGTGAGAAATTTTATTTTTAACAGTTAATCAACTATTCAAAAACTCAGAAAATAAATCGGCTCTTAAAGAAAAAATTTTTTGATAAAATTTACTGCTTATCACTGTTTTGAAATTGGTAGCTATTTGTTCTAATTATTCTTCATAATACATTTTTATTCTCAATATTAAATAGGGATATTAAAAAAGAAGACAGAAATTATTAAGAGTGTAGAAATTAAATTTCTTTCTTTTTCTGTTTGAATTTTTTCCTTCTTGATCTATATATCTTCTTTTATTTTCATTCTTTTTGATATACTCTTTCATATATTGAATAAAATTTTATTTCTGATATTAAATATCTTATTAATCTCAGATTATTTATTTTTCATTCTAGAAATGAGAAAAATAAAATACATGAACATTTTTTGAACGTAGAAATTGCCAGAAATAATGCAATTTGTAAATATAAAATTTAGGAAAACAGACTGGAGCATCTTTATTTCATTTATTTATTTAATTCTTAACTTTTATGACATGACTTATTATTTTTTTTTTCAAATCTGAAAAATTCACAGATATGAACGTTTCTTTGATCTCACATCATTAAATTCAAAAACATTTATATAGATTTACGGAAAAAATAAAATTAAAAAATAGAATGTAATAAAAGAATTAATTTTCTCGTTCATATCTAAATCCAAATAACAAAACTCTGAACTCGGCAGTTTATTTTGAGCAGATTTATTACTGAATAAACTGCACCCCGGCTTAAAATCTCAGATAATGTTTTGCATGATTTCAAGTTCATTAATTTTCACCCTAGTAATTCTTTCTTTTTTCTACTTTCGTATTTCGGAATAACAAATTACTCCAGAAAACGCAGTGGTCAAAAAATAAATAACTAAAAATATCAGTGACAAATTGAAATTCTTGGGTGCTTCATTCACGGTCGACATGACTCGCATCACAAGTGTTCATAACTCAAAAGACAATCTAGCTAAAACACATTTTCTCGACTCTTTGGATCTTTGTCTTCTGGTTTCTGTGTTATCGCTCTCTGGCATGGCTGTGAAAAATACTTTTAGTTGTCCTCAGCCATACGAAAAGATACAAAGAGAAAAAGAAAGATTTTTCTTTTAGTCTATCTGAGAAACATATTTCAGAGGTATTGCAGAGTGATCTGAATTTAATAATCTTTTGGTTTTTTTTATAAGTGCACGTGTTTTAAAAAGAATATTATGTGATAAATGCATTTTCTATGAAGAGAGGGCTTATTCTTTTTTAAATCAGCATGTTTTTGATATTTCAATATTATTAAAAAAAAGGTTTTGCATTAGGGAAAAATCTAAAATACTAATACCTTTATAAGAAAAAGACCGGTTAACTTTATATGAAAACGTTGTTTTTACTTTAACAGCCAATACATCTGAGTTACACATCTTATCTAATTGAAAAGTTATTTTTATTTCTATTTTATCAGTAAACTTTTAAGTCATGACTATAATATTGTGCTGCAAATTATTTTTTGTATTATTTTTTTGTTGTGTATGCACTCTAGATAATATAAACGGATTAGTTAAAAGAATCAAATCCAATTTATTTTGAAAACGAATGGCTTAAATTTGTCTATGACCTATCTATTCAGTCATTCAATAAAGACTAATAAATAAATCATAGATACACTTTTAGCACAATATGGTGTTATATGTCTTAAAAATCATAATTATTAATTAAGACATCGGAACAAAAAAAAAATATGATTAACATGAGTTTCCTAATTAGAATTCTCGTAAGATTTAAACTGAAGATGAACGAAAAAAGAATCACAAATCTCATAAATATTATTTCTGAAATGCTTTATTTCATTTATTGTTAAACATTTTTTGCAGAAAAGAAATTTTATCTTCAACAGTTAATAAACTATTCAAAAAATCAGATAATAAATCGTATCTAATTAAATTGTTCCTTAATGCAAATTGATTCACTTAGATAAAATTTGATGCTTAATACTATTTCAAAATAGATAATTATTAGTGCTAAACACTCTTCATGATTTTTTTTTTTATTCTTGGTATCATTCAAGCATATTCTGCTTCACATTTCTATAAATTTATTCATCCTGTATGTTTGAGTCCTACAAACATATGCATAGTGATGCCAAATATGTAAGCGTAAATTTTTAAGACACTATAAATAACAAAAATCTTAGTTTTTATCTTCGGGGTATACTTTTTCTTATTGTACTTCATCCTGGCCTTTATTTTCATCTTTTTTTGTCATATTCTTGCGTATATTAAACAAAATATTGATTTTGACTCCGGCTTCCTGGCCTAGGGGTAGCGCGTTTTCCCCGTGATCTAGACGTTCCGGGTTCGAGTCCTGCTTCGGGCATGGTTGTTCTCTTCCTTCTGTTATCTCTGTGAGGTGCATGAATGAGCCCCCCTGTAAAAAGGGGACGTGCCAGCGAGTGTGTGTGTGCTGTCTTCATTTGAGCTAGAAGTCAGACTTCTGCCCTCGGGTGTTCAGGGGTCTTTACCCTCAGAAGCTACTGCGCAAAATTTGGCTTAAAATAGTCACACTACAAAAAAAATTGATTTTGACATTAAACGAAGAATGATTTCAGATTAAATAAAATCTACGAAAATGTTTTTATCGGAGAATCAACAGAAATATATCGTCAGAATAATAAAATGTGTACATTATAGTTTAGTTAGAGAGAATAAAAAGTAGAAAAAATCTTTATTGCATTTACTGCTTTAAATCTGAACCTCATGTGATAAAACATTATAATCATTCTGTTCAACACTACATTTCATTGATAAAAAAATATTAAATTCATAAAAGCCACGTTTTATAGCTTTAATTAAAATCATCTACAGAGAAATAAACTCATTCAAAAAGATCAAAGAAAAGTAATCCATTTTTCATTCATTTCTTTAAATCTGGATCTTTTCTTTCTTGAAATACCATAATATATTATTCAACAGTAGAGATTTAATAAAAACAGAACAAGAGAAAAATTATTAATATGAAACTTTGAAAAGAATTTAACAATCACCAAATATTTTTTTTTTCAAATCTGAATACTCATTTGCTAAAATTTCACAGAATTAGATTTTTAGATTTCTTTTAGATCACAGTATAATGAAATTCATAAGCCTTTTCATAGACTTACAGAAACATAATCTTAAAAAATAGAAAATAAAAAAAGCTTTGTTATCTTCAATCTTTTTTTTACATTTCATTTCAATGAATAACTCCGAGCCTGCCAGTTTATTTTAAACAGATTTATTACTGAATAAACTGCAACCCTGCTTAAAATCGTCAGATAGTACTTTACATGATTTCTAGTTCATTAATTTTCACCCTAGTAATTCTTTCTTTTTTCTGCTTCCGTCTTTCTGAGCAACAAATTACTCCAGAAAAAGCAGAGGGTAAAAGAGAAAAAAAATATGTAAATACCGGTGACAAATTGAATATCTTGGATGCTTCATTCACGGTCGACATGACTCGCATCACAAATTTTCATGACTCAAAAGACAATCTAGCTAAAACACATTTTCTCGACTCTTTGGATCTTTGTCTTCCTCTCCTTGCTTCTGTGCTATAGCTCTTTGGCATGGCGGCTGGAAAAAATACTTTCAGTTTCGCTCATTCATAGAAAGAGAGAGAGAGAGAGAAAGAAAGAAATATTTTTTTTTTTTTTAGTCGAGACTTTATGAGAGACTTATTCTAAAAGTAGAAATAGTAAAATCTGAATTTAATAATTTTGTGCTGCTTTTTTTTATAAAAGCACTTGTTTGAATATTCTGTATGATAAAGGCATTTTCTATAAAGAGGGTGCGTATGAAATGAATTTGGAAGTGAATAATCTTTCTTATATCAGCATATTTTTGACATTGTAGTATTATTACTTTAAAAACGTTTTGCGTCGGGGAAATATCTGAAGCTCTTATACCTCTACAAGGCAAATTGTGAAGACCAAATGGCTTTTTACGAAAACGATATTTTTATATTAATATGTCAATATATTGAATCACACATCCAATATATTCTTTAGTTAAGTTATTTTTGGTTTTCTCGTATCCATAAGTCTTCATTCATAACTAAAATATTTTGTTGAAGATTATTTGCTGCATTTTTTTTTTATGTGGGCACGCTAGATTATATTAAGCGAATAATTTAAAAGAACCATATCCAATTTATGTTTAAAGCGTATGACTTATATTTACGCCTATCTTTCCAGTGATTCAATAATTAATAAATAAATCTTATGTGATCTTTTATCTCAATATTACAATCTTAAAGATGCTTTTAGGTATTGTAGATACTTTGTACTATCTTGTAGATAATGTAACAATAATATTAGGCGATATTGCTTTATGCTACAAGGATAAAAAATCAAATTCCACATTTAAAGTATTGTTATTAATCCAGTGAGAGATAAAAAGTATTTCTTAAACTGAGCAATTTATTCCTCATAAAAAAATCAAACCAAGTTTTCTCCTTAATATCTTTCCCATTCGATATTTCACGATTCCAAAATTCTGGCATTTACTATGACCAATGGTTGTTGACAATTACTGCTATATGATAAAAGAACGGTAGGTTTGGTATTCGATTCCTGAATGGACCCATCATTACGCGGATTCAGATCATATTAAATGTCTTAGATCAAATGCCCTCGCATTGCAGTGGTGTGGATTTGAAAAGGACTAAGCCAATGTTTATTAACCTCATCAACATCTGACTAGGATTCAACATCATGAAGTCTCTCTAAAAACCTTTTCATAATATCAAAATATAGATGTTAAAGAATCTAAATTAAATCTAAGGATTAATTAAGATGTTAAGATATTAACAAATTTTTAAGGAAATTCATTATAATTTTTCACCAAATGCAGACCAATTTCAAATATTGCATTTAACCTCGTTTGCGTTTTTAACATTTCATTTGAGATTCTGCATTTTGATGCGGTTAATTCAAAGTTCCTAAAATAAATAAATAAAATTAGTAGTCAATTAGAAGCAAACGATAATTAAAAATAAATATTTACAACATAATATGTTGTTTAAATATTTGGAATAAATGTAAAAAGATTTTTATGAATTATTTAGGTTTGTTTATCTCATATAAAAATACTGTGAATATTTTGATGTGCTTTATTAACAAAATCAAGAGGGTTTTCTTTGTGTGTGTGTGTGTGTATATATATATATATATATATATATATAATATGTAATGATATTTTAACTCTAATTTCAATTTAATTAATTTTCATAATAACTTCATCTTAATTTAGCCCATAGTAACTTCATCTTAATTTAGCCCATAGTAACTTCATTCTAAAATATTCTCTTATTTCGTGATCCAATTCCACTGTCTCTACTTAATTCCACTGTCTTAAAAAAGTCGACAGGATTTTTTAATATGTAATATTATTTGTTGTGAAGCATGATGCAGTTTGAAGACAATGAAGATACTTTTAATTTCGTGACGTCGTTTTATTTCATTTTGAAGGAGCAAGCATATGTACAAGCGACGAGCACACAGAAGGACACAGAAAGGAATGAGGGAAGAGCTCTTGGACATTTTATCCCTGGTCTTATATAACCTATGATTTTGATAGGGAAAACGTTTCTTCACAGTGCTAATGTCAAAATTTTGTGAATGGGGTTTTTGTACTGAAGAAGATGTGAAAAATGGAGATTCAACAAAATCTGTAGGTTAAATGTTAGACAATTATAATACTTTATGTAATTCGTAGACTAGAAAGTGAAAATGTATATTTATCAAATCTCGTTTTATACAAACATTGAAAAAACAAAATTTTATAAAATTTATATCTATCATTTGTACTTAACATAAATCTTTATGGATGTAATTATATATCCTGCGCATATATTAGGCACACAATTTAATGATATTGTATAATAACATCAATATAGATACCGCACTAAGAATTCTAATTTATATATAAATATCAGTATATTTAAATTACTTTAATATTCCATGTTTGTGGAGTTTTCTTAAACATTAATAATTTATAGCGTTTATATTTAAGCCTCGTTTATTAATCCTTTATTACTTTCAGCACGAACGTAAGTTCTTAGTAGTATTAAAAGTGCACTAATTTTAATTTAAGTTTTCATGCAGATATAATCATTTACATTCCAACTCCGAATGCTTTTAGTTAATTGCAAAACGTCGGTATGTTTCAATGTAGGTAAATATTTAAATATTGTTCTCAAATATTTCCTTCTCAACGTTGCGCTTTTCGCAATGCCACTAGAGAGATTCACTGTGAATGTTTGATCTGAAAATGTCTTTTCAGAAATTTTGCTATGCTTTTAAATATCGAAGAGCAGAATTTTTTTTTTCTGAAATAGACATGTTGTGTGGGATTTCCACATGAATCAAACGTAAAAAGGCGAAAATAATTTTATTTTAAAAAGGTGAGAACTGTTTGTGTAAAAAGGAAATTATTAATAAAATTTAAAAGATATTTTATCATATTATCTCTCATCTGTTGTAGATAAATATGGTGTTTTCTTTTATTTAAATCATACTTGTCAAATTCTAAATAGTTTTCTTAATATTTACAGCATTTTTTTTTATAAATTTTCTTCTTAGTCAGTATTTTAAAAATTTAATACGGTTTTAAAATTCATAATTTTGAATAAAAATATATTATCGTTTGCTGTAATTAGAATTTGTGTTATTAGTTTATTTTTCTCAACTTTGACATTTCAAATAAAAATTGTTAGTTGCATTTTCATTGATTTTTGAAATAACAAATGATTATTAAAGTAACATTTTTGTTGCCTCTTTTTATATGTATATATCTGCTCTTTAGTTTTAAGTTTATAATTCCAAATAAAAATAATTAATCTTTTGCTGCAATTATAATTTCTGTTATAAATTCATTTTCTTCAGTTTTTAAATTTGAAATGACAATAGCTTTTAAAATGCTGCAATATATAAAAATTTTATTTATAATGCCATTTTTTCTCCTTAATTCTGTTTGAATTTCTGCGAGAATTATAGAAATGGTATTTAGTGCTTAGTAACTCTGTTCGCTAAAAATATACATTTTTTTTGTTACTTTTGTAACTGCGTAGATTATTTTGTATCGTCATAGTTTTTTTTTTTTTTTTTTTTTTTGCTGATTTCCGAATTTTTGTTAGTTTTAATTAAAGAAAATTAGCTGCATTTTCATTTTTGGTATTTGCTGTGATCCGATTTCTGTAGACTACTGAAACTTTTTCATATTTTTACATTGTTAAATTGCATAAAATCATTAGTATAAACATTTCTAGGAATTATTTGTAAGAAAATTATTATTGTTTATGTTTGCGTCGATTTTTAATTATCAAATATATATTTATAAGAAAATTGAAAACAAATAACAAGGATTTGAAATATAAAGTCAGAAGTTCAAATAATAAATAATGTTGTTTTTCTTCTGAAGTCACAATTAAAATGTCATTTATCATAGATCGCATTTGTGTTTCGTTATCAATGAATGGATTTTCAATATTTTACTTATAGAAACAGTTTCAGAATATTCAGTGAATTTCAATATTGCTTTCAAGTGATTCAATTAATTCATATATTGAATTCGTATTTTTTAATTTAAAAATATTAAAAATAAAAAAATAAAAAATATTTAGATTTTTTAGTTTATTTTAGTAAAATATCAAATATCACTTTAAATTAAAGTGATTAATCCATATATTGAATTCACATTTTTTTAAATTTATTCATGTCAATTTATATTCCTAATTTATTTCCGTAAAATACCAATTATAGGTTTAGATTAAAATGCATATTTTACGCAAACCTATGCAAAAATTCTTATTTCATTAATAATTTACATCTAAGAAGGATTAAATAAAAGTTCGGAGATAGTATTTTATATTACACGGATTTAAACACAGATTATATAAAATCTTGCATAAAACTAATGACTAGCGCTTTAAAATATTATATTATTATCCTGACTAAATATTATTATCCTGACTAGTAAAAGAATTATTTTTCTCGTTCTCTTCTTCATATCTAAATCCAAATAACAAAACTCCGAACTCGGCAGTTTATTTTGAGCAGATTTATTACTGAATAAACTGCACCCCGGCTTAAAATCTCAGATAATGTTTTGCATGATTTCAAGTTCATTAATTTTCACCCTAATAATTCTTTCTTTTTTAGACTTTCGTATTTCGGAACAACAAATTACTCCAGAAAACGCAGTGATCAAAAAATAAATAACTAAAAATATCAGTGACAAATTGAAATTCTTGGGTGCTTCATTCACGGTCGACATGACTCGCATCACGAGTGTTCATAACTCAAAAGACAATCTAGCTAAAACACATTTTCTCGACTCTTTGGATCTTTGTCTTCTGGTTTCTGTGTTATCGCTCTCTGGCATGGCTGTGAAAAATACTTTTAGTTGTCCTCAGCCATACGAAAAGATACAAAGAGAAAAAGAAAGATTTTTCTTTTAGTCTATCTGAGAAACATATTTCAGAGGTATTGCAGAGTGATCTGAATTTAATAATCTTTTGGGTTTTTTATAAGTGCACGTGTTTTAAAAAGAATATTATGTGATAAATGCATTTTCTATGAGGAGAGGGCGTATTCTTACTTAAATCAGCATGTTTTTGATATTTCAATATTATTAAGTTAAAAAATATTTTGCATTAGGGAAATATCTAAAATACTAATACATTTATAAGAAAAAGACCGGTTAACTTTATATGAAAACGTTGTTTTTACTTTAACAGCCAATACATCTGAGTTACACATCTTATCTAATTGAAAAGTTATTTTTATTTCTATTTTATCCGTGAATCAAATCCAATTTATTTTGAAAACGAATGGCTTAAATTTGTCTATGACCTATCAATTCAGTCATTCAATAAAGACTAATAAATAAATCATAGATACACTTTTAGCACAATATGGTGTTATATGTCTTAAAAATCATAATTATTAAATAAGACATGGGAACAAAAAAAAATATTATTAACATGAGTTTCCTAATTAGAATTCTCGTAAGATTTAAACTGAAGATGAACGAAAAAAGAATCACAAATCTCATAAATATTATTTATGAAATGCTTTATTTCATTTATTGTTAAACATTTTTTGCACAAAAGAAATTTTATCTTCAACAGTTAATAAACTATTCAAAAAATCAGATAATAAATCGTATCTAATTAAATTGTTCCTTAATGCAAATTGATTCACTTAGATAAAATTTGATGCTTAACAATATTTTAAAATAGATAATTATTAGTGCTAAGCACTCTTCATGATTTTTTTTTATTCTCGGTATCATTCAAACATATTCTGCTTCACATTTCTATAAATTTATTCATCCTCTATGTTTGAGTCCTACAAACATATGCATAGTGATGTCAAATATGTAAGCGTAAATTTTTAAGACACTATAAATAACAAAAATCTTAGTTTTTATCTTCGGGGTATACTTTTTCTTCTTGTACTTCACCCTGGCCTTTATTTTCATCTTTTTTTGTCATATTCTTGCGTATATTAAACAAAATATTGATTTTTGACTCCGGCGTCCTGGCCTAGGGGTAGCGCGTTTTCCCCGTGATCTAGACGTTCCGGGTTCGAGTCCTGCTTCGGGCATGGTTGTTCTCTTCCTTCTGTTATCTCTGTGAGGTGCGTGAATGAGCCCCCCTGTAAAAAGGGGACGTGCAAGCGAGTGTGTGTGTGCTGTCTTCATTTGAGCTATAAGTCAGACTTCTGCCCTAGGGGGCTCAGGGGTCTTTACCCTCAGAAGCTACTGTGCAAAATTAGGCTTAAAATAGTCACACTACAAAAAAAAATTGATTTTGACATTAAACGAAGAATGATTTCAGATTAAATAAAATCTACTAAAATGTCTTTATCGGAGAATCAACAGAAATATATCGTCAGAATAATAAAATGTGTACATTATAGTTTAGTTAGAGAGAATAAAAAGTAGAAAAAATCTTTATTGCATTTACAGCTTTAAATTTGAACCTCATGTGATAAAACATTATAATCATTCTGTTCAACACTACATTTCATTGATAAAAAAAATATTGAAATTCATAAAAGCCACGTTTTATAGATTTAATTAAAATCATCTACAGAGAAATAAACTCATTCAAAAAGATCAAAGAAAAGTAATCCATTTTCATTCATTTCTTTAAATCTGGGTCTTTTAGTTCTTCAAATACCATAATATATTATTCGACAGTAGAGATTTAATAAAAACAGAACAAGAGAAAAATTATTAATATGAAACTTGGAAAAGAATTTAACAATCACCATTTTTTTTTTTTCAAATCTGAATAGTCATTCGCTAAAATTTTGCAGAATTAGATTTTTAGGTTTTCTTTTAGATCACAGTATAATGAAATTCATAAGCCTTTTCATAGACTTACAGAAACATAATCTTAAAAATTAGAAAATAAAAAAAAGCTTTGTTATCTTCAATCTTTTTTTTTACATTTCATTTCAGTGAATAACTCCGATCCTGCCAGTTTATTTTAAACAGATTTATTACTGAATAAACTGCATCCCTGCTTAAAATCGTCAGATAATGCTTTACATGATTTCAAGTTCTTTAATTTTCACCCTAGTAATTATTTCTTTTTTCTGCTTCCGTCTTTCTGAGCAACAAATTACTCCAGAAAAACGCAGAGGGCAAAAGAGAAAAAAAAATATGTAAATACCAGTGACAAATTGAATATCTTGGATGCTTCATTCACGGTCAACATGACTCGCATCACACATTTTCATGACTCAAAAGACAATCTAGCTAAAACACATTTTCTCGACTCTGGATCTTTGTCTTCCTCTCCTTGCTTCTGTGCTATAACTCTCTGGCATGGCTGGAAAAAATACTTCTAGTTTTCCTCATTCATGAGAAGAGAGAGAGAGAAAGAAATATTTTTTATTTTAGTCGAGCAGAGAGACTTATTTTAAAAGTAGAATATAGTGAGATCTGAATTTAATAATTTTTTGCTGCTTTTTTTATAAAGGCACTTATTTGAATATATTGTATGATAAAGGCATTTTCTATAAAGAGGGTGCGTATGAAATGAATTTTTAAGTGAATATTCTTTCTTATATCAGCATATATTTAACATTGTAGTATTATTAGGTTAAAAACGTTTTGCGTCGGGGAAATATCTGAAGCTCTTATACCTCTACAAGGCAAATTGTGAAGACCAATTGGCTTTATACGAAAACGATATTTTTATATTAATATGTCAATATATTGAATCACACATCCAATATATTCTTTAGTTAAGTTATTTTTGGTTTTCTCGTATCCATAAGTCTTCAGTCATAACTAAAATATTTTGTTGAAGATTATTTGCTGCATTTTTTTTTATGTGGGCACGCTAGATTATATTAAGCGAATAATTTAAAAGAACCATATCCAATTTATGTTTAAAGCGTATGACTTATATTTACGCCTATCTTTCCAGTGATTCAATAATTAATAAATAAATCTTATGTGATCTTTTAACTCAATATTATATTGTATATCTTAAAGATGCTTTTAGGTATTGTAGATACTTTGTACTTTCTTGTAGATAATGTAACAATAATATTAGGGGATATTGTTTTATGCCATAAGGATAAAAAATCAAATTCCACATTTAATTTATTGTTATTAATCCAGTGAGAGATAAAAAGTATTTCTTAAACTGAGCAATTTATTCCTCATAAAAAAATCAAACCAAGTTTTCTCCTTAATATCTTTCCCATTCGATATTTCACGATTCCAAAATTCTGGCATTTACTATGACCAATGGTTGTTGACAATTACTGCTATATGATAAAAGAACGGTAGGTTTGGTATTCGATTCCTGAATGGACCCATCAGTATGTGGATTTAGTTCATATTAAATGTCTTAGATCAAATATCCTCGCATTGCAATGGTGTGGTATTTGAAAAGGACTAAGCCAACGTATGTTAACCTCATCAACCTCTGACTAGGATTCAACATCATGAAGTCTCTCTAAAAAACCTTTTTATAATATCAAAATATAGATGTTAAAGTAGCTAAATTAAATCTAAGGATTAATTAAGATGTTAAGATATTAACAAATTTTTAAGGAAATTCATTATAATTTTTCACCAAATGCAAACCAATTTCAAATATTGCATTTAACCTCGTTTGCGTTTTTAACATTTCATTTGAGATTCTGCATTTTGATGCGGTTAATTCAAAGTTCCTAAAATAAATAAATAAAATTAGCAGTCAATTAGAAGCAAACGATAATTAAAAATAAATATTTACAACATAATATGTTGTTTAAATATTTGGAATAAATGTAAAAAGATTTTTATGAATTATTTAGGTGTGTTTATCTCATATAAAAATACTGTGAATATTTTGATGTGCTTTATTAACAAAATCAAGAGGGTTTTCTTTGTATATGTATATATATATATATATATATGTAATGATATTTTAACTCTAATTTCAATTTAATTAATTTTCATAATAACTTCATCTTAATTTAGCCCATAGTAACTTCATTCTAAAATATTCTCTTATTTCGTGATCCAATTCCACTGTCTCTACTTAATTCCACTGTCTTAAAAAAGTCGACAGGATTTTTTAATATGTAATATTATTTGTTGTGAAGCATGATGCAGTTTGAAGACAATGAAGATACTTTTAATTTCGTGACGTCGTTTTATTTCATTTTGAAGAAGCAAGCATATGTACAAGCGACGAGCACACAGAACGACACACGAAAGGAATGAGGAAAAAGCTCTTGGACATTTTATCCCTGGTCTTATATAACCTATGATTTCGATAGGGATTTTCATTACACGGGTGGACAAGGTAGGGGAAACATAGGGAGATTTTACAAAAGAATTTGCTTGATCAGCGGTATGTTATCTCTTCACGCGTAGTGTGGGAAAGTTAGATTTTAGCTGATTCAACAATTTAACAAATCTTCTTTTGAATTAATTAAGTAGAGACAGTGGAATTGGATCACGAAATAAGAGAATATTTTAGAATGAAGTTACTATGGGCTAAATTAAGATGAAGTTATTATGAAAATTAATTAAATTGAAATTAGAGTTAAAATATCATTACATATATATATATATATATATATATATATATATATATATATATATATATATATATATATATATATATTATAATGATATTTTAAACTCTTAACTTAATCCAAATTAATTTCCAAAACTTTATTTTAATTTAGCCCATAGTAAGTTCATTCTCTTATTTCATGATCCAATTCCACTTTCGGTTTAATTAATTCCTTTGTAAAAATAATGCGCCATCAGTACTATCAAATGAAAGTGATACTTCCGTTGCCCTTCTCAAGGTCAACACATGTATTCCATTGGCGCGTGGCCGGAAATCCTATGTTATATAAGACTTGTGATCATTTGTTCGTCCCTTTCTGCGCCTGCTTGTAAATAAATTGCTCTCCGGAGATGGATATTAAAGAGAGAATAAAACGAAAGTAAAAATACAATGTCTCGTCTATGTCTTCAAACCTGCACTCTGCACCAACCATAATAATGTTACATATATATATATATATAATATAATAGCAGACGACTTATAAAATCTGACAATATGATGTGGTTTAACACAAATGAATCAAAAATCTAATACGGCATGCCTTTATGTTTCTGCTATAAAATCCTTTAATTATGTAATTGACTCAAAAAATAGCTTGTTTCGGTTTTTTATCAGATCTGGGTTTTTCGTTATGCTGTTTTGCTCCTGAATTTCCTTTTTTATAAGTAACAATAATTTTTTAAATGATTTAACTTTCTTAAAATAAAGTTCGCTGGTTCAAACTCCTCTAATCTGCATGTATAATACGATTTATAAAAAGAGAAAATCTATTTTATTTTTCATATATCAATTTTACTAATATTAAGGAGTAGAGATTAAGCATAAGAAAAAAATTGCTGAAAAAATTTAATAAGATAATCAAGAAAGTAGGTTAGATATTATCTTTAATGCTATTTCGGTAAACAGCGCTTGTTTCTGATAAAGAGTGTCCGGAAGTATTCTATTTTTTTTTATTAAAAAAAGCGAAAATAATTTTAATAAAAAATGAAACATCATTTTTAAATGAATTACTTAACTTCAATAATAAATAATATTATAATTCTTTAATTTTACTATAGTAGAAACCATAGGTTAAAAATTGCAGTTTCTGATTGAAACTAAACTACCCTATTATAGTAATCTTCATTTTAAATATTGTAATTAAATTTTCCGACATTGCAAACAAATAATTATGTTAAAATTGCAATTACCTGGTATATTTTCAATTTACTGTTCATTGTAACCAAAATTTTATTGACAGCTATTTCATCTGTTTTCAAATCTTTATTGTTTAAAATTCCGTGGCTTTGGGTTAAAATTCCGTGGGTTAATGAATTGTTTCTCTAATCCTTTCATCTTAGACAATGAAATAGAATTAATTTCTTAGCAAACTTTCTAATCAAGAATTGAAATTTGTAAATTCATTAAAACTTTAAATAAAAATTAGTACTTTGTTTTAGTAAATGACAGCCTAGCAAAATGTATCAGAAATTCGATTATGTATCGAAATCCTATTTTGAAAATCGTTATGTAAGTGTTAGTGATAAAAAATTTATCTATTTAACATAAAAATAGTAATCCTTCTAAGTTGATAAATACAATATTTAACAAAGTTCGGAGAAGAAAAACTTTTTACAGAGAGAAAATTAATTATCAGAATTCAATTATTTTGCAATTTCTCAGCGAGATTGGTTTTCGTAAAAAACAATAGGCTGAATTGTGTTGTGAATTAAGTTTCTTGCTTTGATGTAACTTTCATATAAAATGTACCGCTAATTAATCGGTGCAGGTTTAGTTGCATAAACATTGAGTGTTTTTTGATAAATAGTTTGAAAAAAATATTCAAAAATGTAAAGAAATCCCGGAGGACTATTTTTCACGAATATTCATTTACCGAAGCTAAAATACAAATAACTTCAATTACTTAAAACAAGAAATACATTACAAAAAAAAGATACTATTGTTTCTTTTACTTAGATACTAAACATGGTCACTTATGAGTTGAGATTATGTGAGTAAGTTATATCAAATGATATAACTTCGTCACCCATCTATTGATAACCTTTAAACCAACAAAATTTAGACAAAATAACTATCAAAATAGCTATCCTTCAAAATAACTATCGAGAGCTAATCTGCATTATTTTGTATCAAATGATTTCATCGATTTACAGTTTGTCAGTTCCATTTTTGATGAAAGATTTTGAATTCCTTTTATAAAACGCCATGAGTTGCTTTTGTATATCATCCTCGAATTTTAAATTTTTGCCATTTAAGATATAATTCAGAGACCAAAACAAGTGATAATCAGATGGAGCTAGATCGGGATATTAGGGTGGATTTTCAAGAATTTCCCATTTCCACTCTTGTAATTTTCTTGGAGTTTTTTATGCAACAGGTTGTTTAATATTGTCATGAAGGAAGATTATACTTTCCTCCACGATTCGTTTAAAATTTGATAAAATCCCTAAATATAGTTGTGATTCCATGTACCAAATTTCAGCCATCTAGCTCAAAGCCTTTATGCGTTCAAAGAGAAACAGACGAAATGCTTAAAATTTGTTTGTAGAACTCAGGGTAGCCAGAAACGCAGACATTCGTCAAAATCTGGAGTTGGCATTTTTTGACAAGTACAAGGCTTTCCTTACATTTCCCACGTAAGGCAGTGAAAAAAAACATTATTGATAGTTTTACTTACGCTTAATATACTCATTCGCATATTACAAAACTTACTATTAGCTCAGGTGTGAATTCAAATCCGCTAAAAGCGATTCGAAAAATATTTTTCCGTATTTTACTATTGATTACCCTCCTCAAGGTGATGCAATCTCCATCATGATTTAATATCAAGATATGCTTCTCCTTTGAATTCTTTCTTATAAATGATTGAGAAACAGATTTCTGATAATGATTTACGGTTAAAAAAAACCCTCTCTATTCATTTTGAAGCAAAAACACAAAAGTGGCGACACGCTTTTGTGAGGATATCTTCCGATCATCAATACCGTTTCCGATGTTAAAGGGTCCGGTGCTTGGAAAAATGAAATCCTGGAAGATATCCATCAGACTGCACGTCGGCATTCTTCGATACCTCCTTGATGGAGTGAGACGATCCATCTTGCAGAGCTCCACGTCAGAACAAGATCATCACCTCCGTTGACAGGACGTTTAACGTTTCATCCTGGTTCGCATGGAAATCCACGTACGAATGGTGAAGAAAAAAATGATAATATATCCTTTTTTTCCGACTTTGAGTAGGATGCAAGTAGGGATGAAAAAAGAAACCTCTGATTTCATGTTTCGAGATTTGATTTTTTTGAGACTTAGAAGCGAAATGAAAAAGAAAATTTCCTTTTGCGTTCCGTTCCGCTTTAATTGTGACAGACTTTGCTTAATTTCATCAGTCATATAAAGCGGTAATTTAAAAAAAGAACTTAAATTTTCAACTAGATGGCGCAGAGACTGCGAATTTATTAATTCCTCGGACAATTCATAAAATGGCAAACACTATACAAACTAACAGTAGCTTAATATAATTGCTGAGGTAACTATTGCGGCGGATTTGTAGTATTCCTTCTCTGTTCAGTAAGCTTCATGGTAAGACGGATAGTTGCACAGATAACTATAACGGATACTCAATGGATGCCGAATCAGTGACCTCTAGCCTTGGCAAACATTTGGCGATTTTGGAGTCAAAAATGAAGGACCCAGAATATTCGAGATTCTTCGTGATAGATCCATTAGGACTCGAATCCAAGCATTTTTCTTGAACAGTCGATACTCTTTCACAGAGACTATAAAAACTTGAGAGACGGAGTCAATAGGGGAAAAGGCGGACATGAATAGACGGCTGTTGAACTGAGCTGAATCGAGTAGTTAAGCGAAGTCATCAGCTTGTTCTTTCTTGACTCTTTATGCTATTTGCAGTATTTCAACCCTTTGCACTAAGAAAAATAATTCGATTTATAATTATTCCCTTAATATATGAACTTGTCTATTACTCCAAAAAAAAAATACATAAAATTGTTTTAAATTGAGTTTTCCTGAAAAATGAATTTACATCTTTTTATCATTTTGTAAGTATTTTTAACAATTGGAAATTTAAATAAAAATGTCTATGATGCACCATCTTGAATGGTGCTAGAGAGAAAACATTCGAGTGCAAGATTTAATAGTGATTTTCTACTTGTGCTTCTGGTAGCTAAAATGATACTCTTATGTAGCGTCTCAGTGTTTTGCTAGTACATTTTCGATTTTTGTGTAAAATAAAGCATCTTTATCCATTATTGACAATGTTGTACTTTTTCATTGTACAAATCACGCACGAATGTTTTCCTCGAAGATATTAATACATTCTATCTTGATTTTTTTTTCTCTGAAAGTAAAAATAGTACATTTTCTTTTTTTTTTATCTAAGGTCTTTGTGAAAACAAGAGTTATATTTTTCGTTACCATTTATAGTACTCATAACTTAATCTAAAACGAGTTTCTTCAACTAATGCAAATTAAATGTGGACATTTTTGATGAAAAAGAATTTTTGAAATGGAAATAAAGTAAGTATAATACAAAGCTTATATTCTTCTTGCCTGAAAACGTATGATATCTCGCATGTATGACAAATTTTATAAAGATTCATTCTGATACAGCGTTCCTACATTTTTTCCACTCTTATTGTGGAGACAAGTTTAACCATTAAAAAGACTTTAATCGTAAAACATTTTGAGAAGATAATCAAGAAATTATTTTTAGTAATAACTTTCGTTCTCTTTGAGAACTGGAACTTTAACTCTTAGAAGTTCCAGTTCCCAAATAGAACAAAAGTTATTATTAAAAATAATTTCTTGATTATCTTTTCAAAATGTTTTACGATTAAAGTAAAGAACGATTAAAGTTACGAATAAAGAAAATTAAAAATCGGGTAGGATATTTAATTTTCTTTAAGGATTTGACAAGAAAAAGGCGGAGATTAATTTTTATAAAACAATAAATACTTCATTCTGGCTTATTACTTTCCAAAAATAAATAACATAAAGAACATTCAATTTAACAACAATGAACAGGTAATTTACTTTTTCGATTTAAAAATAAATTACTTGCACAAAATAAGAATATCGGATGATAATTTGATATTAACCTCCTTCGAAGATTATAAAATAACTTTTTGGTATTGTCACGAAATAGTCTTGTGTTAAAAAATCAATTCAATTCCAGTTTATTAGATTTAAAGGTGTTAAGAACTATTTAATATGTTTTCGAAACTTTGCTATTTAAAATTACGCAACTTTGCATTCTTATAAAGTATGTCTCTTAATTATTCAATATTACACAATCCAGATTAATCAGTTTTTCTGAAACTTTCTGAACGGGAAATAAAATTTAAAATTTCGTTAAATGTTAAATTAGAAGTAAGACTTTTCTGTGTTAAATATTTGCATAATAAAACTAGGCACAAATTCCATTAATTTCTGAAAATCATTGTTATGCAAATATGATTTTTACAAAATGCATTAGTGCGGTATAAAAGCCGAAAAGTAATAACCCTTTTAGAAACAACTTTTACAGAGGAACTCGGGAAAGGAAACGTTGTTACTGAGAGAAGATCAATTATTTTGTGATTATTTGGCGAGATTAATTATTTTCTTCAAATAATTTTCTGAGCAACATTAAATCTCTCATCTGGAGTAGAATTTGCATATAAAATATCCTATTTAATACAAGATGCAACACTATATTGCTATTGAGCGTTTTTATGCGAAGACTGCTTAGAAATTGGAGTAATATATATATTGTCGCAAAAGGGCTACCTGCACATAGTGTGGCACAGAGGTAAAGTAAGCGCTTGCAAAGCACAAAATAGAGGGTTCGAATCCCAGCCGAGTCGCATTAATTTAAAAGGTGAACTTTAATTTGAATTTCTTATTCTTATTTTTTTTTATTCAATTGTTAATGTTCTAGAAGTTTCAATAACCTTCTTTACAATTCTAGTTTATTTTGTAAAGGTATAAATTCTGAGTTCCACAAGCAGTGGAATCAATTCTTCGCTTGCATGTTAAGAGTTGCTTAAAGCTAATAATGTTGATATAGTGTTACTTTGTGATCTGTTATTCTTTGCATCTTCGTGATGATATTGTTACAAAAAATTTTCTTCTACAAATATTGCAAATTAATCGTAATGACGCAGCACATTTAAATTCTAGTTCAGCAGCTTGCTTGCCGTCTAATCCTCCAGTTTTTTTACTTGTCGGCGACTCAGACTCCTCTCACACACAACTTCTCACGATTCACACAATTTCATGCCCGGTAGCAAAATTACAGATTTGTAACAATATATTAACCTTATGTGGGCGGAAAGATGGAACTTTTGGTATTTTAACTTCGATTTATTTCACCACGGGAGCCATATTATGTACAAAGAAAAGGCAAAAAGTGATGTGTCAGTCTACATTGTGGTATAAGAGCAAAAGAGACAGAAATTTTTCCCTTCAGTAATCTTACAATGTGATTTTGATAGGGATTTCTTTACTTGTGTAGGCATAGGAAAGGGAATCTTTGGTATCTTTAAAAGAATATTTTAGGCATTAGGGATTTTTATCTCTTCACTCGGAGCGTGAGAAAATGCTGAAATCAGCAGTTTTCTAGAGCTAGTGTTAAAAATAATTAAATAAAAAGTGGGAATCGTATCTGGAAATAAGTGAATATTTTTGAATGAACTTTATATGAACTAAATTAAAATTAAAAATCAGGAAATTAAGTAAGATTTAATTTAGATTTAAAAATCATTACGTATAGTATTCAATATAGTAAATAATACCTAAAAACGGAGAGATTTTTAAAAAAAAATTCCTGAAACAACATCAAGTACCTGCAATTATTTAAAAACAATTACAAATTTTTGCTTGCATCTAATATGCTCGTTCACAAAGAACTTGCTTAATCTGAGCTCGGATGTGAATTTAAATCCGCTGAAAATGATTCTAAAAAGATTTTATTATTGATTATATACCCCCATGTTATCGAAATATCTATCATGATTTTGATCATCCATTTCCCATCATGATTTCTTCGTCCATTCTTTCCTAATAATTGATCAAAAAAGGATTTCTAATAATGATTTATGTTCACAAAATACTTGACCTTTCTTGCATTTTGAAAGACGAAAACGAAGCAGGGGCGCATCGCTGCATTTGTGTGAACATCTTCCAGCCATCAATGCCGTTTCAAGCGTTAAAGGATCCGGTATGTGTAAAAATAAAATCCTGTCAGATATCTATCTATCTATCTATCATATTGCACGTCAACTTTCCTCAACTCCACTCGGATGGAGTGAGACGATCCATCTTGCCAGAGCCCGACGTCCGAACAAAATCGTCGCCTCCTCTGACAGGGCAGTTAACGTTTCATTCTGGTCACATGGAAATCCACATCGAAATGGAAAAGAAAAAACATTATACATCCTTTTCCCAGTTTTTTATTGGGATATGAGTGGAGGCGGAACAGAAATCTCTGATATCATGTTTAGAGTTTTGCTTTCATGAGATAAAAGATAGGAAATGAAAGAGATAATTTCCGTTTGCTGATCGGAAAGTTTTGTCTCTATTTCCTGAAGATGAGTGTAGCTAATTTAATTTTTATCTCATTTTGAAGAAAAAATGAGTGATTAATACTGCTCGCATGTTATAATGTGTCTTGTGTTCAAAGTGGTTGACAACATGTTTTATCCTTTCATTTAGAATCTAATAATAGCTTTATTCTTTTTATGTCTTCCCCTATACATTAAGTTAAATCTTTTCTATTATAAAATTATTATTATGCTAATTATTATATTAATAGGCTATGCTAATTATTTTATGCCAGTATTGTGAGATTAGTTCCTTTATTTTAAATGTTTTCGAAAACTTAATTGCATTTATAGCTTTTCAAAGTAATCTTAAATTCTCTTGTATTTTCTCCTATTCAGCATATCTTAACCTGAGATATACTTTTGTATGAATATACTGAATCCTTGAAATATTTAAATTTTCTGTGCTATATTTTCTCTCTAAATGAAATCAGTGAATGGTTTTTATGACAATTTTCAAGCTAATTTATATATTAACAGCCTTTCATGGATTAATCGCAAAAGATCCTGCTCTGATAGGCTATTTCCTAACTGTTATTCACCAATGGCATGCGATTAGGAATACACAGGCACTTTTATTAAAAAGTATGCGAGACATTTTTGGAGTGACCACTCCAATTGTCTTTAATTAGGTGCAAAATATAGAGTTGTAAGAGAAGGAACAAAAAAGAGAAAATATTTGTAATTTATCAAATGATTACTAAATCTTCAGGCAGGACTATATTGGAAGTCTTTATATTGCACAAAAAATATGAATGGGAAAAATTTTTTAATACACAAAACGTTGAACATATAAAGAAAACTTATTATGAGGAGACAGCGTAAAAATTTTTTTAAATAATAATAATAATAATAATACTATAATAGGAACCCCTCCTCGTTCTCGTGTTTTGGTAGCTACTCGAAACGAGATTGTGAAGACTTGCTTTTGAATAGACATATTCAAATCAACAGTACTAATTCTGACATTAACCGCTTAACTGTTTTGTCCGAGTGTCATGCGTGCATCGATTTATCGAATTTTAATGGTTGTAAGCAAAAAACAAACCATTCATAACGATTAAAATTCAATATTAAAATTACTTCGAATACATAGATAAATCAAGTATTCAATGGATTTCCATTTGAATCAAAATAAGAAAATATTCCTAAAATAGAAGCTGTAATCCTATTAGATAGTAAAGAAAATAAAAGTTAAGGGGTTAAAGGCCCTGATGGTTGTAAAAATGAAATCCTGTTGGATATCCATCATATTGTACGTCGGTATATTTCAATACCAGTCTGATGGAGTGAGGCAATCCATCTTCCTGGAGCCGGAACGAGATCGTCGCCTCCGCTGACAGGACACTTAACGTCTCATCCTGAGCGGACAGAGATCCACGTAGGAATGGGGATAAAAAAACAAGGGATATATGTCCTTTTTTCCGTTGAGCTATGAGCTGAGCCGAAGAAGAAATCTCTGATATCATGTTTCGAGATTTGCTTTCTTTAGTCGAGAGGATGAAAAAGAAAAGGGGTAATTTCCTTTTGCTAAAGTGGGACTTTGGCCTTGATTTTGCAATGAGATTCATATATAATTTTTTTTATTATTATTATTTCTTTGGGAAACTCAGTTGCTTGAGTTGCTCATTGAAATGGAAACTTGGGTTTAATTATTGATTTTTCTTAAATTACTTATTCATAAATTTGATTTTTTTTAAAAAAATAAGCACCCTCTTCCTTGTCACATGGTTTTGCTTAATTTTTTCTAAGTCGAAATTGGAGATATATAACCAAATTAAAATTGGCAGATAGAATATAGCAATTTTCCAGATTGCGAATTTACCTTAAATATACATCAAGTTTTCTAAAATATTATTAATTCCCCTATGCAAAATTTCATTTATCCCATTATATACCGTAAAATGGTTTGGAAAAAAAATGAAATTCAGTTGTAAATCTAGAGAAAGTATTAAAAAAATAAGATAATCATGATAATATAGAAATATGAGTCTATCTTTATTTCAAATCAATTCCTTAATGATCGGTCATTAGAATATTGCTTTTCAAGCATATAAGCTGAAATTAAATCTTTCAAGAACGCTATGATTCGATGCAAAAATTGAATATAATCTGTACATTTCTCAAGTATTCTTTTGATTATTATTTGTATCATTAAAAAAAACATTCCTAGAACCAAAGGTATTATCCATTTAGATATTAAAATAAAAGTGTTAAGAAGTTAACAAATTTTAAGTTTGTGGCAATGATTTTATACATTAAACTGGTTAACTTTAATAAATCAGAAGAAAATATACATTTTACTTGATTTGACTTTATATTACAGGTTATACAAAAGTGAAATTAATATAAGCTAATCTTGTGTATTTATAATTGAATTCAACGATACAGGATGTCTAAATTTTATACCAGATTGTATTTCCTTCAGTTATGAAATAATTTACTAAAGTTATCAAAAATTATTACGATAATAAGTATTATTCTTTAACTTAATGCTAGCATTTTATCATTAATTTCATTATTCTTATTTTTATAGCGCATATTCTAGTAAAGGAGTACTAAATATGTCCTCAAATTGTTTGTTTTGCAGACATTACTCTTCATTACTTCCTTCTGAAAACCATATCTCGATAAACAAACATAGTGTTCGTTTTCGTATTCTGAGACTATCACTTTTCGACGATTCTATCTCATTAAGGGGAGAGACGCGGAAGGACGAGTGCATTTCTGGATTACTTCGTCATTCTTTGACCTTGATTTTCGGCCTATTAGATACTTTTTTGTTCAATTTTTTTTCATGTGTATGTGAGTATGTGGTCATTTCCGACCGCATTATTTTAATTTAGGCTCCGAGTAATCCAAGTTTATTTTATTGTTGAATGTAAACATCCCCTCCTTTCATCTTTTGTCTCACACCTATTTTGACGAATTAAACCCATCCTAACGCATGAGCAAAAGCGCGGAGGGTTTTAGAATCTGTTGTCAAACAATATGCTTCTTTCAACTTTTTTAACTTCTGGCGTTGTTTTTGTTTCTTTTACGTGCATTGTGGGTAAAATAATGACATGATAGTTACGATAAATTAATATTACTGCATTATATTGTTTAGAGTTTTATAATATATTGTTTAATAATGGAGTATAATTTTTAGAATAAATTAGTTTTAAAACTTGAATAGCTAGTGGATTGTTTCATATAAATGTAGCCTTTAAAGTATATTAACTTTTTCACCTTTTAGCCTGTAAAATATGGCGATTACTTCCGCTTTCTCACGCGCAAGATATATAAAAACAAAGTATTATAATTACCTAAAAGAAACATATGACATAAAGATATTTATAAATATTCGGAATGAAACTTTGAGTAAGAAACGAAAATGATTTTCTTAAAGTGGACATTTTAATTTATAATTTTAAGGTATCCGACTACGTTAAAACACTGGTTTTTGACCACATTGGCGAATTTTTCTTTTATTATTATTTCTTGTAGTTCAGGCTTTCCTCTTTCCAAAATAGTATTTTCTAGGAAAAGGAAGGTCTGATCTCTCATCCAGGATAATTTTAAACAATTTTTTAGCTAAAATATTTCTTTAACTTCAATTTTCTTAAACTTTAATTTTTATAAAAAATATCCATCGTTAACATGATATCTTAAAAACTAATAGAGGTATTTACATAAAAATTTCAGCGCGTGTTTTAAATACTGCGGGCAATGAAATGAACCAAAAGTTTTATTGTTGGTGAAATGCTTTTTCATTTATAGGTGTTTTTAGAAAAATTAAGTTGTAAATTTATGAAAAAAATGTATATATACTTACATTTTTACCCATAACTTTTTTGCATCTCAAAATGTTTCTTAGATTTTGGTTCATTTCATTCATCATTATATTCTATAACTTGTGTACAAAGAAAAATAGGATAGCTGCATAACAATTTTGTGTAGAGTATTAACCGTTTAGGTTAAATTTCATTAAAATTTACTACAAATTTTCCTATTTCTCAAAATATATTATATTTCCTAATAATTTTTTGTATATATAGTGTTTATAATTGACAATACATCTAAAAGCCATAAATAGTTTTTAAAAAATCCAATTTTTCAAAAATATTGCTTCGAACGTAGTCGGCTACCTTAAAATGCTATTAAATATTAAATTTCATTTAGATTTGGTAAATACTAAAAATAATAGTAGAATGGTATATGTTTTGAAGCAGGGTATTTCATATCAAGCACACAACATCACTGATAGATAAAATGTTGTAGGTGAAATATGCAAATTTAGTATGAGATCGCATAAACAATTTGAAATCAGATGCAGCTAATCTGCACAAATATTTTACAATACATTAGCTGTGCTCTTTCAAATTGTTGTATGCAATGTGTGATTGGTATATATTGTCACAAAATTTTATACAATCTTAGTTATGCTAGCTATCGTATCAAAATTTTATACAATCTTAGTTATGCTAGCTATCGTATCAAAATTTCGTATATTTTGCTCTCTCTCTCTCTCTGTCTCTCTGTCTCTCTCTCTCTCTCTCTCTGTCTCTGTCTCTGTCTGTCTGTCTGTCTGTTTTATATGTTTTGATATAACAACGATAACAAAAAAAACACATGAATTGTAGTAAATCGTTGAAATTTAAATGAAGTTTTTTAAAGAAAAAATATATTTCTTGATCAATATTTTTTGCTCTTATTAAATTTGTAGAGATTTTTTTTTCTGCAATCTGTTTTTTTTTTTTGTAATTTTTTTTTTATTCATAGTGTGACAAAAATTATATTTTACTTTAAAATTCATATTTGTGATTTTTTTAAGAATTAATGCTTATTGATGACAACAAAATTTTGGGGTATTTTTGGAAACTAATAAAGTATTAATATTGGGCGATTCTGTAGTACATTTTTTTTCTTACAGTTTCTTAAACTGCAATAAGAAAAATTGTTTAATATAAATATTGTTCATTTATATTAAAATGTTTATATAGATTTTTTTTCTTTCATATATGTAATTAGCATTTTTCTTATACCTTCTAATTCGTAATATAAAATGGCCTTAAAGGATATTTTGCATTACATAGTAAAATGTGATTAGATATCAAAAATTTACAAAAAATGTCACATTTAGAATTAGTTCTACAAGATTAATTAAAAACTAATAAATTAGAACAAGTTTAACAATAAAAATAAGAGTACGACTTTAAATTGTGTTTTTACTACAGAATATAGTGCATTTTGAATGAAATATTTCCACTTTTATCTGATTTAATCCTAATTTGTCTGAATAAATAAGAACAGGTTTTATGACTTCAGTTACAAAACGTTTAAGTAACATTTTTATAAATCAAAAACCCAGTTACTGATTCTTTGGTAATTATACGTTTTTTTCATTCTTCATTTTAATTAGATTTGTTTCCTATTTGTAAAGCTAAAACCTCGCTATCGATTTATCATTTACTTCCTGATGTGCTAAAGTGTCGATTAGTTCTGTACAATTGTACAATAGATGGTATTATACCACTGTAATATTTTCAGAACTTAATGATGAAGTAAATAAATTAATATAATTACATATTAATTCTAGATTAGAGGCATCATCTTTATAGTAAAGATAGTGATTTTCAATTTTTTTGTATTCTTAATAAAAAAAAATTTATAAATAAACGGATAAAAAGTAGGAGATAAGTTTTTTAAAATATGTTCGGTACAGATATATAAATACTGCATGATTCATAAGAAAAGGTAATAAAATAATAAGAAAAACTCAATTCTACTACAAAGTAATATTTACTTGACCAGATAAAAAAGCTACCACAAAAAAAATGTACTCTGCTACACAAAAAAAAGCCTTTGTTGTAAACTTATAAAAAAAATTCTAAAACATTTTTTTTTCTTTTTCAGGTCCCGAGGAGCCGCGAGTAAAAAATCCGAGATTTTCTTTAGAAGAAGTGATAACAGGGGAATACGAGCCCCGGCTTTTCAACGGATCTTGGATTTCTGGCAAGTATCTTCTTATTTTCTAGTGACCTTATTTTATATTTTTCTGCTCAGATTAGATTACTTAATGATATACGCAGCATTCTATTTAGACTTTTTTTAAAATGTTCCCAAATATTATTATTGCTTCTTTCTGAAATTTCGCTTTTATATATTTTATATTTTATATAGAATTTCTCAATGATTTTACTTGGCTATATTTTGTCATTCGATTAGTACAACATAGTTAAATATGGCTTGGTTTGGTTTGTGGTTTTGTGTGGTTTATTGACGCAAGAGCCACATTTGGCCATACTGCACCATAGTTAAATATGCCCTTTGTGCCAAAGCATTTAATAATTAAATAAATCGAGGTCCCATACTTCAAATAGTAGAATAAACAAATTTGTTATACATCAACCGGTCTGCTCATTAAACCACGAAAAGACACACACATGTTATTCTTTTTTATTAGCTAATGTGCAATAACTGAAATTGTCCAATGTGTGTATGATACAAGTTCACAAGCTCGATAACTTGTAACGGTGCTTTATTCCAAGAAAAACATGGAACATAAGATTTCAAGAACGCAGTCGAAATGTACGTGAAGAGCAGAACTTGTAGAAACTCACCAAAAAGGCAGACATATAATCGCTAATTTGGAAACAGAAATAGCGTAAACAGTTAAAACTCTCCTCACATATAAACTCCACACAGAGAATTCACTAAATCGCTCTAGATATTTGTTCAGGTTTTCTGGCAGGATATGGAATTCCCCAGAAGAATCTCCAGATTTCGGTTCCTATTGGAAGTAGAGGCAAAATTTTAGCACTTTTTTACATCTTTATTTGTATCTCTAGTTGACCTTCAAGTCAGTGTCATTGGTCAAGTATCAATTCAGCATCCGTTGAGAATACATAGAAATCACTTTTTCCAGTAACATTAAAAGGTAACACTGTTACCGATTCGTTGCAATAGATATATCTAAATGTAAATGTTAACAAATATGTATCCAGTTTATTTTAGCGTTCATATACTTTAACTGTAAATCTTTGATCTAAGCATCAAAGCATTAAAATAATGCTTCATATGTAAAAAAAAAAAGTAACATACATCGAAAATTTTATTCCCCATAAAAGCAAAAAAACCCTTAATGCATGCCAATAAGTTCAACTTTTGAAAAACAGACTTCAAAAACATTTTGCAATGCAAAGAAGGAAATTGCGTTTCCATTAGCCGGGCACTAATTTCGACCGGAACGGTTTTTCAAACGGCTCTTCATTACGGAGTCTCCAAATGGCTTTAGCATACTTTTCAATAAATTTTCCGCTGGGGCATTGCTTTATCTGGAAAATAAGCGCCATTACAAGATACAAATACGTTTATGGACTGTTGTCATTATGTGAGCTCGTTAGAGTAATGACGAGTTGTTATATCTTTCATATCATCGATTACCTTGTTACATTTTTATGTCTTGCTATCATTAGGAACTTAATACGGTACGATAATAAATTTGCAGTCTGTACTTAAACGTAAGAAAGTTGTTATATTATCTGAACTAATAATAAATGTGTGTTAGAGCTCTACAAGTTTCAACGCTTGATTTATTGCTACAAAAATGAAGGTAAATAAATTATATATGATAAAAATAAACATCTGAAAGCAATTATTTTAATTTAATATACGATTTTAACTGATTTGAATTTGTCTTTTTCCTTTCCGCGATAACTCCAGAAGGTATTGCTGATTTATACATCATTTTAAAGTTCAAAATTCTTCTTTTTTAATTATATTAATTTTATTTCATGCAATTTTATTGGAAGCAGGATGATTTTTAAAACATTTCAGCGTGATTTTCAGTAAAAGATTTCTCTACTGAAAATAACATATCTAATTTCATTTATTTAGGTCTTCTAGATTTTTTTTTTAGTTATCGAGTTTCTATACATACATAAGTTTATGCATATAGATGGTCCAGATCTTGACAGGCCTTATTCAAAATTGATTAAAACGTATACTTTGAGCGTTAATTTTGAGATCCTAGTTTCATTTTTCTAAGTTCTTGCGTTCTTTAGTTATTGCGCTCACATACATGCAAAAGTAGAGCTAAAAGGCAATCAATCCTTTGACGGTATGGAGATTGAATTCCCGGGGACCGAACCCGCGACGTTAGGGTCCGTAGCCGCGTAACATAACCACTAGACAAAAGTGATCACCCTCGTCCGGAAGCTGTTAAATGTCTTATGAAGCTACCACCACAGCGGATTTGACTTAAAATTTGATAAAGATCTACACTTCAGATGCTAAATTCCATCCATCTATCTCTTTACGCTTTGTAATTATCATGTTAACTTTTATTACAGAGTGAATTGAGTAGACAGATAAACTTTCTTTCAATCCATTTCATTCAAAATTAGCGTAGATAGCGTAGAAGTTAGCGTAGATAAACCGCGTGTAAATTAAAGTCAAAAATAACACTCGCCAATCTCAACTGGAGACTTTATTCAAGGAACTAAACCTTACATCTGTTTTTTTATCCACAAGGCGAAATGACTCGAATCATCCAGATTTAGAAAGATACAGAAATTATAAGCACATTCAAGAACGAATGAGAAATAACAAAGTAAATCAATCAAAACAATTTTTAGACAGCTTGCCTGCAGTCAGATACGAAATTGCGAACTGTCGCTTTAAGTTCAGAGCATTCCACCACTCAGCCATTCAGTCCGCGCCAAATTAGTACAAGTTTCTTTACAATATTATTGAAATCTATGGATTTGATATAAAGATCACATTCCGAATTTCATATGTCTAGTTCAAAACATTCCTGTTGTTGTTTGTTGTTGTTTTTTCTTATGGCACTTGCCACGGACAAGCCCGCTAAAACGTTCCTAAATTATTGGGTTCACAGTCAGACAGACAACCAACCAACAGACATAATTTCAAAACCGTATATATAATATAAAGGAAGATCTGAACACGGAGATTATAGAAAATCTCAAGCGTGAATTTTTTGGGTGATTCTCTGTGTATTCGTTCTTATTTGAGAAAGTAAAAAAATATCTATGGCATATTGTTGATATTGATTAAGGGACCAGAAAAAAAAAATATACGTGGTTTATTTTTTGTCATTTATTGACAGACAAGAAAACATTTTTGTGACATATTGCTGACATTGGTTAAGAGCCAACAAAAAAAACGCCTCCATGGCACATTGCTGACATTGGTTCAAGATGTATGTCAAGAATATCCCTCGGAGCAGTTGAACTCTATTATATCCAACTTTCTCTATATTGTTACAAAATTTTTCTTCTACAACGAATACCGCCAATCAATTATAATAATGTAACGCATTTAATTGCTATAGTTCAGCAGCTTCCTTGCTGTCTAATCCTCGAAGACCTTTATTTGTCGGCGACTCCGACTCATCTCACACACAACTTTTTACGATACACACGACTTCTCACTATCCACACAACTTCAGAGTGCCCGCCGTCTTTTATAGCTCCGGGAGGCGGGGCTAGAATCTTCAGACCAATCAGGGCGTACCTAGGTGTATCTTAGTTCCTACTGGATGGATCGTGAAGCTTCTCGAACTTTCCAGTGTAATCCATTTAGTCGCCAACCTCGCCAAATTCATCGCCAAGCCGCCAAATGTTCGCCAAATTTGTCGCCAAGCTCCGAGGTTATTGACGCGGCACCCACTCAACATGCACAGGACAGATCGTACAATTGTCTTTCTTACGATGACACTATTCGGGCCGGGTAGCAAAATTACAGATTTGTAACATTTGCGTTGTAGAAGAAAAATTTTGTAACAATATATAAGCATTATCGAGATGTGCATGAAATTTGTAGTTTTATTGTTTATGTAAATAGTGTTTATTGTTTATGAAAACAATTCATGGTAAATACTGTCTAAACAATCCTAAAGATAATTAACGGCAAGAAAATTTTGAAGCACGAATGATAAAAGCTTTGACATGACTTTCTGATGAAACACAAATTCAATATATTTAAACACAAAATACAAAATATATTGTTAATTGATTACAAATAAATATTTATTTTATGATATATCAAAAACCTTTGCAGCAAAATGTTTACCCACTAGCTGCCACGATCCCTGTTTGAGGGTTTTGGAATTTTACGTACACTACTCGGTGCCAAAGTATATTTGATACGCTTTAAATTGTGAATAATTTGATATTCTGTGTAGCAGAAAGGTGTGTCTATTATGTACTTCGTTTTTTTACAACAAGCGAACAAACGCGTCTGTAAATAGAACGTAACAGAATTGTCATACTTCAAGCATTTATTTTTTAGTTGGTTTTTATATGAAATACTGCACATATATATGTAGTTTAAAGATTATAGTAATTATCTGTGGCTTACTGGGTCTTTATTTTTTTAGTGAAATGATTTTATGGATCATTTTATAGCGATATCCTTTTCCATAAATATCAAATATTTTTAAAACAATATATAATTTGAATACAATTATACTGTTACACAACTTTTTGTGTATATTGTTACGAATTTACTTCAAATACCTTCACTACTACTACTAAGTCCGTAAAGTCACCGGGTTCGCTTGTAATGGGTGTATGGTGTGAAAACACAATCAGCAGGGCTCAGTAGAAAACAACATAAACACAAAGACACGGACGATGAATACAAAAACGACAAATATGTATAGCCGAGACGAACACACAGACAGTGCCCACAAGTAGTAATTTAGTAATAACAATGACCTCAGCACACAAAGTGGTCAGACAGAAACCAGCAGGAGAGGGGATCCTCGGAACTTCCCACTACGGTCTCTCCAAACGGCTGAAATTCTCCACTGTTTCCTCGCTTTAGCTGTATCAAACTGACGACTCAATACCACACGACTGGCTACTCCACACGCGATACGACGCTGCCTCCATAATAGACAACAGGACTCGGCTCACAGCTCGGTTCAGCAATAACTTGGGCTGCACACGACGTTGGCACTCCGCCGTTGCTTTTCTATCCTCTCGAAGACTCAATACTTGACATAGATTCCAATTACGATTTACTGCAGCTTGAGACTGCCGTCGATTTATAGTTCCCGGGAGGTGGGCCGAGAACCTTCCGGGCCAATCAGGCGTATCTCAGTTTCTATTGGATGGATCTTTAAAATTCTCGAAATTTCCAGCATTATCTATTTTGTTGTCAAATTTGTCACCAAGCTCTGGGATTACTGGCTCGGCACCCGAGCAGTATCCAATACAGATGATTGTAAATCGGTCTTTCCGGGGATAGAACTAACCATGCTGGGAAGCAGAATTACAGGTTTGTAACAATACATACAAGTGGTTATCAAAATAATGAAAACACCTGTGAATAAAAGTGACATTTTTGGGTAAGCATTAAAATATAATTATAACCACCAGCTTTTTTTATAAATAGCAATGTATATATTCTTGTAGTATGTGTTAGCTTTATTAAAATTCTGTAATTTTTGGATTTTTGTCAAAAGTGTAAAATGTTGGACCTCTCAGATTTTCAAAGAGGCCAAATTGTAGGAGCCCGTCTAGTTGGAGCAAGTGTGACCGAAACATCCCAACTTTTATGCGTTTCTAGAGGTACGGTGTCTAAAGTCAGGGCAGCATACACACAGCGTGGCAAGGCAAGCTCGGCAAAGCAAAATAGTGGGCGGAAAGAGAAGCTCAGTGAAAGAGATCGACGGATATTGAAGCGGATTGTAATGTCTAAAAAGCGAACAACTGCAGCAAAAGTGACCACAGAGCTCAATCCCTATATGAATACTCCAATGTCAGTGATTGCAGTTAGAAGGCACCTTCATAAACAGAACATTTATGGCAGAGCAGCATTTCCCAAGCCACTTCTCACAGATATCAATGGTAAACGTCATCTACAGTGATGTCACATTCACAGTACCTGGTCGATTGATAAGTGGAAGAAAGTGATATGGTCTGACGAATCGTGTCTCCCAGAATTTCACCAAAAATTGTCACAGAGTAATTACAGCATTCACAAACACATGTCGAGACCATGCGTCTATAAATAAATTCGATGATAGATTTATTTCCTCAGCTTTTTGATATATACAATTATGTGGATATAATCATATCTTAAACTTTTTCCATCTAACTCGATTAGTTTTTGAGTTAGATGGAAAAGGAGAGGAAGGACAGATTGTCAGACAGACTTTTCGTTAAAAGATTTCAGCTTAGAATTGGCTGCAGATTTGTAACTTTCGTACAAAAAAAAACACAACGTAACAAATTTTGCTCTTCCAAATGTGTTGCCTTTTTGATCACGTTAACTTGGGGAGGAAACAGTGACTTTAGGGCTAGATGATTCTTGGTTCCAAACCCGATTTCACCAAAGAACCACAAATGTAAACATTAATGTTACTTCTATTCAATAATCCTGCTGTACATTAAGCCCTGTAAGACCAAATGTTCTCCCGCTGGTATTTGTGAGGTTGTTAAGAAAGGCTTGCCGTTTCGGGTACTATCCCCGTCATCTGACCGTGGTACAAAATGTCGAGGTCCATCCACAAATATCTCTCGTTTTGCTTATAAGAGAGAAGTAATATAATAATTCAGGTTTAAAGAATCTACAACATGTGAAATGATCAAAACCAAATTCTTGGCGAATACAAAAGTTTATATTATATGAAAGTAGTGTGTAAAGGAACTAAAACATCAATAGTCACAAAATTTTATTTGTTTATAGTTTTACATGTAATAAAAGTTTACAGTTTTATAGTTTTACAGTTAGAATAGTTATACAGTGTATATAGTTACAGTTTTTATAGTTTTAAAAGTAAAAATTTTTTTTAAATTATTAGTTGCAGAATTCTATTTATTTTAATTTGATATTAAACACAATTTGAACAAAAAAAAGTAAAATAAAAATTCATAGTCACAAAGCTCTAATTATTTCAATAAAGCATTAAATTCTATATCATGAACCGTAAAATTCTATTATAATCCATTATTGCATAAAAAACATTATATAAGAAAGTAAAAAACATTAGTTGCAAAATTTAATTAATATATTCCAATGTTAATTTCTATGTTTACAAGAAAGTTAAAAAAATTGTTAGTCACAGATTTCTATTTATTATAATCTGATATTTCTTTTTTAATCTTTAAGACAAGCGACAGTCTATTTCAACAACTTTTGAAGTATACATCTTTAAATTATGAGACAACATTATAAAATACACAAATTCTATTAAAGTAAATCTATACTGGATAATTAAATACTGAGCATAATTATATATTTATATACATATTATCCCATCCAATGGATACACTTTTGGCCAAACTGCTCAGCATACACGTTAATACCTATATCATATCTTCATATAATTCGCACACATGAGATAGAATATACTTCCAGAATCTCTGAGGGAATACAAGTTTATGAATTTCGCAAGATCCCTTTGCTCATTTTTCACAGCTAGATTTTTTTTTCTGCTTATCTCTTCTCACACAATGGGCCGCTAGATTCCGCTCTTGGCTTATAAAGCTAACTTATGCATATTCCCTCGCTTCAAAGGACGAACTAAGTGCGAACTCCAGAATTTTCAGAACCAGAGATATAGAACTGCTGGAGAAAAAAAAATTACCCAATAATGCAAGTTGGAAGAGTTTTATAGTAGCATTTCTTTGCTGCAACAAAATATTTTCTGGGGATTTTGTCATCCTGAAATATATAAACTAGAATAGAAAATTCCGTTTTATTTTGGTTTTTTATTTTCAACAATACAGAGTTTGTGTTAAGTGCCTTTCCATTTTAATGGCGGAATTCCAAGATGCTCCGTTTTAATTCTTTTATATATTGTATTGGTTATGAGGGATATTTTAAACCAGCCGTCTTTGACGAGCAGCTGTTTCGTCGAAATTAATGATAACTAAAAATGTCAATTAAAATGTGAAATATTTTGTGAATTATTTTTTTTTAATTTCTGATTAAGACAGACATGCAACTCGAACTATATTGTAACTTTACGACAAATGCTATGCGTTTCCATATTTTTTTTCTGTTGTCTATATCAATATGCATCAAATTCTATCACAAAAAAGAGCTGCAGAATTTAAAAATAAGCTAGTATTAATTTTATCCATTGCTTGAAAGATTAAGCTTTAATTGCAAGAAGAACAAAATTCTAATAGCATAACTTATGTTGAAACTTACTCAACTTGGAAGTTTTATCTTCGTATATTAGTCTTCCATAACGCAAAAAAGCAAACTGATATGTAATATGAGCCTTATTGAAAAGGATTTGAGTTTAATTCCAACCAAAACTGATATCATAATAAAGATATTTTAAATTTATATAAAAAATAATAAGATGCGATAAAAATTATTATTTTAATTTTTCGGAAGTAACCTTGGGAAAACACCAAACTTTAGCATAATTTTAATTGAATGAAATTCTAATTAAAATTTTTAAAAAGATAAATGATTCCTAGGTGCACATTTCTATCTTACAAAGTGTGGGAGGGGAGCACGATAACTCAAAATACTTTGAGCTAGACAGTTCACATTTGGTATATACTCTTTTCACTAAATTTACAGATTTCTATCGAATTTTGAGGAACAGGATTCACAGGAAGTCCATCTGTTCGAATATAGGGCCGCGGTGGCCTGGTGGCAAGGTCTCGGGGGGGGGGGGGGTCTGTTGTACGCTAAATCCGTCAAGGCCAAACGTCCTCCCGCTGGTGTGGCGTGGTATGGACAGGGGGTGCCAGCTCAGATGTCATCCTCGTCATCTGATCGCGGTTCAAAATTACCAGGTCCGTCCCAAAATAGCCCTAGTGTTGCTTAAAACGGGGCGTTAATCTAACTAACTCAACTAATTAAACTGTTCGAATATATGTTAACACGGTAACTTTAATATGGAGAAATATTGTTCGGTACATTAGATATATATATTTAACATCTATAGTGTAGAAAGACACCCGTCTTTCACACATTTTGAGAGAAATCCAACAAAGGGTTGACCGTCTGTCGGCCTGTACTTTCAGACACATGTAAATGCGGTAACTCAAAGTGGCAATGGTTTAAATATATCAAATTTGGCGTGAGATTTTCCGTCTACCATTGTAGTCTTGTGCCAAATCTTTATTTCAATCGGTTGAGAAAAACATGTCTGAAACTCAATTCCATTTTCAGATATTATTATAGTCTGTGTATATTCTGTAGGCGGTTCAAGGTCACCTTTTCTACCTCGTTATTGGTTGTCTGGTACCAGTAACGAGGTAGAAAATGTGACCTTGAACTGCCTACAGAAAATACATAAATGTGACCTTGAACTGCCTACAGAAAATACATAGACTATAACCCCATGCCAGGGATCAATCACCAAATAACTCGCCAAGAATGACACAATAGATTCAGTAAAAATGCTAAATTCACGCCAAAGTTAATATTTCGTCACTATTGTGCGCCAATATTAAGCAAGTCGTTCTCTGGCTTGATAAATTTGATAGATATTAAGCCTAACCTAATTAGCGTGGGGAAAAAAACTAAAGCCTTATACATTTTTTGCGGGATTTGGCCTCAGATTTTTGGCAGGAAAGTTAGTTTTTAATTAATAAAAAATTAACTACTCAATTAAACGGAATAAATAGTAGCCTATGTCCTATTCTAGACTATCATCTACCTCTGTGCTAAATTTCATCTAATTCCGTTCACCCGTTCTGACGTGATTGACTAACAAACATCCATCCAAACTTTCACATTTATAATAGTAGTATAGATTATACGAGAAAATTTTGGAGAGACCACTTTCGCTGGTATATTTAATACACACGTACTTTCCAATCGATGAATACGCAACTGGCCAACACTTTTCATCGATATATCCTTAATACTTAAATCGCATCCTCATAAAATGCACGAGTATGAGATAAAAAGTATAAATTTATAAATTTCATTTTTTTTTTCATGTTTTTTATTGCTATCTTTTGATGCATATATTTTCTCACACAATAGACCACAAGACGCCAGTTTCGGCTTATGAAGTTACTGATGCATATCTCTTCGCTTCCGCGGTGAAAGGCTTGGGATGTCAGAACTTGCGAAATATACATATATAAAGCTGCCATAAATAGTTTGTCCCATAATGCAATTGGAATAGTATAGAAAAGTTTTATAATAGTATTTTATTGGAACAAAATATATTTTGGGGCCTTTGACGTCACGAAACGCTGAGGAACATATAAACTCCAGATTAGAAAATTTAATTTTCGCTTTTAAGTTCAACAGCGAGCGAGTTGCGAGCGACTTAAGAATCTTCACTTTGGTTGGGGAATTCCGAGATTTTCCGCTATAAATTCCTTTAGATATTGCATTGGTTACTAGTGAAACTAGAAGCATCGGAATGAACAAAAGCGTATTTTTAATTTGAAAATAAGTAAATGATAATCAATATTCATTTAAACCCAATTTTTACATAGACATATTATTAGTCAGCGTTGGTTCTTTCTAGTTATTCCGATGTTTCCTGTTCCAGTTATCCGATGGTTATTAAATAAACTATCAAAATTTCTTTCTCCTAGATTTTCTCATATACGTACTGGAAATTATACCATTTTGTATTTAACTTCGTAATATGATGAAAACTTATGGCAATAGCCTTCCCGCAATTTCCTCGCATATTCTGTATGATAAGCAATTTTGTATTATTTACCCTATGCCATTGGCAAACAATACTTACAAAAGAACCTTTTAGAGTATGATTATTCGATTTCTTTTGGAGATTAATGATTGGGTTGCGGTTAATACACAAGTATCAGAAATCCAAACAGGAATTTTTTGCATCATTTTTCTTGACCGATTAAGGTCAAAATTTGATACAAAACAACAATTATAATCACAAAGTTACTAAAAAATTTCACATATTTAAGTCTCTGTGTTTAAAAGCTATCGCGTTTAGATGTTAATGAAAGAACGGAACGACAGATGGTCAACCAGTTGACTGATTTGGCTCAAAAGACATAAGGTAAAAATTAAAACAAATAATTGAAAATAAAGAGCGCTTTAAATAAAAAAAAAGAGAGTGTTATGAAAAAAAATTTTGGTTCTTGGTTTTTCGAATTTCGCACTATGCCAAATAAATTAAGAAGTAATTTTTCCCATTTGTTTAGCAAAAAAAAATGATGAATTTATCAAGAAAAAAATGAATATAAAATTAGCGAATAAAAATATTTTGATCATTCATATTTTAAATTGAAGAGTAATATTTGAGTTTAGTTATACTAATGTACCGGTTTTAAAGCAACACTAGGGCTATTTTAGGACGGACATCGTTATTTTGAACATCTGAGCTGGCTACACCTCCTCTCCAAACTTTCACACCACACCAATGGAAGGAGTTTTGGCTCTGACGGATTTAACGTGGACCAGACCCATGTACACGACGGTTCTTCGGTGGAATGGGGTCTCGAGCCAAAAAACCCTCGATTCCGAAGCCGAGACCTTACCACCAGACCACCGCGACTCCAGAGTAATATTTGAATAATCACATCAAATAATTTGAAGAAATATAACGAAATTAGAGTGTTTTGATTCAAGAATTATTGTTACAATTTTTATAAAAAATATCTTTTTTTTTTTTTTACAAATTTTAGAAAATTATCTCAGATATAAAACAAATTCCTTAACAACAATTTTTTCTCTCTTCAACGGTGAACAAAATTTTTTCTCTACAGTCATTTGAAGCTGAAGGATACTAGAGACCAGTGTATGCGAGAAATCATCCAAAACAATACAAAACATTTAAAATTTTGTATTTTAAATTTTAAAATTCGGACGTCGAAGTGTGTTAAATCATAATTAAGACTACCTATATGTTAAATTCCATTGATGTAAAGACAATAGAATTGTTTGGACGCTACAGAAACGTACACGCACAAACGCTTCCTCTTTTAAATATAGATATCGATATATAAATATTCCTCTAGAAATCATCCAAAATAATGGAAAATATTAAATATTTTTTTACTTTAAACTTCAAAATTTGGACATTGAGCTGCAATGAATCACAATTAAGGTTACTTATATGCCAAATTTCATTACTGTATAGGCAATAGATTTGTTTGGACACCGCAGAAACGCGCACACAAAAACGCTTCCTTTTATATATTGTTACGAATCTGTAATGCTGCTTCCCAGCATAGTTGGTTCCACCATCGGAAAGAATGTTTTACAGTCATCGGTACTGGACGGAGTCCGGTGTTGCATCGGAGGTTCCAGAGCTTGGCGACAAACTTGGCGACCATTTCGAGACTTGGCGACGAATTTGGCGACTTTGGTGCCAAAATAGGTTATACCCGAAACATCGAGAATTTTCCCGGTCCGTCCAGTAGGATCCGAGATACGCCTCGAACGTTCCTGATTGGTTGAGAGGCTTCTAGCCCATCCTCCTGAGACCTATAAAAGGAGGCGGCCGCAGCTGCTAGAAGACAGTAGTCGGAACCGACGGTAAAGAACTGGCCTTCCAGAGATAAGCGGAGCAGCGACGGAGTAAAGCTAGTGCTGAACTAAGCTGTGTTGTACTGTCTGCAGTAGAGTCTGTTGTATGCTTCTGTTTATGCTGTTTTGTATGCTGCTGTGTATGCTGCACGTCTCGGCTGAAGATAATCGTTTTCTGTGCTGTATATAGTTTTCCTCTTTGTGCTGTCCTGTGTGTCTTCGTGCAAATAAACGTCGTTGTTTTATTTTCTACTGCCGCCTGGTGATTGAGCGTTCTTCACACCATATAACTTCCACTATCCATACGAACCCCGGAAATTTCGTAACAATATATATATATATATATATATATATATATATATATATATATATAATATAGATATATATATATATATATATATATATATATATATATATAATATAGATATATATATAAATATATATATATATATATATATATATATATATATATATATATATATATATATATATATATATAATATAGATATATATATATATATATATATATATATATATATATATATATAATATAGATAGATAGATAGATATCGATATGAGATACTTTACATATCGATATGAGATTACTGTAAAAAGAAAGATTAAGATTTGTTTGAACACCGCGGAAATGCTTCCTTTTATAAATATAGATATCGATATGAGATACTTTAAATATTCCGCGAAAAATTTCCAAAATAATATTAAATATTAAATATTTTTACTTTAAACCTTAAAATTCGCTCCGTGCGCTGCATTGAATTACACTAAGACAACCTATATACCAAATTTCATTCCTGTAAAGACAATAGAATTGTATGTGTACCTTTGAAACACGCGCACACACAAACGCTTCCATTTATAAACATAGATATTAATATGAGATACTTTAAATATTCCGTATAATGATATATTTATAGACAGAAGCTCCCACCCGATGAATATTTATTTCAATAAAACTTTTCCTAGGCAACGCGTTAATACCTATTTCATGTACTCATAAAATGTACAGGCGTAAGATGGAAAACATTGGCAGTTCTCAGAGGAATACAAGTTTATGAATTTCATAAGATCCCTCTGCTCATTTTTCCCAGCTATCTTTCTTTTGTTGCTTATCTCTTCGAGCACAATGGGCCACTAGATACTACTTTCGGCTTATAAAGTTAACTTTATAAGCCATGTATATTCCCATGCTTCAGCGAAAGAAGTACGATGAGAGAGCCTTTGGATTTCGAAACGTAAGGACATATAAATATATAAAATTGTTATAAAAATATTGTTTAATAATGCGAATTGTTTGGAAGAGTTTTAGAATGTTATTTAAGTTGTAACAAAAAATCATCTAAAGCTCTATCATCGAGAACATATATAAATCGGATCTGAACATTTTGCTTTAAGTAGTTTAACTTTTCAATCCGATACTAGAGTCAGACAGAGTAAGTTATGAATGACTTATAAATTTACTATTTGAAGTTCAAGAATTTTTATCGTTTATTCTTTCAGATGCTGCATGGTAGCAAGCGAAACTTTAGGCCACTAAATCAAATTATTGCATTTCATTGTTAATCTATACTTATATAAAGCTGTGTGTGTGTGTGTGTGTGTGTGTGTGTGTGTGTGTGTGTGTGTGTGTGTGTGTGTGTGTGTGTGTGTGTGTGTGTGTGTGTGTGTGTGTGTGTGTGTGTGTGTGTGTGTTGGAGCTATACAGACCAGACCATTTGACCTACAGCTACCACATTTGGTACATGTATACCTTGGAGGTCAGGAATGTGCACCTGGGGTCCCTTTTTTTGAATTTTTAATTTTAATTATTAATTAAAAACTAACTTTCCCACCAAAAACTCTTTTCATTTTTCCCACCGCCAAATGAGTAAGGCTTCAGTTTTTTATATTTCCCCCAACAGTAATGAGACTAGGCTTAACATTTTACGGCCGATTATTTCAAACGATTCTGTTTATTTTCTTAATGTTTGATGCATTTAAAATTAAAAATTGTTAATGAATCGATCTTTCAGATTCATTCTGAAGTACTTCTGAATTAAAATAAAACAGAATAAAGGAAATAAAAAATTTATAATCTGCATAGCGTTACCCCAACTGGCGTAGAAAAATTCATGCATTTGCGTTACCGTAACTGGCGTTGAAAATTCACGCACGCGCATTGTGTTCTGATTGTTGACATGACAACCATTATCAACGGATGCGGTTTTGACTTAAATTATTTTTAGGTTAGTTGTATGCTTTTGTAATTAAATTGTATTTATGTTAGTTATTTATATATTATTTTGTATATGCTTATAGTTTTAAGTACATCGTTTTTAAGTAGTTTTTTTAACCTGTTTCCGACCGATTATTTTAAACGATTCATTTTATTTTCTTAGTGTTTGACGCATTTAAAATTAAACATTGTTAATTAATCGATCGGCTCATGATGAATCTGAGAATATTTAATTGAGAAATTCTTGAGATATTACTTAAATTAAGAAAGATATTCTTTAGTGCCCATAAAGTTTAAACGCTCAGTGACTCTGTTTTCAGTAATAATATTACAAAAATGCTTTGTTTCAGTAAAAAATAATATTATATTAATTGCAGATTAATCCTTTCCAATTTAATTTAAAGCATAAATTCTACGGGAGCTAACAGAAAACTAGAGAGATACATATTACGTTATGACTGAAGGCCTTTATAATATTATGAGTAAATTATATGACTATCAAAATTTGAAGTTTTAAAATATTTTGATGAAGAAGCTTTTAAAGTAGGAATTGCATAAAATATTTAATTATTAAAATTTTAACGATCATTAAGATTGGCGAACCAAGCTGGTCGCCAAAGGCGGCTAGTGAATAATAAAGCGAATTGCTTTAAAGATAGTTTTGTGGTCCTTTTAATATACTTATATCTTACTCAAATAAATTTTTGACCAATCTTTAATCTTTTTTAATTAAATGCACTTTAGTCTTTTTCCTGCTCAGCGTGCGGCTTCGGAACCGGAGGGTTTCAGGTTCGAGACCCGATTCCACCGAAGAACCGTCGTGTAAGGGGGTGTCTGTTGCACGTTAAATCCGCCCTGACCAAATGTCCTCCCGCTGGTGTGGTGTGGTGTGGAGAGGGTTGTGCCAGCTCAATTGTCGTCCTCGTCATCTGACCGCGGTTCAAAATGACGAGGTCCGTCCCAAAATAGCCCTAGTGTTGCTTCAAACGGGACGTTAATATAACTAAACTAAACTAATCCTGCCCAGCGTGCTTTTCAAGGTACTTGAAAATGGTGTCTTCTCTATCTTTGAAATGTAAGTAGTAAGGTCAGAGTAAAGAGAAAAAAATGAAATGAATAATTACAACTTTCATGATATACATAGATATGTCTAGGCTACGTCAGAATATTCGATAAATTACTTTGAAAACAAACTTATGACAGAATGAATCATTAAACTGAAACTAGTAAAAATTAAAAAAATAACATCATTTAAAATTGTGCTCTCGTCTGCGCATGAGAAAAGAAAATAATTTATTATCTGAATAATGTGTTTGCAATTTTAAAACAAAATAAAAGTTAGAAAATTTTACATTGCTAAATTAAAATTAGATAAATACTAAGCTTCAAAGCATCTTTAATGTCTGTCTCACATTATGGGCAGCAACATTTTTATAAGGGGATATAGGAAATCCGATTCACAACTAATTCTTGATTTTTTTTTTCATTACATTGAAAATTAACCATGTTTGTACTTACCTTTTTGGTGGTAAATACATTTTACTTTATTGTCTTTTATTTATAATCCATTGGAATTTTTAAAATGATCTTTATACTTAAACATGCACTAGTGATTTTTTTTTTACTTTCTCGTATGCGTAGTATAGCAAAAATACAATAATTGTCAAAAAATTCGAATTCGAGATTTTGACGCATTTTTAGGTTTCTAGACCTTTTCTGAGTTCGAAAACACATTTTTGGAAAATATTTGCCAGTGTGTGACAAAAAAACTTAAAAATTCTTTGATCTAGGCAGATGAAATTTAGTATACAGTCTTTATATCAAATTTGTAGAATAGCAGAATCCGCCCGGAGCAAGTCTGTCTGTCCAGCTACTCAAATATAATTTAACACAATAACTACAAAACGATGAGAACAACATAGATAAAACTCAATACACATAATTACCATCTGTAGTCTAGTCACCTTTCAAATTTTGACACAAATCCAAAAGGGATTGACCATCTGTCTGTTTCTACTTTTAAAAACATGTAATAATGATAACTCATAGAAGAAATGACTTGAATATATCAAATTTGGTGACTTTTTGGCTGCAATTTTTAGTTCTGTATCAAATTTTGTTGAGATAAATGCTTCTAAAGCACAAATTAGATTTTGCGATTTTTAACCGCATGCCAGGGATCAATCGCCAAAAAAATCTCGCCAAGGATTACACCACAGGTACTGTAAAAATGCTATATTCACGCCAAAGGTTAATATTTCCTAATTTTTGTACGCCAATGTCATGCAAAGCGTTCTCTGATATGACACCTTAATTAAAGAGTATGCGAGAAAGTTTTGAGAAGACCACTCATTCTGGTTCTTTAAAGGAAATTAATTCTTTGATTTAATTACATATTTAAATATCAAATAAAATGTATAATTTGATGTGTAAGTTTGGCATGTAATGTCTTGATCTAGACTGATCAAATAACAAAGCAGAAATTCCAGACAATTCTTTATTTTACAACCCTATACATACAAAAAAACAACTTCTTCTAATCTTGGTTAAATAAATAGTTATTTACGTCTGTAGTAGGAGGCACAACAGTCGAAGTCGAAGGTTTATCTTGAAACTCAGTTCTCCATCAATACGGAGAAACAACACCACAGGGAACTAACAGGTTGTTAGTCAGCAAGGCCACTCCACTGGTAGTTCTCATACTCCGAACTCGTGGTCGTAGTCCAACAGTCTGCCTGCAATTCGTTTCTTCTCCTCTCCCTAAAAAAAAAATCTCCGCACTTTATTTCGGTGACAATTTCCGCCTCTTAATTTACATTGGTCATTTGAGCTCTCTTTTGGTCAATCAGGGTTCAGCAATATGCTCCCTCAGCGGCGCCAGTCGGTCGTGGGAAGTTTCTTTTAGTCATGCACCTTTCATAACTGACTATTCTGGAGCACGTAGTTATCATAGTCCTTTCACAATGAGAAACATTTAGCATCCAGATGATTGGACACCCCTTTCTCTTTGAAGTTACTATCAATATCTCTCAGACGAGGAATTCCCACATATGGTCTTTCACTGTAGTCGCTAATGAACAGATGCGAAACCACCCAGGTGAAAAGATCCACCATCCGGATATCTCTAGGAGTTTAGTAATTAACAGCGACGACACAGCTGGCTGTAAATGTCTTATCAGTACTGGAAAATGGGGAATGTTACAGGCAAGTCACTGAATGCTTAGGGTTTATCTTATGAAGCTATGACAGTTTATTCTTCTGGATGTAAGCTAAGAAAATAAAATGTATTTTTTTAGAGGAAAGGCTTACAAAATGTTCTTTTATTTAGTAGCACAGTTTTATTTTTTTTAAAAGAAAATATTACTTTGTAATGCTATTTTCTTTAGCGCAATATAATCAAAGTTTTTAGTGGAGATTTACTGTGACCAGTATTACTGTTTTTTATATATTTTTGTCTATCTGATATTAAATTACTTTAGTATCATTTCAATTATATTTTTCTTTTTTTTTTCAGATACTGAAGTGACCTTCCGAGATCCGGATGGTGCCATTGTAATATACAATGCCCGGACGGCAGAAAAAACAATCATAGTTAATAATATTACCCTTGTGAGTATTTTGATAAATGTTTTCTCTTTCTTTTTTTTTTTTTTTTACATATCGATAACTTTTTGATATATATTTTTTTCGTGGTGATAAAATTGGATACCATGGGGATTTACTCCGTTGCAAAGCTTCATATGAATCCAGTTGGATAAAAGGAGCAGTTCTTTTTTTCTATAAAAAGATTTGAAGTGAAAAGAAAAACGACTACTTCTTGGAGTTCCCTTCCGAGGTTTCTTTATAGAAAATCTCATTCTCACAACTCATACAAATCTGAAAAACCTGCATTATGCATGAAATATTCAAAAGATTATATCTATAAATAGATGGATATAGCTTGCGGGAGTTAAGCATTCAAATACGAACGTGCTGTTATTACAAAAAGAAGTATGCAAGCTTTAAATTTTCTGTTGTGTTAAAAGATTTGCCAAAACTTTAAAAAAAAAATGTTTATGCAAGAAAATATTATTATATGGTTATTGTTTGGTACTAAAAATAGACATGAATATCTAAACTGTATCCTTAATAAATATTAGAAACGGTTGTATTAAAATTCAAAAAGAATTCTTTTTGGAAGAAAAGATTATTTTATCATTTGATACAAAAAAAATGCAGTATCTTTAATAAATATTAAAAACAGTTTTTTAAAAAGATTTGTTAATACAAAAGAATTGTTTATACAAGAAACGATTATTACTCAGTTATCTTTTGGTACAAAAAAAACAATCACAGATATCTAAATATTATCTTTAATAAATATTAAAAGAAGTTTTTTAAAGATTTTTTAAAATCTAAAAAAAAAAAATGTTTTATTTGAGCAAATATTACTCCACGCTTATCATTTTGTTACAAAACACAAACACGGGTATCTAAACATTATCTTTAGTAAATATTAAAAGCAATTGTATTAAAACAATTTATTCAAATCCGAAAGAATTGTTTATACAAGAAAAGATTATTACACTGTTATCGTTTAGTAAAAAAACCATGGATATATCAAGGATAACTATAATAAACTTTAGAGATTGTATTAAAAGATGTGTTAAAATTGAAAAGAATTGTTTTATATAAAAAAAATACTTATGAGAAAAATCACTTACACTGTTATCGTTTGGCCCAAGATAAAAAAACAGTGAAGGATATCTATAATATGTCTGGATTAACTATCAAATGCAGTGTATGTTTCTAAATTTCTACATTTTACCATCTATATTCTTTTATATCATAGATAATTTATTATTATATCTGTTATTTATAATAATATAATTTATTATTTATAACTATTATTTATTTAATTTTCTTATATATCTTATACTTCGCCATAATTTCTATATTTTTCCATTCTCTAAATGTATGCAGGAAGTTCGAAATATAAAAACGGAGTTCTCCCTTTTTGCTAATATCTAATAGAATAGCTGTGCGCATACTAATATTTACTAACCCCTTTGCATATCGAAAAATAATAAGTTTCATAATTATATATATGTGAATGCAAGTTTTTTTTCTAGCGTTTAGGGAACTCAAAAATGTAATTATAAATCTGTTATAGTGCCTAAAATTTAATGTAAGAGTTTTTACTATTATACAACTATTGTAATAATAATTTTCTAACAAGAATGTGAAAACTATGCATCCTTTTGAATTATGAGTCAACACAGAAGTATAAGGAATTGACTTTTCAGAGAAAATACTTTCGATAACTTTTAGCCTTATTTGTCAGCAATTTCTAATTTCGGCCATTTTGACTTCCAATTCCTCTTCAATTTGCCATTACGTACTTAGCTTTAATTCATTAATATATCCTTAAGAATTTTTTTCAGAAATGGGGACCATTTCGGTTAATTTCCAAAAATGGAAAAAAACCGTTTATTGAAATCAACCAACAGTTGAAAAATATTAAAAGGCAAATGAAATCAAAATATTTCACTTAAATTTTCCGATAGTTTTTTTAATAGTATTTGTTATGGTTTTATAAATTATAGTTTCTATAATATTTTATTTTAAGATGATATATATATTTTTTTCATTTCTAATTTGTAGAGCCATAAACATCTGAAAGGAATTTTACATTAGCCTCATTTTTCATTTTTTTTTTCTGCCTATAATAAGCAAAAAAAAAAAAGAAAAAAAACTTGAACTATTTTTTGAGCTAGATTACCTCCACTATCATATTTCTATTGTTTTCTAAAAATAAAAAAAATCGAAGCTTCCTTGTATTATTATTTCTACGTCGGATTTTAAAAATATGTCTCTGTCCCAACCAAAAGACTCTTTAGTCATTTTTTTTTCTGCTAGTGTAAAAATGACTCATTCTTTTTGTTTGTTTGTTTTTTCCCTTTAAAAAATTCTATTTTTAAGCTTAACATATATTTTCCACCACCAGGCATTACACAACTCCAGAAAGGTGAATTGCAGCATTTTCGGAATCGGATTTTACCTTTCTTATGACCGATTAATTTTTTCCACATAATAATTTTGCAATACTTTTAATATCTGAAGTACTTTTTGTATAAATGTTCAATTAATCATTTATTTTACTTCTGGGTATCTATTTTTATGTTTAGAACAATTCATTTAGTTTATGAAATTCACCTTCATAAACTAAATCCAATCCTGATCGTGAGTGGAATGCCTAATTTTTCAATTAAATGAATCATGACATTACATTAATATTAAAATATTTACATATGCAAAATAGTTAAAACTCCACACATTTAAATTATCAGGTAAGTGTTAACAAATTTCCCGTTTCAGTTATATGAATGTATATTTACTGCCTCAGTTCTCTATTCAGATCAAATCGTCACAGTTCAAGTCACCAGATGGCGCTTTTCTAATTGATGATGTATATGCACTTGCCAGTGATGTAGATAGCTCGCTTTTGTCATCATAGGCAAAACTATAAATAAACAATATTCAAAACTCATAAAATATGAGATTTAGGTAACAGTACAAAAATATTTCATTTTAATATTTTTAAGAAGTTAAAATAGTACCTAATTCGATTTGCAATACTGTCTAAATGAGTTGTGCTATTTTGATAAAAATTCTTAAAAAGCTTATTGAAAAGACATACTTCGATGTATTTTATTCAATTCTCAAAATAAACATTATTTTATCCATCTTGCAAGGTAAACATTATTTTCCTCTTTTTCTATATCTTTTATTTACTAGAAACACATTTTTCCAAGAGATGGCAGAAGTTAACTTGAATTAAAGAAATTCGATTGACAGACGACTTTAACCGTTTCAAAAGAACATGGATTCAGTGGTGCTTCCTTTTGTATTCTTTTCAAGCATGTAGCCATATCTTTTTTCTCTCTCGCTCCTCAAAACGCCAGACATATCCACTTCCAGACTTATTTAACGGAATATTTTCGCTCCAAGTAACCAGATAAATTTCATTGATGTTTTCAAACCATTTTCCGAGTCATTCGATTTCTCGACTTCCGTTCATTCAAAAGGGGAACGGTTAGGCTTAGCTTTTATCGAAGACCGTTTCCTTTTATGATAAACTTTAAAGAAATTTTTAAGAGATAATTCTTTTTGGATTCGTCTTTTAAAGTGAATTTCGAAAGAAGAAAATAAAAAAAAATTGTATGGGATAAGAATTGATTCTTGGTTCGAATTTCTGCTCTGTTTGGCTGATTTTTAAAAATGATAAAAACAAAAACAAAAAAATAATTCAGATTAAATATATTCACTCGGATATATGCGAATATGAAAAATATGCATTTTACAATTTTATTACGTGAAAGAGAGCATTATTTCAATATGATTTTCATTGTTCTGAAGGTCATTTTTCAGGTTTTTCAATAGGATTTGCATTCCTTCTTCAAGGAATAATCAGACATAATATGAATACTAGATGGCGTACCTGAAGGACAGGGATCATGCTATGCCATTGTAAGGAAGCTATGAATATTATTCTGTAGATTTGCTGTAACCGTCATTCAAAAATGCTAGTTAGGAATGAATATTATCTTCAAGATTTGTTCCTAACCATCATTCAAAAATGATGATTAGGTATAAAAATTCATCATCATTAAAAATAAAGTTAAACATTTCCATAAGGAGGTTTTTACATAAGCCATCCATTCCTTTTTCGAGGAACAATCAAACCTGAAATGTTAACCACTAGATGGCATACTTGAAGATCAAGGTCATACTATGCCATTGGAAGAAAGCCTTGAATATTACCCTCTATATTTGTACCTAATCATCATTCATAAATGATGGTTAGGAATGAATGTTACTCTCTAGATTAATTTCTAACCATCATTCAAAAATTCTGGTTAAGAATGAATATTACCCTCTAGATTTGTTCCTAACATCATTCTAAAATGCTGGTTAGGAATGAATATTACTTTCTAGATTTGTTTTCCTAACCGTCATTCAAAAATGATGTATATGAATGAATATTACTTTCTAGATTTGTTTTCCTAACCGTCATTCAAAAATGATGTATATGAATGAATATTACCCTCTAGATCAATTCTTAGCCATCATTAAAAAATAATGGTTAGGAATGAATATTTCCCTCTAGGTTTGTTCCTGATATCATTCAAAAATGCTGGTTAAGAATGAATATTACCTTCTATATTTGTTTTTCTAACCATCATTCAAAAATGATGGATATGAATGAATATTACTCTCTAGATCAATTCTTGGCCATCATTTAAAAATGATGGTTAGGTATGAATATTAACATCTAGATTACAATTATTTCAATTTAGGAACATCAGTACTCCAAATCGTGTTCTATGCCAATTTTGTATTGCATGTTTAAAAGATTTTCATTTCAAGTTCTTGCAAATTTTTGTATCTTTCGAAATTTAAATTCCGAGTTCACAATTTTTGCTTCTTTATTAAAATTTTCCTCATATCCATCCACCCATTAGAGATTCTGTTCTGGCTCTGAGTGTGAGAGTGTTCTGTAGTTATAAAATATATGAAAGAAAGTATGCAGTTAAAATACTACCATTTAAAATTAAACATCATGTTCCCTTGCTAAGAGAATAAAAGGGATTAAATTAGGTGATTTCTTCTCAAAAGGCGTTTTCATAGATGTTTTGAGTTATTGTGATATTAAGAAAATTAGAATGTGCAAGTGAAAACTAGAAGAAAAGCATTCGACACTATTGCACGTGTTTTTTGTCTGAGTTCATACCATTGCACATAGACTGCAGGGATATTTAAAATTTGGTTTAACAATTTATCCAAGAATATCCGACCGCCCCCCCCCTCCCTCTTTGTTATACAGGGTAACCCAAAAGATCACTTCCAAATTTTAACCAAATTTGCCCAACGTATCAGGTAAGCAGAGACAAATAATTTTTGTACTACAATTTGGCAGTGGAAAATGGAAAATCGGTAATTTGTAAGGTAAATTAGCAAGTAAAATAAAATGATGCAGCAAATAAAATTGGCAACAGAGATTAAATAGAATACAAGTTTATCTCATATTTACCTGGTTTTATGAAAATAACATTACCCAGTTAGCATTATGTTGAACAACATTATACAATATTGTGCAATATAGTATTATTCTATATTCAACAATATTATACCATATTGCGAATATTGTTTAATATTATATAATATAGTACAATATATGTATGCTGCTAGGGTATAAGGCGTACGATACATGACAGATATGACAACGGCATGTAAGAGACAATGATAACTACAAGACTTGGGAATACTTAAAATAAATGTTCAAGGAATTGTCGTTTGAAACAATTTACTTGTCATATATTATGTTTGGAGAAACTAGATTATTGTGCTACTAAATTAGCTTTCCATTGAATTTGTGCAGCAAATTTTATGCGATGGTTTTTTTTTCTAACTAGATTGTTGTACTATTAAATTAGCATTCCATTGAATTTGTGCTGCATATTTTATGCGATGGTTATTTTTTCTAACAAGATTACTGTACTATTAAATAAGCATTCCGCCAAATTTGTACTGCATATTTTATGTGATGGTTTTTTTTTTTCTAACTAAATTGTTGTACTATTAAATTAGCATTCCGCCGAATTTGTGCTGCATATTTTATGTTATGGTTTTTTTTCTAACTAGATTGTTGTATTATTAAATTAGCATTCCATTGAATTTGCGCTGCACATTTTATGTGATGGTTTTTTTATAACTGAATTGTTGTACTATTAAATTAGAATTCCATTGAATTTGCGCTGCACATTTTATATGATTGTTTTGTTTCTAACTAGACTGTTGTATAGCATTCCATTGAATTTGCACTGCACATTTTATGTGATTTTTTGTAACTAGATTGTTCTTCTATTAAATTAGCATTCCAATTAATTTGTGCTGCACATTTTATGTGATTGCTTTTTTTTTAATTCATTAGCAAAAAACTTCCAGTTGAGACCTCCACAAGCATTTGGATTTCCATTTCAAAGATTCTTTGTAACGGTGATTTTTTGCTTATTTTCTATGTATGTCCTACCATCCCAGAATCCTGTATTTCTGATTGGATCCTGCAATTTAAGTAGCTTCCGCTTATTTCTCAGTACCTTATGGAGATATAAGAACAGCTGGTCAGAATTATAATGAAGTCCACATAAAATTCAATGCTGTACAACAATGGTTATTTTCATTCATAAAGCCATTTTATTACAAAATATTTATTTTGTTGCATAAAAATTTCTTAATATTGACGAGATTTTCATAGTAAAGTAATTCCGAATACACTATTTCATTCAAAATTTAAATTATTCTATCGTATTATACTATATGCTATTTAATACTAAATCGGTACTTATCTACCGTATATCTTTCTTAATCTATTCACCAATTTATTTATTTTTTATTATCACGTATTTGATATATAAATATTTTTTACGCAGTTTTGAAATAAAAAAAAATATCGAATGTAAATTTCAATAATTAACACATAAAATAATTTGTGTTGCTGAGAATTTAAAATGGTTGATAAAAAGTATGTTATTACTAGAAATTTTGTGCACATTCACGCTATCAAAGAATTCACTTTTTTATTTCAAGTTCGTAATTTAAATACAAGATGATACTAAAATATTTTTTACCTAAATACTCACATATTTATCTCCTTTTTTCTCCATTCAATTCAAGTATTAGCTGCTTTACAAGTTTCAACAACCACAGAATTTAGAGTGGTAATTTTTCGCCGATTAGAAAAATTCCCTCTATTTCAATGGAATTTTGACATGTTTTTTAAACATGTAGAAAGTTCCACACATTCTTTTTTCATTCGATTCTTTTTATCCGTTTCTCTTTCAGATTATTTGCTAATATAATATAATGGAATTCTTTGGGGAAGTAGGGATGAATAGTTATCGCCTTAATCAAACAAGAGTTTGGAGAAATTTAGAAAGGGTTGAAATGTGAAACTTTAAAACAATTTTCAATGGGATGCAAAAATATATTTCTTATTTAAGTCATTATATATATATATATATATATATATATATATATATATATATATATATATATATATATATATATATATATATATATATATATATACCCTCTTTGTGAAACTTCAACTTTAGTAATTTCAAAGGAAATGAAAATATTTGACATTTTTTAAACGATCGCTATATTTAACATTCTTTTCAAGTACATTTTTTAAATTCATCTGTTAAGAATCTTTAAAATATTTCAATTTTCTCTTGGGTTTTTTTCTATTTTGTATATCATTCTTTTTATGTTTCTACTTTCCATGATTTTTTTCTGCTCTAATTCAGATTTGTTCTTATATGTTTAATTTTATTTCATGACGGAAAAATTATTAGAAACAATTTAGTATAAATAAAATTTTAAAACATATTGTAATATAATTAATATATACATAATAATTAATAATATAATTAAAAATTAGTTAATTAGTCAACATGTTATAAATTAAATTTTCTTTGTCAGAAATTATGCATTATATTCATTTTTTTAATAAAGTAAAAAAATATAATCTATTAAGTATATCTTAATTTCTATAGATTAATAGATTTTACTTTCTTTTCAACTATTTTTTTTTAATTCTACTGTTAAAAATCTCTAAGATATTGATTTTTTTTTGTATATTTTATATCATTCTTTTTATGTTCCACCCTTCTGAGATATTTTCTATTCTAATTCAGATTTCTTCTTATATGTTTAATTTCATATCATAATATAAAAATCATAAGAAACTGTTTAGTATAAATGAAATTTTTAAAAAATAACGTAATATGATTAATATATACATAATAATTAATAATACGATTCAAAATTAGTTAATTAATTAGAAAATATAAGATATAAATTTAAATTCCCAATCTCAGGAATTATATATTATATTCATTCTTATTTTAATAAAACATGAAAATATAATCCATTAAAAATATCAAATTCTATTTCTCGCAAACGCTCCGATTTAGATTACTTTTTTTAATTATTTAATGGATAGTATTTTAACTTTTTAATACAGAATTCTTTATATATAATATATAAAAGTTTAATTAAAACAATAATAAGTTATTTTAAAGATCAACTATTGAATGTATGAACTATATTTTTACTTCGGTTAAACAGAGAAGACGCAATAAAAAGCTGTCTAATTATCTTCTAGTATGTTGGCTTTTTATGCCGATATCAACAGGTCATCGGTTGTAATAAAGAATTAGTAAGTATTTGTTGAATTATGCTTGTCTGTAAATACAATTCAAAAACACTTTGAGCCAGGCAAATGTAATTTTGTATACTTCTTTACACGAAATTTGGTCATTTCTACAAAATTTGGAAAGTAATCGCTACGCAAAAACTTTGTTTATTTATCCGAGTTCAGGTATATACGATTGCTGCAAAATATAAAGATCTAGATGAATGAAATTTGTTATAATATAAAATTTGTTTATTTAAAGAACAGATCCATATCAAATTTTATACAGGATCCATGAAAGAGTTGGCCATATGTCCATCTGTATATTTGCATACGTAACTCCAAAATACAACAGATAACTGACATTTAACAAGTGATCTTCTGCAAAAATTATTGGTTTCAATCGGTTGAATGAAAGGCGTGCTAAATGCTTATTCAGTTCTCTTTGCTCTATTAAATAATGCATGTTTTCAAAACTCTATTACTGATGTGGAGTGGAAGTTTGGGATATGGGGTGCCAGTTCAGTTGTCGTCCTCGTCGTCTGACAGTGGTTCAAAATTATAGGTCCTTCCCAAAATAGCACTGGTGGTGCTTTAAACGAGACATTAATATGACTAAATCAAAACTCTATTATGAGGTCCATATACACCGAAGAGCAAGGATGTATTTTTAAAATAACTTTAACCTGTTAGCTGAGTAATTAAATTGTACTCAGTTCGTCATTCCCAGTTAACAGGTTAAAGTACGCTCTAACAAGAAATAACCATGTACAGAAGTGGAAGTAAGTCATATCACTGACTCTCCGATCCACCTGAAGCCACATGAATAAAGTAAACTAAATGACCGGACCGCCGCAACAGCAACACTGACAAGAACTGTAGTTGAGCCCTGAGGGCCATCACCGGCCACGGTACAACCCTTCCCAAAGGAAGTACGTCCCGTCATCGATGGGAGAAGCCAGATCCCTCACCTTTTTGTGTACATTCAGGGTGGAGAGATCCAACCAAAATACCAGAAGCATCTTATCCTCATTTCGAGTTGTCCTCCCGGGGGTTAGAAGTGGAACTGAAAAAAATAATAATAATAAAGATGAGAGATCAAAACTGCATAAAACGTAAGAATGGAAAATATTTGTACAAGATAAAAAGGAAGCAATGATAATGTGGATCGCCGAAGTGCGCACCTAATTTAAAACAGTAAATGCTTTATTTACATTTATTTTATTTATTTATTTTTACACAGCGTTTGCGCACACGTTGCCCTCGTGATGCCAGATTCCACTGCCATAATATTGGGGGAAGGAAGCAGTCAGGAAGACGGTTATAGCGAATGTTGAAAAGAAAGTTCTTACATCCTCTTTTTCGAAAAGCAATAAAATATGAAATAAAGTAAATAAATTTCTCGTCATTTCCTTCTTTTATAAGTTTGCTTTTATTTCGGTTTCTCATTCCAAGAGGCCGTAAAAAGTTTTCCTTGTTCAATTTTTTATTTATTTTCTTATAGAAACTATCTCATAAGTGCTTAGTGAAAACTTTATTCTCAAATCGATATGCAAGATAGGGGAAATGGAAAATCTTCTGATTACGCTGGATACATGGCTTTTAAGATACTGACTGATTTTGAAATTTGAAATAAAACGTGAGAACTGAGAAAGTTGCTAAACATCGTGCAATCGGTTAATGGAAGATGCATATCGATACAAAGAACTAATAAGACAAATTATTTCTTTAAATTATGTGAAATGTACAAACAGAAAATACTGTTATCTCCAAAAAAATTCAAACTCGAAATTTTGTCAGATCTTTAAGTTCCCTCCCTGAGCCCGACAAACATATTTTTGAAATTATGATTGCTTATGAACAGGACATCTTAAAAAAAATATGTAAGCTAGATAAATGAAATTTGGTAAATCCATTCATAGGAAGTTTTTCTGTCTATTTGAAAGAATGCAAGTGAACACGATAAGTACAAAGAGTAACTGCTACGTGAAGGGTGAAAGGAATAAAATTTGATACATGCTTGTAGCATCAAAAACAATGTTTCGTAATAACTTTCGCTTCTGATTCTTTAACCCCTTACCTGCCAAGGATAACTTGCGAGATTCGTTCCCCAGTGCCAAGTATATATACGTATATAGTTGCGAGCGAGACATATATATATACGCCAGGGGCAGTTAACACATTGACTTAGGGAGACATATATATACGCCCGCGGCAGGCAAGTTGTTAATAAATTAACTGTCTGTATATTAGCCGGCATACAAAAGCGATACTGAACCAAGAGGAGTGGTCTTCCTAAAATTTTCTCGCGTACTCTCTGATAAAGGTGTTATTCCAGAAAACGCCTTACTTGAAATTGGCGTGCAATAGTTACGAAATATTAACCTCTGGATTTGAATTTGGCATTTTTACTGAATCTATCGGGTCATCCTGGGCGAGTAATTTCGCGATTAATCCCTGGATTTAGTTTAGTTTAGTTATATTAACGTCCCGTTGTAAAGCAACACTAGGGCTATTTTGGGACGGACCTCGTCATTTTGAACCGCGGTCAGATGACGAGGACGACACCTGAGCTGGCACCCCCTCTCCACACCACACCAAACCATCAGCAGGACGTTTGGCATGACGGATTTAACGTGCAACAGACCCCCTTACACCTCGGTTCTTCGGTGGAATCGGGTCTCGAACCTGAAACCCTACGGCTCACAAGCCGAGACCTTACCACCAATTAATCCCTGGAATACGGTTAATAGCATCTGAAAATAGAAGTTGTGTTTTAGAAGCGTGTTTCCTAATCGTTTGAAACAAAAATTTGGCACAAAACTGAATTTATAGTCAAAAAAATGCCATACCAAATTTAATATATTTAACTCCTTGCGCCTTTGAGTTATCTCAGTTATATGTTTCTGAAAATACAGATCGACAAATGATCGATCTCTCATTGGATTTGGCTCGAAACTTAAAAGGTGTCTACATTATACATATTAATTATATGTACAGAATTTCATCTATATAGTTCTCTTCGTTTTTTAGTCATTGTGTTAACTTTCTTCAGATAACCGGACATACAGACTTTCTCTGAACGAATTTTGCTCAAAATTTGATAGAAATTTACAAATTTGGTGTTAAAGTCCATATATCAAATTTCATCAGTCTACTGAAAGCATTTTAGATTTATCTTTGTCACAGCCAGACAGATAGACGAACATTTTCCAAAAATTTATTTTTCGAACTCGCTGAATTCCAAAGCGTAAATATTCGCCAAATTCTATAGTTCAATTTTTTTTTACCATTACTTTACTTTCTCTATACTACATATACGAGAGTGTAAAAACGCAAAAACTTAGATAAATGAAATTTGAGATATAGTCTTGTTATTAAAACTGCATTTTTGCTCCAAATTTCGATTTCCGTTGATAGATAATAAGGTTTAAACTACTATACTACATTATATTCCACAAAACGTTCATGTTAAAGATTCTGACTATAAAAATCTGATTCACTGCCTTGTTGAAGATCCTTGACTTTTATTCTGGGGTTGGGGGGTTAGGGGCATAATAACTTTCTTAGGGAGTGTAATTACATTCACAAGTTGACTACACCGACCCGTCTCGAAGTACAGAAATAAATCTGAATGACCGAACCGCCGCGACAGCATTGTCAGGAATTAAGGTTTAATCCTAAGGGCCATCACCGGTCACGGTACAGTCTCTCCTGTGGGAGGTATGTCCCATTATCGATATGTATTGAGTAGCCGAACCTGCGCCATTTCTTTACCCACTCGGGTTTCGAGAACCAACCACCATACGGAATCTTGTAATCTGATCTGCCCCCTAGTGGAAGACGTAGAGAGTGTAAGAGGAAATTTTGGTTCGACCACTCCTGCTGATTTAATTATTGAATTGAACATGAAATATAAAGTCATTGTATTTTTATATATGTCATAAATGAATATGAATTTCTTATACTATGCAAAGTGTTAAGATCTCTTATTTTATATCAAGACAGTTAAAATAAAGTAGCTAAGAAGCAATGTTATTTGTCATTATTGAATTTTAGAATAGCCTGAATATCAATTTTCAGATAAAACGTTCGCTAAACATCTTAGATTGATTTTATTTTTCATGGAAAAAAAAAATTATGAGCTGGGGAATTTAAAGACCGATATATCGTAAGCCTATAAAAGAAAAGAAAAATTATGGAAGGCTTATTTACTTATTTCATTTTTTTTTCGGCACAAGCAGAATAAAGAAAGGTCTTTGCAACTTTTGATTTATGTGTTCTTTCTATTTTCTTCTTTAGAAAAAGTTTCTGCACTATAGTCTGGAAGCATCAGGCAAATATTTCGTGCACGTGCAATTGAAAAATTTAAATGAAACGTTTCTTCTTCAAAATTAAATATGAGGTTCTTCTTTATTTCAATTTTCATTGTTTTTTTTTTTTTTTTTTTTTTTTTTTTTTTTTTTTTACTAGCCGCCTATGACGACCAGTTGATTCATCTGGATTAATGGTCGCTAAAATTTTCAAATAAATATTTTATGAAATATTTGCCTTAATAACTTCTTTATAAAATATTTTTAAGCTTTACATTTTGATAATCGTCTAACTTCGTGCTATTTCAGAAGGCTTAACCATTCTGTATTTTGTGTTATGTCTCTGTCATTGGTCCCAAACTTTGAACTTTAATTTGAAACTTGTATAAGTTGTTAATCTTCGACTACTACAAAAACATTTTTCTTTAAACCTAATATGATTTTTTTTTAAATATAAATGCAGAAAACTGAGTGGTTTAACATTTAAACCTCATGTATAAAACAGGATATTTTTATAATTTATGAAATATCCTTGGACTGTTATTCAATTAATAATTGATTCCTCATAAAATTCAGTTTAGTTTTCAAACGGATTTAAAAGACCTTAAGAATATTTTATTTTGTTTCAGTCAATGAATGTACTTTTGAAAAAATTATGAAATGTAAATTTTATACTCTCTTACGGAGATGAGTATCATATTCAGTAAAAAATTGTTGACATTCGAATTTTTAAATCGAAACAAAAATTCAGTTTTCTGCGAATTAAGTTTGACTGAGCTATGAAGAATATCATTATTTTAAGGCAATTTACAATTTCATTATTTTAGATTAATTACTGCATATTCTTCGAGAGGGTCGATGGGGTGGTGTAAAAATAGAGCATTTTTATGAAATGATATTAAAACTTTCTTAAATTATTCAATTTTTGTCACAACATATTGACTTTTTTTATTTAATAAAGTTAGCATTCCAAGAAGACTTTATTAAATATGACTCATAGGACCGAGTGTCTGTATAAAAATCTTGAAATTCGTAATTTATCAGATCGTTTATTCAAACTTCATAAAATATAAATCTTTACTTTATTTACATTATATTTCTTATTAGATGTATATACCTAATACAAATGGCTTTGAAATTAGCTTTGGATCCTGAATAGAATACGAGCCGTGGTGACCTGGTGGTAAGGTTTCGGCTTCGGAACCGGAAGGATTCGGGTTCGTAAACCGATTCCACCGAAGTACCGTCGTGTAAATGGGTTTGGTACATATTAAATCCGTCAAGGTCAAATGTACTCCTGCTGGTGTTGTGTGTAAGTTTGGAGAGGGAGTGCCAGCTCAGTTGTCGTCCTCGTCATCTGACAGCGGTTCAAAATGACGATTTCCGTCCCAAAATAGCTCTAGTGTTGCTTTAAAACAGGACGTTAATATAACTAAACTAAACTCGATTAGAATGAATATCCTGTATTTATAAAGCACATTTGCCTTAACTAACACAAAATAATTGAATTAATTATATAAATATTTCAGAAAATTACAAAAAAAATTTCTTTCTCTTATTTATTTAAAAAATATCATGTTTTACATTTGTTACAGTTATATATTGTATAGACATAAGCCGAAAATGATAATTTTCTAAGTTTAGTTTGTAAGAAGAATTAATTTAATCTTAATTTGGAGATTTGTTCAATATGATGGCAACACAGTGATTAAAGTTAATATTTCTTATTTATGCTTAACGTATAAATATGAAATATATTGTTAGTAAATATGCTTAACATGCTTTTTTTTCCAAAATTAATCGAAAGTAGAAAAAAAAATTTCTACGACAAAAATGAATATTGTTGAAAAGATATTTAATTAAAAATTACTTAATTATATTAATTAAAATTTATAAAAAATTTCCTCTATAATGCACATTTGAGACCTTTATATTATATTTGTGTCAAGTTTGTAATCTGTTCTTCAAACGGTTTGACTTGTAGAGTGCTAAACAATATACATACACATAGATTCGTTTTTATTGCAAGTAGGTTTAGAAATTTGATCGTATTTAATATAACCGAATCTTGTGTTTTATGAAATTTAACTGGTTCTTTTTTTTAAATACCTTTTGCCTTCTCTTATACGAAATGTACAATGAGTAAATGCTGTTAAAGTCACAAAATTCGATCTCAAGACTTTTCGATCTCTCGTTTCAGACTTCCCTAAGGAAGAAAGTATTTTTATTCCAAGGAATACTTTGATACGATACTTTTAATTATACTGAGTTCGAACATATTTTATCATGTTTATTTTTACAATTTTTATCCAATTTATTTAAATCTGCTATTTCCTCTAACTAAAGAAATTTTCAATATCTCGCGTTTCACTTCAAAATTTTAAATAAGTATTCAGAAAATACATCGTCTCTAAAAAAAAAAAAAAAAATATTCCGATAGTATATAATAATGTATCTAACAATATGTAAGCGAAAACATAGAAAAAATTAAGGAGCTACATTTTTTTTTTCAAAAATGCATCGATAAAAAAAACATGGTTTTCCGAAGCAAAATATAAAAAAAAACTACAAAGAGAATTTATTTACTCCATTTCATATTTTATTTTGTAAAAAGAAATCGATGCAAGAAATTTCTTTTCGAACTTTAAATTTCTTTCTTCTCTCTCTTCTTTCCGAAAGTAATGGAATATGGCAACGATAGAGCAAAACTTCGCGCATGCGTAATGGGTAAACGTAAATAAAAGCTTTTCTTCTGCTAGATTAGGGGTAAATATTCCACGCTTCTACGCGATTTGCATTTTCATTGCTTTTCGGAGTTTTTTTATGATCAAGCATTTACTTGCATGCAATCGCGCTTGCGTTTTACGAATTTTGATCTCATTTCTTTGTTTTTCATCAGATTTTTTTCTCACCCTGCCTGTCGTAGATTTTCAACATGATAATATTTATGTTCTCACATGCTATTTATCACTTGCGGCATGCGCATCATGAAAACATCATTTTCAACTCTATTAAAAGATAGGCCGTTGGTTTTAGAGCTGTCAAATTTAGCACGTAGTTACTCCTTGGGTAATAATAACTGGCAAAGGAAACGTTTTTCACAATTTAATTAAACTGTTAATGTTTATTATCCGAAGTATATTGTTGCACAAAGTATAACAATTTTTTTGTATATTTTTCAGCTAATTTTATTAAATTTTCAAACTAACAACGTTAATTATTGTTATTAACGATATTATTAACAACACGCTTTTCTTGCGGCAGACTATTGATTATTTATCTTAGGTTAACTTTTCGTTTTGAAAATTGATTTTCAAAAATGAATTCACGAAATTCTCAAGAAAATTGTTTCTCACTCTTGTTTTTGGAATAAAAAAATAAAAAATGAACTTATAAAAGATAAAAATATATATTTCTTTAAGTTCATATTGGCCATCTTTGCCGATAGGTTTGTTTGGCATATTGACTGACTTAGTTGCTTTTAAAAATATTTATGCATTTATTTGAAATTTTCTCATAGTTATTTGTTAAGATGAAAAGTTTGAATTGAATAGAATCGGTCCATTACTGCTAGTGCAAAGTAAAAAAAAAAAAAAAAGTGAGGGTCACGCGGTTTGAAAGCGAAAATAAAAATATTATTTTTTCGTAACTAACATCAAAAGAAAGCAATTTTTTATAATAATATTAACACGTGACTGAATTGGCATAACATGTGACTGAATTTTTTTGACAGAAGAAGGAAATTAGTTCGTGTTGTTAAATTTTTAAAATTCGACTAAACAATAAAATTTTGTTACAGATTTTATATCAAATTAAATTTTTAAAAATGCATTGTTTAAAAGAAAATTATAAGTAAATATGGTTCATTAAAAAGAAAATGCAAATTAGAAAATTAAAATTATTTTTAGGAAACAATTTTATTAAGAAAATATTTTCTGAGGAAATATGAGAAGATACACTGAAGCATTGATGAGCTTTATGATGAAGATACATTGCATTTAGAATGCTCTAATGTTGCCATATCCAAAACATAAATGAAATTATCCAAACTAGAAATAATAAATGAGCCTAAAATTTAATATTGCATTAAAATAGAAAAAAGGGAAGAAAATTGATGAGTTGAAGATAAAAATGAATCTTGCCTGAAGACTTTTATGGGTTTATGGGCGAAAGTCTGACCTCTCACAGAAAGAAAAAAAATCCTTGGGTTGAATCTTTGCTGAAAGTGACCCTTGATTAAATCATTCGGTCAGATTCCTCTTTTTTTTTCTTCAATTTTTCTTTAGTTTTCTACATTTATGCAAAATAAACGTAAGGCTCATTGATTATTTATGGTTTAGTTTATTAAGAAGATATAAAATTTCAATTATTTCTGATTTAGTAAATTAAAGAGATATATTTTTGTTCTATTTTAACTCTTAAGATACTTGTAAGATACATTTTTGTGAGATGTTATTTTCAAAAAATATAACCATACTTTTCCAATTTACAGTATGAACTTGAAAAATTGACAGTGTAAATCCTTTTATTGCAAAGAATATATTTGCCGCTTTCATCAAGCTAACTCTAACTGTAGATTTGTATAAGAACATATTGACAGACAATTATCTTAATATATATATAAGCTTATTTTGGTTTAAGCAGAATGCAGGTTCGAAGACGCTGAAGAGACAATTTACATTTTTAAATTAATTTTAATATCCATTCCGGGAAAGATATGTATTTACAAGCAGGCGCGGACGAGGCACGTTCACAACAGCGCGAAACAAAAGCAGAAGTAAGAAAAAGAGACGAAACAAATGATTACTAGTCTTATATAACATGGGATTTCATTCCACGTGGCGATTGAATACACGTGTTGACCTTTGACAAGGGCAACGGAGACATCATTTTCACTTGATACGTAGAAATGATTGCGTAGTAATTTTTACACAGCTTCATACATGGAATGGTATCAGGAAACAAGAGAACACTTTAGAATGCCCCCGACATGGGCCGAATTAGGCAAAAATTTTAGGATATTAATTTAGATTAAATTAGATATTAAAATATTATATTCATCAATATAAATAATGATATTTTAAAATCTAATTTAAACTTAATTAATTTTTTAATTCTTAGCTCAATTCAGCACATATCAACTTCATTCTAAAATATATTCTTATTTCCTGATCCCATTCCACTTTTTCTATTTAATTAATTCAAAAGATGCTTTGTAAAATGCTTTAGTCAGCGATTCCTACGCTCTGAGTGAAGGGACAAGAAATTGCTGATCTGAACAAATTCTTCTAAAAGATCCCTCTGTTTTCCTTGTCTAAATCGGCGCGTGTAAAGAAATACCTATCAAACTCTCATGGCATATAAGACCAGGAATAATTAATTTCTCCCTCTTTTACCCTCTTCTGCTTTTGTATCGTGCTGTGAGCGGACGTGCCCTGTACGAGCCACCTTGCAAATAAAACATGCCTCCCGGGATGGATTTAAGCTACGTTCAAAAATCCAAAGCGTCTTTTCTGTCTTTCGGCCATGACTATGCTTCAAAAATTATTATGTTACACTTACACACACACACACACACATATTTCGAAATATCGATTCTCTTTTTTCATGAAAGAAAATGCTAGATATTCTCTTTTCATCCTTCGCAACGTGAGGATAAGACATCAAATATGCGCGTTAGGGAAACAGTAAATAAAATTTTTCTTGCTTAAGTGTCAATATTCCATGTTATTCGTTATCTTCATTTTCATTGCTCATCGAGGTATTTTTATGGTCGTGTTCTTTCTTGCGTATTTTCACATTCATCCATTTATTTAAAGAAGTATTGATCTTGCGTCATCCTTTCTTTTTTCCAGCTCACGTTGTAATCTTTCCTTTTTTTCTTTTTTTTTCTGTTTCAGTTCTGTTTTATAGGTGTTTTTAAGAGTGCTTATTTGCTCTTGCATATAATTGGATACGTTCTGCCGTGATGTTAAAATCGCGCGGTTAGGATCCCGAGACTGAAAATGTTTAATAGAACGAAAAGTTAAAATGATGATTGCTTGATATGAAAACGGATCTCGTGGTTGAGTTTTTTTAAGAAATAAGTTTTTAACTTTTAACCGTGCATATACTTAAGTCATTTTGGTTCTTTCATGCATGTATGCTTTCTAACATAAAATAAAGTAATAAATTATTTTTTAAGTGTAATATTTTTTTTCTCATTCAATCTCAAATTTTCTGGGGATTTTGTTTAAAGGCTGAAACGTTCTGTATTCTTATATAATATCGCTTAATCTTAAATCATTTCATAACACTATAGCTCTACAACTGACCATTTGAAGTAAGTACATATATTGTTACTGAAAATCTCCATCCGGTACGGATACGGGGAAAAGTCCAATAGGCTCAATAACAGATATTCTTCTTCTCGCTTTATTCTATATGAAAATACGATCAAATAGGTAACAAAACGCAGTCGAAGCCTGCATGAAACACAGAGCAATACACAAGCAGAAAATCAGTAATAAACAATTAGAGAGCAACAAGTTGAGCTGGAACTTGCAGGAATTTAACACTTCAAAATAAGATTTCATTCAAGCCAACTACCTTGAGCTTTGTTTCTCAGCTTTTTATAGTTTCCATGACATGGAAAGAAGCTTCTAGAAGGATATCACATCTGCTCATCTAATCAATAAATCGCCTAAATTCCTGTAGTTTCTGGAACATTCGTTTTTGTCATCAAGACCGGGAGTCATTAACCTGCCATCCGTTCAGAATCTGTAAAACTCTCTTCCATCTATGAAACTAATCTACACAGAGAAGCAACATTGCAAATCCGTATCAATATATAAATTTTGTCAGCATTATTCTTGATTGTTATGATATTTTGTTATTTTTAATTAAAGTTTCATTCATGATTAGTTTAAGAGTGTATTTTAATTCTAGATAGCATTCAATGTGGCTAACACAATGAGAATTAAATAAATTTAAAATATGTTTTAAAATGTAGATGTTTAATTCATTTTTTTAATTTAATGCAATCAAGTGTATGCATGTATATATTGTTCCGAAATTTCCGGGGTTCGTTTGGATAGTGGGAGTTATATGGTGTGGAGAACACTCAATCAACAGGCGGCAGTAGAAAATGAAACTAAGAAGTTTATTTACACGAAGACACACAGGACAACACAAAGACGACAACTATATACAGCACACAATTATCTTCAGCCAAGATGTGCAGACAACAGACTCTAATGCAGACCGTAGCGCACAACTTAATTCAGCACTCACTTGACTCCGTCGCTAATCCACTAATCTCTGGAAGGCCAGTTCTTGCTGTCGATTCCGACTACTCTCGCACTACTCAATTCACCACCGATCTGGTTCACGACCCTCTTCTCTCTCGCTTCCGACTACGACTCAATTCACCACTCTCCCCGGCAGCTGCAGCTCCTTTTATAGGTCTTAGGAGGCGGGGCTAAAAGCCTCTCAACCAATCAGGAACGTTCGAGGCGTATCTCCGTTCCTACTGGACGGATCGGGAAAATTCTCGATGTTTCGGGTATAATCTATTTTAGCGCCAAAGTCGCCAAGTTTGTCGCCAAGCTCTGGGATTTCTTATGGAACCAGCTATGATGGGAAGCCGCATCACAGGTTCGTAACAATATTAATCTGAATATATGTATCATTAATAGATACTTTTTTAAAAAAGAATTTTCTCTGTTGCCAAATAAAAATTCTTATAATTAGAGTTCCGGAGTAAATTTGTTTCGGCTTAATAAATAATTTGCAGAATTCGTACTCTGCTATTCTTTTTATCCCATTCAATGTGAATCATTCTCTGTATTTCTTCCAAAATACTTTTTCCTGATGTTACTGTGGAAAAAGGGCGAAATTTTTGTTAAATTCTAGTCAATTGAATATTTGATTAATTTTTTAACTTTGAAAAGTAGTCTGTATTTTTATCTTGAATAACAAGTGAGAGGAATTTGCTTTAAATCGCTCCAGTGGTTTACGGAAAGATGTAGAACGTGCATACATATATGGCCGTATGATTTTTATTTATAATAAGATAATCAAAAAAAATATATATTTCACATTGAGGAAAAAAATGAGATCTTAGATATAAAGGTTTAAAAAGCAATGTGGTGGAAAGTAGATCATTATGATCCGTGAGTGGAAGCAAGAGGACGTATGTTTTCGGGAACATCTCTTTAACGATCACATTTCACACAAAACAAACACAAACACGAAAGACAAGACATTAACGCTCACACATTTTAACAGAACAGCATCTCATCTCATTATAATTACAATCGCAATGCACTATGGGTTGCGTACCTAATCAGGCATCGCCATCTATTATCCGAAAAAGAAGACAGAGTTGAATTAATATCCTACTTTAACAATTAGTTAAATGAGCAATTGCATTGCTTTTTTTTATTATAAAAGACTATTTATACTTGGTTTTAATGTATTTTTTATTTTTTAATATGTATATAGATACATGAATGTATATCATCTTCCCAAATTTACATTTTCTTTTTCATTTCCATATTCCATTCATTTCATGCACAAAATACCAAATATTCTTGAAAAACTTGCATTTCATTTCACATTCCGATATAAGACAGCCTCCAATAATGCTGTGGCCAAAGAATTTCCCATCCAAACTATTTTGCATATCGATCTAGAGGTAAAGCATTTACTAAGAACTGAAGTGCACCATTTTTTCATCTGAAAACATAAATAAAAAATGTTTTGGGCCTTTCAAAAATGAAGACTGGAGTCATAAAAAAAAGAACTAATCTAAGAAAGAGTTGACTGAAAATTTATTTATTCTATTTCATATTTTCGTCTCGTTTGTCAAAAAATAGTAAATTCAAGAACTCTTTTTTTTTTTTTAACCTTCGCTCTACAGTTCTTCAATATTTTTCATCTTCAAAGACGTAATAGCGACGAAATCGGGCAATATCTTGAGATCGTGCACATGCGCATCGAAAAGCATAAATAAAACTTTTCTTCTTCGAGATGAGCCGAGAAAATTGTTGCAACAAGATCTGCATTTTCACATTCTTTTATTGTGATCATCGTATTTTCATGCATATATTCCACGACTTAAACGTTTTTAGGAAATTTTGAACATACTTTTTCTTCTTCCTCTATTTCTTTAGTCTCTGTAAAATAGTTGAATATTTTCCGTTAAAGTACTTTTTTATGAACATTTTAAAAGTCCAACGTTGATTTTGCATACAAATGTGTTAAATTTATTATAACGAGCAAGAAACGTTTATTAAAAATGAAAAAATAAAACGACTATTCTTAAAGGGTTAAAAATAAATAGACTCCATAAGTTTTTATGAGTTCTATGTAAATATAATACTTGTATATACATAAAATTCAATAAACAATACTTTTATATATAGTTTTACTAATATATTTAACAGAAATAAAACTTCTCTACTTATTTCCTTTTCTTACTTTGCAATTGCAAATTTAGATAAGCATGGACTTAAATTTTCTCCTCTTTTATTAGTTTTCCTTAAGTTATTAAAGATTTATTCAGACTGTTTTGAGAAATTATTTGATTTAGAAAGTTCTAAATTTATTCTTCTGGGTGCATAAATTTAAGCACATGCTTTAGTTCCTTTGAATGTTTTATAATGTTTTTTTTTATTATTATTTCTGAAGTGAAAGAATGAGTATTTTTATTTTTCCTGCACTTTACTTTTTGAAATGACTGACTGAAATTAATCGAAACGTTCCGTAAAAGTCACTTTTTTCGAGACAATATTAAATATTATACGTGTTCTTAAAAAAATTGGTCAAAAATTTTCTGCCTTTATCGAAAATTATCAATCACTTAATTTCTATTTTAAAATAGATTAAATTCCTTATTCTATTTAAGAGCTATACATTCATTTCTTATCGAATCAAGTGCAGAAACACGCAAAATTGAAATTTAGCAGATTATTTATTTCGTAGCTCAATGACAGATTTATGAGATTTCATTCCGAGGAGAAAATCCTTATTTGATTATCACTCGTTCTCCAAGTAGAAGATGAAATTAACTTTTGACAGAAAATATTGGAAACGTCATATGTCATATACTGAGATTTAAATAAATGCGCTTGCATTCGTTTACCATTTCCTATTCGTTCAGTTGAAACTTCCATTAAAATGCCATACGAATAGCATAAATTAAAACAATCTCGAGTTTTATATTTATATTTGTACGAAACTTAATATCAGGTATGTAATATGCCAGTTGTAAAGGAAAAATAATGTAGCTCGTATCTATGAATAAAACATTCACTAAGAAATTGAAGAAGCATGTTAAAAAATATCCAACTGAAAAAAAAATTGGATATTTTTACTTGAAAAGAATTTTTCAAACGATTGCAAAAAAATTCATTTATAATTTTTTTTCAAGTAAAAGCAGATGCGAGAAATTTAAATCCAACCTTCGTTTTGAATTTCTTTTTAGCCTCCTACTTTGGAAAGCGATGAAATATGGCAACATAAGGTCAAAACTTCGCGCATGCGCAGTAGAGAAACGTAAATAAAAGCTTTCCTTCTGCTAGATTAGGTGTAAATATTCCACGCTGCTACACGATCTACATTTTCATTGCTTCTCGAGGTTTTTTTATGATCGCGCATTTACTCGTATGCATTTCACACTCTTAGGTCGTTTTACGAAGTTTTGATCTCTCTTCTTTCTTTCTATCTTGTGAGTTTTTTTTTTTTTCTTTATCTCTCACGTTGCTATCGTTGATTTTTTTGTTGTTGTTGTTTCAGTACTCTTTTATGTGTGTTTTAAGAGTGCTTCTTTGCTTTACATGCAAATGGTAAAGTTTAATAGTGATGTTTAAAATTTGTGGTAAGTTTCAGATATTAAAGAAGTTTTTTTTTTTTTAACAATACAAAAAAAAATGAAATTATAATGAAATGTGTTATTCGTGGTTTGTTAAAGTGTAAATATTTAACTTGCATTTATGAATGTTTACAATTTCAATTATTTTTATAAAATCCTATATTTACCAATGTAATTAATAACTCAGAATCTGATGTTTCATTGTTTTTTTTTTTTTTTCTTATTTCACCAATTCTGGAAATTTAGTTCATAGATTGGATTATTCTATAATTCCATCTCTCCTTATAAAGGAAAATGTTAGTGTAAGCCTTGGTGCTCAACAAAGACCAACAGACTTACACCTACCAAATATACCTAAGAAGATGAAAATGTGCATTTGAGAGTAATTTTTACATTCTCGGATATTTAGTATCGAGAAAGTATATTAATCGTCAAAAAATTCGAACTCGAGATCTCCCCGTTCTAGATCTCTAAATCTCTAGATTTCCTTGAGTTCGAAAAACACATTTTTTGAAAATGGCCGTCTGTCTGCCTGTCATCTGTGACAAAGATAACTCTAAAACGCTTTAAGCTAGATGAATGACATTTGGTATATGGTATTTAAACATACTTTTTAGATTATTACCAAATATTGAACAAAATTCGTTCTGAGGAAGTCTGTCTGTCCGGCTGTTCGAATATAAGTTAACGCTATAGCTACTAAACAAAGACAGCTGGTTAGATAATATTCGGTACACAGAATTAACATCTATATTGAAGGCAACTATCAAATTTTGATCCAAATTCAATTAGGGGTTGGCTATCTGTCGGCTTTCTTAATACTTTCAGTGTGATAAATATGTGGCGGATTGCGATGAGCGAGGATAGAACCTGGGACCTTGAGGTTTGCAGCCCAGTAACATGACCACAGCACAAAAGCAATTGCTCATGTAGCGTAGCTGTTAACTGGCTTATAAGCTTTCACCACAGACTCTCCCTCCACTGAGTCGGAGGTGAGACGAACGATATGGCTGTTGAGTGGTGATGTATTTTTAGCTGTTGAGTCTAATATGCCTGTACCCATTTGAGTAACGCCAAGCGTTATGGCGAGCGTGTGTGGGTGAGTGGTTGCTGATGCTGTTGCTGCGTCAAGTGAGTCTGACGACTTTGGGTTGATAGGGCCTCTTTGTGTTGCTGCGTCAAATGAGTCTACCGACTTTGGTTGCGGGTAGATGGCGCCACAACAGCTGTACGAAGGTTGAAGGTTCATCGTCCGAGGTCACCAATATAGCGAATTAGTATGAGCGAGGATAGAACCTGGAACCTTGTGGTTCGCAGCTCAGTAACATGACCACGATACAAAAGCAATTGCTCGTGCAGCGTAGCTGTTAACTGGCTTATAACAGTACTCTCCCTCCACTTTTTGTTGCCCGGTGCTCCTCATCGCCATTCGCCTCAAATACTTTCAGAAATTTATAAATACGATAATTCAAAAACGCAATGACTTAAATACATCAAATTTTGTATGTGATTGCAAATGTAGTGGTTCTGTGTCGAATTTCCGTTTGAATCGGTTGGAAAAAGTGCGTTTAAAACGCAAATTTGTTTTTTCGTATATTATTAACCGCATACCAGGAATTCAAAAGTCAGGAAATCAGGGCGTCAAAAAATTCGCCATGGACTCCACAACACATTAAATAAAAATGCTAAATTCACTCCAAAGGTTAATATTTCGTAATAATTGAACACCAATACCATAAAAGGCATTTTCTGAGATAATACTTTTATTAGAAAGTTTGCGAAACGCTTTGAGGAGACCTGGTTTTAAATTTACTTAGAATTTGAAGGAATTGAAAGCTGAGCACAAATTTTCCCTTTTCCACCATGATTTCCGAAAATATGATTGCCCAAATGTAATTTCTGCGTTATTTTAAAATTCAAGAAATGGTCTTTGAACCCTTTAAAGGGCCATTTTTTCCTAGTCATATTATGTTAAAATATTTTAGACTTGAAATTAGAATAAGAAAAGGGATTCATTTAGCTTATTAGATAAATTTAATTTAATTAATTAATTTGGTTAATTAATAATTAATTAACAAATCAAGACACATCATTTTGTGTGAGATAAAGAACTAAAGCATCTAAGTTTCTGTATTTCTAAAAAAATTTGTCAGAACTTATGCCAACCTTCATAAATTCATAAAAAGATTGATAAATTTGGTGAGAAGCAGGCTTCCCATGGCCCTAGAAAGGTTTAAATGGTACATATGCATTGCACCTACGTATCGTGCAATTTTTTCCTAAGTTTTGTCAGTTTCTTTTAATGGAGGTTTTCTGTATTATTTATTATTTTCAAGAACAAATTTCATTACGAAATTCAAATCATTTTCATTATTTAACCGAGTAAACTTCTGTTATTGAAAGCTGAAGAAATATTCTGCTAAATACCTGCGTATTTAAGTGAGGGAATTAGAAAGTGAAAATACATTGTGGCAAAAGGTGTTTCATTTGAATTAGATTACCCAATCTTAGTTAAGTGTTTAATGGAAATAAGTTGTTATGGGCATCAAACTCATTAATCACCTCCCTGCTTTGTTGAGATAATTATGAGCATTAATTTATGCATAACCTATCTGATTGAAATTAAACACGGCCAATATTCTAAGCAAATTAATTGGCAACCTGGAATATTGGTTAGCTAATGACGGCTAAGAAGATACAATTTAAGCATAAACCTTTCCATTTCACTTTCATTTCATAGTTAGTCTTTTTTACTGATCATCAGAAGCAAGGAATTCTATTTTTTCACCAAAGTCCTAATACGTTAGGAAATATTCCTGAATTTTAGGGATTACAAGCAGTATCAATTTCAGATTTGTATAGGAATTTGTAGTAGAAATTTCAAATGTTTTTTACAGGATATGAAGTTTTAACAAATGTGAGTATTGTGATTAAAATTATTTTCTTACTATTTCATTTTTTGATTTATCTTTACTTCTTTTCACCTGAGCTCGTGAAAAATCCACTTTCTATCTTGCAGTATTGTACGTTTCCAAATCTTTTTAGTGATGCCATTCCATTCTCGTTTCTTGCTAGAACACTCTTGTCATTTAAATAATATTAAACAATACAAATTTTTGTAATTATTTTATTGGTTTTATTTTCCAATGAAGAAAGAATAAACTGAAGAAATAAATCTTTCATTTAAATCATTCGTAAAATTTGTAATAATGTTACTTTTACAAAAGATGCAATGAATGTCTTTAAGTTGATGCTATTTAGAAATTTTTACTATAAAAATTTCCGAATACAGGGTATTAATTTATTAACTATTTTACGCGTTCAATTAAAATAATTTACACCACAAAGTATTGAAAAAAATTTCTATGGATTCCCTTTTTATTTTTTTGTTTTATTAGAACAAAATCAGCCTTGATCACAATTAAACATTACCTTATTCAAAAATTTCCTTATTAAAAACCTCATTACCTTATTAAACGATTTAGACTGTTTTGCATATCAATCTACATATAAAACACTAAGCACTAAAGAATACTTTAATTTATTTCACTTCTTTCATTCTTTTAAAAAATTAAATATTGCGATAGATTTTACACTTTATTTCTGATATGCTAGATTTTTGAAATTTTGGGCATGTATTTTTGATAGTAATACAGCATATGAATATTTTCGAAGCTTAATTATTATTTATCCTATTAGTTGGACTGAATTATAAATCCGTACGCCTGGCGCCACCAAGTATTAAGTTTTTAAAAAATTCATTTCTATATTAAATGATGTTTCTATTAATAAATTTTAAATTAAAAAATGAACATTAGAAAAAAAATTTATCCTGCTTTAATATTAAAAACGTGTTCTTAAAATAAACTTCGTATTAAAAAATTGTGAAAGAAAAAATAGTGAAATATTCTTTTCTTCGTATTTTTTGTTCTTATTTTAGAGAAAATGCATTCGCGGATTTATTTTGTATTGTCTGTTTGCAGAAACGAAACCCTCTGCGCATTAGCGCATGCGCTCTTTTGTTTCGATTTCACCGAAAGAGGGGATAAAATGACGGATGTAGGAGAAGATGGCTTTTACGAACCAATATATATAAACATTACCTAATTTCGAGTGGGAAACAATGAAATTTCTTTAAAAAATAAAAATCGTAAACTGAAAAGAATGTCAAAATGAAAAACAGGCTTTACAAAGAGCTTCAGAAAAGTGCTCTTTTTTCTCACTGCTTATCACCCCTTTGCGGGGCATACTCATGAAAAGTGATGGCACGGGACTCTGAAACGAAAAGTAACTTTCATTATCATTTCTTTTCTTTTACAAAATAAAAATAGCGATGAGATCTAGCAACATGAAAAGGGGTCGCGGACGTGTGCAGTGAAAAAAAAAAACGTAAATAAAACTTTTCTTTAAGATTAGGTGAGAGTAGCTATGCGATCAACATTTTCCTTGCTTTATCTTTCCTTTTTTATGATCTAGTATTTACATGTATATATTACACAACTTTGCATTTTACGAACTTGCATCTTTTCCTTTTTCTGCTGTTAGTTCTTTATTCATCGCGAGGTTGTTGGACAACATTAAACTGTTAGAACTTTCTTTCATGGGTGCTTTGCAAGTACAACATTGCTCTTGTTTATAAATGGGTTAATTTTTCGGGGAAGAAAATGTTTCTTTTGTATGATGAAGTGTGAAACGATAAATTATTCTACAAGGGGTAACAAAAGGATCTTAGTAACTTTTTGATGTGTAAATAGGTTTACATCAACATATGCCTCAATCGGCATGGTATGTACCTTAGGATGGATAAAAAAATGAATTTTTCATACGACTTACAATGTTTTCCTGTTCTACGAAAAGTTGCAAAATTGTTAGAAATGAGGCGAAGAAAAAAATAATAAAATTTATTGATACCTATCTCTTTCGTATAGGGCCTAAAAGTCGTAAAAAATCGATTGCTTTTTTTTTCATTAAATCGATTGATTGAAAAATTGGTTATTATTCCTTAATTGTTAACTTTTCCATTCATCTATCTGTAATAGCATTAGCTATTAATATTTCAATTTCTTAACCCTTAAGTGCATAAATTTTTATTTTTAATCAATAAAATTTGAAATCAACCGGGAAGTGGGTGTAGTTAAAGGAAAAAAACGCACAAAAAAAACCACATAAGAATATTTTTTATATATTTTTTTCAAAAAAACATATTGATGTATTTCTACATCATCATGAACAATCACTCTTTTAGTTGTACAAATCTACTGCATGCAATAATAATTATTGATGTATTTCTACATCATCATCAACAATCACTCCCTTGAGTTGTATATATCTACTGTGAATGATAATAGTTATAGGTGTATTTCTACATCATCATCAACAATCACCCCCTTGAGTTCTATAAATCTATTGTGAACGATAATAATTATTGATGTATTTCTACATCATCATCAACAATCACTCCCTTGAGTTGCATAAATCTATTGTGAACGATAATAGTTATTGATGTATTTCTACATCATCATGAACAAACACTCCTTGAGTTCTATAAATCTACTGTGAGTGATAATAATTATTGATGTATTTCTACATCATCAGGAACAAACACTCCTTGAGTTCTATAAATCTACTGTGAGTGATAATAATTATTGATGTATTTCTACATCATCAGGAACAAACACTCCTTGAGTTCTACAATTGTACTCTGTACAATAATATATTTCAAACATAAATAATACCTCTCATTACATGACGAAACATGAATATTCATGGAACAATTATTTTTAGCCCTTAAACATAAAGGAACATTGCATTTGCTATATAACCACTCTATGTTACCTTTGCATAGTGGAAATTTCCCTGTCAACCTGTTTGAAAATATATGCCAGTGGCCAAAGCCATTTTTTCGTACATCCACAGATCACAAAGGATGAGATGACCCTCTAGGTTTAGTGAACTTATATAGAACAAATTTTGTATATTGATGTATTTTTACATCACAGAAAAACTTTATTTTTCTTACATAAATTTATCAGTCTATACAAATATATAAATATTATTCGTTATCTTGTTTTCTATCCGAAAACAACTTTTTCGTGTATGTTTTTATTAAGTTTTACATAAATAATTATAATTCTTAACACCTGCTGCACCGAGTGAAATGTAATTTCACTCGGATAGCGCGCCAACACCGAAAATTGTCAAAGATAAGGAAGTAAACAGTCAATGATTAAAATTGTGTTAGGAAACGATAAAATAGCTTTGGTAAATTAAATAAAAAAAATACCATGTAAATATTGCTACATAGAGGTTACATACACTCAAGAGCCAAAACATTATGACCACCTGCCAATAACGAGTTGGCACACCTTTGGAGCGCAACACAGCTTCAACCTGCCTTGGCATGGATGCCACAAGTCTTTGGTAGATGGTTGGAGACAGATTGTACCAAATGTTTCAGCAACGGTCACGCAAATACGAGATATTGAGGTCTTTGAACTCTGAGCTGTCCCATGTCATTCCAAAGGTGTTCTATCGGATTGAGATCCGGTTAGTTAGGCGGCCAGGACATTAACTGGAATTCAGCATCATGTTCCTGGAACCACTCCAACACAATTTTAGTCTTGTGACAAGGGGCGTTGTCCTGTTGGAACATTCCATTTCCAGCTGGAAAAACAGAGGCCATGTAAGGGTACAACTGGTCCTCAATGATGTTCAGATACCCTGTAGCATTCATGGTATGCTCTACCACAACCACGGGTCCCAGAGACGCCCAATAGAACGTCCTCCAAAGCATAATACCGCCACCACCGGCCTGTGTATGACCTACTGTACATTGAGGGAGCAACTGTTCGCCTGGAAGACGGCGTATCCTGACACGGCCATAGGCGTGATGCATGACAAGCCGTGATTCATCTGATCAGGCAACTCTCTCCCACTGATCCATGGACCAGTCGCGATGTTCTCGGGCCCAGCGCAGGCGCAGTTGGCGATGACGCTTGGTCAGCAAAGGCACACGAGTGGGACGTTTTCTGCGTAGCTCCATATCCAACAGTGTCCGCTGAAAAGTGTGTTCCGATACTATTCTACTTGGCCCTGCATTGTATTTTGCTGTCAGCTGAGCCACTGTCTGGCTCCGGTTTTGCTTCACCATGCGAGACAGTCTCCGATGACCTTTTTCTTTGATAGCGTGTGGACGTCCAACACCATGTCGTTTACTGCAACTTTCACCGTCATTCATCCACTTTGCATAAGTACTAACAACTGTAGATCACGCACAACCCACGAGTCGTGCAGTTTCGGAAATAATTGTTCCGAGCCTTCGAGCTATTACAATTTGCCCTCTATCAAAGTCGCTTAGATCCGCAGCCTTTCCCATCACACACAGAAGTAAGTGAAAGAATGATTCTTCAGAGTCTCCAGCAACAGTTAAATACCACTTCCACCTGATCACGTGCCTTCCACGTCATCCAGGCGAGTTCATTGTAAAATGTAGGGGTGGTCATAATGTTTTGGCTCTTGAGTGTATATGCTACATAGAGGTTACTACATATATGAGGTTTTAAACGTATGGCGCAGATCTGCATTGCTAAACAAAATTTAAGGGTTAAAAGTAATAAAATTTATTTTATCAGTATCTTACTTCAGGTGATACTTTTCACCAAAGAAAGGAAAAATATGTAAAATTACTTCAACGTGCAAATTTCAATTCCTAATTGAATTAGTTTAACTTGTTCGCATCATCTTGTCGTTGAATTAATTCTATGTGTATGAATTACAAATAAAATTTTAAAGTCTAAATAAATTATATATTCATTTATTTTGTTTATTTATAGCAATGTACTGTTAATTTAACCCTTTAAAGGGCCATTTTTTTCTAGTCATATTATGTTAAAATATTTTTAGACTTGAAATTAGAATAAGAAAAGGGATTCATTTAGATTATTTGATAAATTTAATTTGATTAATTAATTAATTTGATTAATTAATTAAATTGGTTAATTAATAATTAAGTAACAAATCAAGACACATCATTTTGTGGGAGATAAAGAACTGAAGCATCTAAATTTCTGTCTTTCTAAAACAGTTTGTCAGAACTTATTCCAACCTGCATAATTTCAGATAAAGATGGTGGAAAACATACTTCCCACGTCCTTAGAAAGGGTTAAACTCCAACTCTAAAATAACATTTATTAATGGAAATATATAGAAATTCTAAAAAAAATTAAGTCACAAATCTTGTCCGCGTTACCATGATTTAATTGAAATATTTACAACTATTGCAGATTTATGGCAGTTGTCTCCCCAAAACTTTCTAGCATACTCTCTAATATAAGTATTATCCCAGAGAGTGCCTTGCTTAGTATTGGCGTAACATTTATTACGAAATGTTAACCTTTGGCGTTAATTATATATTTTTTTAATCTATCATGTGATCTTTGGCGATTAATACCTGGCACGGTGAATAGTTTCCGAAAATCGAATTTGTGTTTTGCGCGCGTTTTTCGCAACGAATTAAAACAAAAATATGTCCCAAAATTACACTTGTAGTAACAAAATCAAATATGACATTTGATATATTTATGTCATAGCTTTTTTAAATTATCGTGTTTACATGTTTCTGAAAGTACAGATCGACATACAGCTAACCACTTGTTGGATTTGGATCAAAATTTGACATGTGTCTACAATATAGATGCTAAATATATGTACTGTATCTTACCTATCTAGCTCTCTTCGTCTTGTAGTTATCGTGTTAACTTATATTCGAACAGCAGAAGAGACGAGCTTTCTGTGAACATTTATTCAAAATTTGATAGAAATCTGCAGACTTGGTATAAAGACCGTATGCCAAATTGCATCCGTCTAGCTCAAAGCTTTTTTGAGTTATCTTTGTCACAATATATGGAAACTTTCCAAAATTGTGTTTTTCTATCTCAGAGAAGTCTAACTTGCAGATATGTCAAAATCTCACGTTTGAATTTTCTGACAATTACAATATTGCCGCATTGAAAAGAGGCAGTCGACTCTCCATGGCCGAATAGTCATAGCACTGGTCTCTTAATCAAGAGACAGTAAGTTCGAATCCCGCTAGAAACAATGTGATTCACAGTCTGTGTAAATATATAATTCCTTGATTTTATGTTTTCCTTTATTTCATGTTCCAGAAGATTCTGGACCTTTCTTTAGCTTACCAGACAAGTGTTCTGGACTTTTCTTACTGTCTCCAGAAAAGTATTCTGGAACTTTCCCTGCTAGTATAAAAGCAGAAGATTTGTCAGTCACTATGTTCTGAGTTGAGTTAATAAATTGGTTTAGCTCTACTTCTTGTGTGTGTCATTGAGTTCCACACTAAAGAACCTACGTGACAATATTTCTTCTATATTACATATAGAAGGAAATAATAAATTATTTTATTGATATATTTTTCCTTCAAATAAATCGATGGAATTTCTGTATTCTAGTCTCGTGACTAAAATGAAGAGATTCAGAAGTTATTATCATATGGTTGGTTGAAAGTATATTCCCTACCATGCCATCACTTTAGTTTCAATATATAGTAGTATTTATCATAAAACTGGTATTGAGTAAATGTATTAATTCATAAATTTCACTCAATTAGATTGAGGTTTTAAAAATTTTCTGTTATCCTTCTCATGAATTTTTCACGGTCTGACATTTCAATGCAAAACTACAAATGAAGTGAAAAAATTCCCCATTTGACCTCTCCTGAATATCGATCTACGAATGAAACATTCTCAAAGTGCTAAAATGTTACAATTTCAGTCAAAATAAATATAAATAAAAAAAATATAGGAGTTTTGGAATGAAAAAACCGAAATAAAAAATAAAATTCTATAAGAAAGAATTTTATTTACTCTATTTTATATTCTCTTCTCACATTTGAAGGGCAGCAGATGCGAGCCATTTCTTTTCATTCGTCCCTTAAGTTTCTTCCAATTCCTCTTCCTCCAAAAAGTAGTTTCATTGGAAAGTGGCAACACGATGGGAAAATTCACGCACGCGCAGAGAAGCAAGCATGGCACAACTTTTCTTCAAGATAAGGTGTGAAATATTCCGAGCAGCTACGCCATCTACATTTTCATTGCCTCTCCTTTTATTCTTCATTTTGTTTGCGATCGGCCACTAATATGCATATACTTCGCATCCTCACGTTTTATGAAAAGTTGATCTCGAATCGTCTTTTCTTTTTCGTCCTCCCCCACCCTGCTGTTGGGTATTTTCTATTAGATCAATTTTTATAGCTGTTTTAAAAGTGCCTATTTGCTTTCGCATGTAAATGGGGGTAATTTATAAGGAATGTAAAAATGCGCGAGTAAATTTGTGGGTTGGAAATGTTTTATAATAGGAGAAATTTCAATTTATGATGCCAGTTATGTCTTTTAAAATAACCCTATATATCGAAAAGAAACTGTTTATTTGTGTGTGAGTTAGCGTTCCGCGGAATTGACTATTAGACTTAAATCTACCGGCATAGGTATAATTTAGCAAATTCAAATGGCATTTTTATTGATATTATTTTTATTAGAATTTTAATGAATTAAAATGAAGCGAAGTTTTGATTTTCCTGATGTAACTTGCCGAAATATAGTAGCAAAAATGTGATTTTAACCATATTTAAAACTTTTGTTTTTAATTATGTTAATTTAGTTGCTGTGTGATTCCTTTTCATAGAATTTCGCCCTTTTTTTTTCAAGAACATTTTGAATAATATTTAACAGTAAATTTTATTGTCGCAATGAATTTCAGGCCATTTAGCATTGTTTCATTGAAATTCAAGCCATTTTTCTTTGTTGCAATGAATTTCAGGCCATTTAGCATTGTTTCATTGAAATTCAAGCCATTTTTCTTTGTTGCAATGAAATTCAAGCCATTTTTCTTTGTTGCAATGAAATTCAAGCCCTTTTTCTTTGTTGTAATGAAATTCAATACCTTTTTCTTTCTTCCAATGAAATTTAAGCCATTTTTCTTTGTTGCAATGAAATTCAAGCCATTTTTCTTTGTTGCAATAAAATTCAAGCTCTTTTCCTTTGTTGCAATGAAATTCAAGCCCTTTTTCTTTGTTGCAAAGAAATCCAAGCCCTTTTTCTTTGTTGCAATGAAATTCAAGCCCTTTGTTGCAATGAAATTCAAGCCCTTTTTCTTTGTTGTAATGAAATTCAATACCTTTTTCTTTGCTGTAAGGAAATTCAAGCCATTTTTCTTTGTTGCAATGAAATTCAAGCCCTTTTTCTTTGTTGCAATGAAATTCAAGCCCTTTTTCTTTGTTGCAATGAAATTCAAGCCCTTTTTCTTTGTTGCAATGAAATTCAAGCCCTTTTTCTTTGTTGCAAAGAAATCCAAGCCCTTTTTCTTTGTTGCAATGAAATTCAAACTATTTTTCACTGTTTCATCATATATTTGTTAGCCATAAATTCTTCCATTGGTGAAAATTAAAGAAAAAATATTCGTCTATTTGATTATCAACGCAATTTACAAAACAAGTAAGAAAGTGAAGTTTCATTATTGCAAAAGACAACGGGCAATTTAAAAAATTGAATTATTCAGACATTTAAAACTTCAATGGCACTATGAATTCATGGGATTCGACACACTTAGGATGTTTCAGATAGATAGTAAACAGACCAATGCAATTAATATCTATCCCATTTATATTTAAAATTAATTTTTTGTACAAATCATGAACATCAAGTTATGGATAAGGAATTTAATTGATATTAAAAAAACACAATCAGCACTGCCAACATAGTCGCCAATGGTGACTATTCTTTCTTTATCAACATCCACTTTTCGTAAGTAATACAAAGCATATAGCAATGAATATGCTTCTGTGGATTGAAATTTTTCCCGGCTTCTGGTATACAATGCTTAGTTTATAATAAAATACTGTTTGTCTATTTTTAAAACCAACATCGGTCTGCTCACTCCAATGAGAGAACAACCGGAAAAGATATCGATTGTTTAAATTAAGTTAAAAGAAATTTTCAAGTGATCATGGATTGGGAATGTAGTCACAAGAATATATTTCAAATTTCACATATTTAAGCCGTTGTCCAGTTTTTAATTTATACTATTCATGTGCATATATAGATCGACACACAATCAATTCTTTGACTGATTGATTTGCAGCAATTTATATTCCATTTATAACAATACCTAAATAGCTTAATCTATATATTTATATAACAATCTATATAGTTTAATCTATATATTTATGTAACAATCTATATAGTTTAATCTATATATTTATGTAACAATCTATATAGTTTAATCTATATATTTATGTAACAATCTATATAGTTTAATCTATATATTTATGTAACAATCTATATAGTCTAATCTATATATTTATGTAACAATCCATATAGTCTAATCTATATATTTATGTAACAATCCATATAGTCTAATCTATATATTTATGTAACAATCCATATAGTCTAATCTATATATTTATGTAACAATCCATATAGTCTAATCTATATATTTATGTAACAATCCATATAGTCTAATCTATATATTTATGTAACAATCCATGTAGTCTAATCTATATATTTATGTAACAATCCATGTAGTCTAATCTATATATTTATGTAACAATCCATGTAGTCTAATCTATATATTTATATAACAATTTATATAGTCTAATCTATATATTTATATAACAATTTATATAGTTTAATCTATATATTTATATAACAATTTATATAGTCTAATCTATATATTTATATAACAATTTATATAGTCTCATCTATATATTTATATAACAATTTATATAGTCTAATCTATATATTTATATAACAATTTATATAGTCTAATCTATATATTTATATAACAATTTATATAGTTTAATCTATATATTTATATAACAATCTATATAGTCCAATCTATATATTTATATAACAATTTATATAGTTTCATCTATATATTTATATAACAATCCATATAGTCTAATCTATATATTTATGTAACAATCCATGTAGTCTAATCTATATATTTATGTAACAATCCATGTAGTCTAATCTATATATTTATGTAACAATCCATGTAGTCTAATCTATATATTTATATAACAATTTATATAGTCTAATCTATATATTTATATAACAATTTATATAGTCTAATCTATATATTTATATAACAATTTATATAGTTTAATCTATATATTTATATAACAATCTATATAGTCTAATCTATATATTTATATAACAATTTATATAGTCTAATCTATATATTTATATAACAATCTATATAGTTTAATCTATATATTTATATAACAATCTATATAGTCTAATCTATATATTTATATAACAATTTATATAGTTTCATCTATATATTTATGTAACAATCCATGTAGTCTAATCTATATATTTATGTAACAATCCATGTAGTCTAATCTATATATTTATATAACAATCCATATAGTCTAATCTATATATTTATATAACAATTTATATAGTCTAATCTATATATTTATATAACAATTTATATAGTCTAATCTATATATTTATATAACAATTTATATAGTCTAATCTATATATTTATATAACAATTTATATAGTCTAATCTATATATTTATATAACAATTTATATAGTCTAATCTATATATTTATATAACAATTTATATACTCTAATCTATATATTTATATAACAATTTATATAGTCTAATCTATATATTTATATAACAATTTATATAGTTTCATCTATATATTTATATAACAATTTATATAGTCTAATCTATATATTTATATAACAATTTATATAGTCTAATCTATATATTTATATAACAATTTATATAGTCTAATCTATATATTTATATAACAATTTATATAGTCTAATCTATATATTTATATAACAATTTATATAGTCTAATCTATATATTTATATAACAATTTATATAGTCTAATCTATATATTTATATAACAATCTATATAGTCTAATCTATATATTTATATAACAATCTATATAGTCTAATCTATATATTTATATAACAATTTATATAGTTTCATCTATATATTTATATAACAATCCATATAGTCTAATCTATATATTTATGAAACAATCCATGTAGTCTAATCTATATATTTATGTAACAACCCATGTAGTCTAATCTATATATTTATATAACAATCCATATAGTCTAATCTATATATTTATGTAACAATCTATATAGTCTAATCTATATATTCATATAACAATTTATATAGTTTCATCTATATATTTATATAACAATTTATATAGTCTAATCTATATATTTATATAACAATTTATATAGTCTAATCTATATATTTATATAACAATTTATATAGTCTAATCTATATATTTATATAACAATTTATATAGTCTAATCTATATATTTATATAACAATTTATATAGTCTAATCTATATATTTATATAACAATTTATATAGTTTAATCTATATATTTATATAACAATCTATATAGTCTAATCTATATATTTATATAACAATCCATATAGTTTAATCTATATATTTATATAACAATTTATATAGTCTAATCTATATATTTATATAACAATCCATATAGTCTAATCTATATATTTATATAACAATTTATATAGTCTAATCTATATATTTATATAACAATTTATATAGTCTAATCTATATATTTATATAACAATCTATATAGTTTAATCTATATATTTATATAACAATTTATATAGTCTAATCTATATATTTATATAACAATCCATATAGTTTAATCTATATATTTATATAACAATTTATATAGTCTAATCTATATATTTATATAACAATCTATATAGTCTAATCTATATATTTATATAACAATTTATATAGTTTAATCTATATATTTATATAACAATTTATATAGTCTAATCTCTATATTTATATAACAATCCATATAGTTTAATCTATATATTTATATAACAATTTATATAGTCTAATCTATATATTTATATAACAATTTATATAGTTTAATCTATATATTTATATAACAATTTATATAGTCTAATCTATATATTTATATAACAATCCATATAGTTTAATCTATATATTTATATAACAATCCATATAGTTTAATCTATATATTTATATAACAATTTATATAGTCTAATCTATATATTTATATAACAATTTATATAGTTTAATCTATATATTTATATAACAATTTATATAGTTTAATCTATATATTTATATAACAATTTATATAGTCTAATCTATATATTTATATAACAATTTATATAGTCTAATCTATATATTTATATAACAATCTATATAGTCTAATCTATATATTTATATAACAATCCATATAGTTTAATCTATATATTTATATAACAATTTATATAGTCTAATCTATATATTTATATAACAATTTATATAGTCTAATCTATATATTTATATAACAATCTATATAGTCTAATCTATATATTTATATAACAATCTATATAGTCTAATCTATATATTTATATAACAATTTATATAGTCTAATCTATATATTTATATAACAATCCATATAGTTTAATCTATATATTTATATAACAATTTATATAGTCTAATCTATATATTTATATAACAATCCATATAGTTTAATCTATATATTTATATAACAATTTATATAGTCTAATCTATATATTTATATAACAATTTATATAGTCTAATCTATATATTTATATAACAATCCATATAGTTTAATCTATATATTTATATAACAATTTATATAGTCTAATCTATATATTTATATAACAATCCATATAGTTTAATCTATATATTTATATAACAATTTATATAGTCTAATCTATATATTTATATAACAATTTATATAGTCTAATCTATATATTTATATAACAATCCATATAGTTTAATCTATATATTTATATAACAATTTATATAGTCTAATCTATATATTTATATAACAATCCATATAGTTTAATCTATATATTTATATAACAATTTATATAGTCTAATCTATATATTTATATAACAATTTATATAGTCTAATCTATATATTTATATAACAATCCATATAGTTTAATCTATATATTTATATAACAATTTATATAGTCTAATCTATATATTTATATAACAATCCATATAGTTTAATCTATATATTTATATAACAATTTATATAGTCTAATCTATATATTTATATAACAATTTATATAGTCTAATCTATATATTTATATAACAATCTATATATTTTAAATGCTTGAACAATATACCAAATTTTATTCGTTTTATGCTATTACCTTTACATACATACAAAAGTACAGACTGACATACGATCATCTCCTTGAAGAATTTGGCTCTGAACTGGACAAAGATCTACACTTTAGATGTTAAATCTGCATACCAAATTTTATTTAAATAGAATGAATTTTGATGTTATGTTTGTTTTTATTTCTAGAGCTGGACGGACAGACTTTTTGTGAATGGATTTCATTCAAAATTTGTTAAAAATCTACAAATTTGGTGTAAATACACATTAAATTTCATTCATATAGTTCGAAACTTTTTTGAATAATTATATTTGTGGACGAACAGACAGATAAAAATGTATTTTTTGGACTGTAGGAGTTTCTGAAGCGTAAATATTCTTCAAAATAGAGTTCTAATTTTTTTACGATTGCAATATTTTTCTTTGTATATTTCACATATAAGAAAGTAAGGATTTATTCGTTCACTTATTTTTTGCCACTGATTCCACCATCCATTAACCGATTGCACAAAATTCTGTAACTTTCTCAGATCTCACGTTCTATCTGTTTTTAGTTTGGAATCTGATGGTATCTTACAAGCGATATATCCAGCGTAATCGGAAGATTTCCTATTTCCCTTATCTTGAATATCGATCAAGGAATAAAGTTTTCGCTAAGCACTTATGAGATAGGTTTCCATAAAAAATAAATAAAAAATTGAGAAAGGAAAACTTTTTATTTGCTCTGAAATGAGGAGAAGCGAAATAAAAACAAACTTATAAAAGAAGGAAATGATGAGAAATTTATTTACTCTATTTCATATTTTATTCCTTTTCGAAAAAGAAGATGCGAGAAGTTTCTTTTCAACATTCACTGTAACTGTCTTTCTGACCTCTTTTTCCTCCAATATTACGGCAATGGAATTTGGCATCACGAGGGCAACGTGTGCGCACACGCGTGTAAAAAAAATATAAAAGAAATATAAATAAAACATCTCTTGTTTAAATTAGGTGCGCACATTTGGCGATCTACATTATTGGTTCCTTCTTATCTCGTACAAATATTTCCCATTCTCACGTTTTATGAAGTTTTGATATTGCATCTTCCTATTTTTAAAACTTTTTACTTGTTTCCATTTCTTTGGTTATTTCTTGTTATAGCATAATTTTATGTTATTTTAAAAATACATAAATACATACTTGCTCTTGGGATGAATAATCTTAATAGAGTTTTGAAAACTTGCGTAATATAATATAGAAGAAAAAACTGAATATGCATTTTAGATGTCTTTTATTTAACAAACTGAAACCAAAACTTGACATAGAATTCAAATTTTAGTACACGATTAAGAGCTAAATTTCAGTTATCTGTTGTATTTTAGAGTTATATCGTTTACACGCATGCGAATACGCAGATTGACATATGGTCAATTCTTCCGTGGATCCTGTTCAAAATTCAATAAGGATCTATTCTTTAAATATAAAAACTGTGTAACAAATTTTATTTATGTAGTTCTTTATATCTTGCAGCAATCGTATTTACCTGCCGTCGGACAAATAGAAAAATTTTCTACGTTTCAATTCCCTTCAAAATTTGGTAAAAAATGGTCAAATTTGAGGTATAGAAAAAAATTTTGCTTACCTGCTCAAAGCGCTTTTAAATTGGGTTTACAGGCAGGCATAATTAAAACAAGTAATATAAAAAATAAAATTTAAGTCAGTTCCTACTTAGGTCAACAGAGAAAAATTTTATTTTAGTTACTTTTTATTAAATAATTATCCAAAAAATTAAGTATAAAAAAATAAGCATAAAAAAAATTGATTTTCGCAAGAATTGAGCTCTCATTCCTCACCTTCACGTGAAAAATACTGAAATCCTTGCATTTTACCGATTGATTGCCTGTTGATTTCAATTTTCATTACAAACTGCTAAAACTCTGTTTAAAGTATTAAAAATTAATTAAATTTAATGAATGAATTAATATTTGAAAAAAATCTATATTCACATCAAGTATCATCCACTACAAGTTTAAAACACTGTATTTGAACTTGAGTGGATGAATAAAAAGTATTTTATTAACGATTGAAAATTTGAACAATATATATAAATATATATAGGGAGAGTGTGAACTAATAGTAGGAATTGAAAAAAAAACTTTTTTTTCTGATTTAGGAAGGTCTGAAATGCGTAGTTTGGTCAAAATCTCGAAGTTAAATTTTTCGGTGATTACAATACTTTTTATTTATGTATTTCGTAAAGTATGAAGAAAAAAAATGAACTTTGAAGTGAGACCAAAGATAGATACAGAGTGATTATAAAATATATAAAAATTTGCATTTCATCTTTGCTAGTTACTATCTTGCAGTGATTCAAAAGAATACTAGCAACAGAAGGAAACAAGCTATTTTATTCGTTTGTTTGCATGGAACGAAAGATGAGATAATATTGAATATATAGAACTTTTAAAAGAAGAAAATGATGAGAATTTTATTTACTTTATTTCCTATTTTATTTCTTTCCGAAAAAGCAAGATGCGAGAATTTTCTTTTCAACATTCGCTATAACTACCTTTCTAGCTTCTTCCCCCCTCAAAAAAAATTGCTCTGTCATTGGTATCTGGCATCATAAGGGCTTGACGCATGCGATACAAAAAAAAAAGAATATGAATAAACTTTCCCTTTTTTTGAAGATTAAGTGCGAAAATTCGACGATTTACATTTTCATTGATTTCTTATTTCGTATAATTTTTTCCTATTTTAATGTTTTATAAAGTTTCGACCTCTCATATTTATTTTCATATATTTTTACTTTCTCGCAGAACAAGCATACTAAAAAAAAGTATTGCAATCACTAAAAAAATTTAACATAGACATTTTGACGTATATCCACTTTTCATACCTACCCTATTTCGAAAAATGCATTTGTTTGTTTTAAATATATTTGTCGGTCCATTGCTATGTATATCTGCGATAACGGAAAAAATTTTAAATGTGGTCTTTATATGAAATCTGTTTCATAAAATCAAACATTACAGTGCCATTAATAACTTAAGTTGCTGGAGAATCAATTTATAATTATAACTTATTTATTGGAGCAATGCAATTTAATTTTTTATTCTCCAAGTAAATAATACAAATAACTAACAAAATCTTTGGATTTCAAAAATTGGATAAAATCAGACGGTTAAATATTACATTAAACAATGGAAGTGGTTTGAATTTCAGCAAAGCAATAAAATCTATTATTTATAAAAAATTATGCTAAAAATATGTATAAAATTTCCAATATTTAAGGGGGGGGGGGGTATTGCATGAAAATTAAACTTATATGATTTAAACGACATTATTAGCTACCACCATAATTTATAAACATCCAATTTATGTTGTAACATTTATATAAATTATGGTGGGAAAGTCAAAATTTTGCCTTATTTTCTAATTAACTGAAAATTTAAAAAATATCACTCCGAGATGCATATTCTCACCTTACAAAGTATATTTGTGCCAAATTTGGTAGTTCTAGATCAAATGATCTGTTCTTATAAAAAAAACATACGCAAATATATACATTATCTTTCATTATTAACACTGTTATTTGCTCCTTATCTGACAAATACAAGATTACTTATTTTTACAATAACTAAATAATGCTATGTCTGAGAGGAAATTCTTGTTTAGTATCTCCTTTTCTCGTTTTGGGAAAAAATTGGTTTTCTTTGTGCCTATTTTAAATAGTAAAATTCTTTTGTAATTGTAAATTTATCTATATTGTTCTAGTCTACTTAAAATTGTATATATAGAGAGAGAGACGAGACGTTGTATTTTTAATTTCGTTTTATTCTCTCTCTACCACCAACCAGGAAAGCATAATTATTTACAAGCAGACGCAGCGCGGCACAAAAGCAGAAGTAAGAAAAAAGGGAAGAAGGGGCGAACAAATGATCACTAGTGTTAAATAAGATGGGATTTCCGGCCACGCGCCAATTCAATACACGTGGTGACTTTGAGAAGGGCAACGGAAGTATCACTTTCATTTGATACGTAGCACTGATGGCGCATTAGTTTTACAGAGGAATTAATTAAAGTGGAATTGGATCGCGAAATAAGAGAGTATTTTTAGAATGAAGTTACCATGGGCTAAATTAAGATAAAATCTTGGAAAATCAATAAAATTGAAATTAGAATTAAAATATCATTATATATATATTATCTGATTCTATTTTCAATTGTGTTTAGATATATCTATATCATTCGATTCTACTTTAAATTGCGTTTACGTATCTATATTATTCTATTATAAAACTATATTATTTGCTGATGTTAACAATATATATTGGTGTATCTTACGGATACAGAAAGACCACATTTGTTTGGGAAAAGCATTCGACTAACTGAGTGCTAAGAGATTACAATGCCTTATCTGCATATTTCTCCTTATCTAGAATGCTAAATATAATTGCGTAAGACGCCTTACAATTATTTATACACTAGTATACAATTATTCGTTTTGAATAGCAATTCCTATTTTTAGTTTTGAATTATTCAGTCCATACCCCATTTTTAAACATTTTCCATTAGAATCTCATATCTGCACTGAATTATTGAATCTATAATCTTTACCATATCGCGCCGTCCTTATCAATGACCAATATATATGGAGTCCAATGCTGAATCTACGCCCCCCTCCCCGCCAGAACACATGATATAGTACCGCCAAGGTCCAGACGGCCTAATCCTATTCGCCACTGCCACTGTCCCGCAGCTATTACAGAATCCAATTCCACCTAATACTGTTATCAGGCTGTTTATCTGCTCCCATTATATCGGACGAGGGCCCAAAATTCTGGATGAGATAAGCACTATCAGGGATCAATAATGAGTTTCTTGTCCCCAATTTCGGGCCCTATGTCCGATTTGTGTTACTTTGTAGTTAACGAAAACATTGTTGGGTATTGACCAAAAAGCAGATACCAGCTCCGATGCTCTGATTGAATCATTGCTAAAGGTTAGACTCCAAAACTAGACAGTTTATTAACTCGAGAAACTACAGGATACAGATAAATTGTCGTTTTAAGTGAATTATTGCTTTAGAGTTTACATCGATGCAGTGTTTAACATTTGAAGGAGAAAATAAATTTATCAAATGACAAAGATTTCCGTTATTGTATTCAGTTTCCGATTTAACTGTTCGGTAAACTAGTTTTGTAAATATAGATGCGTCTTAAAAATTGCAGGATTTTGGTGAAGTTCTTGTTAAATATCGTGAAAAGGGATCGGAAACTTTTTATTACTTTTTGTCAAGAGACATTTTTTGAATTATATACATAAAAATAATATTTATAGAGCTGTAAATAAATCATTTAAACTTTTTTTAAAATATACTTTGAAAAATTTTTTTCAGTGAGTTGAAAATATTTTTGTTTAAAATTCACTTATATTTGCTTTGCTTTAAAGTACTGTAATAAAATACATTGGAATTCAATTATTTACTGTCTACGTTACAATAGTAATCTTATAAAATATAATAATTAAGGTAAATAAGTAATAAATTTATACAAATAATTATTTTTTCTAACAATATGGTGGGGGTTGAAATGTTATACCATATATTTAACGAATGAGTATTTAAATTGTAATCTATATTTCATAAAAATCAATGGGAATAGGATTTCCAAAACTTTCTTGAATATTATCTAATAAATTTGTTATGCTAGAGAACGTCTTACATGGCCTTGACATACAATAGTTACGAAATATTAATAATTGGCTTGAATTTAATATATTTACTGAATTTATCATGTCATCCTTGGCGAGTTATTTGGCGATTTATCCATCGCAAGCGTTAATGGTATCCAAAAATTGAATTTATGTTTTAGTACCGATTGTAACAAAACTTTGACACAAAGTTGCACTTGAAATCACAAAATGTAATACCAAATTTGATATATTTAAGCAAATGAGTTTTTATTATCACGTTTTTATGAATATAAAAGTACAAACCGACAGATGGTCAACCTGTTGTTGTATTTGACCCAAACTTTGACATTTGTGTACACAATAGATGTTAAATATGTGTACTGAATTTTAACGATCTAGTTGTCTTCGTTTTGTAATGATCGTGTCAATTTATATTCGAACAACCAGATTTCCTCTGAATAGATTCTACTCAAAATTTGATAGAAATCGCAAAATATTGTTCTCCTGCTCTAGAATCATCTGCTGCTCCTGCTGAGAATCATTATTTCAAAATTATGCAAATATAAAATTATCCAGATATGAAAATGTTCCATTCTGATAAAAAAATATCTTTACGTCTTATTTTTATACAGAAAAATAGATATTTGTTAATAATAGATATTTACAGATTTTTAAATCATATTGTTACAAATTTTTTTATACAGCAAAATACCGTCGATCAATCGTAATGACGCAGCACATTTAATCACAATAGTTCAGCAGTTTGTTTGCTGTCTCATCCTCTAATTTCTCTTATTTGTCGGCGACTACGACTCCTCTCACTCACGTCTTCTGACGATCCACACGATGACTTCTTCCGATACACACGACACGACTCGGACGATCCACACAACAACAACTTCGTAGCTTCTGAGTGCCCGTCTTTTATAGTTCCGGGAGGCGGGGCTAGAATCTTCTGACCAATCAGGGCGTACCTGGCTGCATCTCGGTTGTTAGTGGATGGATCTTGAAAGTTCTCGAACTTTCCGGTACTATCCATTTAGTCGCCAAACTCGCCAAATTTATCGCCAAGCCACCAAATGCTCGCCAAGTTTGTCGCCAAGCTCTAAGTTCATTGATCTCAGCACGTACAGGACCGATCGTAAAACGGTCTTTCTTGCGATGACTCTATTCGTGCCGGGTAGCAATATTATAGGTTCGTAACAATATTATCCATATAGATATTACGGCTCATGAAAAATAAAATTATTTAATATGTCTTAAAATATTTGTTATATGCAAATCTTTGGAATCTGAATGATGGATATTCATACATCAAATACAATAACATCATAAAATGTCAACGATTTCTGCGGACGTTTTTATAATATGCCTACTTGATATTGTTATGAATATAAAATTGATGTTACAGGACCGTGAAGAGCTGACATCTATATCGGAAGAAAAAATCAAGTCGCAACTTATATAATGAGAGCGGAAATTCCTGTCTATGCAAAAATAAAAATATAGTGTAAATTTGATTAAAATTCCAATTTGCTCATTATACTATTTTCAGTGCCTCATACTTTTATGATTTTTGAATTTTATCATGATATTTTTTATAATAAAACTATTCTATTTAAATAGTCATTAAAGACTTGTGTATTTTAAAGTAGTTTTGTTATTAACAGTCTTTAAATGATTGCGAATGATTGCTTTTCTTTTTTTCCCTCGCCAAATATGACTGTTTTTTTGCATTACCCTTCTTTCATGTCGATGTCATTTATAGCACAAATATCCCTTTTTGTTTTAAGTCCATTAAATGCTTCAGGGAGCTACGGATACTTTTTATCACTATCAATATCTATACTTTCAACATTTGAATCTGTATATTGTAATGCCTTGATCTAGTCTGATCAAATAACGAAGCAGAATTTCCAGACAATTCTTTATTTTACAGCCCTATATATACAAAAGAGCAACTTGTTCTAATCTTGGTTAAATAAATAGTTATTTGCACCTGTAGTAGGAGACACAACAGTCGAAGTCGAAGGTTTATCTTGAAACTCAGTTCTCCATCAATACGGAAAAACAACACCACAAGGAACTAACAAGTTGTTAGTCAACACGACCACTCCAGGGGTAGTTCTCGGACTCCGAACTCGTGAGCGTAATCCAACAGTCTCCTGCAATTCGTTTCTTCTCCTCTCCCTAAAAAAAAATCTCCGCACTTTATTTCGGCGACAATCTCCGCCTCTTAATTTACATTGGTCATTTGAGCTCTCTTTCGGCCAATCGACGTAATATGCTCCCTCAGCGGCGCCAGTTGCTCGTGGGAAGGTCCTTTTAGTGATGCACCTTTCATAACTGACTATTCTGGAACACGGACTTATCATAGTCCTTTCACAATGAGAAACATTTAGCATCCAGATGTTTGGACACCCCTTTCTCTTTGAAGTTACTATCAATATCTCTCGGACGAGGAATTCCCACATGTGGTCTTTCACTGTAGTCGCTAATGAACAGATGCGAAACCACCTAGGTGAAAAGATCCACCATCTGGCTATCTCGAGGAGTTTAGTAATTAACAGCCATGACACAGCTGGCTGTAAATGTCTTATAACGGGGAATGTTACAATATTATGGAATCATATTCTTTCTGTTTTTATACCCTCGTTATTCCTAACCAAATGCTGAGAAAACATCAAATATATGTAAATAAAACATAAATAAATCGATATTTTTGCCTAATGTAACGGTTACAGAATTTCAACAAGACATGTAGTGATATAATAAGTAAGAGTATATTGGCAAGTATTCGGTGTATATATATTTTTTTACATTTGACTACCACTGCATTTTGAAATGATATCTTTGACATCATCCTTTAATTAACATATAAAGCCTTGATAGTCTCTGGATTCACACGGTTAAAAATGTGATAATTTTTTCAAATCTTCAATTGATTAGTTAAACTAGTTGTAAAGTACTTAAATATTAATTTCTGAAAATAATTATCGAGAATTCACGTGATATAGATTTATTGTTATATTATTTAAAGATTAATGTCAGATTACTTAAAGATAGGCTGATAAAGATAAATTAATTCAATTTAAAGTAACACTGATTTAAAGTGACATATACAACATTAACTCAACATAAAATTGAGTTTCGCGAGGTAATTGACATTTCCATGGATTTTAAATCTGCTTCGAAATGCATGCTGGAACGCCGAAATCGATTCTCTATTTCTCAGAAAATAATCAACCAAATGGAAACGTAATCATAAAGCCAATAAAGCAGAATATCCCCACTCGTAAACCTGCCCTCTTCGTCTAATTCATCTGCTTTGCCTTGTATTATGAAAAGTAAAATGCTTCTTGATTATGATTATCTAGAAATTTTAATTATTTCTTGATTGATGTATAAGTATATCGAAACTAATCAAACTGAATTTTCTTTTTTTTTTTGCAGAAACCGCTCAATATACAATCCTATAGCATATCTCCAGATCGAAAGTATGTTCTCATGTCTCACGATCACGAACAGGTAAAGTTTCTGATTTCTATGAAGTTGTCATGCTTACTATAATATATTGCTATATGATAAAAAAAAATTTACCAGTAGATGGCGCCTCTCATATTGAATCAAAATTGAATTAAATGAAGGAAACTGGGAACATTTGTGGTTTTAAATAAATAGATTTTCCAATCTTATTCTCATTAGATTGGAAACGTTTCATTCAATATAAAATTGTACAAAATATATATATTGTATAATTTTATAATGAATAAAATGTTACATATATAATATTGTTATTTTTGTTATTGTATTTTTACTTTGTAGTGGTTATGTTCTTCTTATTTGTTGTTTTGTATTTTCCTTTCTGTTAAAATGGTATATCTCTTGGGCCTAATTTCAGGGGATTTTCGGGTCACGAGGAATCATTATTAGACTAATGTCTGCATTCCTTCACAGAAAAATCCCTTTCTTTGAATCCCTGCCTGAGGGTGACCCTTGAAAAAGTCTTCAGGCCGGATTCTTTTTTATATTTTCTTATATAAATATTTTTTGGGTTTAATTTTTATTTGTTTTTTTTTTATTTTCCTATTAACTTGATTTTAATACTTTTGTATATATATAACATATATATAAATGTTTTATATATATATTTTAAATTATATATATATATAATATAAAACTTTTAAAAAATTAAAAGTTTATAAATTTGGTTTTAAAAAATGTAAATAACAGAACACTACAGGATTTTTTACCTTTTTCATTTTCTTTTTTATTTCAAATTTTGATATACAAATAACAAATTCTTTTTATTACAATATTATGACATTTTTAGATTACAATATTTACAAACAGTAGCATCTTTTAAACGTATTTTGAATTTTTTTTAATAGTTTTGTCATTTTAAGACTATTTAGAATTTTACATTTCCTTCCTTCCTTGTGTAAGAATTCACTCTGGCTATTTCACCTATACTGACATATTATGAAAATTTTGGAGTGAATTTTTTTAATTAGAATTCTTTTTTTTTCTGACTATTTGGTTTTAGAACATGAAAATAATCGATTTGCAACTCATATCAAATTTGCAAATATTTTTCTTCAGTTTTATATTGGAAACAGCTCATTCTTCTTATATATAAAATTTACAATGGATATATGGTTTTTAATTAAAATTTTGACGATTTTTGCTATCGAAAACACCCCACTTAAATTAATCAATTTACCGATAGAACATTCTGAAAATATTAAAATAATGTTTTGGTATCAAGAAGAACAGTTATGCAAATTTCAAAATTCCAGCATATCAGGGTAAATGAAAAATAAATTGCAAGTATTAAAGAAATTAAATAAAAATGCATACTTAATAATTTACAATTTATAGAAACTTGAGAAAATAATTTGTAATATAATATATTAGTACTGATTTTATATACATATTCATTTGCTTAAAATATACAAAAGCCACTTCTAACATTAGATATAACAGTTGTCTCTAATTTGAGCATAATTGCTTGAACTAAGTTCTTATAATTTGTTATTTTGTTGAAACATTGTCGTAAAACGTCTAAACTTAGTTACACTTCGGCAGTGAAAAGAAAATAAAACTTTTCACTAAGTTACTTCGGATAAATCGTATTAGACTTCTTGAGCATTGTTGGAAGATAATGTCTTTTCTTTCCTGGCAAAAAAAAGGTAAATTTAATTTTGCTGACTTGCGAAGAAACTGTTTTTAGAATCCTTTCCTTCCTTTCATGTATGACTCGTGCATTGCACAGAGAAATTCTCTTTTCACAAGCGAATTCTTTTCTTTTTTTTTAGTGGTCTGGAGAGTTTTACTAAATATAATTCATTTCTTAAGAAAAAAAACTGCTGTCTGCTTAGTTATTTCGACCCAGTTAAACAGAAAAGTTTTAAGGGAATGTTATGCTTGTTTTATTTTAGCTTGAAACATGTTTTTTCCCCCTTTGTTATTTTGGACGGAAAGAAAATATATAAAAAAAAATGTTAGTAAAAGTTTGTGTCAGACAATAGAGTCGCAACAGCAGTTTATGAAACTTTATATAGAACTGTAAATATATTTTATTCATACATGAAAAGTAATTTCTAACCAAGAAATATGCATCAGTCAGTATAAGTATACAACTAACATAGGAATATACTAAATTGAAACCTTGGGCTAGGTCTTTTCCTTTCATTGTTATCATTAAATATCTTTGTTCCAAAATTATAAATATTTAGATACTGCATGTTTATTTTAATGCTGTTTTCATTGTAATAATAATTGCAACCTTTGTATCTTATCGACATTTAATAAAATTTTAAATATAATCACAATTATACTGATATAAACCCTGCATACTTACTTTAAAGTTCTTTATGTTATAATATTACATACAACCGCTTTGAGATATGAATGCCTGAATAAATATTGGCATTCTTTTTGAACCAACTTAATATTAATTTACAACACAAAAACAATTTAATCGCAATTCTACAACTGCAAAAAAAAAAAAAATCTTCGTACCTACTTTAAGAACTAAATAAATTGCTTTGCAAAATTTCATAGTTCTTCGCCAAAATCAACAGTAAAGAAAATATATCATTTTTTTAAAAACCAAATCAAAAATTCTTCCCTGTGTCTACGGAGATTCGATTTCATTCCTCAATTTTTCAAAGAAATATCTATCTAGAGTTTCTAAATTTCGACCATACAACAAATGTAATCCAGCAGACATGATTCTGCTAAGACCCATGTTTTGCACATTAATTTTGTTTATGTCACTTTTAAGAATTACAAAAAGTTCAAAATTGTTCCATGCTGCTACTGAAAAAGCCAGTTTTACCTCATTAACGTTTTACATATTAAGAAAACTAAGTGAAGCCGTTACTAAATATTTACTTCCAAATAATGAATAATTAATTTCTCGAACAAATTCAATTTTTCTCGGGGTCAAATTATTATCTGTTCGAGAAATAATCAAATATTAAAAATATATTCATATTTAAAATTAATTTCATCCAAATTAATTAATCAATCCTATTCATATCAACTAAATAAATAAAATATTCAATTCCTTATTAATCTCTATACAGATCATATTACAATTATAGAAGTGCTTATGCAATCTGGTTGCAAATGATTATAGTCATTGTTTATTTAAAAAATATTACTCAAATTATGCTATTTAGAATCACATTTAATATTTGATCCTATTCTTTAACAGATCATTTTAAATATTTTGAATTGAAAGAAATTTAAATTAGTTTAGTTATATTAACGTCCCGTTTTAAAGCAACAATAGGGACATTTTGGGATGGTCCTCAGAATTTTGAACCGCAGTCAGATGACGAGGACGACACCTGAGCTGAAATCCTTCTCTCCACACCACACCAGCGGGAGTACGTTTGGCACAGATGGGTTTACATACACCAGAATCTATTACACGACGGTTCTTAGGTGGAATCCTATTACGAACCTGGGAAGAAATTTAACCCAATGACATTACTACGACCCCGCTTTCAAGTTTAACCAACTGGAATGGTTTAATCGAAATAATCTCATATATTCATCAATAAATATGTTAACCCCTGGGCAAGAATTAGAGACAATAGAAAAGACCATGAACACCAGTAGTGCTCGTATATATATATATTTTTATTTTCAAAGCCCTGTACATAAGGGTTTTGTTCTTCATATACAGTGGCTCAAACAATTGAGAATACATCTTACTTTTACTTCATAAGTCCGACTTTCAATAAAAATAACATTTTACCAAGAAATGAAAACATGTTTTTTATTCTTACTCATGACAAATGGTTTAATTTAAAGTATAAGTAAAAAACAATCAACGAAAAATTTCTAACTGGAACACTTCAGAAGCATTTTAAATAAAAATATGCAGACTTTTGCCTCAAAAAATTGAGAATGCAACAAATAAATTTTTGTAATATCTCGCCTACAAAGAAAGTGTCAATATTTAGTTGCATGCCCTTTGGCTTTTATAATATGCCTCTAAACGTCGTGGTACCCATTCGACCAATTTATGTGGTATCGGAAGATATTTTATCCCATTCTTCTTGTAACACTTGTTTTAGATGGGTTTTGTTCCTAATTTTGTGTTTTTTGACCCCTATTTCGAATGTGCCCCCCATATTTTCAATGACATTCATGTCGGGATACTGTGATGGTGTGTGTAACTGCTGTTTACGATGAAAAAGGCATCACATTTTGACATTACGTGCCGTGTGTTTGGGGTCGTTGTGCTGCGGGAAAATGAAATTTCCATCTAAACCGAAATCTTTAGCACTTTCCTTTAGATTGTTGCAAAGTCCATCCAAGTAAATCATGTGGTTCATAATGCCATCTATAAAAACTAATTTTCCTACTCCAGATGTAGCTACAACCCCAAATCATGACGGAATCACCACCGTGCTTAACTGTAGGATTTAATTTTTTTTTAATCCAAAGCAGCATTGGCATTCTCCATAAGATGTGAGGGCTTTCAAAATGTCTAGTTTTCTTTCATCGCTAAATATAACTTTCTTCCAAAGGTTATTGGTCTTCAATTGATGGGTTTTTTCAAACTCCAAACGCTTTTTCTGGTTTTGCAAACTGATGAACGGTTTCTTTCTAGCAACTCGACTTTTATATCCAGCTTGTCTAATTATATTTTTCAAAATTTCAGCACTTACACTTCTACCGATAATTTGAGATAATTCTGCAGCAAGTTTGACTACACTTACTTAAGGATAAATCTTGATTTCTTTCAAAATTTTCCATTTTGCGACATCACTCAGAATAACTTTCCATTCTCTTCCACATTTATTTTCAATCAATCCATCATTTTGAAATTTTAGAATGATTTTCTGGACACAAGTGTGGCTTCTGCTAACAATTTTAGCTATTTAATGATGATATTTTTATATCCTTTTTAAATAATCTTAATACAAATTTCCTTATATCAATACTGGCTTCTCTTCGATGAGCCATTTCCAATTAAAAAATTTCGCTTTAAGTTCATTTAACAAACTTAATCATACAAAAATGATCGTTGAAAATGTTTAAGATAAGTGTACGCAAAATTAGATTAAAGTAGCTGTCAAACAGATGATATTTAGTGGTAGTTAAATATATAAAACACACTCTGTATTCCCCAATTTTTTATGTGAAAATTTGCATATGTTTATTTAAATGCCTGTGAAACTTTTAAATTTAGAAGTTTTTCGTTGATTGTTCTTTATTTTTACTCTAAATTAAACCATTTTTTTTGTGTGTAAAAATAAAAACATGTTTTCTTTTCTCGGTAATATGTTATTTATATTGAAATTTGGATTTATCAAGTAAAAGTAACGTGTAGTCTCAATTGTTTGTAACTGTATATAATATACAGTGGCTCCCAAAAGTGTTCGTACACCAACAAGAATCAATTAAAAACCTCATTATTTACCATTATATATTCTTATTTTTACTTGAAAAGTTTTTCATAGCATATTTTTACAGTTCTTAATAAAGCAGTGAAGAATAAATTTTAATTACGATGCAAATTATTTTTTAAAAAATGACAATAAATAAAATTGCACAAAAATAGGACACAAAAATGATCATACACTTTAAAAAAACATCACTAAATATGAAATTTTCTAAATTTTTATAAATGTTTAGTATTTAGTAGAATATCCTTTATTCTTTATAACAGCTTTTAAATGTTTGGGCATAGATTTAACTAAACGGTCGGTTACTTCTGCACCAATCTTGTTCCAATCTTCGATCATTACTGCTTTCAGTTGAATTTTCGATTTAATGTCGTGACTTCTTATTCGCACCTCTAATTCTTTCCAAATATGTTCTATAGGGTTTAAATCCGGTGATTGAGCTGGTGTTTTAAGGGTTTGAGGGCAATGATAGAGGCAAAAAAGACGAACATGCATGGCCGTGTGCTTAGGATCGTTGTCTTGGTAATACACAAAGTTGTTTAAAATGCCCAATTTTGTTGCTGACACTTTTAAATTATTATTGAGAATATTTATATAAACTCTATGATCCATTATACCATCAATGAATACTAAATTGCCTACTCCAGCCGCTGACATACACCCCCAAACCATGACACTTCCACCGCCATGTTTTACTGTTCCAACTAAATTCTTGGGATTAAGTTCTTCGTTTTTTTTTTCTCCATACAATGATTCTCCCATCCGACTCAAAGATGTTAAACTTACTTTCATCTGCAAATAAGACACGATTCCAATAGCTCTCTGGCTGGTTTATCATAACTTTGGCAAATTTAAGCCTAGCAATTCTGTTCTTCTGACTTACAAAGAATTTTCTTCGTGCAGAGCGGCCATGTATACCAGTATTCCGAAGAATTCTACGAATAGTTTCACAGGAAATAGAAGTTCCATTTGATTCATTATATTGTGAAGTAAACTTTATTGCACTCAGACGTGGATTTTTTAGAAATGTACTCACAATATTTCTTTGACTTCTAGCTGACAGAATTTGAGGGCGACCATTACGAGGCTTGTTTGCAATCCTTTTTCCCTCTCTGTAACGTTTTATTATGCTTTGCACCGTTGAATGAGGTAGATTAGTTATAGCTGCAATGCCTCTAATTGATTTTCCAGCTTTAAAATGAAATATAATTAATTTTCGTACGTCTAAACTCGTTTCTTTACGAATGCGCGTCATATCTAAGAATAAAGTAAATAGAATAAATAATTGGGATATTAAATACTGAAAGCAAACGATTTTAGTGTATTTTTCACATTGAAGAAAAATAAACCGCAAAAGATATTTTTATGATGAATTTAAATAAATAATGTTTGGATGTACGAAGACTTTTGTGTTCTAATTTTGTGACATTTTTTATTTATTTATTTTTTAGAACAACACTACTTGATTTTTTATAAAAAATATTTGTTCAGTTTTATTAAGAACTATTTAAAGATGCTAATTAAAAAAAACCAACTAATAAAATGCTTTATTAAGAAGTATAGAACACAATTTCTGTAAATTTCTTTAGTCTACGAACACTTTTGGGAGCCACTGTATATTATCTTCTTAATATTCTTCGTATATATAATATATATTATCTTCTTAATATATATATTAATTACAGAATTACTCTTCTAAGTGATTAAATACAACTTATTAGTAGGAAATGTTCTTTTAGAGAGCCACTTAATTAATTCTTTTATTCATGTCTTCATTTTTATGTTGAATTGCTATTACCATAATAAATATTCAATTCAATTACATTCACAAAATAATAAATAAATAAACTGAAATATTTTATTATATATAAATGCGCTTCTCCTTTATTATAGGTAAATATACTTTTAAATTAAAGAAATGAAAGAATGATTTTATTTATTAACTTATTCTTGATTGAATGAATATCTTATATAAGAAAGCTGTTGTTTAGAGAATTAAAATTTTATATTTTAAAAGCATTGTTCATAAATAATACATTAATGAAATTTTTCTCTTCCATCTATTATTATTATTATACTGAAAATGATTTCCTTAAACAATGCAATAAGTAATATTAATATCCATTTTTAGAACACATAAATGAAAATTATTTAAATGACTAGAAAAAAGAATATTGAAAAACTTCTTCAAAACGATAAAATTCGCATAAAATTAAAATGAACGTCTGCGACATTAAGCTTTTATAAATATAAATGAAAAAAATAAATAAATGCAAATTGAAAAGAATTCCTGAATCTCTTTTTAGGGAAATAATCGTCAGATTGATTTTAATATAAAACCATTCGATAACAATTCAACGATACTTTTCGAAAAGCAATGCAATTACTTTATTTTGCATGTTTAAGGAAATAAATTTAAATTACCAAGACAAATAATATCGTCACTGGGGAAAATAATTAGAATACTTGATCGAGTTTTATCGATTGATGAAGAAAAATGCATCGTAATCGTTTTATTAAATAATTGAAATTCATTTACTTCAGAAGAAATGATTTAGAATCAAGTCCAATTATCTGACTAATCTAATCATTCTAAGTAAAATAATTTAATCTAAGAAAAAAATCTGAATTCACCCTTTTCATTAAAATAATTATCCAATTTAGCTCTTTTTTATCTTTATTTCAAAGGATTTGACTAAATTACTAAATTTAATATCACTATTGTTATTTATTGGTTTACTTAATTTGTGAAATTATATATTTTTTAGGTATTTAAACATTCTTACACCGCTAAGTACAAAGTCTACATAGTAGAAAGCGAGTAAGTATTGTTGGAGTGTTCTTTTTAATTCTTTTTTTTTTCTATATTTAAATGTACTTCCTCGGAAACAAAAAATGGAATATTTTATTTTCTATCGCCTTAATGTTATTAATGTATTTGCTCATAATGCATTTGAATTACTTTTCTTTTGTTCCAAAAGTAATAATTATTTTTTGTAATGAACCGAAAAGAAAGTTAAAGCAACAAAACAGGAACTAGAAAAGAGCTTTTTTTTTATTAAATTCCATTTATTCTCAATAAAAAAACACTATGCATATGCTTAAAATAATAAATTTAAAAAATAAGACCATTTTGATGGGGTTTTTTCTATTTCTAATGGTAATTTCTGAACAAAAAGTACTATTCTCTTGGGAATGTATCCCATTATTGACTTACTGTCCGTTATTTTCTAAAAATTATACATTTCTTGTATTGGTCCTTGTATTCAATGAAATGTTTTGACTTTCCAGAAAATGCTCTAGAAAATTACATAAAAAATAAATGTATCAAAATGAAAATGCTTTATATTGTCGATTAACTTTTTTACAATTCAAGGCTTTATTCTTTCCAACCCATTAGGGTAAAGGATTATCTACTTTTTCTTGCAAATTAAATTGAGGCTCAGTAATTAATTCCTTATATTGATGGTATAAAGAAAATAAATGTCTTTTGTAGATTATTTTTGTTATTATAAATTTCATTCGATGGAACTATTTAATATTTGTACAATAAAAACTTCCTATGGGGATTTTAATAATGCTGTAAAAATTTTATAATTAATTAATCTCTTCAAGGATTTTTTTTAGATTTCTAATAAAACGAATTTATTCTCACAAGAAATTAAATAAAAAAAACATTCCCTTTTTATAACAGAAAAATTGTCAAATTAATTTCCTTTGTTAAAAATGTTATAAACAAATTTAAAGTTTTTCATTATAAATTTTATTCAATAAAAAATTATACACGCTTTTGTTGTCATTCAAATAAATTCTGGAATCAAAATAAAATACTGAAATAACAGAATTTCTCAGACGACATTTAAACAAACAAATTTATCCAAGACAGAATTTATTTCGATACAAGCATAATATTCTATGCAGTAAAAAGAAAGTTTTTCTTTCGGAAACCTGACATTAGAATTGCTAATACTTTTCAGAAATGCATGTCTATTGTATTCGTCAGACATAGGAATATTTCAATTTGGAGCAATATATAATAAATTGTCGCGACTTTAATTATTCAAATTTTTTCTGATTCCAACCTTTAAATCTAAATAAATTAACATAGTTACTTGACAAATCTAAAAAAATGTAATATGGTAGAAGATTCTAACGATGCTGTTTTGTTTCTTTTTTTATAATCCACTTTAAAAATAGTTGAAAGCAAAGAGATAACCGTCTGTATTTTTGCAAAGTACCCCAAAAGAATTGATTTGTTAAAAAATTTAATATAACATGCAAATGATATTTTATCTTCTATTACATCTTTTTATAAAACAAGATTAATCGAATTTTTAGTAAAATAAGATTAAATGGAAATTTCTTATATTCTTTTCTGAATTATTTTAATACCACAAATTTGTTTCGCTAAAATAAAAAAAAAATTACTAAGTTAAATTTTTTATACCAGAAATTTAGAATTTCGTGGCAAATGATCAGAATGTATTTATTAATTTAATTTGATAATTTGCTATTTTTTATATTTAGAATTTTTTTATATTTATATATTTTATTTAAAAAAGATTAAAACATCGTGATATTTTCAATGTGTGCAGATTTATTAATTTTATTGAAGGAAAACTTTTATAATTCTAAATAAGATAATAAAAGTTCTAAGAATGATCAATTTTTTTTATGTAATCAATCCACTGTAGAAATAGTTAAACACAAATATCAAAATTTAATATCTTTCTTTCTCTTTAAATATGATATAATAATTTTCTAATAATTAGTATTTTTTAACTTTGATCTTTTTTATATTTTATAATAAAAAATAAATTTTATTGCAAAAAAAATTAAATATAAATTATTTAACCATATACTAATGAATAATTTTCAATCTATTTACGGAACAAATTTACTAACTAAAAATTTGAAAAGAAAATTTAATATTTACATTTTTTTACTGCAGCAATGTGTAATTTATTTATTTTTGTTTTAAACCATATAATTTAATAGTTTTTCTTACTATTTCTACTTTTTAGTAAAAAGTGATAAATAATAATTATTCATTCGAGATGTTTGAGATGATGTTTCGAATCTAATTTATCTCTTTAATTCTAGGCAAACGCAGCCTTTTTTACCAGATATGCCCAATGCAGTCTTTCAGTACGTAGTTTGGGGTAGTAAAGATAGCCAACTGGTAAGCTTCTTTTTTCAAATTTAGCATATTTTCTACTCTATAGTTGTAGCATGTTATTTTCATTATACATTTTCAGCTGTTGATGATCTTTCTACTTCTAAAATTGGTAGATTGAATAGATTTGCACATAAAAAAAATCTTTCGGAAAAAAAAATTTTTTTATCTAATTTAAGTAAAAATTATTTATTATGAAAGAATTAATTTAAATTTATGAAATCTTTTTGAATGATATTTTTCTATGGATTTTATTGCATTTAGTATAAATGCTATTACATCTTATTATAATGTTCTAGTATCATTCATTTTTTAAAGCAAATAATTACGTATTAGTTGTTCTAGTAGTAGTTCCTCAAAAAAAAGTAGTGAAAATTAAATTTGATGTTAACATTTTGCCTCATTTATCAAAGCTCAATTCATTTTCTAGAGACTATTAAGTTTACGAGTTCTATTTCTTTAATGTTTTTCGCGAATCAATCACAACAAAGCAAGACTTTTTTCTTTGTTAAATTTAATTTTCACTTCTTTTTTTCAAACAAAATAACCATTGCGACACCATTTCAAAATGTAAAACTCTTTTAGAACAGAATTTCTTTCATCGAATTTCACCTGATGAAAAAGTAGTTATAAACATTTTTCGACAAAGTCGAATTTTTCGAAAAATAGTGTAGATGTTAATCTAAAATATTACATGATGCTATAAGCTATCTAGATTTCAACATTAGAAGACGCCCATGGTATCGACCAGCGTCGATTGGAGTTTCTTGGAGCATGAGTCAGGGTAGAAATCTTTCGCCGTACAAACTGCCTATTTCCATTACATGTTGCATGTACTAAATATATGTCTGACTTTTAGTTTATTATTATGCAACCCCATCTGATCGCCATATTTTTGGAATAATGGTAGCTCGGTTGCTATAAGTCTGTTGAAACTAAAATTACTCTAATATGTACCCATAACTTTCTGGCATATATGTCCCAATGTCAAAATTAATATGTATTAATATGTGGAATATATGTTTAAATCTTTATATATACATGTGTCTATATCTTTAATTATAAGTTTATAATTTATAGATATAAAATAACCATATACTATGTTTATTTTTATTTAAAGATACGCTTATACTTTTAAAAATAAAAAATATATAATATAAACATTTTAACAACACATGGTCGAAAAGATGGAATTTTAACTTCGACTTATTTCATCTCGGGAGGCATAATTTGTACAAAGCAACAAGAGATAATAAAAAGCAATAAAAGATACGTCAGTCTACATCGGACACAAGAGCAAATGAGACGGAAGTTTGTCCCTTCACTGATTTCACTATAAGATTCTGATTGGAACTTCTTTGCCACGTGTCGATTTGTTAAGAGAGTATTGGATATTTTTAAAAGGATGTGTCAAACATTACGGATTTTTATCCCTTCTCTCTCAGTGTGAGAACAGTTTTCTAGAACACCTGTAGGATTAATTAAATTAAAAAAGTGGGAATTGGATCGGGAAATAAGAGAACTTCTCCGAATGGAGTTAAGAGAAACTAATTTAAGATAAACATTAGGAAATTAATTAGAATTTATTTAAGATTTTAAAATATCATTACCTAAATAATATAATATGTTAAAAACATTTAAACATATCTTTGAAGTTTTTTATTAATTTTTTTAAATTCCTCATAAAATTATTCATTAAATTTCTAGCTTATTATTTCTAAAATCACTTTTAAACTTTCCAGAGTGTCCCCACCCCATCTACTTTCAACATAATGGCACGTTTTAATGAAACATGACATTTCAAGCTTTAACTGTCAATTGAAACATGCCAAACATTAAATGACATATTGATGAAAAGAATCTAGTGGATGCAGTTTGATTCATTTCCCTTGGTACCCATTCAGAATTTAATGCAAATTTTGTTGTAACGATTATTTTTAAACTTCCTCTATCTAGATTGATATATTTTTTAATTATCTGGTTTATATGAATACGAAATAGCACACGAACGTACAATTTACATTTTGATAGATGTGACGTAGATTTAACCATGATAAAACCATGTGTCATATTTCATTCATTCATAGTGTTTGTTTGCATATAGATGGACGGATAGACACACAAACTTTTCGTCTATCATATTTGTCCAAAATTTAATACATATATATAATTTTGATATAAAGACTTTGTACTACTTCATTTGTGTCGTTTTTGGGTGTTGCGTTCATTATAAAACAGATATAATTCCGAAAATGCATTTTTTTTTTGTATTCTTTAAGGAGTGTAAAGCTGCTAAAATTCAGAAATCCATGAAACTCTTGACATCGAATTGTTATAGATTACAACTCATTCTTTCTCTACAAAAATCAAATCATTTTTAGCCCTAATATGATACAAGCAAAAAAGCATATCTCAGCACTTACTTTAAAAATAAAATCAATGTAACTATTTTTTCCTGAGTTTCACTTTCAAAAATGGAACAGAGAAAAAAAATGAGCCTATTCTTTCCGAGTGGTTGATGTTGGCCGGAAATTTATCCAATCAAAAGTTGAAATCTCCCTTAAAATTTACATAACGAACCCTATTTATCTGTCTGCTTCCGCAGTTTAGACAGTAACACTCTTCAAATTCTACGAAGAATTCTTCGAAAATTGCCTATTCCTAAAGAGATTGGTTTGCTACGAGGATAAAAATGAAAAACGCTTCAGTAAATTTGTTCCGCGTGACAAGGCTTAGCGTTGCATTGAAATTTAGCACTGTATATTTTTTCCGCACTTTCGAACATTATTCGATAGAATAAATCACTTGGATGTCTATTTTAAGGAATAATGAATAAAAGTTCACAATCTGGATACTTTGTAGAACCTAAATAAAAGAAAAATACAGCGTAAATTTTAATTTATTTGCTCTCTAATAAGCACAATTTTAAATTATGTGCTTTTTTATAATCGAATATTTTAAGTCTCTAGTTTTGAGTATTTAGAATTTAATGTATAATATGTGTTAGAGATAAGGAAGAAATTGAAACGATCTGTATAACCAGTAATATGGTCCTTTCATACAGATGTTTTCTCTTATCAAGACACAATAGCTAATCTCTAAACCATTAGATTAATGTAAATTTCCAGTTGGAAAAAAGCTTTAAAGGAAATAATTAGGTTTTATGTTGTTTTTCAGTAAATATGTTTATGGAAAAGTTATAAATTCTAATTTTTATACAGGCGCCAGTCCTTTCAATTATATTTTGAAAAAATCTGTTGACATCCTAATAAATATGGTAAAAAAAATAATATTTTATAATAAAAATTTCCCGAATTATAGTATTTATTTTAAATGGGATTTATGCAAATTTAGTTAAGGAATAATTTGAAAAAGCCATACTACAATGCATAACTCAGTTTCCAAATGATCTCTTAAATTCGGATTTCATTTTTAGTGTAAAATTCTCCCAAAAAAATATTAGAAATACTTATATTCTCTCTACATTTAAGAGCTGTAGAGCTTAAATATAAGCTTGTTCCAGGCAATCAATTTCAAAAAAAGTTTTAAAGCAGTATTTGTTTCTAGTGTATTTAGATTAAACACGACTATCAAGATTCTCAATGAATCTATACATTTTCTGAAGAATACATATTTCACCATGATTAGCTGACGAAAAATGTGATACCTCAAACACAATTCAATAAAATTTGATGTAATTTGGTTTGAATACATAAAAAAAAACTCTTTGAAGGTGAAAGAGACAATATATTTTAAGATCCCTTATTTGGTCGTGTTTTACTATCATTCTCAGTTCGAAACAGAAAGTTTTCGATGAGAAATCAATAGCGAGAACTTTACATAAAATATCTATTGATGAAAATAATTTTTATCTAGTGATCTGTCACATTATAGATAGTTTGGAAAGTATATATAAGAAATAAAAGTTAAATGCTTCCATAATTTTGAAATTTTATTCTTTATCTTAACATTAAAAATCTTTCGGGAATTTCAAGGAAAAATGTCGAATTTTTATATATCACCAAGGTTCTTTGTCTAAACCTTGGCGAGCATGATGCTGTGAACCGAGTAAAAAAGCAGAGAGCAGCAAAAACAGAAACCGTGAGGAAGTATTCAATTTTTGAAAGAAAAAAAAAAACTTTCCCCACGCAATTTCGGAGTTAAAGTTACAGTGACGATGAAGTTAGAGCAATTAGGAAATTATTTTTATAAAGCAAATTAATTAGAAATTTTTACATATATAATATAAATTAATAATCTTTTTCTCTAATTTTTATCTTTTAAGGTATATTAACTATTTGGTACTATAATGAGTTCTTTTTATATATCTTTTTTTTTGTCATTTATCTCGAATCTTGTCAGAGATGTCAATCAGATGTTCCTTTTTTAGGCTTACGTGTATCGAAACAATATTTATTATCTCAATTCCTATGGCGACGGTGCCAAACCTTCAGCCCTCACGCAGTCCGGCGAAGAAGGGGTCATCTTCAACGGACTTCCAGATTGGATATACGAAGGTAGGTGCAATGCTACATCCCGTTATTCATCAAAATGTACTACTTATCTATATGTGGACAAGTCAGCTCCCCCGTCCATTTTGCGACATCCTGTCCTTTAACTCTTTCATGGCAACTCAGAAACCCTTCATCTTTGCTCGGAAGTTTTTGATACAAAAGAGTCTTTAATGATTCGTCTTACAAAAATATATCATATACTTGATTAAATTTCCAATTCATCATAGGGAATTATTCCAATTATATTAACCCTCAGTGCTAGTTTGCTATATTTTAATATTCCCCGCATTTTATTCATGATATATCCTTAAGCTTCCTCAAGTACCTAATTTTTATTTTTTTCTCTCATACTGTATATTATCAAGTTCATTCATCCAGTTTTATTGTACTCCAGATATTTTTAATTCTAGTTTTTACTTTTATTTTGTTATTTTATATTATTCGTATTTTGTCATTTGTATGTTTCTTTCCAGTTGATTACAGTGTAATTTTTCCTTTCTTCCTTTTTTCGGTTTTGTTTTTAATAAAGTCCATCTGCATCTATACCAAACTGGAAAGAGGCCACATGAGCTCTAGAAACATAAATATGGTGTGGCGTTAAGTGTTAAACTAATTATCTACAGTGTACTTTTGTACAATTGCGTCAACGATTAATCAGCTAAATGCCAATTATTATTCCCAATTTCAATAAAATTTCTAATAATCCCAATTTCAATAAAATTTCTAATAATAAAATTTCTAACCAATGTTCTATGCTATCTCCCGTAATAGCATAGAACATTGGCGAGTTCTGTGCTATCAAGTAAAAGCTCTCAGAACTTTAACAATGCTTATGGGTTTATGAAAAAATCTTTTTTCTTTTGAAATATTCCTAGTATTTTTAAGCTTTTAAATCATTTTTCTATCTTTCGTGTATTTGATTTTGAAAATGCGGTTGTATTTAGAAACATTTATTTGTATTATTAGCAGCCATAAACTTTATACCACTTCTTTCTTCAATTGCTCTCGATTATATCTCATTTATATTTTAATACATCAATTTTCATACGGCATTCTCTTAATTGTTTGTTTTTATACACTGTTTATTAGCAGAGTGATGTTTGTACTATTTTCCTAAATTAGATTGTATTGTGTAAAATTTTAAGGTAGGTAACTATGTTAAAAAGTCGATTTTTTGCAAAATTATGAATTTTTTATAAATTTGATATTCTTAATGTTTAAACAGGTTTTTTTAGAAAAACGTTAGAATTTTGTTTCTTACTTTTTGGGAAGTTACTCTAATTATTACATTTGAATTTACATACGTTTTAATGCTATTTTGCATCCTTAAACGCAATTATCTCAAAATTCTAACCATTGATAGAATTTTCTAAAAAAAAGCTTCATTAATTTAAATCGTATGCATATTTTTTGTTCAAATTTCTCTATGTTTTGCAGTTCATGAACAAAAAATAAGTAATCTGTTCCTTTAGAAATATTTTGTAGTTGTTTTACTGCTTCAATGTGAAAGAAATTGAAAATTTCGTGTTATTTATCAGTCGAACTCCAATATTCAAAGAATGGATAGAAATGCAGCTTATTTTTTTAATTCAGGAATTAAAGAATATATTTCTTAAGCTATCAGAAAAATTAAAGAAAATCATTTTATGAGCCTCTAAACTAGAGTATTGTCACATAGATGAAGTTAGCATATATAAACCGTGTGTTAACTAAAGTCAAAAATAACACCCGCTAATCTCAACTGGAGATTTTATTTAAGGAACTAAACCTTACATCTGTTTCTATCCACAAGACGAAATGACTCGATTCTTCCAGATTTAGAAAGATACAGAAAGTATATGAACATTCTAGAACAAACGAGAAATAACAGAAAGTAAATTGACGACAAAACAATTTTTAGATAACTTGCCTGCAGTCCGATACGAAATTGCGAACTGTCGCTTTCAGTTCATAGCATTCTACCACTAAGCCATCCAGTCCGCGCCAAATTAGTACAAGTTTCTTTACAATATTTTTGAGTTATACCTCATTTTAGCTTTTAAAAAAAGTCACTTTTCAGCAATTTTTAAAAAAAACTTTTGCTTCTTAATGGTATATTTTGGTTCCATAGATGTTTTTTTTTCAATCTTTTTTAAGCAAATATTTAAAAATATAACTATTTGTTTGTTTGTTTGTTTGTTTTTTGAAAAATTCATCCCGAACGTAATCACATACCTCAACCTCTTGACATACGAATTTGTCTAACTTCCCAATTAGATGGCACATCCTATTTTCGATTTTTATTTTTATTGTTGTTTGTTTGTTTCTTATGGCACTTGCCACTGACAAGCCCGCTGTTACGAAGACAGCGATTTAAGCCTGAGGGGAACGTCTCTTATTTTTTATAGCAGCGCCAACTAGGGCCAAGAGTACGACTTTGCCACTCACGCATCACTCATTCGCTTGCACAACCCCTTTTTACAGGAGGGCACATTCACACATCTCACAGATAGAACAACAGAAGAACAACCATGCCCAAACCGGGACTCGAACCCGGGACGCCCTGATCACGGGGAAGACGCGCTACCCCTATGCCAGGACGCCGGCACTTTTATTTTTATTTTGATTCTTATAGTAACATAAGGAGAATTTGTGGCATTGAAGTATTTCTAAATGATTTTTTGTAGTTTTAAATTCCAAACTCTGCTCGTTTAATTGGAGATATAAAACTAAAAATTCAGTAATTCACGTGTCGGATCCTCATTATATACAAAAGGGTTAAGGTTCTTTAGCCTTTGATTTTGAAAACTCAATGCAAAACTCTTTCCTTCGTTTTGCACTCAAAACTTCTTTATCTCTTCCACTTTATGTCTGCTGCACTTTTTAAATAAGCATAAAGTTTAAAGTCACAGGGATATAACTCATTTTATATACATCAATGGTGGAACGGAAATGTCACGAATAATATCAAAATGTATACAACATGAAGTTTGGACATCAAAACACAAACGCGATTACTTATTTTGTAAGTTAAAAATATAAATCCTGCCAGGCTCGTAAATATGAATAATGATGCTAACTATATTGCTATTCCTTCTGCATTTACCCTTAAACGCCTAATTAAACAAGCTGTCAGTAAAAATGTAAATTAACGATTTACTGCCAATCCATTTGCGCATATTTTTAAATCAAATGAGAAATTCCAAGCGAGTTCCAAGCTCTTCCCTCATAGAACCAATGCAAAGATTTTGCCTAATAGAATATCAATATATTCCCTCAAGAAGTTGTTGTAATGACGTTATAGAGCTCTTCTAAGCGAGCCCTTATACTCCTTAACAATCAATGCGAACGTTAAATATACATTAGCATACCAATTAGGGTCCTTCAGCTAACGCTGGATTAAAGCCTCCCAGAAGATATCCACTTCATGTAGGCGCGAAAGATTATCGGCTTTCAAGAACCATAAGGAGTTAAATTGGGTTTTAACGCGAAACTAATATGTATTTACGTGTACTCCATTAACCATTTAGGGCAATAAACTGGACATCGCCAAAATGTTGAATTTTTTTATCTCAATTACGCCAACTTTCCTTAAAGAACGTATGTTAATCTTGGCAGTAAATTTTTCTTAATATTGTGCTTGAAGCTCGCATTAGAGGTCCTCCTTGGCGAAATGCAAATTTGTGATCGATCTCGCAGCAGTAGTCCAATTGGCGAATTCTCCGGTTTCGGCAGGATTAATCGCCAAACTTTGAGTAGAAAGACGAGTATGCATTATTCAGAACATTTCTGGCTGGTTGAATGTAGATTAGGTTGATTAATGAGACAATAGGGAAGTGTAATTACTCATCTGAGCACATGACAGAGTTCTTGCAGAGGATATGGCTTCTCATTTTGTGGCCGATCGGTGCTTTGGATCTTTTCAGAAAATAGATAGAACGGCAGTTGAACTCTGCATTTGTATTAATAAATTCAGTAGAAAGCTGATAAATTTCAGCTATGGATCCCTTCCGTCGTCTTAAAAGTAAAAGTGGCGGTCGCTAATCACCAATGTTTAATATGCGCATGTGATTAAGGCAAAATGACACGTGGTATCAGAAAAAGATTTATGAATTAAAATATGCGAGTAAAGACGCTAGTTAGAAATATCCATATCATTTTGGTCCTGATAAAAATTAAATTATGAATCTTTGGATTCTATAACACATTACTTATTAAAAATCAACCTAAAATATAATAGTTTTTTTTTATTCTTATTTAGTATTATTTTTCGTTTCTTAAAAATCACTACTTTGAGTTTCTTTTCTTTCTTAATTCAATTATAAGATTTAACTCAAAAGTGATCTGCCTTTCCAAATATCTGTAATTTTTTATTTCATATCATTCAAAGTCATTTACAAGTTTTGGGTGTTCTATAAGTTCTTCCATCAAATTTCGTTGCTTTGCTGCTCATAGATTTTCAAACATTCCAAGATAACAGTTATTCACAATGATCATACCTTCCTTAACTCTTTCACTATTGATCCGGCCGTGCTAATTCTATCCTGGAAGGTCGGTTTCTTTTCCAAAAGAGGGATGTAGGATGTAAAACGTATTATCACCAATGATATCCTCGCTTCAATCCTGCATCCGTTTTTGAAACAGAAATCGACCCGCCAAAATTGGATTTGAACTGCCGTTTGGGCCGAATCAGTAGTGAAAGGGTTAAAAGTGCATTTTCGCCTGTGAAATAACACGATGCAATTTTTTTTCTCCTCTGTCTCAGTCATTTCTGTGAAATCGTGTGCTACATTTACGAACTCCCTATTCTTGTGTTACGAGGGCAAGTCAAAAATGATCTACACTTTCGGCATAACTCTGCTTAAACTGTGCGCACTGACTTTTTATTTTATTGTTATACTGTTGTGGTAATGCTATGAACGTTTGATCATAATTCCGCCATTTTCCTTCCTTCTGTTGAAGATATATCATGGCTGCTCCATTAGAAGTTTGCGCCAAAGAGGAACAACGAGCAGTGATCCGTTTCCTCTGGTTGGAGGGTGTCAAAGGGTCAGACTATCATCGAATATGGGGGAAGTGCACTATCACGTAAAACTGTGTTTTTGTGGCTCGAGAAGTTTAAAAGTGGTCGAACAAGTGTAACGCATGAAGAGGGAGCAGGACGGCCATCAACCTCCACTGCAGATGACAACATTCAGCAAGCTCAACAGATGGTTCTGGCGAATAGGCGAATCACTATCGATGAGGTAGCATCTGCTTTTGAACATCAGTCATGGCTCTGCGCCGATTTGCCTCAGATTTAAACGTGCAAAATGCGGTGCAAAAGTGGCCTCACGACCAACCGAAGACCTTTTATTTGGAAGGAATACGTAAGCTCGTTAACCGTTGGGCCAAGTGCATTGAAAAGGTGGAAGACTACATAGAAAAATAATTTGCCTAATATAACCCTAGCTTCATGTTAATAAACTGTAGAATGAAAAGTGTAGATAATTTTTGACTTGCCTACATATCATTGCATAGTTTTGTATTTCTGACATTCTTGGAATTTATTGAACAATTTTTCTGAATCATTTTAAATACCATGGAATACCTCAGAAATGGCTTAGTTATATTAATATCCCTTTTGGAAGCAGCGCGAGGTATATTTTGGAACGGACCTCGTGATTTTGAACCCCTATGACATGACGACACCTAAGCTGGCACCTCCCACTCCAAACTTCCGCACCACAAGGGGAAATCATTTAACTCACTATATGAAATTTAAACGTGCACCAAGTACGCATGATGGTTTTTTTATTGGAATCGAGATTCGAACTTGGGACCCACCGGCACTGCAGCCGTTACCTCACCACTAGACCATCGTGGCCCCTACTATATGAGATTGAGAAGTTTCTGACCAAGTAGGCTGGTTAGCACTTTAATATCGGGTATAACAATAGTATAGGATTCGTCTATTCTTATGTTGGAATATACTTCCAATGAGAAGGTTGGACTATGTTTGGTAATAGCTATTAGAACTCCATCCTCAAATTCCGTGTGCTGTTGTCACTAACATCATTCAGTTTAATTCAAATGCTGAGACATGTTTGGGGTAGTTGCATAGTGGTTTATCTCCACTAATAAAGAATCGCATGTGTGCATGTTAGCTTTCTACAGACTAAGCAGTTGGTCTAGAGTGAACCAAATTTGGCATATATAGACGGTAGAACTCTATATTTCGGTGAGATTTTTGTTTTATTAATAATTGAAAAATGAATGATATTTTGGTGTTTTCCTGTGGTACCTTCCGAAAATATTAAAGCACAAAAATTATTTTTGCGTAGTTTTTTTTAACTATATTTCTAATTTCAATTTATTTTTAGTGTTATCTTTTCACCCGAGTTTTGACAAGCTTTAAAAAAATATTTTTAGCAAAACTTTCGATAATAATTTTCTTTAGTGAAATTCAATCTATTTTTATTGTTTCATCAAATATTTAATCGCGACGTTTCCTTTTAGTATTGAAAGATATAAAAAGATTCTGCTTCTTACCTCTGTAGATTACATCAGGAATTAAATACATTCAATATCCCCAGTGAACCAACAGTTCGCCAAAGAAGACGAGCTGTTATATATTTCAGTACGAAGAGATCCAGTCATATGCATAGATAGTTTTCCTTATTCAATAAGAATTGAAATATTGGATAAAGACTGGTTGATTTTAAAATAAAATCCGAACCAATGACAATAATTTAATTTTATTAGTTCGGATAAATTAAAATGTTTACTTTTATCCTTTCATTAATAAAAATGTTCCCTACGAAATAACTGGCAACAACTTGCATAATATATGAAGTATAACTTGAAAATCCGTGAAGAAAATCCTGTAACAACCGTTGTTCCATCGCGACATTAGTTCAACCCTTACTATCCAACAAATCAAAGGTTTAATATAATAGCTGTCGCAAAAGTGCTTACGACAGCTTTACATATGCGCCGAGGCAATTTGCTTTACCTGCGGCTGTCTTGAAAATGCCGGTTAAAATAAACGGTTAATAATAGTTTGATGCATTAGATATTGCAGACTAGACGAAAGTTTTCTCCATCACTAACTTAAAAGAATTCAGACACTCAAATTATCAATGATTTTCGAAATCTATAATATATTTCTGTTATCATTGCAGACAATGGCAGATTTCTGACTAGATTGCTACCTAGAGTCTTAGAGATGTTAGAGTCAATTAAAAAATTTTATTCCTTTGCTTACCAAATAAACTCATAAAATTTTTTTTTGAAATCTATGAACTAAAAAATATGGAATAGGACTTTGCCAAATACAGTTGAACGGGTTCCTATGTCTTTCAATAAATCCATTTAGATATTAACCCTTAACGAACGTGTAGAATCTATGTTAATGAAAAAACAAACAAAAAATGTCATAATGGAAAAACATAAATTTATTTTACTTGTACGTTAAATAGTAAAATTAGTCAAACCTTGCTTAAAGAGCAATTTGCATAATGAGCAAAATAAAATGTAAAAAAAATGACTTGATTAATGAGCGATGTTTCGCAGAACGAGTGACGCGGATTCATCCTGACGCCACATGGTATATTGACCTGCAGCGATCTTTGTTGAGCACTTTTATGCAGAAAAGCTTTATATTTACAAGGGAGAAGTTTTGACCGGATAGCGCTGTTGAACTTGACTCCAAGGAATTTAAATAAGGGTCCTAATCTATGAAATTTTGCCTTTGTTCGAGATTATGGGGATAGACATGTATGAATTAGTTTGTGGAAGAACATAGCCAGATCTACCAAAGAACTTATGGCGCTGCATTCTGTGTCACAGCAAAAAGCTGCGGAAAAATATTGGTAAGAAAAAGAAATAATCAAAGCAGCAACCTTCCAATGAAATAAGTGAGATGCTGAAAGCGTGAGAAATTATTGCATCTTATGTTCAGAAGCATTGGCCTGATTATAAAAGACAAATAATAAAAGAATGAATAAAATCAGTAATTTTGATTGCTTTGCTTAATTTAATTGTTGATTAAGTTAAAAATATTTTGAAACATGAAATTAAATTAACCAGATTTTAGGGGGGACTCGCAGTGTGCACTGTCACAGAGCCTCAAAAAGTTTAAATCAGCCACTGATCACAATACATGATAAATTAATATGCTATGCTCATAAAACATACGATTAATTTATAAGTAAGTGCTATTTGTAATTTGTGAACTACCAACTGATTTGAGACGTTTCGGGTATCTTAAAATATTTTGCGTTGAAATATATCTATTAGAAATTTTAACTTAACTTCTCTTATTGTTCGCTCTTATTTGACTTAGCTAGTTTCATTTTATGAAAGGAGAATTTAAATTTTTTTTCCATCAATATACTATTGTTTTATAATTTTGAACGTTTGTATGGCCCGATGTTAGTGAGATATTTTGATATTTTTTCAAATTATCACTTAATTATGAGGAATATTATAAATAGAATTTTATAAATTTTGATTCGGTATATAAGACACCATCTTTTTAGAAATTCCATAAAAATTCCTGAGAAAATTATATAATTATTATAATATTGAAGTATGAAATATATTAACTATTTTTAAACTGTTATTACGTCATTATTTAAAATAAATAACAATAAATATTTTTAATATGCTTTTCAATAAAAGCATATTTTTATAAAAGCATTTTTTGTTATTTCTGTACTAAAAAGTATTAGTGCGTGCTAAAAAGTAGAAAGCAATTTATTAAAAATTTGGAGTTTAAAAAAAATCGTAAAGCGCAAGATGCTGAAATAAATACTACAAAGAAATTACTTTATTAATTATTTCTATTACTTTGTAATTAGAAATTACAAAGAAATTACTGCATTGAATATAATTAGAAATAAATTGCTCAAACATGTATTTTACCGCCTTTAATGACCTCAAGAAATTTTCTCGCTTGAACTCAAATAAAAAATGCCATCCCTCCCCTCCTCCCTTCATAAAATTGTGGACTTCGGCAAAATCATGAATGGCATAATAAAACTTTTTATTTTTCTAATCCTGCACATGAGAATTTTGTGCTTCATAATATCGTGAAGAAAATTGAATATGCATTTTTGACGTTTTGCATTTCTTGTAAACGCAATAATTCAAAAATGAAATGTGAAAATATGATACCAACTAACGATCAACTCTCTGATGGATTTGATTCCAAATTTAATAAGAATTTGCATTTCAGGTATTTAAACTGCGTACAAAATTTGGCTTATCCAGGTTGTTGCATGTTTTGACTTTATCGTATTTGCATGCATGAGAAAACACAGATAGGCAACTCCTTGAAGGACTGCGTTTAAAATTTGATACAGATCTATACTTAAGACGTTTTAAACTGAATACGAAATTTCATCTATGCATTTTTTCTTTGCAACCATCGTGTTTGCTTGTAATTGGATGATTAGACAGATTTCATGTAAATAAATTTAGTTCAAAATTTGATAGAAATCTACTCATTCGGCGTAAAGAACATAAGCCAAATTTCATTCATCTAGCTCAAAATATTTTTGAGTTGTTGTGCTCACAGAAAGACCTAACTCCAAAATGGTGTTTTTAAGATCAGGTCTGATACGTGGAAATTGTTTAAAATCTAGGGTTCCAATTTTTTGGCAATTACAATTTTTGTGTTATACGTATTTCATATAAGAGAAAGTAAATATTCATACATTGTATGATTACAATGATTTCAGATATAGTATTTCTATTAATGTCTTATCTTTTTAAAATTATTTTTAAGGATTTACAGATTTCAGATTTAAAAGATTATTTTCATTGATTTACAGATTTCAGATTCAAAAGTTTATTTTTAATGATTTACAGATTCCAGGTTTAAAGGTTTTCTACATTTTAATATATAAATAAAGACTGAGTTTTAGAAACATTTAATTTATTATTCATTCTTAAAGAACTTTAAAAAAGCACTACAAATAAATTTTAATGAAAAACATCTCTCACCCTCCCCCAAAAAAATTAGATTCAAAACGTTTGTCATCAGAAATACACATATAAAAACTTCACCCCTAGGTGCTCGTCATCCGAAATCCAAACCGTCTCCCATCGGAATCATTTGCACATGCATCCAATCCAACCGTCCTTACCGGTTTCCCATATTTCCTATTTTATCGCTTACGCAACCGACGAAAACTTCTGACATATCATTTCGTCATTCTGCGGATCCATCTGGGTCATCCAATAAAACTCAAATCCCTTCTCAAAGATGGAGAATCCTTTATAGAAGATTCTAACAAGCTTTTGACAGCTCGAAATCGCATATTTTAGAGCACAGGGCATGAAATCACTCTTGCAACATCGCTGAAACATCGAAAGAAAGAAGAATGGCTTGAATCAAAATCTGTCTTTGGATCAAATATTTTACGCCAGCTGCACAGAATTTTAAGCAAATAGATTTTCTCATGTTGTTGCTATAAAAATATTATTGATTCACTTGGATGTTAATGTTGCAACATTTAATTTTATGTAATTTCTTGGATGTATACACAAGGTGGTTATAGTTAAAATTCTTCTTTGAAATGGTCATAGAAGAAAAACAACTGGATCAAATGTTATCAAACTTGATAATAGTTTATGGGAATTTCTTATCTGCCAAAAAAATTTTCAAAACCTCACCACCAGGGGTGAAATGGCGCTGTATTGATATTGTTCAGCAAAATAAGGCATGAAAAAACACCGGTTTAAAATGCGTTTAATCAATTCTGAAACGTGTTACAAAGCATGTTCAATGTGTGTTATCTCAAAAGCACTGTTTATGGTGATAATCTAAACAATTTGGCGGAACTGAAAGATACAATACAACGACATGTGTGCAACATTCCTCCTTATATGCTAAGCCTACTGTTGAGAATACAGTAATGCGATTTCACTTGCTTTCAGAAAATGATGGAAGCCACATTAAACATGCTTTGTAACATGTTTCCGAAACGATTAAACACATTTTAAACAGGTGTCTTCATGTCTCATTTTGCTTAACAGTATTGCATACAGTGCCATTTCTCCTCTGGTGGTGAGTTTTTGAACTTTTTTGGGGGGGCGGAAAAGAAATTCCTATGACCTCTTTTAAACCATTGCTAAGTTTGATAACATTCGGTCCAATAGTTTTCCTTTTATGTCCATTTTAAAGTGGAACTTTAATTATAACCACACTATATATTCGTATGAATGTTTCTGATAATTTTTTATCATGATTATTGGATGCAAATTATCTATTATATATCAACGTGCCATGATGACCATCTTGTTGTCGTATTTAATTAAAATGAATTTAAATTTAAATTACAATAAAAACAAAATTCCAGAACTGTTTTTGTAAAGCATGTCTTTTCTGAAACATACTCAACATGGAAAATTTAATCTTCATATTTTTGTCGTCATCAATGTAAAAAACCAGATTGAATAATTAGGAGTCGTAGTGAAAATTATTTGAATTTCACTTCAACAAAAACTGATATCATAATAAAGATATTTTATTATTGTTTTGTGATTTTAAGATGAATAAAAATCTTTTTTGTAATTTTTCGCAAGTTATCGTGGGAAAACCCTAAGTTTTAGCATAATTTTATTTAAATAAAGTACTAATTAAAATTTTTGAAAGGAAAATAATTCCTAGGTGCACATTTCTACCCTATGAAGTGTTGCGTCATTTTTGTGAATTAGAAAGAACTTACTAATGGATTTTTTTCTCATATCTTTCACCGTTTATGAAGTAGAATAGTTAATTCCGAAATTCGCTGAAAGATGGCATTGTAAATTGTTTCAATGAGTACCCTTTTTTACTATGGCCCCCTTAACTTTTAAGCTGTTACCGTTTAAAGAAGGGAGTTAACGGATATTAAAAATCCTGTGTATAATTTTTTTCGAATTGAGGGAGTAATAGAATACGTACACCTCTGTCATTTGTAAAAGGTGAGGCAAATGATAACACCCCCCCCCCTCCATCTATCTATTAAAATAATCGTTGCAATCGATTAAAATAATTTAGTTTAGGATAAGAAGTTACAAATTCAAATTAATAAAAGTATGATTATATAAATGAAAATTCAATCGAAATAGGGAAAATAAAAGTTGTAGGGAGAATTCTGTCCAATCGCCAAAACTGTAATGCGTCGCCCAATAGGATAACCGAACTCTGCCTTTGGCGACTTGGCGAACATTGATTGGCAACCCGTCACAACGGAAAACGAACTCTTAAAAATTTCTTCAGTCGATGTGTGATACCCTTGAGTGCATACGGTAACCCAATGTTTACTTTCTGGTTGTAATTGTTTTAAAGTATTGATTAATTAAAATTTATTTCAAATATTACTTGATTAATTCTCATAGAGTTCAATTTATAATTACATAATATATTCAGTAGATTTAATCAATTTCAGTAGAACAATCAGCTCTAAAAGTGAACTAACAATACAGATATTTGATAATCATTAAACAGTTTATTGATAACTTCCTCTTATATGAGTATTCAAAAAGCTAGAGAAAGAAGAATCTTTTTTCGTGCAATGACCAATTTTCTAATTTCTCTTGTATATCTGATATATTGACAAAATCCAGTTAATGATCTTCTTATATTATTTCAGAGATGTACAGCAATGCCGCCGTAAGCTATTGTCTCATATCGATTTTCTTTATGTTTCAGCGGAGATTTTTCACAGCAACAATGCCCTGTGGTGGGGTCCAGACGGTACCAAGCTTGCTTATGGAGTCTTCAATGACACGCAGGTGGACGTCATGACGTATCCTTGGTACGGATCGTACGAAGACAGTACGAATGTCTATCCTCAGACAATCAAGCTAAGATACCCAAAGGTAAGGACTTTCAGAAATTCACTCGCAACTGAATATCCATGTTTATGTAAGTAATTGTTTACAGTGGATAATAGTGTGACTTTGACTAGTTGGCGGTTGACCTTCAATTTCAACAGGTGATTCCATGATCATGACTGGCTAATTCTTTTTATAGGTTAACAATTCATTCATTGAATATACATAAAAAAGCATTCAACAATTTTGTTGATTTTAGCACGAGAAATATTTTTTTCAAAACTAGTGGAGAAACATATCCGGTACAAGTTGTAACAGATGTAAGATAATTTGTAAGAATAAGAACAAAAATATTAAAATTTATATTTCCTTAACCATTTTTATTAATAAAAATATATTATGCAATTGGAAATTATTATGACTTAGCATAATGATGATAAATGATATCAAATATTTTACCGTAAAATAAAGATAAAATTATTTAACCAGTCAGCATAGAACTGAAAACTGAAATGAACGCAAGCAAATAGTAAACTGCTTGCACATTTTTCAAATGGAGCATTGAACCCATTTTGCTTTATCAGAATAGGTGGCCTGTTGTTAGTTGTGTCTTGGATTTCAGATTGAGAGTGTTACTGGTTTGAAATTCGATTTCAACGAAGAACCCTCGAGTAAATGGATTTGGTGTACGCTAAATTTATCAAGTCTGAACATCCCCCTGAAGTGGCGCGGATAGGGGAGGCATTGCCATTCCAGGGGGATATTCAGGCCCGACAGATTTGGCATTCACTAAATCCACTTACTCGGAGATTCTTCATTGGAATCGAATTTCAAACCAGTAACACTCTCAACTGAAATCCAAGACATTACGTCCCCTTGGTATGGCGCAGAAGGGAAAGGGAATGCCATTTCAGACATTATCCCCGTCGTCTGACTGCTGTTTAAAACTAGGTGTTCTATCCCAAAATAGCTTTAAAACAGAATGCTAATGAAATATTTATAATATAACGTCAATGATGCTGTACGCATCTCTGCAAGATAGAATAAAACTATTTTTTTTTAATCTGGATGGTAGTTCAAAATCTTCTTCACTTTCTTTTCCCTTTATTTTCTCAGTCGTAAACTTTTCCTTTTCTGTTATCCTTTCTTCTTGCTTTTATTCTTATTAATTATACAATCGATTTCTTTTTCCACTTTTCTTTGTTAGGAAGATGAGATAATAAAATTTATTTATCTTTTTTAAGAAAATTAAACTTTTCCTGAGGTGAATCCTTAGATAGAGAGACCTGATGTTTGAGAATGCATGATAATATTTAAAGCAGAAAAACCTAAGTACATGAATCAAAAATGAATAAAGTGAATATAATAAAGTGAAATTTTGCAAGTTTTTATCCGTTACAACTTGCCCCTTCGTGTTGTTTCGAAAATTCGTTTTGCTTATTTATAATAAAAAAATATTACTATTAAGAAGAAAAAAAAGTAAAACAGCTTTTTTAAAATTTAATACACAGACAAAGTAAATAAATAAAAATATTTTTTAATAATGAATTGCCTTATCTTAAATCAAAATTTGCAAAATAGTTTTTCCCACCGTTTATTATCTCGTGTTCGCTATTTCTTACAATCCATTTCGGCGGGGCACTCACTGTACTGACATGATAGAGACGATCCTAAGAATCGTTATTTAGCGGAAATTCTGATTAAACATTTTAAAAATTGCAGTTTACGTGCGTGATGCAAACTACCCCTCTTACAAGCAGCCCTTGGCTCCTCTTCTACATTTACGAATGCTTCGGCTATGTTTTACTACCTGCAATTCGAATTTTCATGTGGAATTAAGCTGCGTTATCCGTTATCGAACTTGTTGGACTTCCCATGCATCCACCAGACAATTTTCCGTAGCAATTATTTTCTACGCCAAAACGCCAATTTCTAGTTATTTCGCTAATTTTCTAGTTACTAAAACTATACTCGATTGCCTGAGCGACTCAAATTGTTCTTCAGGAATCAATTAATAATAAAAAAAGCGTAACTAACCCCAGCTGTTATGTAACTTTCGGGGTAAGTAATAGGGAAGTAAATTAAAATACTGCGTGAGAGATTGAGCACCTCCCCCCCTCGAAAAAAACATCGAACATTAATTTTTCCAAAATGTTTCTGAACAAAAAATTAAAAACTACGCATTAAGTATTACTTAAGTCGTTTTAGTTGTTTACTTAAAATAAATATTAACGCACCATCCACGCTTTATTCTTCAATAAGAAATTAATCGAGTTAAGTTTTTTCAATAGAAACGTCAAAAGATAAAAAGAAAATAAAACAATCATTTTAAAAAGATGCTAATTTTTCTCCATTTAGTAAAAATAATTCCGACAGCAAACAATTTCTACATGTTAAAAAAAAAACTACATCTTAGAAACGAGGGGGAGAAAAAGATCGATTTCGTTTTATTACAAAAATCTAATTTAAATCGCGAGATATTCAAGATTTGATACTTTTACAGATAATATTTCTGAAGCAGGTAATTTGTAATGAGAATTCTTTTCCAAGAACTCTGTTTGTAAATACTAGAAAAATTTCTTTCTTGAAAGTTTCTTAAAGAAAGATACTTTTTTTCCTATTTAATGATTTCTTTTATTGGTTGAGTGGATTGCATTTTATCACGATTAATTCTGTTCTTTGCAAGCTTTTTATTTAAAATCCTCCTAAAAAAGTAGATTTTTGTAATAATTCATCTGGGAATTTAAAATAAGAAGAATTAGTTTTTGAGAAATCTTTTTATAGATAATAAGCCATTGAATGTTTCAACTCTTGAAATATTTTTCAAATGTTTTCTGTGTTTGTGTGTTGGTTGCTACAGAATTTCAAAAAGAATAAATAATAGATAAATGTATTTCTTATTGAACTTCTCTAAATCGAAAAGGTTTATTTTGAATTTAAATTTTTTTCCTACCTTTTCTGATAGCAGAAAATACTTTTTCTAAGTCACTTTTGCGTTTATTTATCAATTGCAGTCAAATTTCATTAACGATATCATTAACATTGTTGCATAATTCCGATGATTGTACGTTATAAGAAATCAGCCATCTAACTCTCCAACCCGCCACGAAGGCACACGGGTTTAAACCATAAAAACTGAATGACCGGACCGCCGCAACAACAACATTGGCGGGAACTGTGGTTGAGTCCTAAGGGCCATCACCGGCCATGGTACAACCCTCCCCGAAGGAAGTACGTCCCGTCATCGATGGGAGGAGTCAGATCCCCCAGTTATTAGTGTACCCACCAGGATGGCGAGATCCAACCACCATGCCAGAAGTATCTCATCCTCATTTCGAGGTGCCCCCCGGGGGATTGTACGTTATAAGAAGTCCAACTAGCTCGACAAAAGATAATGGCACTTTAATCAACAAGAAAACTCAAACATGGGTAGCAAAATAAAGCAGAAACGTACAGCAAATCATTATTAAAAAACTGCAACAACATAATAACACTTAGAGACAACTAGAGAGATCACTCTGCGACCAATACTTCAAAGAAGGCATTGATGCTCATTTACTCGCTTTTTCTTATATGGGCTCTGTTAGCAAAAATAGGATGTTCGTTTCATATTGGGGTTTTCTTTCCATCCGAATGCGTGTACACAAACTATTGATGATTCGAACCCCGTTCGTAACGATTTATCACATGAACTGAAATGATGCTTCCAATTATTTATGCAAGATGTTATTTGACGGTTTTATGCAAATGTTTTTTCACTCTATATAAGAGCAGAAGCACTCGTGCGCGCATGCTTAGACGTAGATTCTGATTCTTTTTTTTTTTTTTTTCTTTTTTTTCACTTGTGTTCGTAGTCTGTGTCGGTGTAATGTGATATTTTTATAATGTATTAAATGTTTGTTTGTCGCAAGAAATAAAAGTATGTGTTTTTAAGAAGTCTTCTCGACCCGCAACATTTTACAAGCACCAGTCACATGCATTTTTCACTGCTATTATTTGAACATTTTACTCAGAGGGCCTTACAGACGATTGATCTTGACAATTACAGGGTTTGAACCCAAATATCGTCTGACAGCCTCCATGTCATACGATATTTTTTGGAAAGAACTCGGTCCCTTTAAAGTTATCGTCAAAATTCCAACATTTTTAGAGCTTTCATTTTTGTCACCAATGTTGAGAGTCATTTACCTAGTATCCTTTAAGAACATCTATAAATCCTTCTTTCAGTTGTGTGACTTACATTGAAGATAAAAAATATTACAGATTCATAACAATATATTTTCATACATTTAATTTTCTTTTTTTTCCCTCTTATTTTTTATTGCGTAACACTTCTTACTTCTTAATAATCAGGAATTGCTGGAGGAATTTCAGTAATGATACCAAATATTTTCTTTACCATTCCATAGCAGCTGTTGTATTTCAAAAGCATTCAGTAACTTTACATCTTTGCTTGAATAATTTTTAATCCAATTTAGAATTTAATTTCAAAATAAATATCAAATATGTATCATAGTATTCAAGTTGTCACTTGAATGCTATGATTTATAAGAACATGTTTACGCATCAGAATTTCTTGATGTACCAGGACTCTTTTCACAAATATTTTGTACACGATTTTACATTTCCTTGAAAGAACTTCAAGAGGAGAATGGTTTAATTTCGTCCAATGGAGCGGCAGGGGGGGGGGGGATCAACCTTAAAAATAGTGTAGAATATATCAGTATATCTTGATGCTCAAGAAATATGAACTTGGTGTTATCATCAACTGCAAGTATAATAGAATTTTGTAATTTTATATATACAAACATTTATTAAATAGATACATGTAATAAATATTTCTCAATAATCAGATTACATGAGTCCCAATAATCAGATCAAATCAGATTTTCACACGTAATAAGTATCTCTCAGTAATCTGACAAATATTGGATTATAGTATTGCAGGGTTAAAGAAAGCGAAAATGAGTGGGAATTTATTTAAAATGCTCTTTTTTACAACAAACCTCTGTTTACGACACAAAATAATCAAAATTTTAGAGAAAATGTATACAGGGTTAGCAAGAAGTAAGTTACCCACTTCAGAGGACTCTAAAATGCGTTCTATTGATCCAAACAAAATATGTACTTTGTATGTACTTTGTATGTCGTTCTAGGATTACTGCCATCAACCTAACTTTTTCCATTTCGCGTTTCCCTCACCTTTCTACAAATTGTGGCCCTTTGTAGAGACCGGATTGGCCTAATTATAGAGTGCCTAATGAATAGGAATTCAAATACAAATATATAAGACTTTTGGCCATTTCCTGGTATCCATTTGACGAATTAGGCTCTTGATTTAGGCTTAATTGATTTTTAACACAAACAAATATTCTCACCGAAACAGCTGATCACCAGAGGCGGGTAATAATAAATCAAATTAAATATTTGAAAAAAATTTTTAAATAAACACGGAAATGAAACAAGTTCGAAAATGTACCGATTTTTTTTTCTTCCGTATTATCAAATTTTTCGAATAGCAAACAACAATTTCTTCTCGATAAAAGGAATTTTAGTAAAAAAAAGAGAGAGAGAGAACTATCTTCAAGGTTTATTCCATATTTCAAAAGAAATCTAATTTAAGACGCAACATATTATTCATATGATATTTTTAAGAGAATATTTATGAAAGCAAATATTCCATAATGAGTACTCTTTTCTAAGAACTAATATTCAGTACATTTTCTTCTGAAAATATTTAAATATTTTATCAAGAGAGGAAGGGGGTTGTACTTTCTTTTATTTGTTGAATATATTATCCTCGATCTTCTCTTCGATTCTTTATTTCTTTCCAAACCTAACTTTTTATTTTTAAAAAATCGCGTGTTCATTATAGCTCGCTAAGATTTGAAAGAATGTTGACATCGTGTTTTTATTCCTTTAAAAAGTAAGGCATTCATATTTCGGATGTCGAAACACGTCTTAGTCTATTGTAGATTTGTTTTGTAATTGCTATCAAAAAGAATCTGATGAAAAATATTTTATAACGTGTTTAATTGATAAAATCTTTTTGAGGATTTTGCAGTTTATTTGCCCATTATTAATTAAGTTACTTTTTATCCGTTCTAGAATTTCTTTCCAAATCAAATGAGATACATTGCTGTATCAGAAACAAATGTTTATCTTGCAAAGATTAACGTAATCTTTTATTAATGTTGTAATGATTTTAGTTAGGCCAATATTCTTTAAATTGCATTTAACATCATACAAAAATAGATCAAATATTTGAACTTTGAGCTACCAAATTTGAGATGTAAGTCCTTTCTGAGATTTCAAAGGCTACATTTTAAAAAATTGAAATTTTTAATTGAAAGTTAATTAATTTTCACAATTTTCTTCAGTGTGTTATTGCATAAAACTATTTTTATACTAATCAAAAATTCAAAAAATAATTTTTTAGTGATATCAGTTTTATTTCCTTATGATACACTTCTCAAATTTTGATATACGGAAGTATATCAAAAATAAGTATATTTTAAATATTACTTTCTTGTTTCTATTAATATATTGATCTACAGGCACGTTATGACAATATTGAATACATTTTGAAATGGATATATTTTGTACTATAATTGAAAGTGAATTTCAAATTTAAAGACTTCTTTAATAATAATGATTTGTCGCATATTTTTTGGAGATGGTATTCACATTAACATGGTAACTTTTTAAGGGGGAGGGAAGATCGCGATTGCCTAGTTGTTAGGTCTCGGCCTAGGAGTCTTAAAACTCCAAATTCGAAACCATCATCCATCGAAAAACCATTATGCACAAGAAAAACCCATCGAGACCAAATCGGAGGAATAGTGTGGATATTTGGAAAAGAGGGGAACCAGCTCAGAAGTCGTCCTCTTCAACAAACCACGCTTCCGAAATACAAAGCCCTTCACAAAATAGACGTAGTGTTACTTAAAAATGAGACTTTAATGTAGAACCATTAATTACTGATTTTAATACTTTAAACCCTTTAATTAATGGATGCCAACATGAAGTCTATTTTATATGGAACTGGTATGAGATCTGATGTTTGATGGGATAGATATGTAAGATATCAAATTGCTTCTTAAAATTTCTATTAAAGTGATTACATCGATAAAAATTGTCAAAATTCGCTACATCTTTCTTTTAAGTTTAGTGTTGACTTTTAGGTGGTTATTTCTCTTCCAAGTACCCTATAAAAGCATTACAATGCACATCTGAGAACTGGCAACGAAACTCTAACAAAATAATAAAATAATATTTCAATACTAAAATTAAGTCAAACACTTAAAAATATTTTATAAATTTCATAGTACCGTTTTGAAAGAATAATTTAAATATAAATGAGTTCTTTTCACAAAACATAAAATTTTTTAATTCACCATTTTAGCCAAAAAACTGAAATCATTGCATTAGGCCTCGTTTAAATCGTTTGCTTAAAATAAACATCACCGTATGATCAGGAAATAATAAAGAAAGTTATTTTTTTATGTTGAAGTGAAAGGAAGAGAAGTAAAGCCGACGCATTGGAAAAATGCTTTTTTTTTTCAATCCTTTTGTAAAGTCATTCCTAGAGCAAACAATTTCTGTAGGAAAAAAGAAAAAGATTCGCTAAATTCAAGATCGATTTGTATTATAATAGAACTCTAATTTAAGTAGCAATATATTCATGAATCGATACTTTTATAAAAAAAAAGTAATTTGCAATTAAAATTCCTTTAAAACTGATCTATGAATAAATATTCAACAGGTTTCTTCCTAATTTTTTTTTAAAAAAGATCATTTTATTAAATTTTATGATTTTTTTTTCATTTATGAATAAATTTTCCTCTGCGATACTTTTTTCAATGTCGTGGATTTTTTTTATTTAAAAACAAAAGAAAATTATATTTGAGGGATTCTCTTTATTTAAATAAGTTATTATTGTTTTTAAAATACTTCTAAATTATGTGTGTATTTATATTTTGATAATTACCAAATCTCAAAAATCCATCAAATAAATAATAAATATATTTGTACTGTATATTTAAATACTTCAAGGAAGGAAATATCTATAATTCAATTTTTGAATGTGTGGCCTACTTTTTTAAAATCTGAATGACATTACTGCAAAATTTTGTTAGCGATAAATGACAACGAATACAAAACATGAATCACTTTGAAATGTAGGGATAAAACAAATTTTATATTTCGATGTTTTTTTAGTTATGTAATAACGTGCATTGCTCTAAATTTGAGAAATTTGAACTGAAAACTAATATCTGACTCGTCTGCTCTTTTTCAAGAGTTAGACACCGATATGATTTCTATCCTGCATCAGCAACTTATAGGATTTGATGTAAATAAAAGGATCAAAAATTCAAACACCGCGTCAAGGCTAGAGTTCCAAAATGGCATTTAAATCTTTTCTTTTCAAATGCTATGCGTCCTGATCAACAACAAAAAAAAGTTCGTCTGACGATATAAAAACAAAAACGCTTGTGAAACGAAATAAAAATGCAAAATTTTTATAATATAGAAATTCAGATTTATTTGTGAAGATAAAGAAAATTTGCTTGTGAAGTAGAATTTCAAAGATGGTACTTGCTATGTAACATCGTATTTTAAAGTCGTTGTAAAAAATCGAATATTTTATTTTTGAAGTAATGTCTTCCTGTCTGTCTATTGAGTTTATCTGTCTATCTGTGACAAAGAGTGCTCAAATATACTTTGAGGTAGATGAATGAAATTTGGCATATAGTCTCTTTAACAGATTTGTGGATTTCTATCAAGTTTTGTGCAAAATAAACAAAAGTCTGTCCTGCTGACCCAATATAAGTTTACACAAGTACAAAACAAAGAGAGCTAGATAGATAAAATTTGGTGCAAATATTTAACATCTATACTGCATCCAGCTAACAAATTTTGAGTCAACACCAGCAAGAGATTGAACGCATGTTGGTCCGCAGCCTCACAAACATGAGAACGCGATAGTTCAAAAACGCAATGTTTTAAATATATCAAATTTGGTATGTGGTTTTGTGACTACAATTGTAATTCTAGGTCAAATGTTGGCTTCCATCGATTGGGAGAAAAAATCATCTAAAATCAAAATTCACCTTTATTGGAGAGTGTGAAGGATCCTTTGGGAAGACTTGGCATGTTTTTGATGGCATGTAGATACTATCACTATTTTTTAGACATTTGTTTCACAAATTTAATGGCCGGATTAAGTCTTATGGGCTCTTGTCAATGCAAACTTTGGAGTCCTTTTTCTCCTATCCCCCCCAGTTTTCAAAAACAAATTTTTTAATGATTTCATTTAATCTTTACAAACAGCTTCAAGCGACATATTTTGATTAGCAAAACATTTAATCGTGGAACGTTTAACATGGGTGATTTTAATATCTCAAGTATAAAAATATGGTGAATAAATTGAAAAAAAATATAAAATATAGTTTTGAAAAATTAGGTAACTTTTTAACAAAATCTAAATAATATTTATTTATGGATTAAAGGTTTACTAAATTATAAAAATAATTCTTTAGAATTATAAAGTGCTATGTTATGAAACTTGTAAATGGCATTTAATTCAGCGTGTTATTGGAATTAATTTTGTAAGAATTAACTTTGTTAAGCAATTATTTCCTAAGTTATTTGCGAAATGTAAAAAAAAAAAAAAAAAAAAAAATGCTAAATTTTACGTTTTCATCCTCTACAGAAACATATTTATTCATTTAAAATAAAAATAAAAGTAAATAATATAAGTACATGTAATACATAGTTATTTTAAAAAGTTTAATAAAATAAATTTTCCAAACTCTAATAATTTTTTACCTACCGTCACAGCGGCTTCGGCGTGTGGCATAGTTGGCCGCAAAAGTCGAATTGTCTTGCAAAGCAAAACACGTGCCAACGCTGCCATTGTTTTCAATGGGAGTTATGTCCCGTTTTTTTTTTCGGGGGGGGGGGGGTCAGGGAGGGGTGTTTTCATTGAAAAATCAAAGTACTCTTCAGAAAGACGATGAGGACAAAAGCGTCGCCAACAACCCATTACTTACGGTGAGTGAACAACGCCATTAACTCATTAGCTGCCACGGTCGCCATTCGGGGATTTTGGAATTTTGCGTAACCGCTTGGCGTCAAAAATATATTTATTACGCCTGAAGATTTAGTTTCACAATTATTTTTGATTACAAATTTTAATAGCTTTGAATTGAAATGGATCCGAACACGGTAGAGGGTTAATAAATCGCAGAATATTTTAATAATAGTTCGCATGTAGTATGAATCTATCTACAGCTGCATTACATTAAACCATTTGCTGTCACGATCCCCATCCGTGAATTTTGGAATTTTAAGTACACTATTCTGAGCCAAAAATATATTTGATACTCCTGACAGTTTAGTTTCATGCAATATATCTATTAATATTTGTGTTAGAAAGTGCATATTCTGTGCTTCATTTCCTTATAACGAGTGAACAGATTTGAAATTCATCTAAGATGTACAGATCGACGACAACTTCTTTGATGAATTTAATTCAAAATTCGATACAAATATACAGTTTAGATGATGAAATTGTGTACTAAATTTTATTCATCGAGCTCACTTACATATGGACGGACATACAGACAAACTTCCTGTGAAGGGTTTTCTTCAAAATTTGAAAGAAATCAACAGATTTTGCTGTATAGGTCATTTACTTAATTTCATCCGTCTTGATGAAAGAATTTTTGAATTAACATATTCAAAGAAAGAATAATAAACATAATTAATGGTATTTAATTTATACAAATGTATTTTTCTGGCAGGTAAAATGTAAAGATTCGTCAAAATCTCGATCTTTTTGACGATTACGATATATTTTTTCGATTACAATGTGTCATGAATTACTTTTTAATCGTAATCATAAATATATCTTGAACTGAAAATTCTTTTTAAATGTAAGTAGTTGAAAATATTGATATTGAAGTATTTATTTTTAAGAAAAGACGATTAAAAGAATAATTTCAAATACGGAAGGAGCATTTAATACTAAGAAAACAGACATTTTTTGCTAGTTCTGGTTTATTTTTTATTAATTATTTACGAAATTCATCGAGAGTTTACTCTAGACTGTTGTCGAATTATCGGAAGTTAAACCTACACGATTAATAAAATAGATAAGCAATGCATTTCAACCAAACTAATAACATTTGTTCCTAAATGTTATTAGCTTTAAATTTCACATTCAAACCGATATTTATAAAGATTTACAAAATTCGGAATAATACTTTGTCTCCAGCAATACATCATATTTACTGTTAGCGACGATCTCAGATTCTTTTGCAGAAAAGTCGAGGAATTCATGATTTATGGAAATGAAGTGTCTAAAGAAGACTTCTGCGAGAATTTCGCTCTGAAAAATTCGCGACTTTTCAAGAGCTGCGATCATTAATTTTAGAGGTTGAAGTGGCATATAGGGAATATCTGTGCCATCCTTGCGACATCTGCCGGTTGAAATATGTTTCACTGTATTAAACTACTAAATGAAAATTCATTCAACGAAAAGGATTTTTAGCTTGTTTGCTAGTGTAATCTCGAAATGAGTGACTGTTATTTTCTCTTGATATATTTAAAAATAGAATAGAATATTATTTTGAACGATTACAAGTGAATGTGACAAATATTATTAAATTTAAAAATGTAAGACGCATCTAAATATAATATTTCACTCGATTCTAAAAAAAGATTTCTCGAGTAAGGGGTTATTATTGCCAGCTAGCTACTGTGTCTGTAACTTTGGAAGCTTCTATTAATTCAATATATATATGTATGTAAGAAAAAGCAAAGCACGTATATTTGTTAAGTCGCACAATGTATAATCGGGCCAAAAAAGGAATTGATAAAATTTATGTTTAAAATAATATTACAAAAATAGATTAAAAACTGAGGAAAATGTAAATGAAACTGATGTCACTATAAAGTTATTTTTTTTTTATTTTAATAAAAAATAATAGTTTTAATAATAATAATAATAGTTAATAATAGTTTTTTATTTTAATTCACCATAATAATTACGAGATGATTTTTTCAGTTTTTAAGGCGGAAAGACTTAAAATCTACTAATTCCATTTCATCTTCCTCTTAGTAGGGTATGGAATTTTTTAATAGTTCAGTCAGTCCTTCTCGGTGCTAAGAAGATGTGTGTTAAATTTCGTTTGAATATATGAAATTATAAGATTTGAACAAGCAGGCATTAAAATTTACACGTACGATGCACAATGTACGTTCTTAAAGTGGTCCAATAGCTAATTTCTAAATCATTAGAGATATGCATATAGTTCCAGTTGCAAAAGTGATGTAAATGATGGAAATAATTACATTTTTATGTCTATTGAGTTAATAAATATATTTCTCAAACTTTACAAAATCTAACTTTTTATACAGAACAGAACGCCGTTTCATACCTCTCTTATACGTACCGTTCTGGTCACGGAACGATTTGATGAGTATGTTACGGGAATTTTATTAAATGCAAAAATGTTTACAATATAACTGTGTACAAACACATAAGAAATGATAATAAAATGAAACCATTTACAAAGATTTTCTACTTTGAAATATTCCAGAAAAATTATCTGGATTAATAATATGCAGAAAGATGTTGTGCATAAAAAGAAACACATGAATTCTGTGTTCACTTGTTATTCTGACATAGTAGATGAAGATGCAGTTATAAAAAATCAAATGGAAAATAATCTTATTAATGATAACAAAGAAAATATCTGTTTGAAAGATATTGATGAGTGCAAATATAGGTGAGGAAAATATGGTGCTTTTTCTTCTCTTAATCCTATCTGTCATATTCAGTAAAATATTCTTGACGCTATAACATTTAAAATAAAATATCATTCTTTTGCAATTAAAATTGATTCAGTTACGAAACGTTAAAAATTAATATTTTTGTTCACTTTTACTGATAAATTCGGGAAAGGAAGAAAGATCTTGATGTACAAAGTTAAAGTTATTCACCATTATGTCTGCTTTCTCAGAAATTGTTTCTTGAAATCAATTTGTATGCGACCCCTATTTAGGTTAAAATTAATCAATTTTAATCATAAAAAAGATGGAATTTTTTAATCATATATTTTAGAACATGAGCAGTTTTACCAAATATGATCAATCCTGGAGAAGAATACAGTAAGAAGTTAGATTTTTTTAATTTTTTGAGACACGTATTTATTTATTCGATCTATAATTTTTCCTGTCATTTAAAGCATTTTTCCAGTTTGAACTATATTGTCACGAAGATTGGAAATAACAAGGCTGTTAGGTTGAACAAGTAATCAGATTTATTCAAGCAAAGTAACTCTCAAGCGCACAGGACCGATAACTCGACCACAACTGGTGACACTTGACTTTATATACACTCTCAGAATGTTCGAGAAACATCCAGATAGAACATTTAAAGAAAGATCTAGAATCAACTAGAAACTAGAGAAATAATAAATAACATTTTAAATTAAAATTCCAGTCTTTGGATAAAACTGACTTGGCTGGTATTCGAACCTGGGTCGTGAAGGTCTACAGTCTCGTGTCTTGCCAACCAAGCCACAGGAATTGATATCAGTAGTTCATTATGCGGCAATATATTTATTACTAGCAGTTTTAATATTAGCTATTGATCCGCTATAATTGTGCCCCCCCCCATAAATATAGACTAACATGATTTTTTCGTTTCATCAGTACAATTTTAGAATTCATTAGAGTGGGAATTAGCATCATTTGATGCTAAATCTCCAAAACTGTTGATGACAAATAATCCTGCAAATAAAAAATGAGAAATACGAAGGGAAAATATCCCCTGTTTAATAAGCATCGCAGTGAAAAGAGGGTATTTGAAATCAGGCCTTCGTATATTATATAAAAAGGTTAACATTATCCATCCACAAATATTTGAATAGAAATAACAGTGATAACCAGTGGGAATGATCCTCCAAAAGGTTTCTCATATACTATCAAATAAATGTGTTATCCCCCCCCCTCCCTTCCTCCACATGGATTCGTAGACCATGCGCAATGAATGTCGTGAACAACATGAGAGCTCCGATTTTTATTTTAAAACTGACACATATTCATATTTTGTACTTCACAGCATAGAGCATATAACCAAACATGCATTTTTGTCGAGTTATAGAAACAAAATTTGGATCAGTACTGCAGTTTTAGTAAAAGGATCACATATTAATGCATTAATCTAAGATATGCTTTGTAGAGTTGCTACATTTATGTATATTGCCAAATATAAAGTGGCAACTCGTTGACAGATTTGAATTAAAACTCAATATACACCTAGGTTTTGAATGCTGAAATTGTATAACAAATTGTATCCATCTAGCTCTTTACATTTTGTAGCTATCGTGTTCTTCAACTTATGTGATTGCAAATACAAAATATAACAAACAATATTAGGGAAGTAATAAATATATACAAATTTGGTGTCAAGACCACATACCAAATTTCATCCATTTAGCTCAAAGCGATTTTCAGTTTTTGTACTCACCGAAAGAGCGACCAAATCACCGTCCTAATTCCAAAAATGCATTTTTCGTATTCAAGGCAATCTAAAAACTGAAATTTCTCACAATTTCAAGTTAGAATTTTTTTTGGTAATTACAGTGTATTCATTTATATACTTTGTGTACGAAAAAGTAATAATTGAGGTGTATTGAAGAAGAAATATATTTTAAATATAATTACGAAAGGTACATTTTTTTTTCAGCCAGGGAGGCCAAATCCGAAAGCAAGTCTATGGGTTGCAGATTTTACTCAGCCGTTTCCTGTGACAGAAGAAGTGATGCCACCAGTAGAAATTAAAGATCAGTAAGTATTCGTCTGCTTTCGTTTTTGTATTGAATATTTTTTCAAAATTATCTTAAATATTTCAAAAATGTGTTATTTCGTCTTTGAAAAGGTCCTAGTGTTCATGAGGATTTTGAAGTTCTTATTTTTTTTTTAAATAATTGATGATAAGTTAACCAATGTAATCATTATGCCCATGTTAACGACCAACAATCATGCATCTTAAACTGGATTTCAGAATATGTAGTGAATCAATCAGTCACAGAGGGAAATCGTTAAATAGTAGAAAACCAATTATTATATTCGATTACTTATACGACGTCTCCATATTCTCGTTCTTGAAACAAACCACCAGCGAATACATTGTTACGAATTTGTGATATTGCTTTCCTTTACAGAAAATCTTAGGAATCTTATCCTTTGGAAGATAATTTTGCAGATATAGTAATGATTGTTCTGAATGGATGAGGTGTCAATGATTCCCGGTCTTGGCGACAATGGTTATCATTTGGAAATTGGGATAAAAATGGAAAACCTCCGTTTCCCAATATACAGGAATCTTGGCGATAATCCAAAAGTAGCATAGAATGTTCTAGAACAAGCGACCGAACTCGATTCCTAATGTAATTATCGGCAAGATTCTCAAACATTAGGGAATGTACGTTTTGTTGTCGAATTTGATTATCATTTGGATTCTTGGTGACAAATTTGGCAATAAAAATGGAAGATCCCCCAAAATAATAAAGATATAATAAAGAATAAGAATGAATAAAAACAAAAGAAATAACGCAATAATAAAAATGAGCAAAAGCAACAAATTGAATTAAAAAACGCTTTCTAAATATATAATTTTATTTATATTCTAAGCACAATTTTTTTTGAGTATTTTCTAATCTTTAATTTTTATTTGAATAATAAATATTAGGAAATCTTAAGATTTTTTTAAAAATTAATTATCAAATTCATTCACTTCTACGTAATTAAATAAATCTTTTAATTGTTAATTAATTTCTGGAAATATTAAAATATTGTTCTAAAATACAGAAATAAAAAATCTTTTCAACGTACTGTCGCTCAAAAAGTGTGTGAAAATTCAATTGAGTAATTTCTTCTTTAGAAAAAATAATTCAAATGAAATGAAGATTGTAATTTTAATGCACGGACTTCCTTTTTCCCTCAGAGAATATTATTTGACTTCTGTGAAATGGATTGATGAAGAACGACTTCTAGCCATATGGCTTAGAAGAATACAGAATTCGTCTTTCGTCAGCATCTGCCAATCAGGTGATAGTGGGTGGATGTGCCGGAAGGTAAGTAAAAATCGAAAAATTATCTCATAAAAAATATAAACTAGGTGGCTACTAAATACGATAGCACTTTTTTAAAAAAATAACTATTTTTTTTTTATAAAACTAAACTTTTTTTCTCAATCATTTAATTCGCATCATTTTATAAATGCAAACGATTTTTTGCAAAATTTTAAATTATATTAATGATGAAAGCCAAAAGAATAATAGTCAAAGAACAATTCGATCTTAGTTTTTCTGCAGATAAAGTTTTTAAACAATGAAATGTTTTGGATTTGACAGGACATATATTTTAGGAACTATTCAGAATATTATTTGGAAACTAATGGCTTTAAGTAACGACTTAGGTATGGTCGTTCGTACTGAATTCGTACGACAATCCGAATTAATGAGTAAATCCGACAATCCGAAGAATGAGTAAAAGAATACGAAAAAAATACACAACGTCTTATAAATAAATGTAATGTAGAGGACAATGTGAAATTATTATCGCAAATGAAGATTTGGATTTTCGGCCTTATCATCTGTCGAAAACACAAAATTTCATTCATCATAATAACTTGTACAGCATTTTTTGCAAACCGGGGAAGTGGTGCAACCAAAACTTTTTCGCATACAGCCTAGCTCTTAAAGGTTTTTGAATTAAAAAATCTCATAAGGGGCCATCTATATATTGAAATAAGAACAAGCTTCAAAATTCCTAGTGGCATTACCCATTTTTTCTCGTCAAATTTTAAAACAACGTTATAAACCGTCCATAGGAATGAGGCTTCGTTACACTAGCGCAATTGGTTTCGAAATTATGAGCTAACGAAATTTTGACTTTCTAATGTTAAAATTAAATTTTGAACTTTTATTCTACCTTAAAAAGTAACATTGTTATTCATTTAAACTTTTTTTAATATAAGGTATTCTACATGTTTCCTACACATTTATTATTAAAAAATAATTTTTAATATGCAAAAAAAAATTAATTAGAACTTTACATTTTTTAATGGCAACACATTGAAAGAAATCGAAGAAAACCATTCTAAAGGGGCTTATATCGAAGAAAACCATTCTAAAGGGGCTATTTTATAATCATAGTATATAAACCAAAATTTGTACTCGGGTAATTTTTCCATGAGGGAGTATTCATAAGATCAGAAAAGGTTGTTGCTACTGGAAATTTTAAATATGTAGACAATTCCCTAATGAAAATTTTTTGTGCAGGATCTTTTAGCATTACTTACTGCATTTAAACTGGTACCTTTAGTTTTCACATACGATGATCGATAGAAGAATAAAACTTTCTGATTTTTTTCCACAACTGTACATTTATACTTGTAACCCAAGAAGCAACAAATTATGATTGTTTAGACGTACTAAACCCCGTGTTTTTGAAGATCAAAAGCTACTGCTTCCTCATGTTACTCGAGAAGGATGGAAAAGCGGCATATGGAAAACATATAAACTCCAGAATGGCTTAATCCAACGAATTAACTTATCTAATATTTAAAATGCTCCTACGCTGGCTTCCTTTAACATTGTTCTTATTAACTTCAAATCATGACATCGATCATTCATAAGCACTGCGATTTTATTTTGTAACCTCTACTAGCACGTTTTCGCAACCATCTTGATGATCCATCACAACAATACACTTGTTCATCCATTACGATTCTTGCATCTTTACTTGCAGCACAACCAAGAGGATGCAAATTACGGCTGGGTAGACATGTATGAAGCTCCAGTGTTTTCCAAGAATAAACGCTCCTACTTCCTCAGGTTACCCGTAGCGGATGGAAAAGCTGGGCATTTCAAGCATGTCGCCTCCTTTGATATGACCGTAAGTATCCAGGTATCATCATATTCTAGAAAAGAAAGATTTTTCTAAGTGCTCGTATAATGTTTCCATTACGAGAAGGCTGCCGTGGCATAAACATTAAGTGATATGAGGCAAGTCTAATTTGATAAATTGTGAATAGTCTATATTATAGCCTTATTCTTTCCTCCCTATCAATCTATCCGTTTCTAACTTTTCTTCCTTTCATCAAGTGTATTGTTGTAAAAATAGTCTGGTGGGTATTCGATGAATTTAGACCAATAAACCGTATAGTGAGAAACAATGTCTTATTTCACGAATATTCGAGAAAGCATGAAAAATAGGTGACAAAAACATACCAAAATCAATACTTGTAGAAATTAAGAATACAAACAGACAGCAAATCAGAAAACAATAGCAGCTTATTGAGATGAAGTATTAGCTCTACGAATACAAGAAAGAAATTCCTTTACAAAATTGAACTTTTCGAATTTATATAGATTTTCCAATAGTACTTGATGTCATATAGGATTCTCTGGAAAAATAGCCAGATATCGTTTCATAGAGATAGCGCTAAAATTCTTTTATTTTCCAGAACCTTTACTTTTGTCATCTGGACTTTGACCTAGCATTTTTTGTGTTTGTTTTCTTTTTCAACCATAAGTCTAGCATGGAAAGGAAAAGGTATTATAAATTAATAAGTGACTCGCCTTTCTCTTATTGGAAGTATTATACTATTAATGACTATGTAAAAAAAAATGTTAGTAGTAAATTTATCTTTCCACCTTTATTCTGTCATTGGGAGTTAGTTTTACCTTAAAATTGCATTAAAATTAATTATAAAACTTATATCGATTTATAATTTATTTGACTATCAAACCTGTTTGTAATAGAAAAAATTCAATTGACAGTGTTGCATTTTATAATTAAATCATCAACAACTAACTAAAATCACCTAATTTTCCACAAGCAATATAGTTTAAAATCGGCTTCATATTTTTACTTTATATGCTACAGATATAACAGAAATGAGAACATTCGCGTTTAAGAAAAACTAATTTACACTCGGATGTTCTAAGTTCAAAATGAAAAAATACCAAAAAAAATTGAGAAACAACAGTTTGAATAAGCAGAAAATGGATTCTTTTAACCTTCTTGTATAATGTTCTGATATGAAAAACATATTAATTTCTGCCTGTATAATAAAATAAATCTGTAAGTAATTCAATGCAAAAAAAAATCGTTGCATTTTAATCGCTTATTATATGTATTAAAGGGAGTCTTCAAAATATTCTTTCATGTATAATTATTTTTTAACTCATTCTGGATGAACTCTAAAACTATTTATTAATAATTTTGGATAAAATATTTGCCTTTGATAAAATATTTGTAGAAACGCATCTCTAAATAATTCAAATTTCTTTCATCTTTAAAGAGAAAAAATATTTTTGAATTGAAAACATTTTTTGTTATAAATTTTAAGAAAGTAATCATTCTGAAAAGCTAGAATACCGTTTATTAATATCTGATAGTACTGTTCGCTGTATGTTTGTTCATTAAAAGCTTTAATAAAAATTTCATCATACTTGATTTTGCTGACATATCATAAATTAGAAATATTTACTATCTTAAACAATTCCATATCATTTTTATTCAGTTTATAATGTCTTAATAATGACATCTGATCTGTTTTGTTACAGAAGTGATTTTTAATTAAAAAATTAAATCCGTTACATTTTGTATTTATGCTTTTAAATAGAAATATTATTAATTATCATATGCAGTTTCAAATTAAATCTAGTATATTTTAACATTTAAGAGTTTGCAAAGAATTTCATTCCGCATAATAATATCTGCAGTTGTTATCTTATAGTAACTTAGCAGCAAATAAAATATGAATATCTTTCTTTAAATGGGTTTCACCTATCTTACTACAGAATTAAAAGTGCAATCTGCAAAAGAATTGCATGGTCCTAAAGATTCTATATTCATCGGAGTCATTTATTATAGATTCCCGTAATAGGGTTTTTCCATGTTTATATGGTAATATAAACAGTTATTCAAAAAAAAAATTACAGATATCCTTAATCAGCTATTTTTCTTCGGTAATTATTAATGAATTATTGCTTCTTTTTTTTTTTTTTTTTTTGTGCGCAAATGTAATGAACATAAAATTGTCGGATTACAGCTAACATCTTTCACGCTCTCACACACTGAAAGAAAAAAAAACGAACATTTTTAAATATTCTTTCGTGAAATATTTATGGGTAATAAATTTCAAAGATTTTTGCTTCAAATCAATTTTTGAATTTTTAGAACATGATGAACGATTCCTACTACTGATACAATTATTTCATTATACAATTTGGTTGGAAAAAGATACACATTTCAATCAGTAGTCAAATATTCCAAAAATGGTTTCATTTTCATGAAATAATTAATATATTTTTTCCTTATAACTATTTTTGATAATGTCAAATAAAAATAACTTCTATTTTCATCAAACTTATCGTACTAAAAAAATTGCTAAATATATATATATATTTCTATTTCAAACATCGTATTTTATCCCCTCAAGTTGTATAGCTTATTTAATGTACCCAAATAGCAAACTAATTTCTATAAATTAAATTTTCAAAATATACAAGCATTAGATAGAATTGTTCAAAATAAAAATTATCTATTTTTGCTTCTTCTTCTTCTTCTTCAAAAAAAAAAAAGGTAATTTTTTCATCAATCTACAATTTTTACATTGATTAAAAAATAAATATAATCAACTACTTACATAAGACAAATAAAATTAGCTGTTTTCTTAGGTAGTAATACATTTAGATTATAACTAAGATGTGTGCACATAGCTGTGTATTAAAAAAGTACCGTCATTGTAACAAATGCATGCAAGTTGTAAGAACTCAGCGCCTTTATTTGTGCATTTTTTTATTGTGAATTGCTTTTTCTCATTTTGATGTTGTACATAATTTTTGTTGTTCATGTGTGGAAAGTGAATGTGTTTTGTGCAGAGTGACCGCAAGGACTTCTTGACCCATGGCAGCTATGACATCACTAGAATATTGGCCCACCTCGAAGAGGATCATTCCGTGTGAGCTCTCTGCCGTTATCATCCGCATGATTGGTCCGTTTTCCCCCGCACAAGGCTCCTGCCCCTCCCCACCCCACAATCTCGTCCACATATGCATCCTTCGAATTCCTTGTTGCATGCTTCTTCGCACATAGCTTAGTTTGTCTTGTTCTTGATTAATGTGTTATGTGCAACCAGCATTTCTTGTTTTTGCAGTTTTAGCATCGCTTCTTAGAAATGTGGTAGTATTAGAAGAACAATACAACGCTGTATCTTTTTTGCTTATAGAAATGTTCATGTTTTTTTTATTATTAATTTAATTTTAACTCGATTAACATTTAATGATGAATATTTGAATTTTTTTAAATTAATGAAATGTATTAGTAGAATCTTGTTTTAGCAATTTTAGGATGGCTTCTTGGAAATGTGGTTCTACAAAGCATTAGAAAAAAGATACAGTGCTGTATCTTATGAATGTTCGCATCTTTTATTTGATTTAAAATATCGATTAATATTCAGTTAATAAATGAAATTTATTAGTAGGATCCATAGGTAAAGATATTCCAATCCATTCTTCGTTTGAAGCTTTTCTTCAAAAATCTTAGAAATTTTTTTACAGCTAGAAAAACCAATATTTCAATTTTTTTTTTATATTAATTAAAGTTATTAATACAATACTGACAGATATTATAGATTTTTCCAAATCAACCTTCCTTTAAAAATCATGAAAAAAAAATGTTCAATTTTGGGGAAATGATAGATATTTAAGCTTATTTAATTGACAAAATATAATAGTACAATACCGATAGGTATTGATAGGCATCATATTCCTAATCAACTATCCCTTAAAATCCCTCCCATTGACAATTCAGAAAAAAATTTTAGTTTAACCTTTTCTCTAGGGCCGTGAGAAGTATGCTTCCCACCAAATTTAACAATCTTTGTATGAAATGATGTAGGTTGGCATAAGTTCTGACACATTTTTTTAGAAAAACAGAAACTTAGATGCTTCAGTTCTTTATCTCACACAAAATGATGTGTCTTGATTTGTTGCTTAATTATTAATGAACCAAATGAATTAATGAATCAAATTAAATTTATCTAATAAGCTAAATGAATTCCTTTTCTTATTCTAATTTGAAGCCAAAAAATATTTAAACATAATATTGCTAGAAAAAAATGGCCCTTTAAAGGGTTAAGGAAAATAATAAGTATTTGAAAGTTTTTAAATTAATTAAATTTGTAAGTACTATATTTGCAGGTAGGTATGAGCAGATATTCCATATGAACTTTGATTTAAAATCATTAAATATTTTAATTTCTTAATAAAAGATAATTAATTTTAAGAAATTAATGAATCTATTAATTTCTTCATAATTAATTTGTATATGCCTCTTTATGTAGAGTGGTAGTTAACTAACAAAACTCGAAAAAAGCAACATCATCAACAAACAGATATTATAAGTTAAATTTTAAAAATATTCTAAGAAATAATTACGAATACGTTTCTTTAATTTCTATATAAAAATTCTCATTAGAAAATGCTTATTAGGAAAATAGAATTGGAAGATAAATATAAAAGAATTATAAACTGATTTTCTTACAGTACAGTTTAAAGTAATTAATTACAACCACAGCCTTGTAAATTCTTTCAATAAAATAAATTAGAGATGTAAATATAAAAATATTATTCATTTACTCAAAACTATTATTTAAAACCAGAAAATGTTCCGCTCTGATATGAAAAAAATTCTTTATCTTAATGAAGATAAATACGTTTCTTGAATGTCCAACTATTGTTGAATGTTTCAAACCTTAAATAAATAAGTTAATTACCTAGATTTCTTATACCACATTGTGAAAATTAATTAGCTATTTGCAGGAGACATTAGGAAAAGCAGACCTTAAGGGAAAAATTCACTAGTTAATAAGTCATTGTTTAATAGCATTCGATTGAAACAAATCACAAAAATAAAAAAGATCTTCATTTAGTTGATGAAAAAGAAACTTGTTCTGTTAGACAAACATAAAAGAGATGTCTAAACCTAATGAATTGTTTATTTCAAGAGTTTTCGAATCAAAGGAAATGTAGAATAACATTCTAGAGTACCGTACTGATCTCAAAATTAGATTATCAGAATTCTCGAACATAATATAAAGGCTAACATTATCAGGCAATCTATAGAATGAAGGAAAATTACAAAAAAAAATCAAAGAAACCAATTCTCACACTGATGAGGGAAATAAAATTTTTAATGAGTGATTTTTTTAAGAATGCTGTTGTTAATTATTGGGTTTAAATTTCAATATCAAATAAATATATATTTAATTTCCAAGGATATGACAAATTATAAATGGAATAGAAAAAGTCATGCATTGATACAGTTTTCATTTAATATTATTATTATATGGAATTATAACTATTTATAACACTAAGAATATCAATTTCCAAAATAAATTATTAAAAAAAAGAGCTATCATTCTTATTTTTGAAGCTTGAAAAGTTGTATGCATATGAAAAAAACAGAATTTAATATAATTGGTGTTCAAAAATATCGTCTGCAAAATAGTTTTAATGTTCATTCAAGAAAGCGATGCTTCTATTTCACTAGTTTTGATTCCAAGTAGACTCAAGAGCAGACAACATAAAGCAGCTTTCTAACTTTTATCTAATTATCTAAAATTATATAAATCTAATACCTATCTTTTATCTAATTATCTAATTTTTTCTAAATTATCTATATATATAAAATTTTATACTTAGAATAATACTCTAAGTTAAAGTATATTTTTTATGAAATAATTGTATTTTATTTAAAATATTGTATAGGTTTTATTACATTAATTATTCGATATAACATATCCATGCTAAAAAATATATAGAAAAAAGCATTTTAAATACAACAGAAGTAAAAATATGATTAGAATTTGTATCTAAACGGCAACAAGGATAAAGAATTATTTAAGATCACAATCGGGACAATTTAAATAAAATGGTTTAAGTATTTCATTGATAGAATCTTAAATTTTAGAAAACATTGATCAGACCAAAATGGTTGATAAATTTGTCATAAATAAATGGCGTAAAATATTCAAACATGTATATTTATATCAATCAAATAAATTATATATTTAGATGATACAAAATATAAAATTTACAACATTTTATTATTTGAATAATATTTTTCATATAATATAAATAAAACAAATATTTTTGTATCAAATAGATAAATATTTTAAATAAAATTCATTTAAATATTCTATATAGTATTTTGGTCTTAAATAAATATGTAGATAAATACTTTTTTATATTGTAACCTTTAAAATTTATCATGTTATATCATTAAAGAGTGCAGTAGCTGGTATACCAAGCCCAATTTTGAAAAGGCGCCGATTTCGAAATTATAAATCTTCTATCAGAAACTGATGACTTTTTAATTTTCAGTTATTTTGTCATTAGGTAGATATTTTCGTTGGGGTTTAGGCATTCTAATTCTCCCATATTACCCAAGCTCAATTGTAATTCTCCCATATTACTGCACCTGCGAGTAATACTCTGAGCCATTGAAAATTTACCACGAAAATCATGCTGAGTAATGATATTATAGACAATTGCGAGAACTAGCTTATAAAATGTATCATTAAATATTATTTTCCCTTTTTTAGCAAAAGAGCTTCAAAAATGGCACACAACAACCATCTATTTGTCATCATCTAAATCTTTAAAATTTTTCCTTTGCAATTCTTATAATATTCTTTATTTTATATCTTTTATTTCCTTTTTAAGTAAAGAATTCGTAAATATAGTATTTAATTATAAATAAACCGGTATCTTAATAACATTAATAAAACTATAACTAATAGAATATGCCTCATTTATACCGAATTTTAATTCCTTCATAAGTATAGAATAGGATGTGCTCTCTTTAATTTCTGATAATCGCCACTCTAAAATTATTTTCAACATATTGGCTGCCGCGTGAATCACCTGTGATTCGCACCTACTTTGTAATAGAGTAATCCTTCCATATTGCAATTAAACTATAAGAAATAAAACAAATAATATAAATAAATAGTGTACTTCAAAATTCTTTTCAGCACGTTGGATAACACGTGAATCGCCTGTGATTCACACCGGCTTGTGTTAAGATTATCCCTTTCATATTACAATTAAGGAACTGTCACAAATGGAACAAGTAACATAAATAGTGTACTTCAAAATTCTTTTTTACATATCGGATGATATGTGAATCGTCTGTGATTCACGGCTACTTTGTATTTGAATTATCTCTTTCATATTACAGTTAAGAAAGCAAATAAGGGGTAATCTAATTAGATAATTGCGAATCGCATACCTCAGTCATGATAGCAAACGTGTTAAATTAGACAAAAATTGTTAAAATCCAATATAACCGTTATCACTGTTATAACATTCATATTACTTTGGAAAATGTTTACTATTTGGATATTTTTATTAGAGCTAACATATTTAACTTAGTGTAACTAATTGCAGTAATTTAGCATCCTAACAGAAATGTTACCTTTAAAAATCATTATATAAAACCGTAGTTTAGTGTTTTTATTTCATGTAGCTTAATGCATAATCGTGATCTCGATTTTCACGATTTCGAATTGGAAAAAGATTTATGTTTGTTGATCTTTTTGAACGATAAGATTTTATCACTTGAGAGCCACTCTAGTAAAAGCTTTTGCATGTTTCCGAATGTCCATGATTGTACTGTACGTTCTTCTTTTTGCCGTGTTTTGCCATTCTGAGTTTATACTCTTGTGTTTGATGTAGCACTTTTGAAACAAGATTTAAGAAAAGGATTTTGTTTTAATATTAGAGTGTCAGCTAAAGTATTATGTGTAATGGAAAGATCTGGAGTTGCAGTTCATATTTTATATTTCAGTTTAAAATATATGAAGGTTGAATACTGGAATATGATACAATTCAAATATTTAAAAAAATTATTAAATTATGTTGAAAGAAAACAGAATTTGTATAATTGATTTCAAGTTCCTTGATAGTTGATTTTACATTTAGCGAAATGGTCTTATATTTTCAAATTAAAAAGCAAAATTTGATTTCTATTTTTCTTCTAATATATGGATTTGAGTAGAATGTAATAAAAACAATCTAAACTGAATCAAATTTATTTTGGCGAAAAACTTTCTTTTGAAAAAAAACCTTCCAAAAAATTTTATTTATTTTATTTTATTTATTATTATTTATGTTGTAAAAACATTTTCTAGAAAGCAAAAAGAATCTATAATAATTTACTTTTTAGTTATTTTTTTAAGAAAAATTAGGTGAAGCTTCAAAGAAAGTTCCGAAAATCTAGTGCAAGACTCAAAGTTTTTGCGTGATTTCGATATAAATTATTTTAAAATAATGAATGCAAAACTAATTATATTAAATTCACAGTTTTTCCATAATAATTTCTTAAGTCCTGTATACAATAATATTGCATATGTAAAAAAAATTATTTTTGGACTTAAGAATGTATGTAACTTTATCAAGATCACTAATTTTTCCTTTATATCTATTGAAAGAAACATTGGTGAAGCCTAAAGATGACAAAATATCTGCACGTTTTACAGATTTATAGTTAATTAGGTATAATAGGTTCGTGCTTAATTACAAACATTACAATTTTAAACTATAAAAGAATTTCAAGAGAATCCCTGTATTATCAACAAAGATTAATTAGCATTAGATAGATAATTATTCTTAACTGTAAAAATAAAAAGTAGGAACTTCCATCTAAATACTTTTAAAATTTATAAAAATGTATGAAAATAAAATAAAATCTAATCTACAATGTGGTCAGTTTTGTGTAACCGAAACTATTAATCATTCTAAACTTAAAATTCTGAAAGTCAAATGAAATTTAAAGAAGGTTTATTCATAATATTATACCGATAAATTTAGCGTTCTTAAATTCGTAATTTGCACAAAATAAACGTAGCTAACATCATATAATTTCGCAATTTATACGGTGCATTTCTTATCCACTCTTAAATACTATAAATTGTGGTACGTGAACTCTTTCATGGGTATTTTAAATTCAGTTGACGATTTTCGATTCAAAATTCAATTTACTGAACTAAATTTCATTTCCTTACGTTCCAAGAGAAAAGCTGGGTTAAAAAAAAAGTATTCACTGACTTCTTATTGGAAGTGCGTTTTTTGCATCAATACATTTACAAATATTATTACAGAAGATTACTAAGAAATGTCTGGTTTAATTTTTATTTCGCTTCGTCATTTTTTATAGTGTAGAAAATTTAATTTAATTTTTTACAGTTTTCAAAAAAATATGTATTTAAATATATAAAAACGGTTTTCTAGTTCACAGCCATTCTTTAATATAAATTCATTTGAATTTCGAATATTATGTAAAATAGGCTTTATTAATACCAAACCAACTTGAAGAATACAAATGTTAAATGGAATCATATTTTATTCGTGTAAATAGTTACCACTTAATGTAATTTACGTTTAAACAGGGCTTTGGCCCCCTCGAAGTTTATGCACTCCTATTACAGTCATTGTAAAGTTATTAGGTTGATTATTATTATTTGTTGAATTTTGATATGTGACATGAATCATTTTTAGTACATGTTGTAGTTAGTACATGTATCTAATAGCAATTTAAATTCATAAATAATAAATTTAAAATGATTTAAATCGGCAGTTCAGATGAACTCAAACATCATTCTTCTAAGTGAACGATAATTTGGGTATTTTAAAATAACAGATAAGTATGCAGTTAGGTACCTGAGTCAAAGCGTATATGAGCCAGAATAATAAAAATTTTTGAAAATATTCCAAGTTTTATTTAGTTTAGTTATTCTAACATACTATTAAAAAGCAACACAATGGCTACTTTGTGATGGGCTTCTACAGTTTAATCGCGGTCTGATGACGAGGACGATACCTAAACTGGCACCTCTCTCCAAACTTCCGCACCATATCAACGGGAGGACGTTTGACCCAAGTAGTCATATTTAACGTGCACCAAACCTGCATACATGGTGGAGCTTTGATGGAATAGGTTCTCGAACTTGAAGCCTTCCGGCCTTGAAGTCACGACCTTATCACTAGATCAATACGGGTCACCTTATCACTAGAACATTCCAAACTCAAGAGTTGTACAAATTTTAAAGTTACTTAAAACAAAACTATCCTCATTATAGCTAAATCTACTTAAATAATCTTTGTCTTTATACTTTGTAAGGGCTTTCCGTAATTCGGAGAGCCAGTTAGGATACTAATATCCGATTCAAAAGCGAAATATTTTATTATTATTTTGCTACTATTTTGTATTATTATGTAAAGTGCTATATATTTTTATTGTCATTTTCTGGAATACCTTTAATCCCATATTAATTTATTTTTTTTCTTTTATTAGTGTCTAATTTTACCTCGTTATTTCGATTTTTGCAATTTATAGTCTGCTGAAATGCATTCTGTTTATGTGTCGAGTAATTATTAATATTTTTTAAAAAAATTTATTGCTGCGTAAAGCTTTTTGCATGCTGCATGAAAACGTTCCACTTGTCTTCATTTCAAAATGTAATTGTCTAAAATGGCGGTGATAATTCAAACTTCAACGAAATTCAAATCGCCCGAATTTGCTTTTAGCTCATAAACTTTTACAAAAAAAATCCATATTACCGTCAGATTTTCTTTAAAAAAAAATGAACTTTTTCTTTAATATCGTAATAACATTTCCTTCAATAGACACCTGTGGAAATTTTAAGATTGAATTCAAAACGTTTATAGCCTAAGATTGGCAAAAATAGAATTATTAAAATTTTAAACCTTATAATACAATTAGTATTAACAAGAAAATATATTATTTCTTTTTCATATTTTCGAATTTTATTTTTTGAACCATTTATAAAAAATGCTTTTTAAAATACGTAAAATCTGTTTACCGATGAAATCTGTTTACCGCATTTTTTAAATATTTTAAGTATATTTCGGCATTGATTATTATCATAAAAATTTCAACTCCATATACATTTATTTAGAAACTAAAGCTTTACATATAATATTGACTAAATCTCTTTAGTAGTGTATCAAGAATATATTACATTTGAGGCCAAGTATTTTTCTCATCTCCTTTCATCATATTTAATATCATGGACGAAGATAAAAAGAACTATTATTTTGGCTTCGCAAATATTCCAGATCCTATATCCATCTACTTTCGTGCCACTACTTTACTACAATTTAATGTGAGAAAAACGAATGATGATGATGTCGTGTCAGCATTACCACGGAAAGGGGGTGCAGTAGCTTCTGAGGGTAAAGGCCCCTGAGCACCCGAGAGCAGAAGTCTGACTTCTAGCTCATATGAAGACGAAACTCACACATTCGCTTGCACAACCCCTTTTTACAGGGGGGCACATTCACACACCTCACAGACAGAACACTGATGAACAACAACCATTCCCGAACCAGGATTCGAACCCGGGACGCCCAGATCACGGGAAAGATGTGTTACCCCTATGCAAGGACGCCGGCAGAAAAAGGAATAAATTTATTTAACAAATATGACATATTATTATGTAATTTTGTTTAGTGCTTGCATGCTATTCATAGGATTTAACACGGGAAGACATTTTATTCCACACATTTTATCACATTTGGCTTTAGAAAAACTAAACACACTTCAATTTTGTCATCGCTGAAACATCTATTCCATCGTTACCCTTTTCTTTTTCTCATCATTATTTCAATCCACTCCATATTTTTCTATTTCTTTTATGCTTGATTGCATGTTCTTCTTTTTATTTAACTTTTCTGAATTTAATAAAATACTCAAAAATAGCTCAAAGAGTAGCATTCCTTTGACTTAACTCTTGTTTTCCCTTTCAGATATTACCTGACCACACTGTATGGATTTCCCGAGCAGAGACACCTGTATGCTGTGAAAGACCTCACCTCCGATCACCCTCGTGAACAGAGATGCCTTACTTGCAGCCTAGACGAGGACTGCCTCTACTTTAATGCCTTGTTCAGCAACGAAGGTCATTACTTCGTACTCGAGTGTCTAGGCCCTGGGGTACCTAGGATTGAGATTAGAGAAACTTTGTCTAATGCTCTAGGTATGTGCAGTGAGTAAAGAAATGCCATTTGAGATTACTGATGTAATCATTTAAAGCAAACCAAAATTCACAGTGTGAGGACACAGAATTTTTGATGCTTGAATTTTTTTTATTAAGTTCTCGTAGAATGAATTTCAAAGATAAAAATCTCCAAGGCGCATTTAAATATTACGAATATTCTTATGTGAATTGAAGTAATGCATTTTCTAAGTAAGATGTGTCATATATTTAAAAAGTTAAATCAATGAATAGATGAAAAGATTAGGTGAAATTTTTAAGAATTAGATATATGGATTGTGTTTAGAATTAATACTTAGAAGTGATTTTTCACTCATTTTGTTTTATAAAGTGAGCACATTTAAAACGAAAACTTTATTCAGTGTTTAAACCCGCGTTATTCAAATTAAAAAACAAAATAGGTAAAATGATAATATTGTGTCATATATTTAGAAAGTTAAATCAATTAATAGGTGAAAGGATTAGTTGAATTTTTTAAGAATTTGATACATGAATTGTGTTTAGAATAAATACTTAGAAGTGGTTTTTCATTCATTTTCTTTTAGAAAATGAGCATATTCAGTGCAAAACTCGACTCAGTCTTTTAACATACATCATTTAAATTTAAAAGAAAATAAGTAATCCAGGAATTCTTCAAGCATCCGTTTTTGAAGCTAGGCCTACAAAATGCCTATTCTAAATTAGGCATGTAAATAAAAAGATAGCACCCATTTTATTGCCCACTACGATTGTTTTTTCAGTAATTCTGCAGATATCAGACCAGGAGATTGGCGAAATGACAAAGAATCATTTTTAAAAATATATCCTAATTATTATTTTATCTTTAACTATTGAAGGCATCCAAACACCAGTAAAAGATTTCTCATAACTTAATTATGTTTCACTACCATATACAATATATATTTTCTTAGAATTTCATCAAAATTTTAAATACTGAATCTGATGAATTGAATTAAATATTGTATTCACAGCTACCAATTCATTTTACTATCATTTCTATTCGAAATACAAAGAATCTATTTATTTCACGAGTAAATGACACTATCGAAAATGTTATATTGAAGCAAGCTTCTTTTTCAGTTGAAGTATTGGATACGAACAACGACTTGGAGGAAGCGCTAGCAGATAGGGCCCTACCTCAAATCGAAACGTTTAAAGTGCCTTTGAAAGGAGGATACAGTACGTATGCTTTCAATTTATTTATCTTCTTATACCTTGTTTAAAAGAATCTTCAACACTTCAAATAATGAGAATTTTTTTTTTTTTTTTACTTTCGTTGTATAATATTGGACGCTTACTTTAATCACTATTTATATACAAAAAAATGCAGCTTACGAAAGTGAATGCTACAATTTAAATTCAGTTTGTTGGATTACTGAATCTAAAATGATTCTGCTAGTATTCCATTAGAACATCGGAATTAGTTTCAATTTTAATAATAATTAAAAATGTTATGCAATTTATCCGGTAGATGCACGGTGACTATAGTTCAGCAAACTGAATAATAGAAAATAATGTTATATTCCAGAAAAGATGAAATAGAGATAACAAAAATATAATCGAAATATGCATAAATAACAGCATTTGTAGAAACTAAAAATACACAAGTAAACAATGCTGCTAGTTAAATAGAGTTAATAACATTCAACGTCCACAGCCTTTCCTATTCAATCTATTGTCAAAACTCCAGAAAGATTAACTCTTGTGAATGCCTTAGCTTTGTATAATTTCCATACTTTGCATGAAATTACATGGAACTCTGAAAAATAATCACCAGATCAAAGTTTCATTTAGATAAGGTCATAATTTTTACATTTTTGTCACAAAGTCGGGAACGAATTGTTTGATCATCCATTCAGCTTTCGTTAAGAATCTTTCTAAATTTTTTTCCAACCATAAGACTGACTTGGCAAGGAAATGATATTATATATTCATAAAAGTATTTTTATCAGATTTATAATTAAAAACCATTTAAAACGAAAACATGAAAATGAGGAATCATCTGTAAGGAAGTCAATCACTCGCTTTCTTCTCCAAATCCATATTTAATTTTTAATTAAATATGTATTTTTAATTAAATTATTTTAATCTATAGGATATGCGCATAATGGAGGATTATCAGTACCAGCAATTTCAATTTAATCATTTAGTTTAATGCAAAATAATTATGGTTAAAAAATGGAAACTTTGCTATTTAGAACACATTTAAACAATTAGAATATTAAAATCAGTCTAAGCACTAATAAAACTAAATGATTAAAATCAACTTAACTAAAATAAGTTTTCAAGAAGTTAAAATTAACTAAAATTACGGCAAAGCAAGAAACTTTTTATGCTTCTATAATTTCAATAGCCTTTATTTAAAATTAAGAATTTATTAGTCCCAAATTATAATAAATTTCATTTGACATATCTGATTCATTAAATTATTTAGAATGTACTTAAATAACTTAGAATAATAATCAAATATAAATATTTAATAATCAAAACATTTCGAATTAAATTATAATTACTTAATTAAAATTCTAATAAAAGAATTTTTTTTATTATTGCTCAATTTTTTTTGTTATAGTGCGAGGATTCTATTAGAAAACTGTACAATCATAAAATGAAATAGATTTTAATTATTGCTGTAATTAATCATATTAATGAGAAAATTATATCTTATGTCACTGTATCATATAATAATACTACAAAAAAGTCGAATTTTCAACAATATGAAATTTTTATATTAATCTATTGTGTAGTTTCTTTATATAATTTTTCTACTCGTCCATCTTTTGGATAAATAATATCTTACTCTTTTTTTAATTAATAAGCAAGGGAATTATAAATGGAATTTCAATTTAAAACATTTTTTTTTCCTCGATTTATATCATAATTCATGAAAAATTTACAAAATGATCCCTTTAAAAAAATTGATTGTAAACAAAATTATCATTTTTTTTATATCTTCATCCATTCTTTATATACAGCTTTTTTTTTTATAGAAATGGAACAAAGTTTCTTCCATGTTAAATTCCAGAAAGAATTTCTATACTAAACATCTCAAATTTCCAAAACCTACCTCTAATTTTGCTAGGCATTTAGAAAAACGAAGTAAGTAAACATGATGAATGCGTGGAATATAATTCAGCCATTTTTGTTTGCTTCTCCGCGATACAAAGAACGAAAAAAAAAAGCAGTTTAATCATCTCCTAGAATTTTTAATAGCCCCAAATGTCCCCCTCTTTTTAAATCTGCGTATCAGATTGAGGTGAAAATCCTAGTTAATTAACCGTATACATAACTAACGGGAAACCTGTCAGAACCAACTCTGTGATTAATTCAGTTTTGCTTTTTCTCTCTTTTTTTCATTCTAGAAGCAACGGTTCGTTTGTATCTCCCTCCGCCTTTGAGAGAAAACGAAATCATCAAATTCCCTATGATCTTACATGTGTGAGTATTTTCTTTTTCTTCAGTTTGTAGAACTCATTAATATAAATTACACATGAAGAAGATTTTGAATAACTTCTGATTCTTTTCCAGAATTATTTCGAGAAAGATACGAAAACAAAAATTAGCCGCAATTTGTCCGTACGTTATTCAAATGAAGCATTCGTTTTTGGTCTTTTTAGTTTATTACTTTTCAATTTGAATCTTATGAATATTTTTGATTCTAATTGCAACTATTCTTTAAATTGGATTTCTCATTCTCATTATTTTTGTCTTTCTTAATACCTAGATTCTTTGGTATCTGTATCGAATTAAATGGGTTTTTAAAAAGTGCTTATTTTCGATTCTTTAACATTTTATTTTTAATTTGGCAGTTCGTCTGGCAGACTTCAGTAGATTTATACAAATATTTATTAAGTAAATGATTGTTTCTTTAAAACTTTCTCAAACCGTGACTTCATATTGCCAATTGTCATTTCATAATCCCTTTCGAAAATAAAAATTTAAGAATCCAATGTACAAAGAACCAAACGATAAAATAAAATTTCAATAGATTAATCAACATAAGAAAAAATTCTAAAAAAAGATTATGTTCTTTAAACTATATGAAAACATTTGATGTGAATGGGTACTTTAGTATGGAGAGTTTTATTATCATGGTGCTGCCAACAGTCGAAACATTTTTTTAAAAATTTTGTAGACATTTGTATACTATGGATAGATACAAGTGTTGAAATATGTTACAAATGTTTCATTTCATGAAAAAAAATCATTAAATTTCAGCAAATTTTCATCTGAAAATAAAAAATTATAAATTTTTTAATAAAAAATCATTATTAGCGCATGATAAAAAATTTTAATAAATAAGTTACCATAAAAAAATATTTTTTTAAAATAAAATTCAGAGAATTGACTTTTAACTAATATTTTATATATATCTTTATATATATATTACAAATAAATTATGTGTAGAAAATTGAATGCTATTATATAATATCAAAATTTGCATCTGGTGTTTATGAAATAAATTTCAATTTTTCATAAACATCTTGTTTACTTATGAATCAATAAAAAAAAAATCTTTAGTCTTTTGTGTTCATGCTTCATTAAATTAGCATTCATTTATATACTGGGACGTATTGCTTTCCGAAAAAGTGAATATCGCTTTTTCATCTTAAGATGATTGAATTACTTTATTAGATAATCAATTTAAAAATATTGAATAGTCTATTTAAATTTATTATGAATCTTTTGTATTCTTTTAAATATATATTCCACGACTCATTTATCATATAAAAAAGATATTTTAAATCTTTAATCTCAAAGGAATTTTTGAAACTCATTCTTTCTTTAAATATTTCATTAAAACCATAATTAATATTTATAGAGTAATGAATATATATCATTTAATTAGAAAGTAAAATTATTTCTTTGCTACTCCAATCATTTATTTACTTTCACCAACGTAAAATGAAAAAATGTTAATACATATTACATAAAAGGAAATGTAATCTTTTAGGTAAGAAGGTGCTTTATTCTTTATGGCATAATGCCAGGATAATTCTGTGTCAACAACTTTTTATTACGAAATTTTATCACGTAAAGCATAAATTTTAAAAGCCATTCTTCATTTAATTTTCAATTAAGTCATACGGCGAAAGGTATTAGCATATGAATAGTTCATGGCCAAATGTTTGGATTTAGTTAAAAGAAACCAATGAGCCTTTTGTGCTTTTCAACCTTGCTGTTAAAAATTTATTTAAATGTTTCTAATTTACAATTCAAAAATTGAACAAACTGCAGTCCGTCCGTCATATGCCAGATTATTTATAAAAAAAGTAAAATTTTGATTTTTTTTTCCGTTAGTAGACTTAGAATTTTTTTCTGCATTGTGTTGCGAAAATTGCTATTTTTCAAAATGTATATTTTGATGTTCGTTCCCTGTTCCTTAATTACAATCATTAATTTTATTAAAAATGGAAATGTAAAAACTCTAAACAATAAAAATTTAAATTTAATTAAATAACCCTTTGTATTGAATTTACTATATTTTTTATTAAAAAAATTGAAAATGTTTTGAACAATGAAGAAAAAAGTTCTTTAGACGTAATAAATAAACTGAGAAATCTTAATCAAGTATATTTAAATTACAAATTTTGTTTACACTTTCGATTATAATTTTCACTTTCTATTTACCATAATAAACTCGGACCACAAAAAGTGCTTTATAAAGTATGCTTCAGCAAAAATAAATGCGCAATATTTCGTATAACTTTTTAAAAAATAATATTTTGAATAACATTAAATTTTAGAAAGTTTTTAAAATCTAATAAAGATTGTAAATAAATATATTAATTATTAAAAATAAAGTACTTGAATCGAATTATCATGTCTGTAAATTTAAAAGCTAAAAGTGAGCCATTTATCCCTCTTTTTACGCAAGCAATCCTATAACATTCTCAAGTATTTTATTGATTCTCAATTCAACTAATACAATGATATATTGATAAAACATGACGTTTCCCCTAAATAGATACTAGAAAAAAAGCAGTATAGAAGCTAAAAGTTATTTTTTACATTTCCAAAGCAGAAAAGGAAAATTTAACTCTCATTTACTAAACTAATGGATTTAATATTTGACCAAATAGGAGTAATATCCCCAAAAATTATTGCATACTCCCAAATAAAGATGTTATCTCTTTTCCAATAGCATAAAATTATGAGGTTTGAGCTATCCCATTAACGCCACGATAGCTTAGATTTTAAATTTTCAAAACCCTCTCATAAGCGTTTTGTATTTCTTAGAGTAGGAAGGAATAGGTATTTTGGAAATCTTTTTGTCAACAGATTGACACAAAACTACACATTTAATAACAAGATGGCATAAGAAATTTTATGGATCTAAGTCAAAGCTTTCTTTTTATTTTATAATTTATTTTAATTTAATTCTTGCATGAGAGTGTTCAAGCATAAAGACAGTCAACCCTTTTATGGATTTAATTAGGCCGGGATAGCCTGGTTGGTAGAGTGTTGGATTCGCGTCCCTTAGGTTGCGAGTTCGAACCCCGCCAGCCAAAGATTCCCCGCGTGCTTGGTGACTGACGCAAGTATAAATCTGTCGTGATCACAAAGTCCTCCATGTCGAGAGTAATACCACTGGGGGTACTGGATCAGGGGTGATCGTTCTTTGATTCAGGTCTAAATGACGATCTGCGGGTGCGTGAATGAAGTCCGCCCCGTAAAAAGGGTTGTGATGTGTGTGTAGCTAAGTCGTTCTCTTGGCCCTAGATGGCGCTACAGTAGAAACAAGAGACGCTCCCCCACCGGCTTAAAATCGCTGTCTTCGAAACAGCGGGCTTGTCCATAGCAAGTGCCATAAGAAACAATATGGATTTAATTTAAAATTTGGAGAGAATCTACACATTAGTGGCAACATTTGTGTACAGAAGCTTATCTAGCCTTTCGTGTTTTGCAACTATCGCCATTATTATTTGCATTATGAACGATAGATAAACTTTCAGTGAATGTACTGTCGAAATTGGATAGGAATCTACAAATTTGGTGTAAAGACCATATACCAAATTTTATCACTCTAGCTCAACGCCTATCTGTGCTATCGTGATCACACAAACAATCAGTTTCAAAATGATACTTTTAAGATTCAGACATAGAGATTCACAAAACTTCGATTCGAAGCAGTCGATTTCATGATTTGTAGATTATGATACTTTGTATACTTCGTCTACTCAAACCTTTCACGCATACTCTCTAATAAAAATGAATTTGTGTTTTTAATGCATGGTTTCCAGTCGATTAAAATCTACAACTGCAACCACAAAATCGCATACCAAATTTGATATATTTGTCAATGCGTTTTTTTTAATTATCACGTTCATGTACGTGCAGGAACAAGGATAGACAAACAATCTATCTCCTGACGCATTGATATTATGGATTCTAAATATATGTACTAAATTATATTTATCTTACTCTTTTAAGTTTTATAGATATCTTGTTCACTTACAGGCAAACCGACTGAATAGATTTTACTCAGAATTTGATAGAAATTTACTAATTCGGTGTAAAGACCATTCATCATATGTTTAAATCAAAGTGTTTTTGAGTTGTCCTTATCGCGGAGAGACATATTTTCCAAAAATGGGTTTTCGATTTCAGGTAGTCTGAAAAGTGAAGATTCCTCAAAAGTTCGAATGTTTTGATGATTACATTATTATATCTATACGAGAAAATAAAAAACAGACTCAATAGATTTTATCTTGCAATATTCTTTACCTAGTATTGAGAAAAACTTTTTTTTAATTACCGATATAGATAGTTAAAATTTTAATATTTATAGATGATAAGTAATGATAGCATTCCTTCTGAAATCCTTTCAGCTGCAGCAGCCCCGGTTATCAACTGGTGTCCGAGAAATTCCACATCCATTGGGGTAGTTACCTAGCCAGTCACAAGAATTACATCTACGCCCAAATTGATGGTCGAGGCAGCGGTTTTCAAGGAGATAAAAGAGTGCAAGAAGTCTTCAGGAAGCTAGGAAACATCGAAGTGGAGGATCAGTTGGTCGTTACAAGGTACCTCTTTGATATCTATAGTTTTCTTCCTAATGCATTATACAACAACAGTTTTCATTAAAGCCGCAAATTTTCAACGTGTCCCAAATTTGTTCAAAAATCTTGGCTACCAATTTTATAATAATAGAGATAAATGCGTATATGTTGTCTCTCTACTAGTCAGACCATCTGATCCATATCTACCGGATTTGGTACATTTATGTAACTTGGAGGGTAGGAATGTGCATATCTGAGCGATATTTTAAAAATAATTTAATTTAGTTGAAAATTAATCTGATTTTTGTGGTTTCTAATGATATAAATTAAGAGCTGTGTGAATTTTTACTGAATTTATGTAATTTTTAAAAAATATTTTTGCTTAATTATTAGTTTTTTAATTGGATTTTTGCTTTATTTTTAATTAAGGCAAAATAGATCACATTGTTGCAATGAAATTCAAATAGTTTTCAGAATTTCGTCAGATATTTTATCGTGTGATTTTCTTTCATTGTTGAAAGCTAAAGATGGATTCTTTTAAATATCTTTGTAGTTTACAAGATGAATAAAAAAAAGATAATGAAGTTATAATACCGCTGATTTCAGAATATACATGAACTGTACCTAAAAGCTCTGAGGAACTGGTCTCCATTAGAAAAGTTCATATAGAATTCAATGAATAGAATATATATAAGACTTAAAGTAACCCACCTTTAATGTCTGACAATATAATAGAATCAGGGATATGATGTTTTATCTAAACGCTTTTACTGAAATTGAATATAATCAATCTCTTCGGCAAACCATCTAATCGCCAAAGGCGACTTGTATAGTGTAACGCAAATACATATGTAGATATGTAAATTAGTTCTGTCATTTAGGTGTGACATCGAATAAATTTCCATTGTGCTTTTACTGATTATGCATTTACTGAACAAAGAGGCTGAAGATAGACAGAAATTCCACTCCTTTCCGAGTCTGTGTTTTAAATAGCACAGGATTGTTAAGTGGAAACGTAAAAAATGTTTTCATTCGAATAATTTTTTTTCTCTTTTGAATCAAAGTATTTAAAAGTTAAGAAAATTGCACTCAGAAAGTTAAGGAAAAATGTAGACAGCATCATAGCATAAGTAATGCATAAAATATTAGCATAGCATAGCATATAGAGGCAAAGCGCAATCTATCTGTCATATAGCTTAACATTTTGTGAAATGTCTATATTATGCTAGGGTCATAAAAAAAGAAAATTATGAGCTACTTTTCAATGCACATATAGTTGTATTTGTTTTTATATTCACAGTTTAAATGTGATAATATAAAATATGGCTTTTAATACATGCTAGATTTGTTAGCAGAATAACTCATAATAGATTAGAAATATACCATACAATATATGCAGGAATACACTTTCAAAACGAGGAAATTCTGATAAATTTGATTTATTGTAGTAGATTTTTAGAGCAAACTGCTGAAACGTTTAAATGAAATCATGTTAGAAGTGCAACAGTGCATGTCGTCCAAGTATGATTTCAATGATTTTGCATGAATATGTCTGACATTTGACATTACATTGACATTTGAAAAATATATTTCAGCTTTTAATTATTATAATATGAAAGGGAAAGACAATTGCCTAACAAAATTTTTTTCTTAAATTTCCACTTAAAAAATCAAAATTATTATAAACAAGGACTGTGAAAATTTGAAAGAAATTTTTAGGTCTAACCCAATGTTTTGTCAGACATAAATCAATTAATGCAAACAACACATTAGTATATATGTTAACTAAATTGAATAAATTAAACTAAAATTAACTAACTATTATAGATGCTATATCATTAAACAAATGAAATTAATCTTCTTGTAATAATACTGTGAAAGATTAACAATTCTAGTATAGATAGTACAATATTAAATAAACACTGCAAAATTTAAAAACTAATAAAAAACAGCAAAAAATACTCCAAAAGTACTCCAAAATATCATTCTAATTCATGAAACGTAATTATTTTATAAAAGCAATTATATCAAAAAAAATTTAACCCAACAAAGAAATTTTTTCTAATCGGAAAATGATCTCAGAATGCTCAAGAGCTTCAAATATCTGAAAAGATGCTGGACACTTTACGTACGTGATATGAACCTGAATTAGAAAATTTAATTTATTAAAAAATGGATTATTAAATTATATATTGTATTAAAATTATCTAAAAAATAAATTTATCAAGAAATAAACTTCCCAAAATATCTTCAGAATCATTATAAATCCCCCTTTATATATTTTCTTTCTGATCGTAATGAGGAAAATATATAAAAATCAGACATTGATGGCAAATCAACACAATCAAAATAAATCGATACCTTTTACAATTCTATGGCTCTATTCATTATTAAATTCAAACTTCTATATATTTTCTTTCATGAATTAAGTCTATTTCCAAAGTTCTTTGATCTATTAATTCAGTTTTTATTCTACAAAAGCACTTAAAAACAGCTGCTGTATATTTTTAGAAAGGTTTCCTTTTCTGTTTTTGTTTAAAGAGAAAAAAAAAATTAAGTATTTGAATTCGATTTTAAAAAGAGAGAGATTTTAAGATGCAAAAAGCAAATTAGCTCTGAAATACTTTGAAACATTTTCTTTATATCGGCTGACAAAGCATTCTGAAGAAATCGTTAAATTCCCACTTTCGACAGTCTCTTTAATCTCTGAAGGAAATTGGAATGCATCGAGTTGATAAAAAATAATACTTGACAGATTCTCACAAAGTATTTAAAATCTTTTAAATGGTGGCTATTTCTTGGAATTTGATTCTTCAGCTGAATTCGCTGCTGAGGTATTAGATTCTGGAACTTGAAGTGTGTCCATAATTTTAAAAAGTTATTAAAGTCATTTCAAAGTTATCATTTCTTTATTTAAATATCTTTATCTCTGCTTTCCTTTCCATATCGGCATTGTCATTCTATAAACAATGTATGATATCAATGTGTTCGAATCACGTGATGCCACATTTACGTTATTAACGTTATTTACTGTAAATGTCATTTAATCATACATTATTTTGCGCCTACAGTAACCTTGATTGTTTTCACCTCTTTTAGAAAAGCTGGAAATTTAATAGAGGTAATAATATAGTTACAGCTGATATAATACAGGTACTAGCTTGCAATGTCTATAGTTCTTCGATGTAATGCAATTCGATGCAGTACTTCGAACAACACGGCATTGACGAAATGCCTGCATTAGATACTTTGTATGGAATGAGCTATTGCTTTAATAATCTCACCTCGATATCAATATGAGATATAATTTTTTTCTCTCTGGGTTTGGAACGTGTTCTTCCAGGAATTGAGTTCTTCTAATTATGATTGATTCAGATAAAAAGAAACAATATCTTATCATTCGTTACTCATTTGTTCCAGATATTCCTATATCATGAGATCATTTCATCTGAAGCATCAGTAGAACAGGTACTAATTCACGTGTTCTACTAATTCTATATCGCTGAAGTTAATTGTATAGAAGAAATACTACATCGAAAGACTATAGACACTACATTTCCAACTGTTAGAATAATCGTAAAGATTATAGTCGCAAGGGCATGAAGAGTTGTTATAGACACTACAAACTAGTACTTCCTTTATTGTATCGTCTGCAATAATTTTGTTGCCATGATTGATTGAAATTCCCCATCCCTGTAAAATACGCAATGGAATCTAAAGATAAATTGAAGGGCTCATTTCATATTTTAATGAATGAATTTGATTTAATCAAAACATACAACATGTAAACAATAATTATTGTATTAGCAGTAGATAAACATGGATTATAAAAAAAATATAAAAGTAGATGCGAAATTAGGGTATTAAAAATCAAGTCAATTCTTGACTTCTTTTTTTTTTTCAGCACTGATCGTTTCTGAGGCCGCAAGCCACCACATCTACATACATTCTACCACATCTTTGCACATATGTTTCGCACGTATAAAAAAATTATTTCTTTTATGTATTTTTTTATGATATTGACTCATAATTAATTCATTTACAGCTATCTAGTTTCGACCAAGTCTTATATCGATAGTGAGAAAGTGGCTTTATGGGGATGGTCATATGGTGGCTACACTGCTGTCTCGGTTCTGGCAACAGAAAACGATGTATTCGCTTGTGGAATATCCGTAGCCCCTATTACTAATTGGTTATACTATGGTAAGTTATACTTATCAATTTCCTTTTTCAAATTCAAAATTCAAATACTTAATTAGAATTAGCAGTGAACGTTGTAGTATAGAAACTCATTTCTTTCTGTCTATAGAATTTGATTCAAAAATTGGATTGTGATTATTGTTTAGTATTTAATTCCTTAAGGGTATTCTTTAATTAAACTTTATATAGAGTATTAGCAGCTTGTAATAATTTGTATTAAACCAGCACGGTTGTAAATCATTTTATTATTTCCCCCAAAATGTCTCATTTTAAAAGTGAAAGTCAAAGAATTATAATATTACTATAAATTGCATACATAGCCAATAAGACGAATCAATCATATTATTTAAAAAAATTTAAATAACTAGTCGCCTACCGGGGGTATCTCTCACCCTCTATATTAATGACATTAAATTAGTAATGTCAACCAGCTTATATGAACTACATCTCATCACACCAAATGAAAGTATTGTTTTTAATAGTACTTACACAATATTATTGATCATTTTGTTTGGCTTTCAATTCAAACAAAATGGCAACATTAATTGGTGAAATCGGTCCATTTCTTTAGGTTGGAGGCTGTGTCATGTTTTTATTTTGCAATATCTCTTGAAAATGTTGAACAGAAGGAGACAGGTGAAAATTACGATACCGTATATAAAGATCATTATTTAATGATAAAAATAGGTGAAATCGATGCTATGATTAGGTCTAGAAGACTATAGTAGTTTTTATCCCCATAGAAAATGTACAATAAAAGAATGTTTTAGATATTTATCTGGAAACCTTAGAATTAGACGGCCACTGACGATATATTTAAGGGGTCATTAGTTTTCATGAAAAATAAAAAAAAAATGACGAAATCAGAAAATGATTGGAACTGTTAAGGCTGGTTCTCTTAATTTCTAATCATTTTAAATATATACATTACTCGGTAAAAATGGCATATGATTTTGAAAGTTTCTACAGGAATAAACATGAAAGTTCAGTTTACCGAAACTTTAATCGTAATTCTGTTCTAAATAGATTTTAAATTAATAGGAATTGAAGGAAATGAAATTGATATTGATAAAACAGTAATCTTTATAATTTTAAGAAGGCGCTTTTGTGTGTGTGTGTGTGTGTGTGTGTGTGTGTGTGTGTGTGTGTGTGTGTGTGTGTGTGTGTGTATGTATGTATTGTGAAATTGATATTGATAAAAACAGTAATCTTTATAATTTTAAGAAGGCGCTTTTGTGTGTTTCAATATTTTGAAAACTTGATAAAAATATAAATATTACAATAAAACCAAAGTTTATAAAGAAAGAATGGATTAGTTCAAAGTTAACATTAATTTTAATACATTTAAATTTTTAATTAATATTAAGTATTAGAAATATTGTACAAAAATGAAATAATATAATCGAAATGGTAAAATTTCCATTTTTAAGATGATTTAAAAATGTTTCTTTTGCAATGATTTTCCATTTAGATACTGCGGGGTAAAAAAGATAAAATTTAGGTTAATTTCGAACTAACTGAATATTTAATTAAATTTCGCATTTGAAAAGTTGACAGTATTCTTTCTTCATGTTCCTATATTATAAGTGATCGAAATTTAGTTGATTGAGACAAAGTTATTTAGGAGGAGATATGGAGCACAATATATATACAAACGTAGCCACATTAACATTTATTTATATTAAGACAGGATGGTTTTTGTTATAGTAGATCACAAGATTTCATTTATTATTTGGAAGGCCTTCGAAAATTCCTTTATATACAAATGCAACAACAGCAGTGAAAATAAATGAACAAATGTGCAATAATTTCTTCAGCCAGCAAGCTGACTTCCGCGTGAATCGTCTGTGATTCACATCTACTCTGTAATTAGATAACCCCTTTGGTATTTCAATTAAGAGATAGCAAAAAAGGTGACATCTAATTGGGTAGATGGTCCGAATCACGACCGTGAGTCGTGGCAGCAAACGTGTTAGAAATCAGAAAAAAGTTTCGCCCTTAATTGACGATCAAGAAAGGGAAAAGAAATTTGTCAGAAAGCTTTTCTTGTACAATAGGGACTTACTTAAACTAAATAGTATCAATTAGCGTAATCTTATCGGGGGCTATGCTTATTCTAAGAACAGACCTGCGGGAATGGGTCTCCTAGAAACTTTCTCGCTTTCTCTCTAATAAATATATTCTTCTTCTCATCCTTGCATGAAATTGCGGATCTTTGGCAAAATTGAGAATACCATGAGTGTTCAGATTTTTTATTTTAAATGTTTTGCATATAAGAGTTGTGTGCTACTTAATATAGTTAAGAAAATCGGTGTTTTTTATATTATAAACCGCGTACTATGGCGAATAACGGTCGTAAAAAAAGTCTTAACGTGAGGTTAATTTCCTTTTTTGACAATTTGTATTTTTTCTGGTGAATGATAATTATGAAAAGTTTTATTAAAGTATGATTAATTTTTTAAACTTATATTTTTTTATATTATTAACCGCGTACCAGTGGTACAGGTCTATATTTTTGATGTTAAATCTTTGAGCCAGATTTTATAAAACCCTTTTTATTTGGTAGTTATCGGACAGCTGTTGAGAACGCTTTCCTCTTATAGGATTTCGCTCAAAATTTGACAAGAGTTTACAAATTTATTGTAGAAACCGCGTACCAAATTTCATCCACGTAGTTCAAAGTGTTTTTTAGATAATTTTGTTCACAGGCAGACAAAATTCCAGCAATGCGTTTTTCAGTCTTTGGAAGGTCTGAAATGTGAAGATTCATTATAGTCACAATGGCGAATTTTCTAACCATTACAATACTTTTACTTGTGATCGAAAAGGCGTAAAAAAACTAAGTTTTAATTAAAATTGGTAAAATCTATGCATTATCTGAACGATAAATTTACTTGTCAACATAAAAAAGGAAATAAATGCCAAATGTCGTAAAACTTCATTAACAACAATCATTCATGCAGCTCACCGATACAGAAGGCAATCGAATATTTTAACACTATTTGTCACGTCTAATTTTATTTTAAACAGCGATACAAAATAATTATAAAAAATTAAAATGAAATCTGCGATTGCAAATTTCAAGTTATCATGTGAGAACATTATTATTTTTGAGTCATTATTTGTCTGTATATATATAATTTTTTTTAAACTTTCATTTTCAATTTTTCGAGCTGGCAAACAAAGTTTTGGAGCTCGACCGATTTTGAGATGAAATAACAGCTATGATGTCATAGTTCTACGTCAACCTTTTAAAAACGCATCTGCTGTCAACGAAACATACGTAATAATAAAGCAATACCGGTAAAAGCAGGTCTACCTTTTAAAAACGCATCTGCTTTCAAAGAAGCATACATAATAATAATGCAATACGGGTCATCTTTAATCCTTCGCGATTAAAAGATGATGATGAAAATTGCTGTTTCTGCTTTATTCGTTGCCAACGCGATTTCGAGCTTCAAAACCTTCTAACCAAAACAGCATCATGTTCTCACATGATAAAAGCAAAGAAACCGTATGTTGTTGTCTCTCAAAATCTTTCTCGCATACTCTAATTTAGCATTTTCACTGAATCTTTCATGTCATCCCTGGCTAGTTTGTTGGCGATTCATCGCTGACATGTGATTGTGTGTTGACACTCTAAGGTACAGATTGATTGACCTGAAGCTATGAGATTCAGTATAGATATACTTTGGAGTGTGGGAATGTGCACTTATTTTGAAATTATGTTCAGAATTCATTTAAAAATAACCAAGATTTTCCCGCTTTTCGCGATAATTTCGAAAGATATTGCGACACAAAGTTAATTGTTGTGCCATTTAAAAAAATTTTTTAATTCTTTTTAATGATTCTAATTTAGTTGTTTTGGAGATTTTATTTCCTGAAATTAAGTAATTTTTTTTAAATATTTGTATATAATTTTCAATAATATATTTATTATTGTATTGAAAGTCTAGCCGTTTTCATTATTCCTTCACATATCTTATCGCGTGATTTTCTTCCTGTAGTAAAAGCTAAAGGAGAAAAATACCTCAGTTACCTAAGTTTTTATTTAGTTTTTCAGTAGTTAGGATGATTTATGTACACAATGAACAGAAAAGGTTTAAGAATGTTTAAATAAAATGGCTTTGTTATCAGTGGCAATTTAGTATTCAAAAATTATTTTTTGACGGAATCGGGAAGTTGTGTATAAGATAATGAATGAAAAATATTCCTGGAGAACCAATGGGTCAATGGATGTTGATAAATTTGCAGTACAATGCGATTTTACCTTTAAAAGTATTCATACAATGCGTGGCTTTTTAACTGAGACTCTACTGAATTTGAGCTATCTTTTGTAACTTCTGCATCATTATAATGATTAATGTTTTATTATCCCTGATTTTTGCCTTAGTAAAGCATATAACCATCAGCAATATTTGCCTTTATAAATGTTATTCAATGAATCACTTCTCCACCAGACTGGATTATAAACAAGGATAGCAAGCAGACTTTCATTGAATGAAGTTGAAAAATCATACCTTGAATAGAAAATTTCTCTCTATAGAAAATCTGGCAGAATGGGGAATTTGTCTGCAAATGAGTCTATTTGCTATACAACGCGATTTTCTGTAAAGAACATTCATAAAAGCTCGACTTTTTTACCGCGTGGTGCGAGGGTCTATTGAATTCTTTCTGCCTTTTGTTACCTCCATAATCTGCTGCACTGTTTTATTCAAATTACAAATGAAGAGAAATACTACACATTTTCCCTTTTCGGGACCGTAATAGTGTGGATGATGGACTACATGTTCGTACATCCCCATTTATGGACATTAACAATCCTGGGTTAACAGTCGAGTTTGTACATGACAAAGCTACGCTATCTGCATTTCCATTTAATTATCACATAGCGCATTGTACCTAATATAATCCCGATATGCAACAATTGTCAACAGAACGCACAAAGCGACCGTCGCTTTCAGTAATCAGATGGCAAACTCATCATGACTTCGCTACCAGATAGGGTTCATGCAGATGATAGTAAATAAATAATGTCATCTGTGCAACTAAACGTGACTGAAACCCAACGTTTGACGCTTGGAAATGGAATAGTACAGAAATTTATGTAAATTCGATTTGTGTTATCAGTTAAAAATCCATATGAGAAAAGTCTGAAATTCCTATTATATTTTTTTACATAAAATATTAAAAGAATAGTGATATTTCTTCATCATCCGATTGTTGATATGATTTTATTGTGATTAGAAATCCAAGAATCAACCAAAATATAAAAATCATTGTAGTGGTTTCATTTAAATATTTTTCAATGATTAAAGCTAAAGTTTTTAAAAATGCCCTTCTTTACTTTCTCATCTGCGATGCATACAAAGAGAAAGCATTGCAATTGATTTTGACAAAACTTTATGATTTAGATCCCCCCCAGGGTTTGAAAACATATTTTTAGAATTAGATCTGTCTGAGAACACGATAACTCTAAAATGCTTTTAGCTAGATGTGTGAAATTTAGTATATGACTTTACAACAAATTTGTAGATTTCTATCGAATTTTGCACAAAATTCATTCACAAGAAGTCTGTCTATAAGCTATTCAAACACAAGTTAACAAAATAACTTCAAAATGGAAAGAACTAGATAGACCAAAATTGATGCATAGATTTTGGATCTAAAGTGTAGATCTATGTCAAATTTGGTGCTAAATCCATCACCGGGTTGACTGTTAGTCAGCCTGTCCTTTTACATACATGTAAACGCGAAGGGCCGGGATAGCCTGGTTGGTAGAGCGTTGGATTCGCGTCCCTTGGGTTGCGAGTTCGAACCTCTCCGGCCGAAGACTTCTCGTGTGTGTGACGACTGACGCACGTATAAATCTGTCGTGGTCACAAAGTCCTCTATGTCGAGAGTAATACCACTGGGGGTACTGGATCAGGGGCGATCGTTCTTTGATTACGGGTCTAAATTACGATCTGTGGATGAGTGAATGAAATGCCTGAATGAAGTCCTCGCCGTAAAAAGGGTTGTGACGTATGTATAGCTGTCTTGGCACAAGATGGCGCTACTGAAAAAACAAGAGACGCACCCTTGGCTTAAAATCACTCACTTCTAAAGTCAGTGGGCTTGTCTTTGACAAGTGCCATTAGAAACAACAACAACAATGTAAACGCGATAATTAAAACAAAGATTTAAATACGTAAAATTTGGTGTGCCACTTAGTAATTATAATTATATTTTGTGTCAGGTTTTTAACTAAACAGAAAAAAAAACTGTCTAAAATATGCTTTCAGTTTCCTAGTACTTATGTATTTAACCACATCCCAGCGATTAATTGCCAAAGCTCGCTTTCTGATAGACTTTTTCGTAACTATTATTCGCTACTGGCATACAATTAAAAATTCAGAAGTATATTTATTAGGAACTATACAAGAAAGTTTTTAGGAGATCACTCCCATTAGTTTGCTTTTCTAAGAAGTAAAATTAATTTTTTTTATCAGAAATTCTGGGGTCAAAGCAGGTACGTAAAAGAATGAGTCGTAGATCGAAATACTATAATAATTAAATTTGAATTCGCATATATTGAAAGAAGTTTTTATGAAATATATTGAAAGTGCATTTATAATATAAAGAGGGATCTCAAAACCCTACACTAAGTGCTAGTAGCTGTTAGCATGATAAAAATGTTGATGATAATAAAAACAAAATTTTAGTCATTTCATAGCTCTATTCTTCGGTATTTTTCTATCATTGAATAAGTGGCATAACTCATTGTGCATTAAATTTTAATTTTTATTGAAATTGGAGTTTATAGAAAGGAGGTTCGTTGCTTTTTTTGATTTTACGAAATGAAATCAACCATTACTGTTCAAGGCAAGTTTAGAGGTTTTTATGGATAATTGCCGCACCATATCATAATAATCAAATATTAAAGACTTGGACAACTAGTGATGTATCTAATGCTAAATAACAAATATTGGACAACCTATTATAATAACTAGAATAGCACCTTAACATTTTTGAACCACAAAGGAAGCGCAAAATGAGATTTGCTAAGCTGATTGCAAATTTTTAATTAAATTTATAATTAGACCAATTTACAAAAAAAGTGTTTAAATAGTTATAGCGCATTATTTTTTTTTCTAATTAAGGCAAGACTTTTTGCTCGCCCCTTAATGAATCTTCTGGATTATCTTTCTTATATTCATAGCGGCTCAATTTTTTTTAGAATTTCTAGACTCTCGCTTTTTTACAATTTCTTTTCCATATCTTTTAACCTCTTAACTGTTTTGCCCGATTGCTGTACGTGCATCGATTTATCAAATTTTGATAGCTGTCAGCAAAAAATAAACAATTCATAACGATTATAATTCAATATTAAAGTTACTTCGAATACAGAGATAAGTCAAGTATTCAATGGATTTTCATTTGAATCAAAATAACAAAATATTCCCGAAATAAAAGGTGTCATCTTTTTAGATAGTAAAGAAAATACAACAGTTAAGTGGTTAATCATTTTTTTCCTACTTTCCCAGGAAAGCTTTTTTTTATTAATAAGAACATGTTTTAAAAAATATTTTTGTTTGTTTTCCGATTTTGTCGTTAATATATAATAGCTGTAATACTTAAATATAATTGAATATATTATGACTATTCTATATATTTAAAATAATTATGGGAAAAAAACAATATCTCAGCCCCAAACATGGATAGGATTTCATTTATTTTCATTTCCTTTGAAAGCTGATGACTTTTGGATAAGTCATCAATGGCCTCGTATTCCCACCTCCACCCCATTTTCGACAGAAATTTCAAAGACACTACTTCTCTATACATTCTCCATGAGGTGAAAATAAACCACGCGAAATCTCCCCAGCCACTGGACCAATTTCTACAATTTTTATTTGATTTGAATCTTCATGAAACTCATATCATAAGTAATCGCATATTCCCTTTCGACCTTCATTTAATAGAGTTATCGCGAACTGAAATCTTGAAACAGTCTCCAGCTTCAACAAATGGACTGACTTCGCCAATTAAATTTATTACTTTGAATATATAATTAACCAATCAGCATCTTCTATATATATTATGCAAATTAAATTTTAAATTATACTTTCGTATGGTGCAACAAATTCTAGTTCATCAAAGTTGCTAGTCAATTATCATAGGTAAACAGATGGTTGCTGAAAAAGATTAGAATTCTTTAATATCCAGCTAATGTTTAAGTTTTTGTAGTTCAGTTTTCTTATAATGTTATTTCCAGGATCTCACACTTTTGACTATTTCATCTTCAAATCCATATTTTTGGAACAATTTTTGACTGATAAAAATACGTTTTTTAAAATGCGTTTTTTGTTATTTTATGTTAATATATTCCCTTAAGATATATTATATAATAGTTACAATGCATAATATATTATGAATAATCTAATTTATAAATATTACGAATTGTGTTACCTTCTCTTTTCCATTTGACTGTCAAGTGTTACTTTTCATATGGAACCAAAATTTAATTGATAGGTAATTAATTTCTAAAAAGTAATAAATAATATCTTTTAAAAATTCACCTCTTCAAAATTTCAGCATCCTAATACATTAGAAAGTGAATGGTAAATAAAATACAAAATCCTATCTTTACAAACAAGAGATTTAATAAAATGATGCGCAAAACTAAGTTATTTTCTTAAAAATTTTCGCTGAATCTTATATCGTCAAAAGAATTATGTAGCCCTTGAAAAATGTCACAACCACATTTATAGACACGAGCTTCTTCTTGCAGTAAATAAGTTTCTCCTATTAAAATTTAAAGAAGATTTTGACATCTGCTTTAATCCCTGTGGCAATTAGAACAATTAAACAAGGTGGTTTCGAACGAATTTTGACATGTTTACCTCATATTCTACAGCTGAAAGCAATATCATTTCAAAAGAATGCTGACAGTACGACGTTTCTCTGTATAGGTGAGATTTAACAATCGTCTCATGACATTTCAAACTTTAAATTAGAATACTACGCTTTGAACTTGTTTTGTGATCTTTTTACTAAGAAATGAGAGCATTCTTTTCGAGCAAATTATTCTTCAGAAATATTTAAAAATGATCTTCTATTTCCTATGACAGAAATTAGTTGTTTTTTAAAACATTATCTTTTAACTCTAAAATGTCATCTAAGCGGTTTCAAATATAAGGGCGGTTTATGAAAATGCGCTGAGGAATTGCAGCATCTCCAATTCTTTTTATTTATTTTTTTATTAAGAAATATTGTTGAAACTAAATTTAATGAAAACTTTTTACCAAAATGCAGAAAGTAAAATTTCTTTTAATAATATCTATAATTTCTCAGAATATTTCAATCGACAAAAAATAATTCTATTAAAAATTTTATTTTAAAATATATGGAATGTTTGTTTGACATAATTTTTTTTCGGAATGATTAATTTCGTGCTATGTGTTTTTTATTATATTTCTTTATTCTAAAATTCATTTTTTCTAATTCTCAGGTAAATACGGCTTAAAATTATAAGAACAACTCTGCTGAATCACGCAAAACTGGCATTTCATATATTCCGAATAGTTTTTTTTTTATCTTTGTTAAACAATCAGTTTGTACAATGTTTACAAAAATTCAGAACACCGCAGTACATTTACCATGAAACATTCCTTAGTATGCTGTGTATTTATCATAAGATCATGCTATTTTTCGATTTCAGATATTCAGAATCAGGCGCAATTAGCTACCGTGTGGTCACGTATAATTAAAAAAACATCTATATTCATATAATGAATCAGATATTATTGATTGGATTAAATTTAGTACTACATGAATTTTAAGGTCACATGACTAAAAATACGCATGATTAAAAATACGCATTTCTTCCTACAAAATGTTTGATTGATTCCAAAACAAAATCAGCACACCTTTTTCACATACATGAGGGGAACACAAATGTAATTCATTGGAAAGACAAATAAAAATAATAAAAATTAGGATTTCGAGCGTATCTTAGAATAGCTGTTTATATCCCTAAATTGTATTGATTAGAATTTTTTTTTTTAATCTACAAATTTGAAAATTGGAAACTGGACTTTCAAAAATATTCTCTTATTGCCCAATATTATGAGAAACTTTATTGCGTCTTTAGAAGGTTCGACATATGACTTCCTATTTCTGAAAGTGATATTAATGATCCGTGGTGTATTAAAAGTAACATCTTAACGTAATGATGTTTAAAAAAAGTTCTCATGAAAACTACAACCTCTAGTCCGGAATACATTAGTATAATAATCAACTAAATTTGTTTCGTCTATCTTGTCTTTGTCTACCTTGATTGCATCAGCCATTGCTTTCCGCAATAATTTTATTATTTTTTCGAATTAAAATCCAAAATAAACACCAAAATTTACTTTAAATTAATGTAATGCCAATGCCAAACTCCATTAAGTATATTCTAATTGCAATCTAGTAAGAATGTTTTCATTAATATTAAAATAAGCAAAACAATTATTTCAAAATATTTCATATTTTTTTAGATCTTACAAAACATTTTAACGTGTTTTTTTAAAAAAAAGTGTGACATAAATATCTATTCCCTTTTTCTATCTTTTTTTTTCAATTTAATTATTAACATTTTAAAAATCTAAGAAATATATGCTTGATCATTTACAAAAAACAGGCAAAATATCTAATATTTTAGTCATTTTTAAGAAGTGGAATTCTAAAAATATTAAATTCTTATCCCTTTACAGATTCCGTGTATTCTGAACGATACATGCAAAGCCCAAAACCAGAAGACAATTATATTGGCTACGAAAAATCTGACGTTTCCATCCGAGCTGAGCACGTGAGAGGAAAAAAGTTCCTTCTTATCCATGGAACTGCAGACGGTAAACATTCCATAATGTTAAAATTATCCGTGGATTTTTGTAGCTCTCTTTTCTCCTCATGCAGATCATATGAAAGGGTGAATGCATAAATAAAAATTTGCAGATTTGAACTATTTTTCTGAAGTATCTTAGTTTTAGACTTCACTCGACTATTTTTATATTATTTTTAAATGTTCACTGTTAATTATAGCAACTATAACACTCGGGAAAAAGATACATCTAATATCACCAGAATTCGCTTGTGTATATTAAAACTAAAACAATGAAAATTATTGTTGGAAATATGCTTTAAAATATTTTTTAAATTCTATGAAAACCGGAAGATAAATTAACGGAAATACTTCTTATATCATTGAATGCTTATGTTTTAAATTTTATAAAAATATACGAATAGTTTTATTGCGATAATGTACTTTAAAATTATTTTTAAAAATCTTAAAATTGATACATTTTTAATTAATAATACAATTATAATTTTAAAACCTGTTCTTAATGAGTTAGAAACGAAGGAATTTTTATGAAATGCGTATAATATTTTTACAAGATTATCAAAAATAGAAAGAAATATTTTAATATTAAATCATGAAAATTTTGTTAATTAAAAAGTAATCAAAAATTACGAATTTTTAAATAATATAAAAGTGATTATCGTGCAATAAGATGTTATGAAATTAGTGATGAAAATTTTAATATTGTGGTTAAATTTTAATTAAAAAATGCATTTAAAATTTGAAAACTCTTTTCATAAAGAACGCATACTAGTCAAAAAAAACTCTGACAAATATGTTAACTCTAGATCCAACGGTATGCTATGTACAGCATTTTGAATTATTATTCATAATGCAATTTGCAGATAATATTCACTCTACAAACGTTAAGTTGCCAAAACTTAAGAATAATGGAGAATCGGTTAAAAATGCAAACATTTTCGTATTTAGTTAATCTAATTAAATAATTTATCCTTTTTTCTTTAAAAAAAGTAAACTGCAAATCCTACTGTTTTTTTATTTCAGACGATGTTCATCTACAGCACTCCATGATGCTTATCAAAGCCCTTACGAATGCAGGTGTATTATTTAGAACACAAGTAAGTAAATTTTAAAATATATATATTAATGACTCACAAATAAACCATCGTTAGCATTTTTTGTTGTATGAAGCGCGCCCCTGAAAAATGGATATGCAACATTAAAATCTAATCTATTCTAGAAATATTATTCAGTATTAAAAATTCTCAGAATTCCATTTTTACTTTTTCATATACAAAATATATAGAGGAATTATTGTAATAATAAAAAAACCTTGAACTTGTGATTTTAACAAGTTTTCACGTTGGAAAACTCCCCGAATTTGAAAAACAAATGTTTGGAATTAATTCTGTCTGTGAAGATAACTCGAAAACATGTTGAGTCAGACAGTTGAAATTGGATATATAGTCTTTATATCAAATTTGTATATTTCAATTGAATTTTGTGCAAACTCTATTTAGAGGAAGTCTATCTTTCCGGCTGTCCAAATATAAGTTAATACTATAACTATAAAGCGAAGTAGTCTCTTTAGACTAAAAAAAGCCTGTAAAGCCCTTGGCTGTGTAGACTAAAGAATTCTTGCACACACAAGAGTTTATTTTCACATTTAAGACGAGGGCAGCACATAAACAAAAAAGATAGAAAAATATGTTTGCAGCCCAGTGCAGATATGAATGCAGATTTTTTTTTTCGAACAACGTTGCCATTCATAAAGAGAAAAATTCAATGGTACTAGAGATAAAACTGGATGCAACATTCAATAGTATAATATAAAAATAAAAACTACATTGAGACAATACATAAAATAAAAGTAAATATTATAAAAAGACAAACTGCAACAAGACTATGTGTGAAGAACACATTGTCAACATCTGTCAAGAGTGCAAAAGCTAATTTTTAGCAATCTTTTTTTTTTTTTTTAGTTCAGATTTTATTATACGTCTCTTGTTTTTAAATCAATGAAGGAAATATAAAAATATAATGGCTTTTGTTTAATAGTCTATAAGTTGAAAAGTTACAGCGTAACACTGATTAAAATTTATTTATTTATTTATTTGAAATTAATGAACATAGGTTCTAAAGTGAGGTACAGAGGGCAGGAATTCAATTTTGGATAGTACTGTCGAATTCTATTGGTATTAATTTATCACTTTTATTTTTCCAGATATATCCCGACGAGAAACATGCGCTCGTCAACGTTAAAATGCACTTATACCAAACAATGGAAGACTTCCTGGAGTACACATGCTTCAAGTCCCCAGAGAGGCCTATGGATATGCACAACGGTAGATAGTTCTAGGCAGCGATTGCCGAAGATTCATTAAGCTTCTGTTGCTTCCTGTGGGGGAAGCACTCGTGATTTCTCTGGACTACTTTACCCCTCCTACCCCCAAAAAAACTTTCATATGATGCAGTCTGTTTCAAACGACTCAAGTGATGATGACAATGTGATGCCAAGAAAGACAAGATATATGGTTGTACCTTTACCGGGTCAGAAAATTTTTGATAGGACCTAAATTGTTTTCTCATCCCAAAATAATCAATCACAAGAAATCGTTTACATCCTCATGTTAATTGAATCATGTGCTTCATTTTTGTGATATTTATTTCTCAAAGTAAGTTTTATTTTCCTGGCTTTCTAAGAGACAGAAAGTAAGCGCTTTTAAATGTTGGCCAGAATAAGTATTTATAAAGGCGTAAATATTTATAAATATTATACTGGCCTTTAAATATTGAAAGGCGCGTCTTGGCTGTGTACCAGAAGAAGTGAAAATTGCAAAACTAATGGATTTGCTATTGAAGATGACGAGAATAAAACTGGTGAACTGAATATATTTTAATTATTTATTTAGATTTGCTGGACTAAAAACAATAATTGCAGGCGAAGAAAAAAAAAATTATCAAAACTTAAATATTATTCCATTTACCTGTTCTTCTTAAATATGGAAGGCTTCTTGCAATACTAATTTACTTAGCGCATTTTTTATTGTTAGTTCAACTGTAAATTTTAAAGATTTCTTTCTATCATAAAAATAATTTTAATTTGCCTCCTGATTAGAAAATATCTTAATACAGCATCCAGAGCTTTTTATATAGGTCTGATCTTTTAGATTCAAATAAATACAAAAAAGAATTGATAGTTCATAGCACAAAACTATTAGACTGCATTGTATTAAAAAAATTCAAATATTTTAAACTTTCTGCCATATTGACCTCTTTACAATTTAAGTGTAAAATGAAGAAATGTGTTTTTGAAATGTGCGATTATTATTGCTTGTCTATTCCAAGCAGTGAAATTTGTCAATTTATTTAGTACTTATTATACCCAAATTCCAATTGGCACGGTTTAGCTTTTTATGGCATTGAGTAAGCAGAGGCTTGATTTGAAATTCTAAATATATCATTAGAAAATTACTTAAGAACGTATTAATAAATAAATATAATTCAAAAAACTGATAAGCATAAAAAAGATTGCAGTTGTAAACATATAAGAAATTTACTGTTTCATTTTTTTTCTAAAAGGATAGCATCGTTAATTATCATGGTTTACTTGGAGATAAAAATATAAATAGTTCCTTAATTTTTTTTTCTTTAAATGAAACCATTTATCAGTCAACTTTTATTTTTTGATAATTAACCTTTACTTTTTTTGAATAAAAGTTTGTTCCTTATGTTTGATAAAAGGGAGAAGTTATGTTAATACGATTTCACTTCACCAGTATATTTTAATTATTTGAACTCAGATTAAAGAACTGGCAATTATGAAAGAAAATTCAAGGAAAGCCAAACAATATGCCGTGCTTAACTATCGGAAAAACGCAAGAATAAAACTCAATATGGCTAGTTGCAGGATACATTTAATACTTTCTTTTAAATCGTGTTTACAACTAAACAGTCATTGGGTGCAATAAAAAATTATGTCACAATCAATCCTATCAATAAGCTACAACTACACACTAGCTTCAGAATAAATATTCGAGTGTCTTTCCATGTGCCTATCGATTGTCCCATTGTAAAAGCGACTTAAAGGAAAATTCACAAAATGAAGCACATGATATTTTCAAAAATCTCGACACTTAAGTACTGTGTACTACATTTGGTCTTACAGACCATTTCCACCATTATTTGCTTGAAGAATTTTTACAGCTATAGTACTTAAAAGTTAAATTTATTCTTGAAAGTATGATCACTTATTAACGATTATTTTGTACGCTCACTTAAGAAATGATTTCATTTTCACTCAAATTTCAGCTACGGAATTAGTATCTCAGTAATATCTTTGCTCTATGATATTTTACGGCTTGTTTCTAGAAACAGCTTGTGAAACCATGATAATTGTAGAAAAAAGCATTTAAATTAATCAAATTATTCAGAAGGATTTTGGCACGATTTTTGGTATAGAACAAACATTTTCAGCTGAACTACCTAATTTTAATCTCAATAAATGATATCACATTTTTTTAGCAAGTAATCTAATATAGAAAAACATTAAACTGATAAAATTATTCAGATTGTATCAGACGTAAAAATATTACATTTCAAATCACTTTAATTCTGTGTTATCCAATTCTATCTTTGGGTTGAAATCTATTTTAAGGTATCAATTCACATCGCCAAAAATGCTAAATCAACAAATTAGTAGGTATATAATTCATCAAGGCAAAGCATAAGATAAAAAAGCAGCAATAGGGCTGCTAAAAGAACTTCTCCACTTGGCTGTTTGGGTTAACATATTGGGGAAAAACTCAAGGGAGTATATTAAAATAGATTTCAGCCCATTTTGGTGAATATAATTCGATAAAAAATTATAATTAACTTTAAATAAATATTTTTATGAAAAAAAAATGAAACTCATTAAAAAAGATAAGGATGCAGTTTAGCATTATCCGAGAAATATTTCTTAGCAGAAATATATTAGCAATATATCTTATCTTAACAAGTATTTACTTATTCATTACATAATGAATCATCTGATATCACAGTAACGTAAGAAAAGCAATTGATCATGTTATCTAACTGTCCCTTTGTCTTCATTGTATTCTGACATCGTGTCCTTTTACCTGTCTTAAAATAAGCAGTGGATTCCAAAATTAATTTGGCGCAGCATGCTTGATGAATGACATAAGTGCTTGAATCGTCTCTATTTGATCGGGATGATTTTCCCTAATTTTTCCTTCGCTATTTTCATTTGATTAACTTTGAAGAAGAATATGTTAAAGTAAAAGGTGAAAAATTAATTACTATACTGGTGATTTTTTCTTCAATTATTTCAAAATAAAATACTGTTAGTTACAAATCAAACAACCTTGATTAAAAGATTAAGAGATTAAAAGACCATTTCTTAATCGGATTTAAAATTTAAATCATTGAAAGTGTAGTTTAGAAGCTTTAATTATTTAAGAATAATTATACTAAAAAGAATATTTAATACTCATTATCAATACAAATAAAAATCAATTCATATTTAAAAACAAATACTGAAATTTTTACCTTTAAGGGCGGAGAAACACTTTCTTTTAAATAAATTTGAAAAATGTGTAGCCATAGAAAATTCTAGCACAGTAGACATCATAATGGTCATTTCATTCAAATTGATGCAATTTGTTTAGCATCGTAAATAACCATAACTGAAAGCAATTCATTGACATTTTAGCATATGTATGAATTCAGATATATTTATTAAAATGCTTATTACAATTAAAGAAATCTATGGACTCTTAAAATTGATCAAAAATAATTTGTTTTATTAGTTAGAATAAACTGCAACATTTTATAAAAAGAACTTTTTCTAAAACTTTAACAGTAGTTGCCATATTCAAAAATTAAATTAATAAAAATCGGAGCATTTTCATTTGCAAACGATTCTAATTATATCAGATAATATTTTTATTTTGTGATCTAATAATAATTTTATCATCTTTTTAAAATATCGTTTGTTGCACACGATTTTATTTATTATTAGTTTAGATTAAAATTGCGTCTAAAATAATGAATAAAATATAAACATTTAATATTTGACAGATGCATTTTTCCTTGCTAGTGATTTTTCTAGAATTTGATGTAAAAAGATATTTGTACTTGACTGAAGCATCTGCTTTGATATTTTCTTGATGTTTAATGCTATATTAAAGATATATAATTAACTTTTCAGGAACACGTAAAATTTAATTCGTGATCTTGCACTAAAAGTAATATTTTTTTCACTTGGATTATTAATGCAGATATAGCTTATTATTTTTTTATTTCTCAAGAGTGAGAGAAATGTTCTCATATCCGATACAAATTGCCTCATAAAAAAACAGCTTTTTTTTTTACGTTTATGTTCAAACAAGATTACCATCAAACATATTTTTATATTCTACATGTATTATTTTCATTAGAGAGAATATTTTTGCGACTTTTCTTTAATTCATATATTATAGTGGATTATAATCAGCAAGTTAAAAAAATTATCCAATTTATATTTATTTTAAAAATAAAATATTAAATATTCAAATAAAATTAATTATATTATTAAATTTTAAATTAATATAAATATTAAAATATTATTTGGCAAATAACTAAAATATTATTTTAAAAATCACTAGATAGTCAATTAAAATGGCAGAAAATTATTGTACAGCATTTTTAGGTTTTTGTATAATACAAAAATACCAGACGTCGTATTGAAATGTTGATGATGTGTACAATATATAAATGAATAAATACGAGATATTGCACAATATAAATATATTACATTATATCGCAAAAAAAAAAATAGTTCCGTGTTCTATTTGCTTCGTGTTCTTATGCAAAAAAAAAAATAATCATCGTGAAATACAACAGCGTTTCAATCGAATTTTTTTTCTCCGGCTTTTGTTGCTTGATTATTAAAACAAATAAACAATTCATTTTTCTTAGCTTAAAAAAATACGTTAATAGCAAGCTATAAAATACCTCATTTTTTTAGATAGGCTTTTAAGAATTTTTTATTATTATCTTTAACTTTATCTATTAATAAAATTTCTAGCATTATCTTTGACATTACCGTTATCGTTTGTTAGAGATAAGATCTGTGCCTGGAAATTGCTCGGTCATAAAACTATGCATCAGTCAGATTCATGAGATAAATTACTCAGACGAAAATTAGGTCTGAGATAATTATCGCTACTGTCGCATGTTTCACCTTTAAATTACTTTCGTTCCTTATTTCCGGTTTACCCAGCATTTATTCAAAATTATTTCCTCAAAAGTTAAGCTTTATTATTCTATTTTAGAAATATTTTGATTTAAAATAACTCCAAAAATGCATTACAATTAAAAATTAAAGTATTAAATTAAACTTATGTTAATATACTTATTCTATAATCATTTTTTTATTATAATAAACTTTAGTTTTATACTTATTTGTAAATAGATTTTGGCGCATAATTGAAAGATTACGATTCAATAAACAAAATTTTCAAGTCGTTTATCCGTGTTTCCTTAAAATTTTCGAATTTTGTTTGGATTTGATTAATTAGCTATTTATTTCCTAATATCTCATGAAATATCGCTTTTATTTTGGGAATTTATTCATCATTTTGATTCAATTAAGAGTCCATAGAGTATTTGAAGTGTTGAAGAAATTCACATACTTCTTACATTAAATAAAAAAGTCCATCAATAATAACTTTAGATTATAAATTCAGAAATGAGATAATTCTTTATGTACTATGTATAGGCAAATCATTTAAGTAATAAAGAAAGAAGGTAGAAATTTTGTAATTTTTTAGAATATTATAATTGTTTCGAATTATTTAAATTAAGATGTTCAATTATAATATTTTATCTAATTTTTTTACAAAAAATGGCGATGTTTTGACCATTTCAATTAGGCTGATGTAGCCTGTTTCTCTGTTTCGGGATTGAAAAGGAAGAAAAGAAACATAGAAAAATAAGAAAGAAACATAGCGCAGAATTCGAAATGATGTCTACCTAAATTTAACTACGCCGAAATTTATTTTATTATATAAAATTTTTCCTGAAAAAACACAATTTTCATAAACTAAATATTATAATTTCTGGAATCAGTTAGGTGAAAGATTGCATTTTCTATTTTGATTGGTGAGAATAAACCAATTTCTTATCTTAAACACTCAGTTTGGAATCTGTAAGAACTATCTGTTCATTTAACGAGAAAATTCGAGAAATTATTCCTTACATTTAATTTACTTTCATGAGTTAATAAGTACCAAATAAACTATATTCTTTTCAAGAAAAGAATAATTTAATTTTTAAAGCATGCAATTAAAGTATAAATACAGTTTGCAATTATACAATATATAATAAGCTTTTCAACCTTCATTTTTTGGCTTTATTTGTTATAGAAGTATTCATTCTGTTCTTTTTTGAAAAGGAAAGAAATTGATTTTTGATAACTAAACGTTATCTATTACATATTCGCTCAGTACTAAGAATTTCAGTAAATTAAACATTCGTAATAAATACAGAATGTTATTTCAAAGAATATCGATTATTGATGTTTAAAATTTTATTCTTTTCAAATATGTCAATTTTAAATATATTAGAATCCTATTTTGAACTATTTGGCTTTGAAGTAAGAGCAATAAATTGATTTTTACCAATATTATCAATTTAAAATAATGTTGAATATAGAGATTTTTCTTCATAGCCATTCCATAATAACAACGAATCATTTCTATATCCTCTTCTGTATTTGCTTTCCCCTCATTTGAACTGTAGTATCTTGGATTTTATACATTGCATAAGGCAAAAACATCTAATTCTGTTGAATTTTTTTTATCACGTCGGATGTTGAAATTTTACTTTCAGATGTTATTTACTTTTCATTTTTATTCTGAGAGATTATATGAGAGCAATTTTATTACATTTCGTGTGCTTAGATAGAAAGAAATATCTTAAAGGACATGAATGAAAATAAAAGAGAATGAATATAAAGAGAAATGTAGAAAAGAAATTAAGAATGCTGTATTTCAATCTACTGGTGCTATTCATTGTTTACGTCATTGTATCTAGAAATCCCTAGACTTAATGATATTTGCATATAGAATGTCAGCAAGAATAAAAATAACTGACTATGCTTACAAGAATGCTGAAATATGTATTCGTTCTAACTTAGATATTTTACAACAAGATTAATTAAATAGAATTCCGAATATCATTCTTAAAATATAAACATCTATTGCTAAAAAATTTGCTGCTTCGTTTAATCATTTTTATAGCCGTAGTTCGCAATTGGAAATTTATTTCTAAGTAAAAATCGTCTGCGTTACAAAAAAATAATATTCAAAAGAATAATCTACTTACAAAGATCTCTATCGCCATTTTTCTCTGCAGATTTATTTTAGTGATTTGAGTTTAATAACATTTTGAATGTGTTATTAAATCCAACGAGATCTTTCTATCTTCGATTTAATATATTGCGCGAAAAGATATCATTTTTTGCCAAAATTATTTAAAAAAGAACTCTAGTAATTGAATTACCTATATCTCGCGGAAAAGATATGCCGATATTATTTAAAAGAGGAATACCTAAAGGCAAGTTGGGTTCCTGAACGATTAAAAAAAATGAAATTAATTATTAAAGAGAATATATTTGTGAAAAACTATGTATCCAACATTAATAAAAAAAGTTTCCTAACTAGATAAATATTAGATGTAGGATTTCTTAAATGGAGACATTTTGAGATTTTTCTTAATTCTGTAAAAGATAAAGCAAAAATAATCTTTAATCGGAATGCGAAATACGATCATGATAATTTTTTCAAGCTGTTTAGCATAAATAGAGAAAGAAAATATTTTCAGTTACTATTAAGAATTAAATAAAGTGAAATAAATTCATTAAGAAAATTGTGGCAAATCAAAAATAATATTGAATAAAACGTATATCAGTATTTTATAACTGCCAAATAACTGATCAAATATCATAAAAAAATTCTTAAATATATTATTCAAAGTTTTGTTAAATAGTTGATTAGCGATAATTAATACAAAATACAGTTTTTAATGTTTTCAAACTCTTCCATTGCGTTTAGTTTAATCGACTAATCCAATCTAACTAACCTAGTCTGTAATGCACTAATAATATAAAAATATATCAACTAGCTCTTATTGCTTTTTTATAAGTAAAAAATAAAGATTTATTTGGTAAAAAAAAAAAACTTAATAAGCAATATATTTAATTCTTTAAATAGTTATATATATCATTTTCGATATTGTGCGAAATAGAATACAGTATCATATTCAGATTTATTAAAGTGTATAAAGCTTGCTTTACACCATAATCGAAGAAGCTTAGGAAGAAATATTAAGTATGGAAAGATGTGCTAAAAGTTGCGTTCTACATTACTTACAAATAAATGGAAGGTTTATGAAACCCTATTTACTTGATCTAATTGTAATTAATTTTCAATTCATAAAAGCCGATTTTACACTGGGAAAATTACCGGACGCGATAGGAAATCTCGTGACCACATAGATATCACCTCATAGCCAATCCCAGCCTCTTTGCTAGCTTATTGGTGGTTTGGATAATGACGTGGTTTCTAAAAGGTCTCATGTTTATGACAGCCCCATCGTAAAGCCGGCTTAAGAATGTTCTAGTTGAACTTTTAAGAACAGTTCTTTCACAAAAATGAATGCAATCGGTACACTACAAAGCACTTTAAAAAATAGCTTCAGCTGAAAATAAAGAGACTAGGTAACTAAGAAAGTCTTCCTTATTTAGAAATGCATCTTGTTTAAGTTTTCGAACTCTACTGCCTTGCTCTTAGTCACAGAATAGATGCTTCGAAGATTACGTTATTACTACTACTTGTAATTTTGTACTATATACTGAGCTATACATTAACTTAATCTATTTTTCATGCTTCAAATCGACTTTTTCATCACGGAAACCTCACTGTTGATATCATTCGAATACACACTTATACATAGCACATACTTCAATAAAGAAAATAAACTGTTTTGTAAATACGAACTGTAAATAGGAAATATACATTTTTAGTATTATTCTCTTATCTTTGTTTCACTTTACATTCGAATGTGTCTGTTTGTATTTAATGCACATTTTCATTTTTCTGTTCATTTATTTATTTTATGTTTAAAAAAATGTATTGGTTGTATCTCATAAAGTGAGAAAAATCCCGCTCAAACCCATAAATATTTATTCTATATTTTACACACACTGTTTTTTTAAACTTATTTTTGATTAAAACAATAATAGTAATGATTAGTTAAATAAAAATTTAGTATTAAGATAAAGTATATTTAGATTTTAAAATCTTAGGCAACTTAAATAATTTCATCACAGTTAAAATCTTATGAATAAATGGATCTGTGTTATTGTTGAAATTTTTCAAGTTGCATAATCAATGTCTCAAAATATTTTAAAAGTTTTAATCTATTAAATTTTAAAATCAAATACACTTTTATTGAAAGAAATCATGAAACAGATTCTACAGCCAACAACAACTCAAGTCAAAAAGTCATCACTAATTAATGTTATGGATTTGTTCATATTTTAAGGTTATGCAAAAATCCCAAAAAACTTTCATTTAAAATAAATTATTGTATTACCCTTATTGTATTGGTGATTCAAATTAAATTTTATTCTATTTACTTTTTTAATGCATAAAATCACATGTAGAACTATTTACTTCGGAGCGGAGTGATACACTGCGTAGACTTACGCCGCATATCGCCGACTTGAATTGTGTAAGCTGTAGAAAATTCCAAAGATAGAAAAAAAGTAATGAATTTTTCATGATTTAATTATTCTAAATATACTTTTTTTGTTAGAAAAATTCCTCTGAATCAAAGCCTCTTAAAAAATGCTCCAACAGTAGATATTTTCTTCTTAATATAGTGATACATTACTGCAAAGAAATCAACTAATTTACTTTGCATACTATTACAACGTAGACTTGATTTTAAAAAATTGCTCCATTAACTCTATATGCACACTTTTTAGAAATTAAATAAACACTAGATTTATACGCAGCCATAGTTGGTTTGTGTTAAAATGAATAATTTAACAGAACTTTATGTATCTAAAATGATACTGATGGATTTAAAATATAAATTTTAAAATATCTTCAAAAACTTAGTAGAAGTCTATCGCTAAACTAAAAAATAAATGTATACTTTGTCAATCATTATGTAATTTGTCAACTACGCCATGGAATGTTAATAATATGTCTGAATATTCACTAAAATGTTATTCAAGATTTTAAAATAAAATTGTAAATATTAAGGAAATTGCTATTTGTGTTACTAAACACAGACAAATATTTAAAAATATTTTACTTGTTCGTTTATTTTATTTCTCAAAGAATGTTAATAAATTATTGATGTTAAACGTTCTAAGTAGAATATCTACTTAGTAAGTGATTGTCAAAATATAGTTATGAATTAAGAAGTTACTATGAAATGTTCATTGTTACAATATTTCTAATTAAATAAATTCCTATTTGATTAATAATTTTGTCTCATCTTTTGCTTTTTCTCAATTTCTTTTAATAAGTAAACCTTTTTTGAATTGGTCGTTCAATTACTATATTTTATAACACAAAACTTTCTTTTAGCTGTATGTTTTGCGATACTAATGGTATTAAAATATTCATTACAATTACCAATGCATGATATTGAAATATATAAAAAAAAATCCTATCGGCAAACTGGCAAAGGCAGATTCCTTTACATCTAAATTATTATCTTACAATATAAATTATTGATGTTAGAAACACTCAGAATTAGAGCTTGAAAATCACTTTTCAGCTCCTAATTTTTAAGATAAAAATTATTCGTCTTAATGTGACGTTAATTTGGCTAATTGGATTTATTTTTCTATCTTCAGTACTAAGAAAGTTATAAATAAATAAAAATTTCAGCTCACCCTCCACTATTTCTACTCCTTTTGAGCTAGTAGATGGGTCATTTACGAACTCTTTCGAGAATTTTATATTCCTAACAACATATTCTAAGCCAGTTAAAATCCAAATAAAATTACTCTTGTTAGCCTGTTCAGTAGATAACATGGAAAAAGCGTTATACATATAATATAAGAAATTTTCCCAAAGTCTTGTCATGAGAAACATTGTAATAGGTAGTCTTCCTATAGGATTCTACCTCAAAATTGTAGTGGGAATAAAAAGAGGCCATGATAGAAATATGAAGATCTTAGGAAGTCGTATTACCGAAACCACGGTTAAAAAAAATGGTGTTAAAATACAACTATACTGAATAATTCAGAACTATTCAATAATTTCTAAAGAGAGAAAGAAAACCGAGTAAAACTATACTGAATAATTCAGAACTGTTCAATAATTTCTAAAGAAATCAACAATACCAAATACATCCATACTGAATAATTCAGAACTATTCAATAATTTCTAAGGAAATCAAGAATACCAAATACATCCATACTGAATAATTCAGAACAAATATTCAGTCATTTCTAAAGAGATCAAGAATACCAAATGCAACTAACATGAATAATTCAGAACAAATATTCAGTAATTTCTAAAGAGATCAAGAATACCAAATGCAACTAACATGAATAATTCAGAACAAATATTCAGTAATTTCTAAAGAGATCAATACCAAATGCAACTAACATGAATAATTCAGAACAAATATTCAGTCATTTCTAAAGAGATCAAGAATACCAAATGCAACTAAGATAAATAATTCAGAACAAATATTCAGTCATTTCTAAAGAGATCAAGAATACCAAATACAACTATACTAAATAATTCAGAACACATATTCAGTTATTTCTAAAGAGATCAAGAATACCAAATGCAACTAATATGAGTAATTCAGAGCAACTGTTCAATAATTTCTAAAGAGATCAAGAATACCAAATAAAACTAACATGAATAATTCAGAACAAATATTCAGTAGTTTCTAAAAGTGATCAAGAATACCAATACAACTAATGCTAAATAATTCCGAACAACTGCTCAATAATTTCTAAAAGGATCAAGAATACCAAATACGACTATATTGAATAATTCAGGACAACTATTCAATAATTTCTAAAAGGATCAAGAATACCAAACCATTCAATAATAACACAGATTCAAATGATTGTTTGAGCAACATTCGGAAGACTACAAGCATACTGTGATACTAGACTACTAGGAACGAATTAGACACCCGATGTTGCAGGACATTATATTATGGCGAATATTTCCACCATGAATATCCGATTAGTTAGCTCTCATGTGCCAGCCACGTCTCTATCAGGTACAGTTCGAGCAAACAATTTCCCAAAATGCTAATGCAGAGGAACTGACTGAAATGTTGTTCCGCAATATGTTGTCTTACGAGAGCCAGGATAATGCTTTGCCTTGGATTGCTGATTTTCACTGCGCACAAAGTCTCTTTAAAGTAATTTCCATCCGTAAAATGTACTCACGAAAAAGAGCAGCGTGAATATGTTTTGAACTTACTTCGTCTATCTCATTTTTTAAAATTTACTCTTATTTATATAACAGCGATAGGAAAAAAATGCATTTAAAAATCGAAACTTTCATAAGTATCAATCCATTCACTAAAACAAGAAAAAATACTGAAAAATATACTTTAAAACATTTTTAAAAATATTAATATCAGAGAAAAAATAACTACAGTGGGAAATCAGAACAATATCACTGAAAAACTCATTTTTTTTTTTTTTTTTGTATTTTAGAATGGTGTAAAAATAGTTAATACAATAATATGCATCGAAGTAAATGAGGGAGAAAGTGAAAATGGACTTATTTTTATTAAAACATGTCAAAAAGATTTCGGGGTAGGAGACTTTTCAAGAGAGCATCTAATACCCAAATTTGATGGTTTTAGATTCTATGGACAATTTTGTAGGTCTTTTTGAACAATTCTCTCATTATAGTCGTATCATTTTGGCGTGCCATAATTATCGGGAAACAATCAGTCATCGGTTGATTAAATAGACTACTAGACTTTCATTATGCGAAACTAGTGTTGTTTTGGAACAACAGTAATTTTGAACCCCCGATCCATTAACGACGGCTATCCAATAGACTGAGGCCCGAATTATTAAATAGGCGACTGCCTAGGGACACCCGAGTCATCAAGAAGTTTGTGTTTTATTTAGAGCTGTTTGATTTTGTGCTTTCTTTTAACTATAAAAGCCATGCAATCGAACTTACTCAAATTAAAATCAACTATTCTTTAAATAAATTTGAAACACTTTTCTACTAATATTCCTACTTAATTACCATCTGAAATTTCTGTATTATGTTGTTTTGTAATTCTAAAAAAATAATGGAGATTTGTAAATTTAAAAAAAATATGTTCGATACTGTTATTAAATATTATTTAGATTTCACGATTTTGTCTTTTTTTTAAATTCTTTTATTTAAAATTACATTTAGATTTCAATCCTGCATTTTTTTATTCGCAATATATTGAAACCAACTTTAATTCCTGCTTTAATATCGATGTAATGTCAAAAAAAATTGTTTAATTCGATTTACGAACCTGGCACGTGTAAAAGAGTTATATAACTATAGCAGAGTTGTACATAATTTTAAAATCAGAAAAACACTGGCAATTTTTGTATCTATCCAATTCTTCGCCAATCGTAAGCAAAAACAACAACGTTACATCATCTTAATTGGAAGAATTTCATTAAAAAATTTCCCCAAACCAAAAAGCTTAGTTAAATGTCTAACTATTAAACTTCAATGAAGGTTTAAAATGCATTTTATTTCATTTTATGAATTTGATGAAAACTGGCATACGGTTTTTGTACCAAATTTTGTGCAAAATATTTTCATAGGAAGTCCATCTGGCCGGCTGTTCGATTATAAATTAACGCTCTAACGACAAAACGAAGAGAGCTCGATCTGTACGTAGATTTAACATTTATAGTGTAAGCACCTGTCAAGTTTTGAGTCAAAACCTACAAAGGGTTGACTATCTATTGGTCTGTACTTTCAGAAACTTTGTTGTTTCTAATAATGACATTAGAAGCCAGTGATTTTAAGCCAAGGGTGCGTCTCTTGTTTTTCAGTAGCGCCATCTAGGACCAAGAGCCCGACCTTAGCTAGACACACGTCACAACTCTTTTTATGGGGCGGACTTCATTCATGCATTTCATTCACTCATCCACAGATCGAAATCTAGACCTGAATCAGAGAACGATTACCCCTGATTCAGTACCCCCAGTGGTATTACTCTCGACATGAAGGACTTTGTGACCATGACAGATTTATACGTGCGCCAGTCACCACACACACGGGGAGTCTTCGGACGGCGGGGTTCAAACTCGCAACCCAAGGGAATCCAACGCCCTACCAACCAGGCTATCCCGGCACTTCAGAAACGTGCAAAAGCGACAATTCAAAAACGCACTAAGTTAAATATATCAAATTTGACATGGGATTTTGTGACTACAAGTGTAGTTTTGTATCCAATTTTTGTTTCAATCGATCTGGAAAAACGCGTCTAAATTACAAATTCGATTTTTGGATACCACTAATCACATGCCAGGGTTTAATCGTAAATAATTCGCCAAGGATGACACGATAGATTCAGTAAAAATGCTAAATTTACGACAAAAATTAATATTTCCTAACTATTGTATACCAACGCTATGCAAGATGTTCTCTGGAATAACATTTTCATGAGAGTGTATGAGTGAAAGTTTTGGGCAGACCACTCCCGCTGATTTGATAAGGCAGCAAAAGAGAAAGCGTTCATCTCGTTGTTTAAACCCAGTAATGAAGCATCATTATCATCATCAATTGTCCGTAAATCGGAAGGAATTTTTACGTGATATTCATGATAATTGATTTTCACTCCTAGTACTTGGAAAATAAAGTACTAGGAATGAAAATCAGTTATTGACAAATTAAATAAAATCGTCAACATTTATTAAATCATTTGACCTTTATCATCCTTTTTCTTGATCTATAAGATGTATGATCGTTTTTCTTTTTGGTTGATTACAGCTCAATATTTATAATCAGACAGTGCAGATAGCGGATTTTGTCTTCTGTGCCATTACAACCTTCTTATTCCAAATTCCCAATAACTATCTAGGAAATTAGAAATAAAGTAGAAAAAAACGATCATATATTTTATCATCATTAAACGCAGTAGTGAAGCATCATAATCCTCAATTATCTTTAAATAGTAAGAAATTTTTACATTATATTCTTTATTATAATTGATTTTCACTTCTCGTGCTTTATTTCCGTTTTACCATTATCTTTTCTACTACCCGATATTCAAATAGCTTGTCACAACAGGGCCAGATTTGACTCTTGCACCATTAAAACTCAACTCCCGATATCATCGTTAAACACAATAGAGAATCCTCATTAACTCTCCTTAAATTGCTAGAAATATTTATTTACATTCGTGATAATAATTGATTTTCATTCCTTATATTTTATTTCCCTTTGACCTTTATTATCTTTCCTACTGCGTGCTATCTAATTGAAATTAAAAGCAAAAAGTCAATAAATACGCATCTCATCATTATTAAACAAAACAGTGAAGTATCATCATTAGCTCTCCGTAAATAACAACAAAATGGCAAGAAATTTTTAAATTACTTTATGATAATAATTGATTTTCATTTTTTTATATTTTAATTCGCTTTGGCCTTTATTAACTTTTTTACCGCCAGCTATCTACTTGAAGTCAAGAATATTATAAACAAACCAACCAAAGAACGAGCATGCATCTCATTACTGTTAAGCATAGTACTAAAACAACATGATTATCATTAACCACACGTTAGTGGCAATCATTTTTGTCTTTGCATGGATGCATTCTTCATATAAAGTCAATGATACATTTATCGATAGTTTTTCCTTTATTACTGTAATGATTTCCCCTGACGAGAAAATAAATAACTATATTGCAAAAACAATTCAAATTGTAATCTATTAAACATAAGTAACAGATGCAGACCGCATCTGTTACCTGTTTTCAATATATTTATTAGATATTACGAATGCTTGAAGATTAAACAAAGTAGTGATTCCTATCGACATGAAATGAAATCTTACAAAATCTGAATAGCATCAAGACACTTAGAAAGATTAAATCAATCGTAGTTACAACAAAAAAGACAATTCTTATCTATCTAAAACAATTACAAAAGACAAACAAAAAATATTTTACTTTTTAGACACTTACCTTTGATTGCACGATAGCTTAAGGTCTAGACACATCGCTGTCTTTCGAGATTACAAAAGTGTTCCATATTGCTTGCAGTCAAAGTACAGAATTCCCTTTCAATATCGAAATGTGGCAGCATAATTATTTGTAACATACCCGAAATTGACAAATATAAAATTCCGTATAACCAAAATAAACAGTTTCATGAATTTATTTATAGAATTTTAAAGTAGCCATTTACAATAAAGTAAAAAGCGAAGGCATAAATTTATATGACGTCATGGTCACATGGATTACAAAAATTACTAATCATCTAACATTTTAGTGTGTTGGAATTCTACAAGAAACAAGTGTGCTGGTTTCTATCAGGATGGCATTAACTGGGTAGTAGGGCTTTGGCGTAGAAGTAAAATGGTCCCAGGTATGAGATCCCATTACATCAAACTGCCTAATACTTGAGGCGAAGCAGGCTTTGTGCTTGCCAAATCCGTTGGGATTAAATACTCTCTTGCAAATGTGGAACAGATAGTTAAAAGCAAGTTTGTTTGTTTTTTGTTTTGTTTGTTTGTTTTTACTGTGTTTCCGGATCCGACGTATGGACCGTAAGCTTTAGAACTATGAAAAGAGATGTTGCTATAGTGAGAAGGCATTGTTTCAGTTCTAAAGCAATTTTCGCAGAAAATTTCCCGGAGAAACAGATGCTACATTCCAGTAATTTTAATCATAAAAGGGATATATCTTTGGAATAATTTAAGACAATTTTTTTTTTTTTTTCCCCACAAAGGCTTTATGTTTACTACCCGACAATTTGTTTTACAGTCGGAAAAAAGGAGGATATACTTAGCAATCGCATTAAATAGTCCATTCAACAAAGGATTTGAAATAATAAATCATATGATTTTAAAATCCTGGACTCATGTTGATGAGGTTTTTCGGTTATACATTTTTTTCATTACAATCCTATTGATTTTTAAATAATACATCAGACACAAAAATAAAAAGAGTGACATTCTTCCAAATGGATGTTTTTATTATTTTTGTTCTGGTTTTAATAGTTGCCTATGTAATCAATCCCAAAGTTCGGGAAAAAAATAGTAAAATTATCCGCTTGTCGAGCAGCTAACAGATACGAACTTTCACATAAAATCGCAAACTGCATTTTATCGCTGCATTTATAATTTTTTTAAAAAAAATATATATATATGCCTATAATGTTCTTGTTTTTTGAATTTAAGTTATAATTAAATTAATTTTGAGCAAAAACTCCCACTGAGCTTCGTTTTCTATTCATCTAATGGAAAAACGTTTCTTGAATTTCGCTGACCGGATGATTTCGATTACCAATTTCCTGGCCTTGCAGCGCCATCTATGGAGTTCTACATAGACTTAAATTTTCCCTAGATTTTTATCAAATCTTATCCTTGGTCATTATTTTCATATGAAATTTAAGGGGTAAAAAATGGAAGCATAAAGTGGCATGCATCCTCTCAATTATTTGGTCTTCAAAAATGCAATGTATAAAACAGTGAATGCCATATTTCATTTCAAGCATTTACATTTCAAAACGGGAGATTCATAAGAGGTTATTTTACTTGTAGCACGAACAGCATCACTCTAAATAAATAAACTTTTTATACAGTCTGAACGTTTTATTTTACAAAGTTTTTTTTATTATTATTTTATTATTTTTTAAAGCGTTTCAGTTTTTAGTGCTCAGGCTCTTCTTGAGAAAAAATAATATTTTTTTCAGATTCTGATATATCTTTAGCATTAAACTAAACACATATTTGGACTGTATATTTAAAAATAATTTTAAACAAAACTTTATTTTTTCAAAGTTAACTTTTTTTTTTTTTTTTTGAGGTTGATGCCATACAACAGGAATTTCCAAGTTCAGCTTCCAATCCACATTTATCTTTAACAATATTTTTTCAACTTTTGATTTTATTTCATTAGCAAAAATGAAACCTACATATAGCCTCATCTATGTATGAAAAAGTTTTATGATTTCAAGTTTACAAACAAGCAGAAAAAAATTAATTAGAGATTAAACAAAACAATAAATATATCATAACATTTTAAATAAAAATAGTCCTTTTTTTTTTTTTTTTCTACATGCATTAAAATTTTAGAGCACAACAGTTCAACAATTCTGTCTCCCTCCCCTCTCCTGGGATGCATGGTATTATCTGAAAGAGGTATACAAAAAAGATATGGTGGTGGCCATTGATAGATAGACTGAATATAAAGAATAATAAAGTTATAATAGAAAAATAAAAAGTTATTGCAAGGTTGATTAACCTGAAAGAGAAATATCTTAAAGACAATCACTATCCTGCTACAACTTATAAGTACAGCAACTACAACTTATTAGTGAAAGAGATTTCTCGTCCAACACTTATTAATAAAAAAAAGCAGATGAACAAATTTCCCAACACAAATTCAGACATTAGTCTGTATTTCTCTCTTTCCACTTCTGATTTTAAATTACTCAGTGGTGAGAAAACTTCAAGATTGTCAAAACAAGTAAGAATAAAAATGTGTTACAGTATTAGGGGTACAACAATACTTGAATGAAGATTTTAGAATTATAGTAATAACCACACTATATTTGTGGAATAAGGAGCAGTGATGACAAATAAAAAGGAATGCAAATAAAAAAAGCTTGGAAAATACTGCTATACACAATCAGTTTTTACAATCTCACTAAGAAATTTAAGAAACTTCATTTTAATTCATGAATTTGAAACAATACTTACCAGTGGTTTTGAGATTTAATTTTTCTATTTTCTGGTATGGCAGGCAACTATTTTATCCTCAGCAGAATTTTTTTACATTTTAGACACAAATTTTAAATGAATAATTAATTTTATCTGTTAGAATGCCATTTTGATTTTCATATAAATCCTATTTTGTGGATTTTTCTGATGTAAGAGCCATGGTTTTGACTAAGCTGAGCCAAACTAGAGTTAAAATCATATCAATGTACAATAATCAAAACGGATAGTGTACTAAAATACAAACAAGTTTAAATGACTGCACAAAATTTGATAAGACTTTAAAAATGCAAATATTTGAGCATGTGGTGTCTTATCAAGTAAGAAAGGTACTGGAGTGTTCGTGTTTTGAAAAAATAAAGCTCAGCATTGAAATTTGGACATTCTGATAATATATAATTGGCAAGCATTTGACAGTCACACTGAGAACATAGTGCTGGATGTTCACCTAGCAACAAGTGGAGATGGGTGAATCTAGTATTCCCAATACATAAATGGGTAACACTGTGTCTGCTTTTCGATTCAGCAATGACCTATTTTATGATAAGTCAAGCTTTTAACAACTGCGTGAGAGTGTTAAAACCTACCACCAGATTGCTCCAGCTCAGCAAATTCTCCAATCTTTACTTTTTAAATAGATTCAGAATATCTAAATACCAAAATCCAATTTCATCCTTAAAATTATTCATTATGTAAAATAATAATAAAATTGAAATAAATAATGGAATAATTTAATCAAATCACAGTTTTATTTACAGTTATCAAAAATCGAGTAGCACTTTAATTTTTGGTAGCCCATGTATCTTGAAAGTAAAAAATGAGCCAATTCCAATTAAGTTATGAAATAAAATGGAAAAAAACAAATATGCATACTACATTAATTTACCAATTATATATAATTCTAAATCATCGGCAAACACAAAATCAAAAGTTGTAATCAGTCTATCTCAACCTTTATTTAAAAGTTAATAATTATGTCACATTTTAAAATTTTTTCAAATTATATATAATTCTAAATCATCGGCAAACACAAAATCAAAAGTTGTAATCAGTCTATCTCAACCTGTATTTAAAAGTTAATAATTATGTCACATTTTAAATTTTTTTCAAATTTTCAGTAACATGACATGTTTTAAAAAAATCTGCAATTTATACAAATGAAGATGAAAATGTATGATTTCTTTTTTAAAACAAATGTTAAACATTATATCTGCAATATTTATTTTTTTTAATATCAGAATTAAAACTAAAGTAATCAAAACAAAGCAATATATTATCTAAAATATTTATTATCAACACTTTTTTGGTTTTACTGCTACAATACAAAATAAATGATGAATATACTACATTAAATGGCAGATGACCCTTTAAATGAATGACAAAATAATACACTCAAAATCTTTCCATACAAGTAAATTCAGTGATACGATTATTCAAATATGTTTATAATAAAACCATTCTAGGAAACAAAAATGTTACATTTATCAGAACACTTGTAATTTTTAAACTAATTCACATGCAAAAAGATATAATACAACATAATAACTATTACGTTGAACAGAAAATACACAATGATTATTGCAGCTTATTATTTCAAAATGAATACAAAAATATTAACACCACAATAGAAATAAGAATAATAATACGAGTGACATAGTAAACATGATTAAAAAGTGTTTCATAATGTATGATTTTAATAAAGGATTGAAATTCTATAAGAAACATGAAACATTCAAGTTTGAAAAAAAAATCCAAGACTTATCTAAACTTAATTATATTAAGTTTCTATGAATAAAGATTTATCTTTAAAGTTTCCTACAGACCTTTTCATAAATTCTAACATAAAAATGTAAACTGCAAAACAATTTCATCGTAAAACAGTTTAAATCTCCTGCTCCATTTGCTTGATATCCGAAATAATTTTTCTAACATATGTGACATGATCAATTGGGGTAGCACTAACGACAGTGGTCTTCAAACGACTTTCCTCATTAAAAGTTTCCATTTTAGTGCGCAACTTGAAAACATAAGACTTGAAATTGGCATCAGTTAAAATCTCATTGTATCGTTCTTCATCTGTTTCTTTGCACATACCTAGCTCTTGTGCAGAGACACCCAAAATACCTTCTGCTGCCTCTTGGAAGCATGTCACCCATTGATTTTCAGTGAAGTCAGCCACACTCACCGACAAAAGCAGGCGCCATTTAAATTCACTGTATTCCCGATTACACTTTTCACATCTATAAATTCCATTGTTCATATCGATAACTTTCTTGTTACACTCCTCACCAGGACATGCCATATACATACAATTTTCTTTCCTCAACATTACGATTGTAGCTTTGTTGACATAATAATCAGGCTTATCACCCATACCAAGCTGTTCACTGACAGCCTGAGCAAAAGTTTTCCACTGTCCACCCATGTTTGAACTCCCCCCCTTGGCAGATATGGACTCAGCATCCATTTTGTAACCTTCTCTTTCAAACCATCCTTTTAGAACATGGGCTTCTTTAATATCAGGATTGATCTGCATGGAACTGGACATAGTGACAGATAAAGATTTACCATTGAAATCGGATACTCTGGCACCTTTTACAGCTACGACAGGATTCAAACTCCCATCAAAATTTTCGGCTTCCTTCCCCCAGAGTGTTAAGTTAACTTCTCGATTACTACGATCAACCAATTTTATATCTCGCTTTGTCATTTCCTTATTAGTTGTCCTTGCAACAAATGTCTGCAGATCTGAGCAGCTTTTGCATACTCCAATAACATCGATATTGGAATCTTTTTCAACTTGCTCTATCTGAGCGATTGGTACAAAATCATACTGCAGCATAGGAATAGATGACGAGCTTTCTTCACATGGAGCAATTGTAGTATCATTATTAAATGTAATTTCATAATCATTCTTCACTGTTGAAAACCTCTGGTTAGCCGTCTTTAAAGTAGCTCTGGATATGTAGTACACTTTATTTACTTCAAGCATATTATAATATTTATCAGCAGTATCATTAAATCCTGTGGCTTTGATTTCGCCACTTTCATCCAAAAGATTGACAGAGAACACTTTCCCTTCTCCTCTTGAATTGCTATAGGTACGAAGAGGTGTTTTGTTGGTTACCCGAGCTTTAATTGTCCATTTATTTTGATAAGGAGTTAAAGTATTGATGGGATGAACTGATACAGATCCATTTATCCCTGATGAATCATTAGCAGATACTGCACTCTGATTTGAATAATTTGTTTTAGGAACACCATTTACAGCTGGTGCATTAGTAGTAGTTCCTGTTGATGCACCACCACCAGTAGATGAATTGACTGGATTCCCTAATTTTTCATTAACCTCATTACCTGGGACTAAAACAGTCAAGTTCAATAAGATGATCACCTTTCGATCAGCCTGCACTTGATTGCAAACACATTTATCCACTCGCACAATGGTAAATTTCTCCAATTCTTTATTTGCAACCATGTGGTTTAGTTGTGTTCCAAGCATGGCAAAAGGGCAGCCAGTAACACCATCTGATATGAGAAGACGGTAACGGTCATTTCCAGCCCCAGGAATCTTTTTACAACCAAGTATCTGAATAACAGCATTTGCCACATCTTCTCCATTAAGGATTCGATTTATGGCTCCAGTAGTGAGTTGTGGAAACATTATCTGAAAATAAACAATTGCGATTACAAACCAATTAATAAAAATATTTAAATATGAATGGTAGATAGAATATAAAAATTAATTAAAACAATAACACACACTTTTAATAGTGTGCTAAAGAGCAGAATCTATGGTACTTTGGGATTATCCCGTCGAACATTTTCACCAAAAGGTAGCGAAAGGATAGGCACATTTTCGCAAGTGTTGACAGGTCAACACGATAATCCTAAAGTACCGATTTATTTACATTATTTTTTTACTTTTTAATCCAATATTATTTTTTTCCTTGAAATTATTAACAAGTAGCATTATTGGAATTTAACAGAAATTTATTTCAATGAATGATTACTAATATTTAAGCTCCAAAAATAGTAAAACAAAGTTATGTCATTGAGAACACATAAAAGTACAAAATTTCAAATCTCTGGCATATCAGGAAATGAGTAATGAAAATCAAATACAGAATTCCATCTTCACATTCATTAAGTAAGTCAAATTAAAAATGTTAAAAATATTCTGTGCTATAAAGCTTAATTTACTGATACAACAATTAATATAGCAGTTAATGGTAAAATTTATTTTAAACCTTTACTATTCTAAAGAATAACAATTCAAAATGGGTTTTTTAAAATTGTCACTGGGCAACTCATGAACTTAAAAAAGAAAGTAAATCTGAAAACATGACAAACACATTCGTTAGTTACACAGAAAACACGCTACTAATGCTCCTCATTAACTACAAGCATTTAAAAATGCAACTTATGATTTTTACTTCTTCAGTTATTATATAAAAGATTTTTCAATATGTTTATTAATGAAAATGTCATACAAGTAAGATAGAATGTAAATAATAACACATTTGGAACTAAGATTATGCCAACAAGCTATTTTGAATAATAAAGAATGTCATGGATTTTTCTAAATATTTAGAAAACAACACCGAGTAATAATTAGAAACTCATAATAGTTTGGTACAATGAACATGCAACCATGTTTTTGTATGGTAAGAGCAAATACAGAAGAGCATTTAAAAAACTTTGCTAAATAAATTTATGTACAAGTTCAAAATAGCTAAGAGTAACGTTTCAAAATATCAAATTAATTTTCAAAATAAATTATCACTCAAACAATTATATATAAAAAGTAAGTCAGTTGAGTTTGCATTATATGTTGCTATAATAATGTTTAAAAATAAGTTTTATCCAAGTTTAAAAATAAATCACCGAGACCAATAAAAAAGAAAGTTTCAAAAGAATAAAACAAAGTTAACAAACACTTTAATGGAGTGAAGTTAAATAGCAATATACATCTTTTAAGAAATTAAGATAAAATATTGAAATCAATAAACAAGTTTAAAACTATGGACATATTTTTATTCATATACTAACAGAAAAAACTGTTAGTATATGAACTGAAGTCAGCTTTCAGCCAAAACTGAAGTCAGCTTTCATTTTCTTGGATATTTTTTTAAATAACAAAACTATTCATGATTTACACATGCTTTATTTTGTTATAACATTATAAAATCATTAGTTACAGCAACATAAAAGTATGTAATTAGATAAAATTGTAGTAAAGTAAAATAATTTTTACAATGCAAGAGCCACATATTCATATAACAAAATGTTGCTTTCATGTAACAAAAAAGTTACTTCCCTAATCAGAAATTATAATACATCAAAACTTACCATATAATTTTACAACAGAATATTAATTCACTTCAAAAGTCGTTCTATTCAAAATAAGAAATTGCAATAGAAAAATCTCTTTCTGTGATCCATGATTCAGGAAAAAATGATTAAATCCTCATTACATTTCAAATATCATAAAAGCAGTCCAATTCAATTAAGTAATAAAACGATATAGAAGGTAGATAAGTAGATGTAAAACTTCAATCGGCTAATAACTACAAAACAAAGAAAAAAAGTCATAAATTCTCATAACCAAATGTCTATATTTCTATTTATACTAGACTCTAATCACATGGTGAAAATTTTCAACAATCCTGTAAAATTCTATAATTTGTACATAATATTTCTACAATCAAACCATCTCTAAATCAGTATTATTAAAAGACTGGAATTTAAAAAAAAAAAAAAAAAAAAACAATCTACATCAATACTAAGTGGACTGTGTCATAATAACACCTTAAAATTAGTAAATAATAATACATTAAAATTTATCACATAATTTCACAGCAAAATATTAATTCACTTTAAATGTCACCCTATCTTAAAAATTTTTATCTCATGACACAACAGAACGAAAAAAAATTTTACAAACTCAGTTTTTAATTATACGGTTTCATGAACATCTTATGCTCATTACCCATATCAAATAAAAGCTAAAAATACTGCACTGAAAATCGAAAGTGAAGAAATAGTTTTAAAATACAGTTAAATTTCACAGATCTTGTCAAAACGATACGCAAGACTGGATAAACATATTTACACGAAGATATATTTTATAACATATAAAAAGGCATTATTTCCAACGACTCAGCAGAAATAAAAAATGAAAGCCAAATGATGAATAGAATATGTTGAAAAGCAATTAGAAATCAACTCAAAAATAATAGACATAAATATTAAACATTATGAGGCAGATATACGCTCTCTTTGTCTTCATTATATAAGAAATCCACTATGAGCTATAAGCATGAAAACCCATATAAAAATGACAACAACTATATGAAAAGAGCATAAGACAATAATAATCTTAACTTACTCGAAATTAATCAAGAAATATACTGAAGTATGAAAAACAAACGTTGCTCAGTTACTTTGAATTTAATCACACGAGCATTTCAAAGCGCGCAATTTTCACTTTAGATTGCTCTAATGCTGCCAGATTGTAAAAAAAATATATAGCGATGATTTTTCTTAAAAGCATTATAAATTTTTTGATAAGAGAATTTTTCTTTTTAATGCCCGTCTAAGATTTATGTCCAAGCCATTTTTAGATATAAATGAAAGAATTATTTCAAGAATAAGAATATTAAAATATTTGTTTCTTATTAATATTAATGGTATGATAACTGTAACTTGCCAATATTTTTCATATTCCCTACGCTACGTGTAAATAAAGCATCTTGTATGCTGTTGCTAAATAATAACTGTCATTTATTACGAACCGGCTAAGACATTTGCAATTTTTTTCCTGTGTAAAAGTGAGATTTAATAAGAAAATCATGTTCGGCATCATTGAGAAAATAAAGAATCTGCCTGTCCACATGGTAAGTAAGGAAAAGGAAAATCTGGTTTGTCGAATGCATATGTTTTCTCATTATGTCCTGGAGAACATATTATAGTAATTAATTTGCTTAAAAGTTTTTTCCCACGATTTCAGCTTTTATGTAGATAAATTTCATTCACTGTTTGTTTTATAAAATGTATTTCTGTAATGCCGGTACAATTATTTTCTGCTTTTGATTGCATTATTAATTTATGAAAGTCATTTTGTTTTTAAGTGAACTATTACATTTTATTGAAACTGCTGCAGCTGCAGGTGTAAAAAAAGATTAAATATAATCTAATCCTTAGTATGTTGATAAAAAAAACTGATTTACTTTGTATAATTTCGGATTCTTTATACATGTTCTAAACTTCAGTAAAATTACAGAATCCCAGAAATTTTCAAATTGCTTTCACAACATGAATTCAGTTATTATTTGTATCATCTGAAATATTATTTACATTTTTTAATGATTCCTTTTATGTCTGTTTACTTTTCTAAATGAAGTGCATTAACTATTTTTAAAAAAATGAATATAGTTATATTAATTTATTACTTGAATTAATGTGTACTCATTGTTTTTCATACTTGGATGTATTATAGTTAATATTATTCTGCAATCTTTGTAATATATCTTCAGAGCAATATGAATCTGAAGTAAGTTTAATGTGAAGATTAAAATAAAGAATGTAAACGACTTGATGATGCAAAATGTATTTTTAGTTAAAAATGAATGAAAGCAGATGTTTTTAGTAAATTTGCACTTCCTATACTGTATTAATTCTGAAATGTTGTATTTAGTGTAACTTTATTAATTTGTTTGATTTGTTGGTTATATAAATATTTGTTGTGTTGCTTAAATTTATTCTTTACAAATTTTTGTAATGTGTTGCACTATTTCATTTATATTCTGCTTTGAAGGATATATTGTTATGTTCTTTGAAATGCAGTTTAATGCTGAGTTGCATGACAAAATGTTGTAAAGCAGTTGTTTTGTAATCTCTATCAAAAATATTAAAAGTAAATATTTTTTATGCTTATTTCAAGAATTTTTTTAATCATTATTACATTTAGTTTCCTTTGAATGCTTTTATTTACCCTTAGAATTCTATCAGTGCATTGTCAAAAAAAGTTAATATAAATATTTTCAAGCATTTATGACTTGGTAAATTTAATAAATCATAAGGTTAACTGAAGAATAGGATACAAATGTCAAAGTGTGATTTTTAAAGCTGATAACTTGCTAAATGTGGTAACTTTATTGTAAAGTTGATAGTATATCTTCTAATGATTTGCAAAATTTGACCATTGAGGGGGAAAAAAATATCTTCCAACTTATTATTTTTTTTTTAATTAATTACCTCAGAGAACCATCTGGCCCATTTAGAATGTTGATTATATTTGATTTCAGATAAATGTTTTCATAACTTCATGCTAATGATTCCACCAAATTATCACAAAATAAAGCTGTGTTAGTTATTCTTACATATGCTTAATTTATCATGTATGTGGATATTTCTGATGGAGCCTCTCCCATAATATCATAGTACTATTGAAAACATACAAATCTGGTTAATCTATGTTCTTATCTTGCAATACTGCAAACTTCATTTTTTTTGTCTCATAAACTAAAAACAGGTATTAAATAGATCTTTTTCCCAATTTCAACAATAAATGAAAATTATGGGATTAAGTATTTGATAAAACAATGAAAATCCTTTGAATTTTTTATAGTGGCAATATAATTTATTATTGTAACCAGACAAAAAAAAATATTTTTAAAAAATTGCCAACATTCAATAAAAATTTGCATGATTTTTAAATTGATATTGGTTAATAAGACAATTTTTAAAACTGTGTAAAATTTATTTTTCTGCAATAATCTTCTTAAAAACTGTATATTCTTATCTTGCATTGTATACATTTGCTAAATTTGCTAACAGTAGGTCAAATGGCCTGTAGTGCATCAACACACACACACATACTCACCATTATTCCTAATTTTAATATTAAATTTTTCTTTGGTTTTACCAATGTAATTGGTAATTAAAATTGTTATCTTTGTACCAGTATTGTTTTATGACTTTTCTTATTATTGTATTATAATTTTATTTATTTAAATTGTGCAAAGTCTTACTGCTCTTATCTTAAGAATATTGTGATGTTGTTAAAATCATTATTTGTCTATTGTTGTGGGAAAAATAGAATTTAATACTTTATTTTCTATCATTTATAGGATTTTGATGGTCAACGAAAAGCTGAAAGAATATTCCAAACTATTATTCTCATTTTTGCTGTAAGTTTTAAGTCTAAAACTAAGTTGTTGTTGTTGTTTCTTAATCTAGATCTGTAATAGGAAATTTTATTATTGATTTTGTTTATTATTTTTAAGTTAATATGCTCATTTATGTTTAAAAAAATAAACATATTATTAAAGATGTATAATTTCTGTAAGCAAGTGTTATTACTATCCTTGAAGGAAGCAGATTTTTGTTGCACATTATTACTATTTTTCATACATTTTTCCCCCCTTTAATATACTTTTTTTAAAAAATAGTAGTTCTTATAATAATGAGGGTACATTAAACAGTATAATTTTTAAGTATTGAATAAGGCCACAGAATTAAATAGCACTGATGGTGTTTTTTAGGAAATTTTGTATTTTATTGTGTGCTGATAAATATAATCAGAAATGTTATAAAAAATCAACATTATAAAGTTATAGCACTTTTCTGTTAATTTCACAGCAATCAAAATATTCTTTACATCTCATAATTTTAAGCCATAAAATTAGTGTTTTCTCAATTTGTTATATTTGTCTTTCTTTCATACATTTGATTGCTAACATAAAAATGACGTGTGCTAGAAATTACGCTTGTTGAAATTTGTCAGAAATGGGAAAAGTAACATGAATATATAGATAGGATTTTCCTTCCTCTATGTGAATAAATGAGAAAATGCTTTGATTTGAATAAAAGATTTTTGCTAAATATATTATTACCTTCTTTTTAATCTTTATTCAGAATGTTATCTTTGTATTATATGTCTTTGATTCTTTAGAATTATCTGTATTTTGCAAGACATTTTCTAACTTCAAATTTTTAGTAAAAAGGGGATTCTTCATTATCTGTATTTTGCGAGACACTTTTCTAACTTCAATTTTATTGATAAAATAGGACTTTTCAGTTTGTTTCTTATTAAAGTATATAAAGTAAGTAAAGTATATAATTTATTTTTAGTTTAATGTCATAAAGAATATTATTTTATTACAGGGAGTTGGACTTGTTGTTGGTTACATCTTTCAGCAATTTTCATTCACAGTTTATATACTTGGTATTGGCTTTCTTTTATCTTGCATTGTAAGTAATCATTTTTAATTTTTATATGCTAAGTTTAAGCAGCATGCATAGCATCATGAAAAGTACTGAAATTTAAAAACCGTTTTGCCTATTAAACTTAAACTGATTTAGAACATGGCATTGTCCTATCATCAATTTGGGGACAATTTTACCAGTCTTATGTTGGTAGCCATTCCGAAATGCTTATTACTTAGCTTTATAAGACTGCAACTAAAATTTCTAAATATACTGATTTAGTACAGAAGGAAATTTACACTTTCCATCCCTGCAATGTCGAATCTTATTTGTTATTGCATTTATAACAATTAAATATAAACTGCTATACTTCTATGCTGCTATCTATGTCAATTTATTCTGAACTGATATATCCATCTATATAAATTGTAGTTTGTTCATTTTAAGAAATCAGGAAAAAGAGTAAAAATTTTTTCATTCAACTTTCATAAGATTAACAATTTTATAGTATTGATAGTTTTTTTTTTTTTTTTTTTTTTTCATTTTTATTATCCTTTTATGTTTTTGTCAAAACCAAAAAGACATTTGTTTTAGAATAGAAGATGATGTATAAATGCAGAAATAAATATTAAAAATGAAGGAATATATATTTAAAATTAACTTATTTAAAAATGTTCAGTATAAACTATGCATTATTATAAAACAGAAAATTTCCAATGCTTGGAAAATACACAAGTGTTTTGTCAAAACCAAAAAGACATTTGTTTTAGAATAGAAGATGATGTATAAATGCAGAAATAAATATTAAAAATGAAGGAATATATATTTAAAATTAACTTATTTAAAAATGTTCAGTATAAACTATGCATTATTATAAAACAGAAAATTTCCAATGCTTGGAAAATACACAAGTTTATGTATACATACATGTATAAAGGTACTTTTTTTTTTTTTTTTTTTTCTTAAAAGTACATAATTTTTGCAACAATTTCTCACTATGTGCACCCTGTTAAAAATGTTCAGTTATTTTAAATAGACAGGAATGTGTACCTATATTTTAACTTTACATTATGAAATAACTGTTCAATTCTGGCTCTAAATTATTAATCTGTTATATGAATCCCTGTATTTATAAAAGTATCAGTTCCTTCTTTCTTTCTTTTAATCAACTATCAATTTTGGTTGTATCTAAATTTAGAATTTCATTGCTCATAGTATCTCTAGACTACTTCAAACAAATCATTTACTTTTATATGCAATAGGATCATATTAGGACTATTTAACGTAATATAATACCTTAGCATATTATAACTAATATGCATCAGGTAATTTTTTATATCTGTTATCTTAAGTTGTCAGTAATTGAAAATGGATTACACTTTAAATATTTAAATTAATTCTTATGAAGTATTAGTAATCCAAAATTAGTTATAATATGCTGGTGTAATGAGGTCAAAACTAAACTTTAATTTTTATTAAAGCTTGTTGAACACTAGCATCATAACACTAGCAGAAAGTTTGATTTTTATTTATGACAACTAAGCTTTATTGTTATTTGTGAATTTTTTTAAAAAATATGAAACTTTAATTTAATATAACTAATATATAATATACTTGCCATAACTTGCAGTTTATGGCAAATTTTCTTGCAGTAGAATAGCTTTTCAGTAATTAAATTTCCCATTTTGTTATAATACTCAATGCTTCACTTTAAGAAAATGTTTCTAAAAAATTTCATTGAAAATCATCGTTGGTGAAACTCTTATAAATTAAGCGGCATTAGATTATTTTTATATTTGCTCATTCATTTGCATTTTATTTCTAAAATGTTTTTTAAAAAAATTCCATTGTATTCTTTTTTCCAGCTAACTCTTCCACCATGGCCAATGTATCGCCAAAAACCACTTCATTGGCAAAAACCCAGAGAAGATACTGATGTTGCTAAAGCTAAAAAGAAGAAATAAATCTTTTTATTAGTTTTGATTGCATTTTATTTTCTTCAAATTATTTTGTAAATAACTAACATTTAAATAACTATTTCAGTTTGTTTTGTATTTATTTATACCTTGTTACCAGATTTTTTAAAAATAAACTTTTCATTTGTCTTTAATAACAGAGCAAAATTACTTTTTTAAATATTTAATGCCATTTTCTAGTTATTATGAAAAATTGAAACTTTTTCTTTCATTTCGATATATAAAGATAGATTTGTCCATTCTATATAGTTTAATAATGTTTATATAGAATGGATAAATAGGTAGGGTATTGTAAATTTATTAATTTGAAGAACAATTCATGCCACATTTTTTCAAAACCAGAAAATTATTATTTTGGATGAGGGATTTTGCTTTTTTTTGATATGCTGTATTAATGAAAATATGAACAGAGTTTTATATTGAACATTTTTTGTGGTTATTTAAAATTCAATAAAGTTATCCTGTAAAAATTATTTGAAATTATTTTAATTTTGATCATCTCAAATTTCATTAGAGTACCATTGGAACACATCTACATCTAACCATTTTAGTACTTTTTATTTAATCTAAATTTATTTTTAATTTAATTGATTTCTTATTGATTTAATACTTATGGCCATGTAAATATTTTATATCTTAAAGACCTGTTAATCTACACATTGAAAGTAAATTTCAAATATTTATATTTGTTTAGTTTTTAACTGTGATTATTTATTAGTCTTATGTAATTAATTACTTCATCTTTGGTGACTAGCTGATTTGCCAGAGATAATGATAATACTTCATTTCGATTAAATCATTTAGATATACTGATTCATCAGATTCTAAAACATTAAAATCGTGTTATTTTAATTATCTTACTTCTATTTTGTATAAGGGAACTTTCCTATTGGAGAGTCGTCCGATGTAATCATAGCACTGTTAAAAACGTACATGTACAATTCATCAAATTTCATAATTTCACCGCATTATAAATTCATTTTTTTTTGTCTTATAAATTATGTCGATATTAAACAGAATCCTTCTTCATTAACTTTCATTAATGGAAGAAAATCGTGTGATTCAATGTTTGATGAAACATTGAAAATGATTGGAATTTCCGGGCAACAATGTAATCTATTTTTAAAAATTAGGCAAACAAAGTATTGTTATTCACAAGTATAACAGGCAACAAAGTATTCGCAGCATTTGTTATATTTACGTTTGTAATTCAAAATTTTAAGTGAATGGCAACGTTGTAATAGTTTTTTTTAGTTGAGCGAGAGTGGCAACGCTATTATAATTTTCTATAAAAGATGCTTTTTTTTTTTTAAATAGCTTCTTGCTTTTGTTAAGAATATCTACTTTATTGCGTAGAATCTGGGATTCAAATTAAGTGAATGATATTAGCAATCAGATAATACAAAACATAAACTTTATTTTGAAATAGATAACGTACGAGTTTTTTTTATGACTGTTTAGTTAACGACTTTTTCGATTGTACATTAAAGTATTAATAAAGATATTAAAAAAAATCTTTAATTTTCTTTTTGTAAAATTTAGTTGCGTGTAGTAATATTTTCGGAAGTTATCGCGGGAAAACATCAAAATCCAATTTAATTCTTCATTAAAAAAAAAAAAACGCTCTGAAGTGCACCTAAAGTATATTTTCATAAAGTTTGGTAGCTTTAAAGCAAATGGTCTGGTGTGTACAAACATATTCATTCGTCTTGATTATTAAAACAGATATATTTAGGTATTATTACATTTTCTAGCAAAGAACGTTTTTTGAAAGTCCTTTTCTTAATCTGATTATTATTGTTTGATTTTTATGCGCAGTGAAAAAATAAAAATCTGATTTGGTTGTGGTTTTATTTTGAATAATAATTTTTTTTTAGCATATATAAAATCTATATTACTTCATCTACCAAAGATGTCTATATCGCCGCTTTGCAGTCCAGACCATTTGACCTGCAACTACCAAATTTGGCTTATGTATACTTTGGAGAATGGGAATGTGCATTTTGCAGCGATATAATAGAAAATAACTTATGTGATTTCTGTGCTATTTTGCCATTTGAAAAAAAATATTTAAATTTGGCTTAGTGCTTGAATGTATTGTTATGAATCTGTAATGTTCATGGTGCGTAGCATCATGAAAAGAGCTTAAATTTGAAAACCACTTTTAAGCACCTTAAAAGTACTTAATTTTGAAAAAAAAGGCCCTTACAGAGTTTTTAATTTTTTCGAGAAGTGCAAAGACAGCATTTTATTCTTTTTATTTCCCTACACATTGAGTACAATATTTCGAAAGCATAGTCGCAAACGCTTGTCTATCAGGTGTAGCAAGAAAGAAAAGGGAACAATTCGGACAAGGAATCCAGCGTGAAATAAATACACAGGGTGCTAATGCTAACACATGTTAAGATACCGCTCATAAAACTTTTTTTTTTCCATCCCTCTTTCTTCAACTATGTGCATGGGGCCGCGGTGACCTGGTGGTAAGGTCTTGGCCTCGGAGGCGGAAGGTTTCAGGTTCGACCCGATTCCACCGAAGAACCATCGTGTAAATAGGTCTGGTGTAAATTAAATCCGTCGGGGCCAAACGGCTTCCCTCTGATGTGGAAGTTTGGAGAGGGGGTGCCAGCTCATATGCCGTCCTCACCATCTGACCGCTGTTCAAAATTACGAAGTCCTTTCAAAAAATTGCCTTAGTTTTGCTTTAAAATGGGACGTTAAATTAACTAAATTAAACTTTTAACTATATGCATTGCCGTTTATTGAAATACTGGAATAGTTATCAAGAAGGAGCAAAATTTTAAAAAGTAAACACATTGCGAAATAAAAACGAAAGTGAAAATCCTACTATTGAGTTAACAATTAGTAAAAACACACGATGGAATGTTTTGTTAGATGAGCTTTACATCGCATTTATAAACATTGTTATTGATAATGTATCAAATTAAATTATAAATAAAATCAAAAGAATAAATTGTATGGAGATGGGATTGATATGATTATTTTGTTTTTATGCAAAGACTATTTTTGTAAAGTAATTGTTTTGGAAGGAATGAACATTAATTTTTGCAAATAAGTCATAACGAATTATTTATCTGGCGATAGTTAAGTCTATTTCATTCATCGATTAAGTTCTGTTTAAAATCTCTTTCTTAAACGTTCGATAGTATTTTAAACTATCTATAGAAAATTTCTAATAAACTTTTTAACCCCATTAATCGAATATGTTTTGTTTGTTTTTTAATTTGCGCGAAATTTTCTGAATTTATTCAATAATAAATGCGATTTCTGCGCTACGCTTTATTTGAGCGAAAGTTTTGGAGCTTATTTTAGAATTTATACAACAATTAATTATTTACTTATTTGGGAATATTTGGAATTTGTCCAACAATTAATTATTTACTGATTTTGGAAATTATTCAACAATAAATAATAAACACGGTTTCTGGGCTTTGAACGATAGCGTTTTATATATACAAAAGCTTATAACCTTAGAAAAAAAAACTTTAAATTATAAAGTGACAATTAGTAAAAAAATTAATGAGTTATAAGACGAATTATAGTTTCATTTAGATTATTTAAAAAAAAAAGTGCAAAATTAGTTAAATATGTTTTTTTTTTTTTTTCTTTTTTTAATTTGTGTGAGATTTTTGAAACTTATTTTGGAATTTATTTCAAAATTACAGGGTCTTTCCCAAAATAGCCCTAGTGTTCTTTAAAACGGGACGTAAATATAACTAAGCCAAACCAAACAATAAATTATTTTGGAATTTATTCAACAATAAATAATAAATGTCTGTGCTACGTTCAATTTGAGCGAAAGTTTTGGAATTTATTCAACTATTAATTATTTACTTATTTTGGAATTTATTTAACTATTAATTATTTACTTATTTTGGAAATTATTTAACTATTTATTATTTACTTATTTTGGAATTTATGCAACAATTATTATTTACTTATTTATAGTTGAAATTTATTCAACTATAAATTATTTTGGGAAATTATTCAAAAATAAGCAATAAATGCGATTTCTGAGCTAATGTAATTTGACCAAAATTTTTGGAATTTATTTAACAATTAATTATTTTGGAATTTATTCGACAATAAATAAACTCAATTTCCATTCTACTTTTAATTTGAGCAAAATTTTTTTTGAAATTTATTCAACAATTTATTATTTTGGAATTTATTCAACAACAAATAATAAATGCGATTTCTGTGTGTTGGTGTGTTATATATACAGAAGTTAATAACCTCAGAAGAAAATTTTAAATTATTAAGTCACAAGTCGTAAAAAGATTAATGAGTTCTGAAACAAATTATAGATTCATTTAGATTAAAAGTAAATTTCTTTTTTTATAAAAAAAAAAAGGTGCAAAACTAGTTAAATATATGTTTCTTTTTTTTTTTTTTTTTTTTTTTTTTCATTTGAGCGAAATTTTTGGTACTCTACTTAGGTAAGTGTTATTTGCAAGGGAATAACCTCAAAAATTTTCATCCCAATATTTGCATTATTTTGTGGAAAAATTGATATTTTTGAAAAAAAATAATAATGAGTCGAGAAATGCCTATAACTATTTTCTATCAATTAGAATTCGTGAATAAAAAAATATATAAATAAAACTTCTGAAAGTGTTGTTCTACGATTTTAAACGGTATCATAATAGTTAATTATCAAAGGAAAGCATTGAAAATTAAATTTGATGTTAACCATATGCCGCAATTGGCACGCCAAAATTTATTTCCCGATATCGCTCTAGAACACTTTTTAATGCTTTCCAAGAATCCAACGACCCCATCGATCGATTTTCTGCAATAAAAATAACCGCGATTCTTGCTCAACAGTTGTCACAAGCAGGAGCGCTCGCTCTCTATCGCCAAGAGAGATATCAAGCTTGAATTCGAATGCGTCAAGTTCTCTTATATTTTCGATATAGTGTATTAATCAGGAAGGTATTGGATTATATTTTATCTTGAAGAATGCAGAATTGTTGAAAGATGTTTTACTAAGCGTACGCTTTGATACATCTCTATAGAGCTGAACAATGAAGGATATAAAAATATGATACTTGTCGGTTCAGTTCCAGTAAAAGTAACCACTTTTTTAAAGGTAATGTATTTATTCAGTTTTATTATGTTCTATAGTTTTGTATCTGTGTTCATTTGTTCTCGGGAAAGGAAAAAATTAAAAAAAAAAATTAATCGTACGATTTTTCTGGAGTTCGGATTCCCTGTGGACTTAAAATTCTGGATTCTTTGTGGCGATATCTCGCCATATGTGGCAGTCCTGACCTGTTGCATCCAAGATGATGGTTGCGGATTCACCGGCAAGCTTGGTGAGAGATAAAATTTTAAAATCATCAAAATTCTATTTTTATTTATTTATTTATTTCGAAAATGAAAATAGCGTCATATTCACCATATTTTGACAAGTTTTCTCAAGATATTCATCGACTGAGATCTTATTAAAAGTTTCATGTTATTATTTAGATGAAGTATATATTTTAATTTTATAGGGATTAATTAAATTGCAAAATATTTTGAAATTACTATTACCAGCGTTTTGTTTGATAATAGAAATAATAATTTGTATAAAGGAATATTGAAAACATTCTTGCTTTTTACTTGACTAAATATATTTTATATTTAGTAATATTGTGTTATTACTAATAATTAATTGAATTGCAATATGTTTTATTGCCATTTTTTTTAGGTAAAACAAAAAGAAATTGATTTTAGCAATACAGAATTAGTTTCTTTTCATAGATCTATCGTAATTCATAGCAGCTGGTTTGCTTCTTTTTTACATAATATATTTTGGCAAATGTAATTCCTAAAATGGTTGTTAGTGAAGAGTTCCACCCTTAATGCAAGATGGCGCAGTAAAGCCGATACAAAATAAAGCCAAGATATTTTTATTATTATTATTATTATAGATGCTGGCTATCTATGGTAATCATTTTATTCGTTGGAATTATTGATTGCAAAAATCTTTAGCGTTTAATTTGGTCATAATGTTTCCAAAATGAAATATTTATCATTTTCAGGCATGAAATATTTTCACGGAAAATCGGATTTCAGCGTTTCCGGAATCAAATTTTATCTTTCTTTAGATCGATTAATTTTCTTTTGCGTCAAAATTATGCAATATTTTTAATATCAAATAGAATTGTTTGTATAAATTTATTCATTTTATTATTCTCTTAATAATTTTTATTTTACTTCTCTATGTTTATGTTCGGTACAGTTCAATATTCTATGAAGTTTATCTTTCTTTAGATCGATTAATTTTCTTTTATGTCAGAATTGTGCAATATCTTTAAAAAATTTTGGGTATAAATTTATTTATTTTTTTAATAATTCTTATTTTATTTCCCTATGTTTATGTTTGGCACAATTCAGTATTTTATGAAGTTTATTTTTCTTTAGATTAGTTAATTTTCTCTTTTGTCAGAATTATGCAGTATCTTTAATATCTAAAGGAATTTTTTATATAAATTTATTCATTTTATTTATTCTTTTAATAATTCTTATTTTACTTTATTTTATTTTTGGTTACAGCTCAATATTTTATGAAGTTTAGCTTTCTTTTTTTCTTTTTTTTTACATATTTCTATTTTAAAAGTCTTGCGTCTATTCTATTTATTGCGCTAATCACTTCCTTAATTTTCTGCATTCTTATCTAATATTTGAGCTTTAACTTGAAAGAAAATGATTCAGTTATTAACTTGCATTTTGTATCCAAAAATTTGTGTAAAAAATGTAGGAATCTTCGATAGAATCATACAACATCGATATTTTGTATATATACCTGAATTAGCTTTATAATTTATTTAAAGTCTAAGGATTTTTCCTTACTTTTTAAACATGTTGTTATAAGAAAAAAGAAAATTGAAAAACCGTACTATATTTTGATATATATTTTATGCATCCAATTATTCTACAGAAAATAGAAAAGTTGTTTAATTTTGGATGAACGATAATAATTTTTCGCCATTGCTTATTTTTGAAGTAAATACTGATTTACATTCGAAATTTAAGAAAACTCAAACATTAATATCATGTTTAAAAAATCTTTTTAATATTAGAAAATCGCATTCTATATATACGTTTCCTTACCGAAAACTGGAGATAAAATATTTATTGAAACAATGAAACCGATTTGAATTTCATTACATCAAAAAAAATCATTATAGCAAAATATATTTAAAAATAACTTTTTAAAATTTATTAAAATTAAGTAAAAATTTTGCATCTAAATTAGTATTATAAGGACGATCAATTTCGGGATTTTGCGATAGTGTAAAAAACATTTTTTTTAATAATTTTTCCGAAATATATCAAGGAAAAATGCAAAAATTGCGAAATAAAGTTATTTATTTTGTAGCCTCAGCAGTGTTTGAAATGCTTCTACGTAAACCTTACTATCTATTATTAGTTGTGATAATTCTTGCGGATAACTTTCAAATAATTGAAATGTAAAACTTATTTATGATTAGATATTGATGTTATGCTTTAGATTCCACGATTTCCTATGCGTTTAATGTGAAATGTTTATTGGTTAACTAATGTTTGACAACCGATTCTGAAATATCCACTTTTGCGCATGCGTTAGGATGGGTTTAATTCATCGAAATAGAGGTGAAAGGAAAGATGAAAGGAGGAAATGTTTACAATTAACAATGAATTCCGGAAATGCGCACATCCTTTCTAGAATCGTCGAAAAGTGGTCGCCTCAGGATCTTGAAACTAACAGTACCATTTGTATTAATTGAGGAGAATTCTACATTTGCTGATATCATTTATTATATTGCTCGCTTCTTTTCTAATTTTGATCGTTCCATATCTAATATTCATCGTCACTTCGTAAAATGCTTTACAGAAACGACGATTAAAAGTCTGAAGTATTGTCTACGAGGCTAGATGTAAGTGCGTCATCTTTTGGTGCAGTACGCCCACGTTTAAATGAAGATGCGCAAAGAAGATGCGCGAATATCTATATGCGCATTAGGGAAAAGCAGCTCATTTGATGAATTACTTTTATTTGACTTCCGATTAGTATACAGTCTACAATGTAGGTACTCTCTTAGACCTTTTAAGGAAAAGATGTGGTTATTCAAATTATTTAAGAAAGACATTGCAGTTTCAGTTGTACCAGACATATATACTCGAATATCGTCACCATAAATGTTTGAATGATGGGACTAGAGGTGAGTACTACAAATATTTTGCTGGAGTAATTCAGCGTTTATATTTTTAAATTTTAGTTTTTCTTCATTGTGAAATAATGAAGAAATATTTTTTTATTTGGATTTTATTTAAGATTAATAAGATTATAGCTATTAAAAACTCTACGTTTCTGCTCATATTCTTGATTTACCTTCTAGTAATACTTTTTCTTTATGCTTTAGTCATTCTGGATCTGCTTTGTATTTTCACCTTGTTATTCACCTATTTTTCATTTTGTAATGGGATAGATATGATTTTAGATATTGGTACATTGTTTGATATTGCTATATGTCTATGTCTACTATGTTACTATATTTACTGTATCTTCCGTCTTTTGGATATTGTGATATTTTTTTATGGTTATGTGTGTTACTGCTTACTATATGTACTTCTCAACTTAATCTCCTGAACCCAGAATTGGTTGTCTAACTATTTAATTTAAATATTTTATTTTAGTCAAATGAATATAATGTATACCCTTATTTACCGCCCATATTCTGCCGATGATTGTAAACGTTTTAATAAATAATGGTTCTTTCCCCGGCGACCTTCAAGGTTTTACACAAGGTCTTGCACCCTTTCGGGTCTTCGTGGGGTAGACCAAAACCAAGATTAATACGCGCATAATTTTACCGCTATTAAAGTCGTGATAAAAGAAAAAGAATAATTTCTTAGCTTTTATTTAAACTTTAAAAATTTTTTAAACGGTTCATTGAATAAGATTCTTTGAGTTTCGTTAAATTTTGAAGCAATGTGATATATTGTATCGTGCTGACTTCAAAATACTGTAAAAAAATTCCTTCAACTAACATTTTTTATTTTTTTATTTTCATTTTGCTTCTAATTACAGAACTGGCTTTTTTAAGTTCCCGAATTTGTTTCCGTTATTTATGGAAACTTTGTTAAAGCATATTTTCTGCAATTTTTTTAAGCTAAAGTAAAAATTATTTATCAGTTAAAAAATTAGTTTTTGTTAAATTTTCAGAATGCAAAATCGTTTGAAAAAAGGGCACTACAAAACTTCAGAAGTAAGAAGCAATGAGACAATTTTTTAAGCCTAACCATTTCTGAATGCTGCCATTCATTTCATTCAAAAGACATAATTTGTTGTGCAAATATTGTACACATACAGAAATAAAGAATTTAAAAATAGAATAAGAAGGAATAAAGAATTTTTTTTAAAATTTTTAATATAAACTATGCATTATTATAAAACACAAAATATCATGAGTTAGAAAATAAGCAAATTTACATATATAAACAAAGGCAATGTTTTTTTTTTTTTTTTTTTTTTTTTTTTTTTTGCTAAGGTGCTTAAAAAGTGTTTAACCCTTAAATGTGTATTCTTGCCAATTGTCTAAATGCAGTTCCAGTTAATTTTATTCAAAAACCTGAATGTGTCCGTTTTTGAACGCTCGTTGTTAACTTTAATCAATAAATCATGTGTGAAAAAAAAAAGTTGGCATTACTTTTACGAGTATATTTTATCGTTTTTTACATTTGAATGTAGTGGGTGATGAAGTTCAGTGTGTGTTACCTGAAGATAGTCTGTTGTCGAGTTTCCTATAAAGAAGTGATCTTTCTAATTGTTAAAACATTACTTCTCATCTGTTGTCAGGTAAATTACAAATGTTTGATGTTGAATTTGAAAATTATGCCGGGCTTACACTCGGCCAGTTGTAAGACGGTCAGTATGCACCGCATTCGTAGAAAGGGACTGAATTATATTTGTCATAATTTCATAAGATAGATTCAGGCATTCCCTGCTTGGATATAAATTACCATTTTGACGTCCCTGAAATTTTCGCTGCGTATCGTATTAAAATGATGAATATTTACACAAAGAAACAAGGTGAAATAAAAAAGGTCAATATACCTAAATTTCGGAAACTATTGAGAAAATGGCGAATAAAATGAAAGAAAAGAACACAACCTCGCATTGGAAAGAACAAAAAATGTCGGAATTCATATGCAATAAATTATCTTTTTTTTTCACTCCCCCCCCAAAAAAAACCCGCCAAATTCTGCAAACGCATGCGCAGTAAGAAAAAAATACAGTACAGCGGCAGATTTTTGTCCCATCTGGACAATTGCCATCGACCGAACAGCATTTTTCAGCCTTTCTACGCATGCGCTGCCTACTGGCCGTCTTATAATTGGCTGAGTGTAAACCCGACATTATAATATAGATTTTTAGAAAATTCTGTATGTTGCCAAAAGTCTACATACAAATTTATTCAAAATAAATATATCATATTATTAACTGTTTTTCTTTAATTTATATTTTACGTAACCTATGGCACTTTTCCTATGATAAACGATTTTTTTTTATTCAAAACAAATGGTTATGCATTTAAGGGTTAAAAGTACTTAACTTCTACAACCGTTTCTCACTACACAAACACTGATGTTTGGCAGCACATTTAATTCCATCGTAGGAAAGACAATTTTACAGACAGCTCTGTTGGATGCTGATCACACGCCGAATCAATGACCCCCGGACTTGGCAAGCATTCGGCGGCGGAGTATCGTCCCTTGGCGCACTTTGTAACCACGTCAACCTGGTAACCATGTAATAGAACAGTTCTCAAACTGTCTCGCTAAGTATGCATCAAAGCATTTTTATTTTTACATTCCACTTACTCTATTCATTCACTAGCGCAACTCCGCACATTTTAGTCCTAAGCGACCTGGAGGTCATCCAAAACCTATAGAATAATTTTTATAATTGAATTTAATAAATTCATTACGTTAAATATGACAGATACCACATCGCTTAATCGCAAGCGTGGCAACATCAAAAGCCAGCTTACGAAATTAAATAATGCCCTTACTGAAGGCCAAAACAAGATGGGCATTCCTGAGCTTCAAGTTGAACTGGATATTGTGCTAAATATCGAACGCAAATTTGAAGAATTAAAAGATGACTACTACAAAATCGCTAAAGATTTCCAGAAAATCGAAACCTCTCTATTCGAAGTGGATGATGACATTCAAAAATTAGAGATAAGCCTTAAAACCTCCATTCACAAATTAAAAACTATGAAAATTGACTCTGTGCATAATCGAAGTGTTAATAACTCTATTATTAATGTTCAACCTAAAAAGGCATTCATCAAACTTCCAAAAATTCCACTTCCGTTTTTCAGCGGAAAATTCGAAGAAAGGAATTTATTCAAAACTCAATTTAATAGCCTAATCAGTGAAAATACTGAACTTTCGGAAAATGAGAAACTGCATTATTTACGTGGATCACTTAAAGGAGAAGCTTTAATCATAAAAACTACTGACGATAACTTTTCTTCTCGTTTTAAAGCTTTAGAGCAACGCTATGAAAAAAATAGTATAATTGTTAACTGTCGCATAAATAACATTTTAAATGTTCATCCCTTAACGCACGAATCAAGCAAAGATGTACACAACATATTGGATACCATCTTTAAAAATCTTAGATCATTAAAAATCTTAGATTTCTCAATAAATAAATTATCCGACGCTTTATTAAATATTATTCTCGAAGAATTAGATCGAGACACCCGCAAACAATTTGAGTTAACATTAAAAGACAACGAAGTCCCTGAATTCGATAATTTTCTAGAATCTTTAGAAAGGCGATACCAAATTTTAAATATTCAAACTAACATTCCTTCTAAATATAACCCTGATAGATCGATCCTTTTTTGTCAAAGCAGATAAATCTCCGAAGTTGTGTATCGCTTGTAAAATGCGAACACATGCCCTGAATCATTGCAATGTATGTAAAAAAAAATGAAATTATCCGATAGGTTAGATTTAGTTAAAAAAAAAAAAATCGGCTTTGTAAAAATTGTTTAAGTGAATTTCACCCATTTTCTAAATGTAACTCTAAAAGTTCTTGCTTCGTTTGTAAATTGAAATTAGATCATCATACATTGCTTCATAAATATTCTAAGCAGTCAATCATGCCAAACACTCATAATAAGACTAAGACTCACAACGCCTACGCACTTTCAGAAAAGGAATCCTCAAATCACAGTCAAGTGATACGCAGGTGCCAGGAAACTGCGTTTTTCTTTAATGGAAATAACAGCATTTTGATAAACACAACTATGATATGTCAGATGTATGGGGAAATTTGAGCCCTTAAGAAGCGTCCTTGACTCTGTCAGTAAGTCTTTTTTTTTCCTTTCGTCATCCGCGGCAGATTTATTGGGATTGAAAAAAAAAATATTCCGATTTGCGGTTTAAATGAAGTTAAACTAGCTTATCCATCATTTTTTATTCCTCAAAAAATAGATATTCTATTAGGTGCAGAATCATTTTTCTCATTATTGAATGAAGATTAAATAAAATTGGCAGACAATTTGTTCTTGCTAATTGTTTCGGTTACCTTGTTTCAGAAGTTATTTCAAGCAATAATATTTATAATGCTTCTAAACACTGTTTAACTAAAAATTTATATACTCTTAAAAATACTCAAGCGCTTTTGGGAAATTGAAGAAATCGAAACAAATGAAATTTGCGACGATGAATTAAAATATTGTAACGAACATTTCGCAAAAACGCATTATAGGAAACCAGATCGTAGATTTATTGTAGAAATGCCGTGCTAACCTGACCTTTCAGCAGAAATGTTACGAAATTCTAAGGCAGTCTCATCCAAAAGACTAGATCAGTTATGGGCGCGTTTAGAATGTGATCCCGCTATGCAAACGCTCTATTCAGAATTCCTCGGCGAATATTAATTATTACAATACATGGAAGAGGAGAAAGAAAATTCAAATGTCAAAAACGGATACTACCTACCACATCGCTCATCAAGCAAAACTATTATGCTTCGGGTAGTTTTCAAAGTGAGTTCTAAAACGTCCAGCGGACATTCATTAAATGACTTACTGTTCAAGGGTGGAATGCTTCAGGAAGATCTCTTCTAATCAGATTCAGAAAACACGTTTTACGCATTAACCGCAGATATCAAATGTTTAGAATGATTGTGATCAATCTTTTTCAAACCAAACTTCTAAAAATTCTATGGAAGAACAATAAAAGCACACCAACTAAAGTGTATGAATTAGTGACATACACTTTAGTTGGTGTGACATATGGAACCGCATCCGCTCCATACTTAGCAACAAAGGTTTTGCAATAACTTGCCCTAGAGAAGGAAGTGGACTTCCCATTAGCTTCAAAGACAGTAAGTACTCCAGGATTTCTATATTGATGATTGCCTCTCCGGTACTTCAGAACTTAGCGAGTTTGAAAAACTCAAATCAGAACCAACCCAGTTGCTTCAAAGAGGATGCATGACTTTGCACAAGTGGTATTGCAACAAGGCTTCATCAACTGCACTTAAAGAATTCACGCTTGACCATTATTCTGAGAAAATAGTGGTCAAAACTCTAGGAATGTTTTGGAACAGTTTAAGTGATTCCTTTACGTATAAGGTCTGTAAGCGTCATACCAGTTACAACTCAACTCCACTCCAGTGTAATTAATTCAGATTTCGTTTTCTCGATGTAAATGTGCTTTCGAAACTTTCTATGTAAATAATCGCAAATAAAGTGTTCTCTCATATCACATCCATAGTAATTAGAGATGCATAATCCACGATTTTTTGAATAACAAATAATATTGCTATTGTTATTTTTAAATATGCGTTCCAAATATCTGTTATTTCAATCATATTATTAATTAAAAATACTCAATCATATTATTAATTATTACTTAATATTAAATATAAAATTTATTAATACTTAATTTACTAATTTAATTAACGTGTGATTGAATTATTTTATCTGTTTCAGCTTACTTCTTAAATTTTATTTTTTTTCTCAAAACTATTTATTTAATTTATTTATTAGAGTGAATCATTTTCTGGAAAAGATGAGTTAAAAATGTCATTTCTTTAAAATGTTTACTTTAGTCCTATATTCTACCAATAGATGGCGCCAGCAGTAAACAGAGTACATGTAATCCAAGTCAATCATATCACGATCGATTAAAAATGATCTGTATGGAATAGCGCATCATCAAATACGAATATCGGTCACTCCCGTAAAGTGGAGCGGTGACTTCGCACTTTCCAGTGAAGCCTCGCACTTTCTGGTGAAATCATCGCTCCGATAAATTTCAGTGATATGCAATTCAATGATACGATACGATAATTCCAATAACCAGTACGTTCACTTTTCAATCCAATCACAGATTTCTTTCGAGAGCTTCCATTGGACAGATCGTATCGATTCTTACTTTCCAGTAAAGTCACCGCTCCGGCAAATTTCAGTGATATCGTATCGATTGTTATTTTCTATCGTGATCCAAAACCTGTAATCGAAATATCATCAGTAAGATCGTATCAAGGATTTGAATGACACCCCTCTTTGAAAAGTATTGATCACTTGTATTTGTGACTTTTTGATATTGGTTACATAATAACCGCTCTGAAAATATTCGTCATCCCTAATAGTAATTATTGAAGATATTTTACAAATTGGCGTCCGTGACAGGACTATGGATTATCTAAAACGGGAGAGAGCACAACTCAGGCGATTATTTACAAAACCGTTGAAAGAAGTTGAAAATGCTGTGAAAACGGAACCGGTAAGTAAAATTGAATTGATACAGGTATTTAATATATTAAGTGATAAAGTTGAAAGGTTATTGGAATTAGATGAAAAAATTAGAGTAAAATGGTCCGAAATGGAAAATATTGAAAAAGAATTTTCTAATGACCTTGACATAGCGGAAAATTATCGTGATCAGTGGATTGCTATGAAAACGAAAATCGATTTTGTTTTTGCTATGAAAGAAGAAAATAGCGATACTTCCGGTGTATTAAATGAAACAAAACGAACTTCTCGCTTTCATAAGTTGGAATTAAAACGTTTTAACGGCGATATAAAGAACTGGCTCGGATTCTGGGGTCAATTCAAAAAAATTCACGATGATAATAGTATTGATTCGGATTATAAATTTCAATATCTTTTGCAAGCGATGGAAATTGGTTCATATGCAAGAGATTTAGTAGAAGTTTTCCGCCGTAGGGCGCTAATTATAATAAAGCTATTGAATCGCGTTGCACTAAAGATGAGTTGCCGATCCAAATTTATGTTCGTGAACTTTTGAATCTTGTTTTAATGCAAGCAAAGAATGGAGAAAATTTCACTTTGCTCTTTATGATAAATTAGAAATCCAGTTAAGAGCATTAGAGACATTAAGAGTGATATCTGAAAAGTACGAAGCAATGCTGTATCCATTAGTAGTCAGCTCTGCCAGAAGATCTTATAAAAGAGTGGGAACGAACACGTAGCAGAGTTGAAAATAAAGTCAAGCCGAATATTTTGGGAGACTTGCTTGAATTTCTTCGATTGGAAGTCGAGAGTGATGAGAGATTAAAACTTGCTCGATCCGGTTTTGCGAAGGATCAAGATTTCAAAAAATTAAATCGAAAGATAAAATTCCTACGGCAGCTTGCATTGTATCTAGAGAAAAGAAAAGAGCTGAATAAAAAAATGACAAGCAATGCATATTTTGTAATAAGTCATTTCATAATTCAACAGAATGCTTTGTTATTGGAAGAGAAAAAAGAAACATTAAAGAAGAAAGATGCGTGCTTTATTTGTTTGAAACCAAATCATAATTCAAAGATTTGCAGGGTCTATTTGAAGTGCATTATATGCAAGGAAACACATCATAGTATTGTGTCCAAATATAAATCAAACAAAATAAAATCCATCACCTGAATTAGATACCAAAATTCTCTTGTCACCAAGTAATTCATCTACATTACTGTTAACGGTATTGGTGAAAATCATCAATAAAGACAAATCTTTAATTATCCGAGGATTATTCAATACCGGTGCCATTTTGAATAGAAAAAATATAGAATTAAGTAATACAGGGGAAGACACTCCAGAAATAGATTTATTAATAGGAGCAGATTACCTTGGTGTATTGCTGACGGGATCAATTGAACACATTGATAAAAATTTAGTAGCCATAAAAACAAAACTCGGATGGACACTTCAAGGTAAGCAAACTAAACAGTGAAAATCTTTGGAAAATATTATTTATGTTGCCAATTTAGATTGACGGAATTATGAAGCCTAGATGTCATTGGTATATGAGATCCTGTAGAAATTAAATCAAGGCAAGTAGTCGAGGAAGAAACTGTTGAATGTTTCCGTAAAACTATTAAAAAAAATGACAAGAGACATGAAGTATGTTTGCCGTGGAAAAATGGACATCCAGAGTTAGAAAGCAACAAAGAATTAGCCACTAAGCGCTTGATGTCAATTACAAAAAGTCTTATTCGATCAGGACATTTAAGCGAATATGATGTGTTTAATGAATGGATTCGAGAGGGAATTATCGAAATTGTAAAGGAAGATAAGAATAAAGGACACTATTTACCTCATCATCCTGTAATAAAGACTAGATTCAACTACAAAGATTCGCCCAGTTTTCGATGCCTCAGCAAAAGACTAAAGGAAATTGCTTGAATAATTGCTTAGAAAAGGGTCCAAATTTATTAGAATTAGTACCAAAAATTGATAATGCAATTTCGCAAAAATGTTATTGGAATAACATCCGATATTAAAAAGGCCTTTTTGCAAATCAGCCTGAACCCAAAGGATAGAGACTAAGTTTTTATGATGGAAAGATTTTTCAAGAGAGGAATTGATCGCCCTGAGACACTGTCGAGTGGTATTTGGTGCTTCTCCTAGTACATTTTTACTTGAGGCAACGATAGCCCATCATCTAGAGAATGCTCCAGGTGGAAGGAAAGAAACAGCTCGTCAACTTCAAAAATCCTTTTATGTAGATAACTGCATAACTAGTTTAGAAACTAGGGAAGAGGCGGCCAGATTTATTTCTGAAGCTAAAGAACTGATGTCTGCAGCCAAATTTGATTTACGAGGTTAGATTACTTCTGAAAAAATTGTAGAAGAAACAAAAAAGATGTATGTTCCAATATTGAAACTTTCCTGGGATACTGAAAACCATGAACTTTCTTGTAACAGTGCTATTAAACTTTTAGAAGAAAATATAACTAAACGAACATTATTATCTATTGTTCAACGAATTTACGACCCAATAGAATTTACAAGTCCAACTACTCTAATTCCAAAGATCATTCTACAAAAAACATGGAAAGAAAAATCGCTGATGTGCTTCCACCAGATATTTGTAATGAATTTTTAGTCTAGTACAAACATGTAAATCTGCTAAAAAACTGCAAAATTCCAAGAAGACTCATTTCAAATCCTTTTAAAGATTGTCAAATAAGTCTTCACTGTTTCTGTGACGCCAGTAAAGTCTCTTATGTCGCATGTATTTTTTCACGTGCAGAATATAACGGGAAAGTTTCAGTTCAGTTAGTAGCAAGTAAATCAAGAGCGTCACCAACAAAGGAAACTACAATTCCTAGATTAGAATTGTTGGAAGCTCTTTTATTATCCCGATTATATTGCCAGGTGACTGATGGACTTGAGGTAAAATTTAATGAAGTATACTTTTGGACTGACTCGACTGTTTCTTAACTTGGATTAAACGGGATAGTTCTTGGAATACATTTGTAAGAAATAGGATAACTGAAATAAGAAAATATACAGATTCTGATAACTGGCATTTCGTGCCAGGTCATCAGCAGACCTTCCTTCAAGAGGTTGTGATGCAAAGATTTTATTGAAGAGCAAGTGGTGCAAAAGTCCAGAATGGTCATCAAAGTCACAAGAATTCTGGCCTTTGAATGAAAAACAAATTATTGGTTAATATTTAGTTGTATCAGAGAAAAGGAAAACAATAGTCAGTAATGTGGAGCATGAATCAGTTAACTTTACTGACAATTTACTTTATTTCTTGAAATATACAAAGAATGCCAGCTCGGATACTACGTTTTATTAAAAACTGTCATCTTAAAAGAATGTAAGGAAACCGAATTAACCTATGAAGAAGTCCAATCAGCTGAAAACTGTTTGCTAAAGCTTATTCAAAAGGAAAATTGTACAGGAAGCAAGATGAAAGCGTTGAAAAATATGCAAACTTTCAAAGACGATTCCGACATTCGTAAAATTAGAACTAAGCTCATACTGGGAGATGAAGAAGTGCCCAATATTGTTGCCGGGTGACCATGAAATAATTCGTTGATTGATACACCATTGTGAGTTGCAGCATGCCAGACCTCGAACTCTCATTTCCAATTTGAAGGAAAATTACTGTATTATTCTGTCAATAAAATAGCAAAACGAGTAAGCTCTCATTATATTACTTGCAAAAGATTTTAAGCCAAACCTACAGAGTCGCCTTTAGTACCTACCTCTTCCTAAAATAGAATAAAAGTTGCTGCAGCATTTGAAGTCTCAGGGATTGAATTTGGCAGGCCCATTGTTTTTGCGTTCTGGAGAAAAGACATGGATTGTCCTTTATACCTGTACTATTTATAGGGCTGTTCATCTTCAGTTAGTCAATTCCTTGTCCACAGAAGCCTTTATAATGGCTTTAAGAAGATTTTTTTCTAGGAGAGGGCGAGTTAACATAATCTTTATTAATAGTATTTTGTTTTTGTTGATACTAAATGCTGATGCAGCATCTACTTTGTCAGCTCTTTAGTTAAAAGAGGCTCGTGTTTTTAAATAAAAAACATCCAAAACTACAATCTGCTATTTTCGTAGTATCTTCTAACCACAATTGCAACAAAAAATTGTCATAATGCATATTATCGTTTTCAAGTAGTAGACTACTGATAATTTAAAAATTTATGTTGATAGACCTTACGGTACATATGGTAGAAATCTAGTGCGCCGAAAATTTCAGATAATCAATAAATTCGTTTTTTTTAAAATTAGAAATAGCAATGGCAAAAGCAGTCGTGTTAATTCTATAAATTTTTTTTAAAGTCTAAAATACGTATGTTTAGCTTCATAAATAAAAAAAAAAAATTGAAGTTTTAATCCATAGTCGAAAAATATTTCAAATATTACGTTATCGGAAGTAATATAAAAATTTTCATTTAAGAATTATTATGATTATGAGACAAGACTCAAGTTTGTCAAGGATTTGGAGCTAGTCTTCCTATCCAAGGCGGGTACTCCTGCTGCTTTCAAAACATCAGTACACGATTTGAAACGAAAGCTGGCAACTCTATTCCATTCCATATTCTAGCCGGCGAGTTTGACAGGGGTAGAGTTAACCGGAGGACGTATTGGAGGATCAAGCTAGGTTCTAATTAGTGCCTGTAGACGGCGCCAGCAGTCTAAGCCATCTATAGGCGCTAACAAGAACTATCCCAATTGCAGGATTAGCTATAATAGGGGTTATAAGATTTGGCAAATAAGCGCATTTGTGGCGAATTATGCCAATCTTTTTTATTTCCTATTACGCGATTTTGTTTTTTATTTTATTCCGCCAAAACTTGGAATCGTCAAACTGTTTCGTTTCTTTTACTCTTTCTGAAACTTTACTCGTTTCTTTTACACTCTTTCAGAAATTCATCTGATATTTTTTTTTAAATTGATTTTAATGTAAATAAATTCTTTATTATTATTAAAATGTATTTATTTATTAAGAATTTTTTTAAGTCATTTGTTAAAAATTATCATTTATTAAATAACTTATTGAAAATATAAATGTATTTATTTATTATTTTTTATTTATTTTATTATTGTATAATTATTTTTCATTTGAAAGAAAACATCTCCAACAGTCGAAAATAATAGAAATATTTTCATGCGAAATTTGAATAAATAAATGCTTTTATGTTATTGCGATTCGAAATAACATTTGACTGCAAGGACTCTCCATATAATATATATATATATATATAAATCTTTTACTATATGCAAATTTTTTTTCTAATAAAAGAGAACGTGCGTGTATGTACGCAGAGAAGAATAAATGTTTTGGAGGGTAGGAAAGTGTAATGTTTGGTAGAGCAATTTTTTAATTTTTATTATTTAAAAACAGCGAAAAAGTTTGAAGTTTTTCTGCAATAACTTTCGAAAATATTTCCAAATTAAAATAAAGATTTTAATTCATCTTTAAAATAAAAGTATATTTAGATATATATCTTTTTAAGTATAAAATCTTATGATATTCTTTATTTTAACAAATTTTTAAATTTCGATTTTCAGCAATATCGTAAATGAAAGACAAATCATTTTCATTTTTCAATCAAAGCTGAACGATTTTTCTTTGTTAAAAAATATGAGATAAAATTATTCATACTTTTAATATAATAAAATTTAAAGGGTGGCATGCTATCAATAAATTGCATCTTTCGAGGCAGGTTGTTGGACTTAGAGCTTCCAAATTTGGCTGGCAATTAGTTATTTCTTAGATAGCAATATTAAGAAATCTTGTTTCAAAAATTAAATTAAAATTTTAATAAAAAATTAACAAAATTCCAACATTTTCTTTATAACTTCGAAATATATCACTGACCAAAAACATTTTAAATTTTAAAAAAATTAGATTTTCAGTTATCTTTTTTTTTTTTTTAAATCCATTCAATATTTTTCTTCTTTGATCTTAGTATTTTTCAAAATACTTTTAAACATATTTTTCAAAAATATTTTTCATTGGTTTAGTAAACTATACTTCTACATGAGCACATTGCAGTGATATTCAATACAATTTTATGCGCATATTATTGTCATTTTAATTTTTTTAAAGATAATATAAAACTAAACAATTAAAATCTAAAATCTTGGCTTTCTATAATATTTTGTATGAAGATTCAAATCTACTTTATTATTTTCATTTCGATTATTTATTTTATTTCATTTATTTTAGGTTAACATAAAATTAGAAATTAGGTATAACTGGAGCATCATTTTTTCCCCTAATAAAATACAGTTGATTTTTTTATTTGACCAGCTTTTTATGGCTTTTTTCTATCATTTAATAAAAAGCAATTTTAAAAATTAACTTTCTATTAGTTTTAATATATTTACTTCTTAGCTCAATCATTAAATAAGTCTTCTATCAACTGCAAGATAATTCTTTTCGAAGGTTATGTTAATTATTTATATATTATAGTTTGCTTAAACAGTAATTCTCATAAAAAACTAAGAATTAAAGAAGAATTAAACTAAAATTAAGTATTAAAAAAATAATTCTCAAAAAAAATCTCATAAACAGTATTTTTTATAATTTACAACTATATATAACTTGTTATTTTTTTTTTTGCAATTCATACATTAATTTAACAAAAATTAAATTTATTGCAAATACTTTAATTGACATAATTAAAGTAATACTAAATGTATGATGGACAGACCAACTGGTCACCGAAAGCAGCTGGTACATCCCTAATTATTTCGATTTCGTTTCCAAAGTATACATCTAACAATAATCATCCTTATAATGTAAATGTGTTTTCAATGTGAAACAAAACAGTCTACTTATATCATTGGGTCTACTTATACCATTACTTATATCATTTATTAAATAGTTAGCTAACATTAGAGCTCATGTTTCTTCTTCGGCTCTAGCCATGTCATACATGGAATACCTGTTTAGTTATGCACCGACTCCTCTTAAAATCCAAAATTAATTTATTGACTAATTCTCTATTTAGCATTTATGTTCAGTTACTGGGTATGCGCCTATATTGTTATATTAATGTTGAATGTGTAGCATGGACCTTTAATTGTTCTATAAATTTTTACATATCTTTTCTAATCAACTACTATTCTTTGAATAATCTACATTTATTCTCTGAAAATGTTATGAACTTGTTTGTAGATTATTTGATGAAAATAAGCTGGAATGTATAAACCCCTTCAAACCCATTATGGGATTTATGATATTTGTTTTTATCAAGTAAATTCTTCCAATCAGACTTCAAATCTTAAGAAATAAAAAATTCAATTAAATTTGCATCAAAAACTATTGTTATGACTTTTTCAAACGCTATCAATAGAAGGATATTGGAAAACCCATCAGGAAAAATGATAGAAAAAAAAAAAAAAAACCATGAAGGAGCCCGAAGTGGAGCAGTTCTCTTAGTTTTCGGAAAGAGGATATCCTACAATGGCAAATTTTCAGGCACTGTGTTTTAATTTTGTTCAATTAAATCCTATTACTCCTTCCAATGATTAATACATTAATCTTATCCGGTATCAATGACATCATGTAATTGATCTTGACCACTTGTTATCTGCTAGGAGAGAACAGATTAAGGAAAAAAATGTCTTTGACGACAGATCAAAAAGATCCTTATATTTTCTATAGACTGCTTATATTCTCTTTTCAAATTTATCACAGAAATTATAAAAAAAATAAATATTAAGGTGATTCGAACCTTTAATTCGAAATATCGTAGTATAATAGTATTTTAGGTTTCATTTTAATCTATCTTTATATTATTCTTTTCCCTTAATTACAACAGCTATAAAGTAAATAAAAATGGTGTTTAATATCGACAATATCAAACACATTCTTGAGTATAAGACCAAGAATTAAGCAGGATCGGTCTTTAGTCGATTGCTTCCAATTGGGCGACGTTCATAAGGTCTCTTTCTTATTTCGTCATACAGGGTTAATTTTTCTTCCCCCTTGCCATGGACCTTAACAAACATAAAAGAATCCTAGTAGTCTTTTTAAGAAGGGTATTGTATGTTCATAACATAAAATTTACAGCTAGTTTGTCTATTTAGTAGGGGAAAAAGGGCGGGGGCACGAGAAGGGTATTGGGACCAGACATTTCCGTACGAGTCAAACGTCCAATAAATCATTCTTAGCCCATTGAAAAAAGGGGCTAGGGAGTGATTAGTCTTTGCTAAAAACACATAAGCCTGCTGGCAAGAATGTTTAGTGAGAAAAAGTATTGGTATTTTAACTAAATTTTGATACTTAAACATAAGGAAAAAGCTTCTGACTGTCTGTACATGTGCTGACTTTACAAACCAGCCTTTTTGACATGTATCAATCAAATTTGGCAAATATTTAGTTTGGTGGGTAAAAATGTGCTTTTCAGAGTGATTAAAATTTTTTTTAATTAATTAAAAATTAATCGAAATATTGGTCTTTATTCAGGATAACTTTTTAAAAGTTTACAGTAGAAAAATAGTTTTTATAGCATTATAAAATTTATATATATATATATATATATATATATATATATATCCTTTTAATGATACCAAATTTGTTTATCATACAATTTTTCTTACAATATTTAATAAATTTTTTGAAATATATTTTAAACGTATTTTGCAACAATATATATTTCACTGTTGAAAAAAAAAGCTCAAAGCCGTTTTCAATGTTACTACTAATTTTGTATCAGCTTTTTTTTTTTTTTTTTTTTTTTCTGTTTCTATCATTGTTACCAGTTTTTTGTCTATCATTGTTTCTATCTTTTTTTAGAATTTACAATTTAGAAGAATTCGGAAAGTTAAAACTCTTCAGCAACGAAAATTAACTTCTTGTCCACTTAACATGCTATTTACTAATGGATCTGTGGCGAAACTTTTCATGAGCAGAAAATAAAAATTTCAAGGTATTTCTTCTTTAAAAAATAATTAGCATTTTATGCATTGATTTCTGGTTCATTATAAAAGTGGTGTTTTCTATAAAATTTGAATAAAGGAATTTTTAAATAAAAGCCTTTTAACTAGGAAATGTGAATTTATGAAATTATTATTCTGATATGATATTATTATTCTGCACTGACTTTATTCAAAAACAAGATATTTGTTCTTAACTCGAATTTTCTTGTAATCCTGAAGGGTTATTTTTAAGAATTTTATTTTAACTTTTGTGAGCTCAAATGCTCACAAAAATAAGTATTTTTTTTTTTAATTTTTAAAACTTTTTTTCATTATAGTAGTTATGGATATTCTATCAACATTTTTCTTTATTAATCACCATTTTAACAAGACGCATTTATCCATATGTCATTAATGGGAACATTTGGAATAATATAGTTTTTTTCCGTGAAATAATTTGCAGAAGGGGAAAAAATCCCATTCCGATTTCTTTTTTGAATGAAAATATGATAGTTGAATGCTTTGTGAGGAAATTGAAGAATGCATTTGGAAATAAAATAAAATAAAAAAATTTTTTTTAAAAAAACCATGAAAATTTTGAATTTCTGGCTTGTGATAACAGATAAGACGCATTTCAAATTTATATATTCATCTACGGATTCTCTTGACAGTTTCAGTTTCTTTAGCATTTGTAGAAAGAAAGTTTTCCAACTTGAAATTAATTACGATCATTAAATCATTAATTATAAAACAAACTTACGATCATTAATTCAGCAAGGACGCTTAAATTGTTGGGCAGTTATATCGATTGGATGTGAAATCAGCTGGATTTCGGATTTATATAAAAAGTTCGCAAAAGGAAATAAAAACAAGAAAAATTGCTCCCTAATAATAAACGACAATAATGATCTATTAATTTTCAATTATTCCTAAAAATTATTTATTAGTCCTAAAAATTATTTATTTCTGACAATGTTCTTGCATTTCAATTTTCTTTTTGTACCAAATAAAGAATTTTCATAAATCTTTGTTAAGTCACTGAAATAAATAGTATAGTGACCTATTTACTTATTACAAATAGTATACAAATTTTTGTCCATTTGTTGGCTAGCTTATGTGCATTCATGAATTAAAAATTAAAGGATATGTTTTAAAGTATATATAAATTTACGAGTATGTTTGGTTTATTAATCCGTGTGAAAAACACGTTTTAATCATTTTCTATTTAGCGTTAATTTCTATTTGTGATTTCCATTCTATTGCTGAGTTATATCTATAGCAACATTTTATTTAATACTAATCACCGACCAACTGGCTAGCCAAAGTTAATGGCCGCTAAAATTTTCAATTAAATACTTTACGTAACTGGGTCTTAATAGCTTCTTTAGCAAATTATTTATAAGCTTCAAATTTTGATAGATAGTCTATAATAAATATTATATTAGAAGACTTCTATGATTCTATTCATTTTACTATGCATTTCCCTTATTTTCTGCCAACACCACTAACCATCGTGGATGCACTTTGATATTTTTAATCTTTTAACAATACAATCTAATTTCTAACCTAGGGCAAAACAAAAATTGGCATTTTTCTTCATATTAAAAATATTTTAAATGTAAATTTTTCAGATTTTTTTTTTTTTTTTTTTTTTTTGCAGAATTAGATAATTATATTGCTTACTTTCCTGAGATCAGCTTTGCCAGTCATAATTTTTTTAAAGGACAGAATAATAATTCGCACAGTAAAACGAAAACTGAACATTTTTTCGCAAATTTAATAATAACTTTGGCGTTCATCAAGAATTCTTATGCTTTTGTATAATTATTCTTGATACGCTTAATATTTGCTCAGAATTCTTAAGATTTGTGCTGGAAAATGTGCCTAAAATATTTTTAGAAAATTGATTAAATATGAAAAAAATATTTATACTGCAAAAAATTACAATCATTGAAAAAAAAATTTCTGAATATATAAAAATAACATTTATACTGTAATATTTTCGAAAGTTATCGAGGGGAAAAAGCATCAAGAACTTGCTTAATTTTTAATTAATTAAAATTCTAAATGAAATTTTAAAAAATTGCTCCGAAGTGCACATTTTATCCGTCCAACATAGTAAGTGTGTACTAAGTTTGGTTGCTATATGTCTTACGGTTTGATTAATAGAGCGTCAACACCCAGATATACAAACGCGCAAACACATATTCATCTTTATTATTAGTAGAGATCACTCTACTAATAATGCGCTTTATTATTAGTAGATAATGCATTTCATGTTTGTAAAGATGAAGTTTTGTTATAGAATTTTTATTCACCCTCTCAAGTGACACAGTTCAAAATTGCACTACACGTTTGTATTCTCTATGACTATACATAATTTTGCTAGAAATTAACTTGTCAATTTACTTAATTTTTAATTTCACATGAGTAGTGTCATCCGGTACTGAATATGAGAAAAAAAACCAATTTATTTTTAAATTACATATAATCTGCACTAATTATAAAGATAAATTTGTGTGTGTTTGTATTGGTACTGTACAGGGAAAATCGTTTGATCTATAACAACCAAATTTTGCACATATATTCAGTGCGGAAATTTGAAATTTCGGTGGGATTTTTTGAATTTTCAGTTAATTAAAATTTGTGAAATTTTGGTGTTTCTGCAATAATTTCTGAAAATATTATAGCAGAAAAACAATTTGTACAGCATCTTAAAATTCAAAACATTATCTTTTTAATGATGAAAATTTTTTTGCCATATAATTTTTTTATTATTTTTTTTAAAGTTTTTAAGTTTATTTTACAACATTGTATTTTATTACTGAAGAGAAACTGAAACCATTTACATTGTTGCTCCTAATACCTCATCTTAGCCTTTTCCCACTGATATGACCAAGATATGAAGGTTTGGTTTATTTTCCCATGTTGAGTTGACTTAAATATGAGGCATGCTTTTAATAATTTTTCTATGTATATTTTGTTATATTATATAAAAAAATTTTTCGCCCTTTTGTGACCAAAACTGAGTGAATTATGACAATTTGAATGTCACTGTTTTATAAAAACGCGGAACTCCATTGACTGCCTCGAAGATACAAAATCAGTGCCCTGAGTTTCTCCAAGATTGATCAATCTAAAATAATTACATTTTTTATTGTTCTAAAATAAGGATCTTCAAGGCTTTATAACTCGGTCAGATTTGCCGCAAAGATGGAAACGTTAGGATGGTCAAGATTATTTTACTGAATAGGATTCCTAGGTCTGAAGGATCGTATAAAATTTAGACTTCATAATCGTTTACAGAAGTACTTTTTTAATTGAAATAAAATAAAATATTACGTCATTTAGATCTTTTAGAAAGCAAAATTAAAAATAAAATTTTATGACGAGGCCAAAGAAAATATTATTGAATTATATTTTTATTTAATTCATAAAATATGTAAATATTCTGTAATACAAATTAGATATTAATTCTGAACTCATATATTTTTTAAAGACGTGTTTGGTTTTTAAAAAATGTATTTATTGAAGTTTTATCAATTCCGGCTTCAATTTCAAGTTTACATTTTACGGGAGCTCATAGAAAATTAGAGAAAGGCATCGAAGAACGAACAGAATAAGGAAAGGCTTCTATAATAGTATCGGTGATATGTTTATAAAAATTTGAAGCTTAAAAACATTTTGCTTGAGAATCTATTAAGAGAGCAAGTTACATAAAATATTTAATTGAAAAGCAAATGTTAATTCTAGACAAACCAGCTAGTTGCCAAAGGGGAATAGTAACAATAATTAAAAAAAATTTAAAAAAAATCAATTAAATTTTTTTAAAATCTACTTTTAATTCACTAATTAGAATATCTTTTAAAAAGTGGGGTTTTTTTTACAAAAGTTATTTTATATAACTGGTAAAAATTGTCTAGAAATAAGTATTATAGAAAATAGTTTCAGATTGGGCCTCGCGTTTTCTAAGACCAACCCTGTAACAAAGGTACTAGAAAGTATTATTATAAAATATTCTTTAAAATATTTTCAAATATTTAATTAAAATATGAAAAGAAGTTACACAGAAATAAAATTGATATCACTGAATAATTAACATTTTGAATTTTAAAATGACATAAGAATGACTTCTATGCAACAATACGCTCCGAAGTTATTGAGACGAAGGGTTAAAACGTCAATAAATTTTTAAAGAAAAAAACCTATTTGCAATTTTAAAAACTTTTCTTAGTGAACATTTATTATTCAAATTACGAACCAACTTTCGGTCGAACGGTCTAGCCTTCAGAAATCTCGAATATGTTTTTGCCTTATAAATGTTCTAACTTAATTCAGAGACAACATCCATTCTATAAATTTAATCATGTTAAAATTTTTGTAAATAATGCAACATCCTTTTCAGAAAAATTAGACATGTCAACCGAATGAAAAATCGAGCCCAATAAAAAAAAAAATAATAAAAGAATAAATAAAAATCGATATTTTAACTTGAATTTATTTTTGCAAACGATTGCCTTTATTTGAGAAGCTACTTTTAAGCGATTTCTTTCTTTGATGAATACAATACCAAACAAGAAAGGGGAAAATATAAAACTCATGCTATAAAAATTTTTTGGTTAAAAATCTTCATCATTAAGCAGATTAATAAAAAAAATAAAAATTTTGCTATATGCTGTCTTCCAAATAGCTCTTCTCTGTCCTTTTTAATGAATATTAAATCAACAGAATAACGTTAGAGTAAGATGCTGATACCCTTTCGTAATTTCATTCTTACTGAAGAATAATATAATTATTAATGTGTTTATCTATATGTTAACATGAGTTACAAGACAGACTGCCTCCCCAAAGCTTAACATTTAGCAAACGTGATTTAGAGGATAAAAATGTGTACTTTTAGGCAATTTATCAAAATTTACAACTATAATTTTAATTAATCTCTCTCTCTCTCTATATATATATATATTTATTTATACATACTATATATTGAAATAAAACTTATTCGACATGGTTGTATAAAAAATGGTTTTGTCCATTATTGCTATCAAAACATTAACTATATTAAAATGCAGCTCAAAACAGCGAACTCAAAAACTGACTAAAATACACCGATAAAAAAGTATTAAATAAGAAATAAATCGTAATAATAATTCCAATATTCTTTATCAAGTGTTTGTAATATTTATATGCTACAAGGGAAAAATAGATTCAGTTTAATCAACTTTACTTAAAAATCATCCGTTCAAAATGGATATTCACAGACCAATGCGAATGTCAAATACTTTGTTATATCATTTGTGTAAACAAATAACTGTCTGTTTAATTATTCCTTAATTTGTCTTTTTTTTAATTCAATAAAAATTTATTCATTTGCCTTTATAAAATGAAGGCATTTGTTTGAAGGAAATTAGATCATGAGTTCACTGAATTTTCCCATCTCCAGGCATGGGTTAAAGTGTAATTATCAAGTTTCGCGTGGGAAAAATGTTGATTATCCCATAAAAAAGAATCATTATCCATCAATCACTCGCATTATAAGAATGAGAAATATGCATTCCCTACAGCTTTTCTAACTGTTTACCAAGTTTTCTCTAAAAGGTAATTAAATTCTGTTAATCCTACAACTTTAGCACATATAATACTAGATAAGAGCGCATCTGCTTACCACCACCCGGTGGTTTTGTTGCCGTAAGCAAATTGGGGTAGCCTTTCAAAAGCAGCAGAGATAGATAAGTAGATGGAAGTGGAAAAATCAATTACAGAACTGTCATAAGTATCTATTTTTCTTTCTTTATGCTCATAAAAGCATCGGTTACTGCGCTATCTAAGAAATACTTTTCTGCAAATAAGCTTTCTTTGAGAAACTACATTTAAGCAATTTTATTTTGGATGATTAAAATGCTAAAGAAAAAAATATCAAAATAATGTTTATTAAAATTAATTGATAAAAAAAAACCCTTCACTTTTAAATAGAATAGTAGATGAATAAAAATTTTACAAGATGCTGCATTCCGGTGGATATCAAATCAAAGAATGACATTAGGTCAATATACAGATATGCAATTGTAATTTCAATCTTACTGAAGAAATATATAGTTGTTCATATATTTATCTATACTTTAACATGAGTTATAAGACAGACTGCCGACTCCAGAAACTGAAAATCTATCAAACATGCTTTAAAAGATGAAAGTGTGTGCTTTGATGCAATGCATCAAAATTTCCAGTTATAATTTTAACTAAACAAAATGTTGATGTTTTCCTCTTATAATTCCCAAAATATATTATTGTACAAAAATGATACTAACACCATTTTCCAAACTTAATATCAAAATCCTTTTATTGATATCAATTTCATTATCATACAATTGTCTTTTTAATATAAATAAACTAAAAAAATATTTTAGAATGTATTTCTACAATAATTTTTATTATTGTAATAAAATTCATTTCATTCCCAAGACTATCAAAATTTAACTAATCAAGTAAAGATGAATTTATTCTTTTGTCATTAATTTAAACTTGTTTTTTCTGTCACTCAACATTACGCGTTTGTTTGTATGCAATATAGTGATTACAAAAAAAAAAAAAAAAAGCAGTATGACAGCAATAATATTATTTGATAACAATAATCATTGAAAAAAAATGGAATATTATGTTTGCAGTAGTAGCTGAAAAATCTACAAACGAGGTAAACAATTCCTTATGACATCTTGAAACAACACAATTTCTCGTACCCTTCAAGATATTTTATTTGTTCAATAAAAATGCTTAGGTAAATGAACACAGCCATATTCGAAATTTTGTTAAAATACCATTTTATCATTCAGATTTAGTATTTAAAACTTCAAAAAATACATTTGGAAATTATGAAATTTTCTTCTGAAGCATTAACCAAGGTTTCTTTTATTCGCAAAATAATTATTTTTCTTCAAAAGTAAAATTTTCTTTTAGTGCGAGTTGATTAGTGATGGCATTCAGGTATCTAATTTTAAGGATAAATATCCACAATGGTTATTTATTTTTCAATTAATAGTATTCATATAAAAAAAACTGTATGATCTTATATGCTACTGTTATAAAGAGGCAGAAAAAGTATAAAGATAAAAGAGAGAAAGGGAGGGAAGCATATAATTTTTTTATTTCATAATTTTTTTAAAAAATTAATAAAAAAACAAAGAATAACACATCATACATTTAACATACTTAATTTAAGTTATTTTTAGTTACAATGAATAATAATGAGGTAGACGATTTTTTAAAAAGTAATTTTAACTAAATAAAAAAAGAAAGAATTTTTTTTTATATTTAAAATGATATTGGAAACAAAAGTGAAAGATACTGTTTACAGTTTTTTTTCCTTCCAATTTTCAGGCTGTGGTTTAAGCATTAATAAGAATCATGTTTTAGAGGTAGAATTTGAATTTTGAGAGGAGTTGTATAGATTATCAGCTTCGATACAATATCTTGAGAATATATTATTCATATATTCCAATTGTAAATGATTGTGCTTTCTCTTTGTTCATTAAGTTTTTTCCTGTCAAGTTCTCTTTAGAAGTTCCCAATTATATGATACATATCCAAGTTCAACTGCTCTTTCATATGCTAAAAGATTTATTTTTTCTTCTTTTGTGAATACAATGGCCCAGGAAGTTCTTTCAGTTGCATTTAAAATGTACAAAACTACTTTGATTTTTAAAATACTGGTTTCATACAAACTCCTTCATCAAAACAATGATCAGAACATATTTTGTGATCCTTCTGATATTATTCATTCTCTGTCCATCCTTTTTTCTGTAATGAATAAAATCTGTCTTCAGTTGATTGCCATCTATTTTCTTTTATTGATCCAATTGATATATGTAAACCACTCATACAGTTTTAACCTACTTGCGTTAGTAGTTTAAAATTTTTACTGAAGGTGAATTGAATCAATACTAAATTATTTTTGGAAATTAGCCTTTCTGTACGTTTTTGTAATGGGGACAATGGAAGTTGATTTAAAGTCTCCAAGTGACTAAAGTCATATTCTCCAAGTTATTAAATTCCTATTGAACAAATGAATTTGCAGATAATTTGATTCAGTTAATATAATTATTTTTATTATTGATTCTAAATTGTAAATAATTTTTTTCAATTTAACATAAACAGTGTTAAAATTCATTATTCCATTGTAATTATTCATTACTTTAAAACAAAAAAGATTATTTTCCAATTTTTTTTTCCTAAAACATTTTTTTTCTATATCCTCATAGAAATTGTCTTTTTTAATAATTTAGTCAAAACCTTAATTGTAAAAGATAAAGTAGGTATATAAACTATATAAGTTTTATAGGTTTTAAGAATTTTCATCATCCTTTATAATTTTTTTTTACACAATATCTCAGAACTATTCATCACTTGGTATTTATCCACTCATTTGAATCAGTTAAAACAATATTAGTATAACATTTTTTAAGGTGGAGTAAATGTTTATTTTGTTAATGGTTTGGTTAACTAATATACATTTGTATATTACAATAATGAATGCTTGTGAAGCAAATCATTTTTATTTCATGAATTATTATTGAAAATCAAAATAAGAAGAAATTAAGTTTCAAAAAACTAAGAAAAAAAAATTTCTTGAGAAAATGTAAGTATTGAATAAAATATGACTTAAATATTATGCAAAAATTAACAAATGATATTTTACAATTTAATTGAAAATTCTATTGACTAATTTAGAATACACTAATATTTTTATATTAAATTAAAAATAATTTTTATTTTTTGAAATTAAAAATTACATTCCAAATTTTCTTTAAAAGTTTTAACTTCTGTACATTATTATAAAAGTAGAAAATTCAACATTTAGAACAAATTTATCCACGATATTAGAATTTTTAATACAAATTTTCTTTTAAAATATTATTACACCAATCGTATAATTAGAAATAATTGATTCTATTACCTTTTCAAATTTAGTTTGGCTACTTTCAATCAAAATTCTGATTTTTAGCATTAAAAGAAGAATTAAATTGCTGTATGCATAAATAAGTATATTAAGCATTTATGAAAAAAAATTAATAAATTAGAATAAAGAATATATGTATTGAAAAAGTACTTTTTAAAATCATGTAATATTAATCAGCTTATGCATATAATTTTTAATTCAATATAAATCTTATTTTAACAAAACAAAAATTAGTTTTTATTAAATAGAAAATATTGAATATTTAGATGATTCCTTTGAGGATTTTTGGTTATCATACTTTCTTAACAGAGAATAAGCCATATTTTATCAAAAACTTAGCTAAAATTATATATATATATATCTTTACAATGCATATTTTTAAAAGTATGAATTATTCAATTTGAAAACAAATTTTAAAGAGTTCATCATGCACATTATCAACATTAAAAAAAAAAAAAAAAGAATGGACAAAACTGCAAGATAGAGATTACAGATTTTTATTATTGCAATTTTTAGACCACAAAATATAAATGCTTTATTGCTACTATAAATACTAGCAAATAACAAAATCAAAGCATGCCTGCAGTTATAAAAAATGTTTTAAATGTTCTATAACACTAATTTATTACTTAATTAGGTAAAAATATATATATAATTTTTTAAAAGCATCATTTAAAAAAATTTTTAGCTAATTTTTAAAAAAACATTTAGCTTTGTACAACAACAAACAAACAAAATATGGGCATTAAAATTAATAGTATAAAAAAACTAAAATACTTTCCAATGAATACAGCCAAATTGCAAGAAATAAAATTAAAACTCCATCGAATTTGTATTCCGAATAAAGCATCATTTTTAACTTCCATTAAGAATTTAAATGAAACTTGTAAGTTCATTCCATTACTTTGTGAAAACTTTAAATTTCCTTTAACAAACCAATAGAAGATAGAATTTAATTATGAGTTAACATATTAGTTTCTTGCCATTTAATTAATTATAAATAGAAGGAGCCTGTAGAAAATTCAGCTTTCCCAAGTTCCCAGCCACAGTCAACATTCATTTCTAGTCAAAAATTGGATTCCTAAAACTTAATTAAGAGCAAAAATAAATATATTATAACACGGTATTATTCTTTTATTAAAAAAGATCGTGCATAAATAAGGTCTGCCTTTATCATAGATCCAACTGACATTCGTCCACACTCCACCCTATACATTCCAAAAATGCGCTTCATTCTTGGCGGGTAAATAAATTTTCAAATGTTGGCGAAAAAAGCTTTTCCGTAAGCAACCATACATCGATTCCCCCATTTCCATCACTACCGGAATGAAATCCGTCCTCCAGTGCTGCTTCCCCCATTGCTCCCCCCTTTCAACTTCAAATGGGGGGTTCAAGCGTCCTCCGGTTAACGAGTCTCGTTTGACAGATGTTCTTATCGTAAACTCATAAAGCGTAAAGTGATTTAAATTCATAATTATCAAGTTTTTTTGCCCGATCTGGCATAATACAAATTTAAGGTAATTATTTTGAAACGATATCCAATTTCATTAACCAAACAGCATCGTATTCTAGACAATAATGCGAACTTCAAACTTTTTTCGACATCTCAGTCTGAAGTTATTTTTATAAAAACTATTGCGTCTCACCTTTAGAAAATTTTGAAAGTCGTTCTTAGCAACGAGTCTTTTTCCATTATGCTATACTTTCTCCCATGAAATAATTATTGAAACTGCAGATTCAATGAATTCTCATCACATCACACGGTAAGTACATTGATGTGCAATACAAAAATTTACTATCTGTTGAGACTCTACCTGAATTTCATTTCATTCAGTCGTTTCTCCGCTAATAAGATTCAAAGATGTGGGATCGTAATGTGAAATAATCCACTCGTTATTAATCCGACTCCATTTTATTATCTATCTAAATTACAATTCTATTTACATGCTATATTTATATTTAGTTGCCATATACAAAAACATACATTGGTTTCGCGCGCAGTTAATTCTGATTTTAGAGTTGTAAAAGCAAGTTATAGCTCTAGTATGATTAAAGTTAAAATTAGTTTTTAGCCAAAGGCGCTCGTAACATCCTCCCACCTTTTGATTTTTAAATTAGGAGGTTACAAAATCAAAATTAACAAAATATTGCATTCAAAATATTTAGAAATCAAAACATGAAATGCACATATTTGAAAAGTACATAATAAAGTTTAAAAGTTAGTTAAAACGTGAAGGTTTAACCACTTTTCTTCCACTTCTAGTTTTTGTTTCATAGTCGTTATTTTCCGAGCTCGGGATTTCGATTTCTTCATACGAAGCAACCGGTTCGTTTTTTCTCGCACCCACAGGATCGTCATGGTCTAATTCCAAGGGGTATAAACGTTGCACTGGACGCACAAGTTCCCCACTCGCTGTTTTTAGCTTCACTACTCGGATGCAGCCATCTTTCCCAGGAAACACTTCGATTACCAATCCCAAAGGCCAGTCTAGTCGCTTTTTGATATCACTTTCAATTATAACAATATCTCCCACTTGCACTTGTCTAGATTCCTTTCCTTTTGGCTTCTTCTGGATTAACAAGCTTAGATATTCTTTTCGAAATCTTTTCCTCAAGTCCTCTCGTAATTTTTGTTGATACTGATATCGTTTGGAGATATTTACTTTATCCAAAGTATCCAAATCGGGAACTCCTACCTTTGTAGTCTCTTGAATGAACATTGAGGGAGTCAGTGGAATTAAATCATTCGGATCTTCCGATAGATAATTCAAAGGTCTAGAATTGATGTTGGCTTCTACGTCACAAAGAATAGTGAACATTTCTTCGTAATGAAGCGATGCCTTTCCTAAAACTCTTCTTAAAAGCTTCTTCACCATCTTAATCATGCTCTCAAAAAATCCGCCCCACCAAGCAGCTGTTGGGGGGTTAAATTTCCACTGAATTCTTAAGACGGAGGCTTCATTGACAATCTTGTCCCAATCAAGAGAACCCATCAAATTATTTGTTCCAGTAAAATTTGTTCCGTTATCGCTGTATATAGTCCTAGGTCGCCCTCGTCTTGCGACGAATCTTCTAAAACCTAGAAGGAATCCATTAGTTGAAAGACTCTGTATTAATTCCAAATGAATGGCCCTATATACAGCGCAAGTAAAAAGCAAGATCCAGGCCTTTTTCCCATCCTTTAAATGAAGCGGCCCTGCTAAATCCACTCCAGTGACTTCGAATATCAAGGCTTCCCGTACACGATCTTCCGGTAGTGGCGCAGGAATTGATTCAATTTTCTTGCTCGTATATCTTTTGCATCTTATACACCTTGAGAGCACTTTCTGGAAAGTTTTTCGGCCCTGCAGAATCCAAAATTTTTGACGGATATCTGTTAGGACAACTTGAACTCCAGCATGGGAAGAGATCAAATGATGTTCGAAAATCAATCTCTCCACTAATGGGTGCTTACAAGGCAATACTAGAGGGTATCTAAAATTTTCTTCATCATCTCGTCTAGTAATTTTAGTTTTCAATCTAATTAGTCCATCAGAATCATTAAACACACAGAGTGATTTAAGTTTTGATCTTGCATCTTCGTTATTAAAGGTTTCTTGTTGCACGATTTGTATCACCTTTCTTTCGGCGGCATCTAGTTCTGCAACAGTTAAAAGATCTTTCATCTTGTTAATTGGATTTCGGCAATTTTGTACAAATCGTAGCATCCATGCTATCATTCGCACAATTTTAGAATATCTTGAGAACTTGTACAAATACCAGGATTTATTCAGATCTGTAGAGTTGACCAAAGTTACGACCCTCTTTTTCCTTTCCCGGAAAACCTCTTCAAAATTGTATTCAGAGTCTGTCGCTGGCCATTCTTCTTCTGGAAGTTTCAACCACTGTGGACCCTCCCACCATCTCGATTTCAAAAATCCTTGGATTGAACAACCACGGGAAGGGAGATCAGCAGGATTGCAAGTGCCTGGGAGATGCTTCCAAGCATCCTTTGAAGAAAGACTTCTTATTTCTTCTACTCTGTTATTCACGAACGTACCCCAATGATCTTCTTTTTGAATCCAATAAAGAGCAACAGAAGAATCTGTCCAATAAAAAGTAGGTACGTCTCTCAAAGACATAGAATTTTTAATATCTGAAGTTAACCTAGCTCCAATGCAGCATGCTAGTAATTCTAGACGAGGTATTGTAATAACCTTTAAAGGTGCTACTCTACTTTTTGCCTCTATAAAATATATTTTGACTTCCTCTCCCAAGGTATTTCTCAAAAATACGACAGTACTGTATGCAACTTTGCTGGCATCACAAAAGGAATGAAGACTTAGTCCTTCTGTGCAGCCATTGATCTTTACACACCTAGGGATCTTAACTTCAGACAGCAATTTCAAATCAACAATCAAAGTTTTGAATTTTTTCTGAATGTCATCTGGTAGAATTTCATCCCACCCTAAGTTTCTTTTCCAAATATTTTGCACTAAGAGTTTTAAACATATTGTCACAGGACATAAAAATCCAAGTGGATCAAATATCTTTTGAGACGTTGACAGAATATTTCTTTTACTGCAAACATCAAAATTAAATTCTGTATTTTGTAAATCACAGAAAAGGAAATCTTCATTTGTATTCCATAACAGTCCAAGTACTGAGGTTGGAACAGTTGGCTCGTCCCGACTTAGGTCCCTTGTATATTCCCAACCTCGAAGATCAAAACAAGCCTTGGAAAGCAACAGCTTTGCTTCTTGAATGAATCGGGTATGATCATCTGCATTGCGCACGGATGTCACACAGTTATCTACATAAAAGGAATTCTTCAATATTTCGGAGGTTTCAGGAAAGCACTCTTTACTTTCCTCTAGATGATTCATCAAAACCGCTGCCAAGAGGAAAGGACTACAAGTGAGGCCAAAAACAAGACGGCGGTGACGAAGTATCTCAAATTTTCTTGTTTCGTAATCTTTCCACCAAAGAAATCGCAAAACATCTTGATCCTCTTTTGCAATTGAGATTTGAAGAAAGGCTTTTTTAATATCAGAAATTACCCCAATGTTATTTTGTCTGAATTTTCTTAAAATGGGTGGAATTTGCTCTATTAAATTTGGTCCCTTTTCCAGACAGTCATTTAAGGACGGAACTTTCTTAACTCGACAAGAAGCGTCAAACACTGGACGTACTTTGGTTGATGAGTTTTCCTTAAAAACACCTCGGTGCGGCAAATAATAACTTGGATTTCCCTCCTCCATTTTGGGCACTTTCTCTATTATATTTTCCTCAAGCCATTCTTCAAAAACAGCCTCATATTCTGCATATTTCTTTTCATCTTTTAACTTTTGTGAAGTACGGATACAACGTTGTTCAGCTGTGGATCTATTGTCTTGTAGAATTTCTTTTGCTTCTATCCAAGGTAGCTTAACTATGTATCTGCCATTTTCATCTCTATCCACTGCTTTCATAAAATGATCCATTGCGTTTCTTTTCATTTCTTCTTTAGATTTAGTTTCAACTGGATCCATAATACCTAAAGTTTCTAATTTCCAAAGATCAGAGATAGAGCTATTTTGTATTAGCATTGAAGTCACCAGTTGAGCGGAAGTATTTTCCTCTTTTCCTCCAAAAACTTTACCCATGATCAGCCAGCCTAATTTTGTTTCATATGCTACTAATCCACATTTCAGAGCATATATATTTCCTGAGAATAACTGTCCGCAAAAGTCAGCTCCTATCAGCAATTCAATGTCCGGACAATCTTTGCCTTGATCAGAGAGTATTATATTCTTTTTCTTCAACTCCTTTTGCCAATTTCCTTTGTGGATCCGAGGTATTTTTCCGCATATAATTGGTTGATCGAGGACTTGCATATCGTAAGTGAATCCCGTATTCAAATTCTGAAGGGTTATTTCATATAGTCCATGATCTTGTTTTTCTAACGTAGATCCACCAAATACCGAATGTATGATATTTTTAACTTCAATGGGCCTCAGATTCATTTCTTTAATTGTTTTCTCTAATAAGTATGATCGCTGCGAACCACTGTCAATAAGAGCTCGTACTCTGCGTGTTTTTCCTTCTGCTTTAATATTAACTTGCAATGTTTGAAGGAGAACTTCTTCAGCAGCACACTGATTGGATAAATTGACATTTAGATTCTCTTCCACCTCAGGTGTTTTGACTTTTGGTTTGTTTGTTGGCAGATCTGGACACATCAAAGTCCAATGCCTCTTATTACAAAGCAGGCACTGTACATTTGACTTGCAAATTCTTGACCTATGGCCAGGCTTTAAACAAGTGAAGCAGCATTTTTTATTTTTCAAAATCTTTTGTTTCTTTTCAAAATCAAATTTTTTGGCATTGTAACATTCTTTGCTTTCGTGAGGGTTTTCACAAAAAACGCAGATGGTATTATGTTTTCTTTTTTCTGTACCTCCTGAAAACAAATCTGTAGCAGTAGCCACAGAATCAGAATTCCTCTCCTTACACACCTTAGGCGCAAATCCTGATCTCGCTAAGCGAATTCTTTCCTCACCTTCTATTTCTGTTTTCAGAAAGAGTAATAAGTTTTTCAGTTTTTCTGAATAAGCATTGCTTTCCGGGTCATGATTTGCTATTATAATTGGATTACGCAGCCATACCCTGAATATATCTTCAGGTATGCAGGATTCCACCAGGGGGAAAAGCATTGCTGAATACTTGTCTGATGTTAAACCAATTGATTCTAGAGCTCTTAAGTAAGTTTCTAATTTATCATAAATTTGCGACGTGCTTAATTTCCTTTTAGCTTCTGAAGCATTTATTATAACTAATTTTAGTAGCTCACGAACGTAGTATTCAATAAGCAACTCATCCTTTCCGAAACGCGATTTTAAACTTTCTATTGCCTTGCAATAATTCGCATTTGTTGGAGGATAACTGTCTATAATTTCCCGAGCTCTAGTTCCTTCACTTACACATTGGATCAAATATTGAAATTTGTCTTCATTTTCTAATTTATCATCATCATGAATACGCTTAAATTGACTCCAGAAAGCCAGCCAATTCTTAATTTCACCGTTAAATTTAACGAGTTCTATTTTAGGTAACTTAAGTTTTCGTTTAATTCTAGGAGAAACAGAACCAACGCTTTCCTTTTCAGCGTAAGAAAGTTTAGTCAAATATATGTCCACATTTACTTTCGCTTCAATCATTTTTGTGCTGTATTCTTCGATTTTCATATACTCATCTTCATACTTTTCGGTATCAGAATTTTCCAGAAGAAAACTACATATTTCATTATCTAATTTGGCCAAATCCGAATAAATTCGTTCCAAATTGCCGAAAAGTGATTTAATTTCTTTTTCCTGAGGTTCATCGACCTTTAATCTTTCAATTAGCACATTATACGTTTTCGTAAAGTTAGATCTAATAGGTATTCGCTTCTTAACGGACATCTCCATTTTTATTTCACTACTTAATTCTTATTGCAAATAAAAACAGACGTACCGTATTTTAGCAATCACGTCCGGGTTCACCACAATGTTGAGACTCTACCTGAATTTCATTTCATTCAGTCGTTTCTCCGCTAATAAGATTCAAAGATGTGGGATCGTAATGTGAAATAATCCACTCGTTATTAATCCGACTCCATTTTATTATCTATCTAAATTACAATTCTATTTACATGCTATATTTATATTTAGTTGCCATATACAAAAACATACATTGGTTTCGCGCGCAGTTAATTCTGATTTTAGAGTTGTAAAAGCAAGTTATAGCTCTAGTATGATTAAAGTTAAAATTAGTTTTTAGCCAAAGGCGCTCGTAACACTATCGTTTTGTAACTACAGAACACTGACATTTTATTAGTCATGTTGCGACACATGCATAATTAATATAAATTATCGAAAGAATTTTAATTTGTTTATTCGGGTGTTTTCTCGGCTTGATAATTTCTACAGGTAAGATTAAATAAGCGAAGCATGCTTTCTTGTTTAGAGGCTTTTATCTTGTGTTATAATATCTTAAATCTTGAAAAAAAAGTCATACGTTCATAATATTTATCGCTATTGGTCTGTGATGATATAGTAAAATATCTGAAGTAACACAACTGTTTTATTATAATTTTGCGTTAATATACTGCTAATTAAAATGCACACATTTGTTATATTGAATGTGTGCTTTTAAAAAACAGACATTAAATGGTCAGAGGTTTGTATTTTTTAGTCTTGGTTGGTTAGAGCTATTGCTCAGGAAAAAAAAAATACATTAATTATTATTTATATTAATATTTTATATTAAAATGCATTAATTGCTTTTAGATTGAAATTTTGTTACCAGTGATAAAAAATGACCATATATCTGAGACCATGTTTTATTTTTATATTTCATGTCAATAATAGCTTATCAATTATGAAATTGACAATGCTATAATATTTCTCTAGAAAAATGCCTTTTATCTTGAATTAAAGTCGGAATTCTTACTTTCGATATCAGATGCTAATGGTATTAAATGGGTCAAATTGAATATTTGCAAACATATATGCTATGAATAGAAGTTGAAATATATTTATGAATCTAAACTTTTTAAAGCTTATTCATAACTTTGTTTGAAATAACTTTACTTTTGTTTTATAGTTCTGAAAGTAGATTTTAATAAGGAACTTCTATAATCGGTGAATGTTTAAAAAGTTGATTTGATGAAGTCTCATCTGAATTTCTATCCTTTAAATTCAGCTTATCTGCACATTTATCTTTTTTTTTTTTTTTTTTTCTCAATGCTTAAATTCAAAGATTGAAAATTATGTACATCATAATAACAAACCTGAATGCAGTTACTGAATTAATATATTTCTTTCATTTCATTTTTGAACTGAAAGGAATTTCAAAATTTGGCTCGTGAAACTTCGACATGCTTCCTAATTTCTTTTTTATTAAATACTCCATTAATGAATATGTATGCTACAACACATTAAAATCAATTTTGGATAAAAAGTTTTTAAAAGTGCCAATAAAGTTTTTAAAATTAGTTTATCTGTTCAATTTATGCTTATTTTGAATAAAATATGAAATTTCATAGTGTACAGTGCAAGTTCGAAAATGCAGATAATCGCAGGGAAGTACATTGATGTGTATTACAAAAATTTTTAATAAATACGGAACATTGGTATTTTGCCAATTATGTTGCAACACTGAAATTGTTGATATTAATTATCGAAACAATTTTAATTTGTTTATTCATGTTTTTTTCCAGGCTTGACAATCTTTAATCGCAAGCTTGCTTTCTTGTTTAAAAGATATGTTATTATCGTGTGTTATTTTATCTTAAAATTTGACTAGAATCATACATTTTTTATAATATTTAAGACCATTGGTCAGTGATGATGTAGTAAAAGGTCTAAGGTGCTTGCTTTACTTTTGGCATTAATATATCTGCTAATTAAAATTGCAGGTGGCTTTTAGATCCGATGTGTTTTTTAAAAGCAGATAACCAATCTGAAAGTAATTCATTTAATTTTTTTTATTTGTAGAAATTGAGCCTCAGCTCAAGCGAATTTTGAAAATCGCTCAAAGAAATTATTCTTTATCCCATTCTATATATTAGAATAATTAGTTCTGTATAGTTTAATATTCTGCCATTATAATAATTTTAGAAAATGCAGGTCATCACAGGGAAATGCATTGTTGTGTATTATAAATATTTACTCTTTTTGACTACAGAACATTAGCATTTTTCAAATTATGTTGTGGCACTTGCTTAATATTAATTATTGAAATGATTTTAATTTGTTTATTCATGTTTTTTCCAATCTTGATAATGTCAGCGGACAAGATTAAATAAGTGATGCTTACTTTCTTGTTTAGATATTATAGGTTTTTTTATCTTAAATCTTGACAAAAGTCATGCATTCTTCATAGTATTTAACACTATTGGTCTGTGATGATGTGGTAAAAAGTCTGAGGTAACATAACTGCTTTACTTTAATTTGCATTAATATATCTGCTAATTAAAATTGCATACAATTTTTAGATCCAGTGTGTGCTTTTTAAAAGCAGATATTAGTATTCCTTAGATTTTAGTATTTTTGCACAAAATGGTTGTTCTGAAAGAAACTGTGCATTTGCTGAATACATATTTTATATTAAAATAATATTAATTGCAATTAAAGTGAAGTTTTGTTACCAGTGATAAAAAATGACCATCTGAGACCATGTATTTTTTTTATACTCCATATCAATAATAGCTTGTCAATTATGAAATGGATAATGCTAAAGTCAGAATTTTTACATTCAACATTGGTATTAAATGGTTAGAATTGAAATATTGCGTAACACATACTATGAATAGAAGATGAAACATGTTTATTTATTTAAGCTTTAATTTATTTAACACAATTTTTGAAGCTTTTTAATTTTTATATTTAATATTTTTAAAAAATGTACACTAATGATAAAAATTTACATAATACAAATGATAAAAATTAGTAACTGACAAATTAAATTTTGTAGGAAATATTAAAGCTTGTTTGTATTTAATACATTAGATCCTTGTATTGTAAAATATAAATTCTTTGAAAATTTTTGTATTATAATTATTCTAGTGTCTATAAACTTGAATTTCATTTTTTTCCTTCATATGATAATGAATAGAATTTGGATAACAGCATGGATCTCCTACCATTTCTAATGATATGGAAAATGGTTCAAATTGAAGAGAATGGTCATGATCTTACCAGTCAATCAATCTTAAGAATGTCATTTGAAGTATGATTTCTTTGGACCACATAATCCTACTTGAAAAAAAGTCTTTTCATTATTTTGAATAAGTAGACATATTTTCATTTCTTATTATTTTTACTTACAATATTGATCTAATCATGATATTTTATCTTACTTGTACATTCAAGAAATATGCAAAAAATAATCATGCTTTGCGATATTTTTTGTTTAGTAATCATTATATGATTTGTATCACGGTAACAAAAATAATTTTTGTTTTATTTCATCCAAGTCCTTAATTATCTGTGACTTAAAACTAAAGAGCATGAGAAGTGATATATCCCTTCCCCTTAATATATAAATTTTGTGTTGTAAAATTTAAATAAAGAATACTTTAAGACATTTTCAGCATCCCAGTGTGTCAATTTGCAGGTAATTAATTCACTTATTTTATTTATTTGTAAAAATCGCTGCATTTCGGCTTGTAATTGAATTTTGAAAGACAATCAAAGCATTGTCTTTCTAACATTCTATACTTTCTGTAATAAAATAATTTCAGAAAATGCAGATTAACACAGGGAAGTATATTGATGTGAATTATAAAAATTTACTATTTTTTTATAACTATAGAACATTGACATTTTGCCAATTATGCTGTGACACATGTTTAATATTAATTATCAAGACGATGTTTGTGTTTTTTCCAGGCATGATCATTTCTGCAGGTAAGATTAACAGATTTGAAGCTTGCTTTCTAGTTTATAAGTTATAGGTTTTTATCTTAAATCTTAACAAGAATCATACTTTTTTCACAATACTTAAGATTATTGGTCTGTGATGATGTAGTAAAAGGTCTGAAGTAACATACTGGCTTTACTTTGATTGGCATTAATATATCTGCTGATTAAAATTGCACACAGTTGTTAGATTCAATGTGTGCTTTTATAAAGCAGACATTAATTTCACAGTTGGTTTCTATTTCATAATCTTTTTGCACACAGAGTTATGGTTCAGAAAGAAACTATATTTGTGAATACATATTTTATATTAAAATATATTAATTGCAATTACAGTGAAGTTTTGTTATTAATGATAAAAAATGGCCATCTGAGACCATGTTTGTCTTTTTGCACTTCATGTCAGTATACTGTCAACTACAAGATGGATAATATTGTAATATTTTTGTAAAAAAAAGTATCTTTTAGCTTAAATTAAAGTCGTAATTCTTACATTCACTATTGATGTTAATGGTATTAAATAGGTAGAATTAAATGATTGTGTTCATGTTATGAATAGAAATTGAAACATGTTTTTAAGTTTCTATTATTTTATTAGATAAATAATTTTGGAAGCTTTTAAATAACTTTGTTAGAAATAACTTTAGTTTTATTTAATAATTCTTGAAGTAGAGTTTAATTAGAAACACATGTAATTGGTTGAAAAAGAAATTATTTTTTAAAAAGTTGATTTGATCAAGGTTTATCTGCATTTACATCTGATAAATTCAGCTTATCTACACTTTTATATTTTTTCTCGCCAATTAAAATCAAAGATTGAAAATTCTGTGCATCATAACATAAACCTCAATGGAGTTTTTGAATTAATATATTTTTCTCATTTCATTTTCCAACTGAAAGGAACTTCAAATTTTTGCACACGGAACTTAGACATGCTTCATTAAAATAAATTTTGGATTAAATCTTAAAATACCATTATGGATTTAAAATTAATTTATTGTCAATTTCAAGCAATATACCGAGATTTGAATAAAATTAATTTGGTTTTGGTTACACCTGTAATTCCTTTAAAAAATATATGTATATACATCTATATAGCTTTACAGCACTTTCTATTATCAAATAATATCAAGTAAAAATTTTCCTGTGATAGGCGTATAATTTGTAGCAACTAAATCTGATATATTAAAAATTCTAAGTGGATACATTTTTGCTGATGCATTGTTCCTGTCTTTGTGGTTTTTAATGTAACAGTGTAAAATTTATCTTGATTAAAATATAATATTTCATTCTGTACCATATGAATTTGAATTGTTAAATATTGAAATTGCATTCATAGAAAAATAAAATCAGTTTCTTGATTTGAAAGACAACTCGAACATTACTACATGCTTGGAAAGCAAAAACATACTTGAAAAGACACTGACAGATAAGATACCAAAAATTCTTATGTGATACATAGGTCCACATCTTTATATACGAATTAAATTGTGGGGTCCGAGTCTTGTAAATAAGCGAGTTATATTTTTATACTACTGTTAAAAATGTACATAATAAAATTGGTAAAATATAATTTCTATTAAAGATGAGTAATAGAATCTGACAAATTAAATTTTTTACAGAATGTCGAAGCTTATTTATTTTTAATGCATTAGATCCTTGTTCTGTAGAATTTGAATTACTTGAAATTATTTTAAATTAGGAAGTATTATAATATGTAAAATATTAATAAATGAAAATTATTGCATTATAACTATTTTATTGTTTGTAAACTTGAAATATTTTCTTTTAGTACAGATGATAATGAATAGAATTTAGATAGCATTACAAATCCCTGACTGTATTTATTCTATGTATTCTAGATGACAGTACAAACATCGAGCCATTTTCAACATCTCAGATTACGAATCTGAAAGTAATTCATTTATTTCATTTTTTTATTTTATTTTCAGAAACTACTGTGCCTCAGCTCAAGCGAATTTTGAAAGTCGCTCAAAGAAATTATTCTTTCTCCCATTCTATATATTCTGCCATTATAATAATTTTAGAAAACGCAGATCATCACAGGGAAGTGCATTGTTGTGTATTATAAATATTATCTTTTTTTGACTACAGAACATTAGCAGTTTTCAAATTATGTTGTGGCACTTGTTTAATATTAATTATCGAAATGATTTTAATTTGTTTATTCATGTTTTTTCCAATCTTGATAATTTCAGTGGGCAAGATTAAATAAGTGAGGCTTACTTTCTTGTTTAGATATTATAGGTTTTTATCTTAAATCTTGACAAAAGTCATGCATTCTTCATAATATTTAACACTATTGGTCTGTGATGATGTAGTAAAAAGTCTGAGGTAACATAACTGCTTTACTTTAATTTGCATTAATATATCTGCTAATTAAAATTGCATGCAATTTTTAGATCCAGTGTGTGCTTTTTAAAAGCAGATATTAGTATTCCTTAGATGATAGTATTTGTCTTTTTGCACAGAATGGTAGTTCTGAAAGAAACTGTGCATTTGCTGAATACATATTTTATATTAAAATAATATTAATTGCAATTAAAGTGAAGTTTTGTTACTAGTGATAAAAAAGGACCATCTGAGACCATGTTTTTTTTTTTTTTTTTTTTTTTTTTTATACTCCATGTCAATAATAGCTTGTCAACTATGGATAACAAAATGGATAAAACTGTAAAATGTCTATGAAAAAGTGCCTTTTATCTTAAAGCTAAAATTCTTATATTCAGTATTAGATGTTAATAGTAATAAATGGATAGAATTGAGTGTTTGCAATGTGTATTTGTTATGAATAGAAGCTGAAACATGTTTATAAGTTTATACTTTTTTTAGAATGATAATTTTGGAAGCTTTATAATAATCTGGTTAGAAATAACTTTTATTTAATTGTGGAAACAAAGTTTGATAAGAATCTTCTCTAATTTGAGGAAAAATTAAGTACTAACAGTTAAAAAAAACACAATTTTTTAAAAAAGTTGATTTGATCAAATTTCATCTTCATTTACATCTGATAAATTCAGCTTCTTACCTTTATATATATATAAATATGTATGGTATGGTATGCTTTCAATTTAAGTAAATGTCCAATAAGCGCATTCTTTTTTAAAAGATCCCTGCATTGCCCCTGCCTTGTCGACACATGTAGCAAAAATTCCTATCGAAATCTTAATATATGGCGAAATATTTTCCTTGTCAATTTCTCAGGTTATATAAGACCAGGGATAAAAAGGTTCAAGAGCTTTTCCCTCATTTCTTTCTGTGTTGTGTGTGTGCTCATCGCTTGTACATAATGCCTGCTTCTCCAAGATGAAATAAAACGACGTCATGCAATCGAAAGTCTCTTCACTGTCTTTAAAACTGCCTTCTGCTTCACATAAAATAATGCTTACATATATATATATATATATTGCTACTTAAATTCAAGGATTGAAAATTCTGTACATCATATAAACCAAATTGGAGTTGCTGAATTAATATATTTCATTTCATTTTCCAACTGAAAGGAATTTCAAATTTTTGCACACAAAACTTAGACATGCTACCTAATTTTATTTTTTATAAGTTTTCCCATAATTTAATAATATGCTATGTTTCATTAAAATCAATTTTTGGATTAAATCTTACAAAGTACCATAATGCTTTTAAAATTGATTTACCATCAATCTTTGCAATATACCAAGATTTGAATAAAATTAATTTGGAATTGGTTACACCTGTAATTCCTTTAAAAGAGATCTGTACATACATCTATATAGCTTTGCTACACTTTCTATTATTAAATAGCATCAAGTACAAATTTTCTTGATTCATATAATTTGAGGCAACTAAATCTAATGATATATGGAAATCACTAAGGTGGTACATTGTTGTTGGTGCATTGCTCCTAAGTGTCTGTGGTATTCAATGCAACAGTGCAAAATTTATGCTTATTTTGATTATAAGATTTCATACTGTAAATTATGAATTTGAACTGTTTAAAAATCAAATGACATTTATAGAAAAATAAATTGTTTCTTTATGTGAAAGAAAATCCAAACACTATCACTTGTTTAGAAAACAAAAAATATACTTAAAAAAATATTGATGGATTAGATACCAAGAATTCTTATGCAATACATAGGTATACATTTTATATAAGAAGTAGATTGTGGGATCCAACTCCTGGAAATCAGCGAGTTATATTTTTACACTAATAATAAAAATTTACACAATATGATTGATAAAAATAAATTTTTATTAAAAACGAGTAACAGAATCTGACAAATTTTTTAAACACCAAGGCATGTTTGTATTTAATACATTAGATCCTAGTTCTGTAAAATACCAATTTCTTTGAATTGTATTAAATTAAGAAGCATTATAATAAGTAAAATAATCATAAATGAAAATTATTAAATTATAATTATTATAGTGTCTGTAAACTTGAAATATTTTCTTTTAGTACAGATGATAATGAATAGAATTTGGATAGCATCATGAATCTCCGAATGTATTTAATGATACGGAAAAAGTGACATTGAAGGGAGTGGTGATCTAACATGATCTTGACAACTTGCCTTCTGAAGATCAGAATGTCATCTGAGGTATGATTTCTTTGAACCACATAATCCTTCGTTAAAAATATTTTCTTTGTCGCTATTTTAATTTAGATATATTTTCATTTTTTAAAATTCTTTTACTTACAATAGGTATCTAATTATAATATTTAATCTTGTAAATTCAAGAAATATACAAAATTTGTATTAATTATATTATATTTGATCATTGTGTGCAATATTTTCACATTATGTCATCTTAAAACTTTTAAGTTTAAAAAAAATGGATATTTTTGAATATATAAATTTTTAAACATAAGTGAGATCACATGACTTCTTTCCCTCCCTTCTTTGAAAGAGATCATGAGTTCAGAAAGTAAAATAAATCCTTTTCCAATACAGTGGTGATTATTTTTTCCCCCTAACCTAATATTTTCTAATCAATTCTGTTTTCATAACTGATATTTTAGACAACTATCTGGTAGAGTTAATCATTCAAAGTTTAATAAACGCAATTCACATATATCAATCAAACTCGTGGTTCCTTTTTTTTTCTCTCTCTCTCTCTCTGCATTTGTAATTATAAATTTGTATACTTTATGAATTTTACCACATTCAAGAGTGAGAATGCTGTTTGAGACTCGTATCAGATAGGGAAATAAAAAAATTAGATTTAAATTATTGGTTGGAGAAAAAATTCTGCTTTTCTTTCACTTCAGAAATTAAAATCAATGATTTGCATATTAAGTGAAAATATATATTATGAAATGTCCGAGATGCTTTTATATCATGTATACAACTTTTTTAATTGAAAATTTTGCTGATTGATAATTGTACCATGCACTATTCCACATATCATAGAAAATAGAGTATAAAAAGTTAAAAAAAAAAGAAAAAAAGAAACCCATTCAACTTTATGTATATGTTATACATAGCTTGAGGTTTACAAATTACAGGTGACAATACCTAATTTTTCTATTTCATATGAATTTCATGTGTCCTGATAATTTTTTTCTGGGCTATGAAGCAGTATTATATGTATGTACTTTATAATAACAGGGGTGTTTGTGCTCCGGGGAAACCCCGGAATTCCGGGGATTTTGAACTTCGATACCCGGAAATTCCGGGGATCGTCGTTCAAAAGGAAGTAGGAATAATAATGAATTATTTATTTTGATCTGGGTAATTTTGTTTGCTTTGAAAGCAGAAAACGCAAGGTCAGTGTGTGTGGTGAAAACTTTTCCTTTCTTTCTCCAAAGGCAGTGATAATGCGTGAAAAAAACTTCTTTTTTGTTCTTTCCTTATTGCGAGTTATGACTCATTCCCCCGGTTCTCGGACATTCTCTTCTGGATTCTTTTCGGCAAGTAGGCGCGGCAGAAAAAAAAGGGAGAGACTTCGTTCGACCAGATGTGCGATCACGTGACCTGGGTTCAAAGGTCTTAATTTTTCAAAAAAAGTAATTCATTGAACTTTTATAATTAGGTCATTCAATACTTCATAATTGTAATTTTTCATTTCTCCCCCCCCCCCCTTCTCGAAACTCCAAAATGTCGGTAGTAAGTCCGTAAAAGTTTCAGGGGATTTTTTGGGGTCCCACAAACACCCCTGTAATAAAGTGTTAGCATAGTTTTACTGAATGATTTATCTTTTTTGAAGACTTATCCTATAAAATAGTTAGTTATTGCTGTGGAATTTGGATTTAAAATAAATGAGAAGTTAATTTTCATATGATATAAATTCTTTGTAATACAAGCTAAAAAAAGTTCATTTTTTAAAAGTAATTCTTTATATTTATGAATTATAAATGTGTAACTATTTTTTATACTTAATTATAGTACTAAAAAAGAATAGATAGACCGATTTTATTTAAAAAATAATTGATTTTGAAATTAAGACCTTTTATTTTGTAATACAAGTTGCTTCTATTGTTGCATGATAAGTATTCTTAAACACTTTCATTTATGCTAGCGTTAAGTTTGGGGGCAATGGTGAGTTTATAATATAATTAGAATAACTTTATTGTTTTTATTTGATAGTTTTTTTAACTATGCTATCAAATTTCCTGCCAAGGGATTTCTAATATACCCACATTATTTATTTAAATATATTAAGTATATGTTTAAATAATTCTTGCCACTTTTAATTCTATACTTAAGTTCTTTTTATCAAAATATTTTAAATTATGAGCCCAAGAAGAGCAGCAGAACAACTTAAAGTAGAGATAAATTGAAGCAAGAAATTAAATTTGATACCATGCTTATGAAACCTTTATGAAAACATTCCTTTTGCTTCATGGTATTTGTGAACAAAATTTGAGGATTGGTTTCTATATTCATACTGTTTGGTTTTCTGTTCATATATAATTACTAAAATTATATCAGTATTTTTACATTTAAACTCAATTTTGCAAAAGGTTATCTATTCTTTTAAATCTAAATGCTAGCAATATGGGTGTGAGTGTGCCTCCTACTGTATCTTGGCAACCAATATTTTCACACCCATTCGCCAATAACGGTGCATTAATTACCCTTTTCAGCTTTCTTGTCAAAGTATTGGGAGACCGTTAGACCTACATTTGAAGTTCAGATAATCTAGACTCGGGTTCACATATATGGCTGATTTTCAGTATAATCGGATTGGGGAACAGGAATCTTGGTCTTCTGAAGTAGGGATTTTACTAACAGATGCTGTCCCATTGGCAGCCTTTTTAAAAGAAAAGGCTCATAATTTTAAATAAATTAGAAAAAAACACTAAAACTCATAATATTAAATTTGTTTTCCTAGTATTTTCTAATCACACATGAAAAAAAATGTTTATAAATGCCTATTATCATCTTCAAATAATTACTAATGTTTTAAAATATACATATTGATAGATTTCCCAGTAGGATCTACATAAAGAAGTAATCTAAAGTGCAGGGAATTCCAGATAATCAGAAAATTCATGCTTTTTATCAGAAATAGCAATTGCAAAATCAGTCATGTTGATTTTCCCATAAAAACTTTTAAATCTAAAATTCATTTGCTTAGCTAAAGAAATGTTTCATTTTTTAAAAAAGAAGATTGAACTCGTAGCAGCCGAAAAATATTTCAGATATCCAAAACATACTTGAAAAGATACTGACAGATAAGATACCAAAAATTCTGACATGATACGTAGGTCCACATCTTTATATACGAATTAAATTGTGGAGTCCGAATCCTGTAAATAAGTGAGTTATGTTTTTATACTACTGTTAAAAATGTACATAATAAAATTGGTAAAATATAATTTTTATTAAAGATGAGTAATAGAATCTGACAAATTAAATTTTTTACAGAATGTCGAAGCTTATTTATTTTTAATACATTAGATCCTGGTTCTGTAGAATTTGAATTATTTGAAATTATTTTAAATTAGGAAGTATTATAATAAGTAAAATAATAAATGAAAATCATTGCATTATAACTATTTTATTATTTGTAAACTTGAAATATTTTCTTTTAGTACAGATGATAATGAATAGAATTTAGATAGCATCGCAAATCTCTGTCTGTATTTATTGTTACGGAAAATGTTTGGAATTGAAGAATAATGATGCCCTAACATGATCTTGCCAATCAATCTCCCATCTTCAGAATGTTATCTAAGGTACGATTTCTTTGATTATCGTACTATTCTTTTGATTATGTGGAAGAATTTTCCACATAATCTTTCTTAAAATTATTTCCTTCGGAATTTCTTTAATTAAGTAGATATATTTTCATTTCTGATTTTTTTTTTTACTTACAATATTTATCTAATTATAATATTTTATCTTACTTCTACATTCAAGAAACATGCAAAATTTGTATCAATTAAATTATATTTGAGTACTGGGAACAATATTTTCCCATTATAAACTATGAATAATATTTTCACGTTGTGCAATCTTAAAACTTTGTTTTTAAAAATTTAAACATTTATTGAGATGTTTTAGAATAAATAACTTTTTAAACATAAATGAGATTATATGACTCTTTTCCCTCCCTTCCATGAAAGTGTGATAGTGAGTTCAGAAAATGAAATAAGTCTTCTAAAACAACAGTGGTAATTATTTTATCTTAACCCAATTTATTCTATCCAGTTATAATGTTTTTATAACTCATATTTTAAGCATCTGTCTGCTGCAATTGTTCATTTAAAGTTTAATAAATAAAATTTACATACACTGATCACACTTTTGATATTTCTTTTTTTGTATAGTTAATTATAAATTTGTTTGCTTTATGAATTCTGCCATGATCAAGAGTGAGAATACAGTTTGAGATTCATATCAGATGCCAAAAAAATATTAATAATAAGTAAATTGGATTATTTAATTATTGTGTGGGCAAAAATTCAGCGAAATTGAAATCAGAGGTTTGCATATTAAATGACAGTATATATTATGAAATGTGGGAGACGTCTAATATCAAGTATACATTTTTGAATGCTCAAAATTTTACTTTTTGTGAAATTATACCATGAACAATTTTGAGGAAAATATATTGGTTACTATATTCATACTGTTTGGTTTTCCGCTCGTATATAATCACTAAAATTGTGTTAGTACCTTTACATTTAATTTGAAGTACTTTATTTTGAAAATATTATATATTCTTTTAAAAATGATTGATAGCAATATGGCTGTGAGGTGGTCTCCCATTGTATCTTTGCAACTAATATTTTCACACCCAAATTGCATTTAAGTGCATTTATGTGTATTACAAATATTTATTTTCTTTTATTGAACGTTGGCATTTTGCAAATTATGTGACTACACATGAATGATTAATATTAATTATCGAAAAGACTTTAATTTGTTTATTCATGTTTTGTCCAGGCTTGATAATTTCTGCAAGTACGATTAAATAAGTGAAGCTGGTTTTCTTGTATAGAAATTATAAGTTTCTTTTCTTGTGTTATTTGATCTTAAATCTTCAGAAAAGTCATATTTTCTTCATAATATTTAACACTATTGGTCTGTGATGATGTAGTAAAAGGTCTGAGGTAACATAACTGTTTTACTTTGATTTGCATTAATATATCTGCTAATTAAAATTACAGACAGCTTTTAGATCCTTCGATGAATGTTTCTTAATAGCAGATATTAATATACTCAGATGTTAGTATTTTAGTCTTTTTGCACAGAGTGGTTGCTTTGAAAGAAACTGTACATTTGATGAATACATATTTTATATTAAAATAACATTAATTGCAATTAAAATGAAGTTTTGTTACCTGTGACATCGACCCATCTGAAACCATGCATATTTTTTAAGCAAAGCAATAAAAGCTTATCAGCTCTAAAAGGGACAATGTAAAAAATCTCTTAAAATAAGACTTTTATCTTCAATTAAAGTCGAAACTCTTGTATTCAATATCAGATGTTAATGGTATTAAATGGGTATACTTGAATGCTGCCATACATACATGCTATGAATACCTATTTGCTTTTTATGAAAAGACATTAAACCCATAGAAGACGAAAAATACTTCAAATATCACATTATCAGGAGCAATATAAAAAAATTTTCTTTTGCCTCGCTTGAAACGACAGTTGGTAACTGCATGATTATTCCATTCCTTTCCAATCTGTTCTAGCCAGCAGGAATTAGTTTCTTTGAGAGATGCTCTAATTGTTAACCCTATTTTTTGTTTCATGTATAGAGTTTATTTGTAAAAAAAATATGTGAAATGACAATGCTAGTTACATGGAATTGGTCTCCAAATTCATATTCTCCTCATTCTATTTTAAGTAGGGTTTATATTCAGCCAGATACGACCCATCCAGTAAGACTACATATACACAGAAACTGTACTATAGTAAGTACTTGTCCGTCAAGACAAGAACTTGCAATTGTGCGCTTTTTCACACATGCACATTCTTCCGGCTGCACAAGCATGACTTACAGGAATCTTGTTACTGGCCGAGTGTAAATTCACCTTAGTTTGTTGTAAAATGATGGAAATTCTTGCTTGTCTATCAAGTTCTGTTTGCCTGATATAGCATATTACAAATGTAAAGTGATTACTTTTAAATGATATCAAGTTTCAATGACCAAATGGCATCATATTCCAGTCAACAATGCAAACTTCAAGCATTTTTTGGTATATAAGATTGCCAATCTGAAGTTGATTTTTTTATCAAAAATTACTAAATCTCAGCTTGAAAGAGAGTTTTGAAGATTGCTCTTAGCAATGAGTCTTTCTCACATTATTCTAATGCTAATGTGGAATTTTGGTAAGGAGGGCCAGCTCAGGTATTCTGCTCGTCATCTGACCACGATTCAAAATTACAAGGTCCATCCCAAAATATCCCTAGTGTTGCTTTAAAACAGGATGTTAATATAACTAAACTAAAAACCCATTATTCTATACTTTCTCCCATAAAATTTCAGAAACTGCAGATTGAATGAATTCACTCTACATCACAGGGAAGTACATTGAGGAAGGAGTATTCCAAAAAATTTACTATGGTTTAGTATCTACAAAACATTAACATTCTGCCAATTATGTTGCGGCACATACATAATTAATATTAATTATTGAGATGATTATAATTTTATTCATGTTTTCCCCAGGCTTGATAATTTCTACATGCAAGATTGAATAAGAGAAGCTTTCTTTCTTGTTTAGAAATAGTAAGTTTTTATCTTGTGTTATATTTTATCTTAAATTTTGACAAAAGTCGTACATTCTTCATAATATTTAAGACTAATGGTCTGTGATGATGTAGTAAAAGGTCTGAGGTAACATGTTGGCTTTACTTTGATTAGCATTAATATATCTGCTGTTAAAAATTGCACACAGTTGTTAGATTCAATGAGTGCTTTTAAAAAGCAGACATTCATTTCGCAGTTGGATCCTATTTTATATTCTTTTTGCATAGAGTTATGGTGCAGAAAGAAATTGTATCTCTGCTGCATACACATTTTATATTAAATTATATTAATTATAATTAAAGTGAAGTCTTGTTACCGGTGACAAAAAATGACTAGCTGAGACCATGTGTTTTTTTTTTACACTGTATGTCAATAGTAACTTGTCAACTATGAAATGGAAATATCTGTAAAGTGTCTTTCAGCATGAATTAAAATCAAAATTCTTGCATTTAATATTGGATGTTAATGATAGTAAATTGATAGAATTGAGTGTTTGCATGTGTATATGTTATGAATAGAAGCTGAAACATGTTTACGAGTTTAAACTTTTTTGTTAGATCAGTAATTTTTGAAGCTTTTTAATAACTTTGTTAGAAATAACTATTACTTTTATTTACTTCACTTTAATAACTTTACTTTTATTTAATAATTCTGGAAGTAGAGTTTAATAAGAAGCTTCTGTAATTAGTGAAAAAAATTACGTTCTAACAGTAAAAAAAAGTCATAATTTTTTTTAAAAAATAAGGTCGATTTGACCAAGTTCTGTCTGCATTTAAATCTGATAAATTCGGCTTATCTGTAGCTTCATATATTTTTCTTGCCACTTAAATTCAAAGATTGAAAATTCTGTACATCATAATATTATAAAGTCATAATATTATTATATTGAGTTAACATATTTCTTTCATTTCATTTTCAAACCGAGAGGAATTCCTAATTTCTTTTTTTATTAACTTCTCCATTAATCAGCATGTATGCTATGGCTCATTAAAATTAATTTACCATCTATTTCATGCAATATATCAAGATTTGAATAAAATTAATTTGTATTTCGTTTCACCTGCAATTCTTTTAAAAGATATCTGTAGAGACATCTATATAGCTTTCAAAACCTTTCTATTAAATTGGACCAAGAACTAATTTGCTTGCAATTCAGCGCTTATTTACAGTAACTGCATCAGATGATATGTTTAAAACTGTTAAGGGGCTATATTATTTGTTGCTGTATTGCTCCTAAGTGTTTATGGATTTCAATGAAAAGTATCAAAATATTACTCTGCTGTGCTGAAAGAGAAACAATTCTAGGTTCACGTCAACCCATAAAACTTAATGTCCTTTTTTTAATGCATGTCGCCATGCCAAATCAGGATTTAGATACCATCTATTGAAAGTAAATTTTAAATTGCGCATCCCTAGATTTTTACTGTATCTTGGATATCTTCAAAGAATTTTTTTTAATCAAATATAATCAAATTTTTTCTTGTATATAGAATTTATTTTTGAAAAAGTGTCAGACAGTAATGTCAGTCACATGGAATTGGATCTATACATTTTAAAATAATAAGTAACTACTAAAGTTGAATTTTGACATTTTTTAAATTCCTTGCATGTTGCTATTTACCTTCTCCCTCCGTTACCTTTCTATAAAAATTATTCCTTTTGTTTAATATTTCTTGAAAGTTAAGTCTGTACCTGTATAAAAATGGAATTATTTTCTTTTAAATTTATAAATATGCGTACAATTGCATCAAAATTAAATTGAGCTCCATCCAGAAAGCAGATCTAATTAGTTAATTGTCATTTATCCATTACATTAATAATTTCTTTGGCAACCTTTTTTTTTGGGGGGGGGGAGTTAATGAGTTGGACAATACAATAAAAGTAAATGGTTGTAAACCAAGTAGTTTCGATTAAAAAATCGTTGTTGAAAATTAGAAGTTATGGCAAATGAAAGTATTGAAGAATCATTCATAAAAAAATAAATAAAGTTAGAATGGAAAGAAAATAGATGTATGAACATATTTTGGTTAACTAGCACGTTAACCTTTTTTGCATTTTCACTTCACCACTATTGAAGTATAGCTAACCACTCAGAATGCTCTATTAATATTACTGAAGTATGATTTTAAATAATATATATCCTTTGTGATAAGATGTATTCATCACGATTGACATGATTAAAGTAATGGTATTAATGCTTGTCGGCTTCAGCAATTATTTCTTGTATTAATATATTGATCAATTTTGATGAAATAAATGTTTTCAAAACAAAGAAAAAGAAGTAAATTCAATTTTAATTTTTAATACCTCAGAGTTATGTATTTTTGCTTTCTAATATTTAAATGTTAATCTTTTGCCAGAAAATTATTTTAGAAATTAATGATTTAGTAATTGATGAAAATTTTTATCAATTAATATAATTTGAAATAATTTAAATTTATTTTTGCAATTTATGTATTTTTAATTTCTTGTTACTAGGGGAGAAATAAATTATATGGCAAGCAAAGTGAGCTGGAATTGTTTAGTGATCCTAAAAGAATCATAGCGCGATTCTTGCGGGTTGGTAAGCGGAGTGAACAGTGTTCATTAGACTTAATAAAAATTAAACTTCAATGCTCTGGTGAACTATTGTGCCAATGGTCTTTGTTAAAAATGTTATAAATAATGAATAAAATCTGAACAGTTAAAACATTTACTTTTTTTTTTTTTTTTTTTTTTTTTGCCAGTTTAAGACTTATTTATACTATTGTATCCTTTTGAAAAGATCTCTCCTGGATATTTAATCCCAGGATTTCAAAGTTCCTTCATGCTAGACACTAGAATACGCTAGTTACTCTTTTGAAAATAAGGAATTCTCTTTTTCCAAAAACCGCAATGGCAGTTTGTATTCTTTATGAGTTGATATGCAGAAGTGGACTGATTAACATAGGGAGATTTATTACTTGAAAATGTGTTCATCTGTCCCCCTTGCATTAGGTCATCTGGATAGACATACAATTTAAAAAAAAGGCATCAAGTGCATGCTCTCATGCTCTGAACAAAAGAGGGGAAAATTTTGCAGATATATTCAAATATTTGAGTAGGCATTTGGCACTACTTAATACTGAAAGAATTAAAGAAAATAGTTCTTTACTATGTCTACCTTTTTCTGCTTCTATATACCTCTTTATTTGTTCTTTATACTTTTTATAAATAAAATAATTTTTTGAAAAGCGAATATTCCTTTTTTAAATGTACAGTTTCAAAGCACTCAAATAATTCAAAGTATATTTTACCTTGAATTACAAGTGGAAGATTTTAATATATTTCAGAAAAGTCATATTAAAATCTCATATTTAAGAATATTTCATATACTAATTACAATATTTACAAAAAAAAAAAAAAAAATATTTGGATGCATTTCTGGCAACAAATTATATTGAGTTGACAAAAATCTGAAATATTCTATTCTTGTGATAATCTTTTTTCCATTGAAGTGTTGATAAATTTTTGAAGTGTTTTCTATTTAATTATTTCAACTATCTATATTTTTCTATTTAAAAAAAGGTAGAATATCATAAGAACAAATGGGAGAAAGAAATACTTTTATTGTGTATAATTTAAAAATGGAGAAAATATTTGCAACTTATGTTACGTGTTAAACATTTCCATTTGATTCTCATGTAAAACACTAGTTTTTTTTTTTTTTTTTTTTTTTTTTTTTGATAAAATTATTTCATATTTTATTGTTTTGATTTTTGTTGTTTGTTCACTAATTTGTGATCCTGTTCACCAAATTTTCTATTCTTATTCCATAAAGATCAAAATGTCTCTTTTTTTATAAACTTGTCCAGCTTTGAATTTGGGATATTTATTTTTTTAGATACGATTCATTGTTTTATGCATAAAAAATTATATAATTTTTAAAGTTATTTTTGTAGCATATATTATTGGTGCTAATTTTAGAATTCTTATAAATTACAATATTTCCCAGAATTATGATTTTGATAAATTTTGTGAATTGCAAATACTTTGTGGACAAACTGATTATTAGTTAAAGGGGGAGGGGATTTATATCTGAGTTATGTGGCAATTCCTATTATAAGCTATGAAAGCAATTTTGTTCATTAATATACATTGATAAATATTTGTCGGGACAAAAATGTTGCAAGACAAAACAAATCTGAGCTGCGACTCTATCCATACAATTTGGGTGATCATCCAATATCATTGTTGGAAGTTCCAAAATTGGACTGAGAGTGGAATAATTTTTTTTTTTTTTCCTGCGGATAACTTTTCTTAATATTGGTAAAAATTAAATTGACAACAGCAAGTAAATATGGGACTAAAACTTGGGAGCTTCTTGCTATGTCAAAAGAAATTTTCAGATTTGTATCTTTAACAATTAAACAGATATTAGGGAATAAATCTATTTTCTCACTTCTTTTATAAAGAAATATTATTTAAAAAAACTTTAAATTGAAAATGCTTTTTTTTTTTTTTTTTTTTTTTTTTGTTTCTTGTTAAAGTTGTTTACAACTCTATTATAACTATATTATTTAGTTTCAATGTGTAATTAAGATTGATGTCTAATTCCATTTTATATTGTTCCAGTAGCTGAAAAGGAACCTAATGGGCAGATTCATTGATTGACTGGAATATTCCAGCTTTCGATGCATTTTGTCTTTTAGGGTTAAGAAATACTCTTGAAGAAAATATGTCGGAGTTGACAGTAAGTAATATATAATGGAAAGATTAGCAGATTATTGATAAATTTTTTTTCTTGGTGAGGTATTCAGCTAGAAAACTGAGTTCTGTAAAATTGTGACTTTGGAAGTGATTGAGGAATTATTAATCTATCATGGTTTTGACTTAGAATTGTTTGAATAATTTTCATACATTCTGGGATATAGAATATTGCCATTAAAGCCAAAAACTTGGCAAAGAATACAAAACATTTTATACCATTTATTTGCAATTAACATGTGCTTGAAATTGCTGTATGGATTAATTTCTTTGTATATTTAAGTAAAAATTGAAGACTATTCAAGATATTTTAGTATTATATCCTTTACATGTATGCTAAAAATATACATTTCTTGTTTTGAAAGATACATTAAGAAATGTTACATTTGATTCATTATTGAAGTATACATAATTTGTGGTCTCTCTAGCGGTATTAAGTAAAATATAAGACTCGAGTGTATCTAAGATAACATTGAAATTCTTAATCTTGGAGTCAAATGTAACATTTTTCGGAATAATAAAGCATAAATCAGTAACGACAATTATACGCACATAGTCAGTGGAATTAAATATATCTTCTCTGTGTCTAATCATGGTGACCATAAGAATGACAAATCTCAATATTATTCTCTTAGAAACATTAAGTGCACACAAAAAGTGACATTAATTAAAAATTGCCATTTTTCAGTTCTAAGAAGTTTTAGAACATGGTACGACAATTACATTAATGTCCCTTAATGATAAAAAAAATAATAATAAATAAAACCTCTTTTAGAAAGGCATAATATTTATTAAATATTATCTTGATTGCAGTTATTAAACTTATTATTAACATGTCTGAAATATCTAACACAAAATTTAAAATAAAAGCATCTTGACATGAGGTAAAACAAATAACATATCAAAAGTTACAAGTTATTGTTTACAAATTTCATTCCTTTTTTGACAATTGTCACAACCTTAAATTTTTATCTGATTTGCATGCCTCAATGGAGAACCAAAAGTGAAAGTAGTTATACTGATCAAAATCACTCAACAGTAATCTTGAATAGATATTTTGATAATATGAAAACTGTTAATTATTGCATTCTTATGTCATTTGTAATTTAAAATTAATACACCTCACATCAATGATTGATTTATCATGGGAATTGTTTATATTAGTCTTTTTACCTGTGTATCAATTTTGATTTTGATAATTCTTTCCCCATTCTTCTTCCCTACCCCTCTAAGAATGCTTGAAATTAGTTCTAGTTCAGAGTAAGAAAACAAATTTAAATGTATCAAGTATTCATTTTTACTACAATAAAAATGTTTTCCTTCTGTAATAAGTGCTTATTTCAATGAATATGAAATTAAATTTTTAATTTATTTTAATATATTTATTGTGTTTATTTAGATTAAACAAATTAGTTTTAATGTTTATAGGGGAAAAAATGGAAACAAAAGGTGGGGGAGGGGATCTGAAACCTACAAAACTGAGAGGAGGGGGGGGGGACCCTAGAATTATCTGTAAAATTTTTCTATTTTATAATAAATAATTTTCTAAATGCTTGATTTGTGTATTTTGTGAGATAAATATTATATGAAATTAGGATATATATATCGTTTATATTTCATCAATAATTTGTTCTATTTTTCTACACATCAAACGCATTAGAAAGTACTTGAAATTAAATATTGCCACTATAATTTACCATATGACCTATTTCTTGCATTTGTGGCCTCGTATTTGCAAAAATAGATTTTCATAATGCTGTTGTTTTCACAATAGACATTTATTGAAGATGCAGACAGGACGGTACTGAAACACACACAATGGAACTACCTTAACAGAAAAGATGATAAAAGTTGCAGTCCTAAGCAAGTAATAGGATGGATCATATATTTGGAGGTGGATTTTGAAAGTTCCCCAAGCTAGCATTCCTTTCACAATTTAAAATATATAGGTCATTTCACCCTATTGCTGAGTAACCAGTCAACAATATATAGTTATCAATAGAGCTCACCTCAGCCTCTCATTGTTCTCCCCAACCAGCCCTAGGTAGCAGCAACACCTCTTGGAAGGTGGGAAAAAATAGATTCCATCCAATTTCATCCATCCATCTTTCTCACTGACGGACGGATGGATATTTCTCAAAAATATAGGACCGCGGTACCCTTGCGGTAAGGTTTCAGGTTCGAGACCCAATTCCACAGAAGAAACGTCATGTAAGCGGGTCTGGTACACGTTAAACGTCCTGGCCAAACGTCTTCCCTCTGGTGTGGAGAAGGGGATGCCAGCTCAGGTGTCGTCCTCGTCATCTGATCACGGTTCAAAATTTCGAGGTCCGTCCGAAAATCGCCTTAGTGTTGCTTTAAAACGGGACGTTAATATAAATAAACTAAACTAGGCTAAAAAATATATTTTCCAAATTCAGGAAGGTCTAAAATGTGAAGATTTATCAAAACCTCGAATTCGAATTTTTTTGACGATTACAATACTACGTACATGAGAAAGAAATAATCGATTAATAAATTCTTTATTTAGCTGTTTAAGATATTGAAAAACAACACTGGCAAATATATTATTATATTAAGATGTGAGTTTCATCAGCAGGAGGATGTAGAAAATCTATTGATATTAATATTTAAATAAACATCATTTAAAAATATGAATCTATTGGTAAATAATTATACATTTCATAATTTTTTCCGTGAATGCTGCATCATGTATTTTTGAATAGTGAGTGTTTGTTTTTAAATTAGAAGGAAAGCATATACATCTTGCATTTTGATTGTGCTTATAAAGAACTGCGTTTAGAAGATAGCAAACGAAATTGAGAAATATTCATTTGCACAAGAATGGGCCTTATTGTATTTCCCGATCAATAATGTTCTGTTCTAAAATAAATTTGTGAGAATTAGAATAGAATATTTCCTATGTGTTAGAATAAATGAATTTTTTACAAAAGAATCATTTCTCATCAATATTTTTAAAAGCGTGTAACATTCATTTTTGAATGAGATCAAAATAAATTGGTCGAGGAAAAGGGTTTTTATAGATTAGTAAAATGTAGAATTTACATATTATTAATGAAAATGATTAGCAATACGTTTTTCAGTATTTTCTTTCCTTGAGCGTTATAAGGATAGTTTCGTGAAAAAGTGACATATCTTTCTTTTATTATCTAAATTTAGATTTATTACTAATAATAAGGGGCTAGGTTAATAAGCTTATTGGTAAAAGTCAGGAAAAATGTAACATTATTTCGCAATGTTTGCTGTGATTTAAAATTTCATTTTGATTTGTTATCATTACATTATAAGCAAATTCTCCGGAAGAATATAAAATATGGAAAATTCGATTAGATTGTTTTAGATATTTCATTTTATTTAAATTGGGGAAAACAATTTTTGAAGTAGTACCTGAATTTTCTGAATTATGACTTTCTTCTTGCTTTGGTAGTTAAATTTTTGAATGCTTATTGTGTTTTAAACTAATTTACGGAAAAGGCAGAATAGTTTTGAAATGAATTGAAAATTTTTATATTTGTTATTGAAAACAAAATATGCAATTGTGTTCAGATATAAGAGACGTAGCGAAGGGGTGGGCGGGAAGAAGATGTCGTTTCCTTCCAGATTTTTTCCCTATTTGGCATTTAAAGAGAGTATGATATTTTATTTTGAATGTCGATATTTAAGTGTGTAAATATGATTGCAGTACAAAAAAAGTGTAATTTTTTTTTCCAAGTTGAAATTTTTGTGAAACTGTATCATTTTGTTGAGATAACTTGGCTATAGAAAGAAAACTTGTTCTCTCTGCTTCAGTCTTTTTATTCATTTATTTTCAGTTTTCGCAATTTTAAACCTAATGCAATAGTTTATGAATATTTTTGCATTGGTTAGTTTTGACGATTAATCTTCCCCCGGGAATAGTTTAGTTATATTAACGTCCCGTTTAAAGCAACACTAGGGCTATTTTGGGGCGGACCTCGTCATTTTCACCCGTGGTCAGATGACGAGGACGACACCTGAGCTGGCACCCCCCTCTTTACACCACACCACACCACACCAATGGGAGGACGTTTGGTCATGACGGATTTAACGTGTAACAGACCCCCTTACACGACGATTCTTCGGTGGAATCGGATCACGAACCTGAAACCCTCCGGTTCCGAAGCCGAGACCTTACCACCAGCCCCCCCCCCGGAATAATGATGGCAATAATATTAATATGAAACATATTATTAAAAGCATATTTTAAACAGAAATCGGCACAGTATGTGAAAGAATTATTGTAGCGCCGAGGAAAGCGATTTTAGTTTTATAACAGTTAAACATATTGTTGCAGAGTAAACATGTCATATTAAATTATATATATATATATATATTAAAAACAAGCAAAAAAAAAAAAAAATTGCACAGCAACTTACTTAGTATCATTGTGATTTTTTTTAAATACTAAAATGAAGTGTTGTTTTTTTTTTTTTTTTTTTCTCTGCTGTGATATTTTTGGCAGTTACGGCTGGGGAAAGAGAAAAAAAAATAAATTTCTAATTTATTAAAATTTAAAAAAATCGTTCCGAATTGCACATTTTTACCCTCTAAAATAAATTTCTATTATTCTCTTTGGTATTTACAGAATAATGCTTTTAGGATTGAGCGGGGGATCGCGTGAGCACGCATACATCTTAATTATTAGTAGAGATTTAATTATAATATGTAATCGTCACTTTCGACATCGTAATTTTTTTCGTCATCTAATAAAAGTTAAACATCTAGAGGTTTCCGAATTTATTTTGAACCGAATGATAAAACGCGGGGAGGGAGTGAAAGAATCTACAGTCCTGTTATAAAAAACAGCTCAAACCAGCGGCAGTGGTCTCCACAAAACTTTCCTGCATATTCTCTGAAGAAAATGCTATCCCAGAGAATACCTTGTGCAGCATTGGTGTACATTTGTTGCGAAATGTTTGCATTTAACGTGAATATAGCATTTTTATTGAATCTATCTCGTCATCCTTGGCGAGTTATTTGGCGACTAATCCCTGCTATACGGTTATAGTCTGCGTATTTACTATAGACGGTTCAAGTCTACCGCGTTACTGATATCAGACAACCAATAACGAGGTAGAAAATGTGACCTTGAACCGCCTACAGTAAATACAGATTATAATAGTATCCGACAATCGAATTTGTGTTTTAAACGCGTTTTTCCAAACCAACTAAAATCAAAATTTGATACAAAACTGCCCTTGTAGTCACAAATTCACTTACCGAATTTGATATATTTAAGTCATTGCGTCCTTGAATTACTGCGTTTACATGGTTCTAAAAGAACATGCCGAGAGTCAGTCATTTTGAATTTGGCTTAAAATTTGACAGGTGACTGCACTGTAGATGTTAAATCTGTGTATCGTATTTTATGTATCTAACTCTCTTCGTTTTGTAATTACTGTGCTAAATTACATTCGAACAGCCGGGCAGACAAATTTGCTCTGATGCTCAAAATTTGATAGAAATCTATAAGTATGGTGTAAAGACCGTGTACCAAATGTCACCCATTTAGATCAAAGTGTCTCTGGATTATCTTTATTACAGACAGATAGACAGACATTTTCCAAAAATATGTTTTTCGTCCTGAGGGAGCTAGCTCTAAAACGCGGAGAGTTATCAAAATCTGGGTTTCGAATTTTTTAATGATTGCTATACTTTCTCTATACTACATATAAAAAAAGTTTAAAAAATGTAAATTACAAATATTTTATTTTTGTATTAATTCAGATTTTGCATTTTCTGTTGCTTCCAGGGGGGGGGGGTAAATAGTAATAATAAAAAAGAAAAATTCTTTCCTTATTTTTATACTTTTATGGAACTCTTTTACTATGGGAGGGTTTAGAAAAAGAAACTAACAACAAAAAAGACTATCCTGCTATTTTTACAGTGGTCCCCGTCATGCCCAGCAGCTGCTTACGTGACTACCTCCTTCCTGTTTACGGAAGGTGCTGCTACAAGGGTCGTATAGGGGTGATAAAAGAAAGAGGGTCACACGTCGTGCGCCTTATTTTCTGATTCTACATGGGATGTGCAGGCCATAACATTGGTCTATGATTTGTTCTCCCTTTACGGGGGGATGTCAGGTTGGCTAGCCTCCTTATAGATCATGGTCGCTTCTCACATAAACGTTTTATTTTTTGTTGAAAAAGTACCAATTTGCGCAACGTGTCAAATCGATTTTAGTGTAAAACACATTTTAATTGAATGTCTTACTTTTAATTCTCATCGTCTCCGCTATTTTCATAAAGCGTCATTAACTTTGAAAGATTTGGTGTGTGTGCGATACCAAACGAATACTCATAATTTTTTAAAAATCATTTGCTTTTAAATTGCAATTAACTTTTTCGCAATTTTTTTCTGTTTTTGTCTCAATAAGTGAAATCATTTTAAATCATTGTTGTTGTTTTACTTATATTTTGAAATCAATGATTTGTTGTTCATTCTCAATATTCTAAAATTTTATTCCGTCTTATTTTATGCAATTTTTATATCGATTTTCATGCTTTGTTCCATTAAGTATGGTTTTATAATTTACTTTTACCTTTTGCTTGGCGCAGTATGGTCAAACATGGCTTTTACACCATTAAACCCCAGAAAAACCAACGTGAAAAAAAAAAAAAAAAACTGGAAACGACATTTAAATTTTTAGAGTATGATCTGGAAAATCTATTATAGATTATATGGTATATATTTCTTAAAATTATCAGTGATCATTAAGCCCATGATTTATTTTTCAGTAGGAATTATTCTATAGCTCTTGACAGTGAGTTAAAAGAAGTAGAAAGCTACAAACAATTCATTGGTCAACTACAAAATGTGTACCTTTGTGCTTTATTATCATGCTTTGAGATTCACAAACTAAAATAAGTTTTCTTTTAAGTTTAGTTTTTATTATAGAGAATATCAATAAATTGTGTTTAAACGGATTAAATTCTATATCTGTTTTCAGATGCGGAAGTCATGCGGAAATAAAGGGTCGAGTTAAAAAATGGTGGAGGAGAAATTTATATTTTATTTAGCAGTACTAGGAATTCTTATTATTACCAGAATTAGATGACGTAATAACCTGGAAAAATTAAATAAATTGCTTCAAGGCTTAATTTCCACTGTATATATGTATCAAGTTTGAAAGCTCTGGGACAGACAAGCTTTTCTTGTTTAGCATACACACACCTACCTTTAATATTAGTACAGGGTGTCCCGCAAGGTATGCAGCGTCTAATATTTATAGGTTCGGGTAGAACACATCAAAACGAGTATTTTGATGTATAACGTGGGGTCCTATAATGTAGCGTCATAGTCAAATTAAGGTGTGAAGCTAGTATCATGAAAAATACATGATAAAATGATAATTATTTTTCTTGATAGAAATATTCAATAGCTTTTCTCAATCAATTTATTTTATTTTTCTCTTCTATCAGAAATGGAAGATAAGTTAGATAATTGTGGAAGTTCAATATTTTATTATTATCATTTTTTCAATGCAATCATTTTCAGATACCACTTTTATTGCGATTACCAATTTGATTACTAGAAAAAAATATTTTGAGCAGATTAATAGTCTGATGCAATTTCAAATGCTAAATTATTTTTAAGGTTTATGAAGGTCATTTGTTGCAGTCTTTCATAACTAAATTGCATAAATTAATACTTTGCTAACTCAAATGTGGTTTATTGATGGGTTATTAAATCAAAATTTCAAAGACATCGAGTTACGTTCTTCTAAAACGCTAAGAAAATAAAAATGTGTGATTTTTATTATTTTATCAATTTTTTGCAAAATTCTTAATGGTTAAATAAAATTTGGGAATAATAAATATACTGTATAAAGTAAATATATATATATATATAAATAGATATATATTTGAGTTAATTATAAATAGTTAGTTGGATAATTGTTATTAAAACTAGCTGAAGTGGTCCCCCCAAAACTTTCTCGCGTACTCTCTAATAAACGTGCTATCCTAGTGAATGCCTTATATAGCACCGATGCACAATAATTACGAAATATTAACCTTTGTCGTGAATTAAGCATTTTAACTGTATCTATCGTGTCATCCATGGCGACTTATTTGGCGTTTAATCCCTGGCATGTGGTTAATTATATCCGACAATGGAATTTGTGTTTTAGAAGCGTTTCTCTCTCCTAGCACTCGTAGTCACAAAATCACATACCAAATTTGATATGCTAAAGGCTTCACATTTTTAAGTTATTGCGATTACATGTTTCTAAAAGTACAAACCGACAGACGATCAATCCATTCTTGGATTTGGATGAAAATTTGATAGTGTTTCTGCGCATCGAAATGTATCTATCTTGCTCTCTTCGTTTTAAACTTATCATATTGTTACGAACCTGTGATGCGGCTTCCCAGCATAGCTGGTTCCATAGGAGGTCACAGAGCTTGGCGACGAATTTGGCAACTTTGGCGCCAAAACAGATTATACATCGAGAATTTTCCCGATCCGTCGAGTAGGAACGGAGATACGCCTCGAACTTTCCTGATTGGTTGAGAGGCGTCTAGCCCCGCCTCCTGAGACCTATAAAAGGAAGCAGCCGTAGCTGCCGGGGAGTCGTGAACCGGAGCGGTGAATTGAGAAGAAGTCGGAAGCGGCAGAGCAGAGCAGAGGAGTGGTGAGTCGAGTGGTGAATTGAGAGTAGTCGGAAGCGACGCTGAAGAACTCGTCTTCCAGGGACTAGCGGAGCAGCGACGGTGTAGAGCTGCTGTGTATACTGTTGAATACTGCTGTGTGTACTGTTGTATGCTGCACGTCTCGGCTGAAGATAATCGTCTTCTGTGTTGTATATAGTTGTCGTCTTTGTGCTGTCCTGTGTGTCTTCGTGTAAATAAACGTCGTTGTTTCATTTTCTACTGCCGCCTGCTGATTGAGTATTCTTTACACCATACAACTCCCACTATCCAAACGAACCCGGTAATTTCGTAACAATATTATAATTATATTCGGACAGACAGACTTCCTCAGAACCAGTTTTACCCAAAATTTGATAGAAGCTTACAAATTTGGTATAAAGGATGGGTGCCAAATTTCATCCTTCTAGCTCAAAGTGTTTTTAGTTATCTTTGTAACAGAGACCTCCCGGGACGGAAATAAAATGAAGTTAGAAAATCGAAAGTCTCTTCACTGTCTTCGAAACTGCCTTCTGCTTCTAAAATTACGCTTATATATATATATATATATATATATATATATATATATATATATATATAATATGTAAATTTTGCTACTTAATGTGTGATAATTGTATTGGGAAACATTGCTAACAAGTTAAAAAAAGACTATCTAGACAGGTATCTTTTAATTTGAAAAAAAAAAAAAAAAAATGGTTTTGATGTTGCGATATCTATCTTGGTTATCCAGATAGCGTATTATACATTGTCAATATCTTTCCGATCTTCCCTGATGAACGATTTTTTTCCTATCCGTAATTTTAGTTATTTGAATACATCTTAATATATATAAATTACGTGTCACGTTGTTTGTCCGCGATGGACTCCTAAACTACTTAACCGATTTTAATCAAATTTGCACACCGTGTGCAGTTTGATCTAATTTAAAAGATAGGATAGCCCTTTTTTTGAATTTTTAATTAGAATTTTAATTATTAATTAAAAACTAACTTTCCCGCCAAAAAAATCTTTTCATTTTCCCCACCGCCAAATGAGTAAGGCTTCAGTTTTTTCCCCAACAGTCATGAGGCTAGGCTTAAGATTTTTCGGCTGATTATTTGAAACGATTCTATTTATTTTCTTAATGTTTGATGCATTTAAAATTAAACATTGTTAATGAATCGATCTTTCAGATTCATTCTTAAGTACTTTTGAATTAAAATAAAACAGAATGAAGGAAATTAAAAATTTCTAATCTGTATAGCGTTACCCCAACTGGCGTAGAAAAACTCACGCATGCGCATTGTGTTCTGATTGTTGACATGACAACCATTATCAACGGATGATTTAAATTATTTTTAGGTTAGTTGCATGTTTTTGTAATTAAATTGCATTTATGTTAGTTATATATTTTTTGTATACGCTTATAATTTTAAGTACATCGGTTTTTTAGTTTTTTTTAACCTGTTTTCAACCGATTATTTTAAACGATTCGTTTTATTTTCTTAGTGTTTGATGCATTTAAAATTAAACATTGTTAATTAATCGTTCTGATCATAATGAATCTGAGAATATTTTGTTTACAAATTCTTGAAATATTACATAAATTAGGAAAGATATTCTTTAGTGCCCATAAAGTTTAAATGCTCAGTGACTATTTTCAGTAATCATATTATAAAAAAAAATTTTTTGTTTCAGTAAAAAATATTATTATATTAATTGCAGATGAATTCTTTCCACTTTAATTTATAGTATAAATTAACTAACTAACAAGGAACTAACAGAAAATTAGAGAGATACATATTACGTTATGACTGAAGGCGTTGATAATATTATGAGAGAATTATATGACTATCAAAATTTGAAGTTTTAAAATATTTTGATGAAGAAGCTATTAAAGTAGGAATTGCATAAAATATTTAATTATTAAAATTTTAACGAACATTAAGATTGGCGAACCAGCTGGTCGCCAAAGGCGGCTAGTTATTTTATAATTCATTTCCTTTTCATATGTTTTTAAAAAATAAACTATTTTAAAATTCAAGGTTTACTTTTATTAAAGACTCTCTTGATCATATCAGCAGAAATTTAAATAAAATGTTCATTGCTATTTGCTTGAAAAGAACAACAGACAACCATGTAAATCTTTTATCCATTTGCCTTTGAAATGCATCTGATATTTCATTACGGTATATACTTATTTATTTTTGATGAATATTAGTTTTCCAGCATTTTCCTGCTTTTGTAAAATTGTAATAGCGAAGAATATTATTCCTAAAGAAAAGCATCGATAGCGATCGCCTCAAAACTTTCTCGCATGTTCTCTAATAAATTTGTTATGTCAGAGAATACCCTGTTGGCGAACCATAGTTACTAAATATTAACTTTTGGCGTGAATTTAGCATTTTTACTGAATTTATCGTGTTATCCTTGGCGAGTTATTTGGCGATAAATCTCTGGCATGCGTGAATACTATCCAAATGTCGAATTCGTGTTTCAGTGACGTTTTTCTCATCTGATTGTGTTCAGTCAGTGCATGACAATTCCATTAATGACGAAGCAGGAGTTGAAACTTTCATAGGTTTTATTTTCACACATATATGGACACAGACATTTCTAAGCTACCACACAAACACATCACAACACAAAAGACGGGAATGAGAGTATGTACATGTCGCCGCGTCGGCGTCTCGAATACACCTGGTTAGGGGAACAGAATTTCCCCTTTTCTCCACCGGAGGGAATCAAAACTCTAACAGATTGAAACATAAATTTGATAAAAAAATTACAATTGTAGTCACAAAATCCCGTACTAAATTTGATATATTTAAGTCATTTTTTTAAACTATTGCATTTAAATGTTTCTTAAAGATAGATAATCAAACTATTATTAGATTTGGCTCGAAATTTGACAGGTGGCTACACTATCGATGTGAAATCTGTGTACCATATCTTACCTATGTAGCTCTCTTCGTTTTGTAATTATCGTGTTAAGGGCTCAAAATTTGACAGAAATCTGCACATCTGGTAGAAAGATCGTATACCACATTTCAACCACCTAGCTCAAATCGTGTTTGAGTTATCTTCGTCACAGACAGACAGACGGTCATTTTCCAAAAATGTGTTTTTTGAACTCAAGGAGGTCGAAAATGTGAAGATTCTTCAAAATGTCGAGTTTTAAATTTTTCACTATTACTATCCTTTTTCTATACTTTTACTATACTATACTTTCTATACTTTTTCTGTATTTTTACTATACTATACTTCTATACTTTTACTATACTATACTTCTATACTTTTTCTATACTTTACTTCTATACTTTTTCTATACTATACTTTTACTATACTATACTTTTTCTATACTTTTACTTTACTATACTTACTGTACTTTTTCTATACTTTTACTATACTATACTTCTATACTTTTACTATATTATACTTACTATACTTTTACTATACTATATTTATTATACTTTTTCTATACTTTTACTATACTATACTTTTACTATACTATACTTTTTCTATACTTTTACTTTACTATACTTTTACTTTACTGTACTTACTATACTATACTTCTATACTTTTTCTATACTATACTTTTACTATACTATACTTTTTCTATACTTCTACTATACTTTTTCTGTACTTTTACTATACTATGCTATGCTTACTATACTTTTTCTACGTATACTACTTATACGAGAAAGTAAAAGCAAACACACAAAAAAACTCTGAAGTTGAGAAAGCACGTTAAAATTTCGGACTATCTCTGTCCCGCATTGGATAATCCAAGTTGTATAAATTTCCATTTCTATGAAATCAGAGTCTATTTTTAGAAGTTATTAATTCCTACCTTATGTTTCGCCTTAAATATCGTTAATTCCATAGCACAGATAAGGTTTATTGGCTCTGTTATATAAACTAATTTGAAGTGTCGTAGTAGAAGTGGTTCTAAAAGATCCATTATTACAAAAAGCACTTTTCTTTGAATACTGATGATTTTCTGTACTTGAAGTACAGTCCGAGTCCAGCAGGCAAATACAACATAAATGAGAATTCTTTCAAGTGCTCTCTTAAAACATTTTAAGAACTTTACTCGAGCTATTTTTAATTTATTAAAAATTTTGAGCTTTTTTTTGTTTAATTAAAATATGATATGCTTTCGGAGAAACCTGCGTTACCCAACGGCATTTATTTGTTGTTTAACTGTTTTAATCTGGAAAGTTCGTTGGCTTCTTCATATGGTAAAGTAATGTTTCCACGAATGCTTCTTTGAACATATTATTGTTTGCATCATAGACGATTAGTCTCGACTTTTTTTAGTTGGTTTACGGATTTCAAAGTTGTCTGGTAGTTTTGAGTTACAGTTAATTATCTTAACTATTGTATCCAGATGATTGATGTTTGACATTTAACTGTTGCTTCTTCTTGGGCTATATTTTTTTAAAAAACATTTTTGATACCTTCATTTATTTTGTCTGGATTTATTGTTTTAAGAAGAGTATTCTTAATTTCTCAGAGAATATGTTCTTATAATTAAATTTTATAAGGGAATGTTTGGATGAATTTTTCTTTTTTAATATTTGAATTCATTCGATTTTTTTTATTGACTTCTTGTACAGACATTGGTGCAGAGCTCAAGAGACATGTGAGTATGGTGACGTTTAAAAATATTGACTCATATGGAAATGGAGAACAACAGTTTGTTGAAAAAAAATCCTTAAATCAGTAGTTTCAATGTATCAAAGCACGCGATATAAACATTTTTAACCTCGTAATAAAAAAAGAGTGGTATCAATAATTTATTAAAATATTTTATGTAAAAATTAAAAAAAAATGTTTTATTTAAAATAGAAAAAAAAAAAATCACAAAAATTACTGTGGATTGTAATACTAAAGTTATAATTAACCAAAAAAAATCATAAATTATTTTTTTTCTATATTTCTTAAAACCAATCTCAAAAGATAATATGAAATAATTATATATATATGCATTTTCCAAAAATTTTACCTCTGTTTAACAGATTTCACTATGGTTAATAACTTTTATCTTAGAAATAAATATTAAAATGAAAATAAATGTTTGTAAAGACATTTATTAATAACATTCATATGATTAGAAAAAAACAATGATACCTCAGTAATTATATAATTTTACCCCATTTCTGTTAGTTAAATTTTGAAGAGCTAGTAATAAAGATACCCAGAACATTTCTTCGCTAGATCAATTCTACCCCTGCACAAAAAATAAATCACACTCGGTAACAAAAACGACCATAAATATTGACCGTTGTCGACACTAAATTAAACCGGCATTTTCCCCCGCCAAGAACTATAAACATTGGCGAACTTTTGGCGATGGCGGCGCTGGTGAACGCCTTTGTGACCTTCGCGTCTCTGTTATGAAGGGCCGCCGCAGTCGCCTCGTAAAAGATAACAAACCACCGATAGAATTCACACGGTGTCTACTTTCTAGGGGAAGAGCAACATCGCTTCCGTAAGATCGAACAGCCACATCTTGCTTTTCGTACTTCTCATTGTGTAAACACTGCAGCATTGCGGTAAAAACAATCCCAGTTTCACCATGTCAGTTGTCAAGTTTCTAACGAATCTAGTTTTATTGATATACTACATTTTAGAATCGGTGGTTCTAACATTCGTTCCGCGAAGTCTCCGATACAAAGATATTAAGGGACAAACCGTTTTGATCACAGGTGGTGGGAGCGGGATCGGCCGGCTGTTGGCAATCCGTTTCGCGAAGCGTGGGGCCCGGATTGTGGTGTGGGATCTGAACCTGAACGGGGCCCAGGAGACCGCGAAGCTGGTGAAGGATCAGGGAGGGGAGGCGTTCGCCTTCCACTGCGATGTGTCTCAGCCCCAAGCCGTGTACGATGCGGCGGCGAAAGTCAAACAGGAAGTTGGGAAAGTGGATATCCTGGTAAACAATGCGGGCATTGTCACTGGGAAAAGGTTCTTAGAGTGTCCTGATGAAAAAATCAAGAAGACATTCGAGGTCAATGCTTTGGCACATTTTTGGGTGAGTAATTCATGTATTATACATATTTTATTACTAACCTCCTTTAGTGACCAGTTAGTTTGCCAGATGTAATGCTCTTTAAAATCTTCAATTAATTATTTATATACTTTGATCTTTTAATAGCTTTTTCTGCAAAATATTTCTAAGCTACAAATTTCGATAGCCATATAACTCATTATAGAAGCCTTACGCTATTTTGGTTATAGTACTGTATATATATCTAATTTGTTATCAGCCATCTTAAGATTTAAATTTGAATTTGAAATGGAAGAAATAAAACTTCAAAAAAATATGAAAACTTTTTTGCTAAAATCAAACCAATTGTTTTAAAAATCTGATTACAGAAAATCGAATTCTTTCATAATGTAATCTTATGTGTGCCACAGAATAATAATTTTTATAATTGATGCAATATTTTGAAGAATTATTTAATAAGAATTTCTTTGATCCATCGTAAAATTCAGTTTTACCTTCAAAAAGATTTAAATGCAGTAAATAATATTTTATTTCAATGAATAAATGTACTCAATGTAATCAGTAGTCTAAATTTTATGCAGTCTTTTAATCCTATAATTTATTTAATAAAATTATCTTGACTATATAACATTTCAATGATCTGCGATTAAGCCTGACGCATTTAAAAAGCGTTGAATATAGTTATTTTAAGACAATCAACAGAGATAAAGAGATTTATTTTCTTTAACTCATATAAGCGAATTTTTTACTCTTAATAATATGAAGAAATATTTTTCAAAACGAGATAAATTTAAAGAAAATGAAGAAAAGTCATTTTGGTTCTTAGATCAAGCCAATATGATTATAATTAATGTGCTTAAATGGTATGGTTATAAATGGTTTAGAATGGTTATAAATGGTCTTAGATTAACTCAATATGATTAATTAATAATTAACTATCAAATCAAGACACCTCTTTTTTTAGTTTCAGATAAAACATTGAAATATCTAGGTTTTTGTTTCATTGCATAATTTGGTGAGACCTAATATTATTTTCATCATTCGATGTTTAACTTTGGGACGTATTTATCTTAGAATCAAAGCCAGATTAAGTCCTCTAGGGGCTCTAATCAAGTCTCGAGGGCATCGCTTCTTTTTTTTTTTTTTGCTTTCAAATTACCTGTACATATATATTTTTAAATCATATTATTTCTCTATATAATCAATTTTAAATAAAAAAATTTTACAACTATTAAATGCGGGTCCAGATTAGTTTAGCAATCAAATTAGTTTTATCAATTGACTTATTAAAAAATTCGATTCAATTCTAAAATAAATCATTAGGCCGGCGTCCTGGCATAGGGGAGCGCGTCTTCCCCGTGATCTGGGCGTCTTGGGTTTGAGTCCCGGTTCGGGCATGGTTGTTCTTCATCTGTTCTATCTGTGAGATTTGTGAATGTGCCCCCTTGTAAAAAGGGTTTGTGCAAGCGAATGTGACGCGTGAGTAGCTAAGACATACTCTTGGCCCTTTTTGGCGCTACTAAAACAAGAGACGCTCCCTTGGCTTAAAATCGCTGACTTCGTTAGCGAGCTTGTCCATGGCAATTGCCATTATAAACAACAGAAATCATAAACAACATATTATAACAACAGAAATCATAAGAAAAAAATTTTTTAAACAAAATCTAAATGTTGCATAATTATAGAATCGGACATTCTTTATTAATAATAAATTGGCAGATTTTTTTTAAAAAAATTTTAAGCAACATAACATAAAATTTGTAAAAGATACTAATTAAAAAATATTAGAATAATATTCTAACATTTAAACGATGATTCTAATTTGAATCAATCTGAGTGTAAGGTCATGTAAAATAAATGAAAGCATAAAATTAACATAGTCAGAAATACCGCAAATGGTGTATCGGAATTTTGGGGGGCCCTTAATACTGAGGACAGATGAATACTTTGCCTATTTAAAGATCCGAAACTTTTCAGTATGATATAATCTTATTATGTGAGCAAAGGTTATTATTGAGTTAATCCATGCATTATAATTTAATTTCATTAACTCAGTTAAGCGAATTTTTAATTTTTCATGTACGTAGTAGAAAGAAAGTATAGTAATTCTCAGAAAGTTCGAACTCGAAATTCATTCAACGTTTTAGACCCCCCTGCGTTCGAATGACACATTTTTTGGAAAATATTCGTCCATCTGTCTGTGAAAAAGATAACTCAAAAACGCTTTGAGCTAGACGGATGAAATTTGGTATATGGTCTTTGCACCAAATTTGCAGATTTCTCTCAAATTTTGTTTAGAGGAAGTCCGTCTGTTCAGCTGTTCGAATATAACTTAATACGATAACTACGAAACGTAGAGAACTAGATCGATAGAATTCGATACACAGATTTAACCATCTATAGTGTAAACAAGTACCAAATTTTGAGCCAAATCCAACAGCGTGTTGACTGTCTGTCGGTCTGCAGTTTCAGAAATAAGTAAACGCGATAATTAAAAAATGCAATGACTTAATTATATCAAATTTAATTCGTGAATTTGTGACTAGAAGTGCAGCTTTGTGTCCAATTATTGTTTCAATCGGTTGAGGACAAACGTATCTAAAGCACAAATTCGATTTTTGGATCTATTAACGCATGTCAGGGATTAATCGCCAAATAACTCGCCAAGGATGATACAATAGATTCAGTAAAAATACATATTCACGCCAAAAGTTAATATTTCTTAATTATTGTACGCCAAAGACTAGTGTTTTAAAGAGACCATTCCCACTGTTTTTTTTTCTGTTAAACATTTTTGTTACTGAAATACATATAAAAAATAAGAAGAAAGTCACTTTGCTTACCATTTAAAATAATTTGACGAATTAATAATTAACTATCAAAACAATACAATTGCTTTGGTTAGAGATAAAAAAAACATTGGCGCATTTGTTCATCAAATAATTTGATTAAAACTTACGCCTTCATTATTTTTTCCGATTAGGGTTGGCACTTTACAATTTCCGATTAATGATAAAAATTAATTTATAGAATCCTATTATCTGACCAAAGTGCTTATTATTAATGTTTTTTTGTGGCCTTTGAAGCTATAAAGAGATAGCAGTTTTAATCTGGAGTGATAAAATAACTATTCGCAAAATAAATAAATAAATAAATTAAAATTGTGAAATGGCGATAAGAATGCTTTTCACTCTCATAAACTGAGGCCTTATGAATCGTTTTTATCAATGTAAAAATAAGTTCTGATATGAAGTTTTTTAAAAAAAAAAAAGAAAGTTACAACTACCTTATTAAAAATCCCTTTCTAGATATATAAGTAGAAATTCAGAAATTGTTTAAGCATTTTAGAAGTCAAAATAACTGAATAGACTTTTTTGAGCTTTTGTTCACGAATATTATGAAGCGGAAAAAGATTTTAATTCAATTTCACGACAATTTACTAAGCAATTAATCATTTTATTAATGAAATATTACACTTTTATTTAAAGAAAAGATTATTTTATCTTTACAGTTACTATTTTAATAGAATGAAAATAGTTATAATTCTGGAAACTATAAATCTCTCGTCCTGATAAATGTTTGCTTTTATTTTCTCGTATACGAAGCATAGAGAAAGTATTGGAATCGTCAGAAAATTCGAACTAGACATTTTGATTAATTTCCATGTTTTAGAACTCCCTGAGTTTGAAAAACAAATTTTAAAAAATCTCCACTTGTCCGTTTGTGACAAAGATAACTCAAAAACACTCTGAGCTAGGCGGATGAAATTTGGTATACGGTCTTCAGATAAAATTTGTTGATTCATCCAAAGGAAGTCTGTCTGTCCCGCCGTTCGAATATAAGTTAACATAGTAATTTCAAAATGAAGAGACCGAGTTAGATAAAATTCGATACACAGATTTAACACCTGAAACACTGACACCTATCAAATTTTGACCCAAATTAAAAAAAAGGTTGATCATCTGCTGGTGTGTATTTTCATAAGCATGTAAACGCGATGACTCAAAAACGTAATGACATAAATATATTAAATCCGGTATGTGATTTTGTGATTACAAGCTTAGTTCTGCATCGAATTTTTGTTTCAATTTGTTGGAAAAAACGCGTCTAAAACACAAATTTGATTTTTGAATACTATTAATCTCATGCCAGAAATTAATTGTAATCAGTATTTGAAAAAAATTATTATAAATATATCTGCTTTTACCAATATTAACAAATAAATAAAAAAAATCTGCTTTTGTCAAAAATTTTTTTTATCGGTATTAAAATTACAGTTAAATATATTACTTTTGTCAGTATTTAACAAAATTACAATTCAATATCTGCGTTTATTATTATTAACAAAATAACAAATAAATAATTCGCCATTGATTCAGACATTTTAATGGTGCCAAATTCACCATAGACTCGCTAAACAATGAAATCTTTAAAAGAGCCGTATCATCATGAAGCGGTAATAAAAAATAAACGTTTTTTATGACGTAAAGGAACATTCATACCAACTATGATGAAACAGAACTGTACGTTTCATCGCGATTTCGCAATAAACAAATTTACTGACCAATTGATGAACTGTCGACTTGAAACGGGATCTCGCTTTCTTTTAGATATTGATATTTTAAATCATTTTATTTATTTGCCACAGAATTTCCATGCGCAATATTTAATAACATGTTTTATCATTTTCTAAAATAAATAATAAAATTTAATCGGCAATTTTTAAAAATCGTTTGCTACTTAGCATTTTTTCAAGGCTATCAGATTTAAAAATAGTTTGGCGAAACTAATATTCTCATTTCAATTCAAAATAATGCTGCAAACGATTTTTATTAGCTTTATTTTAATCCTGATATCATAATGTTTTTGAAAACTGCTATTGTTAACGTGTTCTTTAACATCGAATGATGAACGATTTTTTGACGTAAAAAGATAATCAGATTGAAATTAAGCGCGAATTTAATTTTCTTCCTGCTCAACCCTGATATATCAGTGGATAATCTGCATATTCAGGAAATAAGGAATACGTTATTTTCCTACTTTGTTCATAATATTTAAAAATTAAGGAAATTTTGTAATATGTCTATCATATTTCGGTACTTTTCCGTTAGCCGGGCGCAAAGGTCGCCAATTGTGAACCAAACGCGAATTTGGCGGAATTCTACAATATTTGGCGATTTTTCGCTTGCACCCGGCTAACGGAAAAGTACCCATATTTCCACATCTGCATGAATAGGTGCTTCAATTGCCAAACTTTTGGTATAGCTTTATTGCTATATACAGATGTTGCCTCTCTGAATTCGGCTGAATTATGTAATTATACAATGCGGATTCTATTATGAAAATCTATCATTTGAATCTCTCATTATCTATTTGACGATCTTTTCAGTAAAAGTTTAATTATCATATTCTACGGAGAAAAAAAAAATGAGCGAACGTATTTTCAAGAAGCTACCTTTTTAAAATTAAGTATTGATTATTAATTATTAACATAATCTTTTTACTTACTAGTAAATATAAGGTTACTAACCCCCCCCCCCGAAATTCAGACAAATCAGACATTTTTTAAGTCAGAATAAAGAGTTAAAATTTGGAACAATTTCATATTATCCAGGTTCTTTTGTAACTTTAGAACACATCAAATTTGAAATTATGTTTACTATAAAAGGATGAAAACTCCTGATAAAAGGATTTTCAAATATTTATTTTTTTAGAAAGGAAAAACAATATCTGAAGTTGAAATAATTGTTAGTTTATTTTAAGTTAAATATTCTTTTCTTTTTAATGTATCTCCAATACAATTTAAGTAAATTGTAATTAAATAAGTTAAACGCTATAATATAATAACATTTCTGACTATTTAAATTTCTTTTTTAAAAGTCAGTGATGACAATTTGAGATACTGAACTTGAATAAAAAAAAAAAACACCTATGATGGAGGTCTTTTTTTTTTTTTTAGTTGCTCAGTTTGGATTTATTCCATTTACAAGTGAATGTTTGGATTGACCTTTCATCTCTGCGATAATTTTCCGAGTAATCATACTTTGATTCTTCGTAAACAATTGCTAAAATAACAGCGCCATCAAAAACCGCATCAATTAACGCAATTTATCTTTTTTATTTTTTAAATTCATTTTTAGATCATTCTAAATTGAGGGATCTGTAATGTTTTATTTCTTTACTTGAATCTTGGAGAAAGACCAATTAAGATAGATTCCTTATTGAGAAATTTCAACGAATTCCTGATTTTTTTGTTGACATCGGTGCCATGGCAACCACAGACAAATGAATTCTGCAGATAAGCCACTGAGTAACCGAAAAAATATACAAATCAACCCGAAAAAAATATACATAAAAATTATTTTTATTCAGTAGGAGGTATATACATACAATTTTGATTTAAGTAATAGTAGATAATAGATTTATTACTAATAGATAGATTTATATATTAAATAGTAATAATAGATCTTGTCTATAAAATACATTTTTCACTTTTCCTCTTAGGAAATTTATGAAAAGAAAATTTTAAACGATCGTCAGAAAAATTCGAATTAACGAATCTCACGTTTTAACCCTCCCTGAATTTGAAAAACACAAGCTTACATGATAAATACAAAACAAAATACAAATAAAATTTAGTATACAGATTTAACATCTGTAGTGTAAACATTCGTCAAAATTGAGCCAAAACCAAACAAACGTTTGATTGTCTGTCAGTCTGTGCTTTCAAAAACGTTATGACTTAAATATATCATATTTGGTAAGGGATTTTGTGACTATAAGTGCAACTTTCTGTCAAATCTTTGTTTCAGTCACTTGAGAAAAACGTTCTAAAGCACAAATTCGATTTTCGGATACCATTAACAGCATGCTAGGGATTATTCGCCAAATAATTCGCCAAGGATCTCATGATCGATGATTCAGTGAGTGTTAAATTTACGCCAAAAGTTAATATTTCGTAACTATTGTACGTTAATGCCGTTCAAGGTTTTCTCTAGCATGACGATTAGAGAGTAAGGGAGAAAATTTCCCGCTGGTTGAACATCGTGTTTACGTGCTTGTGAAAGTACAAACGATCAACCCCAAGATTGATTTGGCTCCAAATTTGGTACAGATCTATACTTTAGATGTTAAATCTGTGTACCAAATTTTATCCATTTAACTCTTTTCGTTTTTTTTTATTATTGTACTAGCAGATATTTGGACAGCCGGATACACACGGTTTCACTGAATGGATTTCGTTTAAAATTTGACAGAAATCTAAAAATGTAGTATGACATCTGTGTAGCAAATTTCACCAGTCTAGCTCAAAGCGTTTTGTGTTACTGTGCTTAAAAATATGATTCCGGAAATGTGCTGTTTGGACTTAGGAAAGTCTGAAGCATTGAGATCTCATTTGAGTCTCGAGTTCAACTTTTTTCATGATTACAATTGCTTTCTCTTTGTTCACTTTATTTACGAGAAAGTAAAAGCAGTAAAGTATTATAGTACACTAAGCGAATTCGCTGTCTGCTTTCTTTTGTTCACCACTCCCGATGTTGTCTGATACTGTACACGATATTTGTTAGTCCCAGTTAGCATGTTTTTAAAGTCCACTGGCCATTCGATAAATGTTGAAAGCTTAATCTTTCCATGATGAGAACATACATTTTCCGATCGACCTACTTCCGATTCAAAACTCAAAGCCCCACAGTGACAAAATTCTTTGCTTATATTTCCAAAATCTAAACTTTGAATTTATTTTCTCGATTTGCCATCAACTTAGCAGATTCACAATCAGCTTTTTTTTTTTTTTTTTTTTTTTTTTCAAATTGCCAGATTCTCGCTTGACCTTTCTTCGCACTTTTTTCTTCATCCGATATAGCTAGCCGTCCCATTACTACTTTTAAAATATCAAGGATTAATACATTTATTGCTTTGGTATTCAGACGATTGCTAAACAAGAGACAAAAAAGTTCCGTTACTCGAAAAAGATAAACAAACCGGAAAGCTATTGATTAGTGTTGCCACAAACGGTATGTTTAAAAGTAGAATTAACAAATAATATTATTTTAAACTCATTTGCTGTTAATTTGGTGTCACTTAAAGCTGTGCTTTTCTTTTTTTCACCATTTCACCGAAGTAAATAAATACTTACTACGACGTAATAATAATTTTCTCTAGATATTTCAAACAATACTGGGTAAACAAACCTCAAATGTCATGGATCATGTGACTCGCTATCTACCAATCATAAAGCAGTAAAACGCAATGTCTACATAATTTTTTTATATAATAGATAGAAACAAGCAACGATTTTTTCCGGAATATTGGTTGAGATAATATCAATTAAATCTCTTATACATAACTTGTTGTTTATGATGTCTTTAACAAAGTATTTTTAAGAATCGTGACAGACATTAAAACCTCAGTATTTTAATAGTTTTCCATTTCTTTATTTTGAACACGAACCTTTTTAATCGAGCCTAGTCCCGTGACATTATAATACCATCAAAAACTTAGGTGTTTGGATAATATATTTCAAAATGAATGTTGTCCCATATGTTATTCTTATTTCACCTTCTGATTTCTTATGTAAATTGCTTCGATTCTAAATAGAATTTTTCTTTAGCTTGTACAATGGGGTAAAAAAAAATCACACAATTTAATATTTGAGGGCAGTTAAAGTACGATTAGAATTTTATTGTAATTTATAACCCATTGCTAAAAACGTTTAAAAAATATATATAATAGAAAATCGTCAAAATTGAGGGGAAAAAACTGCAGGACAATTAAACTGGTATAATAATGTTATCGCGTAAAAATACTGATGTCTCGCTTACTTTTTAATAAAACAAATTCTAATTAAGTATTTAAAAAATCCAACACTCCGATGTGTGTATTTGAATTCTTGCACTTTTGCCAAATTTTGTAACTGGGTCAGATGGTCTATCCAGTGCCTACACAGAGGGAGGGAAAGAGAGATGCCGGCACGTGCACACGCACACATTCTTTTTTATTGTTAATAGAGATTAGTCAGTTCACTAAAGTAGATAAGATTGAAATTTAGAACGGATGAAATTCTGACTTGATTTAAATGCTTCAAAGATATTTTTTTCTGTATTCAAATAGGAATGATATGAGCACCAATGGAAATAAATGCACTAAAACCATTTAGTTATAATTTTTATTCTGAAACTATTTTGCATTCCTGCAATTGACCTAGTTAGATTTTAGTAATTTTGTTGTAATTTTTCCATGACGACATAGTGATTAATCTCCGACATTTTTAAATACTCTTTTCCGTGAGGCGGGAATTATTTGTAATTCAGCAGTCTTTTTTATTATTCCGTCGTTTCGAAAGCTTATTATCTGAAATGACTCCGCTCTATTTCGTTACTCTCTGCTTCACTTTTTGTTTACTTTCTCCCGCGATGAGTTTACAATCTCCCCCCTCTCCTCCTACCTGTCTCTTACTCTTCTTTCTGTAGTCGCCAGATTTGGCGCGTTTTCCACTAATGTGAATTAAAAATTGGAAGAATATCGTGATTCTGATACAGAATTTATACATTTTTTTTAAATCATATACAATGCAAAGAAAGAAAAGTAACTTAATTATCAATAGATTCGAGTTTGAGATGTTGTTGAATTTTCATTTTTTAGACCTGGATCTCTTTATATTAAGCTAAAGGGATGAAATTTGGTAAGTGGTCCTAACGCTTAATATGGAGATTTTGATCAAATTTTGGATGTTTAAGGGAAGTAGTATATTCGCGTGCTTATAGACATTTTAGGTTAATGATGCCAAAGATCTAGATAGATGGTGCATCATTTCTATCATTAGAAATGCAGATGTGTTTTAAATTTTGGATTAATCTCATTAATGAGATAACCAAGTGTGAATTTGATAATTCAAAAATGCAACGATCGAAATAAATGAAATTTTTTTTATGTGATGATTCAAATTGTAGATTTTTATTAAAATTTAGATGTTCTGATCGAAAACAAAATGCCCAAAATTCATACTGGGTTTTCACATTATTTTGGAAAATATTAAACGCAGAATATTGCGTCACTATGAGTGGAAAACAGATAGGAGATACTCCCGCTTGCGCTATTTATTTAATAAAATTTATAAAAAAAATTTTTTTTAAAGTTTGGAGAGTAAAAGAAGCCTCTCGAGATTTGCCTTGCCCTATAAGGCATAATTCGACCCTGTATCGTGGTGTTGACTGAATTGCCTACAAGTGCCTAAATGGTGCTAATCTTAATGTGCATGCACATTTTTCTTCTTTTTTCTTATATCATACTAGCCACCTTTGGCGACCAGCCGGTTCGCCAATATTAATGCTCGTTAAAATTTTAATAATTAAATATTTTATGTAATTCCTAATTTAATTGCTTCTTCATTAAAATATTTTAAAACTTCAAATTTCAATTCATTCATAATATTATAAATGCCTTCAGTTATAACGTAGTCTGGATCTAATTTTCTGTTAGCTCCCGTAGAATTTATGCTTTAAATTAAAGTGGAAATGATTAATCTGCAATTAATATAATAATATTTTTTTACTGAAACAAAGCTTTTTTTTTTTTTTTTTTTTTTTTGTAATATGATTACTGAAAACAGAGTCACTGAGCATTTAAACCTTATGGGCACTAAAGAATATCTTTCTTAATTTATGTAATATCTCAAGAATTTGTCAACAAAATTTTTTCAGATTCATCATGAGCAGGTCTATTAATTAACACTGTTTAATTTTAAATGCATCAAACACTAAGAAAATAAACATAATCGTTTAAAATAATCGGTCGAAAACAGGTTAAAAAAAATTACTTAAAAAACGATGAACTTAAACTAACATAAATACAATTTGATTTCAAAAGCATACAACTAACCTAAAAATAATTCCGCTTCCATTGAAAATAGATGTAAACAATCAGAACACAATGCGCATGCGTGCATTTTCAACGCCAGTTACGGTAACGCAAATGCGTGAATTTTTCTACGCCAGTTGGGGTAACGCTATGCAGATTATACATTTTTAATTTCCTTTATTCTGTTTTATTTTAATTCAAAAGTACTTCAGAATGAATCTGAAACATGGATTAATTAACAATGTTTAATTTTAAATGCATAAAACATTAAGAAAATAAACAGAATCCTTTGGCCGAATCGGCCGAAAAATGTTAAGCCTAAGCCTCATTAGCGTGGGGAAAAAGTGCTGAAGCCTTACTCATTTGGTGGTGGGGAAATGAATAGATTTTTTTGGCGGGAAAGTTAGTTTTTAATTAATAATTAAAATTTCAAAAAAAGGGACCCCAGGTGCACATTCCCGATCTCCAAGGTATACACGTACCAAATTTGGTAGCTGTAGGTCAAATGGTCTGTCCTGTGGAACGCCAACACACACACACACACACACACACATTGAGCTTTATATAAGTATAGATATAGCGCATTGTCACATTTTTAGAAACACATTTTATATACAGAAAGGAGAAAAAAAGGGGGGGGGGGAAGGCACCCTTATTTTACCCAATTAAATATTTTTATCATCTTATTTAATATTATTAAAACTTCTTTATTATTTTCATCACTAAATAATTAATTTTATGTTGTCAAGATAACTGACAAAAGAATTCTGTGAATTATCAATTAATATATCTAATGAAAATCGGGGGCATCATTTTCACTAATGCAAGATTTTAGTTCTATTTTAATTTTAGGGATATGTGACACGCGAAGGATAGAACCTGGGACCTTGTGGTTAGCAGTCCAGTAACTAAACCATTTTACCAAAACGATCGTTCGGGTAGAAAAGTTGTTAACTGGCTTATATGCTATTCACCACAGTATCATAAAAACGTAATCTCTAAATCTTTCAAATATCAGAAATAGTGGGCAGAAAATTGCCTTCATTCAAATGTAAATGATGTCAGTGGAATTTAAATAATGGTTTTCAAGATAAATTGGTGATCTGCGAGATGGCAGTACCAGTGAACGCATGACTTTAACATTTTAATTCTTTCATTTTTAAACACTGACACAAATTTATATTACCTTCGTTAATTAAACGAGAACAATTATTAAAAGAATTAGTTATTGTTCTTTAATAGCCGTTTTTAGAGACTAACCGGTTTAAAGAATATTAGATGCATTTATTTTCAATTAAATTTCTTATGCATAATTCATGAATCTTTAAACTAAGTATTTTTAAGCTTCAAATTGCAATATACAGCAAAGTCGTGTTATTTTAATAGCCTTGAACATGTTTTGTTTACTATGTACATGGACCATTCTAATAAAATCAAGTTCCGAACGCCATATTGCTATTAAAAAATTAACTGTTCGAATAGACTATCTTCGAATACCACATTGTTTTTTGCTTTGCTGCAATTTTATTTTCTTCTTCTTCATGTGAACAGCCCAATTAATAAACAAAACTTTCTTGAACTTCCAACCATGAAAAAAAATAAGCAGTTAATTATTTGATGGAATAATAAAAAACATTTGAATTTCGTAGCAATAATGAAAAACTTTGTTAAAACTTATACAGAAAAAAATATATATATTTTTAAATTTCAAATAACTGAAAAAAATTGCACAACTAAATCGATATAATTCAAAAAAAGTTTTGAGTTTTAAAAATAATTTTTGCGCAATAATTTTATGAAACTAAACACTCAAAATGAGAAAATCTCGTTTCATTTTTAATTAATTAAAAATTTAAAAATTTGCTCCAATGCGCATATTTTCTTCATAAGTATGTTTATGTTTAGTTTGGGAATTCTTCTGTGGATTAGTCTGATCAGTAGAGTACCAACACATTCATGCATACATGCAGAAATATGTACTTTTAGTAAAGGTAGTGCCTTTATTAATATTATTTTAGTGCCTTTATTTATTATTTAGTGGCTCTATTAATATTATTTTAGTGCCTTTATTTATTATTTAGTGCCTTTATTAATATTATTTTAGTGCCTTTATTAATATTATTTTAGTGTCTTTATTTATTATTTAGTACCTTTATTTATTATTTAGTACCTTTATTTATTATTTAGTGCCTTTATTAATATTATTTGTGACGAGTTTCAGATCTCCACGAGTCTGTAAAACACATTTTTGAAATTATCTTTGTCTATCTGTAAACTCTTTTATTCAAAGACTTTGAGCTACATGGGTGAAATATGGTATATGGTCTGTTGTCCAAACTTGAAGATTTCTTTTAAAATTTAAACGAATTCCCAAGTCTGCCTGTTTAGCTGTTTAAATATTGATGATGCTGTCATGTCCACGTTACCACGGAAAGGGGGTGCAGTAGCTTCTGAGGGTAAAGACCCCTAAGAACCCAAGGGCAGAAGTATGACTTCGAGCTCATATGAAGATGAAACTCACACATTCGCTTGTACAACCCCTTTTTACAGAGGGGGAGGGGGGGCACATTCACACACCTCACAGATAGAACACAGATGAAGAACAACCATGCCCGATCCGGGATTCGAGCCCGAGACGCCTAGATCACGGGGAAGATGCGCTATCCCTATGCAAGGTCGCCGGCTGTTTAAATATTAGGTAATACAATAACTACGAACCGAAGAGAGTTCGAAATATGAAATTCGGTATAACATTTAAATTTAACATCTTAAATTTAGATATGTATCAGATTTGAATGACTTCATCAAAGGGCTGATTGTCTGTCCATATGTACTTTCACAAGTATATAAACGTGGTTGCTCAAAAACGGATTGCCTTACACATATTAATTCTGGTGTTTAACTTTGTGATTAAAGTTGTAGTTCTGTGTAAAATTTTGCTCTTAATTAGTCGAAAAACGGAGATCAAATACGCATTCGGTTTTTTAATGCCAATATCAGCGTTTAATCGCCAAAAAAAAAATCGACTCTAATAGGTTTTTTCGTAATTATTGTTCGACAATGGCATAAGGTAAATCCCACGCAAGTACATTTATTCGAGAGTTTGCGAGAAAGTTTCGATAAGACCACTCCTCCTGCGGGTTTAAAATTGACAACGCTATATAAAAGTCTAAAATTTTTCTTATCTGAAAATTTATTTTTTGACTTGACATAACGGTGAATTAAATAATTAATTACTTTCAAATGTGGAAAGAAAACAATCTAATTAAAAATTACTTATTATACTTTCAAGGATATTATTCACATATCTGATATAATTTTTATCACATTTTTTTAAATGGCGAAATGTAACCGTTGAGATAAATCTTTCCGCTGCTATAAATTATTTTATCAGATCATCCTCTTTTTAACGGTCTTTTTTTTTTCTTTTCTTTGTAATCTTTTTGATAGCTATTTTAATTTTATTTGATGTCTGTCAATTGAAAACAATTTCTTGCCACATATATCGTTTGCACAATAATTTGTTTGATAAACTGTGAATGAAATGGGGTTTTTGTGTTTTTAATCGTCTCTTTTGTCTATAAAATGTGTCATGCAGATAAAAAGATTTGTATTTTACATTTTAATGGCATTTGCATTTTCGTTTATCCAGAAAAATCATATTCAAATCTATCATTTTACATTTTGATATTATTAGATTTTCGTTAAGTGACAACACGTGTAGATTTTTTTTTTTTTTTAAATAGAGCATCTTTTTCTGGCTTAGATAAATAAGGTTTCATTGCATCTGACACTATCGAATTTATTTTTCTTTCTCTCGTATATTTATCATTTTTAGAGGAAATATTGGCGAGAGATAATTTTTTTTCGAAAAACGCATTGTGGAGATAATTTCTTTCCAGAAATCGATTGCAGTATTTATTCTTATTTCCCACTATAGAGAAGTATTTTTTGAAAACTTTTATATTATATATATATATAAAATTAATGCTGCACATACTCTGCAAAACTGCTTTAGTCAGCAGGTTCTCACGCTTCGAGTGAAGGAATAAAAATCCGTAATGCTTAGCAAATTGTTTTAAAGATACCTAAGTTTCCCTTACCTAAAACGACAAGTGTCAAAGAAATACCTATCAGAATCTCATTGTATAAAATCACTGAAGGGAAACATTTTGATCTCTTCTGCTGTTGTGTCACCATGTAGATTGACGCATTTTTTACCGCTTTTTATTAGTACAAATTATGCTTTCCAGGATGAAATAAATTGATGTATTAAAATTTCAGGGGTTTTTTTTCTATTTGGCCACACATCTGCTAATATTATATATATATATATATATATATATATATATATATATATATATATATATATATAGGGTCTGTAAAACATTCAAGAAGTAGGCGTGGAGTTATTTAACAGTTTTTATTCTTCTTAAATTTAAGCAGATTGTCTAATGTTTATTTTTTGTTAAGATTAAAAAAAAAATGTTAGGATTTTCTAAATCTATGACGAGCGCAGCACAGTAAACTGACTAGGAAGGTAAAAACTGGATAAAAGTAACCGTGAAAAAGAATTTTGAACTTGCATAGTTACAGAAAGGAATTTGCCGATACAGCGTTTTGGTTTCGTGGGAACATAATAGGTTATGCGGAAGCTGAAGTTGCAATGAAGTTGTAGTTCAAGTGATTAAGGAATTAATTTTAGAACCTACATACATTAGAAATACATATATGTAATAACTAGTCAATCTGATACCTGGTTTCGTTATAATAATTATTTCAGATTTCCATCTATTTCCTTTCACACTTCTATAATATAGGAGTTTTTGTTTAGTTTCGGCATACCCGGAATGAATCGAGAATGCATTTTGAACCTCGATAGGATACAAATTTTGATATAAATCTGTAAGTGCAGTTTAAGAACCATAAACAATCTTTTTTCTAGCTTTCTGCGTGTTTTAGTTATCGCGTTCATTCAAATACACAGGAATACAAACATTCAAATTATTGAAATTTGGTCCAAAATTTAACACATTTAATGTCTACAATGTTTGCTATTAAAATCATATGCCAAATTTCATTCAGCTTGCATGTCGTGTTCTTGAATTGTCTTATTCACTTACAAATGAATGAACGATCAGAACACCTTTTTGACTTCCATCTTTAAAATAATTTAAACTCTTGCTTCATTCAAAAAAATAATAATAAATAAATCGTCTGCGTTTTTAGAATGTTGCCAGTAGAAAAAAAAGAGAAATAAACGATGAAAACGATTAAAATGCTAAATGCTGAAAAACGATTATTGCTAAACGATTAAAATTAAATCTTACGTTTTGGAAAATAGAATTATTTAAAAATTACCTTGAAATAAATATTTTGCTCAGATTTTAATTATATTCAAATACAGAATAAATATAAAATTGAATGGCGATGGAAAGCTGTAACTGTGTTTTTATTTTGTGTGTAATTGAAAGCTAAGTTAAGGCTATCATAATTTCCGGATAATGTTTTGACAGTCGCCGTTGTTTCTAAATAAGTTGATTTAAAATAATTCAGCGGATGTTCGTACTATTTCCTTCTGCGGGAAATTACATTAGAGATTGGTGCTTCTATTTACTTTATCGTTTCCCAATCCTTTTACACTGCTTTAAATAAAAGTGTTGACTTCGGTAGAAATTTTTTAATTCAACTTATGCTTTAAGTTATGCTTCTAAACTAGAGTCACTGGTATATAATTCAAATTTGAATAAGTTTTTTTAAGCTTTAAAGTGGCAACAGTCAACTGTGAAGAATTGTTATTCTATTTAGACGACTCTTAATATGATAAATGGAACATAAATCTGTTTTTCTTTTCTTTTGTGCTCTTCAATTTGACGCTGGCTGCCATTATCTCTGAAAATCTGAAAAAAAAAAAAAAAAAAAAACCTTTTTTAACTGTCTAAAATTTAATTGAATCACATTTTTTAATTAATTTTATTATTCTGTGTTTAAATTAGCTCTACATTTTAAGGAGCAAATTTTAATAACCTGACATTTCATCTCATGTCATTTTTAAGAAATTTGATTTCAACATCTAGCTTCAAAATTTAAAAAAAAAAAAAAAAAAAACTTAAGAATGACTTTAAATTATTAAAAATTATTGCTAATATAACCTAAATATCTTTAACTATTAGATCGACCGTTTTTTTAAAATTATAAAGCAGTATTTTATTTTAGAATACAAAAAGCAATATTAAACTTGCAAAAAGTAATTAAATTGTTGTTAGGATAATTTTACCAAAGGGTACTTGATTTCAATTTCAGAACTCGAGTACATGTCTCTTGTAATTTGAATAAAAACTCAAAATTATTCTAAAAATACCGCAAAGATATTTCGAGCCTCCGCCCCAAAGTTATGAGACCCCTAGATATTTGCCTCTTGAATTATCCGACACTGACTAGAAAATTTAATCAAACCTTCGATGTGAGCAGTGTCGTATTTCTAACTGCATAGGAAGGACCACAAGGTTAAAAGGGGCCCGCAGGATGCGTTAGTTAAAAGATTTTATTTTCCCAGTTGCCAAATCAATAAGTTTGTGAAAAATGTGAATTCAATAAATTATAAAATATTGGAATAATATTACTTTATCAAGTGTAATTAGTCAGACTTCCATAATGTATTCAATTGGTTATTAAAACATTTAAAAAACATAACGTTTGCTTCAATAATATTCAGTACAAATGTGGATACTGGGCACCCTGGAATCATAAAAAATAAATAAAATCAAAGACATTTTTATAATAAATTTAACAAAATAAAAAGAAAACCGGAAGTAGTCTCCTCATACTTTCTAATATAGATGTTATCCCAAAAAACGCTTTGCATGGCATTAGCAGACAGCATTTACGAAATATTAATCTTTGGCATGAATTGAGCATTTTTATTGAATCCATCGTGTGTTATTAGGCTATTAATTTCTGACATGTGGTTAACATTATCCAAAAATAGAAGTTGCGTTTTAGACGTGTTTTCCCCGACCAATTGATATAAAAATTTGACATAAAACTACACTTGTAATCACACAATTGCACATCGAATTTGATATTGTTACGAAATTTCTGGGGGTTCGTTTGGATAGTGGGAGTTATATGGTGTGGAGAACACTCAATCAGCAGGCGGCAGTAGAAAATGAAACAACGACGTTTATTTACACGAAGACACACAGGACAGCACAAAGACGACAGCTATATACAGCACAGAAGACGATTATCTTCAGCCGAGACGTGCAACATACAACAGCATACACAACAGCTCTACTCCGTCGCTGCTCCGCTAGTCCCTGGAAGACGAGTTCTTCACCGTCGCTTCCGACTACTCTTCGACTCCACTGGTCCACGACTCAATTCACCACTGGTCCACTCTACTCTGCTCCGCTCCGCTCTGCTCTGTCGCTTCCGACTTCTCCTCAATTCACCGCTGCCCGGCAGCTGCGGGTGCTTCCTTTTATAGGTCTCAGGAGGCGGGGCTAGAAGTCTCTCAGCCAATCAGGAACGTTCGAGGCGTAACTCCGTCCCTACTGGACGGATCGGGGAAATTCTCGATGTTTCGGGTATAATCTATTTTGGCGCCAAAGTCGCCAAATGGTCGCCAAGTTTGTCGCCATGCTCTGGGATCTCCTATGGAACCCCCTATGCTGGGAAGCCGCCTCACTGATTCGTAACAATATATTTAAGTCACTGTAACTTTGAGCTATCGCGCTTACGTGTTTCTAAAAGTACAGACCGACGGTCAGTACCTTGCTGGATTTTGCTCAACATTTGATAGTTGTTAAACCCTTTGCCTACAGCGGGCGTATATATACGTCTCCTTAAGTCAATGTGTTAACTGCTCCTGGCATATATATACGTCTCGCAACTATATACGTATATATACGTGGCACTGGGGACCGAATCTCGCAAGTTATCATCGGCAGGTAAGGGGTTAATTCGGTAAATGGAATCTTATCTATCTAGCTCTCTTCGTTTTGTAGTTATCGATTTGAATGGATATTGTTGAAAATATGATAGAAATCTACAAATTTAGTATAAAGATCGTGTATAAAATTTAATGCATCTAGATCAAAGCCTTTTTGAATAATTTTTGTCAGAGACAGACGGACATTTTCCAAAAAATGTATTTTTCGAACCCAGGGAGATCTAAAATATGGAGTTCCTTAAAATATCGAATTCGAATTTTTTGGCAATTAATACTATTTTGTGCGAAAAAGTAAAAATTAGTTTGACATAAATAATTAATATTATAAAATATAAAATTAAATTGTTCAGATTATTAAAAGATTATGCACACAGCTTAGGACCGCAAAATAACTAAATCAGCCACTGGATGTGAGCTTTTTCTCCCTCTTATATTCCTCACTCAGACTTAAAGATTTAACCACGTGTGATTATTAGTTTAATATTGTACGACGCAATGGCACGGCCTTGAAAAGAACAGTTACGGAGGTCAAATGGAGTTCAGTTCCAATGTCTTCCGCGTTTTCTGCTCTACTCATGCATGCCCTTTCATTGCCCAATCCGGGCCCCATCTTGGCGTCACTCATGCGATCATTCGCTGGGTTTTAAAACCTAGTTCTTGTAATAATTGAAAGCCATATTTGTTTGGCGTAAAAATAAAACTTAAAAAATTGTTTGAATGAAAGCTGAAATATTTCCCTTACATAATCTTCATTCATGAAATGCAAAATGTTGTACGCATTAAGTCATTTCTGGCGCGTTTCTTTTTGTTATTAGTAAAATGTCTTCCAATATTTTTTGGAAAGAGAAACAATTATGTTGTACATTTATTTGTATGATTTACTGGGTAACGATTTTTCAGTTTTTGGTGATTTTCAACACACATTACACAATTTAACGAAAAAAAATATTGCTTTTCTTTTCTTTTTTAACTGAGCAATTAAAAAAATTTCTTCTATCTTAAAATGAGTTCTTTTAATTAATTTTTAGAAATAAAATTTGTACAGTATTATTTCCTGTCAACTGCATTTTGCTGCAAACTCGGGAAAAAAATAAAGAAATAAAGTTCAGTCTCTTGAGAGCTTCACTTATTAATCACTTGATGCAGATATGATTGTTACGTAAGCATGTTGCCCGGCCTCTCTTTTGTAACGCCCTCTAGCGGTATATGTAAAAAAACCATCAGTCTTTGTAACATCATTGACGTAGCAGCACGCCGAAAAGCAAAGCTCAAAGAAACTCCCGAAAACGGAGAAACAATAAAATCCTTAAAAAACTAAAAAAGGTCCGTCATTATTGTAGAACTTCTCCACTGTTACACCTAATATCATATCTATTAAATTGCTTTTTCTATTTTAGTTTCGTTATCTTACAGAATGAATGCAATTGCTATCATCAGACTTGCCTACTTATCACTAAATACTGATTTTAATACTGAATAAACAAGTTTCATTTTATCAGTGGACTACTCGAAACAATCCATTTGCATGTCTGGAAGATATTATGGAGAGATAAATGACAACATCAATACTGATAAAAAAAGATAACTCTGATAAAAGGCCGAGGAAGTGATCTTCCCAAAACTTTCAGTTACATTCGCTCATACAGGTGTTATCTCAGAGATCGCCTTGCATAGAATTGGCTTACAATGGTTGCGAAATATTAGCCTCTGACGTGAATTTAGCATTTTTACTGAATCCATCATGTCGTCTTAGGTAAATAATTCGGCGATTAATCCCTGGCATACGTTTAATAACATCAGAAAATCGAATATGAGTTTTTCTAACGTGCGTGAAACAAACATTTGATGCAGAACTGCAAGTCACAAAATGACGTACTAAATTTGACATATTTCAGCCTTTGAGTTATAAATTTACTTGTTTCTAGAAGTACAGATCGGAAGACGATCAGTACTGGTTGGATTTGGCTCAAAATTTGATAGGTGTTCATGCTACAGATGTTAAATCTATGAATCGAATTTCATATCTATCCAGCTCTCTTTGTTTTGTCGCTATCATGCGAAATTACATTAAAACAAGCGGAAAGACAGATTTCCTCTAAGCTGGAATTTGCTCAAAATTTGATAGAAATTTATAAATTTAGTATAAAGACAACATACCAAATTTCATCAGCCTAGCTCAAAGAGCCTAGCTTGATATATCTTTGTAACAGACAGACAGACATTTTCCAAAAATGTTTGTCCATCTGTCTGTTCTGGGAGTTCTGAAACGTAGAGATTCATCAAAATCCCGAGTTCGAATTTTTTTGAAATATGCAAATTCGGAGTAAAGACAGTATACCAAATTTTATCCTTCTAGTTCTGAGCATCTTTGTCACAGACAAACAGACAGATGGATATTTTCTAAAAATGTGTTTTCGAACTCAAGGACGTCTAAAACGTTGAGATTCGTCAGAATTTTGATTTCGAATTTTTTGTCGATTATTATGCATTCTCTATACTATTTACACTTACTCTTATTATCATGTGAGAACATGATGTTGTTTTGGCTAGGGAGTTTTGAAGATCGAAATCGCTTAGGCAATGAATATTGAAGCCCGAAATAGCATAGGCAATAAATAAAGCATACATGCCAATTTTTATCATCATCTTTTAATCGCTTATATTTTTTTACTTGCTTGTACCAGTATTGAATTATTATTACGCATGCTTCTTTGAAAGCAGATGCGTTTTTAAAAGGTTGACCTGCTTTTACCGGTATTGCTTTATTATCACGTATGCTTCTTTGACAGCAGATGCGTTTTTAAAAGATTGAACTTAGAACTATGACATCATAGCTGTTATTTCATCTCAAAATCGGTCGAGCTCCAAAACTTTGTTTGCCAGATAGAAAAACTGAAAATGAAAGTTTAAAAAAATTATATTATATATATATAGTTATATATTATATAGTTATATATTATTATTATAATTATATTATATATATATATATAGAGAGAGAGAGAGGGAGGGAGGGAGGGATAGAGACCGATAGAGAAGTCTCGTGATTGTTTCAAACCGGTTTAAACTATTAATGACTTAAATGAATTAAGACAAATAATGACTTAAAAATAATAATGTCCTCACATAATAACTTAAAATTTTGCGATCGTTGAATTTTTTTTCTTTTTTTTTCTTTTGCAGATTTTTTTTAACATAATGGTTTAGTTTGGGAATCCATCTAATTGAATTATGGCTTTGTACGGATTGATGAATGCATATTTATTACTAGCCTCCTTTTGGCCAAATTCCAGCTGGTTCGTCAGGGATTAATTTTCATTTTCATTAAATATCAAATTCACCGGAAAATGTACCTGCCTAGACGGGCACCTTAATTTATGATTGTGAAATGTTGTTTCGCTTATTCCCTTACGAGTATAATTCGAGAAAGAATCATGCTCGTTAAAACCCTTTCTAGGGCCGTGGGAAGTATGCTTCCCACCAAATTTATCAATATTTATATGAAATTATGTAGGTTGGCATAAGTTCTGACACTTTTTTTTAGAAAGACCGAAACTTAGATGCTTCAGTTCTTTATCTTACACAAAATGATGAGTCTTGATTTGTTACTTAATCATTAATGAGCCAAATTAATGAATGAATCAAATTAAATTTATCTAATAAGCTAAATGAATCCCCTTTCTTATTCTAATTTAAAGCCTAAAAATATTTTAACATAATATGACTAGAAAAAAATGCTCTTTAAAGGGTTAAGTAAGGTTCCACCTATGTCTGTTTAGTAGTGAACAAAAGATTCAAAAATTTAACTAGTGAAATAATTGAAATTTGGTATATTTAACATTAACATTCATATATAACATTCATTCCCATCTTTCTTTCAGGGAATGCATTTAAAAACAAGTTCAATGCCCTTTCTGATTTCTTGTGGTCTTGTCCAACGCCTTTTTCTTTCTTTCTTTTCTTTTCTTTTTTTTTTTTGCACGCATTAATAATAGTGTTTGCCTTCAGGTAAAAATCTGTTAAGCGTATATTAGTTTTCAGTTTTGGAACAATTTTTTTTTTCGAATACTAGTTAAGAAAACAATGAAGACGAACTTTTAGAATAGTGCTGGTGCTGAAAGATTTATCCCATTTTTTTGCGCAGATAAATGCTATTAAATTCTCTTTCGGGCTCTACAGCAATCGAAGAGTTATTTACTTTTAGTTCTAAGAAAATAAATACAATAAAATAATTTCTCAGATTTGGACAACTTATATTAGAAATTTATTTGGACTTAAATTAATACTTTTTTTATAGATATATTTTAAAATCATTTCTTTTCTGTGAATCAACGAAAATTTGTATTATACCTGGAAAAAAAATATTTTGTTATTTAGATATATGATATATTCCTAAAAAATTGAAATGCTAGAAATTGCACAAGCTTTAATATTATAAAAAATTAAATGCGAATTTTCATAAAGTCATTTTTTAGATATTGCGTTTTTAATATTTTTTTTGCCATTATTATAATAGTAATTATATAATTTATTAATTCTCCCTAAAAAAAATCATTCCATCTTTAAAGTTACTGCTATAGATTTGAACCGATATTTAGAGATAGATAGATGTTAAGCCTTATTATCTTAACTATAAATAAATCAATTTTTTAATAATTAAATGGTTAGTATATTTTTTCTTTGATTTTAACTAGTTACATCTAATTCACTAAAAATACAATTAATTGATTAATTTTATTTTATTATCTATTAAAAAATACGAAAATATTTTATTTAAATCGAAAATGTCAAATGTTTACTCAGTGAATCGCGTAGTCTGCAGCTTAATTTATTTGAAAAAAAAAAAAGTGTCAAATGTTTACTCGGTAAATATCTTAATCTGCAGCTTAATTTATTTGAATCGGAAATGTCAAATGTTTCCTCAGTAAATAGCATAGTCTGCAGCTTAATTTATTTGAAAAAAAAATATCTACTCGGTAAATATCTTAATCTGCAGCTTAATTTATTTGAATCGGAAATGTCAAATGTTTACTCAGTAAATCGCTTAGTCTGCAGCTTTCTTGTGAGTTCTAGATCATCTCGAATTCAAAAATCATATCTGCCAAATGGTTGACTGTCTGTACTTTTGCAAGCATACAATTGCAATAACTCAAAAAATCCAATGGTTTCAATAAATGAAATTTGCTACGTGATAGTGAAATTACAGTTATAAGTTCTATGTCAAAATTTGGCTTCATTCGGTGCGAAATTATTGAGTGTGGTCTTCCCACAACTTTCCCGCATACTGTAATAAAGGTATCATCCCATAAAACGCCTTGTGTGACATTGGAGTGCAATAATTAACTTTTGATTTGAATTTGGCGTTTTTTTTTAACCTATTTTATCTTCCTTGGCGAGTTTTTTGTCGATTAAGCCCTGGCTTGTGGTTAATAGTCCCCGAAAATTGAATCTCTTTTTTAAATGCGTTTTTCCCACTCGATTGAAACAAAAATTTGTTAAAAAGCTACACTTGTGGTGACAAAATCCCATACCAAATTTCATATATATTTAATTCTTTTCGTTTTTGAGTTACCGTGTTTATATTTTTCTGAAAGTACAGATCGACAGACGGACAACCCCCATCATTGGATTTCTTCCAAAATTTGATAAGTTTTACTCTAAAGACGTTAAATTTGTGTGCCAAATTTTATCCATGTACCTCTCTTCGTTTTGCAGTTATTGTGTTAACCCTTTAAAGGGCCATTTTTTTCTAGTCATATTATGTTAAAATATTTTTAGGCTTGAAATTAGAATAAGAAAAGGGATTCATTTAGCTTATTAGATAAATTTAATTTGATTCATTAATTAATTTGGTTCATTAATAATTAAGTAACAAATAAAGACACATTATTTTGTGTGAGATAAAGAACTGAAGCATCTAAGTTTCTGTATTTCTAAAAAAATTGTCAGAACTTATGCCAATCTACATAATTCCATACAAAGATTGATAAATTTGGTGGGAAGCATACTTCCCACGGCCCTAGAAAGGGTTAACTTATAATTGAATAGCTTGACAGACTTCCTCTGTGTGGATTTTGCTAAAAACGTGATAGAAATTTACAAATTTTGTGTAAAATCCATTTACCAGATTTCATTCGTCTAACTAAAAGTGTTTTTAAGCTATCTTTGTCACAGACAGACAGTTGGACATTTTCCAAAGTCAGAGTGGTGTAAAACGTGGAGATCTGTTAAAATCTAGAATTCGAATTTTTTATCGATTACTATACTTTCTCTATTCTAAGTATACCAGAAAGTATAAAAAGGATTCAATATACATATTCGATTTTCTGGTTCTTTTCTGTTAAATCTATATTGTTGATTAATTGCTCAGATCTCAGAATTGATTTAATAAAAATGTTAAATACATGCCTAAGATCTATATTTTCGTAATTATGATTGTTTGATATTATCATAGCTTTATCTAAAGTGCACAGTTTTAGGCTGTGTGAGAACGATAAAACTTTTATTTGAGATATATGCGAGAAAATTTTGAGGAGATTTACTCCAGCTGATTTTTTTAATATTTTTAGTACTAGACATCACAAATGCCTCCTACATTTCTCCGAAGCCATCCCGATTTGAAATGCAAACCAACAGGGGTGACTTCCCTAAAATTCCTATTTTATCGCATACTCTTTAATAAACTTGTCGTGCAAGTTGAGGTTCGAACTCGCAACGTTAGGGTTCATAACCGAGTAACAAAGCCACTAGACAAAAGTGTACACTCGTGTCCGGAAGTTGTTATCTGGCTTATGAAGTTACCACCACACACCTTGCATGGTATTAGCGTACATTATGTGCGAAAAATTAACTTTTGGCGTGAATCTAACAATTTTACTCAATCTTTCGTATCATCCTTGGCGAGTTTTTTTTGGCGATTAATCCCCGGCATGTAGTTAAAAGTATCCGAAAATCGAATGTGTGCTTTATACTCGTTCTTCTCAGCCGATTGGAACAAAGATTTAACACAAAATCACATTTGTAATCACAAAATCTCATACAAAATATGATATATTTAAATCAAACGAGTATAAAGCACACTTTCGATTTTCGGATACTTTTAACTAAATGCCGGGGATTAATCGCCAAAAAAAACTCGCCAAGGATGATTATCGCGTTTACATGTTTCTGAAAGTACAGACCGACAGACAATAAACCTGTTATTGGATTTGGCTTAAAATTTGGCAGGCGTCTTCACTACAGATATTAATTCTGTGTACCGAATCTTATTTATATAGCTCTCTTCGTTTTGTAGTTATCTTATTTAATTACTTTCGAACACCCGGATAGTTGAACTTCCTCTGAACAGATTTTACTCAATAGTTTAAAGAAATATGCAAATATTTTGTTAAGACTGTATGCCAAATTTCATCCGTCTAGCTCAAAGCATTTTTGAGTTATTTTTACCACAGACAGACGGATATTTTCTAAAGATGTGGTTTTCGAACTCAGGAAGCTCTTAAAACGTATAGATTCCTCAAAAACCTCGAGTTCGTAGTTTTTGACGATAACTATGCTTTCTCTATTCTATGTATATGAGAAGTAAAAAAATCGGGTCGTTTAACTTATATATATTTATATTCAAGAAATCCACTTGAAAGAGTATTGAACTGTGGAAGTTTCCGAAAGAGTGTTTTAAGAATTGGCAACAACTGTGCAGGAATGGAATTTTTTTTTAAATGAAAGTTTATGCAAATGATGTTTTCGGATTTGTGCATTAACTTCCTTATACAGTATCTTTTGGTAATCGAGAATGAAAAAAACACCTTCAATTTTCGTAATTAAACAACTAAGTGAAATAACTACATGAAATTATAGAGGGTTGCTTAATGATGGTGAATCCGGTTTTATTCTGTGAAACTGTACGTACGTCTTTCGGTCATAAATAGACGAAGGACACGTTTATTACAAGCAATATCTGAAAACAAAACATGAATTTACCGATGTAAATAATTGGTTACTCTTTTCAGCAATTTTTAATGCATTGGAAAACGAGATTTTTTTCAACTCAATCAGATATTAAAACCAATCAATATCTCCCTGAAACAGTCTCGCATTGTCTCTAGAAAAGTGTTGTCCCTTCTCTTGCATAAAATTATGGATCCTGGGCAAGTTTTGAAAGCCAGGAATATTCTGATTTTTATTGTCGTAAAATAATAAAGAAAGCCACATTTTGTGTACTAATTGCATGATATCGGCGAACAATAATTATGAAACATCGATCTTTGGCTTGATTCTAGCTTTTTGGCGATTAATCACTAACAGTTGGTTGGTTGGTTGGTTTGTGTGGTTTATTGGCGCAAAAGCCACATTTGGCCATACTGCGCCATAATCACTAACAGTGGTGCAAGGAAATAGAATATGTATTTACGAAGTTTTTTTTTTTTTTTTTGGTAACCAAATCACATGCCAAATTTCATTGCTTTTTTTAGTTATCACTTTTCCGTGCATGAGAAAATATACACTGATAGACGGTTAGTTTCTTGCCGGATTTGGCTCAATTTTTGGCTCAAAATTCGATACAAACTGCGCTTTAAGTTATAAAACTGCATACGAAATTTTATGCATCTAGATCTTTCTGTGCTATAAAATTGTGGATCTCGGGCAAGGCCTGAATGCTCAGATTTTTTTATTTTCATTTATGAGAAATGTGTGCTTCATATTAAAATAAAGAAAATTGACACTTGTGTACTAACTGCATGGCACTGGCGAACAATAATTATGAAACATCGATGTTTGGCTTGATTCTAGCTTTTTGGCGATGTTTGGCGATTAATCACTGACAATGGTACTAGAGAGTAGAATATGTATTTTCAAAGCGTTTTTTATGATTTATTAAACTTAAAATTTGATATAGAACTGCAACTGTAGTCATAGAATCATATACCAAATTATATTGCTTTTTTGAAAATCGCGTTTACGTGCATGAGAAAGTATACACTGGTAGACGGTTAGTTCCTTGACGGATTTAGTTCCAAATTTTATACGATCTACACTTTAGATGATAAATCAGTGTACAAAATTTCCTAGGGCTAAATTTTCATCCAGATCTTTCCGTTTCGTAACTAGCATGTTCACTTGCACTCGGTCTAACGGACGGACGGACACTTCGTTCAAAATTTGATAGAAATCTATATATTAGTTGCAAAGAATGTCATATTTTAACCACCTAGCTGAAATCGCTTTTGAGGTATCGTGTTCATAGACAAACAGAAGGACAGTCAGACAGATATAATTCCAAAAAAGTGTTTTTAGATTCTGGGAAATCTGAATTATGGAGATCCATCAAAATCTCAGGTTCGAATTTTTTGACGATTCCAATATTTTTTTCTTTGTATGTAATATATTTTGCATACAAGAAAGTAAAAAATACATTGGAAAAGAAAGCGACAAGGCATGTAATTTTATTTTACATGAATAATATATCGTTCGCTAGATTCGCGACAAAGATCGATATATTGTAAACGATCAATCGCCTGTGATATGCAATTAATACATAACAATGTACGAAGCTACGCAGTCCACAATTCTTATATGTGGGATTCAAAATAAAAATAACTCTCCAATGATGACGCGATAGATTCTGTAAAAATACTAAATTCATGCCAGACGTTGATATTTCGTAACTATTGTACGCCACTACCATGCAAGGCGTTCTCTGGGAAACATCTTTATTAGAGAGTGTGCGAGAAATTTTTCGGGGGATTACTCCCACTGGTTTTGTAAAACACTGCATTAAATTAAATCTTTTCCCTTTAAAATGAAAATAGCTCATAAATTAAGCTTTCCTGTTTATTCAGCAATCAAAATAGTGACCACAATAGAACGTGCTTATTTTTAATCAGTCTCAATTTCTCTTGGACCATCCATCCACTAATACATGTCGTATTAGTTTTCTGTCCGCGAATGTGGAATTACCATTTGATAATCTTTTTTTTTTATTATAAATTATCAATCTGTCTGACGCAAACAAGATCGGTCTCTTTTTATAATGTTGACAGTTGTGGTCCAATCCTATCAGCAGGAATATCTTGTTGCGTCTTTTTCTCGCAATCCTGTTGTTCTAGAACAGGCACGAGCGGAAAAAAAAATGTGGGTGTCTCTACCCATGCTTCTGGGTCAAACGCACATCCAGAAAAAGAAAAGAAAAGAGGGGATGCCATGAACTTTTTAAAGACTGGGTTTCGATTTCCTGTCAAGGTCAGTTGGGGATGTTGGGCAAGAATGAATTAGAACTACCTGTTCGACGATTCTGCCTTGTGTCATTTTCGCCTGTCCGCCCGCATAGCATTGTAGTTAAGAGAAAAAAAAAAAAAAAAAAGCCCCCCCCCCCTCTACCGCAGTGAAGTAGAAACCGGGAATTTCTCAATCATATTCGTTAATTAAGTAATGCTTTATGTATCACTGTTCAGGTATTCTTTTTTCAATTTTTTTTTCTTTTTCGCTATGTTGAAACTGGCAATAAAATGCATATGTTTATGTTTAACTTTTCGGAAACATTGAAAAGCATTGTTTGTAGCATTTAAAAAAAAAAAAAAAACAACTGAAGTTTATTATTTTTTTTCGAAAACATGAACCATATTTTATGAAATTGTAGTAATTTTAATAAAACTTAAGAAAAAAAACATAGAACTTTACAGTGTGAGTGTGTTAAACATAGTAGAACATAGAAAAACAGTAGAAGTGTGTTACTTCACTTCTTGGCCTCGACATACACTCCACAAGAAAATCAAGAATAATTACTTATTTAGTTTTCCTAAACATTTTTCACTGATAATTAATTTCTTTTGAACTCTTCCAAGAAAAATTATAGTTGTGACATGCGATAAATAATGGAAGAATATATGGGACGCCATTTTATTCATTATTTATATATTCTATTGTATATTATTATAAGCATTATTTCTTTATTATTTTTCTTTGTCGCAACAAAACCTTCTTAATGTTCTAAAACCAGTTCCGTGAATTTTTATGAAACGCACATTAAGAAGGTAAAACGAATTTCATCATTTATCTGTACTGCGTTATATTATTGCTTACAATTTATTTATTTTTAATTTCTATTTGGGTCAGTTTATTTAGAGAATAGAAATACAAATATATAGAGGTATTTTATTTTGATTTTCGTTATGACCATCTTATTTAGTTTTTAGTTTATATTTAAGTATTACAGAAAGACATCATATAGTTCGTTGTAGGTATAGCGTGGCTTTCACGAGTTGGCGGTTGGCGTTCTGGCAGACGCATGAATTTGTTGAGAGGAAGAAAAGTATAAAATTGAGTGCAGTTCGTGGTGAAATTATTAAATTGAAATAAATAAGACTGAGTTGAATTCGGTACATATTTTTTTCTACCTTCCATTGTTGATATAATCTTTAATCGTGCGTTATGAAAGAGCTAAACACGGTCAAATCCAACTCTTAACGCTCCTTCTCCAAAATTCTTAACTCTAATCATAAGATTGACGTAGCATGACCACATGTGGCCCTCTTGCCACGAAATACAAACTCATTCACTCACCCCTAATTTATCAAAATAGACTCTTCTGATATCACACAATTCTTATGCTAACTCATCGGAGACAACAAGAACACTTAATTTCGTAATGTGACTTAAAGTTGAATGCATTGACTCAAATTTTTTTTATCTTCTATGATTTTTTTTTGTTTGAAGTTTATTTGTTAATTATGAGATATAAATGTGCGTACTTTAAACTGTCGAATTCGAGAATAATTATTAATTTTATAAAAAATTTAGTAATATATAAATGGCATCATATTCTCTTTTTGCTTAGTGTTCGATAAAATAAAAAGTACAAGAATAAAAAGAAATTAAACTTATCTTTTTAATAACGATCGTCTAGAAAGTCAGAAAAATATATTTAATAATTTTAAACATAAATTTCTTGATTTTGTATTGAAAAAAAGTTCTAATATGATGCATAACACGTTAGAACTTTATAATATGTATAATATATATTATATATAAAATTATATATATATGTAATGATATTTTAAACTCTTAATTTAATCCAAATTAATTTCCAAAACTTTATCTTAATTTAGCCCATCGTAACTTCATTCTAAAATATTCTCTTATTTCGTGATCCAATTCCACTTTCGGTTTAATTAATTCCTCTGTAAAAATAATGCGCCATCAGTACTACGTATCAAATGAAAGTGATACTTTTGCCCTTGAAAAGGTGTCAAAGTTGTATCTATCTGGTACGTATTCCTTTGGCGCCTGGCCAGAAATCCTATGTTATATAAGACTAGTGATCATTTGTTCGTCCTTTTTTGCCTTCTGCTTTTGTGCAACGCTAAGCATTCTTGTAAAAATCATGCCTGCCACTCAGAATAGAATAAAACGAAATTAAAAATCCAAGTCTCTTCACTGCTTCGAACATGCATTCTACTTAAACCAAAAATATATATATATAAAATTTCAATAGACACAGATTTAATTCAAAATTTTATTTTCATATTTTATTACGGATATAGATAGCTTTGCTAATTTTTAAATAACCAAATATTTGATTTATTTATACAATCACGTTTAAAATACTTTTGAGGTAATTTGATGAAGTTATTGAAGTATTTTCTGAAATGCTGGTAAAATATTTTTTTTAAACGCCTTTGACATAAATGTTTTTTTAAAAAAATCTTGAAAAGCCAATATTTAAAGGAATGCCAATTTTGAAAACTGGAATTGTTATTTGAAATACAAACTGTAGCCAGAATTATTTTTATTTTTCTTATTATTTTTCTCCAGGAAAACCAATAGATAATATGATAAATCGTTGTAGTTACATGTTGTTTTCAACTACTTATTTACAAAATTATCTTGTTTATTTGATCATTGAAATTTCGATATATTATTTTATTATCATAAATTATTGAGCAATAGCTTTAAAATCTTATGTTTGATAATGGCGCCTATTTTATATTGTTTGCCATTGCTGATAAAATAATTTCATGCGCTGTATTTTGTAATATTTTTTCTCTGCACCTGATGACCTTTAAAGCTTGTTATTCGAAGAAAGCAAGAAGAAATTTCGAACAGTAAATTATTTGAATTTTCAGAAAATAAAGGAATTTCAGCTTATTAAATTAGTACAGATACTATAAACACCTTATATTCAGATTTTTATGCAAAGTAAAAATAAATTGTTGAAATAAAAGTAATAGCAATTATTTTACTACAAATTTTTTACTTTCTCGTATACGTGGTATAAAGTATAGTAATCGCCAAACAATTCGAACTCAATGTTTATAAGTATCTCCAGGTTTTACACCTCCTTGAGTTCGAAAAACATAATTTTAGAAACTGTCCATCTGTCCGTCTATGACAAAGACAACTGAAAAACGCTTTAAGCTACACGGTTGAAATTCAATATACATTCTTTACGTAAAATGTGTAGATTTTTAACAAATTTCGAGTAAAATTTGATCAGAGGAGGTTTGTCTGCCCAGCTGTTCGAATATACGTTAACACTATAACTGCAAAACGAAGAGAGCCGGACAGATAAAATTCGGTACATATATGTAACATCTATAGCAGAGGTTCCCAAACTTTTTTTTTCTCGTGGACCACTTTCAAAGTTTTACTATTTTCGGTAGGCTCCTTGCTGCTACATTTCTACTGTATTCCCAAAACTCCTAAAAAATATCACCCTAAATTGGGGCTGTTAAGAAGAAAAAAAAAAGTAGCACATTTTCTTGTGTCCTAGTTATTAAAATAATACTTGTGGTTATACAAAATTATAAACATTTATCATTACAAACAATCAACAATTGACAAAAAAAAATCAACAATGAACTCTGAAATGTAAATCAACAATAAAAAATAGTCATACTTTTAATGAGACGGATGTACTTGATGAATTGACAGCAAATTATCAATATTTGGCTTCAGTTTTGTAAGAAGTAATCTCAAATCTCCCCGTACTGTGATGTTCAATCTGCTCCTTTTTTTTATTAACAGGTTGGTAACGGCACTAAAACTTCTTTTGACAAGTTATGACGAGGGAAACGCTATCAAAAATTTTCTCGCAATTTCCCACTATTCCCCACTTGTACTATTATCTATTGTTCTATTCAATTCTGTGTTTGAACTGAGTCTCGAATATTTTTGAGTACCTACCTAGTGAATGATGCTACCTGCTTACGTTGATAGGTAAATCCAAGCCAAAATTTTTGTTCTTTATTATGAAAACAGAAAATTTTTCGTGGACCCCCACTTACAACGTGTGAACCCCTGTTTTCTTTTCACGTCTACGTGGACCCTTGTGTGGTCTCCTATGGACCCCTGGGGGTCCACCTGGACCACTTTGGGAACCTATGATCTATAGTATAGACATCTTGCTAATTTTAAACCAAATCCAACAACGGAATGACTTTCAGAAACATGTAAACGCGTTAACTCAAAAACGTAATGACTTAAATATATCAAATTTAGTATGGAATTTTTATGAATACAAGTATAGTTTGGTTTGAAAATTTTATTTCAGTTGCGTGTCAAACTTTTATTCCAATCGGTTGAGAAAAACATGCCTGAAACACAAATTCGATATTTGGATACTATTAACTGCATGCCAGGAATTAATCGCCAAAAAACTCGCCAAGGATGCCACGAAAGATTCGGGTAAAGTGCTAACCGCCAAAAGTTAATACTTCGTAACTATTGTACACCAATGCCAAGGGATGACACCTTTATGAAATTGTATGCGAGAACGTTTTTTGGAGACCGCTTCCATTTGTTTTATTTGAAAAAAAAATATTTTTATATTGAAATGAACAAAATTTAAGAATAGGATGAAATTTGAAGTATATTGAGGAATGCAGTTCAATTAACATCGTATTAAACTTAGTTATTATATATTAAAAATGAATATAATTTCCAAAATTAAATAAAGAAATATATACTAATAGGTATGAGACGCGGGAGGATAGAACCTGGGACCTTTTGGTTAGCAGTCCAGTAACGATCCGATTTTACCAAAACAGCTGTTCGGGTAGAAGCGCTGTTACTGGCTTATATGTAATTCATCACAGTACTCTCCCTCCAGTGAGTCGAACGATATGGCTGTTGTGTAGTGATATATTTAGTAGCTGTTGTCTTAATGGGCATGTACCCAGTTTTGAATAGCGCCAAGCGTTATGGCGAGCGTTTGTGGGTGCTAATGCGCCAAGTGTGTCTGGCGACTTTTTGGTTGCTGTGTCACGTGAGTCTGACGACTTTGGTTTTTGCTGCGTCAAGTGAGTCTGACGACTTTAGTTGCGGGTAGATGGCGCCACAACAGCTGTACGAAAGTTGAAGGTTCAGAGTCCGAGGTCACCAATGAGGAGGTATGAGACGCGATAGGATAGAACCTGGGACTTTGTGGTTCGCAGTCCAGTAACTTAACAATTATACCAAAACAGCTGTTCGGGTAGAAGCGCTGTTACAGGCTTATATGCAATTCACCACAATACTGTTCATTTCTAGATTCTGAAAGTCTTTGCGCATGCGTCAGAAGGCGTTAATTTCATCAAAAAAGAAAGATGAATGGAGGAGATGTTTACATTTAGCAATAAGGTGATGTCATATTATTTGCGGAATTAAGAAGCATAATAACTGCTCATTTTTCTGCGCACCATCCTTTAGCGAAATGCAATCGTCGAAAAGTGTTAGTCTGGGGAACTTAAAACGAGTAGTATGTAAAAAAATAATGAAATCTCAAAGAATTCGATAGCAGTGTCGATGAATCATTGCATTTTAGATCTATCTCACTGAGTTCAAAATAAGCAGTTTCGGAATTATGTCTGTCTACAAGTGAAAAGAATAAAAGAGATTGATAAATAGGTTAAAGTTGATATGCGCTCCCCTTTGGCTGAATAAGTACATCAGCTGGATTAAAAAAAGTTAGGATCTTTTTTTCTTAATTCAGTAAATTTGCAAAATATATTAAAAAAATCTTTAAATTATAAAAAAAAAATGTAATTGGCGTTTATGTTGGTCATAAAAATCCTTATTAACCCTTATGTTCATTTTGTATAGTATACCATACATACAACTTTATAAAAATATACTACCACTATAAAATATATTTTAACTTAGTTTTATTAAACGATTTTTATTACACGATTTCTTTATTTATTTCTTAATGTTTTTTATAGCGTAAAGAAGCTACCTATATACATTTTTTTTTGTTGCTTTCCTTCAAAAAAAGCAATCTTGCCACGATAAGGGTTAAATAAACTGAAGCATAATTATTTTCTTATTTAATTTACAATATTCGAGAATCAATTGTTCATTTATCTGGTTATGTTATAATTCAACTGACAAGAAGTGCTGCAAAGTGGTAATTTTAATGTTTTATCTGTTAATTAAAAGTCTACTAAGTAAAAGTCTACTAGTCATAATCTAACATAATATATAAATATTTTTATTTGTAAATAAGAAAATAATTATCCAATCATTAAGGTTATTTTTGTTACTTTAACTATTTTTTCCCCTTCAATTATATATTAAAAAATAAAAATAAATTCCAAAAAAATTATTAAAATAACAGCAAAAAAATTTATCTGAAAGAAATCATGAATGTATTATGCAGTTAAAAATGTATTAATACGTGAAAATGACTGTTATTCAAAAAGATATACCTAAATGCTTAAATCCGCACTGTATAAAGGCAGTTAATATTTGTATTCTGTAAATTTCTACTTATTTTCTTCCAGACATGCAAGGCCTTCCTGCCTGATATGATGGCCGCAAACATGGGCCACATCGTGTCCATCGCCAGCTTGGCTGGTCATACCGGTGCGGTCAGACTGACCGATTATTGCGCCAGCAAGTTCGCCGCTGTGGGATTCGAGGAATCCCTGAGGCTAGAATTGCACGTGGAAGGATATAATGGCATCAAATCTTCTGTAGTGTGTCCTTACTTCATCAATACTGGAATGTTCGATGGCGTCGAAGCAGGGTAAGTGATTTTGAATGAAAATTATTGATGGTATTAATCGGATGCCAGCGATTAATCGCCAAAAAATATCGCCGAGGACGTAATACTTATTGTAAAAAGCAGTTAATCTCCGAAAGGATTTCTAAAGAAGTTATGCTTTTTGCAATAAGTGATTAATCGCCATATGTTATTCATATTGTAATGAGAAATTAATCGCTATTGTCATGTAAGTTTGTTTACGTTGTTCGCCAATGGCATACAGTTTAATCTAAAGTTCGTCACGGGCATGTGTTTAAGTTAAAAGTTCATCAATCGCATGATATTAAGTAAAAAGTTCATCAATTTCATACAACTAATACACAATACCTGTTGTTGCTTATTGTTGTCTATGTTCGCCAATGACATGCAGTTAAGCTTATAGTGCGCCAATAGTATGCGGTTAAATCTAAAGTTCGACAACGACTTGTGGTTAAGCCAAAAATTTAAAAGTGGCATAATATTAAATCAAAAGTTCAAAATTTTTATACTGTTAATACACAATACCTATAATAGCTTTTTTGTTGATTACGTTCGCTAGTGGCATGCGGTTAAGCCTAAAATTCACCAATGGCATGCCGTGAAATATGAAGCTCGCCAGTGGCATGTGATTAAACTGAAAGTTTGCCAATGGCATGAGGTTAGTCAAAAGTTCACTAATTTCATACTGCTATTACTTTTTTGTTGATTACGTTCGCTAATAACATGCGGTTTAGCCTAAAGTTCGTTAATAGTGTGAGGTTAACTCAATAGTTCACCAAATTATAAAATTTCAAAACGATATAAAAATTATTTTTATGCAATAACACTTTCGAGAGTTTATCGAGAAAAAAAGACAAAATCGTGCTTAATTTTTAATTTGTTAAAATTCTAAAGGAATTTCTCCGACTGATGTAATCTCATCTTCCAAAGTAGTCTGTAGCAAATCTGGTATGTGGTCTGTAACTTCATACAACGGTCTATCCTTTCGAACGTCACCACCAGAAACGTTCATCTTTATTATTATTAGAGATAAAAATAAAATCCAGTTTGAATTTTTATTCTTTTCTTCTAGATTATTCGCCATGCTGACGCCAGAATATGTTGCTGATCAAATAGTTTCTGCCGTTTTAGCAAATCAAGAAGTTATTATAATACCTGGGTATTTTTCAGTGCTTGTAGCCTTGAAAGCGTAAGTAAGAGAATTTATTTTACCATTTTCCCTATTGATGCACCAGTAGGGGAAAAAAGTCTGAAAAAATTCCAGAGATGCACATTCATGTTCTTCGTTCTGAATACGCATACTTTGTATAAAGCATTTCGTAAAGGAATTTAAATTCCTCACATATTATATTAAAATGTATATACATTATATTAACTATTAATTAACCTGGAATTTAATAAATTTTTCGTATTTAATTATATATTTTATTAGACAGTTTTTATTATTTATCGAATAAAAAAACTTTAAATTATGAAACTATTTATAAACATAATTTTATACTGGAATTATTTTTAGTTCTTTAAGGTTCTTATATTGTAACAAGCTAAATATTTAGCATTAAAACGATTATTTACAGTAAATAGAATTCTTCTTTAAAAATCATTTCGTACAGAAGATATATTTAAAACTGAAAACATTTCTGTTTTTTACATATTCCTCTATGTTATACTGTGTTTGGAAAACTCAGTAAGTTCAAATTTATTTGTTGGTCCAAGAAAACTATTTCATAACTTTTTTTAATTATAAAATCTAGAAAATTAACGAGAGCTATTAAAAAAAAAATAACACCAGCCTGCAAAAAAAAGAAAAAAATTTTTGTTTGTAAAATTTTAATTGATTTATATCAGCAATGATGATGTCCTTCCAAAATGCAAACGAAATTTTATGTAACAAATAAGGATTTTTTACAAATGACGATGAAAAAATTAACAAAATGCAGTATAATTGCAACTGTAGTTACTATTAACTAAACACAATAATGCTGTTCATTTACAATATTATGATAACTTTTGTGTTTTTCTTGAAGCTTCTTTTTCGAGTTTTTCGTTTATGGTCCACATCACTGTCTCTTTTTAAAGACCAACAGTAATCGGCCATCATGTTAACATTCCACCGTCCTTGATATCTGCGTTCCATCTCCTTTATATCCTGGTGGAATCTTTCACCTTGCTCGTCACTCATTTTTCCTAAATTGTCTGGGAAGTATTCCAAATGTGAGTGAAGGAAGTGAATTTTAATGCTCATATTGCACCCCAAAAGACGATAAGTATGTAATAATTCAGTTACAAGTTCTTTGTAATTTTCTTTTCTCTCATTTCTTAAAAATCCTTCTACGACATCTTTAAATGCAACCCAAGCCTGCTTCTCTCTATTTGTCATACATTGTTCAAAATTGGAATCTTTAACTAATTTCTTTATTTGTGTTCCATCAAATACACCTTCTTTAATTTTAGCGCTAGACAATTTTGGGAACTTCGATATAAGATACTCAAAACATTTTCCACCTTTATCCAAAGCTTTCACAAACTGCTTTATGAGTCCCAATTTTATGTGAAGTGGGGGCAATAAAATATTTTGTGGATCTATCAAATATTCATTTAAAATATTCTTCTTACCAGGAATCCATTCTTGTCTCTTCGACCATATCATTTTTATCCAATGACTTTCTCTGTCCCTGCTATCCCATTCACAAATAAAGCACGGAAATTTAGTAAATCTACTTTGTTGCCCGAGAAGCAGACCTATAACCTTTAAGTCACCACATATTGCCCATTTGTGTTCAGTGTATTTTATTTTAGTGAGAAGCATCTCCATACTTTCATATGTTACTTTCATGAAAACGGAAAGTGCAACTGGAACTGATGCAAGTTTAGATTCGTTATGCAATAAAACTGCTTTTAGACTCCTCTTTGAGGAATCTATAAATAGTCGCCAATCATTCGGATTATAAGGAATATTATCTTCTAATTCATGTAACAAACCAGGTATGTCAGCACAATAAACCAAGAAATTATCAGATTTGAAAAATGATAAAAATTGCTTTTTTCGATTCCTGTACCAACTAAACGGCGTATGTGTCGTTAATAAATTTTTCTCTTTTAACCGAGAGCCTAATAATTCTGTATTTTCTTTAGTTAAACCTAAATCACGAATTAAGTCATTTAATTCGGCTTTATTAAATTTTTCAGGTACTTCATTTTTTACGGTGAAATTCAACTGCCATCAATGTTTTGAATTTTAAAATAAAAGGTTTTTTTTTTTAAATACAATTATAAGTATTTATTCAATACAAATGTATTATTTAATTTCAATGAAGTAAGAGGTTTTCAGAATTTATTTAAACAAATAAACATACATACTTTATTAATTTATCCTATCCAAATCGCAAAAAATCTGTGTATTTTTACTTATTTAAAAAATTTACTTTTCAAAAAAACTGTACGTGATACGTAAAAACTGATATTATTTTTGAAATAAGCATGCGAAAATACATAAAAAACAACTATTACTTTTAAAACAAGAAATTGTTGCAGGCTGGTGTAATCCTTCACATGGCAAATTTTGGAACAGAATTTTCTAAATGTAAATATAAGTTCATATAATTTTTTTGTTCCGAAATTTTAGAAATCAAATGTGATTGATTTTTCTTTTATTATCTTTAACACGAAATGGTGATAAATAAAACGCACTAGAAACGTTAGGAAGAGCAGATAGAAGATTTATCTAATCATTATTATATCACTTTTATATTAGATGCTAAAAATATGCGCGTTTAAATAGAGAACTATCCTGTTAATATCTTAGATCTGATTGCCACTGATAAACTAACGATATATGTAGTAAAAAATCTTATACAAATTCGCAGAATGTATAAGGAATTACAAATGCAAAAAATTATAATTTGTAGAGCACTTTAGAATATTACCTATTAAAAGTAGTAAAAAAATGCCTGGAATTCTACAAATTAAAAAGCTTCACGAACACTCAAATTAGAACTTACCATTAGAAATGGACTGAATTAAGCAGTGATCTATTAACAGAAAAGTGCATTGTCAAATACAAAATTAAAAAAAAATCTGAAAAAAATAATAGAAGGAACTTTTACTTATTCCTTTGAAGAGAGAATATAATGAATCAGTGTAATAAAAATTGCAGACCTCGGCTCATTAACTTTTGCTATAATCCAGCATAAAAAATATAAATAAAATGTGAAGTTTATGAACCCGTAATCAAGTTTTATTCGTGTTTAGCTTTTTTTGTATAATAATAAAAAAAAAAGTTTGTCTGAATTGCTTGATGCCAATTCAAAAATTGTGATTTCGCATTGGTAAAGATATTTTTAAAGTCTATCCGGTGCTGAATAATTATGTTAAGTGATTAACAGTATTTGATAAGTACAGTAACTGATTAACAGTATTCTCATTTGGCTTCTTGCCATGTTAAGAGTAACCACGCTAAGCTACTGATAGTCTAGAGAAGAAGGAATGCGGAATATTATTGAACTTTTCTATAAAAAAAAACAGCAAAAAAAAAAAAATATCTGTAACATTTTTATTTTTTACCAAGGAAAATTATTCTAATTCTTACTTAAAAAATTTGAAAAACGAATCCAAAAAATTTGAATACTGTAATTAGAATGTCGAATGCAGAAATTTTAATTTTTATTCTTTTTTTCAGGAAAAATGTCTATATTTTAAAAACCTCTCAGAATTCAATAAATTACGTTGAATGACAAAATAATTGAATAATGTTGAACGGCATTTGTTTGTTCCATCCAATGACATACTGCATTTTTTATTCGATCATCAGAAATAAGATACAGGCGAAAAATCACCTGAAACAATACAAACTATTAAATAGAAAATTTTTTTAAGTTAATTTTAAAATTCGGACACCGAGGTGCATTAAATCACTTTCATGATTACCTGTGTGACTAATTTCATAGTTGTAACTCTGAGAGTTTCATCTAGACTTTGAACACAAATATTTCTTTTTATATATATAAATATGTTGATTACTTCATATAGATAAAATGTTTTTATTGGTGTTCTTTTCATTTCATTGTTATTTAAATTTGATAATATAATCAAATTTGAAAGTATAATAATTAGTAAAAATATGGAGTAAGGATTTTTTTTATATATAAGATATAATTAGTGTTACTCTTTTCTAACATATTTGACAAATAATTCCTGGCAATTTTAAAATCGAAGTGTTATGAAATTATATTAAAAAAATTTCCACGATATATCACAGTAAAATTTTATAATATTTTAAACGAAGGGTTTAATGTAAAATTTTGCCAAGTAACTATTTTCTATCACTACGAATATTTTATTATTCTAATTCTTTCTGAATCTATTTTAATTTATATTAAAATTTTCGAGGATGATTAAAATATGAAATTAATTTAATTTCAACATTTCCACTTCCAAATCTAAAATTAATTCATTTCATTCCAATCCTTGCAACAAAGAAAAACATATTTCATAACAGACTATGAGAGGTCTTGAAAAGACAATTTTAAAACTCCATTTAAGTAAACTGAATAATTAATTTAGTTTTTGTTTAAGTTTAGACTTTAAATTAATTACGAGTTTAAACTTCTTTAAAGTTTGCTTCTTTGCAACAGTTTACTCATAGTAATAAAGCATAATTTATTACAGTCTGTGGAAGGGTATGTGAAGGTCATTTTAAAATTCTATTTTAAAATTGTATGTGAAAAAAAGTTTTTAAATTTTATTTTTATTATGTCTTTCACTTTTCAACGATTAAAAATCGAGAATAATTTTAATCGTTAAAATTATTATGACGACTTTCGTAAAATTTATTCCTAAGCAGTAATTTAATCTTAGCAATAAAGCATAATTTTTTACAGTCTGTGGAAAGGTATGTGAAAGTCATTTTAAAATTATAAAATTGTACGAAAAAGGAAGAACGTTTTAAAATTTTATTTTTATTATGTCTACACTTTTCAACGATTAAAAATTGTGAATAATTTTAATCGTTAATTATTGTTACGACTTTCGTAAAATTTGTTACTAAGCAATAATTTAATCTTAGCAATAAAGCATAATTTATTACATTCTGTTGAAGGGTATGTGAAGGTCATTTTGGTATTATATTTGGAAATTTAAAATGTGTACGTGAAAGGAAGAAAGATCTGGGATTTGCGAATTGGATTAAAATACCTGGTTGTATACACATGAATATTTATTAGTTGTAACCTTGGCAATTGTGATGGTATTCAAGGTCTTAGAAAAAAAAATCAGCTATTATATTACTGGTTTAAAAATGATATTACTAATATTATCTTTCCTTTACTTCCTTTGTTCTTATTTTACATTATTAATATTAATCTGAATTAACTATTTCGTATTTGGTGGTGGTATCAATTAATTTCTTATTTGGTTGTGGTATCAATTTATTATTAACATATTTACTATCCAAAAACAGATAAATCGTCACAAAGTTTCGCATCAGACATATTAGCAAATACTGTTTGTAAGATCGACGAGTCATTAAATTCTTGTTATGGCGTGTTCATTGGAAAGAAAAAAAGTAAATGTTTAAATGGCATCTTATGCGATTCTTTTTTCGTTAAAAATTGTTCTTGCATAGTAAAAATGATAGAGTCTATTTGTGTGGTTCCCACGGTTATTTCAATTCTTTTTATAAAAATGCATTTTATTAAACTGAAGCACAGAACAGTTCTTTAAAATATCGTTATTCTTAAGTGGAAGAAGGGAAAAAGTATAAATATTTAATTTGCTGAAAATTATTATCGTTTGCACGTTTTAAACTTGGAATACATTTCTAACGCCATTATTATTATTATTTTGGTGATAAATTAAACAATCACTTTTTAAAGAATTTGGATTTTTTTTAATTATACTAAATTTTACTATACGACTGTTTGATAAAATGTTTATATAAGATTATTGTGAAATTTTAAATGTTCTTAATTTTAAGTTTTAAAAAATCGGCTTAAAGCAAAATCTTATTAAATAACTTACAGAAATTAAGAATACTGACAGCAAATGGATTAAATTATTTTTTAAATTTAAAGTAATTCATAATTTTGCTTAAGAAATGCCATTATTGTTTAGAAAAAAACACTGAAATTCTGGAGTTCTAAATTTTTTCCTAAATTAAAACTTTAAATTATAGATTCTTGGATGAAATTTAGATAAATAAAATGTTTTTTAAATGTAAACGTTTTTAAGTCGTTCAAATCTTTTTTTTTTTTTTTGTAATATAAACAAGGATAAACATTCCATAACTGAATAACATATTTTACAAATAAAATATTATAACATAATGTCGAATGAAATACTTCGCAATTTAGAAATTTGAAAATTTTAGTTATTCTTAATGTAATTGTTACAACGCCCTTTATCAAATATGAGTGACGAGAAATACCGGGGAGCTGTTTATTTATAGGATGATATAATTAAAAGCTAATTAAAAAAACCCCCGAACCATTGCTCTCTCATTTTTTTTTCTCTCAAAACAGGATTTTGCGACTTATACTAACTGAAACCGTGGGAACTAATTGTATTATTTTGAATTCTGCTATAATACATTTAGCTATATAATTTCTTCTAATGCTGTTTTTTTCATTCGATTTTTTCTAATGTGTGTAGGCTGTTCCAAAACAACTGTCAGTGACGCTCTGATGTCTGTTTTTTTTTTAAACATTAACATATTTATTTGCCTGACTTTGTCATATCTGTGTATATCAACTCTTTAAATAACGACGGTGTAGTTTATGAGATAATTTAGTTAAATAAATAGTTAGTTAAAAGATTTTGAAAGAAAAAGTTCAGAAATTTAACCATGCATATTTAAATTTACAACAATTATCTTATGAGCATTATTACATTTGGACTTCTTCAAGAATCAGTGTGCACATTTTACACACAAATGTATATTCTTTTTAACTCCTTAATGAGTATGGCTTTCGATTTTTTCTTTCTTCCGTTGAGTTTTAAAAGAAAGATATCTTTGCAAGATATGTCTGTGACCAAGTTCCAATATCGAAACCCGATAATATAATCTGCTAGCGGGCTTGGTGCATGTTTGATTCCGTTAAGATCAAGACTTCTCACGCTGGTGTGACGTGAACATTTAGAGAGAAGAATGCCGATTTAAGTATCATCCTCGTCATTTGGCCATAGCTTACAATTTTATTTAAGAATCAAAAAGGGATTGATGCACTTTAAAAGAAAGACCTCTGGTAAGATACGTTTAGTGCCAGAGGGTTGGAATTTCAAAAACCCATTACACCGAAGACGCGACGCGTGAGCTGGCCTTATGCATGTTAGATTTCGATCAAATCTGTTCACATTAGTGTGTCGTGAATATTTGCAGAGAAGGATTAATTATCGACTACGGCCATGATTTAAAATTCGCTTAGAAATAAAAAGAAAAATATAAAATGTTTAGAACCTTACCCACATATATGAAGGTATAAAGAAATTTAGGCACAATCTTTCTTAACTGAACTAAACTAAAGTAATTTAAAGTAAACGAAGCAAGCCAGACTGCAGCATCTATCTTGTAATTTTTGTCAAAATTAGGAAGAGTAAGAAATCGCATGATTCGAGTGTCGGGCTGCAAGTCTGGTTCTTTTTATGTTTATACTCGCAATGCGGGAAACCTAAATTATAGAAATCAACACACATTATTTTCAACATAAAATGTTGCATTATTATTGTTATCATTACACGGCGATCTGAATACACACGTGTAGTTGTTGTCCTAGAAGCACTGTGTGGAATTATGAGCATCATTGCCAGTTGCCCTGGGACAGTCTACTACATTAACAGTTGCTATTTAATGCATATCGTCTGGTTATGGGTCTATTCTACTAACCTTTAACTTTCCAGGATGCTCCCTTCCAAACTAATATATATCATGAACTCACTCTTTTCACTGGAAAGTGCCATGGATGGTTTTACAGGAAGGCAGAAACAAGACTGAACGTATTTTTCATAATATGGAGGAGATTCAACTGTGTTTCGGACATTTCTCCTAGTTTTGAATGTAAAAGAAACTGGAAGATTTATATATTGAAAATATTTTCTTAATCGAAATCTTTCTGTATTGTAAAATATATTTCATATGGTTTGTCATATATTACTTTTCTGAATATGAGGTAGAGTTGTAAAGTACATTTTATTAATTTTAATTGACAAGTGTCTTTACATATTTACAGTTATTTTTTCCACGTGAAAATTTTCTGTTTCTGTCTGTGAATTGTTATTAGGTTTAAGATACTGAGGTACACTTAGTTAATATAAAGTAATTGAATTTATATTCTGATTATTATCTATAATTTTAGCCAAATCACAGCAATACCTAAACCTACCTTTACCAATTTTGTATTTTTTAAATATAAAATATGTAAAAAATATAGCCTGTAACCAGTTAACAGTTTAGATCTCTTCAGAAAATGTGTACCTAAATTGTCGTAAACACACACACACACACACACACACACACACACACACACACACACACACATGTATATATAATAAATAAATAATTATGAATATAAAAATTAAACAATTATTATTATGACATGATTATTAATATGATATAAAATCTTATTTTAATGAACATTTTAAATATGATTTTATTCCTTTCGAATGTTTATCAAGTTTTTCAAAACATTTTTATGACTGTCGAGCATTTAAAAAATGCTAACAAAATGTAAATAATCGTTTTCTATTTTTATATTTAATTCGTCACTTGAGAAGTACAAGTTATTTTCTCCTAGGAAAATATTTTATTTTATTCTTATTTTGAATTTAGGAATTAAGAAGATGAATGTTTATGAATTTGAATGTTGTAGATTTATTTTATATTTAAATGTTTATCAAACATTCGTATTCAGATTTTGAATTTGTTTAATAGATTTCTTAATAACTTTTTTGTATTCTTATAGAATTTATCTATAAAATAAGACGAAAATTGTGTTGTTTTCATGTAAATATTTTTTTAAACGTTTAATAAGGGTAAATACTATTTCAGTTTTTTTATATACTTTTCTAGTATATATTTTAATTGTATAAGTTCATTAGTGCCAAAATGTGCAAATGTCATGCTGTGAAATCTATGTTTAGCTTTTTTACATTTTCTTAATATGAGTATAAACCAAAGATTTATTTCTATTATGATTTAAATCTAGTCATATAATTCAGATTTATTGTGTGCTTTCTTTAGATAATTTTGATTGTTTAAAATGTGTGTTCCTAAGGTTATAAAAAGTTTATTTTGATGCAAATTGGATTATTTGAAATTTATTAGCCTATTTCTTACACTTATGTTTGTAATGAAATTTTAGTAGGTAATTTTTAAAAGTATTTATATGGCAAATAGGTTAATTTAATTTAATTAATTAAAAGTATTTATATGGCAAATAGGTTAATATTTTTCAAAATTGACTAATTTAGTTGAATTCCCGCCAATTTAGGCATATCAGTCTATTCTAAATCCACTCTTTACAGAAAAAACTTATTTATTCCTAAAAAATCGTTTTCAAATATTAAAAATTTTACGCTTGAAAATCATGAAGTTTTTTTTTTCTATGAATCATGTTATCAAATTAAAAAATTATTGCTCATTGAAAATTAAAATCTAAATAATTTTCGAAAATTAGATTTTTTTTATGGGCTTATTTAAAGAATTTTGCATTTGTCAGTTAATTTTTTTAAAATCCATCTAATCACCATCCATATTTTATATATATTTTTTATATATATATTCCGAACAACTTCTTTAATGTAACAAATTAAATTAACCATTTAAGAAACCGATTTTTATTTCATTATGGCTAGAACTCGATTTAATTGGATTAATCCCATTAAAGGATTAAAAATAAAACAATCGTGAAAAATTTGGGTATTCTTATCTATTACAGTTTTATATGGAATTAAACTTCCACAAAAATTCCATGGAACATATGTTATGACAGTTTGTACAAATATTTTTGTTTATTTCATGTTTAATTTGATGTTTTTTTCCAGCACATCAAAGATCATTTACTCTTAATAGATGCCGATATAGAATTTAGTCATATTTTTATCATTTAGTCTTAAAGAAAAAAATAATTTTTGTTGATGTTGTTGTAGTTTTATATTGTATTACAAATTATAAGCTAGTCTGTTTGTTGTATGTCATGTCGGAAAAACTTATATTGAACAGATTTTCATCAGGGTAAATGTTTTAAAATATTTAATTATTACTTTAGCACTGCTTAAAGCTGCACTAACTATTCCTACTTATATTTTCTCTTATCTGTTTTAAATTAATGTTTTTTTTTTAATTTTTTGTCTTTGAATTGTTTTTTCGATAATGATTATCCAATAATAATGTGATGTTATTGTATGTTGCTGTAATAAATTAATTTTCATGACCAAAGAAAATTGCTATTTGATTGTGTAATTTTGTAATAAATGTTAACATAGTTATGAAATCGTATTAAAAATGATTTAGACGGCATTCCATTTATAAATTATTATCTGACTAATGGATGAATTATAAAATTTTCTATTTAACGAATTTTGAATTTAATGGGGAGAACTTAATTTTATAGTTGTTAGAAAAATTTTAATAGCAAACACTTCGTGCATTCTTTTAGAATAATTGGCGGCAGATTTGAAAATGCACAATATAATAGTGGCTCGTTCACAATAAAATACGTACTCACATTTTCATTACTATGATTATATGCACATTAAATTTTACATTAAGTTACATAACACAATCATCAATTTTACATTAAGTTACATACCCAGCTACTTGTGCGCATTTCATGTGCATTAAAAGTATTTATTTTGATAGTAATCGAACGTAAAATCATTATTCCTGTCCTCATATAATGTATATTTCGATTGTCAGTCATTGATTTCGAATACTTTTCTTCATTTTTAATTATATTTATGTTAACAATTTCTTTTATAACTTGTAAGTTAAGTAATTTTTATTAATAGTTTAATAAATCCGTTTGAATAATTAAAATCTATTGACAGACTGCTGGACCATATTATTTCAAAAATGTTTTAAATATAATTATTTAGGCTAAATCAACCTGGTTTGAATCCCTGCATGAGGGTGAACCTTGAAAAAGTCTTCAGGTCGGATTCATCATTTCCTTCATTTTTTTTCTCCTTCTTTTGACTCCATCTAATTCTTAACTGCTTTTCAATTTAATATTTATTTCTGATTTGGTTTCAAATTTCAACTAATTTTAATTCGATTTCCTTTCTTTATCTTTTAAAAAATGTTTTTTATACACTAAACTTGAAACCTTTTTTGAACATATATTTTCCTTTCTGAATTACGACTGAAAAGAGAAGAGAGAGAGAAAAAACTGAATTCGTAATGAAAAAAGAATTTCAAATTCCTAATGAAAAGAAACTTGTTTACATCACGTAAACTCAACGTGATATGGTTCAGTGCCATTGAGCCAAAAGAGCGGCAGGAATGTCCTAGAAGAAAGAACCTTTCATGGAACAATTTTTTAAAAAAACAAACAAACCAAATTTAGGGTTAAGATTAAATAATCCTTTTCGGATTTTCACTTTCACTCCATATTTGCGCTTTTTTTTTTTTTTTTTTTTTTTTTAATGATTTTGACATTGAATGAAAGGAAGTATTCGTTTAAAAACGAATAGCTGAATAGAGGAAACAATGAAAAGGTTTACTATTAATGAAACGTATTATGTATGCCAAACGATATTTGCTCTTTGTTGTAATGTGCATTTCAGAGATCTTGGCTATTTGCCAAAAGCTGAAGTTTTATATTCAGCTGCTATAAAATAAACAAAAATATATTTCTATGCCATCAAATGAACATGTGACTGTTACTCATTCGTATTTTATCATGTACAGAGTATGTAAAAGAGAAAGTAATCGTCAAAGTATTTAACCACCAGGTTTTGATATATCACGCTTCAGTTCAAAAATAATTCGCAAAATTCGTCTCTCTTTCTGTTTGTGTATAGGATGATATTTGAGTTATGCCGATAAATTTTCGTGTGAGTTTTACATTAAATTTGTAGATTTTTGTCAAGTTTTGAAAGATATCTATTCTCAAGAACTTTTCACCTGTCTGTTTGTCCATACGCAAATCAGCATTATAGTTACTAAACGAAAAAAGCTGGATGGTTAAAACTAAACTATTATCTGTGTCAGATTTTGAGGCAAATTCGCCAATGTGTTAACTGTCTGTCCATTTGTATATTCGCATGCATATAAATGCAATAACTCAAAAACGCAAGGATTTAGATAGATGAAATTTGGTATGTGATTTTGTTACTAAAAGTGCTGTTTTTTGCTTCGAATTTGGAATTAAAATCACCAAAAGGGCTGACTGTCCGTCGGTCTGTGCATTAAATTTGACATGTGATCCTGTTATAAAAATTGAGTTTTGTTCCAAATTTTGGTTTCAATATGTCCTCAAAATAGCATCTAAAATGCATACCCGGTTTAATTTTCTATTCTATGAAGAACAAAAAGTTTTGAGAGGAAAAAATTGTAAAAATATAAAACTGCTGTCGCAAATTTCAAGTTATCATGTGAGAACATTATTATTATTTTTTAAAAATCAATGTTTGTCTTAATTAATTTAAGTTATTAACCAGTTTAAATAGGTTTTTGAAACAATCATGTGATCAACAGATATTTAGAAGAACGATCAAAACAGATCAGTGAAGCTCCAAAACTTTTTCTTAATGTCAATTTCTTTTTTTTTAACAAAAATCCGGTTTAAACTAGTTTGGAAAGATCACATGACTATTGTATTGCGCAATCGTTAATTTTTAGAAAAGCTATAGTTTTTTTTTTCCATCTCAAAATGTTATTTATATCCTTTTTTGTGCTCCTTCGGGCGATAACTTCTTACGACCCATGCCTTTTATTGGCCAGACAGGAAAATCGGGTACATGGCGGACATTCGCGCCAAGTTCTAACTTTTCGTTGGCGATAAGTCGCCAAATGTGATAACCTTCTTTATCATTTTCTAATAACTTTAAAAGCGAAAAATTGATGCCTAGAAAGCGATAAAACGCCAATTTTCTGCCCGTGGATTTTGTGGCTTCAAAAACCCTCAAACCGAAACAACATCATGTTCTCACATAATTAAAAACAATGAGCAATTTTTAGCTGAAACCACATTTGCTGTTATGACTGAAAAAACAGTATATACTTAATTGATTGATATGACGGAAAAGGAAATATAATTCGTATTGATAGCTCATATCAGCACATATTATCTTACATAATGCGTAATGCTCTTTTGTATTGGTAACATAAAAATCACACTACAATAATTCTCTTGGTTTTAATTAAATTATTTAAAATAATTATACTGAGATGGCTTGAATTATATTATACTGTTATATAATTGCATATGAACAGAAGTTAGTTTCATTACAGATATATTTGGAATTATTAAAAAGCTTACTACACATTAAAAATATCCTGAACTTAGAGGGTTAAAGTATGATACGAAGCACAGGTGTAAAAAATATTCCTAGAAGCATCACAATTTTAAATAATTGCTATAATGGAGACTTTTGTAAGAATAACTTCAACATATAGTTCTGATGATTTTTTTTTCAGAAATGTTAAGAACTGGAAACGAAATATAGCTTTTATTTAATCGGAGATCTTTTTTAAATAGAAAATGTCGTTTGTTTTGGAATCGGATTGAGTGAATGTTATTTGATATCTATTGTAGGTATCTGCTATCGTACATTGCTGACGATGGAACACTGGTCTTACCAGCGGGTGTGGTACCCCCCCCCCCAATTTTTTTTTCGGATACGCTCTGATAAACTTGTCATGCTAGAGAACGACGTGCCTGGCATTGGCGTATAATAGTTACGAAATATTAACTTTTAGCATGAATTTAGCATTTTTACTGAATTTGTCCTATCATCCTTGATGAGTTAGTTGTCTGATGATTTATACTTGGCATAAAAAAAAAAGGTTAAATAAAAAATCTAATAAAAAAATCTAATTTGTGTTTTAGACACGTTTTTCTCAACCGATTGAAACAAAAAAAATTGATTCAAAATTGCAATTGTAGTCACAAAATCTCAAACCAAATTTGATATACAGGGTGTTCATTAATTATTGTCGGGGTTTCCGTACCTCATAACTTTCGAATAAAAAATATTACGCAAAAACCGATTACGTATTCGTAAATTACAACTCAAAGAATTTTATAAATGATATTAAAGTGTAAAGCTTGCACAATTTGCACTTTGTAGGTATTCAGCTGAAGGCGATTCTTTGAGTTGTACTTTACGAATACATAATTCTTTGAGTTGTAATTTACGTATTCATAATTCTTTGAGTTGTAATTTACGTATTCATAATTCTTTGAGTTGTACTTTACGTATTCATAATTCTTTGAGTTGTACTTTACGAATACATAATTCTTTGAGTTGTAATTTACATATTCATAATTCTTTGAGTTGTAATTTACGTATTCATAATTCTTTGAGTTGTACTTTACGTATTCATAATTCTTTGAGTTGTACTTTACGAATACATAATTCTTTGAGTTGTAATTTACATATTCATAATTCTTTGAGTTGTAATTTACGTATTCATAATTCTTTGAGTTGTACTTTACGTATTCATAATTCTTTGAGTTGTACTTTACGAATACATAATTCTTTGAGTTGTAATTTACATATTCATAATTCTTTGAGTTGTAATTTACGTATTCATAATTCTTTGAGTTGTAATTTACGAATACATAATCGCCTTCAACTGAATGCCTACAAAGTGCAAATTGTGCAACCTTTACACTTTAATATCATTAATAAAATTCTTTGAGTTGTAATTTACGAATACGTTTTTGGGTAATATTTTTTATTCGAAAGTTATAAGGTACGGAAACCCCGACAATAATTAATGAACACCCTGTATTTATTTGCCTTTTTGAATTATCGCAGTTTCCATGTTTCTGAAAGTACAGACCGACAGACAGTCATCCCGATTATTGGATTTGGTTTAAAATTAGCAAGATGTCTACACTATAGATGTTACATATATGTACCGAATTTTATTTATCTAGCTCTCTTCGTTTTGTAGTTATAGTGTTAACTTATATTCGAATAGCCGGACAGACGAACTTCTGAACAGATTTTGCTGAAAATTTGACAGAATTCTACAAATTTGGTGCAAAAACCGTAAACCAAATATCATCTGTCAAATACTAAACGTTTTTGAGTTGTCTTTGTCTCAGGGAGACAGATGAATATTTCGTCAAAAACTCGAGTTCGAATTTTTTGAAGATTAGTATGCTTTTTCTATACTACATATACGAGAAAATAAAAATGTGCTGAAGGAATGAACTTATTTGTTCTATGAATAGCGAATTTTCTTAATTGAACGATTAATTTATAATAAAAAAAATGAATAATATGTAGTAAGTATTGAACAAATATAAAAGCACAGAAAAATCTCCTTTAAATTACATTATGTTAAAACATAACTAAGTCGTAGAATGGAACAATGCCAATTTGTGATTTTCACTGAAGGAAAAGATGAATTTTGAAGAATACAATTTCGATATATAAAAGAAGCGCCGCCTTTTTCTTACTCGTACATCATTTTGCATACGAGTTGATGCCATATACGGAGTTACAAGTTTAGAAAGTTTGTCGTCCTTTTACTTTCGCTTTCTGATTCCTCTGAAATGAAAGAAATTTTCGTACCTAAATCGTAATTAAGGAGAATGCGAGTCATAAAGAAGCTTTTTTTTTTATTTATATTTGTATAAAATAATCGAACTGAAAAATTAAATGGCAAATGTTACAGAAATAGAAAATATGCTTCTGTCGGCACGTGGAATGAAACAGTAATATTTTTGTAGAATTTTTGAAGATAAAAAGTTTTTTACATGCGTCTGGACGTAATATTTAACCTTCTTTAAAAAATCAAATATTTTGTCTAGGATTTCGTCGTATTTTGTCTAGAATTTCTGTTGACATTTATCTTCCAGTTAAATTGCTTTTTCTAAGAATCGGGTTTGTTTTTGAAAGATCTTGTGAAATGTTTGCAAAGTGTATTAGAAAACCGGGAAATGTTTTAATATTTTTTTTGCTTCTTCGTCATATATTTTAACAACTGTTATTTCTTCAACTTCCCATTCAAAATGGAAACAAAAGTGAATAATAAATTAATTAAATCGAACAAAGAAGCGCAATTTCGAAAAGGAAGTTAAAACACCGAAATAATTTCTCCATACAAAATGTTTCCTTTTTCGAACGATTTTTTATTTTAAAATTCTTCTAACGGATAAATTGTCTTCAAGATCTTTCAATTATGCATATGAAAAGAAAATGATGTAATAAAATAATACATGAAAAAGAAATGGCAGATCATAAAAATTGATAAATAAATGAAAAGGAAGTTGATACTTTAAAAAAAAAAAATTACGTCAGAACTATATAAACACTCATGTACCCAGAAAAAAACCCCAAAAACATTTGAGATAAGATATATTTTGCTGTCAAATTACTTATGTAATTACAAAAATTTGCGTGCGTTTAGCTGCAAGCGATTTTTTTCCGAATAAGTTGCATTTTATGATCATTAAAGAATTTTTACGATTGGTAATTGTACATTTCGCTTCAAGGTTATACGTTTATCGAGGTTACTGGTTTTTTGCGTACTCCTGATTCCATGCTTATTTTACATACTCCAATTATCAATTAGCTAGCTAATTCGCATGTTGCAAAATGCCTCACCTTTTTAATTCTGCTAATTTATCAATGGATTTATAAACCTGAAAAGTAAATTGCAATGGAAAAACATTTTTATATAGGAATAATTAATACATTTTGCAACCATGCATACTAGAATTTCGATGCCATTTCTACTTAATGTCTTATAATAAGGTCATAAATCCTAATGACTGTCCAGGTAATGGAATAATCTTAAACAGCTGTTAGGATTTATTATTATTAAATATTCGTACTTGCGTTTTCTTTCGAATTCTTTATTCCCAATTAGAATAGCAAAAATCATGCAAGATGTTGCACTAAAAAGAACTTTATGCATGAAAAATCTCAAGATCTTTTTCGATAAGCTCATATTTCTAAGATAAAATCGAACGTCTTATGTTTAGATATGTAGTATATTGAAACTCTATCTGAATTACATTTCATTTAGGTTTTCTGAACTTAAAATATTTTTATGGAGTGGTTTCTTAAGACAAAATAACAAGTATGTTAGTCCGATTCCATTTATTTCCATATAAAAGATAAATTTTCAATTCTTTTCACATAGATGTTGCCATTCTCAAAAAAAGAAAACTTTATTTCGCGCTCAACACATACTTAATTTTAGCTCGGCGCCATAGTGTGTTGGAAAAAAAATCGAATATATAATTAGTTGTCTGTGGCGCTAGGTTAAGAGAGGACAAAAACAGATCTATTTAAAAAATTCCATTTTCCTAATTGCCAAATAAGTTTGTAAAAAAAATACAAATCCAGGAATTATAAAATATAAAAATAATATTAACGGTTTATCGAATATAATTGAGCAATTTTTTATATTTGTCATTGCGTTAACTTACTTATTAAAATATTTAAATACTCTGAATGTCTTCCTTAATAATATGTATAAATGTAAATGGCAGGTAATCTGAAGTAATAATAAGTAAATGAAAACAAGTAATTTTTCTGAAAGTTAAAGGCTGCCAAATAGATTCATACTTGTATGTAATTTTTAACTACTTCCCGAGAACTGATTGAATCTACATTTTGATTCAGATCTATGTATACACCCACTGGTGTGGTGTGGAGAGGGGTGTGCCAGCTCAGTTGTCGTCCTCGTCATCTGACCGCGGTTCGTCCCAAAATAGTCCTAGTGTTGCTTTACAACGGGACGTTAATATAACTTAACTAAACTCTATGTATACAATCTTGGCATCAAGATTACATACAAAATTTCATATTACTACATTTTGAAGGGTTACATTCATATATAAATGCTTAGGTAATACGATTAACAGTCAAACCTTTTGACCGAATTGGAGTAAAATTACTGTTATAAAAGTCACTACTCTTCGCTGTTGCATTTTCGAGCTACTCGTTCATTTTGACTACAGTGCGAAATCGAGTTTGACGATAGATAAAAGATAAGTAAAAGAACTAACTATTGTTTCTTCCATGGTTATCACTTCGTAAATGTTTTATTCTAAAGAGGGGGGGAAACTCAATTAAAAAAAGAAGCGTACTTTTCCATTTTCTTCTGATTGGCATGTTTTATTACATTTCATGATTACACAATAATTTACATGGTGCCGAAACCCGAGAGACCACGTGATACATGATTGGCAGCTAGCTCCGCCCAAGAAGATCACGTGATTAACTGAATTCTTAACATGTTTTTTTTTTCTATTCTTTTTAGATATTAATTTTCATTTTGTTTTTAAATTTTTCTTTTTTTTTAAATTTTAGTGCAAATTGTGTAATATTGCTATATATTTCTTAATTAAAAACTTTTCCTGCTGTATCTTATTTATCTAATCCCTATTTAGGAGAAATTTAAAAAATTAACGTAAGCGCAAAAGTGTGTAGGGTTTTCATGTCTGAAAAATAGTCCGTTTTCTCAAATGAGTCCACTTAATTATATTTTGTCTTCATCTTTACTATTTTTGTTTTCATTTTCCACATACCAATAATTCAAATAATTATCTTCCACAATATAATTAAACATTAAATGGCATTTCTGAATTTTATAAGTAACTGTATTTAGTATATTCCTTTATTATAACAAAAGTAATGGGAAGAACTATCAAGTTCAAGCATTCCGTTGAACCATTCTTCAAGATGTTTACATAATACACCAAAAGATCCATATATGATGAACCAGTTGAGGGATTTCGTTCAAAATAAATGTTTAGAAATAATTTTCTTATAATGTTATATATTAAAATTCATTTATATTGCTAGTTGTGTCTTTGAAGTGTCATGTTTAAATGCACGGACGAATGGACAGACATTCCTTGAATAAATTTCGCCCCAAAATTTGATAAATACCAGCAACATTAATATAACGACAACATATCAAATTTTATCCATCCAGAAAGTTTCTTTCCCGAGTCGACAAACAGGCAAAAGTGCAAAAATATGTTTTTGCTACTCAAGTCATTTTGCAATACGAAGATTCACCAAAATTTTAAGGTAAAAATTATTTGACAGAGACAATATTTTCTCTTTGAATATAAGAAATTGGAAAATCTCTTTAATCATTTTTTTTTTACAATACTTATAAGAACCTCACTTGTAACTTCTGATCGAAAACCATCTGTGTATAGATTATTCATTCATACAAATCTATCAGCTCCATAAAAATTACCTAAAAGTATATTTTTCCCCTGATGGTTTGTCATTGTTGTTTTTAGATATTTACATTTTGACATTATCCATGAATAAGTTATAAAAATAAAGAAGTTTTTATACATTCCTAAAATTAGATTTAAAAAATAGACTTTCAGTGATGCCAGCGTCAAGGTATTGAAGGCATCTTACTAGTTTTATCGCCTTTAATTAATTCATTCGCGTTTTTGAGTTATTACATTCACGGACAGATAGACAGACGTATTCCAAAAATTGTTTTATAAAACTAAGGGTGGTAAAAAAGACTAAGCTGCGGTGGTCTTACCCAAACTTTCTCGCATACTTTCTATTATTTCCCATCAGCCTCAAAAATCGTGGATTGATATGAACGAGGATAGAACCTGGGACCTTGTGGTTCGCAGCCCAGTAATATAACCACAATACAAAAGCAATTGCTCGTGTAGCGTAGTTGTTAACCGGCTTATATGCTTTCACCACAGACTCTCCCTCCAGTGAGTTGGAGGTGAGACGAACGATGTGGCTGTTGAGTGATGATGTATTAGCTGTTGATTCTAATGCGCCTGTACCCATTTGAGTAGCGACAAGCGTTATGGCGAGCGTGTGTGGATGAATGGTTGCTGATGCTGTTGCTGCGGCCTTTTAGTGCTGCTGCGTCAAGTGTATCTGACGACTTTGGGTTTGCTATGGATAGATGGTGCACAACAGCTGTACGAAGGTTGAAGGATCATCGTCCGAGGTCACCAATGTGACGGATTTGCGATGCGCGAGGATAGAACCTGGAACCTTGTGGTTTGCAGCCCAGTAACATGACCACGATACAAAAGCAATTGCCTGTGTAGCGTAGTTGTTAACTGGCTTATATGCTTTCACCACAGGATCTTGGAATGCCTTACATGACATTGGCATATAATAGTTACAAAATATTAATATTTGGCGTGAATTTGGCATTTTTATTGAATTAATCGTTTTATCGTCGGAGAGATTGTTGGAGATAATCACTGGCATGCTGTTAATAGCATCCGAAAACTGAATTTGGGTTTTCCTCAACTATTGAAATAAAAATATGACTTAAAATAACAATTGTAGTCATAAAACCACATACCAAATTAAATACAATTAAACCATCGCTTTTTACATGTTTGTAAAAGTACAGACGCTCAACAACTAATTAGATTTGGTTCAAATTTGGATATGTGTCTACAATATAGATATTAAATCTATGTACCAATTTTTTTCTATCTAGTTCTGTCCATTTTGTACAAAATTATCATGCTATCTTATATTCGAACAGCCACACAGACAGACAGATTGATTTTTAAAAATAGATTTTGCTCAAAATCTACAAATTTGGTGTAAAGATTATATAACATATTTCATTCATCTAACTTAAAGCATTTTTGTACTATCTTTGCCACAAACATGCAGACATTTTTAGAACTGATGGAGGTCTGAAACGTGGAGATTCGTCAAAAACTTCTACTTCGAATTTTTCGGCGATTACAATACTTTCTGTTACTTGATATTCGAGAACATAAAAAGTGGCCATTCATCAAATTCTAGAGATCATACTTTTTGCTCCTTGCTACGTTATATAATTGGAAAAATAATAAAATACGAGATGTGCTTATGTTTTCCTTGTTTGATACATTCCGTTCCCCAAGGTCAAGGATATAACTCCACCAATTTGCATCATGATGTTCAGCTGACTATTTAAGTACCGTGCCCTCAGAGAAGAATTTTAATGGCTTTTCTTTGTTGTGATTAATATGACCCAAACCAATTGGTTTTTTTCCCCTCCAATAGAGAAAAAGTTTTTTCCTTTATCGCTGGCATCATCTTGAAGATCATTTGCATGTTAGAAAGGAAAGATTTCACCTTGACAAGGTGACTGGTCAAAGAGTGGGTCACAGTGGTTTCATTTTTATTTCTTTTAAATGGTTTTTTAATTGTTAGAACTATTCTGTAATGAAAACATAAGATTTTATTATATTTTTAAGGTAATTGAATTTTGAAAATTCAATTGATGTGGTTCAGGTATTCAACCTGATGAAAATTGTGCCAAAAGAATATTGAGAACATGACATGCGAATAGAGAATTACTATTATCAAATGACTTTTTAATTATTATTATCAACAATACATTCTATAAAATACTCTAACAAAATTGCTAAATGTTTGGAAAATTCGTGTTTGGAAACTCAAAAAGAATTGCTCACATTTTGACGAAGTTTGGAAAAGATAATAGAACTCATTAAATATATTCATCATAGATGCTGAAATAACTGGCTATTATACCATTATTATTTCCAAATGATTATTTTCATGGTTTCACTTCAAGTGATGTCACATTCATGTGACAGGGTCACTGCGCATGTCATATAACAATATGTTGTGTTGAGTTGTAATGTACTGTAACAATTGATAAATACAAGATATGGCTAGGATTCTAAAATTAATTTGTTGGAATTAATTTAATTTATGAAATAAAATAAACAGCAAATAATGTAACAAAATAATAATTTATACCAGCAAAAATGGTCCCCTCAAAACATTCTCACATATCCTCTCATAAAGGTGTCAATCCTGAGAAAGCGTACAATAGTTACGAAATATTAATTTTCGGCTTGAATTCAGCATTTTTACTGAATCTGTCGTGTCAAGCTTGGCGAGTTTTATGGCGATTAATCTCTGGAATTTGGTTATTAATATTCGAAAATTGAATTCGTGTTTTAGACACGTTTTTCTTAACTGATCGGAATAAATATCTGATATAGAATTGCACTTGTAATCACACAATCGCATACTAAATGTGATATATTTAAGTCAATGCAACTTTGAATTATCGCGTTCACATGTTTCTGAAAGTACAGAAAGACGATTAATTACTTGTTAGATTTGGTCTAAAATTAGATAGGTGTCTACTCTATAGATGTTAAATCTATGTACAAAATTTCATCTATCTAGCGTCATTTTGAAGACCAACGGACGTGGTCTCTCCGAAACTTTCTCTAATACGATCTAATAAAGGTGGGGCATAGGCGTATATAATTATGAAATACCAACTTTTCGGCGCGAATTTAGTATTTTTATTGAATACTAAATACTCGCCAATTGTTTAATTCTTGGCGAGGTTTTTGGCGATTACTAACTAGCACGCGTTAAATAGGTATCCGAAAATCGAATTTGTGTTTTAGAAGTGTTTTCTCAATCGATTGAAACAAAAATTTGATACAGAACTACACTTGTAGTCACAAAATACCAAACCAAATTTAATATATTTAAGAGCTTGCAACTATCGCGTTTACTTATTTCTGAAAGTATAGACAGATAGATGGTCAACCCCTTAAGAGATTTGGCTCAAATTTTGATAGTATTTATATTATAGAATTTAAATTTGTGTACCGAATTTAATTTATCTAGCTCTTTTTGCTTTGATGTTCTCGTGTTAATTTATGTTCAAGCAGTTGGACAGACGGACTCCCACTGGATGGAATTTGTTCAAAATTTGATAGAAGTTTACAAATTAGGTGTAAAGACCGTATACCAAATTTTATACGTCTAGCTCAAAGTATTTTTGAGTTATCTTTGTCAGACGACAGACGGACGGACATTTTACAAAAATGCGTTTTTCGAATTCAGAAAAATTTAAAACTAGGAGATTCTCAAAATCTCGGGTTCGAAGTTTTTGATGATTACTACATTTCTATATTTCACATACGGGAAGGAAAAAAAGAAAAGAAGGATTAACTTTGACAAGATGATTGAGTAGTCAGTAGGTCATAACGGTCGGAGTATCATTATTTTAAAATGGTACTTTAATTATTATAATTTTCTTTCTACATCAAGATTTATCTTCTTGATTATTATAATTCTAAATCGCTACATTTTGAAATCTCAAACATGAATCAATGCTTACATTTTTATGATATTAAAAAAAAAAAAGGAGGTTAGATCGTAATTTCAGGAAAGATCGTAAAAACAACACTTCAGGAAAGTTTAAAACGATTAAATTATTACGGCTTATAAATAATTATTTTGATAGTTATTACTACTTTCTGTCTGAAGTAACTTTCATTGAGACCTAATAGTTTTATTTTAATTTTTTGCAAACTCAATAGACGTTTCATTCACATTATATGTAATTGCGCTTGCCGTCTAATGTTTACCAACAACACTCAGTGCATGTGCCATCTATCTATTACACTGTGTGACTATTACTTAGGTTTTGAACTATTAACCTGTGGGAGAAGACTCCCCCAAACTTACCCAAATGCTGTTTAACCCTTTAAAGGGCCATTTTTTTTCTAGTCATATTATGTTAAAATATTTTTAGGTTTGAAATTAGAATAAGAAAAGGGATTCATTTAGCTTATTAGATCAATTTAATTTGATTAATTACTTAATTATTAATTTGGTTAATTAATAATTAAGTAACAAATCAAGACACATCATTTTGTCTGAGATAAAGAACTGAAGCATCTAAGTTTCTGACTTACAGAAAAAATGTGTCAGAACTTATGCCAACCTACATAATTTCATACAAAGATTGATAAATTTGGTGGGAAGCATACTTTCCACGGCCCTAGAAAGGGTTAAAAGATGTTATTCCAATGAACGCTTTGCTTGGTATTGGTGTACATTAGTTACGAAATATCACACTTTGGTACGAATTTAGCATTTTTTACTGAATCTGTAGTGTGATCCATGGCGGTTAATCCCTGCCATGCGGTTAATAGTAATCGAAAATAGAATTTCTTACCAACCGATTGTCCAACCGTTCTTTACATTCCAAACAAACATTCGACACAAAACTATACGTCTAGTCGCAAAATTACGTACCAAATTTTATATATTTAAGTTACTGCAATTTTGAGTTATCACATTTATATGTTTCTGAATGTACAGACAGCCAGAAAGTCAGCCAATTGTCCTATTTCGCTCAAAATGTGGCAGGCGTCTATACTAAAGATTTTACATCTGTGTATCGAATTGTTTCTATGTATATGACTTAGCAGTTATCACTTTAACGTATATCCAAACGGTCGGATATTAGTTATATATAAGCCGGACTTCATCTGAACGGAATTTGCTCAAAATTGGAAAGATATCGATAAATTTGGCTGTAAGCCTGTATACCACGTTTCATCTATCTACTTCAAAGTGTTGTTGAGTTATCTTTGTCAAAGACAGACAGACGAACATTTTCCAAAAATGTGTTTTTCAAACTCAGGGTGGTCTCAAACGTGGATATTCGTCAAAATCATGAATTCGAATTTTTTGACCATTACTGTATTTTCTCTATACTTCCTATACGAGAATATAAAAATAAAGTACCGTATTCAAAGGAAGGATTCTCTCATTTTATTAGGTATGGCTGCTTCTGATGGCGTTGTGAAAGTACTTTGCAACTAGGGCATAATCGGATTTTTTGTTGTTGTTGTGGTTTTTGTTATCCGTCTTCATTAGTGCCTAGATAGAGCTTGAATTGTGGCATTATATTTTGATCGATTCATTAGATATCACTTAAAACGCGGCATAAACATGCTAATGCTCTGTTCTTAATAACGCTTTTTAATTTCTCGTATACGCAGTACAGAAAAAGTATAGTAATGTCAAAAAAATTCGAATTCGAGGTTTTGACGCACCTCCGTGCTTTAGAACTTGAGTTCGAAAAGCACATTTTGGGAAAATGCCCGTTTGTGTTAAAGATAACTCAAAATCGCTTTTATCTAAACGGTTAAAATTTGGTATATGGTCTTTAAACCAAATTTGCAGATTTCTATCTAATTTTGATTAAAATTTGTTCAGTGAAAGTCCGGCTGTTCGAATATAAGTTACGACGATAATTATAAAACGAAGACACCTAAATGGATAAAATTCCTTACGAAGTATTAACATCTGTAGTCTATATACTCATCAAATTCTGAGCCAAATCAAACAAGGGAGGGGGGGGGTTGATTGTCCGTCAGTCTATACTTTCAGGAAAATGTAAAAGCGATCATTCAAAAACCCAATGACTTAAATATATCAAATTTGGTATGGGATTTTGTGACTACAAATGCAGTTTTATGTCAGGTTTTTTATTCGGCCGGTTGCGACAAAATTCGGATCTAAAACAAAATTCAGATTTTTGTATACTATTAACGCATGCCAGGGATTAAACGCCAAATAACTCGCCAAGGATGACGCGATAGTTTCAGCAAAAACACTAAATTCACGCCAAAAGTTAATATTTCGTAACTATTGTACACCAGTGCCATGTAAAGCGTTCTCTGTCATGACAAATTTATTACAGAATATGCGAGAAAGTGTTGGAGAAATAATTCACCAAATAGCCACTTTCGCTAGTTTAAATTGTCTCGGGCAATCTAAACCGACTATTCCTTTGCTATGTTACCTACTATATGTTGTATCAATTAATTAATTAAAATTGTAAAATGTATTTTTCTAGAAAATTTAACCAAAAGGAGTTAATAATAATTAATGCGCACTGGATTTCAAACTGATGGTTTACCTTTTATTACTTAACAAATAATTAACTGAACATGCTGAACCATAGATCCCTGATGGTTCAGCATGTTGCACAACATTGTACAATATTGGGTGCAATTATATTACATTATGTTATTATTTAATGTTTAGTATCAAATAATGCGTACACACAATATATGCCTACAACTAGGAATAATGGCTGCAACGATTGCATAATCCTCTCCTAAATTTTCTTTTAATTTTGAAGAAAATGTAGTATTCTCTCATCATAACTGGTTTTCAGATTTACCCGAAATCCCAACAACATCAACTTAACTTTTTTTTAAAACCTCCCTTATCAATAACTAACCCTTTCTCGATTTTCTTCGTCGGTCACGAAAATTACTTCTTTTTGTTGGTGACTAAACTGGTATAAGCAGCCTTAAGGCGACTTTGGATTAGAAGCGAAAGACCCGATCATGAAAATTATTCGTAGAAGGTGAGTTCGTTTTGCGAATATTCCGAAAGATCAAGTAATTTTAAGCGATACAGAAATGATTTCTTTCATAATACCAATAAGAACAGCAAATTTTTTCGGTCCAGAAAGAATTGCGAAACTTTTGTTTATTTATATAATTTAGATGTGATGAGTTATTTGACAAAATATTTCTCTTCAGATATACAACGTAGCAATTTTTGTTTTCAAATATTTTACATTTGCTACTACTACTAATCTACATATTTGAAATAATTATGAAAAAATAAGTCAATCATTGTACTGATTCCGTCAATTTTTGTTTCACTTGACTTGTAGATATACTCGCAATATTCGACAATTCCGCACATTTCCTATTTTTGTCACAAATCTCTACTTTACTATTTATGAAATTATTATTATTATTAATAATAATTTATTATTACTTTAGAAATACTACTTTACTACTTGTAAAAAAAAAAGAATCTTTCAGGCACATTCGTGGTACCAATTTCATCTATTTTAATTTCATTTCAGAGTTCCTCGGCAGTATTTTTATTCTTACACAAATAATACGTGTTGTTTTTAGCTTTGTTATATAGTAACAAAAAATCGGATATGGATTTCACATCTCTTCCATAGACCAATTTAGTCTAAAATGTTACATTAATCTACAAATGTGATTTCAGAAACACATACTGAATTATATTTATCCAGTTCTTGAATGATCGTATTTTGATATTCAAAGACAAACACACTGACAATCTATTCTTGGCTGGATTTTGACAAACTGTCTGAGATACCTGGCTTTGTTCGGAATTAAAATCATTTCATATTCTTTTTTTACATCAAAACATTTTGATGATAAAATGGTTATGTCAAAACAATGATTATATCAAAACATTTCGATTATAAAAATACATGTGTATTAAATATTATAATATACAAAGTCCATTATTGTCTGAAATGTTTTTTTAATTCCTCATGTTAACTGATTGATCATCCGACAAACAGAAGTCGTATTTCATTTTTTTTTTCAGATTAAATAGGTTGTATACTGCAGATGTTTATCAAAATCTCGAGGTCAAATTTTGAATCAATCGGTTTTTATAAATCACCGATTACTAATTTCATCCATAAATTATTCATATTTTTCTTACTATATTTCTGTTCCAAATTTTGTTCACAAATGCTGAAATGTAAGAATTTTTTTAAAAAACATAAAAATAAACCAAATCAGTAATTGTTCCAGGTATAAATTATTAATCGCCTGCTTTTGAAATGTTCTTTTAGAATTTTGCTAATGATGGCAACATTTCTTCGTATATATTTTTCTTATTTAAATATTATATATATTTAATTTTTCTCTTTTGAAGGCTTGACCTTTCTAACCTTCGTTTAAAATTGAGAGAAAGAATTATGTTTTCTTATAGGAATAATTAAATCACTATTTTAAAACCAATAATAAGTTTTCTGAAGGAATATATAAAATAAAGAATAAATTTAAATAAATTGATAGAGCATTTGAAAGTTTTATCATTGCCAAATAAAGTAGTATTTATTTTGTTTTAAAATCGTTTTCTTTAAATTTAAATAAAAATACAACAATTAATTGAAAAATTTGCACAAAAATGAAATTGAAATGCTTGAAAAGGTAAAATTTTACGATAGAGCAAAAATATTTTTTTCTGAAATGAATATTTTTTTCAAAAATGCAGTTATGATTACTTTCTAATGTATTAAATATTTGATTAATTTTTGCACGTAGGAAAATTGACAGTATTTCCTCTTTCATCTTGAATAATAAATCCTCTTTCATCTTGAATGCAAAATCGTTGAACTTGGCCCAGTTGTTTAAGAAGAGATGTAGAATATACATATACTCTCTAAAGTTGAAATTTATATTCAAATAAGTACAAATAGACAAACCAGCAATCAGCCCACCTCTTCATTGAAGATTTGCTGCAAAATTCGGTACAGATTTACAATTCTAGTAATAACCATAAGACAAAAGTTATTTATCAAGATATTTACATGCTTTAGTTTAATGTATTCACACATATATAGTGAACAAATGGGCTGGTAGATTTCTGTTGTCAAATTTAGCCCAAAATCTGATAACAATGCAGTTTTGGTGTTAGGACCGTGTATCAAATTTTATTCGTTATTTACCGTATAATTTAGAACATTGCGTTTTCGTGTTCTAATGATTACTGATATCGGCCGAAAAACAGACGATTGCAATTCGAATTATTATTTTTTGTTAATAACGTTATTCAGACTGTAAAATAAAAACGAAAAAAAGAAAAAAAATCATCTTTAATGGCTGCTTTCATTAATTAATCTGATGTTCTACCAGAATTCTTATTATTTTTTTTTAATTATCATTTAGGATAAACTTAATATTCGCTCAGAATTCGTACGTATCTTTGTATTCTTGTTGGAAATTATGCTTAAATATCTTCTAAAATTAATAAATATGAGAAAGAAATTATATGGCAAAAACCAATATAATTAAAAATGTAATTTTTTGAATTTTCCGACGATTTAAAAATAGTTTTTGTAATGTAATATTTTTGGAAATTATCGAGGAAAAAAATGATAAAATTTCGTTTAATTTTCAACTAAAATTTTTAAAAAAAGCAAGCTCCAGAATGCATATTACCACTGTTCTAAGAATACACCTGCCAAGTTCAGCAGTTCTAGGTCAAACGTTCGTTCTGTAGAGCGCTCCTCCCTCCCCCCACACCTTTATTATAAGCACAAACAAAGAGAGTTTCAACATACTAAGAAATTGATAAATAGATCTAGTAAAGTATATTTTCAGTTAAAAAGGAAGTTTTTTTAAAAAATAATCAATTTCCGTTACTTAACGAGATGACAACGATTGGCATTACGTCTCTAATTGTAAAGGCGAAGGATTTGACTGTTCTTTTGAATAGGTTAGTCATATTATCAATCACTTTATCAAATGCAAACGTCCATCAACTAATTTACAGGAAATTACTTATTTACTGCGGTTTGACGAACAAGCGAAGGTAAATAATTCGCAACGAATTTTTGACAGTTGCGTATTAATTGTTCAGCAAGTTGGGAAAATCAGTTTGAACTTTCATGTTATGAGTAATTTTCTTTTTTCCACCGGTTTGTTTTCCTTGACCCATTTTCATTTTGAGAATAATGAATTCTAATTGGCTGCTTCTATTTCGTTCTACAGAAAACCAAACGTGCGTAAAAGCTTCGACGAATTTTTTTAAATCGTTTGTTTTTTGAATATTCAGTTTATGCTATCAATAAATATTCAAGAAATAAATGATGCGAAAAGATTAAAAATTTTTTGTTGTTGTTGGCACAAGACTAGAAATGTAAACATTGGATGAATATTTATTACGAATGAGATGGGGCAAATTTAATTTTTTTAGATTAACTGCGATAATAATTAATAATTAATTTGAATTAATTTCAAAGAAAATGGCATTAATAATAGTAGACTATATAATTAACTTTTTATATTTTTATTATCAATGAAATATTTATAAATAAATATCTTATTATTTCTAAATTTATTAAAATATTATTTGATTGTGATTTTTTTTTTGGAATCGAAGCAAGGTTATCCAGTCAGACCAAGCCTCGAAGAAAAAACAAAATAAATATAAAATTATTTATTAAAATATAAAGATTAAATTTTTTTTTGTAGAGACAGCTTTTTAAAGAATTGCCATTCGTTCATAATAGAAAAATCAGTTTGCTTGAATCTTGAAAATATTTCTTTAAATGAAGACAGTTGAATGAAAAATGGTTATAGGTCATTTAACCAGCTGAATTGGTCTCCCCAGAATTTTCTCGCAATGAAGGTATTATCTCGAGAACGGCTTGCACAGTATTGACGTATAATAGTTAAGAAATATTTACCTTTGATGTGAATTTAGTATTTTTACTAAATCTATCGTGTTATCTTTGGCGAATTATTTGGCGATTCATTCCTGGTGTTAGTGGGATTAATAGTGTCCGAAAATCGAATTTGTGTTTCAGATGCGTTTTTTTCCACAGGATTGAAACAAAAATTTTATTAAAAATAATTCTGTATTTAATTAATTCTGTAATTAATAATTCTGTATTTAAATAATTCTGTTTTTGAATTATCGCGTTTACATGTTTAAAAGTAGATAGACAGACAATCAATCTACTTCTGGATTAAGTTCAAAATTCAATAGGTATATAGACTACAGATGTTAATTCTTAGAACCGAATTTTACCCATCCAGCTCTCTTCGTTTTGTAGTTACGGTATTAACTCATATTCCAACGGCCGGACAGACAGAGTTCCTCTAAAATACGTAAATTCGAGAAAATAAAAAGAAAATATTAAACTGTAATTTCCTGCTTTTTTAAAATTGCCTTCCTAAAGTAAATTATTTAATTACCTAAAATGCAAACTTTCGTTTAATACTACGCAGGTTGTGTGTTTGAAATACGACTTTAAAGATAAAAGATTTCAAGGTTCGCAATTAATTCTACCATTACGTTGGACGTTTTGTGATGTCCAACGTAAGTTGTGTTTACATTCATTTGCTTATAAAAAGCGTAAAGAAATAAAGTTGGTTGTAAAATCTGCGCAAAGGAACCTTTTACAACCTTGAGAACAGCTTTTCTAATTCGGTGACCTCGCGACTCATGAGAAACGTAATCTACCCTGGTAGAAAACGTCACTGGAAATCATATATGCGAGCGTGGTTTTGTGTTACATTTCACCGAAGAAAGCAACAACCGCAAAAGCGCAGCCTTCGACAACTATACATGTGTTTTAGATTTTACCAGAAATAATCCGATGGACATTTTTAAATGTTTGTGTGTAACCAATGCATAACTTCGAAACAAAAACACCAGCTGCTTAAAAATCAGCTGCGATAGATAAAAATGTGTAGAATTTTTTTTTCCACAGCTGCAATAATATTTTTATGTGTGTGTTTTTTTTAAAGTTATAAATGCGTTTTTAAAATAATGTATAGTTTCTTTAACTTCTTTGTTCGTAAAACTGTTTCGGCTCTTGATCTCCCCCCCTTCCCATCTTAGCTGTTAACTGTTTCGACCTCTTCGGAAAAGGCGTATCTAAATTGTGTGGCAAAAATTTAGCGGTGACGAATACACTCGTCAAACACAGAGTATTTGTAAAATGGAATTATGTTGTAATGAAATGACTTATTTTCTATTTCAAAATCACATTTATTTATTTACTTAAACTAACATACATTTTTTTGCTCATAAACGAATGGAGACAAAAAAAATTATTTATTATTTTAATTTATTGTTAGAGAAGGCATTGAGCGAAGCATGGTATAACGCATAATAATTTATTATTTGTTCCTTTAATTCCAACTTGGCCTCAAAATATTTTAAACATCCTGAAATTTGCGAAGTTTTTACTAAAATTGTAATTCACACTGCAAATTTTCACTCCTGACGAATAAACTCGTCATAACACAAAATGTTGTACTTTTTCCATGACGAGAATACTCGTCAAAAACAGTTAACTGGTTGAAAGTTAGATATATCTGCTGTTAAAATGTAATATATATCTACTTATAATACAGATGAATGTGTGTGTGTGTGTGTGCGCGCTAGTGTTCTATAAACAAAGCCACTTGATCTAAGGTAACCAGTTTTGGCCCCTTTATGCATTAAAGGGTATGAATGTTCATCTCGGTGTGATTTATTTTGTAATTTTAATTAGAATTTTAAATAATTAAAAATTAAACTGAATTTTGATGTTTTTTTCACAATAACTTCGAAAATAGCGCGCAAAGAATGAACCGTTTATCGTTGAATTACCGTTTCGAAATTTTAAGACTTGTCTTTTTTATAATAGCTCTTACATATTCGGATAAATTTTCCCTGGATGTTGAAATTTTTTTTTGTCTAATTTTCAACAATAGTTAATATTGTTTCCCAGAAAATTCAAGGCGTTTCATTTTTTCATTAAACATTTAATTGCATGAATTTCTTCTATTAATGATAATAAAGGAAGAAGAATTCCGTTTAATATCTGTGTAGTTTATAAGACGAATATAAAAGTGTAAAAATGCAATACCGCGCAGTTTAGAAGATAAATGAATAGCGCATTTACATTTTTAAAAAGCTATGATGTCATGGGATTGATCCCTATTAAAAAGAATCATATACACGATGAAAAAACATATGTAAGAAAATTAAAATAACACGACTGTAATGTCTGAGGTTTTGCAGGAATTTAACATAATGTTATGTATAAAGAATTTAACTGAAATTTAATATAACCAATGTCCCCGAATAAACCACCAGGTAGCCAAAGTCGACTAGTATCTAATAATTAAAATTCAATAATCGTAAATCATTCTTTCATTGGTAATATAATAAAACTGGATGGTAATTATTAGAGATGCGGAGAGTTAGCTAATGGCGGTTTTCAGCTGTCTAGGGTTGCTGGAGGTCGTATGCAGGTCGATCAAAGAGTATTTTAAGCTTAGTTGCCAAATAAATAAATAGTAGAATTCGGTTGTAACGGCAACCCAAAAGCACCAAGAAAAAATTTCGCCAAACCTTAAAAATATACTCGAGTGAGTTATTATTTATTATGAAAAATTTTGAACCTGCGAATCACATTCTATATAGTTTGACGATTGAAATCGCCAAATTGGCGACATTTTTTCTTGGCTCTTTTTGGATGCCGTTACAACCGACAAGTACTAAATAAATTTGTAAAAATTGCTAATTCGTTAATTATAAAATATTAGGATAGCATTAACCACTTATAAAGTATAACTTATTAGATTCCTGTCTGTTTCGTTATGTTTACATTGTTATTACAGTATTTAAAAACTGAACATTTGCTTTATTTAGTTTTATTTGAATGTTAAGTTTGGTACTATCAAAAGTATTTCAATAACATTTAAAATAAATAGAAAATTGAGTAGGATTAGCTATTAAATACAAAAATTAATATAGTTAAAAGAAATATGGAAGAAGTCACATTTACTCGATCCTTAAAACTCAATTTTACATGTTTCAATAAATTTTAATTCTTAAAATGAAAAGAATATTCAAAATTTTACCGAAATAAACCCTTTTTGGAAACGGCAATATTTTTATGGCAGTCTGCTTTTGAGAAAAAAGAATTTTCTTTTCTTTTCTAAAATAGCTGAATGAAGGATTTGTAGATGACGCATCACATGAATAAGCAAACGATAATAACAAAAAAAAAAAAAAAAAAAAAATTATTCTGTCATTAAATGATGAAGAATCTGCTTAATTCAGCTAGATATCAAGCTTTTCCTGTTTTAACTCATTAGAATTCTGTGCGGTTCTAACTGTTCTTCGCTTCGAACTCAATCTGTTTACAATTTTTTTTTTTTCCTTCGTCCTTTTTCGTGCATTTTAAATGACTAAGAAATGTAGAGATAATCTGTATATTACATCATTCAAAACTTTTGTAAACTCTTCTTTTTCCATTTTGTACTAAAATTTAAACGAAAGTTTTCGTCTTACATTTTTTTAGGTTATTTATTAAAAAAATCTGCATTTTTGAATCTAAAATATTTAGAACATGCTATATCTAAGCAGCAAACTATAATTTAAATCAAATTTTAGGCTGTGTTATATAATGTATTAATTCTTGTCTTTTTCTGTTATTAAGTTTGTAAGATATTTTCTGCGCAAGTGTTGATTTTTTTAATTATTTTTTAAAATCTGAACTGACTTACAAAATAAACTATACTGACAGAACTGACTTAATAATACTCTTTCCAACTCTTGTTCATTTATTTCATCCTTTGGCATTAAAAAAGCAACAAATATAATAAAAACAGTTCTTAAAAACGCAGTTTTATCAGTGTATTAAAAAGTTTAATTTTTTATTCTCTCATATACCAGGTGTATAAAGAGAAAATATTGAGTAAAAAAAAAAAATTAAAACTCGAAATTTTGATGTATTTCCACATTTCAGACTTTCCTGAGGTCGGAAAATACATTTTTGGCATTATGTATATCTGTCTGTGAATATAACTCAATAACGCTTTTGAACTAGACGGATGAAATGTGGTATACGGTCTCTTCACTTAATTTCTATCAAGTTTTGAGCGAAACTCAGCCAGAAAAGTCTGTCCGGTTATTCGAATATAAGTTGTTGTTGTTGTTGTTACTTATGCACTTGTCATAGACAAGCCCGCTGATGAAGTCAATGATCTGAGCTGAGTTTAGCTCAGTAGCTTCTGAAGGTAAAGGCACCTGAGTACCCGAGGGCAGAAGTCTGACTTCTAGCTCATATGAGAATGATACTCACACAATCACTTGCACAATTCTTTTTTCCAGGGGGGGGGCACTTTCATACACCTCACAGATGGAACACAGGGTAAATAATAACCAGGCGTGAACCAGGATTCGAACCCAGGACGCTCAGAGCACCAGGAAGATGCGCTACTCCTAGGTCAGGACGCGGTAATTACAAAGCAAAGGACGCTAGATAGATTTGATGATTTTCTGGTTAGAATTGTAGTTCAGTGTAAAATTTTAGTTTCAGTTGGTTAGAAAAAAACAAAACAAAAAAAAAAAAAACGCCTGAAAAAACAATTCGATTTTCGGAACCGTATACCAGGTATTAATAGCCAAATAACTCGCCAAGAATAACATGACGGATTTAGTAAAAATGGTAAATTCATGTCAAAGTTCAATATTTCGCAACTACTGTATGACGATATCTACTCAAGGTGTTCTCTGAGATAACGCTTTTATTTGTATGCGAGAAAGTTTTGGGAAGACAACCCCCCTTTGATTATTAGATATTTTAGGAAGATATATCTTAAAAGCACCCAAAACATGCTTAATTTTTTTTCATTAATTTGTATTTTAATTAACTTATGGATATTAAAAACGTCAGAGACATTTCACTTATTTTGAAGATATTTTTTCAATAGTGGTCAAAAACTAATTTTACATGGAAGGCGTCCATTTTGTCCAGATTTCCATTTTTATATAATATTGATTACCATTGAGTTGCAATTCAATTTTACTCCGGAGTAATTTTTCGAGTAATTTGTTTTTATATGCTTGAGTGAACATTTAGAGATATACTGTAAAAGTGACAGGATTTCCTCTAAAAATCAAATAACCGCTATTCTTTTGTTGCTTAGATAATATCAAAATTTTGTTAATTCCAAATTTGCATTATTGGGTAACGTCTTGTGACATAATTGACAAAAACACTTAGTTTGAAAGTTATTTTATGTTAAATAGTGTCAACAGACTCATATTTTAGATACTGAGAAAGTAGTTATACGCCATTGTGATAGAAATGAGAGTCATTATACTGTTGCTTTATAAATATTCGGCGATAATAAAATGGAATTGACTAAGCATGATATATTTCTGGTTGAGAAATTTCGCTTGATTAAACCGAATTTTTAGAAAGCTGATTGTGTTTTTCATATCAGCAAACATGCATGGATGAAAAGTCAAGGTGACGCGTTGATTTGAATCTTTGGAAAATTGTTTTTATTTCTGATGTTAATAAAAATGAACAGATGAGAAATGAAGGTGATGCATTTTTCATAAGTTAAATTCCTATTATTTTATTACACGACGCGTTTGTTTTTTTAAGTATTAATACACTATTATAAGCTATATTAAGATAAATAAAAAAATTAAAATGGAGCTATGATTATAGTTGAGATTCACTGTATTTCAATATTATTTATTGTATATCAATATTATTATCATTATACCATTGCCATATCATTATCATTCAAATCGATATGACTATCTAACAAAAATATGTTCGATTTATAAATTAAAAAAAAATAGTTTTAAAAAATACATACTTACTAAAGTCTAAAATCATTAAAAAAAAAATTTAACCTCTTAAACACCGTAATTATGCGTTATACGGGCATCGAATTATCACTTATCAGACTTTATAAGCTGAAATTATAACATTTAAAGATGCTATAATTCGACAGAAAAATTATGCATTGTCTGCAAACATCTTAGATATTCTATAGATTCTTAAGTGGCAAAATTGCATAGTCCCAAAACGAAAGATACAATCTAATAAAATAATAAAAAAAAGGTAAACAATTTTTAATCACTCTCCAATTTTAATCTTCAATAACTTATAATTCATTATTATAAATCATAAATCATTTATTATATATCAGTTTCTCACAACTTTAACACCAGGTAACGTCCTTCCTATGGTATTAAAACTGCATTAAATTAATTTTTCAAATAATAATTAAATTCTGAAATTAACATAATTTATTGTTTACGATAACAAATAAAGTAAAAAAAAACGTTAAAAAATTAACATATTATAAAATGAATTTAAAAAAACGCCTATTACAGAATATCATCGTAACAAATCTAAAACAAATCAAGTTAAATAAAATGTGCAAAATACAAAATTGAATAAAGTTGCTTAATTTGCTCATTTTTTTTAAATTTCTTGTTATAAATTTATTTTGTATATTTCTGCAAACGATTTCTTACTTTGAGACAGACATTTTTCATTTGCAATAATGTAAATGTTACTAACTGCATTGACGCCAGCTGAGGATATTGGTTGTATTTAATTTCAATAAAAAATCACTTAGGCATAACTTCTGTTAATAATTTCGTCAACAAATTTTAACAATGAAATTGTCTTTCAATAAAATCATGTATTTTAATAGTTTTACATAGGTTTTATCCTTATGTCCACGAATCTTCTTAAAGATAACCAAACTTATGACATCATAGAGCTATTAAGAACGTAAACTCTCCGGTTCATCTACTTTATAATTTTCTCAATATTGTAACGTTACTTTCCTATTTGTCTTGTAAAGATAGACAAGATATTAAACAGAATTCTTTTTCCTTAACTTTTAACAATGGAAGAAAATGTTTTAAAATGATTAATGATTGTTACGAATAAATTTTAAAAGATTAAAGGTGTTTGACCGAACCATGAAAATGGTTTGAATTTAAAGGAAATAATGTAATCTATTGTTGGAAATTTAGCAGAAAAAACAACAACTTTATATATACTTTTATAAAATTGCAAAAACACGGTAAAAATTCTCACAACTATTTATCTGGTATTAAAAAGATAATTTTTAAAACTTTGAAACGGTGGGAAATTCATTTTTGTGCGATAATAGTTTCGGAAGTTACCGTGGAAAAACGAATTTTTAATTAATTAAAATTTTAAAAAAATTCGCTCCCAGGTGCACATTTGTATACTTCAAGCTATATATTGCTGCAATTTAAGAGCTGTTGGTCAGACGGTATAGTACCACACACACACGCACGCACGCACACACACACACACACGCACGCACGCACACACACACACACACACACACACACACACACACACACACACACACACACACACACACACACACACACACACACACACACACACACTCCTTTAATACAAGTATAGATATGTAATTAATGCTTCATAAAAAGAATAAGAAATTAACTGGATTTAATATTTATTTGGTTTCAGTTTTAAAGAAACAATGTAATCTATTGTTGGAAATTAGGCAAAACGCTTTTTTTTTTAAAATGTGCCAAAATTAAAGAAAAATTGGCGCAACAATAAACAGATGAAATTACTAAATAATCAGCAACTGAGAGAAAAGTTTTAAATTTAGATACGTCAAAATACTTATTATTAGTATTTAAATCTTATATCTATTCAAATGTCATACATGCTTTCAAATACAACCTAATCCTATCTTGAATTTTTTAGCCTGATCTAAAAAGCGCTCATATAATGTCAATTTGATTTATAATAGAATGAAGTGACACTATTTTAATCAAATATACTCTGTTATTAAACTTTAAAGTTCTTTTTTTTTTCCAGGATCGTTTCTGTGAAAGTTCAAGAACATATGATGAAATGGGCAAATGTTATGAACTGCATGAGAGCATTTTCAGGGCGGCTACCAGAGGAAGGGCCTCACCCTCTGAGGAACCTTAGTGATTCCCTCAACAATTTCAATGATAAACAGACCAAATGTCTATAATGATATTTAATATAGGTTAAGATAGTAAACAACAATTGATGAAGTCTGCAAGAGGCAAGCTGCTTGTATCAAAGGACGAAGGCAATGCAGTGCGAGGACTATATTATGCCTTTGATTCAGCATGTGTATTTAAGCAATATTGAAAATGTATGCTAGGACTGTGTTTCAACTGACCATCGAAGTCCAGACTTCATAAATAGGATCGGTGGATCCAAAATAAAAGAGTAATTTGTAGTTAAAACGTTGCCATGAAGAGTTAAGATGCAGTGTATTCATTTTCATTTCTTCTGAATAGAGTCATTGATTTACTAATAAATTGCATGACTAATGAATCTACGGTGTGTTAGTTAGTGTGGAGTCGTTAATCTCCGCAAGTTATTGATATCTCACTGTTTGTTGTGTGTCATAGGTTGTGCAGCAATATTCATCATGTCAGAAAAGCAGTGCTTTTCAAAGTTAACTTCTACCTGTACAGATCACATTACTTCATTAATATAAATTGGTAACATTAAAAACTTCCTTTTATAGAGTGTCCGAAAATTCTAAGGCACATTACAAAATTATATAAAAGAAAAAAAAAAAAAAAAAAAAAAAAAGGCTTTACTTTAATACTACATACAACTAACATGGCTCATAATTTTATTTCATAGCATTTCTATTTCTTAGAATCTAACAGATGGCGCTGTGTATGACCTGATGTTACTTCAATGTGAAAACTTCATTGGTATGAATTGGTATCATTAAAAACTTCTATTGAGTGTCCGAACATTCTTGGACACATTACAAAATTATGTAAATGAAAAATTAGACGTAATAGCATTTTTTCGGATTTAACATACTACTAACATAGCTCATAATTTTACTTCACACAGCATTGTTATTTATTAGAATCCAACAGATGGCGCTGTGTATGGCCTGATAATGATAATGAGAAAACGTTCACTTAATAGTCATATCAGACAATATTTATTTAGATTTTTTTTTTCATGTAGCGTTATGGAAAGATTATGTGTATCCAATACACAGAAGTAATTTACAGAGTTTTAAGTAGTCTATTACATCTGTTATGTATAATCCTTCCAGCGCTTACAAATGCAAAGCGTGAATTGGATATCGCTTCCATACTTGAAATGGAAGATTCTCAAACTGAAAATTACTAACTTTAATACTCCTAATATGTAAGTAATAAGTGACATTTTCTTTCAAAACTTCGTAGTTCTGTTTTACAAATTTTGTAATCTGACCCAAGATTTCTGAGCACCCTGTATTTAAATGCATTATTATATATTTCGTAAAATTCAACGAATGCATTTTTGCTTTAGATAAAAAATTTTAGCAGGCTTCATTTTTGGATTTGATGAAGACACATTTAACGAACTTTCGATTAGGAACAACATTTAAAACCATTAAAATATATATAAAATGTACCTATTTGATCAGTTACGTCAATCAGAAAGTTAATTCGAATTTTCTATCCTTCTGTTTGTAACAGAAGGAATAGAAAATTCAGAAAAAAAAGTATAGAACGTAGAATAGATAAAATGTAGTTCTGAAACGTAGATAGAAACGTATTCAGAACAAAATATATACAGCAGGTCATTCAAGGTCGCTCTACACTATTTTGTTTTTGACATTCTTTTGGTAATGAACTGACGATGACATTTGATCAGTCACTTCGATCCCTTTAGGTTTTTTTTTTAATTACTTTGAACCGAATTCTATTTTTGCTTTGTACCAATTGTTATTTTCATAAATTATTATGAATGATAGAGGTGAAATCATATTTTATCATATTTTATCATTTAAGTTTAAATATTATCTTTATTGTTAGTAAGTGAATTTCCAGAAAATAAAAGTTGTTTTTATCTCTGTTTATTTGCTAAATAATAAAATATAATATCAGCAATAATCAAAACCTGATAGCACAAGAATAACAAAAGAACTATTCTGAGATAATGTGATCGACATTTATATAAACACAGTGAAAACCATTTTATTGGATATTGTTGAATTTTTTTTGTATTATATCATAATTATTTAATAAAAAATTTTGAAATTGCTTCCTTCTATTTATTAATTATTTTTTAAAATCTATATATGGAACTTGAATATCAAATAGCATTTGCAACAGTTCAAAAACACTCATTAAATTTCAGGCTTTTAAATAAATAAAATGAATTTGACTAAATTTTTGACAGACAAATTTCTGAAAACAATGAATCCCAAATTAACGCACAACAACAATAAGTTTTCTTCTATTTTTTCTTTCATTTTTTTTTTCTGCAATAGATAAAACAATAACTAATTTTCGTAACTATCTTCACTTTGCATGACAAAATACAAGTAAAAAAATATTTTTCACCGACAGATGGCAGCAGGATCTACAAGATTGAAAGCTGTGCTCTCTTTCAAACCTTCATTCTAAAATGTTTTTAAATTTTTTATTATTTAAAACTACCGGAATAAGATTCATCAATGATAATGAGAAAAAAATAATAGTGCAACACAAAGAAATAGTAAGTATAGCAATAAAAAACAATAAAAACAGATTTATAAGTGCAATCTTATTGCAGATATAGAAGATATTAGAAAATGAATTTAAAAAGTCCACCTTACAGTTTATTAATAAAATTGTGTTTATGTTTTGAGTTTGAAATAATCCATATTTATTATAACTGTCGAAATATTTTGAATGTATTTGCGTCCACGCAGAGCTGGTAAAACAATTTTACAAAGTACCTTGAAAAAAGTTTCTGTTGTACAGGAAAAAAAGTAAGTAATTTAACAATAAAATTAGAAGCACGTGGATTAATTTCTAAAAATCACTGGCCATATGTTATCAGCATAAAGGGAAAAACATCAGATGATTCTTTGAATTTCAAAAAGAAAAAATAAATAAATTTGTTACTCATTTTATTTTGCAATGAAAAGATTTTCAAAATTCTTATTATTTAAGTAGGAAGTTAGAAGTATTTATTAAGAATTGATAAGATCAACTGGTTGATGTAAATATGATCAAAAAAAATTATTTGTGGCATCCATTTTTATTATGTCAAATTACTTAAGATTACAGTTGACATTCATACATAGCTATGATGTAAAATTAGAATTTAATTTGATAATAAATACTGAAGCGGAAAAAATTCCTTAATACCAGGAACATATTACATAAGAACGGCGAAAATATATTAGCACAGTAATTGAATAGCAGTACACGTTGTATTATAAAGATAATTTCAATAGCATGAGGAAATTGTAAAAATCATTCTAAAATCTTATAGAAATTCTTAGAACCCTTGTAGATGTGACGCGGTTGGATGTAGCCAATAGTAGATTTATGCATTTTGTGACCCGAGGCTATGTCCATTATGTTTATTAGTTTCACCATTAACCTAATTTTAACATAGTAAATTAATGATATATTTCGTTAATTTTGCTCAATTTAGTGCTTTTATGGAATTTTTTTTATTTATTATTTTTTAATATGCATAAAAGAAAAAAACCAAATAAAAAAAGAACTTTGAAAAATTAACCACATTTATTAGATAAGGATTTTTTTTTTAAATTCTTATTATTGATTACAGAGAAATAAATTTCAAACAAATAACGTTTAAAAATAATTTATAGAGCCTGTCAAATGAACAATAACACAGCCTATTAAATGAATAGTTAATATTCCAATACATTTTAAGTGAATAATTAATTGTACTTTATTTAGTAATGATTTTATAACTCAATATATATACACTGTAATGGTACTAATATTTTATAATTCATATAATATTTTTTATAAATATATTTATTAGGAAAATAGACTAATATTTTTTCATCGAATTGGCTGCGGGTTAACTCAGTCCATTGGTTCTTAGCAACTGTCTAATATCCTAATCACAAATTCTCCAGTATGTGCAAGCATAAAATCGTGTATGCATTCGATGCGTACACGTATCGAATATTATAAGGTATGAATATCCATGGCCGTGGCATTTTTTCAGTAAGATGGCAATAGGGGTTTCGAAATGAAGATAATAAGGAGACTGCCCATCTAATCCCTTCTCATCTTTTTTAAAAGACTGTACAAAATGAAGCAGAGAAAGACGATAACAAAATCATGTACGCGTGAGGAAACACGATTGAAAATGGATAGTTGACGCAGTACGCAACTTCTAATGCCAGGGAGTGTGCACACAGATTTGTCGACCGCGAGCGATTCAACGTCGTGTATTCCACGAACGCCTATGTGGCCATGTCTGCTGATGACTTAGCAAATGGAAATGGACGTATTGCTGAAGTTGAGTTCATTTTGGTGTAACATAACACCAAATGCCCTTTGAAGGGTATCAAAGTCCATCTGGGCATTCATAATACCGATGCAGCTCTATCCTTTTAAAGCAAGCCTGACTTTTTGGACAGGTTATTTTTACATAAATACATTGGGCTTGGTGGTTTCGCCGCATTGCCACTATCCAGATTATATGATTAACTCTTTGATGCTAGATGGATTAAAAACTGCCCCACCTTTGCTTAGCTTTTTATGCATGGTGGGATATGTTTTAAATGCAACTAGAAAATTTGAATTGACTCATAATCTTTGAGTTGAATATTTTATTAAAAGTTTTTCATTCAGTTGGTAAGTTCACTAACGGTAAATGCGCTAATAAGTGAAAATATATATATACAAATCAAAACACATCAGTAAGCTGTGCCTCCTTCTGTTATTAAAGTTAGTACATTGTGATATGTAGTGAATTTTTGTCATTCGTAACAATATGTGTTGTTCTTAAAGGTATGGATTGTTTTATTACGAGTGGAAAATTGTTTTATAATAATAAAGTATGTTATTTGATGTTTAACAACTTGTTACGTAAGCATGTTGACCCGCCTCTCACTTGTAACGCCCTATAGCGGTATATGTAAAAAAATCCATGAGTCTTTGTAACATCATCGACATAGCAGCACGCCGAAAGGCAAAGCTCAAAGAAACTCCCGAAAGCGGAGAAACAATAAAATCTTTCAAAAACTAAAAAAGGTCCGTCATCATTGTCTAACCTCTCCAATACTAATTTTGAAGATGTGAAGTGGTGGAACATGTCCCATCCTGTATAAAGGGGCTTGTTGAAATGCTGTTATTTCTTTCTCATTTTGTCGAATGTTTCCTATTTTTATTGTAAAAAAAATCCTATGCAACTAAAAAATTTATTTTCTTTAAATTCATGTGTCTCAAAGAGTTAAGGTAATTCCAAACGTACACAGAAGGGGCATCTCAGAATATCTGAATAGTCATACCACCAATGAAGTTCCATCCTTTTATTCAATTTTCGAAACGAGCTTCTTGGACAGGCCATTTGGACGAGTCATTAGGCTTGGTATTTCAGTCACATTTCCCACATTATACATTTCACGATTATATTCGGTACATTGCAGGCCTTCGTTTTTAAAGTGAAAACAGATTCTAATATTTTCTTGATGGTACAAATTTACATTATTGCTGCTATTATCCTTGATATACGCGATATCTTTGAGTATGCTTGTCAGTCCAAGCAGCTCTGATGTTACGCGTGTATCTAACATTGGGCGAATTTTTGGACAATTCTTGGGTAACAGTAACAGTAACAGTAACAGTAAGAAACAGTAACAGTAAGAACGTAGGATAAACAGTAAGGGCATAATACAAAAAAGGAATTTTTGTATTATCCCCTTACTGTTTCTTTATGTATGTTTATTACTTGAGGGTGGCATTTCCAATCATTTTACCTATATTTTTATGATTTCTACCTCCCTTTCAATTTTATACTAAGAGTTCCGAGCACCCTATATCTATCTATACAATAATGAAAATTAATTGCATAGTAATATTTTGATTAACAGCTAAATTCAAAAAGGTAAAGTGATCTCTTTAATTGCCGCTGTAAAGTCTCGATCCAATAACAAGTAGCGTTATGATCAAATTCTTTATTTACAGCTTTATTACATAAAAACAACTCTTTCTCATCTAGGTTAAATGAATGATGCTATTTATAGCACGAAATTTAAACAAGAATAGTTCCTCGAACAAATTTGGAGAAAACGCCTTCACAAGAACAGCTAACAGGCGGTTGGCGTCTCAGGCTACTGCAGGGTTAGCTCTAGGAATCCACCGAATTTCCTTCGAGTTGAATTTTTCTCAGAAGTCCACTTCATACCAAGCTCCTCTCTCCTTCTTCTTCCGAAAAATCTCACCTTTTATCTTTCTCTCAGACTCCACCTTTCCTGTCCACTCCCTGTTACCCAATCACCTCTCAGAACAACCTGAATCGTCTCTGGTCGCCCGTGGGAAATGTCCATTGATGATCCACCCTCCACAATGGGAAAAATGAAGGACATCCGGAGTGTTTGACACTCTCGCCTTTCGAAGACACGATTTATTTCCCTGGGAAACGCAAGTGTGGTTCCTTATCTGGATTATCACTAATTGGCCAGACGACCGTACTTAAAAGGAGGGTCTTCCATTTGGCAATCTGGAGGCACTTAACACTGTGGGAGTTTCGTTGATGAAGAATGGCCCGGAATGTAAATTATCGAGTGTGGGAAAAAGGAATGTCACAGTGGTCACCCAGGGAAGAAGCTGAATCATTACACCGCCAGAATAAAAGTACAATCAAGAAGGTGGGCAAATTCAGTCAACATGCAGACTTTTTGAATGCGTTTTTTCTTCGAAGAAGAAATTAAAATATAAGCTCAACACACCTATTTAAATACCATTTAAAAATAGTTATGAAATATATTCATCAAAATATCAACAGAAATATCAACGACGTATCTTCATCAATTTTTTTTTTTAAAAATACTGATATTAGCTATGTGAGAAATTTTGCTCTCTTTGAGATTTTGGGGAAAAAACTTAACAAAGTACAAAGGAAAAAGTCATTGTAGGCTACACTCAGAATATCTTTTAGACAAAACTCAAAATAAAAAAAAATATTCTTGAAAGGTAATACATTATCAATGTTAAAAATAAACATCAAAGAATCAAATATATTATCAATATATCAACTACTTATTTAAAAATATATCAAATAATAAGTTTCAATACCTTAGGCACGTATCAAAACTAAGTATTAATATCAAAAACATCAAGTTGCTTCATGAATAAATAATATCAATACATCAAATATAGAAATCAGAATTAAATGTATAATTTTAAAGAATGTTAAATGAAGGAAAATGGAGAACAATTATTTATATGACCATAGAGCTTACTACAGCTTCAAATTATAGTTCAATCTGTTCAACAATTTTACCACTCTATCAAAAAGCACGGACAACAAGTATTTCTTTCCAATTATTCATCGAGATATCTTATTTAATTATTCGAGCTCTTTTGTAATCTTTAGAGGCCATACTAAATGTTGGACTGATCTGAAAAGGTAACTTTTAAACTGATAACTTTTGTGATATTTGTCGGTTGTAACAGCGACCAAAAAGCTCCAAGAAAAATTTCGGCAATTCGGCGATTTCAATCGTCAAGATATATTATATATAAGCATTATTTTATGTGAAGCAGAATGCAGGTGTGAAGCAGTGAAGAGACTTTGTATTTTTAAGTTCGTTTTATTCTCTCTCGGTAGGCAGGCATGATTATTTACAAGAAGGCGCGGACAAGGCACGTCCGCCACAACACGTTGCAAAAACAAAAGTCGGGAAGAAGACCGAAATAAATTATCCCTCGTCTTATATAACGTGAGATATGGATAGGGAAAATATTTTTTTACAGTGCTAATATATTATTAAGATTCCGATAGGGATTTCTGACGCATGTCAATCACAAGTAAGGGAAACAGAGGGATCTTTAAAAAAGAATGTGCTTATTGGACATTTTTCTAGCCCTTCACGCGGAGCATGAGAATGTGTCGACGTTTAGCCGATTCAGCAATTTTATAAAGCTTTTCTTGGATTAATTAAGTAGAGAGAGTGGAATTGGATCAATAAATAAGAGAACTTATTATGGGCTAAATTAAGATAAAACTTTGTAAATTAATTAGAATTGAAATCAGAGTTTATATATATATATATATATATATATATATATATATATGGATTTAAGAAATTATATTAATTCATAAACTTCTGGGCATTAGGTTTTTACCATTTTCATTCCCAAGTAAATATAATTACAGATTCAGAAAAATCTCAAGGTCGAACTTATGATGCAAATGCAAATCATGAATATTAAATTCATTATGAATTAGCTACCTTTGATGACTAGTTGTTCATCCACAATATTAATAGCCTTAGTTTAGTATTGTCGATACGCTTTGGTGAAATATACCTTATTACAAAAAATGAAAGTACTCTTTTAAATGATACTTAAATAATAAATATAAAGAATTCTAGTTGACTAAAGGTTGAACCAAAATTTTATTCTATATCTTTTGGAACTGGGGGAGATAGTCGATCATTGATGAATCTGAAACAAAAATTGACGAAATCAGTGCAGAGATTGACGCTGTAGGATTTTGTGATTATTACATTTCCACAGAGAATGCACAATGAAATAGTATTTATGAGATTTCTCTTGAAAATGGTATGCGTATATCGGTAGAATAGGGTCTCGAACCTGAAACTTCCCAGTTCTGAAGCCGAGATTTTACGTCAATCTGCGTCAATTAGTAATGTTAGCTCTTTGATTTTTATGGTTAACTATTAATTTCTTAATTAATAGTTAATTAAGAAATTAATTAACTATTAATTAATCATAGCCGGGAATATGGTTTGTTGATATATCTAAAGGCCACAATCTTTCATATCGAACAAAAACTAACTAAATATGGCTCGTTGATAATTCGATACTGCATCTTCGGTTTTTACCAATCATTTTAAACTAGCCGCCTTTGGCGACCAACTTGTTCTCATCAATTAAAGTTTTAAATTGTTAAATAATTCATATCAGGTGCATAAATTTAAAAAAAATTCACCTTTTTACTTGATATGATTGAAAAACATGATTTAATTGAAACAATTTACTGTAAATTAAAAAGAGTATATATTGTCACGTAGGTACTCTAGTGTGGAACTCAATGACACACACAAGAAGTAGAGCTAAACCGATTTATTAACTCAACTCGGAACACAGTGACTGACAGATCTTCTGCTTTTATACTAGCAGGGAAAGTTCCAGAATACATTTTCTAGAGACAGTAAGGAAAGTCCAGAACACTTGTCTGGTAAACTAAAGAAAGGTCCAGAATCTGGAACATGAAATAAAGGGAAACGTAAAATCAAGGAATTATATATTTACACGGACTGTGAATCGCATTGTCTCTAGCGGGATTCGAATTTACGATCTCCTGATTATGAGACCAGTGCTATGACCATTCAACCATGGAGAGTCGATTGCCTCTTTTCAATGCGGCAATATAATGAAATAAAGGAGGAATCAAAATCCTACTATGGAATTGGTGATAAGTAGGGATTGCAATACCGGTATACCGAATACCGGTATTTTGAGCCATTTGTACAATTTTGTAATACCGGTATTCACAAGTTTAAATACCGGTTTTTCGGTATCTACTAGAAATTTTTAAAATTGTCTCCACTATATGTTCAGGGATCGCCAACATAGCAAAATAGTAAACGTTTTTGTTTTTATGTCTCCCTTACTGGCAAAATGAATGAACTAATTAATAGCTTAATTAATTGCTTAAATCTAAATTAGCGAAACATGGATTATCCCTGAAAGAAGAAATTGTATCCATAATGACTGATGGAGCAACAGTTATGAAAGAAGTTGGAAAGTTGATTGGTGCAAATCAGCAATTGTGCTATGCTCATGGAATTCAGTTAGGAGTAATAGATATATTATACCAAGAAATATAGAGCAGAAGAATCCAAATACTGTGGATATAGAAACTTCGGATTCCAACTTTGAAGAGAGTGAGAGTGATATTGACAATAAAGATAATGACAATGTAATTGTTGAAGTAGATATAGCTAATGAGGATGAAATATTAACCCATCAAGAATTGCTTCCTATAATTTATAAAGTTCGGAAACTTGTTAAGATATTTAAAAGTTCCCCTATAAAAGATGACATATTACTAAAATACATACTAACTGAAAATAAAACAGAATATATGTTAATATTAGATTTTAAAACATGTTGTAACCGTTTACTCCTAACAGCACACATCACTATCTGAAGATTAAATATTACATTGAAAAATCGCGCAAAAGAAAGGCATATCGAAATAGAAAATGTCTTATGGAATTTACATAATTATAATGATTTTAAAAATGAAAATGAAAAAGAAGAAAAGAAAATAACCAATTCAAGTCTGATTAAGTTTATAGTAAATTTTCTTAAAATTTTTTACCCACAAACCTATCCACATTCGAAAGAATTCGGTTCAGTTATCGACTATTATGATGACACTAATGTCGATAGTGAAAAGGAATTGTCTCTTGAACAAAAATTAGAAAAATTAGAATTAGCGATAAATAAGAAAATTTCAACGAACCAAAATGCAATACAGAAATCAGCTATATCCTAAACCATCCGATAAGAAATCGATTTATTTGAAGATGAGGGATTTAGAGGCAAATATTTGGAAAAAGTATATCGCGCATTGCTAACAGTACCACTAACTATCGTAGGTGCCGAAAGAGCGTTTGCGACAGCTAGTATTTTTTGCACAAAATTACTTTTCAGGCTTAATGACAGTACAATTGATGAATTATGTTTTTTAAGATCACATTTCAAAAATTTGTATTAGTACCACAGACTGAATAGTGAGTGATATTTACTACAATTTTTTGTAATTTAAATAAATAAGTTGTTCCTTTAATTTTTTGTGATTCTTTATATACTGTTATAATTTATAAGTTACAAATTATTTTTTGTGATATTTACCCTTTCCAATAAAACCGGCAAATAAAACAAAGAAACACCTGTGTTTTCTTTATTTTTCAAAAATTTCTAATACCGGTATTAAAACCGGTATCCCGGTATTAAGATCTAAAAAATACCGAATACCGGTATTGAAATTTTGGTCCGGTATTGCAATCCCTAGTGATAAGTCATCCATATAACTCTCCGACCCAACTATAAAACTGAATGACCGGACCACCGCAACAGCAACACTGGCGTGAACTGTGGTTCAGTCCTAAGGGCCATTACCGGCCACGGTACAACCCTCTCCGAAGGAAGTAAGTCCCGTCATCGATGGGAGAAGTCAGATACCCCACCTATTTGTGTACCCTCCAGGGTGGAGAGATCCAACCACCATGTCGGAAACATATTATCCTCATTTCGAGGTGCTCCCCCGGGGGTATTGGAATTGGTGATAAGCAAAAACTCGCGATTGAATGCTTTAACGGATCAGTTTGAATTCAATCATAACATTTACAAACAGAGCTTTAAATCCATTATATATCAACTTGATTAAAAAAATATTATTAAAATCAAGAGCAAAATTGTATGTAAATGAAATTGTTATTAAAAAGATATTTTTTGATTCTCAAGATAATACAAAGATCATTTTCATGAGATAATTATTTCGGAAGATAGAGCACACATTTCCATAATTAAATTCATTGCGATTACCCAATTGGTGACAGTTAAGCCTATTTTTGCATTCGATTAAGCTTGCTGTTTGAAACTTATTTCTTGATTTCTTTTAGATCTTCTTTGCTCTTACTGAATGGATTTTTAGAGACACATTGATTATTCTCCTGAATATATAATGAAGCAGTTTGAAATTCAAATGAGGGTTTATTCGATTGTTGCCATTCGAGGAAAAGTAATAAAAGCGATTTCTTTATCACGTACGTTATCGCTATATCTATCTGCCAATTTATATAGATAAATAGTTTCCTACTTAAAATATAAATCACGGAAGTATCTAAAAAAAAATCCCGATTGTAATAAAACATTCAGGAAAAAGCAGCAGCCAATTACAATAATTTGAATGAAGCCGTTTCTTTAAACTGAACATGCTTATTATGATAAAGACGATTTTTTGAACGGAACCATATTTCTATTGTTTTTCACTGATGCATTTCCCCCTTCAAAATTCTGCATTAAAACATTACAAAGGTTGCAAATTACCCTTTGTATTTGCGTAAATTATGCGTGGTCATCCATGTATTTTGTGTCTGTATCTTTGTTATTTTTCCTATAAGAAGTTGATGAAAATCTTTTTGTTTCACGATAAAAATTTCCTTCAAGTCTTTTTTTATGTCATTATTTAAAAGTGATTATTCTAGTTGTTATGCAACGAATTTTCCGACTTTTTCTTGCGTTCTCCTTTTGGGTTAGCATATTATGAATTATCATCACATGAATGTTATCATAACTTAAACATGACTTATCAAAATTATTATCTAATACATCACTATTATCACAATTAACATGGCTATTATCACATTTATTATCTGATACATCAATATATCACAATTATTATCTGATACATCAATATATCACAATTATTATCTGATACATCAATATATCACAATTATTATCTGATACATCAATATATCACATTTATTATCTGATACATCAATATATCACAATTATTATCTGATACATCAATATATCACATTTATTATCTGATACATCAATATTATCACATTTATAATCTGATACATCAATATATCACAATTATTATCTGATACAACAATATATCACATTTATTATCTGATAATCCATATTATCACATTTATTATCTGATACATCAATATATCACAATTATTATCTGATACAACAATATTATCACAATTATTATTTTTAAATATTATTTATCATCTTTTGCTACCAGCAAAAGTTGTTGACCGAATAATTCTAGTTCTTTCTTATTCAGTATCGGGGGAAAATAAATAAATTAAAATTAGTAGAAATGATATTCCTGGAAGTTTTTTTACATAATCTCAAAAAAAAAATATGCTATCATCTCTTTCTCCCGAATAAAAATTAGGCCAGAGCAAGATCGTGAACATTCTGAGTACTCAGATTTTTATTTTCAAAGTTTTGAGAACGCATTTTGAGAATTGTAGTTTAGCAAAGAAAACTGGATAGGCACTTTGAGAGCCTCTCAGAATATTAATTAAACCAAAAAATTAACACATGATTACAAATTTATTATAAAATCAGATAAAAATATCTTTTATTAAGTCGAAGTGTTTTTACGTTATTGTGTTTACACATGTGGAACTTTGCAGGCAGACAGGCGGTCAAATTCTTGACATATTTGAACGCAAACGATTTTCAGATAGGCAAATAGTAAGACTCTAATCTACACTATGACTATTTTTTAAAATTTTTGTTTCATATATTTTGGAAATTTTTAATTGGTACAAATCCGTTATTTAGCGGTATCTAAAAAAAAAAAAAAAAAAAAAAAAGAACTGATATGCTGATTTTGATAAATTAATAAATTTATAAAAATTAGCTTTTATATTAAAATATTACACGTAAAAGTATCCGAAAAACGTATGGTGTATCGACTAGAAATCTAATAAAATATTAAAATTCTTCTAGACTATATTTTTAATCAAATTGATAATGCATTCATTATACCAATAAAGAATACTTGGAAGCTTTCTTAAGAATTGTGGCTTATTTTTCTTTTAGTATTATTTTCAGATCTTTGTGATTTTATTACTTTTGATTAAAATAATTTCTCCTTTTTAACACATTAATAAAAAACTGGTTTTGAAAACTTTTTATTTTTATTATTCACTACTTTTCAGTTGTTAATATATTTTATAATTCATTACTATAAATATTATGGAACCTTGTATTCCATTTTTCTCAAAATCACATTTAAGGACTTCGGATATGCAATCAAATTTTATTAAAATCAATTGACTATTTGATAACTAAGTTCTGAAAGTATTAAAATACAGTATCAAGAATACATAATCATAAAAGTATTCAGACCTCTAGTACACAAGGAAGTGAATAAAAAATCAAAGACAAAATTCCTTTTTTAAAAACCTAAAAAGGATCAAGCCGAATAAAATCGTCTGAAAATTAACAATTACTAATTAAAATATTATTTAACGCTCAAATTCACAAATAATAAAATCGTTTGAAAATAAACAATTACTAATTAAATATTATTTGACGTTCAAATTCTACAAGTAATAAAATCGTTTGCAAATAAACAATTACTAATTAAAATATTATTGAAGTTAAAATTCTACAAATAATAAAATCGTTTGAAAATAAACAATTACTAATTAAATATTATTTGACGTTCAAATTCTACAAGTAATAAAATCGTTTGCAAATAAACAATTACTAATTAAAATATTATTGACGTTAAAATTCTACAAATAATAAAATCGTTTGAAAATAAACAATTACTAATTAAATATTATTTGACGTTCAAATTCTACAAATAATAAAATCGTTTGAAAATAAACAATTACTAATTAAAATATTATTGACGTTCAAATTCTACAAATAATAAAATCGTTTGAAAATAAACAATTACTTACCAAAATATAGCTTTATGCTCACATTCCTATAGATATTTTCTGATCAACAATATGCTTACAAAAGAAATTTTTTCCATTTAATTAGTTTATCTCTATTCTCTTTGCAAATAGTTTACAACCTTCTAAAATCATTCAAGTTGTTTAGAAATTCATCCTTTGGGAAATTCATCCACTGTTGCATTAGAAACTTTGTCAGTCAATAAAAATTATTTATTTTTTTCTTCTAGTATAGCAATAACTAAATCATAAAGTTTGTATAAATAAGTAATCATAAAGTTTGTATTTGTTTTCAATGCTGAAGAATAATCTTTGTATAAATAAAAACAAAAGAATTAGAATGATCAATTATTGTAATCTATAGCAATAACTAAATAATAATAAAATTTGTATTTGTTGTCAATGCTGAAATATCGACTTTTTATAAATAAAAACTAAAGAATTAGAATTATCAATTATTTTAATCTAAAATGATTAAAAATAAGAAAAAAAATAAAATTTATTTTGAATCCTTATTTTGAGTTTAAACTTAACTTATCTGAAAATAAGATGCAGAAAAAGGAAGAAAAAAGATTTAATTAAATTCTGTTCTATTTCGTTCTAGGTTCGTGTGCGTCGATTTGTATTATAATTTCAATGTAAGGACGTTGTAATTTTTTAATTCAAAAATAGATATTGCAAAATTGAATTTAGGATTCAGATATAATATGTTTTAATCACTGGCTCTTAGTCCTTCGAAGGCGGCGGATCACTAAGTCATAAATTAAACGATGTGCGGGCTAACCCTACTCCCGACTTAAGGAGCGTCGAATTTTTATTTGGAAGTGGGGAGGGGGATGGAATAGTCCCAAATAAAAGGTTTTCGGAATCTCCTAACCTCAGAAAATTTTGAAAATTTACCTGTTATGTGCCTTTTTATATGTGCTTTCGAACCCTCTTGTAATACACTAATTGGGAAACAAAGGTTTAAATCTATATTCCATTTTCTGACGCTCAACAAAGAAACTACAATCTATTAATTATTAAAAAATTATCTCAATTCATGTTTAATTATTAAGTAATAATATTTGTAGTTATATTGGAAGTAATGGTAATATGAAATATATTGCTTTAATTATTGTTCCTTTGACACTGAATATTAATTTAAAATGGGTGGCAGTTTTTACTCAGTCCTTTCGAATTCTACTATCAGAGTGATTTATTTTTCTTTTTTATTTTTTAATAATAGGAATAATGATGCTGTTATTCGTAAAATATGTCGAACAGAAGATGACGTTATCAACGTCCGCATCATTCTGCTCCAGTTCAGTTATATTAACGTCCCATTTCAAAGCAACACTAGGACTATTTTGGAACGAAGCTTTTAATTTTGAACATCGATCAGATGATGAGGACGACACGTTCGCCAGCATCCCTCCCTTTTCAAACAATAGGAGGGCGTTTCACCATCAACGGATTTAACATGCACCAGACCCGCTTTCATGACAGTTTTTTAGTGGAATCGGGTCGCGCTTACGTCATTCTTCGCCAATTAATAATGTTAGAAGTCTTTGATTATTGTAGTAGATTAGTTATTAATTTTTTAATTAATTAATTAATTACATTATACCTTCCATTCGGGTAGTGTATTTTTTTTATTAATTCAATTAATATTTTAGTTGCATGTTGCTTATGCGTTATTTTTGTGACTAATTATACTGTCTACGAATGATTTAATTTCATAGACGGTAAGATTCGAATGAACTTGTTGAACTTACAATTAACATATAAAATTGAAAAGTGATAATTCGATGCTCATAAGACGCGCGGCTCTAAATGAATAAAAATATCTATGACAAATCTGCATATCAAGGAAAAACCAAATTTCTTGACTGCTAGTCCACTTAATTCGATGTGGCGCGTTTTGAAAATTACAACATATATCAGACAACCAACGGAAATGGTTTCCCGAAAAGTTTTGTCGCCTACCCTCTAATAAAGGCTAGAGTCTTATAAAAAAGAATTAGAAACCGCGCCTAAGTGGATGAGTGCTTCCCATACAGGGAATGGCCAAATCCACGTTCGAGCGTTTTATGTTTCAGATTACAGAATCAAATATACATTTTACTGGTGGAAGTTTGGAGAGGAGAGTGCCAGCTCAGGTGTCGTCCTCGTCATCTGACCATGGCTCAAAATTACTGTCCGAGTCTGTCTCAAAATAGCCCTAGTGTTGCTTTAAAACGGGATGTTAATATAACTGAACTAAACATACATTTTGGAGGTTTTGTTTTCTAGTGGTTGAACTTATAATAGGACACTAAACTACAATTTTAGTCACAACGTCACATATGAAATATCATTTATCTAAGTCACTGCGTTTTTGAGTCAGCCCTTTTAAGTACATGCGAAAATGATAAAAGCACGTGATAAATTTCTATTTGATTTAAATAAAATGATCAGAATGTTACAAGTCAAAAACATTTTTATTGAAAATCAACATTTTTTAGAAAAAATAAATGAAAAAACGGAAATGTCTTGCTCTTTCAGGTAGAAATACAGAATCATTTTACACTATCAATGTGTTCCGACGCAGAATGAAAATGTGTTTTCTGAACAGTTTCGTCCTGTGTTCAGAAAAACACAAAATGAAACTATAAGATACCAACTTGAAATGGATAACATTTTAATACAAATAACAATTGAACAATAAAGCATATAATTTGCATTAATATTAGGAATTTACTTTCCTCTAAATCTGGGCAAAAAATTCCTCTAGTAATGTATGATTTTTCTTTATCAATTCCAAATGTGTTTTCAGAACAAGTTTCGTTCTGTGTTCAAGAAAAACACAAAATGAAATTATAAGATACAAACTTTAAATGGATAACATTTTAATATAAATAACTATTGAACAATAAAGCAAATAATTTACATCATTATTAGGAATTTACTTTCCTCTAAATTTGGGCAAAAAATTCCTCTAGTAATGTATGATTTTTCTTTATCAATTCCAAATGTGTTTTCTGAACAGTTTCGTTCTGTGTTCAAGAAAAACACAAAATGAAATTATAAAATACAAACTTTAAATGGATAACATTTTAATATAAATAACTGTTGAACAATAAAGCATATAATTTGCATTAATATTAGGAATTTACTTTCCTCTAAATCTGGGCAAAAAATTCCTCTAGTAATGTATGATTTTTCTTTATCAATTCCAAATGTGTTTTCAGAACAAGTTTCGTTCTGTGTTCAAGAAAAACACAAAATGAAATTATAAGATACAAACTTAAATGGATAACATTTTAATATAAATAACTATTGAACAATAAAGCAAATAATTTACATCATTATTAGGAATTTACTTTCCTCTAAATTTGGGCAAAAAATTCCTCTAGTAATGTATGATTTTTCTTTATCAATTCCAAATGTGTTTTCTGAACAGTTTCGTTCTGTGTTCAAGAAAAACACAAAATGAAATTATAAGATACAAACTTTAAATGGATAACATTTTAATATAAATAACTATTGAGCAATAAAGCATATAATTTGCATTAATATTAGGAATTTACTTTCCTCTAAATCTGGGTAAAAAATTCCTCTAGTAATGTATGATTTTTCTTTATCAATTCCAAATGTGTTTTCTGAACAGTTTCGTTCTGTGTTCAAGAAAAACACAAAATGAAATTATAAGATACAAACTTTAAATGGATAACATTTTAATATAAATAACTATTGAACAATAAAGCATATAATTTGCATTAATATTAGGAATTTACTTTCCTCTAAATCTGGGCAAAAAATTCCTCTAGTAATGTATGATTTTTCTTTATCAATTCCAAATGTGTTTTCAGAACAAGTTTCGTTCTGTATTCAAGAAAAACAGAAAATGAAATTATAAGATACAAACTTTAAATGGATAACATTTTAATATAAATAACTATTGAACAATAAAGCAAATAATTTACATCATTATTAGGAATTTACTTTCCTCTAAATTTGGGCAAAAAATTCCTCTAGTAATGTATGATTTTTCTTTATCAATTCCAAATGTGTTTTCTGAACAGTTTCGTTCTGTGTTCAAGAAAAACACAAAATGAAATTATAAGATACAAACTTTAAATGGATAACATTTTAATATAAATAACTATTGAACAATAAAGCAAATAATTTACATCATTATTAGGAATTTACTTTCCTCTAAATTTGGGCAAAAAATTCCTCTAGTAATGTATGATTTTTCTTTATCAATTCCAAATGTGTTTTCTGAACAGTTTCGTTCTGTGTTCAAGAAAAACACAAAATGAAATTATAAGATACAAACTTTAAATGGATAACATTTTAATATAAATAACTATTGAACAATAAAGCATATAATTTGCATTAATATTAGGAATTTACTTTCCACTAAATCTGGGTAAAAAATTCCTCTAATAATGTATGACTTTCCTTTATCAATTCCAAATCGTTTTATTTCCCCCCTCCCCCTTTATCAGTTTTTACTTAAGTTAAAAAATTCAATTCCTTTTTCTACTCTACAGTGTATCAGAAATTTTTCAATACAATGCTAATGATGTTTCAAAATGATTTGCTAAATGATGATAATAATTTTACATTATATTGTCTTACTATAAGGAAAACAAACAGTATCAATGGAAAATTCTTTAATACAAATTACAAAAATGACCACGAATTTTTAGACATAAAACTTTAAGCAGTTAAACAGAATACTCGTGTGTTTTTTAATGAGTTTATCACCACTGTATTACTGCCTGTTCGATATTTTTACTTCCTCGTATACGTAGTATAGAGAACGTCAAAAATTCGAACTCGAGATTTTGACGAATCTCCACGCTTTTCAAACCTCTCTGAGTTCGAAAAAACACATTTTTAGAAAATGTCCGTGCATCTGTCTATCTGTGGCAAAGATAATTCAAATACGCTCAGAGCTAGATTTTTGAAATTTGGTATACGGTCTGTACACAAATTTACAGATTTCTTTCGAATTTTGTGTAAAATATGTTCAGAGTAAGTCCGTCTGTCTGGATATTCGAATATAAATTAACACGATAATTACAAAATGAAGATCTAGATGACAATCTAAATTTCTTTAAAATTCCTAATCTCCTGAATATGAACTTTTAAGTATTTTGAAGAAAAGCAATCGATGATATCCAAGAAAAGGCAATGAGGAAATCGTCTGTGTTTAAAAGTCGAGCATATACCATTCTTTTTCTTTCTTACTTTTATATTTCGCTGCAATACTGTGCCGTTGAATGTGAATCATTTCCCTGATTTTCTGTTTATATCTTTATAATTTCCACTATCACAATTTATTACAGAAATAATTTCCATTTTTTAAATGTGGCGCATTTTAAAAGAAATTCACAGCTGCTTGAAAAAAAATATATGAAAATTGCTCAATATGGAAAAATATGCTTAATCTTCATATTTTTATCATAAGTAATGGAAAAGAAATCAAGATGAAATATTAGTAGCAACAAAGAAAGTGATATTTCACTTCATTAATGAAATATATTGTTGTAAAATATAAATAAAATATTAAAAAAATTGATTAGAAATAGAAAAAAAAATTATTTATAAAAAAAAATTGGTATAGCCATTTTTTTTTTTTTTTTTTTTCAAATTTTAGGAGGATGAAAAAAATATTTTTGTACCGTAATTTGTTCGAAAGTTACCAAAGGAAAATGCCAACATTTTGATTATTTTTTAGTTAATTAAACATCTAATTAAAATTTTAAAAAACTTTCCGCCGTCCAAAGTACATATTTATCAAATCTGACAACTTTATATCAAATGATCTTGCTTGTAGGTGTAAGCACACATGCACACTCAATCAAGCGGCGCTAACCCATACATACATGCACACAAAGACATTGCGAAGAATTTCATTTTTTAACAAATATTTAAATAATAATTACTACGGACTAAAGCATACAAAGTCTTTTATTTTTTATAAAAACGAAATCTGTGATCAAATATTCTTTCAAATGTACTCGTAATGTATACATATACAAGCCGTCTGCTTTAACGAATATAAGTATAAAAACTGAAATTTAAAGATAATTTTTTGTAAAATTTTTATTCTTGCTGAAAATTTTGCACCATTTTTATATTTAATAAATCCAATGAGGAATATAATGTCATAATTTGTTACTGCATGCCAAAAGAATTAAAGCAAATTGTCTGTCATTTTATTTATACTCAACAACTACAAAATTTGTAGGAAAAAATTATGATTATGCCACTTTCAACTAATTAAACTGAGATACTTTTTGTAATTAAAAACTTAAAAATAAGAGTTGCTTATGAAATGTAGTTAAATATATTCTGGTTTTATGATCTTCTCTTTTTCAATCAAAAATATAAATTCAAGACATCAGTCAAATAAATAACTAATATTATAAGTTCTTATTAATGGCAAGAGATGGCGCCACGATTGTAAACCTTTATTATTTGATCGTACATGAATCGTCTTAAAATAACTTATTCCAAAAGATTAATAAAAGAAATTTATAGCATAGAATTTATTTAAGCTATAAACTTCTTATAGTTCGAAAAAACTTGATGCTTACATAGTTTTGCTACCGATTTACTAATCCAATTACAACATTTGAACAAAAACTATTATTTTCATAATAAATGTGTATTTGCTCTTATAAATTGCGATGTATAATTTATATGATTATTACGAATTCAAATAAAAAATAAAAATATATACACCACTCTATTCATTTTTAAACATTGTAATTGAAACAACTATAAATAATAATAATTTCTATGTATTTTTATGAACTGTAAATCACGAAGAAATTGTCGTGTCCTCGGTAGTATAGTGGTCAGTATCCCCGCCTGTCACGCGGGAGACCGGGGTTCGATTCCCCGCCGGGGAGAATATTTTTTTTCCTTCTCCGCTTTCCTGAACTTTGGTACCTGCTATCAGAAATAAATTGTGTAAATTCATTTTGAAAGTCGAATATTTTGTAATTTACGCTTTTTAGAATTAAAATATTTACAAGCAATTTTTTTCGGTAATAAACTGGATTACTAATATTTTACAAAAGTTTCATTATACTTACTTTAAATTGATCTTTTTAATCTTTTATTGATTATCATCTGGTTTCAATATTTGTTCCCCCATTTTAAGAATTGGAACAAGACTTTTTGAATGAAAATAGGTTTTTGAAATGCTTTTCCTTTTGAAACTGAGTTACATTAATAGAAATTTTTAGAAGCTCCTTTAAAGAGCGTAGTATCGTATGATCCATAATATGGCAATCTAGTCACTTGCGTAAACAAAGCTCCCCATCAAAAATGATATGCTTTATAGCTATTTTATAAAAATTTTCTATTTTCTTAAAAAGGGAAAAAATAGGCCTATGATAATGAAAGTTTAATTCGTTGATGAAAAGGAAAAAAAAAAAAAAAAATTACAAAGTATGATTGGGTCTAAAACAACATGGTAAATTGCAGTTTTCTTCTCAAAATAATTTTAATTCTAGGATCTAATAATAATAAAACGATTGTATGCGTCCCTTTGTCAAATGATATTTTTCAGAACAAAATGGTGTGAGCCTAGAGCTACAAAATTTGTCATAAATATCTTTTGGAGACTGAAAATGTGCACTTTGAGTTAAAATTTTAATTAACTGAAGGCAATTTGTTTTTTAACATTTCGGATCATTGTTTTGGTGCAACCCAAAATATATTTTTTGAACTGTATATTGGTCTAAGTATTACTTTCTTTCGATAATATTTCATAAATTATCGTATAAAATTGATTTTTATACTGTTTTGGATTTGAACGTGGTGTTTATAGGTTGTCATATTAACTATTTAGATGGAAAATCCATAATGAAAAAAAAAAAATCGTGCAAAACATTCTTTTAGAAAGACTATTGGATGTATTACATTTGGCATGCGAGTTATTTCTTGGGTATTAAATGCTCACTAAGAAAGGAGCTTCCAATTTTTAATTAAAAAATATCTAAATGTTGAAATTTTTCTTCAATTATTACTGAATATATTATCCTATAGACTAATTTTTACAACACTTAAAAGTAAAAAAAAAAAAAAAAGTGATATCTATTTTATTTCCACATAATTTTTTTGCATAATTTTGAAAATTTCACAAAAATATTCCATTTTCCAAATATAAATTTTAGTGTTTTATACACGTGAGCCTTACAACGATATTGAATAAATATTACGTGTGCCTAGTTATTGTTGCTATAATTATGTGCAAAGTTTCATAATTAATATGAAGACTAAAAAATAATGCTACAATATTTTGGACAAGAAGTTTGAATTCCCGTGAAATATTTTCCTTAATATTTACATTCTAAAGTTAGAAATTAAGAAAAATTAGGATAACAATTTTAAGCATAAAATATTGCCTCACTTTTAGTCGTTATGATAAAATTCATATAATTTTTATAATTTCTTACAAATATTTAATTTTTCGTCTCTTTGCTTTGTTTAAAACATAATTTTTGAACTAACCAACACCAACTAATCCATGACATAGCCAAATTAAACTAACAATCCTTGTTTTTAATACTTTAACAATCTAATCAGAATGACATTTACGTGAAAAATGACTAAGACTTACAGAAAGTTTCAAAATTATCCAATAATTTATTCGTTAATGTGTGCTTAAAAATAAACTTTTTTTTTATTATTTATTCATGGAAGGAGTTAAGTACAAATGTTTCGCTAAAACAAACATCTGAACAGAGATTTCGCGTGATAATTATGTATTTCGCTTTTTATTGATTCGAAACATTTTCAGATTTTTATTTGAAATTTCTTATTGACTTTAATATTTTTTAGGTAAGTAATTATTTACTTTACACCAATTATTAATGTTTCTTGGAGAATGTTATTTGTTCTAAATTCGCCCCGATTGCATTATTTTAAAAACGTTGGTACTTAAAGGGGAAGGGTGGGAATTGAAAAAAAATCGAATTTTCATCATCAACAGATTGCAAAATAACGACACAACGATTTGTAATTTCGGCCAATTGGAGTTTGCCGTTTTTTAAAGTAAACATTTGCTACAATAAATAATGTAAAAGAACAAAAAGGTCAAACCTTAACAAGACAAAGAGGAAGAATGTGACAACACAAATTAAACAAAATAATCGATTTTAAATGTTTCTATTTTTTTCAAGTCATACTTAGAAAAAATCACTTATTAGTGCAGTTTAGTCTTTATCACTTACTAGGCTTAGGAAAGGATTAAAGTAAGTAAATGAGCTGATAAACAATTAATTATTAAATTAATATTTTAAGTAATAATTTGGATCATAGTTTCCAAAAAAATTAATATTTTAAACTAACAATAATCAAAATTCTAGAAGAATGCAATTCTGTCATAGAAGAACATAATAGCAAAAGAATATAAGAAGCATATAAAAAAATACAAGAACAGATTAAAAAGAATTTTATTTTCTAAAATAAAAGATCGTGAACGATGGGTAAAAGGAAGAGGGAAGATTTCGTCAATTACATAGGATCTGTTCTTCAGAATTCTATGTTGACTGGAATACCACAAATCGCGAGTGCTGCTAATGCACCAAAGAGGATTCTCAGAGCGCTGGTTTTTATTTTCTGTCTGATTGGATTCGTTTACCAGTCGATGGTTTTTATGAACATGTATTGGGAGTATAAAACCGTCATAGATATACAAGTGGAAAATCCGAAAAGAGCTGAAATGCCAGCAGTCACCTTTTGCACCAACAATGGGTGAGTTTTTTCCTGTGTATTTGATCATATAAGATTTATTGTCTTATATGATAAAATTAAAATTTGTATATTTTCCATATTGTCTGAGAGATTTTGATTTAGAATAGGTTTGAGATTTTATTTTAGAATAATTTAATGTGATATCTCCCATGTTCTTCTATCTCTAAAGGAAGTAATCCATCTTAATGAAGATTTTACATAAGGTGTCAACGATTTTTCAGGACTTAGAATGTAAAATAAAAAAAAAAAAACCCAAGAAATATTAATTCGTTTTCTATTTTTTTTTTTTTTTTTTTTTGAGAATAAACCCTTTTGACTCCGATATACCTGTAACAAAATATTAATAATTATTTGGATGGTTTTTGTTCCATTGCACTTTTTGGAATGATTTCCAGGCATAGATCGAAGCAGTTTGTGTAGTCTAAGTATCATTAAAACTTCTTTTTATTTCATCATAAACTTAGATTAAGAAAATCACCAGGTGCTAAATCATTAGAATACAGCAGATGAATCAACATACACTTTTTTTTCCCCTTCAAAAATCTTTAGAGCATTAAACAAAATATGATTGAATGCATTATCAAGCACCAACCCGATATACTGGAAGAATGTTACGAATATTGGCCATCAAATGCTTCAAATATTTAAATAGATAACAGTAACTGTGCAGTTGGAACAAATTCTTTGTTGGTAGTACCAACATTATAGAGGAATTTTAGATGTCACTTTTTCTGTCATTAGCATGGGGTAAATGATTTTACTTCATTTTTTATATTTAACTACATTGGTTTAAGATCAAATTGAAAAATACCGCATTTCATCATCGGTATAACTTCAGTTAAAAAAAGTTTGGAGATATTTTTATGGTGTAAAATGACGTTTCTGCACTGAGTTTTACTCATTGATTTTTATTGAGTGGTTAAAATGTGTGATCAAAATATTCAAGACTTTATTTTTACTCAAATTTTCCAGTAAGATGATTTTTTAAAAGTATTTCAAGACTCTTAAATCATTCTCAGAGATGCATAGCAATTTTCAAAAGTATCTTAGATGAACCATGTTGTCCAATATATTTATGTTCTAGAATATCTTTTCGCCCCCCCCCCCTATAAATAATACTCACTGTAATCTCACATGTTACATTTCCGAAGCACTTTTGGCAAGTTTTGCGATTCATTAAATTATAGCTTCTTGTTCTATCCTAATGATTCAACAAGAAAAAGGTTACTTTTTTATATGAGCGACCTCTTTTAGTGTAAAATGTTCTAAAGCATTGTTACGATATCTTCACATCATTGAATATTTTGTGCTTATAGGGACGATGTTGAATTCAACATGCCGGACAACATCATGCAGATATCGCAAAATATTTTGTGCTAATAGAGACAGTATTTCTTAAAACTTACTTTAACAAATACATAGACAGTCGAGTTTTATTCGAACTTGTCAAGACAGTCGAGTTTTATGGTGCTTGTGCGATTATCATGATGGTGCTTCTGTGTAATCTGAGATTTTCACTCCAATCTTAATAAGTTTTTTACACATTACCTATACCAATTCTTTCAATAAGTGAAATATTAATCTTAGAAAAGGCAGAACGTAGAATCTTTTCGAATCTGAGACAGAATTTATTACATTTCTAGCTTTTTATTGTTTTTCTAAAACTCAGTATCCCATTCTTCATTTTTTTTCAATATTTTTCCAATTCACTTAATTATAAAGCTTTATACATTTGATATTTAACGATGAAATACAGTGCTCGAATTATTTGGTACTTAAATCGTTTGTAATTCCTAGTTTTTAATTATGAATGATAATAAACAAATGCTTCATTAGTGTACTAAAAGACAGAGAAATTTTCTGAAAAAAAGGAAAAAAGCAATGCAAATATGTAACTTTAAAAAACCTCCCATTACTGATTGCAAAGAATATAAGCTGATTTCATTTCTTGTGAATAATTATACGATCAATATTATGAAGATGAAATTCATTTTTTTATGTTTGTTTTTTTAGAATAATGACAAGCAAAGTATGCGCTGATTCCAAATTCAGTCATAGATGTAAGCCGGTGACAGCATATGAAGACAACGAATTTTGCAACTGTATGCCGAATTTTTGCATCGATGGAGTTCTGCAGAATTATACGGTAACTAAACGATAATTCGTATTTCCCGTTGAAAGTAATAAATAAAATTTAAAAAAACAATCTGTTTAAAATATAAGCCTTTATGCATAATGAAAATGAAAAAAAAGACTGAATGTGCAAACATATTGAAATTAACAACAACCAAACGATATTTTTACCAGCAAACAAATTTTTCAAAAATGATTGGCAGCTGCTGCTATTTTGGAAAGTAAAATAAACATATTTTAGAATAATAATTTTTATTTTTTTATATACATGCGATTTGTAACAAAATTAAATTTGTGCGCATGTTTCGCACAAAGCATATCGCAATTTTTTCCCTAAATAATAAACGGACGATAATTTCTAAAATTTTATTATGTTATGATGTTTTGAATTAGAGGTTTGAATCTTTTTTTAGATTCTGTTTCTAATTTTTACAATTTAGAATTAAAAATATTAAAAGCGCGTATAATTTTTAATTATATAAATATATTAAAATTAATTTCATGAAATAATCGGAAGAGAGAAAGTTGCCTATTTAAAATATCAACATTCATGGTTAGTGAACATTAAAGAAAAGAAAAGAAAAAAAAATGCTATGTAAAAATATAATTTCTTTTAAAGCAACAGCAATCAAACGATATTTTTTTCCAGTAAGCAATTTTTTTTAAAATGTTGACAATTGCTATTACTTTGAAAAGATCATTAATTAATAATTATAATTCGCTCAAAAATATTATTTTTTATTCGAAATATCCATAAACCAATCTTCTATAAATAATAGATTCCACACAAGCACAAGGTAATGTAGAATATTACTATTTATTTTAAACAATATTGTGAATATATTATACGATATCATGGAAAAATAATGTAATATATTCATATTGTTAGATGCTATGTTATTAATTTAATTAATTTGTAATAATAATAACACTATATTCAGATAATATTATAGGTGTATTGTATATTAATTCGATAAATTTAATATTTCAAATATTATTAAAAATATTTTACGAAATCGATGAAATATTATATGTAATCGATGAAGTATTAAATCTTTATATTTATAGGAATTAAGTAGTAATTTTATTTATTCATTCTGAGTAAACAAAAATAAGTAAGAATTATGTAATTTTTTAGGAGCAATTGTAGCAATTTATTATATTTTGTCATTAGTTTTATCACTTTTATAAGATATTGACGTTGAAGTTTGGTGATAAATATATATTTTACCCTAACAGATAACTTATGTCATTTATTCAGTGGTCCTGATATTTTTACTATTGACGTACATAGTGCCTTATTTTCATCGTTAATTTGAAGTCAAAAAAATATTGAAAAGATGAATAAATTATCCATCGTCGATTATAATCTTTCTGTGCATGTGATGAAGTTTTCGTTGTTTTAACATGGGTTTGATGGAGTAAGAAATCATGCAATCTTTCGCAGGCATATTCGCTGTCCTAACTGTATTGTGCTAAAAATCTATTTCCATTTTTGATACATTAACATATGTGTCTATTGCTTTGTGAAAGTATACTAAATTTGTTTCTCAGACAATTGTAAATTCTATCGTAAAAGATTTGCCGTTTCCTTTCTTTGAGCTAATTCGTATGAAAAGTGTAGTACGAAAAGATATTAGCATGCGAATTAAACTTTAGATTCCGATGACTTTTTAAAGACATCTTTTTTATATTTTTATTAATAACAACGATTTCTCAGCTTCAAAATTTGTTTTAACTCCATTCTTTAAAATAAAACCACGCATACTGTTAAGACATTTTTAATGCTTGCTTTGATTCCAATGAATGTAATAAAATATTCTGCTAATTAGAGTCCTCAATGTGAAACACTGTGACAACTCATGGAATATTTGCAATTGTGGATAATGATAAACATTAATAAAAATGATTAATGTTATTAATACACTTTCAATGCTTTTTTTTTACTCCAGTGAATGTGAGATAACACTCTGCTCATCAGGTGTATCTCCTGGGAAATAGTGTCGAGAAACACGAAGAATATTTAGAGAAGACACTTTTGTAATTTTAAACCTTGCTTTATTCAATCCCGGGAGGCATAATTTATGTACAAGCAGAAGCGACGAGGCACGTCAACACAGAACGCCACAAGAGCGAAAAGAGAAAAAAACGAACTGAATATTTATCCCCATGATATATACTTAAGATTCTGATAGGGAGTTTTTTTACACGTGTCGATTTATGTAAGGGAATTATAGGGATCCTTTAAGTGAATGCGTTTAGATCAACACATTTTTATCCCTTCACTCAGTCAAGTTGCAGTGGATTTCAGCAATTTTACAGAGCTTCTATTGCGCTAATTAAATAAAAAAGGTGGAAATGGATAAAAAAAAGAGAACAATTAGAAATGAAGTTAATATGGGTTAAAGTAAGATCAAAATTCGGAAATTAATTAAGATTTAATTTAGATTTAGAGATCTCATTACACACACACATATGTATGTATATGGCTGCATTTTTTAATGTTTTATTCATACACTTTCACAGGTACCGTATATGCCCGTCGTGGACGAGCTCTCTCATTCCGAGTACGAAGAGTATAAACCTTTTCTCATGCCACTGGACAAGCTGATTGCTCGGTGCTACACCGATTTCAAGGAATTTGCTGATGTTGAAAAAGACTGCGAGTAATATTTTTTTCCTATTCTTAGTGATATATAATAATTTTTTTAAATAGAAATGAATTTTGAACATAGTCATACTTTTAATGTAGTATACTTTACTACAGTTTTTAATGATCTTAAATTTACAATTGTTTGGATTACAGTCAATGGCAAATGAAGTTGATTGTGTATACAGAGTGGCAAACCAGTCAATGACGTAATACATGTTTATATGCGTCTTAAGTTATTGAACACAGAAATGCGATTGTTTGAATGACGTAATACATGTTTATATGCGTCTTAAGTTATTGAAAAAATAGAAATGCAATTGTTTGAATGACGTAATACATGTTTATATGCGTCTTAAGTTATTAAAGAAAGAGAAATGCAATTGTTTGAATGACGTAATACATGTTTATATGCGTCTTAAGTTATTAAAAAAATAGAAATGCAATTGTTTGAATGAAGTAATACTTGTTTATATGCGTCTTAAGTTATTAAAGAAATAGAAATGCAATTGTTTGAATGACGTAATACATGTTTATATGCGTTTTAAGTTATTAAAAAAATAGAAATGCAATTGTTTGAATGAAGTAATACTTGTTTATATGCGTCTTAAGTTATTAAAAAAATAGAAATGCAATTGTTTGAATGACGTAATACATGTTTATATGCGTCTTAAGTTATTAAAAAAATAGAAATGCAATTGTTTGAATGACGTAATACATGTTTATATGCGTCTTAAGTTATTAAAAAAATAGAAATGCAATTGTTTGAATGACGTAATACATGTTTATATGCGTCTTAAGTTATTGAAAAAATAGAAATGCAATTGTTTGAATGACGTAATACATGTTTATATGCGTCTTAAGTTATTAAAAAAATAGAAATGCAATTGTTTGAATGACGTAATACATGTTTATATGCGTCTTAAGTTATTAAAAAAATAGAAATGCAATTGTTTGAATGAAGTAATACTTGTTTATATGCGTCTTAAGTTATTAAAGAAATAGAAATGCAATTGTTTGAATGACGTAATACATGTTTATATGCGTTTTAAGTTATTAAAAAAATAGAAATGCAATTGTTTGAATGAAGTAATACTTGTTTATATGCGTCTTAAGTTATTAAAGAAATAGAAATGCAATTGTTTGAATGACGTAATACATGTTTATATGCGTTTTAAGTTATTAAAAAAATAGAAATGCAATTGTTTGAATGAAGTAATACTTGTTTATATGCGTCTTAAGTTATTAAAAAAATAGAAATGCAATTGTTTGAATGACGTAATACATGTTTATATGCGTCTTAAGTTATTAAAAAAATAGAAATGCAATTGTTTGAATGACGTAATACATGTTTATATGCGTCTTAAGTTATTAAAAAAATAGAAATGCAATTGTTTGAATGACGTAATACATGTTTATATGCGTCTTAAGTTATTGAAAAAATAGAAATGCAATTGTTTGAATGACGTAATACATGTTTATATGCGTCTTAAGTTATTAAAAAAATAGAAATGCAATTGTTTGAATGACGTAATACATGTTTATATGCGTCTTAAGTTATTAAAAAAATAGAAATGCAATTGTTTGAATGACGTAATACATGTTTATATGCGTCTTAAGTTATTAAAAAAATAGAAATGCAATTGTTTGAATGACGTAATACATGTTTATATGCGTCTTAAGTTATTAAAGAAATAGAAATGCAATTGTTTGAATGACGTAATACATGTTTATATGCGTCTTAAGTTATTAAAGAAATAGAAATGCAATTGTTTGAATGACGTAATACATGTTTATATGCGTCTTAAGTTATTAAAGAAATAGAAATGCAATTGTTTGAATGACGTAATACATGTTTATATGCGTCTTAAGTTATTAAAGAAATAGAAATGCAATTGTTTGAATGACGTAATACATGTTTATATGCGTCTTAAGTTATTAAAAAAATAGAAATGCAATTGTTTGAATGAAGTAATACTTGTTTATATGCGTCTTAAGTTATTAAAAAAATAGAAATGCAATTGTTTGAATGACGTAATACATGTTTATATGCGTCTTAAGTTATTAAAAAAATAGAAATGCAATTGTTTGAATGACGTAATACATGTTTATATGCGTCTTAAGTTATTGAACACAGAAATGCGATTGTTTGAATGACGTAATACATGTTTATATGCGTTTTAAGTTATTAAAAAAATAGAAATGCAATTGTTTGAATGAAGTAATACTTGTTTATATGCGTCTTAAGTTATTAAAAAAATAGAAATGCAATTGTTTGAATGACGTAATACATGTTTATATGCGTCTTAAGTTATTAAAAAAATAGAAATGCAATTGTTTGAATTTTATTCAATGTCATCGAAGTTAACTGTGCATAGAGAACTAACTATAAGAGTACAAATAATTAGGTGAACAACGATTAACCCTTTCACTACTGAATCTGCCCAACCGGCCTGGTACACTCTATCCTACCAGGCCAGTTTCTGTTTCAAACGAGGGGTATATGATGTAAAACAAATCATCACTATTCTCGCCATTCATTGGAAACAAAAGTCGGCTTTCCAGTGTAAAATGTACAGGACCGGTTGGGTAGATCGGTAGTGAAATGGTTAACACAATAAAAGTGGCATATGCTACCATTAGAACTCACACACACACACACACACACAGACACACACACACACACACACACACACACAGAGAGAGAGAGAGAGAGAGAGAGAGAGAGAGAGAGAGAGAGAGAGAGAGAGAGAGAGAGAGAGAGAGAGAGAGAGAGAGAGAGAGAGAGAGAGAGAGAGAGAGAGAGAGAGTTTATTATTACAAGGGTATTTATCAATGGTGTCTTTTGCTTAGGTAAGTTTATTATACTGATATAATTACTTTAATAATGACGGTAAAATTAAATGCACAGGATCTCCTCTATTTTCGACCGACTTCTTTCCATATGAAAGGGAAGTAATTCTGTCCGCCAATCATTCTGGTAAAAAGTCGGATTCATATTTATCAAATTAGCAGCCTTAGAGAGACAGTTGATTAACCGAAAATGGTTACTGGGTTTAATCCATTCACTGCCATTTATGAGATATCTCGTAAGAAACTACTGTAAAATTAAGCGTTTATTCATTTCGCTGGCAGTGAGAGGGTTAATTTCAATCAAATTTTACTTGCCTAACATATTATGAGATATTTATTTATATTTACAACCTTCACGCACGCACACACACACACACACACACACACACACACACACACACACACACACACACATCCAAACCGTCACAAATCGCCACCAAACATCTTGTACCACATTATGTATAAATGGAGCTTAAAAATCTTGGTTAAAAAGTCATGGTGCATTTTTTTTTTTTTTTTGTTAAATCGATGACCAAGGAGAGACGCTCTCATTACAGCAATGCAGAAATCAGTAAAAGAGACAGCAAGAAAACCTTTAGATTTTCTATATCTTTAGAAATAGAATTTACTAAAATTTAACTCAGCAATCATTTATTTCAAATGCTTTATTTTATCTCAATATTGCAGTTTCACATTAAACATTTAAAGTTATAGAAAATAGAATTTGAGAATCGCGGGAAAGCCACTCCGCCAAGCTCGAAAGTTAAGCTGAAGTTTGAATTCAAGTGATTAGAAAATAATTAATTTTCAGAATGCTGATAAATTGAAATTATTGCATATATTATATAAGTAAAGAGTGTCCCAAAATTAATGCAAAATTTGAATTTGCCACCATTTGAGCAGTAAAGGGTCAGCAACCCTATTAAAATCCATTTGACAGCTGATAGTTTAGGGTTAGTAAAACTGGAGCGTTACACGATAGAGCAACGAGTTTTAATTGTTGAACAATATTTTAAAATTAATGAAAGTCTGGCAACCACACTTCAAAATTTGAGAATTGGCCCCCTAGATCGTGTGATTTAACACCATTGTATTTCTTTTTATGGGATTATTTAAAGTCAAAGGTTTATGCCAACAAGCACACGTACATTGAAAGAGGAAATTCAACGCTGCATCAACGAATTCAGCTACATTTATGCAAAATGGTAACGGAAAATTTCGACAAAAGAGTGTGTATCTGCTAGCATAGCCATGGGGGCCATTTTCCCTATGTGTTATTCCATACATAACCTTATCCTGTGTACTTTACGATTCAATAAAAATATAACAATTTAAAGAGGAAAAAAATGTGTTTTTTATTTAATTCAAATCTTGCATTAACGCGTTGTTTTATGTGTAACACTCCATTTTTACTAACTCTAAACTATCAGATGTCAAATGGTTTTTTTAATAGGGTTGCCAATACTTTACTGCAAAAATGGTGGTAAATTCCAATTTGGCTTTAATTTTGGGATATACTTTATATATAGAGTGAGAGTGTGAACTCATAATTATTTTCCCATGCATTTCTAGACTTAATTATTACCAAAATATTCGCTGCCCCAAAGAAGACCACAAAGTCCTATACGCCTGTTACACCCTGCACACCCTCATTGGCCTCCCAGATGGAGAAGAAGAAGAAGTGTCAACGCAAACAAGTAAGTTCTATTTAAAATTATAGTTAATTATGCTAAACGATTTTTATATTTTTCCTTCACTAAAGGTTGTTAATATTCTTTCCATGTTAATGATGCTTACCTTATTAGCAAAATATATCCCTCAATATTCAGTATAATATATTCATGATATTATAAGATATTCAGAATATCGAATAGCATCTTAAGAATGTGTCATCGGAAAGTCATCTCTTAGTTCTAGATAGCTTGCAAATATATAATTCCCTCGAAAATAATTTCGCAATTAAATTCTGTTGGATTCCTGGACATGTTGGAAATGGGGGGAATGAAAAAGCTGACAAGGAAGCAAAAAAGCTCAAGCTTGATGAAAAAAAGTTTTTTGTTCCATTGCACGATGCATTACAAGCAATAAAAATAATCCAAAACAAATTTCGGCAATTTATGTAGGAAAAGCTATTTACGAACAAACTATTTCAAATAGAACCACCTGTCAAAAGTTTCAAAAGTAAAACTTTAACCAGAAAGAAAGATGTCATTATCACGAGACTTCGAATACTCCTCTCCTATTTGACCCGAAAACATATTTTGCACTCTAATCATGAACCACTTTGTAATAAATGTAATTGTGTTTTAAAGGTTAAGCATATTCTGTATGAATGCCAAGTACCCTACGACAAGATAATTTCAGCTCGAATGTTTTTAATTTAAGTGACATTTTAGGTAATAACACTCATTCAAATATTTTTGACTTTTTAACAGATATTCAAATTTTATATCAGATTTAATTGTATTTTTTAAAATATGCTTTAGCTTTTAACACGAAGACCATATCTAACAAATGTATGGTGCAAAATGACCAAATCGGGTCCTTGTGTTATAAAACCAAACTAAACAGCATTGTAAAAGATACCATATAACATCTTACACTAATAATGTATATTATCTCTATAAATAAAGGATTCTTCTATTATTTCTGTGTTATACGATGTTTATATTACTTCTTAACTAAAAGATGTGTGTTATAATTTCATATTATTTCTATACTAAAGGATATTTTCTCCTCATTTTTACAGCCGAAATCCTAGTACTGGATTCCGTTCCAACCGAATACAATTTGAAAATAAAAGAAGCAGAGTTCCAACTCTCGATTCATCACTCAAAGAACATCTTGAATCCTTATGATTATGGTCACAGTTTAAAAAAAGGACATACCAATCTGTTCCGCTTGACAAAGGTAAGAGAACGCAAAATTTCTAATAATCTCTTTTAACCCGCCGTGCGGTTAAGGTTCACCTTTTTCTATTGTTACATTACAATATTTCTTATTTCATTAAAGGGAGGAGGTTTGTATGACAGAAAATCTGCAATTTTCAATTAAATTTTTTTTTGAAATATGTTCTTTTTTAAAATTGTCGATTTAACCCTTTCTAAGGCCGTGGGAAGTATGCTTCCCACCAATTTATCAATCTTTGTATGAAATTATGTAGGTTGGCATAAGTTCTGACAAATTTTTTTACAAAGACAGAAACTTAGATGCTTCAGTTCTTTATCTCACTCAAAATGATGTGTCTTGGTTTGTCACTTAATTATTAATTAACCAAATTAATTAATTAATCAAATTGAATTTATCTAATAGGCTAAATGAATCCATTTTCTTATTCTAATTTCAAGCCTAAAAATATTTTAACATAATACGACTAGAAAAAAATGGTCCTTTAAAGGGTTAAACCAATTTGTGGCGTTATTTATCGAATGTTATAATAGACATTTCACTTCTTTTACATAGACATTTCCAGGTAACATTTTTAAATAGTGTCTTTTACATAAACCATTTACAATAGACATTTTTCTTTTATGTTCTCAAAACAAATGATGAAAAAAGATCTGTTAACCTATTTCAAAAGAAAATCATTAAAAGAAATCTTTGCGTGTTTAGAAAATGAATAAAATTTTAATATTCGCATTCAGAGATAAAGCGCAAAATGTAGTGAAAATACAGAAAATTTTAAATTAACTTGTGGCAACGTGAACGTTTTTCCACGCATAATTTTGGGAAATTGTTTAGTAGATTACAAAAAATGGTATAACTTTTTAATTTTTTTAAAAAAGTTATGAAATATCTCAGTTTTTATATTTTATTCCATTAATTTTATTAGCATTGATCTAAGGAAATTGTTTTGTAATATTTCAAAGATTATTGATATATTTTATAACAATAGGGATGTATATTAGTTAGAAATAAAATAAAAAAAAAACTGTTTTTTTGACAAGTATTTTTCTGTTTAAGTTCTTTATTGATTGTAAAAACATATATAAATGTCATTGATCTATTATTTTACCCTTTGCAAACCAGCGAGAGTGGTCTCCTTCAAACTTTCTCGCGTATTCTCAAATAAAAGTTATATTCCCACCTCCACAAAAAAAAAAAAAAAAAAAAAAAAATGTGGACCTTGTGTAAGGCATAGAACGTCTTGTAAGGCATTGGCGTAGAATTGCTACAAAGTATTAACTTTTGGTGTTAATTTAGTATTTTTATACAATTTATTCTTGTGATGCTTGGCGACCAAAACTTTCTCGCATATTCTCCAATAAAGGGTATATTCACACCCTCCGCAAAAAAATTGTGGACCTTGTGTAAAGCATAGAACGTCTTATATGGCGTTGGCGTAGAATAGCTACAAAATATTAACTTTTGATGTTAATTTAGTATTTTTATACAATTTATTGTTGTGATGCTTGGCGACCAAAACTTTCTCACATATTCTCCTATAAAGGGTATACTTTCACCCTCCGCAAATAAATTGTGGACCTTGTGTAGGGCATAGAACGTCTTATATGGCGTTGGCGTAGAAGTGCTGCAAAATTTTAACTTTTGATGTTAATTTAGCATTTTTATACAATTTATTGTTGTGATGCTTGGCGACCAAAACTTTCTCACATATTCTCCTATAAAGGGTATACTCTCACCCTCCGCAAATAAATTGTGGACCTTGTGTAGGGCATAGAACGTCTTATATGGCGTTGGCGTAGAAGTGCTACAAAATTTTTTTTGATGTTAATTTAGCATTTTTATACAATTTATTGTTGTGATGCTTGGCGACCAAAACTTTCTCACATATTCTCCTATAAAGGGTATATTCTCACCCTCCGCAAATAAATTGTGGACCTTGTGTAGGGCATAGAACGTCTTATATGGCGTTGGCGTAGAAGTGCTACAAAATTTTAACTTTTGATGTTAATTTAGCATTTTTATACAATTTATTGTTGTGATGCTTGGCGACCAAAACTTTCTCACATATTCTCCTATAAAGGGTATACTCTCACCCTCCGCAAATAAATTGTGGACCTTGTGTAGGGCATAGAACGTCTTATATGGCGTTGGCGTAGAAGTGCTACAAAATTTTAACTTTTGATGTTAATTTAGCATTTTTATACAATTTATTGTTGTGATGCTTGGCGACCAAAACTTTCTCACATATTCTCCTATAAAGGGTATATTCTCACCCTCCGCAAATAAATTGTGGACCTTGTGTAGGGCATAGAACGTCTTATATGGCGTTGGCGTAGAAGTGCTACAAAATTTTAACTTTTGATGTTAATTTAGCATTTTAATACAATTTGTTGTTGTGATGCTTGGCGACCAAAACTTTCTCACATATTCTCCTATAAAGGGTATATTCTCACCCTCCGCAAATAAATCGTGGACCTTGTGTAAGGCATAGAACGTCTTATATGGCATTGGCGTAGAAGTGCTACAAAATATTTACTTTTGGTGTTAATTTAGCATTTTTATACAATTTATTGTTGTGATGCTTGGCGACCAAAACTTTCTCACATATTCTCCTATAAAGGGTATATTCTCACCCTCCGCAAATAAATCGTGGACCTTGTGTACGGCATAGAACGTCTTATATGGCATTGGCGTAGAAGTGCTACAAAATATTTACTTTTGGTGTTAATTTAGCATTTTAATACAATTTGTTGTTGTGATGCTTGGCGACCAAAACTTTCTCACATATTCTCCTATAAAGGGTATATTCTCACCCTCCGCAAATAAATCGTGGACCTTGTGTAAGGCATAGAACGTCTTATATGGCATTGGCGTAGAAGTGCTACAAAATATTTACTTTTGGTGTTAATTTAGCATTTTTATACAATTTATTGTTGTGATGCTTGGCTACCAAAACTTTCTCACATATTCTCCTATAAAGGGTATATTCTCACCCTCCGCAAATAAATCGTGGACCTTGTGTAAGGCATAGAACGTCTTATATGGCATTGGCGTAGAAGTGCTACAAAATATTTACTTTTGGTGTTAATTTAGCATTTTTATACAATTTATTGTTGTGATGCTTGGCGACCAAAACTTTCTCACATATTCTCCTATAAAGGGTATATTCTCACCCTCCGCAAATAAATCGTGGACCTTGTGTAAGGCATAGAACGTCTTATATGGCATTGGCGTAGAAGTGCTACAAAATATTTACTTTTGGTGTTAATTTAGCATTTTAATACAATTTGTTGTTGTGATGCTTGGCGACCAAAACTTTCTCACATATTCTCCTATAAAGGGTATATTCTCACCCTCCGCAAATAAATCGTGGACCTTGTGTAAGGCATAGAACGTCTTATATGGCATTGGCGTAGAAGTGCTACAAAATATTTACTTTTGGTGTTAATTTAGCATTTTTATACAATTTATTGTTGTGATGCTTGGCGACCAAAACTTTCTCACATATTCTCCTATAAAGGGTATATTCTCACCCTCCGCAAATAAATCGTGGACCTTGTGTAAGGCATAGAACGTCTTATATGGCATTGGCGTAGAAGTGCTACAAAATATTTACTTTTGGTGTTAATTTAGCATTTTAATACAATTTGTTGTTGTGATGCTTGGCGACCAAAACTTTCTCACATATTCTCCTATAAAGGGTATATTCTCACCCTCCGCAAATAAATCGTGGACCTTGTGTAAGGCATAGAACGTCTTATATGGCATTGGCGTAGAAGTGCTACAAAATATTTACTTTTGGTGTTAATTTAGCATTTTAATACAATTTATTGTTGTGATGCTTGGCGACCAAAACTTTCTCACATATTCTCCTATAAAGGGTATATTCTCACCCTCCGCAAATAAATTGTGGACCTTGTGTAGGGCATAGAACGTCTTATATGGCGTTGGCGTAGAAGTGCTACAAAATTTTAACTTTTGATGTTAATTTAGCATTTTAATACAATTTGTTGTTGTGATGCTTGGCGACCAAAACTTTCTCACATATTCTCCTATAAAGGGTATATTCTCACCCTCCGCAAATAAATCGTGGACCTTGTGTAAGGCATAGAACGTCTTATATGGCATTGGCGTAGAAGTGCTACAAAATATTTACTTTTGGTGTTAATTTAGCATTTTTATACAATTTATTGTTGTGATGCTTGGCGATCTTTTTGGCGATTTATCCCTGGTATGCAGTTAATGGTATCCGAAAATCCAATTTGTATTTTTTACACGTTATTTCCAATCAACTGAAATCAAAATTTGACACAGGACTACAATTATATTCACAAAATCCCATACCAAATTTATATATTTGACTCATTGCGTTTTTGTGTAATTGTATTTACATGCTTTTGAAAGCACAGACCGATAGGCGAATAACCTGTTTTGAATTGGGTTTAAAGAAGATGGATGACTACATGATATATAAATCAATGTATCAAATTTTATTCATACACTGATTTGTAGTTATGTATTATTTTATGCTCCTTTCATTTTATAGTTATTGTGTTAAATTATCGAAGCCGGTCTGACAGACTTTCTCTGAACGGAATTTGATCAAAGTTTTATAAAAATCTATTAATTTGGTGTTAAATTTTCATTATATTATATGAAAATTTCATTATTTGGTATATCAAATTTCATCTGCCTATGTCAAAGTGTTTTTGAATTATTATCACAGACAGACAGACGGATATTTACCAAAAATGTTCTTTTTTCGAACTCAGAGAGGTCTAAAACATGGAGATTCTTTAAAATATAGAGTTCGAATTTTCTGACGATTACTATATTTTCTCTATACTTCCTATACGTGAATGTAAAAGCAAAGGCACTTTTTATTTATTTATGACAATAAAGTTTGTTGAAATAATCACAAGTCTTCAGCTGCAGCATATTTATCACCTGTACTTTTGATAATATGTACATGAAGTATATTTTTACGTTTTACAGACGGTGAAACAACTCCTTCCTCCGCCGTACGAAACGAACTGCAAAGATTACCTAACAGAGTGGAAGAGCAGGGGAGGAAGAGGCCCAACGAACGAAAAGGTAAGTAGTAAAGAAACATCATCGATACATGTCAGTTATTCCGACTAAAATGTCCTTTTCCTGTTAAAAGTGCTAAAACTTTACATCATGGTTACTGTAAATCTCTGAAACTTTCTCGCGCGCTCTGTAATAAAATAGTACATAATATGAAGATCTTAGGCAAGGCAGGATTGTGCTAGAATTCAGTGAATTTGTTCATGCACGTTCATTTTCTTATACGAAAATATCATTTTAACCCTTTCTAGGGCCGTGGGAAGTATGCTTCCCACCAAATTTATCAATCTTTGTATGAAATTATGTAGGTTGGCATCAGTTCTGACAAATTTTTTTAATAAGTCAGAAGCTTAGATGCTTCAGTTCTTTATCTCAGACAAAATGGTTTGTCTTGATTTGTTACTTCATTATTAATTAACCAAATTAATTAATGAATCAAATTAAATTTATCTAATAAGCTAAATGAATCCCTTTTCTTATTCTAATTTCAAGCCTAAAAATATTTTGACATAATATGACTAGAAAAAAATGGCCCTCTAAAGGGTTAACACACTCACTAGTGATTGACTCTTATTATGTCACTAGTGATTGACTCTTATTATCTCGCTAGTGATTCACACTTATTATCTAATTGATTTAAATCTATTGTCTATTTAGTTGATTCATTTTTTACTACAGCTAAGAGATGTCAAAAATTTAAAATTTGTATTATATGATCTAAATCGCATGGTTATGAGGTGTTAATAACTATAGATACTTGCATTTACATAAACTGAGTGGCTGCATAATTAGCATTCTTTGAATAATTTGTTCCAAGTTTATTAATCCTTTCAATTTCATTAAAAAATGTGTAAATGAGGTTTATTTCTTTTGTATATTGTATACTACTTCAAAGAGTATGGGATAAATAAAATTTCAAGTTTGAATGAGAATAATCAAGTGATGTGAATAATCAAATGAAATGTGAATTTTAAGTTTGAATGTGATAAATTTTAAGTTTGAATGTGAATAATCAAGTGAAATGTGAATTTCAAGTTTGAATGTGATAAATTTTAAGTTTGAATGAGATAAATTTTAAGTTTGAATGTGATAAATTTTAAGTTTGAATGTGAATAATCAAGTGAAATGTGAATTTCAAGTTTGAATGTGATAAATTTTAAGTTTGAATGTGATAAATTTTAAGTTTGAATGTGAATAATCAAGTGAAATGAGAATTTCCAAGTTTGATTGTGATAAATTTTAAGTTTGAATGTGAATAATCAAGTGAAATGTGAATTTCAAGTTTGAATGTGATAAATTTTAAGTTTGAATGTGATAAATTTTAAGTTTGAATGTGAATAATCAAGTGAAATGAAAATTTCCAAGTTTGATTGTGATAAATTTTAAGTTTGAATGTGAATAATCAAGTGAAATGTGAATTTCAAGTTTGAATGTGATAAATTTTAAGTTTGAATGTGAATAATCAAGTGAAATGTGAATTTCAAGTTTGATTGTGATAAATTTTAAGTTTGATTGTGATAAATTTTAAGTTTGAATTTGAATAATCAAGTGAAATGAGAATTTCAAGTTTGATTGTGATAAATTTTAAGTTTGAATGTGAATAATCAAGTGAAATGAGAATTTCAAGTTTGATTGTGATAAATTTTAAGTTTGAATGTGAATAATCAAGTGAAATGAGAATTTCAAGTTTGATTGTGATAAATTTTAAGTTTGAATGTGAATAATTAAGTGAAATGAGAATTTCAAGTTTGATTGTGATAAATTTTAAGTTTGAATGTGAATAATCAAGTGAAATGAGAATTTCAAGTTCGATTGTGATAAATTTTATGTTTGAATGTGAATAATCAAGTGAAATGTGAATTTCAAGTTTGAATGTGATAAATTTCAAGTTAGAATGTGATATACCCGATATATCGAACATTTCGTCTAAAAGCCCGTCAGAAACAAAATACTACAAGAAGTTAGAAAATGATCGTTTTAACGAAATTTCAGATAGGTTTTTTTCCCCCTAAATGCATGGACAAAAAATATAATTTTAAGCAGATTAAATAAAAAAACATCAGCATGAAACACAGAGGAATAAAAATATTTAAATTATAATTACACATCAGATTTGTATTTTTGATTGAATGTTTCTATAAAAAAAGGATGGCATACAAATTTCATTGTAAATCATTAAGAAAAGTGTAACAACATATTATACAATCCTTCAAATAAATATCTGATGATTTCTTATTGTTATCAATCTACAAATCCTATCTTAATTTTAAAATCAAGAAAAATTATTATTTGATTTAGTGACTAGTATTCTTTAATCGCAGGTAAATCCTTTTTATGTAAAAGAATCTTCTTATAGACATTTTCATATCATCTTCACGTTTTCCAATGCCTACCACATAGTTTCTTTTAAACGATATCTCACATCAAGAACTCCGAATATGAAATATTAAGTAATTTGAAGCAAAATAATAGGGGATATAAAAAAAAAATCTAGAGGATTTTCTCAAATTTAGAAAATAGTCTAATACTGTAATTGCATAGGTATTTCAAAAGAGCAAAAATAAGAATAAATACAAACATTAATATAAAAAAGAAAAAAATATTTTTATGAAGAATATTTAAGTATATAAGTAATATTTTTCAAGTATTGCAAAAACTAAATTAATGAAACGAAAATACCCAAAATGAGAAATTTTTATAAAGATTATAAAAGTACGGCAATTGGAAGTCAATTAATAAGAATAGAATATTTTTCATCAACTATTAAATAAATAGAAACAGTCCAGAGCTCTGCAGTGATATCCAAATATGCAAGATCCTTAATAGTTTATAATCTTGTAAGAAATTCTTAATAGTTTTTAAAAATTATTTTTAGAATTGTTCACTTTATTTTATGATCTAAAAATCTGAGAAAAAACAGATCTTGGCTACTTTGAAGATACGTAATATTTGTAAATATTAATTAATATTTATTATTATTAATATTTTTGCAAACCTGTAGTTTTAGCTTCCCATCACGAATAGTGTTATCGTAAGAAAGACCGTTGCAAGATCTGTCCTGTGCGTGCTGAGCGGGTGCCGCGTCAATGACCTCAGAACTTGGCGACGAATTTGGCGAGTTTGGCGACTAAATGGATAATACTTTCCAGTATTATCCATTTAGTCGCCAAACTCGCCAAATGGATCGAAAAAATTTCACGATCCATCCACTAAGATCCGAGATACACCCAGGTACTCCCAGATTGGTCTGGAAGATTCTAGCCCCGCCTTCCGGAACTATAAAAGACAGGCACTCTGAAGCTGCAGGGAAGTCGTGTGTGAGAGTAGTCGGAGTAGCCGACAAGTAACAGAACTGGAGGATTAGACAGCAAGCAAGCTGCTGAATTAGCTGTTAAGTGCGCTGCGTTATTAAAATTGAGTGGCGGTATTTGTAGAAAGAAATTTTGTAACAATATGTAAAATTTTAATGGAATAAATAATATTTTCGTGTTATGTAATATTTTTTATTTAATATGTAATATTTTTTTATAAATGCTTATAATATAAACATTCTAGTAACCTAGATATGTGTTGATTTTAGGAATGCATTGAAGAATGCCAAAGGAATAGCAGCATGGAAATATTAGGTTGTATAGTTCATATGCTGAAAGGACCCACAAACGAAAAGATATGCAAATGTAAGATATTTCAAGCGCTTTTTTTATTTTAAAAACTAAATCGCAGTTTCACGTTCAATTTTTATTTTGCATATTTTATTATCTCTGGTGAATTCAATTTAATCCTGAAAAGTCAGTTAATTTTCCTCCAAATCGTTTTTCTTTATATTTGTTTTAATGCAGATCTCTAAGCAAACGTAGGAGCAGAGTCTGGAGAATGACGTAGAAAATATGGAATGATAATATTTATAATCTATCTATACTTATAATAAAGCTCAATGTGTGTGTGTGTGTGTGTGTGTGTGTGTTGGCGCTCTACAGGCCAGACCGTTTGACATACAGCTACCAAATTTGGTACATGTATACCTTGGAGGTTGGGAATGTGCACCTGGGGTTTCTTTTTTCGAATTTTTAATTAGAATTTTAATTATTAATTAAAAACTAACTTTCCCGCCAAAAAAATCTTCCATTTTCCCCACCGCCAACCTTTCCGCCAAAAAAATTCTTCCATTTCCCCCACCGCCAAATGAGTAAGGCTTCCGTTTCTTTTTTCTCCCAACAGTAATGAGGCTAGGGTTAATATTTTTCGGCGGATTGTTTTAAACGATTCTGTTTATTTTCTTAATGTTTTATGCATTTAAAATTAAACATTGTTAATTAATCCATTTTTCAGATTCATTCTGAAGTACTTTTGAATTAAAATAACACAGAATAAAGGAAATTAAAAATGTATAATCTGCCTATCGTTACCCCAACTGGCGTAGAAAAATTCACGCATTTGAGTTACCTAACTGGTGAAGAAAATTCACGCATGCGCATTGTTCTGATTGTTGTCATGACAACCACTTTCAACGGATGATTTAAATTATTTTTAGGTTAGTTGCATGCTTTTGTAAGTAAATTGTATTTATGTTAGTTATATATTTTTTGTATATGCTTATAGTTTTAAGTACATCGTTTTTTAAGTAGTTTTTTTAACCTGTTTTCAATGATTTAAATTATTTTTAGGTTAATTGTGTACTTTTGTAATTAAATTGTATTTATGTTAGTTATATATTTTTTTGTATATGCTTATAGTTTTAAGTACATCGTTTTTTAAGTAGTTTTTTTAAACCTGTTTTAGACCGATTATTTTAAATGATTCATTTTATTTTCTTAGTGTTTAATGCATTTAAAATGAAACATTGTTCATTAATCGATCTGTTCATGATGAATCTGAGAAAATTTTGTTGACAAATTCTTGAGATATTACATAAATTAAGAAAGATATTCTTTAGTGCCCATAAAGTTTAAACGCTCAGTGACTCTATTATCAGTAATCATATTATTAAAAAAAATGCTTTGTTTCAGTAAAAAATATTATTATATTAATTGCAGATTAATCATTTACACTTTAATTTAAAGCATAAATTCTACGAGGGGTAACAGAAAATTAGAGATATACATATCACGTTATGACTGAAGGCCTTTATAATATTATGAGTGAATTATATGACTATCAAAATTTGAAGTTTTAAAATATTTTGCTGAAGAATCTATTAAAGTTGGAATTGCATAAAATATTTAATTATTAAAATTTTAACGAACATTAAGATTGGCGAACCGGCTGGTCGCCAAAGGCGGCTAGTAAATAATAAAACAATACAAATACAAAGGCATATAAGTGAAAAAAAATATATAAAGAGTTGTATATTAAAAATAAGAGATATGAAATACAATAATATAAAAAGAGAAATTTTTTTTCTAGATATGTTTCTCCAAAGCTTATTGCATCAGCAGACGATATTGCATTAAAGATTCAATGAACCAAAACTTCAAAATAAGAAAAATAAAGGCATAAAAATAAATGTAGCAAAAGAAAATTGCAATTTTAAAACTTAAAATGTATCAAACTGTTTTTATTACTTAACAGTTTTAATAATAATACATAGCTAATAAATAAACAATAAGTAATTTTAATAAATAACTGAATTATAATTTACAAGAATATAATAATTTGAAAAATAATTATTTTTATGAACAAATATTTTTAACATTTTGAATGAAACGATTTTATAATAAAACTAAAAGATGAAGAATTTTTTATTGTTTTCTTTATGTGAATCGATTATGCAGCAGAAAATTTCTCTAGTGAATTAAAGGCCTTTAATAATTCCGCTTACAATCATTGCAGACAGAATGTACGAAAGTATCTAAATTAAAAAATAGATACATAAAAATACGAACATTTCATTGCAGTTTTTAGTGCGAGTTTATTTTTTCATATGAACATTTTTTTTTTAAATATGAAAATGTTCATAAGCTAACATATTATCTATAAATTGCGTGATTTGAAAAGGCAGATTCAAAAATCAGATGCAAAGTCCCTACAGGGCAAAATATTAAACTTAGAAAAATGAAAATTGACATGTCTTTGACAAGAATGCCCGAAAAGAGAATTTTTAAAAAATCTACTGAATAAAAATTTAATAAAATTTGTAAGTTTTCCTTTAATAGCCTTAAAGCATATTGCCATGTAAATAGCGTTCTTGTAACGCTTTAAAAATTAGACTTATATTTATATTGATTTTCTTCCCAGATAAAATTTTTCTTTAGTTTTAATACATTTTTGAAAATATTTTGCAATGATAGTTCTATTTTCCTTAATTACTGTGTTTATGCACATGCGGGGTGGGACAAAAAGAAATAAATTCTTCGCATGCTTGTTTCAATATTAAAACGTACACAATAAACAAATCTATTCAGGTTTCAAAATATAACGGACTTCAGGAAACGCAGGTCACTCTTTATTTAATCGAAGTAGTTCTAGTTAGGAGTTCATATTAAATCAAAAATCTTAAATAAGCCCTAATAACTACGGAGAATTGTATTTGCGAAGAAAAAAAAAAGAAAAAAAAAAATCAGTGAATGGAAAATAACAGCACTTACTTAGTAGCCAAACATTACTTCGTTCACTCTAATCAATCTTTTAAAAAATTTTACAAACCAGATTGATATCGATTGCAACAATACATAAAATCGATATCAATATGCATATTGTAATAATTCTGCAATATTGTTTTCCTGTTTAGTTAGCATCATAGTTAAGAAGAGAAATTTACAAATATATTTAATTAACTGACAACCTTTTAACGATCTGACGACGAACTTTGTAACTTTTGCAACAAAAATGATGGTTCTGGAATATACAAGAATTATGATTTTATCTTTATTAGAAACCGAGATCCAGAGATTTTTTGAAAGATTTTATCCTTGTTGAAAAACCTTATACACGTAAGAGGCTGGAACGAGGTTTGAAGTAAATTCTATTTTTGAATGTTAATCGTATTGCAAGATGATGCTTCGATCCCTCTTGTGTTATTGCGAGCTTCCTTCTTGGGTTCAGAGATATGCTGTCTATTTGTGTGCTGTTAATTCCTACTAGTGTTACCTGTTTGTGTGCGCTACGGCTACGAATTTGTTCCATGTGCTTCGTATTTTTCCAAGGAATATTGAAAAGTAAATTTTAGATGAAAGGCAAATGAATCAAGAATGAAGGCGTTTCAAATCACAATATTTCTGACTAAATATTTGGATCGTTTTAAATTTTTAACCGGTAAGCCTGAAATTCGAATTTAAACGTGTACTTTCAAATGTACAGTTATTTTGATATAATTGGATGTTGGATACGGTTGAGTTTAGTGCTTAAGTGTTTATAAATGTTTTTTTTATGTATTTCAGTATATCCAAGCGATGAGCGGGTTCTGCAAGCTGCACACGAATGTGCGGTTAAGAACTGTAAGCCTGCGTGTTAGTGAGTATTGATTTCCTTTTCTTTCTTTCGAACGTTAAGCTTTCATTAGGGGTTTACGAGATGTTTGAAAATATATAATTTTGTAATCGATTTTTCACTTACATACTCTTGCTCTTGATTTGAGTAAATTTGTACAGTTTAGCTCCTCGAAGGCAATGCATCACAATCCTCTTTCGGAACTTAATTATAAGTAAACTGAAATATTTTATGTAAATTTTGATTCCATACAAATGTAGCCATCTGGTAGAGAAAGTGTGAAAAAATTCAATTTAAAATTTATTGTATTTATAATATGACTTATTAATTAATTTTATAACATATATATAATAATAATATTATTATATATATTAATTTATAATAGTTCTTGAATAACATTTTTGAACTGGCTATCCATCCTTTGAAGTAAAAAGTTAAATACAAAGTAGAAATGAGAAAATGTATTTAGAAGCCATCATTTTCTAAATTCTGATTCCTATTTTCTTTCTACAAGTTAATTCCTTACTAGCCGCATTCGGCGACAAGTTGTTAGGCCAGCATCTACTATATACTTCAAATAATGGGCAGAACTAAAGAACCAATCGTCTGCCTTAATCTCTGCGCTAATTTCAGCAAATTTTGTTTCATTTGAATGTTAATGACGCTTAAATATTTTAAGAATAGCCGTCTGTTCTCACACTCATACAGGGTGAAAACTCCTTTCTCTTTCTCCCTGTCTCATTCGATAACATAACCTGTGTAAACCAAAGGCCATTTTTGGAAAGCCAATTCAATAATTTAAACCAATACAATTACTGTTATATATTTTTTCAGGAAAAAGTGCAGCTTGCTTGGATTACACGTTATCTAGGGTCCTTTCCCCTCTCCATTTTAAAGAGATGTTTCAAAATGAAAGACCGAAATTACAAACTCTATAACTGGGCTGAGTTCGTTAATTTGTGTCGGGAATTAATGTCGTCACTTTGTAAATATAACTGACTCATCAGAAAGCTCTATTATTACTACACATTCACTATTTAAAACAATATTTTTTGCTTTGTTTTAATAAGACATATTTAATCAAAATCTATCGATATAGAAATGTTGACATCTTTCAATGGCTAGCATTATTAAGATTAACTTAATAAAAACAACCATCTTTGAAAAACTACAATTTATTACGAAAGGGAATTACATTTGTAAAATGATGATAGAACTTTCTGATTTATAGCTATACATCGAATTGGCGAAATATGAAATAACGATTAGCGAAATCGGACCAATGTTTGGGTTGGCGATTGGTTCATTGGTTTTTCCACTTATTTTAAATATGTAAATTCGATATGAATTATAAATTTCACAAGTTATTTCAATTTTTCAACTTTTGTGTTTTTACATTATCCATTTCTATTACTGTTGAATTTTTTAAAAAATATATACTTTATTTTTTTTTGTAAAGTGAAGTGTCTTATGAAGCTACAAAGGATGTTGTGAACTTCGACATCATTGTAAGTATAAATAAAATAAAATAAATTAAAAAAAACACGTCAAGTCAATTTTTACGTAGCTTAATATTATAATTAAAATTTGTAGATTGATTTTTTTTTCTTGCTATTTCTTTTCTAGTCAAAAATGACTACAATACTTGTTAATGTGTTTAGCCGCCGTGCACGACTAGTGAGTTCAATGGGAACATTGAATTCACTGTGTTTAATTTCAGTTAATTCTTTCGTGCATAACTTGGTGTCATCGAATTATTAGGGGCATCGGACAGATAATTAGAATTTATTATTACAAGAGAATATGCAGTTGCAAAACATTAATTTATTTTTAAGCATAAGCAAATTATTCCTTTTTTTTAAGTAGAGGTTGTTCATTCTTAATAATTGTGTTGTGTTGTGACTTATGGCACTTTACAAGCCCGCTCACAGTTAACTGCTAACGATTTAAGCCGAGTGAGCGTTTCTTGTTTTTTCAGTAGCGTCAACTTGGGCCAAGAGTACGAATTCGCTACGTCATGCGTCATATTCGCTTGCACAGCCCCGTTTTACATTGGGGCACATTCACACATCTCACAGGTAGAACACAGAAGAACAACCATGCCCGAAAAGGGACGCCCAGATCACGAGGAAGACGCGCTACCCCTATGCCAGGTCGTCGGAATTCTTAATGATTAAAAGCTCTTAGGAGAAAAAAACTATCCAGTTGTGGTTTTGGTATTTAAAATCTCTATAACTTGTTTAAATAATAATATTTTCAAATGAAAAATACACAAAATGCGTTTTACTTTCGTTCTTTTTGAACATAATAACCTCTCAGAGCAGCGGTTTTCAAACTTTTAAATATTTAGACTTGAATCTAAAGCTACTCATTTCATCCTTGGCACATTGTGTTTGAGATGAACAGCACACGTTCGTACTGAAGGAGATTTCCTTGATGAAAAAGAAACATTTTTTTCTTGAAAATTATTTTTTCATTATTATATATAATAAATTGTTACACAAAAAAATAATGAATAATGTGCACCTAACTTGATTGAACATTCATAGAGAAAGGAAATCTCTCATTAGATGAGAAGAGTTTCAGCCCGAGTCGCTTTTTTGCGTATTGCGCTTTTACTGTCAAGTTGCTACAATGAAGTATTTTGGTTGTTATTTATACTTCATGATTGCTATCATCAAACCTACTATGATCTGATGAATAATTTAAGCACATGCAACGATTTTTCGAATTGCGGAAAAATGCATGCACTTTTAATATTTTGCCAAGACTCAAAATCAATCAAGACCCGGGATCAAAGAACCCCTGCATAACTGGATTTCTCTCAGATTTCTAGTTTTTAAATGTGAAGAGAAATGGATAGGAAATTAATTCTACGAGTATAAATGTATTAAAATAAAAGTTTGTATATGAAACAGATTGAATCTATCAATATAAGAAATAATGGATAAAAATTTTATTTCAGTGCTCTACAATTATGACCAAATTACAAATGTTTTTAAAAATATGAATGATTTACGAATTGGGTGAGATTTATAATATATGTTGCACACAACGCAAAACAATGAATTAAAATTTAAAAAAATGATATTAAATTTAAAAGAGAAAAAAGAAACTGAAATATTTGCTTCACAGTTTATGCTAGTTTGAGTCCAACCAAGTAGTACAGATGCAAGAAAGCGAACAATTTTTAAACTGTTAACAAATTATTAGAATTGTAAACAAAAACAAAAAAGTCTGCTGACTACTAGTCAATAAATGAAAGCGATAATAAATAGCATTCAGTTTCAATGGATGTTGCTTATGAAATGAAGTAAATAATAAGCAGTAAATTATTAATAATTTTGAAGAGAGTGACACAGATAAACTCTGAAAAATCAAAGCATTAAACACATTTTTAAACGTTACTCACTTAATATAGTGTTTATTTGAAAGTAGATGTTTATCTGAATAGTGTAATGTCTTGATCTAGACTGATCAAATAACGAAGCAGAATTTCCAGACAATTCTTTATTTTACAGCCCTATATATATAAAGAACAACTGGTTCTAATCTTGGTTAAATAAATAGTTATTTACACCTGTAGTAGGAAATACAACAGTCAAAGTCGAAGGTTTTTCTTGAAACTCAGTTGGTTCTCGGACTCCGAACTCGTGGGCGTAGTCCAACAGTCCCCTGCAATTGGTTTCTTCTCTTCTCCTAAAAAAAAATCTCCGCACTTTATTTCGACGACAATCTACGCCTCTTAACTTACATTGGTCATTTGAGCTCTCTTTCGGCCAATCGGGGTTCAGCAGTATGCTCTCTCAGCGGCGCCAGTGGGTCGTGGGAAGGTCCTTTCACAAAGAGAAACATCTAGCATCCAGATGTTTGGACACCTCTTTCTCTTAGAAGGTACTATCAATACCTCTTGGACGAGGAATTCTACATGGGATCTTTCACTGTAGCCGCTAACGAACAGATGCGAGACCACCCAGGTGAAAAGATCCACCATCTGGCTATCTCGAGGAGTTTAGTAAGTAACAGCGACGACACAGCTGGCTGTAAATGTCTTATCAGTACTCAGAAACGGGGAATGTTGCAATAGAAATAGAAATAACTATTCGGCAAGGATTGGAATGGACATTCTTTATGCAGAGAATAAGACTTAATTCGGATAGCAATGAATGATTGAAGAACTATTGCAATGAAGCACAGTATTTAATTATTCTAATTTTATTTTAGATTATTAATTTATTGAGAAATTAATGAATTCATTTCATTTATTTTGTAATTTTGGTATTGTATTTTGAATATACTGTAAAAGCTACACATTTTTAGAAAAGTATAATGTATTTGCGGAATTAATTTTCTTGCTTTTGCAGGGAAATTGTTACGACATATTTGGAGACACCTTCAGGTAAGTAACTTGATAAAATAAGCTGTAGTTTTATAAATACTTTAGCTGAACTTTGCATAGTAATTGTATCAATCAATGAAAATGAAGGGCACAGAATCTATGCTATTGCATGAAATGTAGTTATCAAGACATAGAATCTATGCTATAGCATTAAATGTAGTTATCAAGACATAGAATCTATGCTATAGCATTAAATATAGTTATCAAGGCATAGAATCTATGTCATTGCCATTAAATGTAATTATCAAGGCATAGAATCTTTGCTATTGCATTAAATATATTTATAAAGGCATAGAATCTATGCTATTGCATGAAATGTAGTTATCAAGACATAGAATCTATGCTATAGCATTAACTGTAGTTTTTAAGGCATAGAATCTATGCCATTACCATTAAATATAATTATCAAGGCATAGAATCTTTGATATTTCATTAAATATAGTTATAAAGGCAAAGAATCTTTGATATTCCATTAAAAATAGTTATAAAGGCATAGAATCTATGCCATTGCTATTAAATATAATTATCAAGGCATAGCATCTTTGCTATTGCATTATAGTTACAAAGGCATAGAATCTATGCTATTGCATGAAATGTAGTTATCAAGACATAGAATCTATGCTACAGCATTAAATGTAGTTATCAAGGCATATACTCTATGCCATTGCCATTAAATAAAATTATCAAGGCATAGAATCTTTGCTATTCCATTAAATATAGTTATAAATCATAGAATCTATGCTATTGCATTAAATATAATAATCTTTCTTTGAAACTCTAGTTTCACTTAAAAAATTGTGTTATTCAATTCCTTCTGTTAGTTCACACTCTTTCTATATATATTTATATATTTTGATCTAATTCTCAATCGTTAATAAAATACTTTTTATTCATCCACTCAAGTTCAAATACATTGTTTTAAACTTGTAGTGGATGGCACTTGATGTTAATACAGTTTTTTCAAATATTAATTCATTGATTATGAAATTTAATTAATTTTTAATACTTTAAATAGAGTTTTAGCAGTTTGTAATGAAAATTGAAATCAACAGGCAGTAGCTCAATTGGTAAAATGCAAGGATTTCAGTATTTTTTACTTGAAGGTGAAGAATGTGAGTTTACTTGAAGGTGAAGAATGTGAATTGTGAAAGTAGGAGTTGACTTAATTTTTTTTTATATATTGCTTGTTTTAGTTATTTATTCATTTTTTTGCAGCTCAGTGGCAAGGGTGGTAATAAAACTGGATGGATTACAAACCACTACTTTCACTTACAGTCCTAAATATCAAGTAAGTTCTAAAATTTATTTACTGTACAAAGAGTTGATTAATTTAAATTCCTCATTCGATCAACTTTTTATCCAGTAGTGTTCTTGCGACGATTTAAAATGATTTTTTTCTGTGAATTTTTACTTTTCTGTGTGAATCCATGGGGGGGGGGCATCTCGTAGTTGAAGATGAGAAGCTTGGTGGTTGGTTCTTACCACTTTTTTGTGTACACGAAAAGATGGGGGCTAGCTCCTTTCATCGATGATGGGACGTACTTCTTTAGGGAAGGGTTGTACCGTGACCGGTGAAGGCCCTTAGGATTTATCCACAGTTCCCGCCAGTGTTGCTGTAGCGGCGGTCCGGTTGTTCAAGTTTTTCTGTGTGCCTTAGGACGGGTCGGAGTAGTGAGTCTATGACTAACTTTCTCGTGTGTAATCTATATGTAAAAAAAGTTTTGTAATTATACAAAAATTCGAACTCAAGATTTCGATAAAACTTCTTATTTTAGATTCTTTGAGTTGGAGAAGAACATTGTTGTCTGAGTTATGTCTGTCTGCCTGTTTATGAACCGAATAACTAAAAATGAGTTTAAGCTAAATGGCTAACAGTTTGATAAGGGGTTTTAACATCAAATTTTCAGCAAATTTCACTCGCAAGAAGTTTGTATGTTTGTTAGATTGAAAATGAACACAATAATTGCAAAACATATAGACAGATAAAACTCTGTATATTAATTCTTCTAAATTCCTAATCTAAATTTTGAGTCAAATGCCTCATCAAGTTGCCTGTTTGTACTTCTGCTAACAAGTGAACTCTGAAACTCAAAGAAAAAAGAAGTTAAATCGTTTGAAAGCCAGAGGGGAAGTGGTCTACCCGAAACTTCCTCGCATAATCACTAGTAAATTTACTTGCATATTATTTACCCAATGTCATTGCTTAATAATAGTTACAAAAGAGCCTATAACTGTGAATTACTTGGAGATTTTTTGTTGGCGATATGTCACTATAATACAGTTAATGCTTAAAAGATAGAAAAAGCAAATATATATACTTATGTCCAAAATTAAGGTCACAAAAAGGTTTTTCAAAGTAATTCTAAATGACGAGCAGCAAAATTTAAACAAATTATAATTTCTATATTGTGAAGGATTAGCAACACGATATTAACCTTTGTTGTTGGAAATTTTTTTATTTAGCATTAGTTTTTGAGGAACTACTGAAAGTAGACCGTTTAGAAATCTGGGACTTTTGTCTGAAATTTTGTGAATATTGAATTAAAACAAAAAAATGTTTGTTTGTTTGTTTCCAGTGAGAATGAGTTCTCATAATCGTTTAGACGATTCATTGAGATGGAGAACCGTCGGCAGGCTTGAAGTTGGGCAATCTCAAGCGGAGGTGGCTCGGTAATTTCAAGTGGTACCGAAAGTGGTATACAGGTTATAGAATCAATTCCAAACAAGTGGTACTGTAACCAGGAAGGCTGGCCAAGGCCGTCACAGAACAAAGACGCCTGCACAGGATCGCTATTTGGCATTAAGCGCACGACGGCATAGGCTGACAACGGTTCCTCAACTTGCTCTTGACCTTGCTGCTGCGTCTGGAATAAGAATTTCCAGACAAACAGTATACAGACGTCTAGCAGAGAGGGCACTTTATGCCAGGTGACCAGTTGAATGCATCCCTTTGACTGCATCTAACAGAAAAACCCGGTTCTTTTGGGGCCTAACACAGCAGTCTTGGGCACAGCACGAATGGGGGCGTGTTCTTTTCAGTGATGAGTCGAGATTTACCACACAGAGTGACACTCGACGAATCTTCATCTGGAGAGAGCGAGAAGCTCTCTATCATCCCTCCTACGTAAAAGAAATCGACAGATTTGATGGCAGAGAAATTCTTGTCTGTGATGACATAATGTTGGGCAGTGTACACCATTGCATGTCTTCGATGCGGGTACTGTCAATGCACATCTCTATAGAGATGAGATCCTTGAAGCCTATGTGAGGTTGTTCCGGGGTGCATTTGGCCCAGACTTCATATTTATGGATGATGATGCGCGTCCACACAGAGCCCAGATTGTTGATGTTTTTCCTGAGGAAGAGGATATTCGACGTATGGACTGGTCCGCGAGGTCTCCGGATCACAATCCTATTGAACATGTTTGGGATGGTCACGGAAGAGCCATTGCACAGCGTAACCCCCCTCCTAATACCCTCCAAGAGTTAAAAGCCGCGCTTTTGGAAGAATGGGCTTTGTTGCCCCAAGTATTTATTGACACCCTCATAAACAGTATGAAAATTCGTTGTGAAGCTTGTATAGCAGTGCACGGTGGTCACACTCCATATTAGACAGGCTTTTCCCCAGATAAATGCTTTATCTCTGATTCATAATGTAACACTTTGTGATATACCCTGTTTCTCAATTCCCAATTAAAATCGTTTCCATGTTGTTATGTGTCTATGTTCTTTCTTCCATTGCAGTGTACCTCTGTGCCAAATTTCGTGGCAACACAGTGAATAGTTTTCCATTTTTCTCAGATTTTATGTTTGTGACCTTAATTTTGGACATGAGTGTATTTTGAGCATCTTTTATCTGACCGAGTAAAAACAAAATTTTACACGGAATTAGAATTGCAGTTGAAAAATCACATACTAAAATCCATATATTTAAATAGTTACGCTTTTAAGTTATATGGCTTACATGTTTGTGAAAGTACAGAACAACAGACGACCAACCCCTTGATGGATATGATGCAAATCTTGATAAATATACAGGGTGTTTATAAAGTCCCGGACCCATTTTGATGTTTAATAACTCATAAAATAATAAAGATATAAACAAACTTATGGCATTTATTGATGGAATAACTCGTATATTTTCCTTTTCAGGTTTGAATATTTTTACTTTTGTAAATATCGTCTGCGCGTGTGGTTAATTTCAGATAATTTCATTTTCCAATCTAAATATCTGTACTTTTCTAAATATCGTCTGCTTATTAATTGCATTTTTCTCTCTTGTTTTTGTCAACTATTTCAGTGTTATGTTTACTTTTGATGTGTTTGTTCTATGTAGTACTTTTGTATATGATGTTTTATTCGAGCGGATATTAAGGAGAATACATACACCACAAGAGAAAGCACAGATTTTATGGTGGTTCATAGAAACGAAATCGATAGTGCAAGCACAGAGAAATTTCAGAAGAATTTACCAAAAAGATCCTCCATCCAAAAACAGCACCTTGCGGTGGAAAAAGAATTTTCTAGAAATTGGAAGTATCGAAGATAAGAAACGTTCCAGACGTCCTTGCACAAGTGATTTTGATATGTAAACCGATAACCGAACGATAGACCTAGGAGGATGGCCTTTGCAACAGATATGCTAAGGAGGATAGAAGATGCTGCTGATTTTCTGAAGAGCATAATGTTCTCCGATGAAGCATCCTTTCATGTTTCTGGCATTGTTAATCGCCATAATGTGCGCAAATGGCTCTGTGGATGCCGACATGCTTGTCGCTACCTGGCGTGAAATTGACTATCGACTTGATATTCTCCGTGCGACGAAGGGGGCACACGTGGAAGTTCATTGACAAGGGTCAAGAAACTTTTTGAGTCTATTTAACCATTTATGTTATTAATTTAAATCTATCTTTATTATTTTATGAGTTACTAGCCGCCTTTGGCGACCAGCCGGTTCGCCAATCTTAATGTTCGTTTAAATTTTAATAATTAAATAGGTTGAACCGGAGTTTAACCCCCTTCTTCGCCAAGTTGCGATAAAGCACCAAAGCTGGCAATCTTTATTATGCACTATAATTGAACATCTGCTTCTTTGCTTTTGAACATTTCGCAAGGCCGTTGTTTGCGATTTTTAAAAATTTCGCCAAGCAGGGAATAAAACTCCGGTCGTACCATTAAATATTTTACGCAATTCCAACTTTAATAGATTCTTCAGCAAAATATTTTAAAACTTCAAATTTTGATAGTCATATAATTCACTCATAATATTATAAAGGCCTTCAGTTATAGCGTGATATGTATCTCTCTCATTTTCTGTTACCCCTCGTAGAAATTATGCTTTAAATTAAAATGTAAATGATTAATCTGCAATTAATATAATAATATTTTTTACTGAAACAAAGCATTTTTTTTAATAATATGATTACTTATAATAGAGTCACTGAGCGTTTAAACTTTATGGTCACTAAAGAATATCTTTCTTAATTTATGTAATATCTCAAGAATTTGTCAACAAAAATTTCTCAGATTCATCATGAACAGATCGATTCATTAACAATGTTTAATTTTAAATGCATCAAACACTAAGAAAATAAAATGAATCGTTTAAAATAATCGGTCGAAAACAGGTTTTTAAAAAAACTACTTAAAAAACGATGTACTTAAAACTATAAGCATATACAAAAAATAACTAACATAAATACATTTTACTTACAAAAGCATGCAACTAACCTAAAAATAATTTAAATCGTCCGTTGGTTGCCATGCCAACAATCAGAACAATGCGCATGCGTGGATTTTCTTCGCCAGTTACGTTAACGCAAATGCGTAAATTTTTCTACGCCAGTTGGGGTAACGCTATGCAGATTATACATTTTAAATTTCCTTTATTCTGTGTTATTTTAATTCAAAAGTACTTCAGAATGAATCTGAAACATGGATTAATTAACAATGTTTAATTTTAAATGCATAAAACATTAAGAAAATTAACAGAATCGTTTGAAATAATCCGCCGAAAAATCTTAACCCTAGCCTCATTACTGTTGGGAGAAAAAAAGAACTAAAGCCTAAATCATTTGGCGTTGGGGAAAATGGAAGATTATTTTGGCGGAAAAGTTGGCGGTGGGGGAAATGGAAGATTTTTTTGGCGGGAAAGTTAGTTTTTAATTATTAATTAAAATTCTAATTAAAATTTCAAAAAAACGGACCCCAGGTGCACATTCCCGACCTCTAAGGTATACATGTACCAAATTTGATAGCTGTATGTCAAATGACCTGGCCTGTAGAGCGCCAACACACACACACACACACACACACACACATTGAGCTTTATTATAAGTATAGATTAAACATCAAAATGGGTCCGGGACTTTATAAACACCCTGTATATATTTTAGATTCAAAATATGCACACCAAATTTTATCTATCTAGATTTTTAAGTTTTGTAATTATTGTGTTCACTTGTACTCGAATAGATAGAAGTCGAGAAAATAGATTTCTCATGAATGGAGTTTCTTCAAAATTTGATAGAATCAACAGGCTTGAAGTAGTGGCCACGTATCAAATTTTACTTGACTAGCGCAAAGGGATTTTGAATTTTTGTATTCATAGCGACAGACAGGCAGACAGACATAATTCCAGGAATGTGTTCTTCAAGCTCAGGGAGGTTTGAAAATTGGAGATTTACCAAAATTTCGAGTTCGAATTCTTTTGAAGATTAAAATATTTTGTATGGGCTTCGTCTTCGAGAAAGTAAAAAGGGATTAAAAATGCTTACTCTGTTTCTTTATTAACCTATGAAGCACAAAGCGTTCATATGCGGGAGTAAGGAAAAATGTGAAGTAATGCTCATGGCTTTATTCAAGATGCATGATTTTTATTCGGTGGGGGTGGGATGGGATGAGTAACATAATTTTTTAGGGAGTACGGTGTAAGTGTTGGAGAGACCACCTGTTGATTTCCAATACTTAATAAATAAATTACTTATTAAATAGATTTTAACGCTTATTTGCTTACGCAATTACCACTATTTAAATGCCGCAGAAACTTCTTGGGTACCCTGCATGATTTAGATTGGTTTTCTTAGATAGATTCCTGTAGGAAGACTACCTATTACAATGGTTCTCATGACCAGACTCCTGGAAAATTTCTTCAATTCTTTACCGATCATGGTCCCTAAAACCCAAAACCACATTTCGTTCGAAAGTTTATATATATATTGCCCATGTTATCTTGTGAACCGTATAACTAGAGTAATTTTGTTTGAATTTTAACTGGCCTCAATATAGTAGAAATATAAAAATCTCAAACGAGCTCGTAAACGGCCACTCTAGCTCAAATGGGTGGAAATGGTGGAGAGCTGAAACTATCATTTCGCTATAACTTTCTTAATATTGATGATAGAAAAATAAATCCAATTAACCAAATGAGCACCTCATGTAAACGAGCAATTTTTGCATTTAAAGTGTTTCGATAACTGCAATATCTTTGAAGTTAGAGACTGAAAAGTAATTTTCAAGTCTTAATTTGACTGTTTTTAACATCAACAATATATGTTTCCAGATAGCAGCTTAGAAGTAGAGGAATCTACCTTTGTTTTCCAGCTGGTTGAGAGGATTTTTTTTGTTTGTTCTTTTTACTTACTAACGTTACAAATATGTTGTTTGCGTTCTTTTCTTTTTTTCAGAACATTGAAACTTTTAGTTACGTCGGAGGTTACGTTGGAATGTGGCTTGGAATATCTCTCGTCGCTGTGTTCGACTTCTTAGAAACCCTGGTGGTCATTCTAAGGTACCCATTTCGACAAATCATGGCACACAGAGCGAAGAAGCAAAGGGTGGAGCAAATTCGCAAGTTGCAGAGAAGTGTGTGAGGCGATGACCACTGGAACGTTTTTAAATAATCTCAACTCTTAGAACATCACGTTAGTTATGTAGTTGCAGAGAGAGTATTAATGCATCCTAAGCGTACGTATGTATTTCAGCACACTGCAGTAATATGAATGTATAAGAGGGAAATGTAGAATAAATTTAACTTATGATTCAAGTGAATGCTTTTTGAATTTAGAAAGTCATTATTTAGAAAAGATACAAGTTTCAGAATATAGCAAATTAGCCGCCTTTGGCGACCAGCTTGCTCGCCAAGATTATTGACTATTTAGGCTAATAAACGATTCATATGAAACGCATTTTTTAAAAATGTCAGTTTCATTTTATACGATTTAAAATATGACTTTAACTGAATGCTTCTGCAACAAATTTATTGTGAGCACACATTAAAAATGTATATACTATATATTGTTACAAAAATTTTTCTCCTTCAATAACTACCGCCAATAAATCGTAATGACACAGCACATTTAATTGCTATAGTTCATTAGTTCAGCAGCTTGCTGTCTAATGCTCTCCAAAATCTCTACGTGTCGGCAACTTCGACTCCTCTCACGCACACTTCCGACGATCCACACAACTTCTTCCGATACACACGACACGACTTCCGACGTAGCTTTTGAGTGCCCATCTTTTATAGTTCAGGGAGGCGGGGCTAGAGTCTTCAGCTCAATCAGGGCGTACCTGGCTGTATCTCGGGTCTTAGTGGATGGATCGTGAAAGTTCTCGAACTTTCCAGTAGTATCCATTTAGTCGCCAAATTCGTCGCCAAATGGTCGCCAAGCTCACAGGTCATTGACGCACAGGACAGATCTTACAAAGGGTCTTTCTTACGGTGATACTAGCCGTGATGGGAAGCAAATTACAAGTTTGTAACAATATATATATATATATATATATATATATATATATATATATATATATATATATATATATATATATATATATATATATATAGAGAGAGAGAGAGAGAGCAATTTCTGTGACATGTACATTAGCGTTTCATATATATATATAGGTGGTTAGGACCAGCAACTTTTTAAAAATAAAAAAGTATTTAAAGTAACGTTAACTATTGAAAATAAGAGAGCATGTTTGCGACTGCAATTCTGTTATCATTGTTCATTAAACTATATCTATACTTATATATAAAGCTCAATGTTTGTGTGTGTGTGTTGGCGCTCTGCAGAAAAGACCATTTGACCTACAGCTACCAAATTTGGTACTTGTATACCTTAGAGGTCGGGAATGTGCACCTGGGGTCCCTTTTTTCAATTTTTAATTAGAATTTTAATTATTAATTAAAAACTAACTTTCCCGCCAAAAAATCTTTTCATTTTCCCCAAGGCCAAATGAGTAAGATTTCAGTTTTTTCCCCAACAGTAATGAGGCTAGGGTTAACATTTTTCGGCCGATTATTTCAAACGATTCTGTTCATTTTTTTAATGTTTTTTAATGTTCATTTTAAATTAAACATTGTTAATGAATCGATCTTTCAGATTCATTCTGAAGTACTTTTGAATTAAAATAACACCGAATAAAGGAAATTAAAAAATTCTAACCTGCAAAGCGTTACCCCAACTGGCGTAGAAAAATTCATGCATTTGCGTTACCGTACTGGCGTTGAAAATTCACGCATGCGCATTGTGTTCTGATTGTTGACAATATTATCAACGGATAATTCTTGATTTAAATTATTTTTAGGTTAGTTGCATGCTTTTGTAATTAAATTGTGTTTGTTAGTTGTATATTTTTTGTATATGCTTATAGTTTTAAGTACATCGTTTTTTAAATAGTTTTTTAAAACCTGTTTTGGACCGATTATTTTAAAAGATTCATTTTATTTTCTTAGTGTTTGATGCATTTAAACATAACATTGTTAATTAATCGATTAATTAATAACACTGTTAATTAATCGATGTGTTCATGATGAATCTGAGAAAATTTTCTTGACAAATTCTTGAGATATTACATAAATTAAGAAAGATATTCTTTAGTGCCCATATAGTTTAATCCTCAGTGATTCTGTTATCAATAATCATATTATAAAAAAAATGCTTTGTTTCAGTAAAAAATATTATTATATTAATTGCAGATTAATTCTTTCCACTTTAATTTAAAGCATAAATTCTAAGAGAGCTAACAGAAAATGAGAGAGATGCATATTACGTTATGACTGAAGGCCTTTATAATATTATGAGTGAATTATATGACTATCAAAATGTGAAGTTTTAAAATATTTTGATGAAGAATCTATTAAAGTAGGAATTGCGTAAAATATTTAATTATTAAAATTTAAACGAACATTAAGATTGACGAACCGACTGGTCGCCAAAGGCGGCTAGTTTAGAATAAAGAAGAATTGGTGTGTGTGCCTTGGCCTATACGTTCGTGACAAGGAGAAATTTTGTTGCCAACAGCTTAAGGTGATTCTTTCTTCAAAACAGCCTGCTGACTATGGTTTTATGAATGCAACAAAAATGATCAAAGCACTTTAAAGATTACAATAAATAGCTTTAATTTCCCCTTGATTCCATTTTTTTAGTAGAAAAGAAATTATAAAGGGATATCAAGTCGTACCTCTTTCGGAGCAACTGGTGACTAGGATTTGGTTTAGTTTTATTATCGTACACTTTTTAAAGCAATACTAGGGATATTTTGGGACGAATGTCATCATTTTGAATCACGGTCAGATGACGAGGACAACACCTGAGCTGCCCCTCCCTCTTCAAACCAGCGGGAGGACGTTTGACTCCGACAGATTTCAAGTGCATCGGAAACGCTTAGATTTACATAACAGAGTTTAATTTAATATGAAGTGGGTTACTATTTGTTAAATGAATGGACTAAATTAAGAATGGTTTAAAAAAACATATTTACAAAATATTTCTTTCGAAATTCAGTGATAATATCCAGGAAATTTAGAATGTACATAATTTTTTTATTCAAAAGAAAAGATCTAATAATGTAATAATGAAATAATGCTTTTCTTGGTGTTTTGAGTATAGCGAAAGATTAAAGATAATAATTTTTAAAGGAAATGAAGATCTTCTCATAACAAATTTTACATAATTTAATACAAATGTCTAATTTTTGAATCTGGACCATCTACCAAACATCATCATCTTATTCAGGGCAATCTTGTAAAATAGTGTTCACATACACATGGGTAACTAAACAGAGGAACACATGGAAAAAAAAACAAAAAAAAAAACCCTCCCCCGCTCCAAGATCGGGAAGATTTGAAACTGCGAATTTCATCAAATTTTATTCCAATATTTCTACTATGACTACATCTTATGGGCGAGTACGAGAATTAACGAAATATATTGATAAAATCACTTTGCATCAAGCTTAAATTTAATATTAGCGATTTAAATTGTTTTTCTTACCAATAGATTAATGTCACTTTAGTCTGAAAGATGGCAGCACGATTGCAAATGACAAATTTGATGTCTGTTAAAATAGACTACTAAATTGAAAAGCACTATTTGCACAAAAAATAAAAATATGCTAAACATTTTATTATAATTATAAATTGATACGGTATGATTTATTTTAATGCAGTATTTATATATCTTCAAGTGATATTGATAAATTTCTTAATTGAAAATCCCAAAATAGATATTTTATTAAGTTCTAACTATTTTCGAACTTTTAAATTACTTTATTAATTTAAAATGGAGTCTTAAAAATAATTTTATTTAGATGTTAGAAGCAGTTAATTATCTATAAAAACAATGTTGAATGATTTCAATGTTTTGGATTGATTTTTAGAGTATTTTTCTTAATAATATGTTGTCAATGTTTCTAAATAAAATAATGATCAAGTGAATTAGTTTTTATATTTTATTTAATGCATTTTAATTTTAAAAAAAACGTTTAGAGAAACATATTAGAAGGAAATTAATGAAAACAATGATGCTTAAAAAATATTTTTAAATATAATAATCTCATGTTTTTGACAATTAATATTTTGTCTTTTTATCCTCCTTTTTAAAAATAAGAAGAAAAATAAATGTCTTTTTTTTTGTGAGAACATGATGTGTCTTGGTTAGGAGGTTTTGAAGCTTGAAATCGCATAGGCAATGAATATTGAAGCTCGAAATCTCGTAGGCAGTTAATAAAGCATAAATGGCAATTTTCATCATCATCTTTTAATCGCAAATACTTTTTTTACCTGCTTTTACCAATATTGTATTATTATTACGTATGCTTCTTTGGCAGCAGATGCGATTTTAAAAGTTTGGCGTAGAACTATGACATCATAGCTGTTATATTATCTCAAAATCGGTCGATAGAGAAGTCACGTGATTGTTTCAAACCGGTTTAAACTGGTTAATGACAAATTAATTAAGACAAATAATGACTTAAAAATAATAATATTCTCGCATGATAACTTGAAATTGGCGATGGCAGATTTCATTTTTTAATTTTTACATTTTGAATTATTAGGTTTATCTTCAAAGAAAATTATTCGGTTTAGGTTATGCATTATGAAAGCTTTTACAAGAGAGGATTTTATAAGAAATAAAGAAGAAATAAAAATAATTATAATTAATTTTCTATCATGAAAGGCGGCATGACATTAAAGTCATTGTTCATCGTGATAAATGTCTAAATTGTCAGGACAATTATCGTACAGAGAAGCAAAGAATCGTACATACATCAGAAAGTAAATTTTTGTTAGTTTTTTTTATGTGCTTCGTTTTTATTTTAAAATGGGATTTATTGAAAAACCAACTATTGTAGAAATAGAAGGAAAGATTGGCTTCCGAAAGAAAAGAAGAAAATTTATATGATGAGTTAAAACGAAGAATTTTATATCACTTTTTAAAATTTAATTTTAATTTTACTGATTGTTAAAATATGTTCTACGCTCACCAATGAATTCAATGATTCTTGTTGGAATATTTCTCTTCTGTAAGAAATATTGTTTGACAACGGATTCTAAAACTCTCCGAACTTTTGCGCATGCTTTAGGATGGGTTTAATTCGTCAAAATAGGGGGTGAGAGGAAAGATGAAAGGAGGGGATGTTTATATTTAACAATACAATAAACTGGGATTACTTGTAGATTGAATTAAAATAATACGGTCAGAAACGACACCACATTCACATACACGTGAAAGAAAAAATTGAACAAAAAAGTATCTAATAGGGTGAAAATCAAGGTCAAAGAATGACGAAGAATTCCGGAAATGCGCTCATCCATCCGCGTCTCTCCCCTTAATGAGATAGAATCGACGAAAAGTGGTCGTCTCAGAATATTGAAACGAAAAGTAAAATAAATACAAATCAATTAAGTTGCAGAACAAACGACAGTTAATAAAAGCCCGCGATTTACTACTAGCGCCACTTTTTATCGTTCATTTATTTATCTCAGAAGTTTAAAACATGCAGTCACAGAAATTATATATATATATATATATATATATATATATTAAATTAAATGATAATTGTGTTTTAGAACAACACAAATATTTCATTGTTTTGTCTCAGTTTATTAATATTATTTGGAAAATCATTTATTTGAATCTGAACAGACGATTTTATTTGCAAAACTGGGATAAAAAAGATTAAATACTTTGATTTTAATTTGTTCATCGGAAGTATCTTTTATTGTCTTAGTTTAATGTACAGCAATTTTAAACAGAATCTCTGATAATTAGCAACTGATTAAATAAAACGTTCAACAAATAATAAAATTTTCAACAAAACTTCGTTAAAATTATGAGGGAAAAATGTTATGAGAAATAAAATGAAAAACTTGCTTATAAATGAAATGAAACAACTCTTATAAATAAAATAGTAAAGCACAACATAGAACTGATGAAGAATTTGAAATGAACTGAAACTTTTTTTACTCTGACTGATTTGAAGAAGGTACTTATTACAAATGTCGGAAGCCAAAACAAGAACTTTGACTTCTATTTTTCCCGAGTTGATCACGTGATTTTTTTTGGCAGCTGAAATGTTTTGTTTTGTTTCCAAACTTTAACGGCGATAGATGACAGCTGTTTGTAGAAACATATAATTTACACAACTAATTTAATTCACAGTATATATCTTTTAAATGTGATGCCTCTTTTTTAATTGCTACTTTGGTACTTTATTCGAGAACGCTATATCTCTACTTAGACAACAATAAATCAAAGTTTTGTGGTCATAGAAATTGGATTTGCCGATTTGAGGAATGCGTTTGCTTGAAGTTCTTAATATTTGGACCTCCGGAGTGTTAAAGTAATTTGCCAAACAGATGCAGTTTCATAAGATCCAGAATTGAAGGTGAGAATCTAATAAATTTATTTAATATTTAAGAATATTATATTAACTAAAAGGCTTGCCCGTATAGCCCAGATACTATCGTGTTAACAATATATTATTTCTAATTATTACAGATTAATTTGTGATCGAAAAATCTCATGCACATGAATAGTGTGATTTAGAAAATATATAAAGATATATATATATATGTAATATATGTAAAGTATATAAAAAGTATATAAAGTGAACTTTAAAATAACGAAACTTTGTAATTATCATTCCAATCTAAACGCTAAAATTTTCAAAAATCTAATTTTCTCACAATTTAACAGGATTGAAAGGGTTTGTAATAACAAAAATTCCTATATTGAAGCATCAAATAACCCCATTAAAAATTTAACTAATAATGAATTTCCCAGAAACTACTGCAATATCAATTTTTTGATGAAACAAGGAATGGTTTGGGATTAATCCTTTACCTAAAATAAAAATAGACCTTACGTTGCATATTAGATAGCTCAATAGATGGCGCTGAGACCCTCCTATTATTTTTTTACCTTGAAAGCGTTAGCTTGGAGGTGTTGAGAGCGGGAAATACGACGGAAAGCTTAAAATGTTTTTGCCTGCTGCTGGTATGTGCTTTCCTTTTTGTTTACATTACTGGTTTGAGTGTTATTATATGTTTATTTTATGTTATTTTTGTTTTTGTATTTTTGCTTATTAATGGACGTATTCTTCTAATTTATTGTTTTGTATTTTCCTTTCTGTTAAAAGAGTATATCTCTTAGGCCTAATTTCAGGGGATTTTCGGGTCACGAGGAATCGATATTAGACTGTTTAGTCTGCATTCCTTCACAGAAAAAAATCCCTTTTTTTGAATCCCTGCCTGAGGGTGACCCGAGAAAGTCTTGAGGTCGGATTTTTTTTTTTTAATTTGGTTTAATTTTGATTTTTTCCTATTAACTTGGTTTCTATTACTATTGTCTCAATTCATCTGTGTTTTAGAAGTAGCTGCATTTGCACTCTCTAAATACTATGGTGTTTTTTCTGTTCCTTTTTTAGTTTTAATTTGAATAAGAAATAATTTTTAGTTGCGATTCCGAAACTATTTAGTTTCGTTTTCAAAATATTTTTAATTTTAGATTGGTCACTAAAGTGTATATATATATATATATATATATATATATATATATATATATATACAGAATTAGAAATTTCGTTTTCTTGTAATGTGATCTTCTCTATCCATATCGTTCACAATGATTTTAATCAAAACTAACCATTAAAATCAGATTGAAACAAACGGTAGTCGACTAAATGAAAAAAAAAAATATTAAAATAAAATGTCAGCAATAACTCTAACTCTTCTGCTTTGGGAGAATATAATGAATCAGCATAAATCTAAAATAATAAGAATTGTAGATCTCAACTTATTGATCTTTGTTACAATCTAGTATAAAATCATGTAAATAAAATGAGAAGCCGATCTCCATAAGTTCTTCTGTAGTGTTGGCTATGTTCTTCATTAACTCATCGATGTGGTTTCCATCCACCTCTACTCCCCCCCCCATAATCTTGGTTAGAGATACGATATCGTAGATTAACACCTTCCGGAATATCGCCTTCTGCTATGGTATCCTACTGAAATTTTTGTCATGCAGAAATAGCGGTTGTCTTCAAACAGGTGCTTAACATAAACTGATACCTGAGATATAAGCCAATTACATTCGATACCATGATTTCTCCTCTTCACTCGTTCTGCAAAACATCGCTCGTTAGAGTCGTTTTCCTTAATGTTTTGTTTTAAGTTAAGCGAATCACTCACACTTAATGAGAGAGGCTCAATAAGTGTGAGTTGAATGTAATCTGATAATATATCCAGAAAAGGAAAATTAATCAATATCTTTTTTTAGAAGCTTGTGAAATAGATAATGTTTTCCGACTGACCATTTGTTTTCCCCGTGAGGTTATTATTTTCAAGAACTGATCTAGTCACCATTTACAAGTGAATACAGTAGGATAAGTGAGTAAAACAATCTACTGTGTGATTAGTGGCTTCGCAAATTTGCTGCAGAATAAATAAATCTAACGGTTTCGTTGTACAACAATACAATAGGAGAGTAAAACAATTTACTGTGTGATTAGCGACTTCACAAATTCGCTGAAGAATATACAAGCCTAATTGTTTCGTTGTACAACAATACATTAGATGAGTAAAACAATCTACTGTGTGATTAGTGGCTTTGCAAATTCGCTGAAGAATATATAAATCTAATTGTTTCGTTGTACAACAATTGTGCTAAGTAATATAAGTATACTTTGTGAAAAGTCTTTTGTAGAATTACTATTCTCTAACCATCATTTTAGCTTTCCCTCACGCATTAATGAAATAGGATGTGCGAAAAACTATTTACCGAGTAATTGGAAATATTGTAGATTAGCTAAGAAAGGTAATTTAACTCTGATGATTTTGCAGTGTACTGATTGTATCGGAAAATACGTCAAATATATTATAACTGAAAAATTTCATTATTTTTTCACATTGTGAAGTTTAATTTTCAATACAAACGTGGTTTTCAGCCGAAATGCTATTAATTAAAAAATTTCTAATTAATTGCTAAATTAAAAAAATTATGTGCTTTTACTTACTAAACATTTCTTGGACGAAAAATTATTCATATAAAAAATATGAATTTAATGGAACCATTCAAAATAAATTATTAAAAATAAATTCCTACGAGTGCAAATTAAATAGTGTATATGTTCATCCATAGTGTACAATAATCCATTATTTCATAGAATTACTAGGTGCTTCATGAAAGAATTGATGACGAGTTATCAGTTATTTCTTGAAATAATTGAAAATCTTTATTAGTTATTGTATAAAATAACGAATTTCATGCTTTAACTACAACATATATATAATGAAATAAAAGCAGAGGCATAAACAAAAGAAAGTAATTTTTAAAAAATCTTTATTAGAAGCACGCGATTGAACAATTTCATGAAAAGATTAAAATATTTTGAATTTCTTAATTACAATAAAAACTTTGTTATAGATTACATATCAGATTAAATTAGAAAAATTATTAAAAAAATACAGAAATAGAATTGTACGAAAATGAAATTGTTATCATTAAAAATGTATTTCTTATGATCATTTAATTTATATAATTTAAATTATAAGAGGAATAAAATTCATTTTAGCTAGATGAAACTTTCAAAATGTGTAGGTGAAAAGCATCACAAATTTTCTTCATTTTTAAGTTACTTTTGAGCTTTGAAAATTCGATTGTGATCTTCCTTTTGTTGTGAAAAACATAAGTCCGAAATTTGACCTTCAATGACCTTGAAGAACTTATCTCAAATTCTGGGAGGATCAGGTAAAAATGGTAGATTTTCATTAACGTACTAATAACATTCATCTTTCTAAACATTGAAACATATTAATGATAACTAATTAATGATAACATAATGATAATAATAACATATTAATGATAATTTAATATTCATATTATTTATTATAATTTTAAAACCGAAAAATAACTGTTCTAAATGTTCAAAATATTTAATTGGAATCATTTTCTCATCATCCTTATAATCTTCGAATGCGGTCCACTCTTGATCTTCTCGCTCTATTCTGTAATATTTGTCGGCACGGATATTTCATTATGGCTACCAGAGTCTCTAAAAAGTCGAAGACTGCAATGAGGGATACTCCAAGCCACATTCCGACGTACCCACCGATATAGCTAAAAGTTTCAATGTTCTGAAAAAAAAAACACAACAAAACAACATGTTTTTAGCATTATTTAGAAACCTAAAAGATAGTATGTGCTAAAAGATAGTATGCAATTTAAATAGCTGTATATTTTTTTTATATAAATAAAAGTCACTGTGGCTATATATATATATATATATATATATATATATATATATATATATATATATATATATATATATATATATATATATATATATATATATATATATATATATATATATATATATATATATATATATATATATATATATATATATATATATGGATGTTCCACATTTTTTAAACTGAATTGAATTCAACTACAGTTTTCATTAATTTTATTTAAAACTAGCCGCCTTTGGTGACCAGCCGGTTCGCCAATCTTAATGTTCGTTAAAATTTTAATAATTAAATATTTTATGCCATTCCTACTTTAATAGCTTCTTCATTAAAATATTTTAAAGCTTCAAATTTTGATAGTCATATAATTCACTCATAATATTATAAAGGCCTTCAGTCATAACGTAATATGTATCTCTCTCATTTTCTGTTAGCTCCCGTAGAATTTATGCTTTAAATTAAAGTGGAAATGATTAATCTGAAATTAATAAAATAATATTTTTTACTGAAAACTGAAGCATTTTTTTTTTGTAATATGCTTTCTGAAAACAGAGTCACTGAGTATTTAAACCTTATGGGCACTAAAGAATATCTTTCTTAATTTATGTAATATCTCAAGAATTTGTCAACAAATTTTTTACAGATTCATCATGAGCCGATCTATTAATTAACAGTGTTTAATTTTAAATGCATCAAACAGTAAGAAAATAAACAGAATCGTTTAAAATAATCGGTCGAAAACAGGTAAAAAAATTATTTAAAAAACGACGAACTTAAACTAATATAAATACAATTTAATTACAAAAGCATACAACTAACCTAAAAATAATTTAAATCAAGTCCGCTTCCGTTGAAAATTGATGTAAACAATCAGAACACAATGCGCATGCGTGAATTTTCAACGCCAGTTAGGATAACGCAAATGCGTGAATTTTTCTACGCCAGTTGGGGTAACGCTATGCAGATTAGAAATTTTTAATTTCCTTTATTCTGTTTTATTTTAATTCAAAAGTACTTCAGAATGAATCTGAAAGATCGATTTATTAACAATGTTTAATTTTAAATGCAACAAACATTAAGAAAATAAACAGAATCGTTTGAAATAATCAGCCGAAAAATGTTATACCTAAGCCTCATTAGCGTGGGGAAAAAATGCTGAAGCCTTACTCATTTGGCGGTGCGGAAATGAAGATTTTTTGGCGGGAAAGTTAGTTTTTAATTAATAATTAAAATTCTAATGAAATTTCAAAAAAAAGGGGACCCGAGGTGCACATTCCCGATCTCCAAGGTATACACGTACCAAATTTGGTAGCTGTAGGTCAAATGGTCTTTTCTGTAGAGCGCCAACACACACACACACACACACACACACTGAACTTTATATAAGTATAGATAAGATAAAGTATACTCTCAATTTTTCAAATTGTGATAATTAATCAGAAATTTAAAGACTTTTTTTTTCTTTTTCAGTAATATTTTCAGAGCAAATTATTACAAAAGAAACATTTTTATACTATCTTAAAATTTTAAATTAAATTTTTAAACGATGCCAATTCATTACTTCCTTTTTCCTTTAATTTTTATTTATTTTTGAAAAGTTTAGCGAATAATTTATTGATTCGAATGATTATTATTTTGATATCTGTGCTTTGTTTTTTAGATATCTTTTAGCACTTTTTTATTGGTTTAAAAAGAATTTTGAAGTTTATTTATTTAAAAAAATTGCAGACGATAACAAAAAGTTTAAGGGTTATTAATATTTTATGTAAAATAGGCTTGTGCAACCAAAATAAATTATTTAAGATAAATTTTTTATTATATTTCAATTTTTCTCTTTTTTTTTTTTAAATTTGACTCATAATTAAAACTTTGCTCACAAATATGATTTTACAGAAGCTTATGAATGAAGTATAAAAATGGTTTAATGAAGTTTTTGTTGATAATTAATTAAGCTATAACTTTTATTAGTACGAAACATAAGAATTTAATTCCGAGCTAAGCTATATATTTCAGCTTATTGTAAATATACCTGACAGAAAGTTTAGAACTATTTAAAAAAATTCTCAGAAAAGCGACCACATTAAAAAGAGACAGAAAAAATAATGCTAAACCAAAGACATATGCCAAGCATCAGTGCTTATTAGAAAATATTGAAACTTACTTGAAATTTTACTGTATATGTATAAATTGTGGTTTGCATTCCATCCAATTTTACTTCGGCTTTTACAAATGTACTGCAAATAAAAAAATAATAGGAAACAGTTTAATAATTTAGTACAAAAGTAAAGATAACTTTGATTATGTTTAAATTGCATTTAAATTTAAAAATATGATTTTAACTCCTGCGAATTATTCTTTATGTGTACTTCTTTTGTATCCAATCTTTATTATCAAAAATATTTTAAATTATAACATTTAATTTTTATTTGAAATACTTTATGACTATATTTTTTGGCATTTAATACGAAACGAAGAGTAAACTCAAGAATGAGTAATAATAGGAATGTACATAACTAGATGATGTAGATTTTTTGATTAATTGCATATAAAAGATCCTCTGTTAATTTGGCAACTAAAAAATTCCTGTCAGGAGGTAACAAAACAGGTAAACAGATAATGCAGTTTTCTGATTAACTAGATATAAATTTCAAAATATGTTTTTAATTCCTGCGAATTATTCCCTATATGGACTTTTTTGTATCCAATCTTTATCATCAAAAATATTTTAAATTATAATATTTTATTTTTATTTGAAATACTTTATGACTATATTTCTTGGCATTTATTACGAAACGAAGAGTGAACTCAAGAATGAGTAATAATAGGAATGTACATAACTAGATGATGTAGATTTTTTGATTAATTGCATATAAAAGATCCTCTGTTAATTTGGCAACTAAAAAATTCCTGTCAGGAGGTAACAAGACAGGTAAACAGATAATGCAGTTTTCTGATTAACTAGATATAAAAATGAATATTTATTAAATATGGCACATAAAAAAATCCGGTCAGAAGGAGCATACTCAGCTAGATAATCCAAAATTTTACTTAGTTATATAAATATAATTAAAAAATTCCGGCCAGTGGATAAAAAGAGCATACATAACTACATAATGTAGATTTATGGTTAGATAGATTTAAAAAAAGAACATTCATAAATTTAGTACCTAAAAAAATCTGATCTAAAGATAGATTTGTATATCCAGATAATGCAGATTTTTGATTAGATGGTTAAAAAAATGCATCTATTAGCTCTGGCAATGAAAAAAAAAATCTTTGGCGCTTAATCGCTGGATGCGATTGTTTCATAAAGCCAAGCAAACTGAATATTTCTTTTAGATTTCTTTTTTTTTTTTGATTGTTTGAAACTAAAATTTGACATAGATATTGTAATTGTAGCCACAAGGTAACATACCAAATTTCATTTATTTAAGTCACTGCGTTTTTGAGTTATTATGTTAACCCTTTCTAAGGCCGTGGGAAGTATGCTTCCCGTCAAATTTATCAATCTTTGTATGAAATTATGTAGTTTGGCATACGTTCTGACACATTTTTTTAGTAAGTCAGAAACTTAGATGCTTCAGTTCTTTATCTCACACAAAATGATGTGTCTTGATATGTTACTTAATTATTAATTAACCAAATAAATTAATGAATCAAATTAAATTTATCTAATAAGCTAAATGAATCCCTTTTCTTATTTTATTTTCAAGCCTAAAAATGTTTTAACATAATATGACTTGAAAAAAAAATGGCCCTTTAAAGGGTTAACATAGATGCTTGAGAAAGTGTACACAGACAGACTATCACATCTTAAGAATTACTTCAAAGTTTAATAAAAATCTACACTTTAGATGCTAAAACTACGCAGCAAATTTCATTTTACTAAGTTGTTATGTTTTTGAATTAATGACATTTACCCTCAGGATAAAGTACAGACCGAGGGACAGTCAGCCCCTTGATGGATTTGATTGCATACTGATACAATATGGATATTTTAAAATTTATTACTAATTTTCATTTATAAAATTCTTTTCGTTATGTATATATCGTGTGCATTTGTTCTCAGACAGCCGGAATGATAACTTCCTCTGAAATAATTTAGCTCAAAATTTAATAGAAAACTACGAATTTGATTTTAATCTATGTATCAAATTGCATCCACCTAGCTCAAAGCTTTTTGAATGATCGTATTCATATACATTGGGATAAGTCAAATTAAATTCAGTATTTTAAGAAATAAGGAGGATATGTATAAGGGTTCCGAGTGCTAAATATCTAAATCTATAAGTTTTATATAAGGGCTGTTTTTTGTTGAATATAATGTGATTTATTTTACCAAATTACTTACCTGAATTGTTCCCAATATGTATCGAAACATCTACTCTGTAAAAGTAGGAAAATGTATTAGAGGAACATAACATAACTTTATATAATTTCAAGTTTTATTTTTGCATATGTGTGCATAATCTTCTAAATTGTATACAGCATGCAAAAAGAACGTACATTAATAAAGTAATGAAGATAAATATATCAAGTTAAAACTTTAATTTATAAACTGAATAATAATCTTAAATTAAAATTTTGTGGAGTAATTGTACCATAATTAAGACTTTCTTAATTAGTTATTGAGATCTAATTTAAGATCTGCAAATATTGTGCGAGGATCATTGGGTTCATTAAACAGTTAAATTAATCTAACGATTATTTATTAGGATTATATTACTCAAGTATATGTTTGCAACATTTATTAAAAAATTCAAATACAAATGGAAAAACAAATGTTCCCAGTCAACATATTGGTTGTTAGTTTGATTGTTATTAAAAATTCAACAATCCAGTGAGCTCACCTTTAGCTTTCTGAGAAAATCAGTTACAGTTAATGTCATTATAGCGATAAATAATTCCCTTTCGAATTCTAATATGTGACTTTTTGAACTAAATACAGTACATTGCCAAATATCCGGTTCGTGACTATCCAGCCTAGTGTCCCTTTATCGTAATTAAATGAGGACGGCAAGTTATTGCAACGGGCGTCTGCTACGATCCTCCTAAGTGTCGTGTGAAAAATACAAGTTGTGGCAGGAAAAGAGCAGCGTTCTGCTCGTTGTTCATTGTTCCTCAGTATGTAACAGACCTCAGTTGTTGCCGCTGTTCCTGATTATAACTGCACAATACGTGCAGGATTCGTAAATTGTTCTTGAGGTATGCTTAATGTTTTTTTAAAGTATACCACAGAGAGAAGTGTACAGAATTCATGTTAACATGTGACACAGTTTATATCCTTTAACTTGCTTTTTCGCCAATAAATTCTTGCAGTATACAGTATATAAACATATATATACTACCAGTACAGAGTATTCTATTTTTACAAGTCACCGGCAACTGATTGTATGTCTCACCGGGTCGAGTTCACATTCTACGTGGCTTGTGATAAATGGTGGGCTTAATAAGAATCGAGAAAATACGTATTATAGCAGTGAGTTTCGGTAAGAAAACTTTGCCTTCTAATATTGGTGGGTAAAAAAATGAGTTCATAGATTCCGGCTTATCCGGCTTTTTTGTTATTTGGCCTGTCTTTCCACCACATTAGGCCGGATACTCGGAAGTGTACTTATGAGTTTAGTTGTTGAACAATTAACACACTGAAAAGTTTTAAACTTTGCAGCTTAGTTAATTCTACAATTATTGATGATTTAAAAATATTGCCTCGATCTGAATTGCTTCATTAATTTTTTTAAAAAATAAATCCATTATAAAGATTAGAAAAGTTACTGATTTATTATAATAATAAATAACTTGCTATTTAATTAATTTTTGGTTACATCTGATGAAAGGCAATTGTTTTGTCAAGTGTAAAATGACAAATATAATTCATATTTAGACTTGAGACAATAGTAAAAACTTGTACGTTCTTCCGATCGCAATATCCTTTTATCTTTACTAGCCGCTTTTGACGACCAGTTTGTTCGCTCAGATGGTTGACTTTTCAGGCTTCAAAATGGATAATATGAATGTATTAGAAACACTTGACGTTGTCATTTGATACAAGGGACAAATAAGAATTTTATTGAATAAGCTTGCTGCAAATTAAAATGTGTAAATATTACGAAATAAGAACGAAACTGAAAATACTACTGCGGAATGAATGACTGATACAAACACACGCTATTGAATGTTCTGATGTATGAGTGTGAATTCCATCAGACCATTTAAAAACATTGTATCAAATTGAATTAAAAATATTATTAAAATAAGAACGAAGCTGAAAATACTACTGCGGAATTAATGACTGATACAAACACACGCTATTGAATGTTCTGATGGATGAGTGTGAATTCCATCAGACCATTTAAAAACATTGTATCAAATTGAATTAAAATATTATTAAAATTAAGAAGGATATTTTACGGAAATGAAACTGATATAATTAAAAAACAATTTTTCTCTCTTACAAACACTATTTTTTGGAAAATAACTGTTTCGGAAGATATGAACATTTGTTTTTGTAGGAAAGTATAACGATTATTTATCTGACGACGGTTAAGCCTATTTTTGTGCTAGAAACTTTCTGTTTGAAGCCTATTTCTTGATTTCATTTATATTCTCTTTCCTCTGACTAAATGTGCTCTTTGGCGACATGGAGAACCATTTCCAGAATATTTCTATTTTTAAGCTACATTAATTAGCTAAACTAAGCGTTGGATTAAAAACGCTCAATAGCGCTGATGATTCGTTTGATGTTTTATTTTCATTTGATTGTTAGCACATGGCAATAATAATAAGTACAATTTCTGTGCCACGTTCGTTAGCGTTTTATATAGATAGATTTTTCTCTCAATAATAATTGAACTCTTTCTCAGGGATTTTCAAGACCATGAAATGTAACATCAAATAAAAAGTAAAAAAGAAAAATCGGTCAAAATTTTATACATTGATTTTTTTTTCATAAACATCAACAATTTTAATCTAATGAAAGAAACGTATTACAAAATAAATCATTCAAGTTTTAAAAATAATTTTTTTATCTCTTATAATATAGATCTAATATTAGACCATCTCTTAGCTCCTTTACTAAGTTAATAAAGCTATACTCGATAAGAAAAGATTAACAAAATTCAATAAAAGAATCGATATTTTTATATTGTTTTGTAAAAAAAAAAATTAATTATTCTTTAGATATACGTACTATTGAATCGTAAATCGTAACATCCTTTACTGCTTCATAGCTTACTTCGCTAAATAAAAAAGGAAAATTTATTTTTAAAAAATCTATAATTTTTAAACAATAATAGAAATAAATATTATATAAAAACTCTAAAATACAACAATTTGAGGATTTTTGTTGCACAGTTCTTCCTTCGATTTGCATGATATTCTAATTATCAATAAGTGTGGAGTCCAGATGGGCTTTGTTAACCCCAAAATTTGACTCCTACCCCAGAATGAGGAAGTACGTATGAAATGCTAAATTTTTAAATTGTTTCTAAAACTCACTGAGTAAGAGGTTATTTAGTGTTAAGGAAGAAGGGATAAAAACTGTTAAAAAAAAATCAGCTTCCGAAGAATTCTGCTTCTCAACCTTTACTAAATCAAGACATTATAATATATACAATGATGGTAATTAAAATGCAAAGGCATAATATGATAATATACATAATGGTAATAATACTCTCAAGCAACAATGAATTTAAATAAAAACTATTAATCGAGTAGTGTGTTATTTATTCTTTTTTATCAAAGTATATTTCTGAAAAATGAAATAATATTATTGTCCAAAACTGTTTTTCTTTCTGGTCGAAAAGAATAAGATCCGTTTATAAATAATTTTCAAAATAAACACTAATGGATTGGTGGAATGAATCAACACTCACTAACACGCAGGCCTACAATTCTTAATGGAGCATTCATGAGACCTTTTCAAAACACGTTCATCAATTTCTTCCTCTGAAAGGCAAGAACAAAAATATTTCAAAAATTACTTCTTGTGGAAGGAAAAGTTTATATTAATTAAGTATGCTATTGGGCCTTCTTCACTTTGATAATTTTGCCTTTTTAGAGCTAAACAACTTATTTGTCTTGGACTTTGTAACTGTGGCCTGTAGTCAGTTGATAGGGATGGGGCTTACAATCATATCCGCCTTTCTAAGCATATATATATATATATATATATATATATATATATATATTTCCAAAGCTTTATCTTAATTTAGCCCATAGTAATTTCATTCTTTTAATTCCTGATCTCATTTCACTCTAATAATTCAACTGAAGCTGTGTAAAAATTACTGCGCAATCAGTTCTACGCATCAAGTGAAAATAATATCTCCGTTGCCCTTGTCAAAGGTTAACGCATGTATTCAATCGCCACGTGGCCGGAAATCCGATGTTATATAAGACTAGTGATCATTTGTTTCACTTTCTCTTCCTTACTTATGCTTTTGTTTCGCGTTACTGTGGACGTGCCTTGTCCGCGTCTGCTTGTAAATAAATTGCTTTCCCGGAATGAATATTAAAGAGAATTAAAAAAATCCAAAGTGTCTTCTATATCTTCGAACCTGCATTCTGCTTCAAACAAAACACACACACACACACACACACACACACACACACACACACACACACACACACACACACACACACACACACACACACACACACACACACACACACACACACACACACACAAATATATATACTCTGCTTCATGAAAACCAATTTGACCACCAGGAACTTTGTTATTATTATTATTAAAAAAATCTAGAATTTTCCAACTAAACACAAGATTTCAGCTTATTAATCAGTATATCAGTGTCATACTTATTGATCAGTACTGATGAATAAGTATTCAGCTTATTGATCAGTATATATCCATTTAAAATCACTTCTCCCTAATTGCATTACATTTGTATAAATATTTGGATTTGGATACACCTGTGGTGATCCTGCTTTTGTCAAGATGACGTCACGATTTAAGCCGCGTGTTCGTGCCAACGAATTAATCATGCAATGCGCGAGCCAACTGTATTTTCTTTTCCGTGTTCATGATATTTATGATGTGGAATTGTATATGTGGATAATCATCCATATTGGTGACCCGGACGTGATAAACGAAATAGTAAGAAAAATAATGCGTTTTAATCTGTGTTTGTACATTATAAAATTGTATCAACTGCTTCTCGTATTTTCTCACAAATAACAATGGCGAGAGCAAGAAACAGTAAAAATTTTAATTCAAGAGATTATATCGAATTTTGAACAGTTATTTGATGCATTCAACATTTTGGTCTCTCTTGCCTACATGCTATTCCACAAAGGAATGGGAATATTGACTTTACTGGGTTTCGCATCTAATGTGCATTTACAAATACTGCAAAAAATTATGTTGAAAATATTTTTAGTTTCGTATGAGACTCAAATTATCGGAAATTAGACATTTTAATAAATATAAAAATAACAGTCCAAGGCTCGTTTAAAAATATGGCTAGATTACTCTAATATTGTATTTTAAAAATAAACTAAAAATATATTAGACACGATGGAATTTAAATGATGTATTTATTGAATGTTTATAAAAATGGAGATAATAAGACAGAGAAAAATAATTGTTTGAAATAATCGCTATATTTATTGCCAATTCTCAAATATGGAAACACTCCACTATTTTGCGCATGCGTCAAGAGAGGTTTATTTCGCCAAAATAAGAGGGAAATAAAAGAAAACGCGTCTAATGGGAAGGAAGGCAATGTCAAGTTTTAACAAAGAATGCCGGAAATGACAGAAGTTACTGCTTATCACCTTTTTGTGGAATTAAATGGCCCAAAAAATACTAATCTCGGCATTCTAAAATGAACAGTAAAGAAAAACTGCAAATCATTACGAATGTTATAGGTTAAGTTTGGGATCGAGTGAGAAGGTTTATCAGTGGCTGTCAGGCACTCAGCGCGCTCTGCTATGATTGGTTGTTAAGAAGATCATGTGACTCGACAGGCAAGTTCCAAATGCTAGTTTGAAATATTTTGGAGTGATTACTTCATTTGTTACTAATTTAATGATAATTCTCTTTTATATTTTGTTGTTATAAATTTGTGCTGAATAACAATAATTGCATTAAATATAATTAAAATTACAGGCACTAAAAATTAAAATTCTAAAGAATTAAAATTTTTTTAAAAATTCATAAGAAACGATTTGGAGACTTTAAATGTTTAATTTAATTTTAAAGATTTGTGATTATAGAATAACAATAATAAACCAGCGTGAGGGGTCTTCCCAAAATTTTCTCGCAAATTCTCTGATTAAGGTGTTATCCCAGAGATCACCATGTATGGCATTGGCGCACAATAGCTAAGAAATTTTAAATTTTAGCTGAATCTATAGTGCGATCCTTGGCGAGTTATTTGGCGATGAATCCTTGGCATGCGGTTAATAATATGCGAAAATCAAATTTGTGTTTTTGGCGCGTTTTTCCCAACGTATGAAACCAAAAATCTGACACAAAACTACAATTATAGTCACAAATATCACGTACAAAATTTGATATGCTTCAATCTTTGCATCTTTGAGTTATCTCGTTTACGTGTTTCTGAAACTATAGCCCGATAGATGCTCAATTCGTTGTTGGATTTGGCTCACAATTTGACAGGTGTCTAAACTAGATATGTTAAATCTATGTGCCAAATTTTTTATATATTTAACTTTCTTCATTTTGTAGTTACCGTGTTAATATTGTTACGAAATTTTCCGGGGTTCGTTTGGATAGTGGGAGTTATATGGTGCGGAGAACACTCAATCAGCAGGCGGCAGTAGAAAATGAAACAACGACGTTTATTTACACGAAGACACACAGGACAACACAAAGACGACAACTCTATACAGCACACAATTATCTTCAGCCGAGACGTGCAGACAACAGCACACAACGAACTCTAATGCAGACCGTAGCGCACAACTTAATTCAGCACTCACTTGACTCCGTCGCTGCTCCGCTAATCTCTGGAGGGCCAGTCCTTTCTGTCGATTCCGACTACTCTTCGACTCCACTGGTCCACGACTCAATTCACCGTCTGTTCACAACTACGACGACTCCACTGGTCCACGGCCACTCTTCTCTGTCTCTTCCGACTACTCAATTCACCACTCGACTCACCACTGCCCGGCAGCTGCGGGTGCTTTCTTTTATAGGTCTCAGGAGGCGGGGCCAGAAGCCTCTCAACCAATCAGGAACGTTCGAGGCGTAACTCCGTTCCTACTGGACGGATCAGGAAAATTTTCGATGTTTCGGGTATAATCTACTTTGGCGCCAAAGTCACCAAATTCTTCGCCAAGTCGCCAAATGGTCGCCAAGTTTGTCGTCAAGCTCTGGGATCTCCTATGGAACCCACTATGCTGGGAAGCCGCATCAAGGATTGGTAACAATATATATTCGGACAGCCGGACTGACAGATATTGCTCAAAATTTGATAGAAATCTCCATGTTTGGTGTGAAAACCGCATATCAAGTTTCATCTTTCTAGGTGAAAGCGTTTTGCAGTTTTGTCACAGACAGACAGATGGACATTTTCCAAAAATGTGCTTTTTGGACTTAGGGATACCTAAAACGTGGAGATTTATCAAAATCTCGAGTTCGTATCTTTTGACGACTACTATACTTTATGTATGACGAAGTCAAAAAGCACCAATGGTATTTATAGAATCTACTTGACTAATTATGATAGATTGTGGTGGAATTCCTTATAATTTCCATCATATGGACAAATGCAAGTATTAGATTTCTACCCCAGAGAGATCTTTTTAAAAATCATAGGAAAAACATTAATATCATAAGATATTAAAATGAGTGATTTTTCTTCTTTTTTACATTTCTACTATTAGCTCACACTCTCTCTATATATATCTTGTCAAATTTTCAATCTTTAATAAAATACTTTTTATTCATCCACTCAAGTTCAAATACATTTTTTTTAAACTTATAGTGGATAAACACTTGCTGTTAATACAGTTTTTTTCAAATATTAATTAATTAATTAAATTTGTCCAGTAATTACTATTTAGTGGCCAAATCATTTACTATTGCGCCAAATGGTCGCCAAGCTCTATTTTGCCACTTAATACTGTAATTCTGTCATATGTATGTACATATTTATATTAATTGTAATTGTTTAATAAAAAGTAACTAAAATAAAAAAATTTTTGTTGACCTAAGTAGGAATTGACTTAAAAACTTTTTTTATATATATTACTTGTTACAATTAATAACATTTCTTCACAAAAATTATACATAAAAAAATTCTTGTATAAAAAAATAAAATATGGTTTTTTTCAATCAACAGTCCTTACTAAGAGACCATCCTAAATCGTCTGCTGTATCCTCTTCGCTGGTATAGGAGTCATAATCTTCGTCGTCTTTCATTCTTTCGTCTGAAAAAAAATTGAATTAAAATGAACATATGACAATAAAATATTCAGTATATCTTTAAATAAAAATAATACTAGACACCCTTATTTTTCACGAATTGTTTTTGAAGTTAAAAAGTTTCGAATGAAGGTTTGAAATTTTATCACTTTCAAAGCAGATTGCGGAATGTAAACCCCATGAAAGTAGTGAAACTCAGAAGAATTATTTTGTTCTGAAGGATTATTTTTTTCCTAATCCATTTCTATTTTTTTAAATCTAATATTTAGTTATCTGGAAACGTAAGATTTACGTTCTACCAAATACATGTAATATACAGGGTGTCTCAAAAACCTTGAGTAGCGGGTTTTATTCCTTAAATATTGATCACAGACTTATATTGTAAATTACAAAGTTGCGTAAAAAAATGTAAATAATGTTATGGAATCGATTAAAATTTTCAGGAGATAAACTTTAAAAAATACAAAATTTAAATTTTTATACGGATCCCGTACAAAAAATTCCCAGTGAGTAAAATGTGCCCTATCCTCTAATAAGGTCATGTACAAAATTACAGCAATTTATAACAAAAAGTCTCAAAGATATGTTAAAACAAAGTTGGAGAAGGGTCAATAACAAATTAAAATGCAAATGTTTACAGCTTCAGAGCTGATGACGCATCATAAGGAAATAAAATATGCTTTATATCTTTAGTTTTAAATACAAATTTTAAAATCTATGCTCCCTGAAAAACACTTTAAAATTTTATGTCATGAATTACAGAATATAACTTTAAAAAATAGCACAGTCAATGAACTTGTAAAAAAACTTATGTAATCTTTCCTTTAAGTTATTATTTCTACAAATTTTTAACCAATAAATAGCAAAATTATTATTTATTTATTCAATCATTGCTTCCTTTGTTAATTTGTATACAACCCCTAAAACACGAACATCCGACATGATTTTTTTCTCTTTGCGAACTCGTATCCAGGCATCGAAAAGTGATTTAAGTCAGCATTTATGTAGTTTCACATCTCTGAGACTTTTTGTGATAAATTGCTGAAATTTTGTACATGACCTAATGAGAGGATGGGGCACATTTTACTCACAGGGAATTTTTTGTACGGGGTCCGTCTAAAAATTTAAATTTCGCATTTTTTAAAGTTTTATCCCCTGAAAACTTTAATCGATTTCATAACATTTACACCTTTTTTTACGCAACTTTGTAAATTTACAGTATATATCTATGATCAATATTTAAGGAATAAAAGCCGCGGTCAAGTTTTTTGAAACACCCTGTATATGAGTTCTTAAAAGCTGCTGTTGCAGTTCGGATTTACATGGTGGCAAATTTCTCTAAAGTGGTTTGTATTTATTTGGTACTGAGTCTAAGTTCATGATTTTTTTTTGAATGCTACTACGATAGTAGATTCTTTTGTTTTGCTTACGGTTTCATCGAGACGGCAGCTCCCGCCGTATTTGGACAAATAATATAAATGCATTAAAGCTTTTGGAATAGCTTACCAATTTTATTCTTTTTGATCTTAACATTCCTATTTATGGCTAATATTTATAAGAACGACAAAATATACATTAACAAAAGTATTAGGCTAAAAAACAAAACGGAGGATTCAATAAAATTTTTATTACATTAATTTTTATGTCAAAGTTACAAATTCCAAAGTCTCAAAATTGAGTATACATCTAGCAAAATTTGTCAACAAAAAGAGAAAAAGATAAATTAATATTTTATTGCATATCCTTTTGCATTTAGAACAACTTGTAAACGGGGTGGCATTGAGTTGACAAGAGTTTGAGTTGTTTCGCCGGATATTTTTGACCATTCTTCTTGTAATACTCTTTTTAAGTGTTCCTTACCCCTAATATCGTGTTTTTGAACTGATTTTCCTAATTGTGCCCACAAATTTTCTATCACATTGAGATCTGGAGATTGAGGAGGGATGTGTAATTGCATTTTACAATTATACAACGACCATAACTTAACTATTTCAGCTGTATGTTTCGGGTCATTATTTTGTTGAAACAGAAAACTTGACCCTAAACCAAAATTCTAGGTACTTTGTTTTAAATTGCTCTTCAGTATATCCAAATATTTAATTTTATCCATGATTCCATCAATGAAAATTAAATTTCCCACTCCTTTTGCAGACATACAGCCCCATACAAGAAGTGAACCACCTCCATGCTTCACAGAAGGATTGGTGTTATTAGGAAGAAGTTCAGAATTGGGCTTTCTCCAAACATAACATTGACTGTCACTACCAAAAACATTGAACTTACTTTCATCACTGAATATTACTTGTTTCCAGAAGTCAGGAGGCTTTGAAATATGACTTTTAGCAAATGAAATTCTTTTCTCTCGATTTACTTTGGAAATGAATGGTTTCGTTCTAGCTACGCGACCATTATAATTTGCTTTTCGGATTACTCTTCGAATTGTTTCTGCAGAAACACACTTTCCAATTGTTCTTGAAGTAGATATAGCAATTTCTGTAGCACTTACCTTAGGATTGTTTGCTGCTTCTTGAATAACTCTTCTCTTGGTCATGTCACTGAAGATTTCTTTTCTTCCTCTTCCAGATTTATTAGCAATTTTTCCATGCATTTTATACTTCTGGATAATTTTTTGAACGCATCTGTGACTACGTTGAATTTTCATTGCAATTTCTCGTAGAGTTTTACCATCTTCAGACAATCTAATAACAAGTTCCCGAATTTCAACATTTGTTTCATTTCTGGAGTTCATTATGATAACCAAAACGTTTGTTTTCGCTTGGAAATCAATGATTGCCAATTAAAGTAACAAAACTATTTTACTTTTTCATTTGGAAATAAATAATGGTAGTAAAGTCGTATATTTTATAAGGTGTATTACTCAATTTTGTGACTTTGGAATTTGCAACTTCGACATAAAAATTACTGTAATAAAAATATTATTGATTCTTCCGTTTTATTTTTTAGCCTAATACTTTTGTTAATGTACATTTTGTCTTTCTTATAAATATTAGCCATAAATAGGAATGTAAAGATCAAATAGAATATAATTAAAGAAGAAAGAGTATAGTGTATATTCAACTTTGGGAGCCACTGTATATATCTGTTCTGAAGTTGATAATCACCTGCTTTTAAACTTTTCTTTTAAAGTTCTTCCAAAATTCGTTAATGTGTTTTGGCAACATTAGCTTACTTTATATTTTTGTTCGTGCTGTTTTAATGTTCATGTACTTATGTACACTTATGTTTATGTCAATTAGATGCATAAATAAGTAATTGTGTTTTTGAACGAGCGAACCTTATTATCGAACTTTACGACATTAAATTTGAAAATTACACCTTCATTTCTCATTTCATATGGTAAAGCTTTTTTTTATTCTATTGTTTATTTGGTGAAGTTAACAAGCAATGTTTTCTACACAATTCGTCATTGTAATTGGAAATCATATGAACCATTAAACTTGGTTCATTCCGCTTTCAAGTTTGTTGCAAAATTTAGTTAGTAAAGCTAATTTTTATGCAGATAGATTAGTAGATGTGAAACAAGTCACCAAAGCTGTACGTATATAATATATGCATATTTATGCACATTGAGAGCAAAAATCAGGTAATGGGATAGTGTTTTTGCTTTATGTTCTTTTAGCACTTTATGGTCTTGATTTTATGAATATAATTCATAAAGAGAAATATTTCATATTCTGTTTTCTATGTTTGATAATATCATTAAGTTAAGTGACTACGTTAAAAAGTCAATTTTTTTTTAGAAATTATGAAATTGTTTTGTACAATATACTTAATGTTTGAACATATTTCTTTATAAAACTATTAGAATTTCGCTTCTTTTTTTGGAGAGTTACGCTAAATTTATTTTTCCCTTACATACTTTTAATGCTATTTTACGTCTTTAGAAGCTATTTTCGCAAATATAGAATATAACAGAATTTTCTTATGAAAAACTTCACAAGTTAAAATCTAATGGATATTTTTTGTTAAAAGTTTGTATAATAATTCTTCAGTATATTCTAAAGTTTCTAAATTAGGGAGAAAATAATCTATTCATTTAGAAATATTTTATAGTTGTTTCAGTGATTCAAAAAGTGAAAAAAAAATGAAAATTCCCTGTTATTTATCAGTTGAACTCCAGTATTTAAATAATGACAGAAATATAACTTATCTTTTAGTTCAGGAACTAGATAATGTATTTCTTAAGCTATGAGAAAAACTTTAAGCAAATCATTTGATAAAACTCTAAATTAGAAGAGTTTTGCTTTATTCCTATTTTTAACTAAAAAAAATCCACTTTTCCAATTTTTTTTAAACAGCAACTGAACTAGAATGTTCTTGTTTAATAGATGAATTTTCACATTTTGTTAATGCAAATAATCAAAGATATAACTACTTTCGAACTTTTTTAAAAGCTTCATCCTCTCACATACTTTAACCCTTTAAAGGGCCCTTTTTTTCTAGTCATATTATGTTAAAATATTTTTAGGCTTGAAATTAAAATAAGAAAAGGGATTCATTTAGCTTAATAGATAAATTTAATTTATTTAATTAATTAATTTGGTTCATTAATAATTAAGTAACAAATCAAGACACGTCATTTTGTGTGAGATTAAGAACTGAAGCATCTAAGTTTCTGTCTTTCTAAAAAAATGTGTCAGAACTTATGCCAACCTACATAATTCCATACAAAGATTGACAAATTTGGTGGGAAGCATACTTCCCACGGCCCAAGAAAGGGTTAAAAAATAAGTTTGGAAAACAATTATTTAATTTAAATTGCAAAGTGCATATTAAAAAAAATGCAGAAAAACTTTCCATAGATTAATAAACTGCATTTTTTTCAGATAAAACTTTGGAATAGAATCCAAGAGAAATAGTTGAATATATAGGGAAAAGTAATATTTGTTTGATATGAGGATTTGCATCTTAATTTTTTTGCCTTGAAAAAACTATTGCTGACATAATAAAGTTTACCTTTGCATAACCTTTCATTTGTGGGCCCTTTCATCATGTGCACAACACATCCAAGTATTTCCAGACTGCTGTTTCTCTCACATTCTTCAATGCATTCCTGGAATTGGTACATGTTTAATTTTATTAGAGATAATCTTGGTACCTGTCGGTTGTAACGGCGAGCAAAAAGCGCCAAGAAAAATTTTCGCACTATTTGGCGATTTGAATCATTAAACTATATAGAATGTGAACTATAAAGTAAACTATTGTATATATACATTTATACACTAGAGTATATTTTTATAATTGGTGCGAAATTTTTTCTTGGACTTTTCGGTTGCCGTTAAAACGAAATTGTACCATAATCTTTGTATTGTAAGAATTTGTAGATAATCTGTAAAACTAGATATTTTCAATCTAGATATAGACAATCATTTTCAACGTTACTGAAGCATAAATTCAGCAAAAGCTTCAAAAATAATAAGAAATTCTGTTAGGAACAGAGAAACTACACCATTTATATTTATTCTTAATTTTTTCTTTGCATTTATAATCCGACGAGGTGTTTCTATTCCCTAGCTAGCAACTATTGAGTTCCCGAAGCAACTCACGTGTAGATTAGAAAAATTTGGAACTCAATTTTAGTAAAATATTTTTTATTCTAGTTTCAATTTATTATTTTATTCAAATAATATAGACTGACTTTTCCTGAGATCACAGTTACCAATTTTGATTGCTAATCACAATTTTTATTAACAATTCCATCATGATTATTAATAAAAAATTGAAATTATATGTCTTTTAAGCTTTAAGTATACATACAACCCAATGTCACCATAGCGGCGCCATTCGAGTGCTGTAAGTTAAAGATTTAAAGTGTTCTTATTTTAACCGTTTGTACTCGTAAAAGTAATTAGATACATAATTATTCACCTAATACAAGAAATTGCTTATTGCTTTGAGAAATAAATATATATAATTGTTTTGAGATGGATTTCCCAAAAATATTAATCCACCGTTCTTACCACCCTGATATGTTTAACAACCAATATTAAAAAGATAAATAAATAAGACATAAAAATGATGCACCGTCTTGAATGGTATCTGAGAGGAGAAATGGTGTCTGAGACAAAGCTATACTGGATAAATATTTAAATAGTCCCTATGTGAAATGAGAAAAAGGCATCATAAATTACATTATTTTAAATTTTAGATCAGTGGTTAAATATTTGTTGATATAAACAATTTTTATGCATTTGGAATTTCGCTATTTCGTGGCAACATATAAAATTTTAAAGCATATTTGATGAATAAATCTTGTGAGAAAATAGTATGAAAATAACAAAGTTCTTAATCCTTAACTTCAAACATTAGAAAACTAAGAAAAAAAAATGTTTATTAAAGTAATTATTTACTACATCTATCAGACGATATTTAGTACGACTATCAAAATATATTCTTTATTAAATACATTTTATAAGTTTGCAGTTAATTTAAAAAAAAATAATGTTAGATTAATTACTAGATATTGATTGGAATAAATGTTTTTATTCTTATTTAATTTCACTATTTATCATGTGATCATAATAATGTATAAAATTTCCAAAACATAATTGATATATGAAATGTGTGAGTAAATAGTACCGAAATAACAGAAGTGCTTAATCTTTAACCTCAAACATTAGAAAACTATATATATATATATATATATATATATATATATATATTAAGTAATTATTTATTGCATTTATAGGATAATATTTAATATATGTATCAAAAGATATACTTTATTAAATAAATTCAATCAATTTGCATTTAATTTCATAGTAATTACAATAATATCCCTGCATTTTTTTTTAAATTTAAGAAGAACGAACGAAAAAAACAAACAATAATTTTACTACAGTTATCTTTTTTGTGCACATCACTTTTGCACAGTTATCTAACTTTTCCTTTGCATAAATAGATACATTAAATGATTTTGCACAAGATTAAATGATCTTATTAATTTTGAATAAAAAAATCTTGTGGTATTAATTTCTGAGTTATATATCATCTTTGAGATTACAAAGAATTTAAAGGACATTTTTTGTTATCTTGATAATAGCTAAATCAAATGCAATGCTTACGTAAGAAAAAAATTGAAAATATAAGTTAGCATATATCACCACGACACGCGCAAGATACAAATGTGGAAATATCACGTCATGTTCACACGTATGATGATGGAGAATTTTTTATATTGGACGATTTTATAGCTCAATTTCGTAGTATTTGTTTTAGGAAAATGACGGACATGTTGCCTTTATTACCTGCTGCTGAGCTAAGGGAAATGTACCTTTAATATTTACTCATACCTTACCTTTTCAGTAGTTGGACCTTTTCCTCCTCTGTTTCTCCATTCTGTTTGATAATCCTTGCAATTGGTTTCATAAGGTGGAGGAAGTAGATGTTTCACTGTCTGCAAAATGCATATATTTTATAAGGATTTGTAATATTGCTTTCCTATCGTGTTAGTATCATTGCTAAAACGAGGAATTTATAAATATTCGTAATAAATGCCTTACAAATGAGCCCGATCTTGACATAAAAAATTCAAGTTCTAGGAAATACTAGAATTATGGCAATATATCTCTATTGGAAGCCGTGATTTTGTGCCGTGAAAAAAAATTCTATACCCTATTGGAAGATTATAAAAGGGCTCACACTAGGAGTTAATTCTCTCTTTGTTGTGTTGATCACGGAGCGAGCTCTCTAGCTGTACTCTAATAGAAATTGCTGTGTTGCGTCTGCTTGCCTTGTAAGTTTTTTGAGCTACACATTTTTTGAGTTTACATACTTGTGAAAGTACTGATTAACAGATGGTCAACCTTTTGAATGATATGATTAAAAATCTGGCAAAGTTAGTTGGTAAATCTGAAGATATAGTGTTAAATCTATACCAAATTCCATCCTTCTAGCTCAAACCATTTTCGAGCCATCATGTTCACAAACAAACAAACTGAGAGTCATAAATTCTAAAAAAAAACAAAAACAAAAAAAACTGTTTTTTGGACTTAAGAAGTTATAAAAATGGGAAGTCAGCCATCTGACTCTCTGACCCATCACGAAGGCACACGGATTTAAACCATAAAACTGAATGACCGGACCGCCTCAACAGCAACACTAGTGGGAACTGTGGTTGAGTCCTAAGGGCCATCACCGGCCACGGTACAACCCTCCCCGAAGGGAGTATGTCCCGTCATCGATGGGCGGAGTCAGATCCCCCACCTATTTGTGTACCCTCCAGGGTGGCGAGATCCAACCACCATGCCGGAAGCATCTCATCCTCATTACGAGGTGTCCCAACCCGGGGGTTTATAAAAATGGGAAAAATCATCAAACCTCGAGGTTGAATTCTTTGATGATTACAATATTTCTCTTTGCTTTTGTATACTTCATATACAAGAAAATAAAAATCTCTACAATGAAGACATTTAATTGCAAATTTGACATTTGAATTTTATTCGTAATCTGATTAGCAGGTAGTAAAGAGATTATGCATAAATTCTAGAAGAAGAGATAAAAGAAATAATTAAAGTTTCTAATATGAGGTATTGGACGTGGACTCACCTTGGTTAAACGAAACATAGTGACATGTCCTTTCTTCAGATTGTGGCCGTACATATAAGGATTCAAGATATTTTTCGAGTTATGAATTGAAATTTGTACCTCTGGATTATGTGCTTTCATATTTAATTGTGTTGTTACGGAGTCGAAAGTTAGAACTTCGGCTGGAAGAAATAAGCATGCACCCTTGTTAAGTGAAAAAAAAAAAGATCCAATTTTAAACTGTTTCATACAGATTAACATAATATTACACAACTCAGAAAGGCTCAGAACAGAATGAGTGGGGGTTATTCCCCCAAAATATCACACAAACTCTTTGATGAAGGTATTATAATCCTTTTCTCGCATAAAACTGTGGACCTTGTGCAAGGCCATGAATACCACGATTGTTTCAGATTTTTATTTTCAGAGTCCAGCATTCATTGTTTTCTTTATAGTAAAATAAAGACAACTTATATTTGCACATTATTTGCATGGTACAAAAAGTTACGAAATATCAATCTTTGGTGCATCTTCCTCGGCATGCAATTAATACACAAGTATCCGAAAATCGAAAATGTATTTTGGACTCTTTCTTCTCGCCTGATTGAAACCAAAACCAGATATAGAATTACAATTGTGGTCACAAGATCACATTTATTTCAATCGTTGTGTCTACAGGCATACGTGAAGACAGACATACAGACAGTTAAACTTTCGTCTGATTTGGTTCCAAACTTAATACCTATCTACATTTTAGGTGCTAAACCTGTATAACAAATTTTATACAGGTTTAGGTCTTTACGCTTTGTAGTTATTTTGTTTATTTTTACTCGGGAAGACGGACAGACAGAGATACTCCTGCAAATTTGTTTCTTATAAAATTTGATAGAAATCCGCAAGTTAGGTGTTAAGTCGGTCTCGCTCAAAGCATTAGAACTATCGTGTTCACTAACAAATAGACATAATTCTCAAAATGTATTTTTCGAACTTATAGATGTTTGACAAGCAGTGATTCGTCAAAATTTTGAATCCGATTTTTTTTTGACAATTACAAATGTAATTGTACTTTTTGTCAAAATAATGTACAAAGATAATGTTTTTGTCAAAAATAATATACTTTTTGTCAAAATAATGTACAAAAATAATGTCCTTTTTGTCAAAATAATGTACAAAAATAATGTCCTTTTTGTCAAAATAATGTACAAAAATAATGTCCTTTTTGTCAAAATAATGTACAAAAATAATGTCCTTTTTGTCAAAATAATGTACAAAAATAATGTCCTTTTTGTCAAAATAATGTACAAAAATAATGTCCTTTTTGTCAAAATAATGTACAAAAATAATGTCCTTTTTGTCAAAATAATGTACAAAAATAATGTCCTTTTTGTCAAAATAATGTACAAAAATAATGTCCTTTTTGTCAAAATAATGTACAAAAATAATGTCCTTTTTGTCAAAATAATGTACAAAAATAATGTCCTTTTTGTCAAAATAATGTACAAAAATAATGTACTTTTTGTCAAATTCAGAAAAATATCTAGCCCATAATGTTGTAAGCCTTAGTTTAATCTTAATTCCAGCAAATGTAAAGTACACAAAAGCATATAAAATATAATTAATATCATCGCAACGGGCATAATTTCTGTAACTGAACAAATGTAAAGTATTGATGTAAAGCATAATTAAAAACATTTAAAAATATATATATTTTAAATTCGAATCAAAAACTTAAACGGAAATAAAATTGACATCTCTAAAAAGTTAAAGTTATGAATTATAAAGTAGTGCAAAAATAATTTTAGTGTAATAATTCTCTACGAAGCAATTGGGGATATACATTAAAATTATTATTAATTATTTATCAATAAAAATATATACAAAATTAAAAAAAAAAATTTTAATGAGCAGCTATTACCAAGAAATCAGCGTCTACTTCCTGCCATATTTGATATGGTCTGTTTTTTAAATAATATTTGCTCTATTCAATTTATTGATAATATACAGCCTATAAACATTATCATATTAAAAATACGATTTTTAGTACACGATAAAATAAAAGATTGAAACTGAAATTACGTTAAAAAATAATAGTGCATGATTTGTATGAAGATTATTACAAAGGATGAAAACTAAATTATTCAGTTGCATTTGGTGAGCTATCTAAATCTTACAGGTACTTTTCGAAGCATTAAAATAGACTCTTGAAAGGGTAGGCAAGCTACTGCTTCGCAACCGCAACTACAAGTACACGTTTAACATAAATAACGCAATTAAATAAAAAAATTATAATAAAAATAATTTAAGTAAAAGAAAAATTCTAGCAATATTTTATAAAAAATGTTTAGACACTTTACTATTTTTTGTTGCAGCTCTAAATCCTCTATTTTGTTGAAACAGTCAAATTATTCGAAAAATCGACTAATAGGGAGACTAATTATTCGACTTAATGGGGAGATAATAACATCGTTCACTATCGTTCTGCCGGCGTCCTGGCATAGGGGTATCGCATCTTCCCCGTGATCTGGGCGTCCCGGGTTCGTGTCCCGGTTTGGGCATGGTTGTTCTTCCTGTTTTACCTGTGAGTTGTGTGAATGTGCCCTCCTGTAAAAAGGGGTTGTGCAAGCAAATGAGTGATGCTTGTGTAGACAAGTCGTACTCTTGGCCCAAGATGGTTTTACGATAAAAACAAGAGGCCGTAACAGCGGGCTTGTCCGTGGAAAGTGCCATAAGAAACAACAAGAATTATCATTCTAAGTTAGATGACTGCCTTGAGTTAATGCGATGCAAATTCTGCATTGAAAAAAAATTAAATTCTCTTTAACAACTTATAAGATGATCGATACCTTTATGATTTTCCTTCAAGATTTAAATTATTAAGACTTTTTTAATATGTTGTACTTGTGTATGTATAGTAATTACTTTTGAGTTAAAAACATGAATTGTAAACATTCGAATCTGCTATTGAATAGTTTTAGTTTTCAAATATTATCTGCTAATAGCTAGTAAACTTTGCTCTAGTGTGTTCATATTTCAACTAACAATGCTTTGGAGAAGGATACACACAACTCAGTAGTGCGTTTTCATTGTTTATTGTTTAAATCTAATATTTTAAAAAATGTACGAATTTCGAACAGTTTGAGAGCTTTTCAATTTTTGAAAGACTGATGAATGAATTTGTGTTTGTTTTACTTCGTTAAAAATGAATCAAAAATGAAAGTGCATTGGGAAAAAGAAGGATAACATTTCAAGAAATTTACCTTTTGCATGTTTATATTTCACATGAAAAAAAACATTTGTTCTGAACAGAATGCATCGTTTTAAAAATTGATTGTTGTGAATGAAAATTTCAATCACCGGATCACCAGTGGCTTTGAGAAATATTGACCTATTGATATCTCAGTTTTTAAAGAAATGAAATGACTTTCGTGCCGTAAAAATATTCTTTAACAAATATTCAAGGCCTTAGCAAATCCAAAAATGTTTAAAAGATGCTTTAAAAGATCACTTTAGAATGTCGACACATTTTAAAGTCCTGATCAAATTGGGATTTCTGTTTTGAGAATTAAGATTTTTTTTCTAATACAATTGTACATATTACAGCTCATTCGGCATGTTTAATTTTCAATAGAGATGAAAATGTAAACTAGAAATTACAAAAAAATTGGATTAGCATTGGAAATTATTAGAATTGGAAATGAATATATAATAGAAGACTCATTTCTTTGTGGTCGACATCTTGGAGTTTTAACTGACAAATTCTCAACGAGAAGTCAGAAATCCGAAAACTAAAAGGGAAACAAAAATTGTAGTAGATTGACTTCTGATATTTTTTGGTGGTATCTGAGGATTATCTTCATAAATGTGAAAGCATGGTAAGTGATTTTTCAATAAAAATATTTCTATTTCAAAATTGCTTTTTATGTTAAAATATAATTTATCTTAATTTATTTTATCGTAATGAATTTGTTTTCATCCATATTTTAAGAAAATCTTGTACAATTAAAGCAACATGAAGTATGTCTTGTTTACAGTGCTTGATAATCAATCCTATTTATAGTTTTTATGAAATATTTTTATCATTTTTATATCATATTTATATTCATATGATCATATTATATCATTTTTATATTCATATATATATTATCATTTTTAATATCATAGAAAATTAGATTAGAGATATTTATCATATTGCATGACTTTCAAGTTGAATGAAAGGGAATTGAATTTTTATAACATTTATTTTTACATGAAATACTATTAAATTAATTTAAAGCTTTGTGCAGTAATTTAAAAAATTATATTTTAAGAGACGTGATCTCATTATTAAATACATGAGAGGAAAAAAAGCTTGTATTAATCAGAATCAGAGGAGAGAAATATCAAAAGGAAAATTATTTCTCGCTTTTCAATGGCTGTCGTGTATTAAACCATTTTTACTTTCTTGCATATAAAGCATAAAAATAGAAAGTACTTCATTTATCAAAAACTTTTACCTCCAGATTTCGGCAAATCTCAAAATTCCACACAAAACCGGATTTTGGTTTCAATAGTCATTTTGTCAAAATAATGTACAAAAATAATGTCCTTTTTGTCAAAATGTACAAAAATAATGTCCTTTTTGTCAAAATAATGTACAAAAATAATGTCCTTTTTGTCAAAATAATGTACAAAAATAATGTACTTTTTGTCAAATTAAGAAAAATATCTAGCCCATAATGTTGTAAGCCTTAGTTTAATCTTAATTCCAGCAAATGTAAAGTACACAAAAGCATATAAAATATAATTAATATCATCGCAACGGGCATAATTTCTGTAACTGAACAAATGTAAAGTATTGATGTAAAGCATAATTAAAAACATTTAAAAATATATATATATTAAATTCGAATCAAAAACTTAAACGGAAATAAAATTGACATCTCTAAAAAGTTAAAGTTATGAATTATAAAGTAGTGCAAAAATAATTTTAGTGTAATAATTCTCTACGAAGCAATTGGGGATATACATTAAAATTATTATTAATTATTTATCAATAAAAATATATACAAAATTAAAAAAAAAATTTTAATGAGCAGCTATTACCAAGAAATCAGCGTCTACTTCCTGCCATATTTGATATGGTCTGTTTTTTAAATAATATTTGCTCTATTCAATTTATTGATAATATACAGCCTATAAACATTATCATATTAAAAATACGATTTTTAGTACACGATAAAATAAAAGATTGAAACTGAAATTACGTTAAAAAATAATAGTGCATGATTTGTATGAAGATTATTACAAAGGATGAAAACTAAATTATTCAGTTACATTTGGTGAGCTATCTAAATCTTACAGGTACTTTTCGAAGCATCAAAATAGACTCTTGAAAGGGTAGGCAAGCTACTGCTTCGCAACCGCAACTACAAGTACACGTTTAACATATATAACGCAATTAAATAAAAAAATTATAATAAAAATAATTTAAGTAAAAGAAAAATTCTAGCAATATTTTATAAAAAATGTTTAGACACTTTACTATTTTTTGTTGCAGCTCTAAATCCTCTATTTTGTTGAAACAGTCAAATTATTCGAAAAATAGACTAATAGGGAGACTAATTATTCGACTTAATGGGGAGATAATAACATCGTTCACTATCGTTCTGCCGGCGTCCTGGCATAGGGGTATCGCATCTTCCCCGTGATCTGGGCGTCCCGGGTTCGTGTCCCGGTTTGGGCATGGTTGTTCTTCCTGTTTTACCTGTGAGTTGTGTGAATGTGCCCTCCTGTAAAAAGGGGTTGTGCAAGCAAATGAGTGATGCTTGTGTAGACAAGTCGTACTCTTGGCCCAAGATGGTTTTACGATAAAAACAAGAGGCCGTAACAGCGGGCTTGTCCGTGGAAAGTGCCATAAGAAACAACAAGAATTATCATTCTAAGTTAGATGACTGCCTTGAGTTAATGCGATGCAAATTCTGCATTGAAAAAAAAAATTAAATTCTCTTTAACAACTTATAAGATGATCGATACCTTTATGATTTTCCTTCAAGATTTAAATTATTAAGACTTTTTTAATATGTTGTACTTGTGTATGTATAGTAATTACTTTTGAGTTAAAAACATGAATTGTAAACATTCGAATCTGCTATTGAATAGTTTTAGTTTTCAAATATTATCTGCTAATAGCTAGTAAACTTTGCTCTAGTGTGTTCATATTTCAACTAACAATGCTTTGGAGAAGGATACACACAACTCAGTAGTGCGTTTTCATTGTTTATTGTTTAAATCTAATATTTTAAAAAATGTACGAGTTTCGAACAGTTTGAGAGCTTTTCAATTTTTGAAAGACTGATGAATGAATTTGTGTTTGTTTTACTTCGTTAAAAATGAATCAAAAATGAAAGTGCATTGGGAAAAAGAAGGATAACATTTCAAGAAATTTACCTTTTGCATGTTTATATTTCACATGAAAAAAAACATTTGTTCTGAACAGAATGCATCGTTTTAAAAATTGATTGTTGTGAATGAAAATTTCAATCACCGGATCACCAGTGGCTTTGAGAAATATTGACCTATTGATATCTCAGTTTTTAAAGAAATGAAATGACTTTCGTGCCGTAAAAATATTCTTTAACAAATATTCAAGGCCTTAGCAAATCCAAAAATGTTAAAAAGATGCTTAAAAAGATCACTTTAGAATGTCGACACATTTTAAAGTCCTGATCAAATTGGGATTTCTGTTTTGAGAATTAAGATTTTTTTTCTAATACAATTGTACATATTACAGCTCATTCGGCATGTTTAATTTTCAATAGAGATGAAAATGTAAACTAGAAATTACAAAAAAATTGGATTAGCATTGGAAATTATTAGAATTGGAAATGAATATATAATAGAAGACTCATTTCTTTGTGGTCGACATCTTGGAGTTTTAACTGACAAATTCTCAACGAGAAGTCAGAAATCCGAAAACTAAAAGGGAAACAAAAATTGTAGTAGATTGACTTCTGATATTTTTTGGTGGTATCTGAGGATTATCTTCATAAATGTGAAAGCATGGTAAGTGATTTTTCAATAAAAATATTTCTATTTCAAAATTGCTTTTTATGTTAAAATATAATTTATCTTAATTTATTTTATCGTAATGAATTTGTTTTCATCCATATTTTAAGAAAATCTTGTACAATTAAAGCAACATGAAGTATGTCTTGTTTACAGTGCTTGATAATCAATCCTATTTATAGTTTTTATGAAATTTTTTTATCGTTTTTATATCATATTTATATTCATATTATCATATTATATCATTTTTATATTCATATATATATTATCATTTTTAATATCATAGAAAATTAGATTAGAGCTATTTATCATATTGCATGACTTTCAAGTTGAATGAAAGGGAATTGAATTTTTATAACATTTATTTTTACATGAAATACTATTGAATTAATTTAAAGCTTTGTGCAGTAATTTAAAAAATTATATTTTAAGAGACGTGATCTCATTGTTAAATACACGAGAGGAAAAAAAGCTTGTATTAATCAGAATCAAAGAATAGAAATATCAAAAGGAAATTATTTCTCGCTTTTCTGTGGCTGTCGTGTATTAAACTATTTTTACTTTCTTGGATACAAAGTATAAAAATAGAAAGTATTTTATTTATCAAAAACTTTTACCTCCAGATTTCGGCAAATCTCAAAATTCCACACAAAACCGGATTTTGGTTTCAATGGTCGACAAAAAAAAGTTGTCCAAAATCCACAAACGGTTTTTTTTATTATACTACGAAGTACAAAACGCTCACATGTGTTTTACTGTCTGAGCATTCGTGGCATTCACAATTTTATGCTATGAGAGAAGAATAACATTATTAGAAGTTTGCGAGAAAGTTTTATGAAGACAACAGCGCTGGTTCAAGTAGCAAATTCCTCAATGGATTCCAAAAATCAAATAGGCGCGTTGCATTTGGCTTAGATCGTACAAGTATGAATTGATGACACTTTTTTATGTGACTTTTGTGTTGATTATACTTTTAAGCAAAACTTACTTGCTTGTGTTGACACAATCTCTTCTTCTTCGTCAGGGCGATCTATAAGAGTGTGTATCGTGTAACAGGCATGCAGGACACTAGGATTATTCTTAAAGCAACGGATGTTTCGGTAGTAACTAATGCTTGAAAAAAGACAAACAAAAATGAATTCAAACCTAGAAATACGAATAAACATTTTTTTTTAGCTCCAGCAGCCTTTTGTCACAAGGAAATATGATACCTCTCCCCTATAAATTATGTTTAATCATGAAATTTCGATAAAAGGCAATAGATGCTTAGGCACATTGAAATATTTTATGTATTTTAATAGCCTTACACATGTTCTACACAATATGTGCATGAACCATCTACGCAATCTACAATCTATTTTCTAACTCTCGCAATATTGCAACTTCACTTTCTTATTTCTCATCTAAGCAGCACAAGCGTTATTTATACAATTATTACAATTTATACAATTATTATTGAATTTGAATTTCAATTCAACAATAAGATCAATTCAAAAACTGTTTTTAAAAAATTGTCAGCATTCAGAAAAAAAAAACATGAGTTAATTAAATTGATATCGCGGAAAAGACGATTTTTAAACTCAGAAATGGTGTAAAAATTAGCCTTGTGAAATAATATTTTCGGAAGTTACTAAGAAGAATCTGCAAATCCAATTTTTAATTAATTAACGTTTAAAAAAAGAAATTCCAGGTGCATATTGCCATTTTCAGAATATATCTCTGGCAAGTTTAGAAGTTCTAGATAAAACAGTATGCCATGTAGAACATCAAAATGCAAAATACTCTTTTATTATTAGTGGATATAGATATTTAGATAATACATAAACATTAATTTTTCCCATCTATACGAATAATAAAGGAAAAGGTGTGTCTATGTGCTTGAAGGTGATGCTTTACTGGTCGGCGTTTATTCATAGAGCTGCCAAGACCTACAAATGTACTTTAGATTGTAGGAATATATGCCTTGAAGTGATTTTTAAAACTTTACCCAGAGATTTTTATAATTAAAAATTGCCGGGAATGCTCTTCCGATTGTGTATCTAATGGGAGTGTACGTGGAGGAGGTGTCTCTTTTTATATGTCTAACTCTTCAGCTATTTATCCCTCGGGTTGGCAATCAGTCCATTTTTCTATTCCATCCCGCGTTTTTCGCAGTTTAGAGTTTTTATTTTTACGATTACAGATATTTATTCTACAATATTATTATTGTGTAACATATGTTACCAGTTCACTTTGTTTGAAAAATATTTGAATTTATTTGCAAACATCGCATCTAAATAGTGATTTTAAAAAAATTACGCAGTCAGAGGGTTAAAACAAGAAAGACAGATTCACGATAAATTCTGTTATTAACCTTATTTTTCATTTATAAATGCTTGCTGAATATGGAGGAAGCACGTGGTTCATGAGACAAAATTCATCCAAGAATATATAACTATGAAAATGAATTTGACGAATTAGCGCTTTTATTAAGAGATAATTTTTTATCGCTAAGCATTAAGCATTTAAAAATAAATTAGAGACTGATTTAATATTCTTCTACTGTTATCAATTTAAGATCAGTGACAACGTTAAAAACTCGATTTTTGGCGAAAAATCAAATATATATATATATATATATATATATATATATATATATATATATATATATATATATTAATATTCTTAATTTTTAATTTCTGTGCTGTTTTTTTTTATATAAAACCGTTGGGATTTTCGGTTCTATATTCATTCTTTAGGAAGTTTTACATTCGTTTTTATATTTACGTAATTTGCATTTTAATGATGTTTTAGAGCTTTAAATGCTATTTTGTCATAATATACACTTTGGTGAATTCTTCTTAACGATTAAGAAATATATGGTGTATATTTTTTATTTAAATTTGGCACACTGTTTTTTCAATATATTTCAAATAAGAGGCTTGTTCAGTACAAAAAAAAAATTAACCGTTGGTTAAATGCTTGATATTTTTTTTAAAATTTCGTATTATTTATCAGTTAGTTGATCACAGTGTTTAAAAATTGGGCACAGTTTATATGTTATTCGAGAGACTAATTAATATACATTTCTTAATCTTTCTGCAATATTTTGAACAAAATCGTTTGGCAAACTTTTGCACTAGAATACTTTTAGGCCTTTTTTTTAACCATCATCCATCTCAAACAACTCATATTTTCTGCCAATTTTCAAATATAAATTAATTCACGGGAACAAGACTATATTTTGAAATATATTTTAAAATATATTCTAGCATTTCACTGATTTATTTTTTGTTTTATGTTTTTAAAATCTATTTTATATAAAAATTCAAAAGTACAACTATTATATAATCTTATTCAATATCTTCATCCCGAATATGGACTGGGGCCGCGGTGGCCTGATGGTAAGGTCTTGGCTCGTGAGCCGTTAGGTTTCAGGTTCGAGACCCGATTCCACCGAAGAACCGTCGTGTAAGGGGGTCTGTTGCACGCTACATCCGTCAGGCCAAACGTCCTCCCGCTGGTGTGGGGTGATGTAGAGAGTGGGGTACCAGTTCAGGTGTCGTCCTCGTCATCTGACCGCGGTTCAAAATGACGAGATCCGTCCCTAAATAGCCCTAGTGTTGCTTTACAACAGGACGTTTATATAACCAAACAAACAAACCCAAATATGGACTAGGGGTGTGCCGATTTTCGACTTATAACAAAAATCGATATTTTTAAAAAAATTAATTCTTGATGTCAGTTTTCAAAAAATATCGATGTATCGATATTATGATTATGAATTCACGATGATTCGCGTTACAGTTAATCGATATTCACAATTAATTTGTTTTTGATTTCATTTTGGTTATCGGATAGTGTTTGTTTTGCTGCTCTTCATTCTTTTTCACCTTCATACATAATTTTTATTAATATTTCTATAGATACTGTCATGTTCTGATATATAAAAATGTGTTTTATGTATGTCATTTTGGAATAAATTGTTTTCTGTTCCCTAATTGAATGATGCCATTATGGAAAAATAATTGCGGTCATCAGAAGGTTGTTGACTGTATTTTGTTTAATCGCTAAATGTTCATCGTCAGATATAAAAGCAAAAAGGATTCATTCAGATTAAATCCACAATTTTACTCTCAGTTCGAATTTTCGTACTTAAGCGTACTCGCGTAAAAAAGGGAAATTCCTTTATATTTCCGCTTTTGTCTGGCGGCTCACGATGAATCGCGATTTTGCTTATTAAATGCATTATATTATGTTATTTTCCTTAATTTTTTTATGAAAAATGAAAGAAGCTGAATTTTTTTTTAAAAAAATCAACAGTAAGAAAGGTAAATTTTTAAAAATTATTATATTGAAAAAACACTATGATAAATTGCAATATCATAGTGTGTTACCGGACACATAGTGTATCATTACTTTGGCACTGAGACACTTTATTAAAAGGCTTTCACCGCAATTATTTTCTAACTATTTTTATTGAAAAGAACACGGCTATTTTTATTATATAAAATGAAACTTATTTGGAGTCGCTCTGATTAGTCAGTGTGTTAAGAGATGCTATTTATAACTTATAATAACTATAAATAAATAATGATATCACGATATATCGAAAAATATTGATTTGTGTTGGACGATATATCACGATGATGAAGTTCGATCATTGCCCAGCCCTAATATTGACCGAGTTAAGTACGTGACTACGTTTGACTAAAAGAGGTCATTTCTTCCTGAAAAATTAATTATTAATTGTTAGTAATGGGAAATATTACTTGCAATTTTCTTCGACAGCAGTAAATTCCTTGAAGTTGGAGTAGCACTCTGGTATCATCCTCTCCATTGGCATGAGATAGGGCTGATAATCTTGGTACTCAGCATAGGAAAGATAGTTCAACACGGATGAATCGGGTATCTGTGAATATATATGTTATAAACTGTGCATTATTAAATCAAAAAAATTTCTATAAAACAGTGATGTACATTGGGACTAACTAAAAAGAAATTTGTTTCTCGAAATTTGGCTCGAACCATTTAGCAAATGCTTCTTATTAGTAGTACCAGTAATCTGTACCATTAATTGTTACCAGTGCTTCACAGTACCAGTAGTCGGTACAAGCACTTCACAGTACCAGTAATCGGTAAGAATGTTTACAGTACCATTAATTATTATCAGCACTTCAAAGAACCAATAATCGTTACCAGCACTCTACAGTACAAGTAATAGATATCAGTGTTCGGTACCAGTACTTCACAATAACGGTAATCAATACTAATACTTTACTGTACCATTAATCGTTATCAGGGCTTCATAGTACCAATAGTTAGTACTAATACTTTACAGTGCTATTAATTGTTACCAGCACTTCACAGTAAAGAAATCGTTATCAGTGCTTCACATTACCAGTAATTAGTACCAATACTTAACATTAATACCATTAATATTATGAGCACTTCAAAGTACCCGTAAACATTACCAGCAATCCACAGTACAAGTAATAGATATCAGTACTTCAGAATATCAGTGTTAGGTACCAGTGTTTCACAATAACGGTAATCAATATTAATACTTTACTGTACCATTAATCGTGTCAGTACTTCATAGTAGCTGTAGTTAGTACTAATACTTTACAGTACTATTAATTGTTACAGTGCTTCACAGTACCAGTAATCCGTACAAGCACTTCATAGTACCCCTAATAGGTACCAATACTTTACAGTGCTATTAATTGTTACCAGTGCTTCACAGTATTAGTAATCGGTACAAGCACTTCACAGTACCCCTAATAGGTACCAATACTTTACAGTACCATTAATTATTACGAGCACTTCAAAGTACTAATAATAGTTACCAGCACTCCACAGTACAAGTAATCGATAGCAGTACTTCAGAATATCAGTGTTCGGTACCAGTGCTTCACAATAACGTAATCAATGCTAATACTTTACTGTACCATTAATCGCTATCAGTACTTCATAGTACCAGTCGTTAGTACTAATACTTTACAGTGCTATTAATTGTTACCAGTACTTCTCAGTACCAGGAATCGGTACCAGTACTTCTCAGTACCAGGAATCGGTACCAGTACTTCACAATACCAGTAATTAAAAAGAAGTATTCTTACCGTTTCATTCTTTACTTCTCCATTCTTGCAAAAAAGCGGCAAACAGCTGCAGAACTTTTTATCTAGCGTCTCTGGGAGTGGCTGACATTGATCGCTGAACTTGGGATCATCGCACACTTTGGTTGTCCTTATTCTGAAAAAAAAAATCATTTATAAAACGAAACTACTTTCAATCTCGATCGGACAGTTTACATAAGAATACAAAACTGCACTAGTTTTCGACTTTTTTTGTGTGGGATTCCTTCTTTCATTTTGAAAACCATACTATTAAAATCACTAATAGAATTAAATAATTGATGTTGGCAAATTTATTAATTGGTTTTCTTACATTTTTAACCTGCGTAATTAAATTTAACGTTTCTTAGTGGTGTATACAAAAATTCTGCTCTTCTTACTGAGTTACGAAATTTCACAGAAATTCAAAGGAACTTTACTAAATGGGGCTAGGATGAAGCCTAAAACAAAAGTCCAAATTGTAAAAGTGCATTCTATTCAAAGAACCTTTCTTTTAAAATTTGCCAAAGCCCATTATAAAACCCTTATTTTTTTTCCGCTTTTCATCAAAATTTTAACGTAGTCAGCATATTTTTTACCTATTTTAAATTTTGTGAAAATATAAATATTCTTATTGGTATATTTATTATAACTCATCAAGGCGCATGGTCCACGTTTGTACATAATTATAGTTAAGCTTGGTGTAATAGTAAATATAGTACAGTATATTGTTACAAACTTGTAATTTGCTTCCCATCACGGCTAGTATCACCGTAAGAAAGACCGTTGTAAGATCTGAGCTGAGCAGCTGCCACGTCAATGACCTGAGAGCTTGGCGACCATTTGGCGAGTTTGGCGACTAGATGGATACTACTGGAAAGTTCGAGAACTTTCACGATCCATCCACTAAGACCCGAGATACAGCCAGGTACGCCCTGATTGGTCTGAAGATTCTAGCCCCACCTCCCGGAACTATAAAAGATGGGCAATCTGAAGCTGGAGAAGAGGTCGTGTGGATCGTAAAAAGAGGCGGTGTGTGGTGAGAGTCGGAGCCGCCGACACGGAGAGGTCTTGGAGGATTAGACAGCAAGAAAGCTGCTGAACTATAGCAATTAAATGTGCTGCGCTATTACAATTGATTAGTGGTATTTGTTGTAGAAGAAAAATTTTGTAACAATATAAATGTAATAATAACGAAATGAAACATATAGGGACCTGACAAGTTATACTTGACTAAGTGTTAATATTATACTGATACTTTTAATCTAACAATTTGTATTTTTTATAAATTCATATATTTGACAATGTCTTTTTTACCTATTTGCCTGCGATTTTCTGAATGCAGCGATTCTAAACAGCTAGCTACCTAGCTTAATAGAAAAGTCTGCCATTGCTTGATAGATTTTTGCTTTTAAAATTTCGAAACTTGGGAACTGCTGCAACATAGGACCACAATAATCCCTGGAAGTCAAAAAATAAAATAAGTTTTTCATCATTAGAAAAGAAACGTCTAGCTTGTGTATACCCTTTTCATTGGAGAATCTCTTCACTCTGAATAAAAACACTGATGGTGACAAACATTGGCATTGATTGAAACAAACATAAATGGCTGATTTAAGATGAATCTGCTATTATTACCTTTATGTGATATTTTTATATTTGAATTCGTATCCTCCTGTGCTCGTAACATACTTGTGATACTGAAATAGAATCAATGAAAGGCAAAAAGCTCTAATTGATTGGAACACGCAGTAACAGAAACGTGTATTTGACTCAGGAATCTTGGGAGTATTTAGATTTTTGCTATCCAGATATCTTTGACAATCACAGAGTTACAAAGAATATTAATGATGGCATAAAATTATAGAGTTGTCATCTTTTGATGATGAGGCTTTTGGACAGATGGATCCAATGATTGTCACAACACTGAATCTAACGGTATATTGGAAACAATGGTAGATATTGTTGGTAATAATGTTGTATCTATCAGTATATTGGTAACAATGGTAGATATTGATGGTAATAATATTAGATCCTTCGATACATTCATAACAATGTATGTTGGTAACGACGATATATGTTGTTGATAACAATGTTGGAACCCTAGGTATATTGGTAACAATGGTAGATATTGTTGATAATAATGTTGGAACCCTAGGTATATTGGTAACAATGGTAGATATTGTTGATAATAATGTTGGATCCATCGGTATATTTGTAACAACTGTAAATATTGTTGGCCTTAATGTTAGATCTATGGGTATATTGGTAACAACTGTAGATATTGTTGAACAATGTTGGATTCCTCCATATATTGGTAATAATAGTAGATATTGTTGCTAACAAGGTTGGGTCCATCGGTATATTGATAACAATGATAGATATTGTTGATAATAATGTTGGATTCCTCCATATATTGGTAATAATAGTAGATATTGTTGCTAACAAGGTTGGGTCCATCGGTATATTGATAACAATGGTAGATATTGTTGATAATAATGTTGGATCCATTGGTATATTTGTAACAACTGTAAATATTGTTGGCCACAATGTTAGATCTATGAGTATATTGGTAACAACTGTAGATATTGTTTAACAATGTCGGATTCCTCCATATATTGGTTAATAATAGTAGATATTGTTGCTAACAAGGTTGGGTCCATCGGTATATTGATAACAATGGTAGACATTGTTGATAATGATGCTGGATCTGTCGGTATATTAGTAACAACTGGTAAATGCTGAAGAAAACAATGCTAGAATTTCGGCACATATCGAATTAAAGCATTCTCAAATCTGTATTTAGTGTCCAGATTTTACAGCTGAACTGTTTGTAATTAATTTTACACTTCTTGAATAATGGGATTGAGTAATGGGAGAGGGCGAAAATCTTGAATAATCTTCTTTTGTTATATTTTATTCTTACTACATTAATTAATTTAATTAATTATCCCTACAGATTAAATCTAATTTAATTATGGATATTAATGAAAAATATTTTCTAACTTAAAAATTTGGTCAATCTCATTTAGGTTAAGGTTCAAGCTGGAATATCAGAAAATAGTCAACCGACTAATTTGTAAAATCTGCCTGACTGCATTGCAAAATTAAACTTACTGCTCTTTATTCTTTTACTATAAAATCTTGCACAGAATTTATTAACTTTAAATTTGTAGAATTTATTTAAGTAATTTTGAAACTGGTATTCGTGAGATGGAGTGCAATTCATTAAAATTTATTTTTGATTATGTGAAATATTTTTTTGTTGTTATTTGACTTGGAAACTATGAATCAGATATGGTTCTCGATCGCTCGAGCAAGGATTCTCATTTTGGCAGTTTATCCAATGAATACAAAAGCACAATGTACTGAAACGCAAGGGGAAAAAACTTATGATAGTTAATGCACAAAATCATGGACAGTATGTCGATCTTTTTTCGAATTTTAAATTTATAAATCCATGACGTTTTAATTCTTCCCTATCAGGCAAATGAGTTCTTTTGGATAGCTTTATCTCACTCTTACTGAACTTAGAATTTTAACCTAACTTAATTTCTTTTCCAATAAAACCAAGGTTTTCCTACATCCATTTTTTCATAATCGACCAATTCTATATTCTCACAATAAATAAGTAATTCTCATTTCTTTGCGACTAACTTATTTCACAGGCAAAATATCAAGTAGGAATTCTCACTCAAAATTATCAATTTAAGAAAAAACCTCACTTTTATTATTTTTGCAAGACGCATATACCTTCGTGCATTCTATTTATTTCTCAATTATTTTTGCATGATCTTCTTATAATTAATTACCAATGGAATGAAAAGCGAAAAAAATCCATTGCTTCAATAAAATTCTGTTAAACTAATTTTAATGTAAAATGAAGAATAAAGCCGAACAATTTATAAAAAAACTTGAGCAGATGACTCAATTATAAAAATAATAAATCCATAAAAATTACTAAATCTTGAAGCTAGAAAAAATTATTAAATTTATTGAAATTTTCTTTAAAATAATCATTGAATGGTTATTATTATTATTTTAAATATTATTTTAAAGAAATTTTATCTAAATTATAATTTTATTCTTTAAATAAATAATTATTTGATAAATACTTTTTAATTTTCATAGATTCGGTAGATATCCAATTCAACAATGAAAAACACTAGCGATAACAATCTAGATAAAAGATTGTAAGTGGAATTATTCTTATTGCTTGTTGTGGCTATCATAATGGCATTAAAATAGTGAGAGTCGGTTTATATATCAAATCTTTAATTATTAATTATGTTGTAATCATTTTATTTTACACAAAAATATTCAAAATCATTAATACAAAAATTTAATACAACAATACATTTTCACAAAAAAAAAGTGTCAAAGGCGATGTGATTTATTTTATTTAGATAAGCGAAATATTTATTGTAAAATTTGTAATTACAATTACTTTTAATTTATTATTTAATTAAGTAATTATTTAATTTATCTATTGTTTATTTAATTAATCCATTTATTTATTTAAGTAATTTATTTATTTATTTATTTATTTATTTATTTATTTAATTAATTATTTAATTAATTAATTTCATTTATTCAATTACTTAATGTATTATTTAAGTAATTTATTATTTAATTAATTTATTCTTTATTTATTTAATTAATTAATTAAATTAATTATTTACTTATTTTTTAGAGGAAAATTAATTTTATTTAATGAAGGGCTTTCAATGCATATTAATGACTTTATATTTTAAAATTGAAAATACCAGTATTTGGAGAATCATATGTGGCAACAGTGCAAATTTAATCATACTGAATTAAAAACTATTCAACTTCATAAAGAATAAGGTGACTTTAATTTTTAAATACATAATTCTAAATTACAGATGCATAGAAAAATACTTACCCGTTATTGGTGCATACGGTAATAGATGGCATTTCAGCTGTTTTCGGATTTTCTACTTTTATATCGATGACCGTTTTATATTCCCAATACATGTACATAAATTCCATGGCCTGATATATGAATCCTATAAGGCAAATAATAAAAACTAGTGTCTTGAGAATCTGTTTCGGTCTGCTCGCAGCTCCTGCAATTTCCGGCACACCAGTTATCATTGAATTCAGAAGAACAGATCGTATATATTTGGCGAAATTTTCCTTCTTACTTTTCCGCATAATTAATAATATTAATGATATTAAAGATATTTTAGAAATTCGAATTATTTTTGTTTTTTATATGCTTGAATTCTTCTATAGTTAAATTACTATAATCTTGTAAGTATCAAATTCTTACCAACAGAAATTTTTCATACTTTCTTGTGAAAACTTCGTTACAAAGAGGATTATTCGGTTGCCTTTATGGTTTTGGAATATTTTGATCTTTAAATGCAATGTGATAACAATAGAAATAGAAAGATCTGAATGATATTTGTAAAGGATTTTGTTTCTCTAAATAAATTGATTCGAATAAAGGAAATGATTAAAATGAATAATAGCTTGGCGTAAATGCTTAAATGCACCTATGTTTACTGAAAATATTAACAAATGTTGATGGGCCAATAGTTCACTAATCACATCACACAATGTCAAGTTTTTTCACAAACAACTTATTACTGAAATTCAATTCTTTGCTTTCCATGAAATATTTGTAACAAATGAAAAGCGGGATGTTATCTAATTCAGAATTTCCTCATGAAAACCAAATATGAAATATTCATACGACAATTACATTTAAACATATGCCTTAAATAAGCTTTCACATTTTGTATTTAGCTCACCTAAAAGAGGAGATAAAAACTACATTTAATGATTATACAAAAAAAGGAATAAATTATTGGAAAATTTGAAGCTTTTTTCCATGTCATTGTCTGCGTAAATGCTAATGTGCTGATAGCGAGACTTATTGATCAATTTGTTGTAAAGTATATATTTGTTATAGTCATTTCTTAGTTTAAAAATTATTATAGATATTGAAATATAAACATCTGATATCTGTCATTTTTACGCTAAAACTGTAACGTAAAAATAATCTTTATCTGATCCATTAATAAGCTTTTTCTTGCATTTTGTCCAAGGAAAAACTATAAAATAGAAAATAATCTTCCCATTTTAGATAACATAAACACATTTTTTTAAGGGTATCCCATGGTAAATTGCGTTCATTTCTTTGATTTGTTACTTTCTTTATTCTTTTTTTTGACTCACCGCGTTCCTTGATTGCTTCCACTATTACACGCACCGCTAAAATACTAATTACTTGAATTATTTTTTAGTCTTATACCAGACGTTTATTTCGAATTATCTTTATTAGAAATTATTTATAAAATTGTATTCACGAATTTTCATCAAAAGGTCTGCATGCATTGAATTACTCCCCAAATATTTTTGTTTTTTCGTAAATGAAGTATTCAAAGAAAAAATATTACTGGTTGGTTTTGTGGAGTTTAATGACGTAAAAGCCATATTTGGCGACACTGCGCCAGAAAAAGGATTACAGTCGTCTAGAAATTCGAACTCGAATTATTTGATGAATCTGCATGTTTCAGATCTCTGATCTCTTTGAATCCGTATTTTCGGAAGCTCCATTTTTGGGAAAAATGTCTGGTTTTGTCTGTCTGTGATAGACATAGATAGCCCATAAATACTTTGAGATAGAAGAGTAGCAAGTTATCTTATTTAACTATACTCGAATAACCAGACAGAGAAATTGGCGCCAAATTAAATCCTGTTAATAGATTTCATTCAAAATCGGGTAGAAATTTACACATTTGGTACAAAGACGATTTGCCGAATTTCACTTGAATATCTCCTACGTTTGTGAGCTGTCGTATTTATAAACAGACAGACATAATTCCTAAAATGTGTTTTGGGACTTACGGAGGCCTGAAACTTGGAGATTTGGCAAAATATCGATTTTGCAGATTGTAATACTTTCTTTTGATATGTTTCATGTTCGAGAAAATAAATAACAGTATTTCTCGTAAAAAAATGTATTGCTTTGAGCCAGGGGTCTTTATTTATAATAGGATTTTATTACGATGATTAAATTTCCTTAACAAAAATAAACAGCACACATAGTTTGTCTTGAAAAATTTTTTACTTGCAAATTTTACGAACATTATACACAGATAAAAGATGGTTCACGTAAGGTAATAATTACAATCCACTCTACAAAATTAGCAATTTTAAAATACAGCTGAGAATCTTTGCAGAGATTATGTACAAATGTTGTGGTTTGTACAATGGTTCATGTTACGAGAAGTATTGAATAATTATTGCTAATTTTGTATCTTCAGCGTATTAAAGAACTGACAGAAGAAGCATAATGAATAATAAAATTGCCAATTCTTGATCGGATTTGATGTAACATAAAGTGGCCATTCCAACCCACCAGAAGGTACCTGGATTAAATTGACATTTAATTGATGAGAACGCTGTGACAGCATAAGCGGGGACTATAATTGAGTTCTAAGGGCCATCACCGGCCTCTTCAACCTCTCTCATACGAAACACTCTTCATCATTAGTGGTTGGCCGACCCCACACCATTTCTGTATCCATCAGAACGGGGATAATCAATCACCATATCAGAAACCTTTTATGCCCATATCTGAGATGCAGTCGGTGGAGATGGAAATAAAATATAACATGAACAATGAATAAAATGAGGTTTTTTAAATAAAAGGAAATAAGAAAATTATGTCGGCGTCCTGGCATAGGAGTAGCGCGTCTTCCCCGTGATCTGGGCGCTCTGGGTTCGAGTCCCGGTTCGGGCATGGTTGTTCTTTATCTGTTCTATCTGGGAGATGTGTGCATGCGCGCCCCCGTGCAAGCGAATGTGATACGTGAGCATCAAAATCGTACTCTTGGCCCTAGTTGGCTTAAAATCGCTGAATTCGGAATCAGCGGACTTGTCCATGGCAAGCGCAATCAGAAACAACAACAAGGAGAAAATTCTTTAGTTAGATTTTATATTGATTAGTCGTTGCAAAATACTCTATCTTTCACATTATAACAAATTAGTAATATTATATCATCTCGTAGTTTGTTTCACAGTAAAAAAAATAATTTTTCAACTATTTTTATGGATGCTAGATTATTTTGGCGCCAACTTGGTCACTTTGGCAAAAAACGAAGGTAATAGAAATTGCATGAATTTTGGCTTATTAGATGCCAAGGAAACTTCCACATTCTTGTACAAAAAATATATAAATGAAAGTGCGCGTATAGAAAGGAGTAATCGAATGAATTCTCTTAAGAGAATTTTGATCTCCAGCGAGTTTCCTCTAAGTGCTTTGTACTGCTGCGTTGTTTAATAAGGATTTGCTGCTTATGCGTGTGCTGTTGTCTTTTTTGCTGTTTTTGTGTTCATTCCTGTAGTGATTTTCAAACTGCATTTCATGCGGGCTTATAGAATAAAGCGTCGGCATCTGATATCGAGTTTATTGGACTATTTAAAGTACACTCAGTGTACACATTCTTCCCTAGGGACACATAAAAAATACAGATGAGAAGCTTCCAAATGTGCTTCCTACAGGAGAGGATGTACCATAACCGGTAATAGCCCTTAGAACTCATAGTCCTCGGCAATGCTGTCTCTATGTTCCGGTCATTCATATTTGTCCAAATGCCTTAGTCGTTCGTGATTTCCAATGTGCATTTACGGTAAATTTTCCGTAGCAATATATATCCCTTTTGATGCATTATTGTGTAAAAATAATTTATTGGGTAGAAAACGATTAAAATTAATATAGGCTGGCCTTAATAAGAGTATAAGTGCTTAATTAAACAGATTGTATTGGACTAAGCACAACGCAGCTTCCTTAACAAATAATTCAGACAACGGGCAGCCGAAAAAAAATAGCAAACATTTCGTCACTAGACTCAAAAGTACATTTGCGGGCTGATTTTCTTTTAGAAAATAAATTAGAATTTAATTAACATTTAATAGACGTTTCAACCCGACAAATTTTATAGGATTTAGATTTCAACATTTAACTAAATTTTTAGACATTTGAACCTCATTTATTGATTGTACTTACTCAGAACTTTAGTTTTTATACTTTTGTTTCTTTCATACCAAATTTAGTTTTCAAAATGTTTTGCTGGCCCGCAGTCGTACCATATTTTCATTCTTTTAATAATTTTATCAGTTCCAAAATGCAGCACTTCTATATCGATCCAGTTGGATCGTAATGTTATGCGGTCTTTAAATCGACTAAATAATCCATATTTCAAGAGTTCATAAGCCACTTTTAATGACCCCACAAACAAACAAAACAAAAAATACTATTAGTATAATAGGGCGGAAAAAAATTTACATAATTTACACATTTGTATAAATTTTTATTGAAAACTAGTTGTAAATGCAGTTGAAAAAGAGCTCTATGCTCAAATGTCTATTAAATATTAGAATATGACGTAAAAGTTTCATTTTTTAGTTTTTATTTCTATTTTATTGCAGAAAAAGTGTCACATTCTCTCCGTTGGTATGTTCTATATAAATTTTTTTTATAAATTATATAAATTAATTTATTGTTTTTATATAAATTAATTTTTTGTAATCAAAATAATATATATAAATCAATGGTAGTGGTATCTCCGAAACTAGAATAGTAACATAATAAAATTTTTACATGGGTGCAAAGTTGACATGCTAAAATGTCTGAATTCAAGAAATTGTGCGCATATCTGAAATGGTTTTTGAAGTTTCCGCAGTCTATGTGAAACGCCCATTTTTTAAGGAACTGTTATCTTAAATTTATTTGCATTTATGAATCTACTCTTCATGAAGTGAAAAATTCAACTGCAATAATAATATCGCAGTTAGATAAATGATACGATACGATTCAGATCAGACGATTTTTAATTTAATATGAATTTTGTTTCCTTTTTTCACTCAGAGTATATAAAATTTGATTGAAGTATAGATTGACTGTAAGAATGTTTAATTAATTTTTTCTCTTTACTGGTGTTATAAAAAAAGCTGAGAGTTAATTTATTGTCCTCGGTGGGTTGTATTTTTTGGGTGGAGTTTTTAGGACACAAAAATCTCAATCTTAGTATATCTCAAGAACTACAACGAATTTTTGAACGAAATATGCTACACATATGTAAAAAGGCCTACGCAGGTTTAGATACTATATCTGCGTAGCAAATTTTATTTAACTAGGTTTTTAAGTTTATAATTATTGTGATCACTTGTGTTTGAACATCTGGACAGACAGATTTCCTCTAAATGGATTTCTTCAAAGCTAGATAGAAATCTATAATTTTGGTGTATTAAGTCCATATATCAAATTTCACCGCTTTAACTCCAAGCAGTTTTGAATTATTATGTTTACAGATAGACAGACAGATTTAATTCTAAAAATGTGTATCTCGGAATCACTGAGGTTTGAAATTTGAAAATTCGTCAAAAACTGATATTTAAATTTTTTGACCATTACAATATTTTCTCTCTACACACTACGTATACAAGAAAGTGAAAAAATGATCTTACAAGAAAAAAATATTTAACACATTTTTTAAATAAATTTGTACCGTTAATAATTAGAAAACATTTTTTAATCATAGAAAAGTATCATATAGATAAAACTAAATGGCATTTAAATTCTATTTTCAGAATTTAATAAATAGGTAACTTAATAATTGTATTAACTTTTGATTTCGTACTAATTGATCTTTATAATAGCGATATCAAGAAAAAACAAATTTTTTTTTCAAGACACCATAATACTTAATTGGTCCCAGCAATATTAAAAAATGCTTATTTCATCAAAATCTCAATTTTAAACATTTTGGTGCTTACACCATTTTTTTTTTTTAATTATGAATACTTCGTATATAAATTCTAGAAACATTTTACCGAAAAAGAAATTTTTATTTAGACTTAAATCCATCATCAAACACGTTTTAGACAATTCGAAATAAAAGTTTGATTAATGTTTTAAATAATGTTTTTGCTGATCCAACAACCTAGTTTAATTTTTATCTAATAGATGGCAGCACAATTCATAATGTCAGACAGCGAAGCAGTAAACACTAACTTGATGCAGTTCAGAAAATACAATTTGTCAGATGAAATAAAATATATTAATATTTTGCTATATGATAAAATGAAGAAGATGCATTTATTGATTTGTCAGCTGACCTAATATGTTTTTTATTAGTTTAAATATTATATTAGAAAACAGTTTAAAATAGAAATGAAAACACTTCATGAATGAATTTGTAGAAAGTTATGCACATATAAAGATTTTATATAATAAATTTAACTGCTTTTCTGTTCCCCTTTACTGTATTTTGATAATAAATATTTTATCTAACATGAAATATCATCAGATAAATTTCTCATTTAAATAATTAAACTTTAAAATAGTCTGTTACTTGTTTAGCAATCCGCATTTGCTCATGTTTATGATATAAAGTTTTCAAAAAAAGTTTATTTTATTATTTCTTTCCTGCATTTGTTATTTGTTATAAAATATCACGTTTCTTATTAAAGAAAATGAATAATTTTTTTTCTAAACACTTATTTAACTCTCAGAATAGGTAATTCGTTAAATATTACAATAGAATTAAGAGGATATAAATAAGGATCTTAAAAAAGAAATATGGTAACTTATATAATGAAATCAAGTGAATAATTTTATATGTATCAAACGCTTTATTTTAAATAAATTAATTAGTGTTTATTCTTTAGAAATGTTTATGATCATATGAGTAAATTCTTTTTCTAAACACTTACCTTTCTCTTAGAATAGGTAAGTTTGTAATTCGTCAAATATTATAACAGAATGTCGTGGCAATAAATAAAGGTTTAGAAAAAAAACTATGAAAACTTGTATCATTGATTCAAGTAAGCGATTTTGTAAGTACGAAACGCTTTATTTTAACTATATTAATTAGCTTTTATTGCTTAAGGTATCTGTCTGGGTTGCCAAATTAGTTTTTGACTAAAAATCACAATTTTTTTATTGTTTCCTCTGAAAGACTATTTGTTTACGTTTCCAAATCTGTGTTTGTTTTGTTTCTACGATTATTATATCAGAAGAGATAGATGTTTCTTTAAATCGACATTAACGAAAACGAAACCGGAGGTAGCACGGAAACAACCGGTAGTCAGTTTTTTGCGCTTTAATACCATTAATATTCACTGACTAAAATTCACTAAATGTTCTGCTGTGAAATGTGAATGTGTAGGGTATGTTCAAAAGCGATTGGTTACTCAATTGAGAGCTTTAAAAAATCTATTAAAGGTCTTGGTGATAAAGGAAAGCTTGCAGACAATGTCATAAAAATTACAAAACTATTATGGCGTTGCAATAAGATCCAATGTCGGTAATTTATTGCAGATTCAAAGTGCAACACTTGCTGCATTTGCTCATGTTTGTTCCAGTAATGAAAAGCCAATGCATGGAAAACGCCCAAGGCAAAGGATTCTTGTTGCAAATACCACCGTGCACTTTCAGAAGGCAAAAAAAATAAAGACTCAAGCATAGGACTCCCAAAAAATATTATGAATATTATTAAGCCTACTTATATTAAATTATGTGACCATAATCTTCTGAAAAAATGCCTTTATGGGAAAACACAAATTGTTAATGAAAGTCGGAACAATCCATTATGGACAATTATTCCCAAAAATACGATCGTTTGTTGAGTTAAAAACTTTCCGTTTAGGGACTAACATAGCGGTACTGTTATTCAATAATGGTTTTTCTGGCATAATACGATTTTTTAATGAATTGGGCATTATTACAGGTCATTACATTATACAGTATACAGGTCATTATACAGTAGCTTCGGCAACGAGAGAATCGTTGCTGCAAAAAGACAGTCTTTGCCTGTTACAAAATTGTCCAGAAAAATAAAATGGGCCATTAGAAAGAAAAAAAAATAATAATAAAACAGAGAATAAGGAAGACATTTGCTACAAAATTGGTGAATTTTAATTGCTTAAAATGAAATATTATTTCAGATGTATACTAATAAAAACTTTAAATGCTTTTTTTAAAGAATGTGTTTTTCGTCAAAATTTTATTACGTAAAACATAGTTTCACAAAAACTTATGGATATATTTTCTTCAAATTTTGTATATGTATTACCATAAGTGTTATGAAGGCAATAAACTAAGGATTTAGGCCTAATGTTAATAGGTTTTAATTTTTAGCACTTTATTGCCAGTAGTACCTATGATTTTTAACATAAAAATGCTCGAAGATCATAACCATTTTTAATTTGTATATATTTCTTATCATTTTAGTTCATTGCCTTTATAAGTACAATGACTATGTTGTGTAGAAAATTAATTTAAGTTGGAGAATTTGAATTTAGTATAGAGTGTTTTGCCTTTTGCTCTAATTTCCTCAAATTTTACCTAAAATACCTCAATGAAATTAATTAGTTTTTAAAAATTTTTCTAATTGATATTATTTATTGTTTTGAGTAATAATCATCAAGAAAATCTACTAAAATTGATAATTAAAGTATTTTTTAAAAATGTGCCTACGAAACCAGGTAGATATCTTAAAAACGCTCCTAGTCATATAATTGAATAGCTATCATTTATTTTTTATTACAAATAAAATTGAAACAATTTTCCTTAGCAGTAAAAGAAACGACCCATACTATCAGATGATATAGTTTAAATACGAGCGTCACTTTTTTATTGCTGATTTAACCCAGATTGTTCAAAGAATTTAATTGCTCGAGGCACATAAAAAAATGTTGCTTCTGTAAAATTTAAACCAACTATTTTGGAGCAGCATATTTAGAGATTTTTCCCAAATTCATTATCCAGTAACCTTATTTATAGAATTATTTCTTTGATCTTGCACAGATTAATTTGCAGATGAAAACTGAAAGAAAAATCAAGAATTTCGAAACAATTAGTTGCTGTTGGGAAAAAATGTCGTTTGTTAGAAACCATAGGCAGCAAAACAATTTATGAATCTAATGAAATTTTAATGTAAAAGTTGGAACTGACATTTTATGACAACTTGTAGGAATTCGAGAGCAGATATAATTTATCTTTGCGAATATTTTGCAAGAAAAAAAATATTTTTACAAACTTGACATATTACATTTTACCATAGCAAAAAGATCTCTGTTCAGCTGTGTCATATAGTGATGGGAATGGAGACTGTGAATTTTTACCTCTTTCTTTTGATTGATTGGGCCAAAATTGTATTTAAATCTATAAATTTAGTATAAATACATATCTTAACATTTATCTATATTACTTGTTGTGTTTCTGAGTTTCAATTATTTGATCGCTTACTTTTACGTTTTAGTTACTTCTTCATAAACATGAAAAGATAAATCAGCAGGCATTGAACTCTTTCACTACTGCTCCGGCCCAAGTGGCCGCGTAAATCTATCGTATCAAGCCCGCTTCTGTTTCAGACGAGGAATGTAAGATGTAAAACAAGTTATTACCAAGGATGTATTTGCTTTTCATTCTGTGCCCTTTGTTTGAAACAGAAATTGGCCCGCCAGTAGAGAATTTGCATGGCCGATTGAGCCGTCTCAGTAATGAAAGGGTTAAACATTCCACAAGCCTTGAAATTTGATACAGATTATAATTTTGGTGCCAAATGAATTTTATCTGTTTAACCAGTTGTGATTTTTAGAAACCGCATTCATTGCAAATAGAAAAACAACACACAAACGAACTTATCCTTACAGAATTTATTCAGAAATTTGTTGTAAATCTTCAGCTTTGGTGTAAAGACCATATTTCATTTGTGCTGCTTATTCCGCTTTTGAATTATGGAATTCAAAAACATAATTCCAAAAATGAAATATGGATAGTAAAAATTATCAAAATTACCAAGATGAAGTCTTTGAATGCTAATTACTGAAAAATGGTTTTAAATCCGTCACACACGATTTTATGATAAATCACAGACACAATATATGAGAATTTAATTTATTAAGGGGCAATGTAATTTTATTTATATGGTTATATACATACTTATTGATTGAAAGGAACAATTTGATCGATATAAACTCTATTCAAAAAGGATATTTTTTTTATTGTTTTAATTCCTTCTTCACTGTAAATGCTTATATATAATTTTAACGCTATCTGCATCGCTGGGTAGATTTGAAAATATAACCACCCCTTTGAGCAGCGTCATCAACGGATGCAGAAATTCTAACTTCTAGCAATTAGGTGTTTAACAACTGAGGCAGTTTTTTTTAATGTTTATTGGTGGATGAATAAATAAATAGCATAATGAATAATAAGCAATAAATAAATAGAATAATTAGTCAAATAATTGGTGAATGAATTGGTTTATTGGTGAATGAATAAATAAATAGCATAATGAATAATAAGCAATAAATAAATAGAATAATTAGTCAAATAATTGGTGAATGAATTGGTTTATTGGTGAATGAATAAATAAATAGCATAATGAATAATAAGCAATAAATAAATAGAATAATAATTAGTCAAATAATTGGTGAATGAATTGGTTTATTGGTGAATGAATAAATAAATAGAATAATGAATAATAAGCATAAATAAATAGCATATTTAGCCAATAAATAAATAAAACATAAATAATAATGAATAGTATAATAATCGGAAATAAATTTCAAGAGTCAATGAGCTGAGAACTGTAATTTTTATTATGTTATGTTTATGCTGGTTCATTACATTCTGCCTTAATGAACCAAACTGCAGGTTTCTGCTAATATAATCTGATTTTAATAATTAGGTTTGGTTTGTTTGTGTGATAACATGATGGATAGAGAAGATTTTATTATATGGAGCCTCTCCTAATTTTATTATATGTTTACAACTAAAATGTGCTTGAAATAATAATTTTTTATTTCTTGAGTACACTGCCAATGTGAATAAGATCTTTCCACTGCAACATTCGACAATTAATTTATGACAATCAGAGCAGAGTTATTAATTATAGGATAAGAGGCCACATAGAAAGGCAAATTTTCAAATTAAATAAGATACGCCGTATAATTTTAATATTAGAATCAAATTAACATTTTCTGGGAAGAGTAGGAAAAAGAAGTATATACGGGCAACGCGGTATTAAATGTCATATGATATGGATAATTACATCCTGTGACATGACGCCATTTGGAATATTCATATAAGCAGCAGACACATAAATGCAAAGTTACTATAATTACAATCTTAAAGGCCAATCTGAATTTGAAATTTAATAAATTATTAAGGAAATCATAATTATGGAATTATTCAAAAGAGGTTCCATTCAAATGAAATTTATTCGTAATAATTTGCAGACAAGCTGTTTTGATAGAACAGATTAGTCTCAGTATAAATAAAGGTGGTTGTAGTTATGTATATCGTCCATAACTTCTAAACTATTAGGGTTAATTCAATAATTATTTACAAGAATATTGTATATTAATATTTTCTCGAGAATATTGGTTATATTTTATTTCAGTTAACTCGTTTAAAATTAGCTTCGTATCCGTTAAATCGCCAGCCATTAAAGTCGTGCTGTTTTAACTGTCTTGCATGTGTTAAGCTCTTTTTTTTAAAAAATAGATATCATTAAAAATATAATTTTTTAAAAAAATTTTGAGATGATATAAAAGTAATTTTTGTATAATTGCACTTTTGGACGTTATGGTGAAAAAAACCATACAGTTTAATTTTTAATTAATTGAAATTTTTAAAAAATCTCATGGAGGTACACATTTCTATTTCTATACGTCTACTGTATACATTTCACCTTCATTCTGCATTCATTTACACCTCATTTTGCATTTACACCTAATGTGTAAATGAATGCGTTTCTCGTATTCAATAGAGATGTATTTGTACATATGCATATGCGTTGCTGGTCTATAGGCTAATCTCTTTAACTTACAGATATCAAATTTGGTGCATATATACGTTGGAAGGCAGGAATGTGCATCTCGAAGAAGGGTTTTTTGAAATTTTATTAGATTATTTATTAATTAATAAATTTAATCTATTATTAATTAATTAATTTTATTTATTAATTATTTAAATAAAAATTAAGCTGGATTTTGACGTTTTTCCACAATTAACTTTCGAAAATAATATTGCACAAAAATAGATTTTTATCCCGTTTCAAAAATTAATATATATATATATATATATATATATATATATATATATATATATATATATATATATATATATATATATATATATATATATATATATATATATATATATATATATATATATATATATATATATATATATATATATATATATATATATATATATATTATCTTTTTCATGGCAACAATTTAATAGTAGTGCAAAATTTTCTTGCATATCAGCAATCTTTTAAAAAATATCTATTTATTTAACGCTGTAGCACCTCTTTTTTTCCCTTGAGCAGAGAGCGCCTCCTTGTGGCGTTTTACAGAAGACAAGCAGTTGAACGGCAGACTTGCATCCTGAGGTCGACTTTTTCCCTATGCGCAACCTTTGCGCTAACGCCGAATGCTTTCGGCTGGAAACCGTAGAATGCCTCTACCATACTGTTTTCTGTAACCTAATTTTCTTTGTGTGTCTGTAATGATAAGTGTTTGTAAATTTTGTAGCGCAGCTGTGTTTGTGAAAATTAAAACTAGTGTATTTAAAACCGGGCAGTCCCTTAAAAAATCACAACACACCCACTATAACTCTAAACAATAGATTATATTGTTGCCTTGAAGTTCAAACCATTTTCATAGCTTCATTAAGTTGATTGTGTAATTTTCTTTCATTGTTGAGAATGAAAGAAGAAGGATTTTATCTAATATCTCTGCATTTGAAAGACGTATAAAAAGTGAACTTTAAATACTGTAAAATTTATAAAATAGATAAAACCACACATTAACGTTCTTTATAGCACGATGATGTCCTGGTTTGATCACTAATAAAAAGTTTCATGTACGTATGAGCGGAGTATACGTAAAGAGTAACATATCTATAAAATTCAAGATTTTATTATTTTCATGGTATGGATTTCATTTTTGCCTGTTATTTCTTTCAACTGTAATGAATTGAAAAAATTAAAATGCAATTAAATGAATATTTGCTTTGATCTTCTCGGTCAATACTTTTTAAAATTCTGTTTTATTTTAAAAGATATATTTTTACTAAGTTTTAATTTGTTTCCAATTAGTAATTTTACAAAGTCTGAAAGCAGCAATAAGAGCAATAATTTAACAGAAAGCAAAATAAATAAATAAAGCTCTTGCTAACAAATTAAAAATAAGAATCTAATCAATGATTAACCTTTTTCCGTAAAAACTTTGGAGGAAATTATTCTGAAATAAAATGAACACTATCATAAAATTAAAAATTTTACCTTTTCAACGATACCAATTTCATTTACATTCAATTTTTTAATAGAATTATTATTTTTTTTCAAAAATTAACACAAGTAATTTTGAAATAAGGAAATTTCTATGTACTCCTTATTTGGGCAATATTAAGACTTTAAACTACATTACCACTATTTTTTTAATTTTTTACTTTTTTTTATTTCATTACATATGTTATAAAAAGAGTTTGTATATTATAATGCTTTATATAAAATTTGTTTCTACATTAAGAATATTATTCGTGAAAAGGTAATGAACCTGAATAATATTAAGTACTATATGAACTAAAAATCAATCAAGATGAGATCAAAGCTGATAAAAGCAGACTTTATAGAAAAAATATTTGCTTGCATCCATTTTGAATCTTATTTGCTGTATGTTGGACTTATATCGGAAGAAAATGAGAATATTTTTTTCCGGAAAAGATTTTACAAATCTATAAAGTTCGTTTTCCAGGATAAAAATATCTAATTTTTTTTTTTTTTTTTTGCGAATTATAAGTTTGAATGATTTTTATTGATATTTTCTGTATCTCTGTCATCTTATGTCTTTAAACGATCAATTCTTGTAGTTTATAAATTTATTTATTTCGTGTATCTCGGAAACAGAACCAACGATTTGGATCGAATTTTATATTTAAATAAGGTTTTGCTTTTTAAGTTTATTTATATAGGTGTCTTTCTTTGAATGGGCGCGATTTTACACACACAAAAATAAACACTTTTTATAACTAACTATTAGAACAAATATATTCAAGTTCCGCTTCGAAGAAAAACCTGCAAAGCTCAGCTCGGTCTTTTCCTGATACTTGTGGCTAAATTATAAAGATAATTAATATTTATATTCTTTTACGCATCGTTGTCGAATGATATAAATTCAAAAAACTACTTAATATATTAGTTTTTATTAAAATAAACGAGGTCACAAGCCTTGATGATTGAAGAAAATATGAAGTTCAGTAAATGAATTTTATACAACTGTTCATCTTCTTGGTAAATTTTTAAAATATATTTCTATGGCTTACACAAAATCTGAAGTTTGGAATAGTTGAATTATATTGCTCAATTTTCCCAAATCAAGAATTTGGCGATGAAAACGATATTAGTGGATATTTTTTTTTCTTTTTCTTTTTTAAGTGAATTGTTATAATTCTTAGGTTTATCTTACTTCAAAAGGAATATAAATATAAATGAATTAAATATTCTTAGGAAAATGTATTTATTTCAATGGCTATAAAATGCAAATGCCAATAAAAGCGAGACTATTAGCGAATTCGATGTTATATGTAACAAGTAGGGATTGCAATACCGGACCAAAATTTCAATACCGGTATTCGGTATTTTTTAAATCTTAATACCGGGATACCGGTTTTAATACCAGTATTAGAAATTTTTAAAAAAGAAAGAAAACACAGGTGTTTCTTTGTATTATTTGTCAGTTTTGTTAGAGAGTGTAAATATCACAAAAATTAATTTGTAACTTATAAATTATAACAGTATGAAATCACAAAAAAGTAAAGAAACATCTTATTTATTTAAATCACAAAAAGTATAAATATCACTATTAAGTCTGTGGTACTATTACAAATTTTTGAAATGTGATCTTAAAAAACATAATGCATCAATTTTGCTGTCATTAAGCCTGAAAAGTAATTTTGTGTAAAAATTACCAGTTGTCGAAAACGCTGTTTCAGCATATTCGTTAGTTGGTGGTACTGTTAGCAATGCGCGATATACTTTTTCCAAGTATTTACCTCTAAATCCTTCATTTTCAAATGAATCAATTTCTCGTCGGATGGTTTTGGATATAGCTGATTTCTGTATTGTATTTTGGTTCATTGAAATTTTTTTATTTATCGCTCATTCTAATTTTTGTTTCAAGAGACAATTCCTTTTCACTATCGACAGTAGTGACATCATAATCTTCGATAATTGAACCGAATTCTTCTGAATGTAGATAGGTTTGTGGGTTAAATATTTTAAGAAAATTTATTCTAAACTTAATTAGATTTGAATCCGTTATTTTCTTTTCTTCTTTTTCATTTTCATTTTTAAAATCATTATAATTATGTAAATACCATAAGACATTTTGTATCTCGGAATGCCTTTCTCCTGTGCGATTTTTCAATGTTATATATAATTCTTCAGATAGTGATGTGTGCTGTTCTTTCAGTGACTGAAACATGAAATTTATTGTTGTATCAGCTGTTAATAAATTAGAATCTCTTCGACGTAATGCCTCAATAGTCAGTTTTATTGGAAGTAGAGCTGATATAGTTTTGGATATTAAGTCGAATTCACTATCTGAAAAATTAAATTACAGGCTTAAGTCGATTATTGCTTTTTGGATTGGATTTCTCAGCTTCAAAAATCGTTCCATCATTAGGAGTAAACTGTTCCAACGTGTTTTAGAATCTAATATTTACATATATTCTGTTTTATTTTCAGCTAGTATATATTTTAGCAATATATCCTTTTTATAGGGGAACGTTTAAATATCTTAACAATTTTTTGAACTTTATAAATTATAGGAAGCAATTCTTGATAGGTTAATATTTCATCCTCATTAGCAATATCTTCTTCAACAATTACATTGTCATTATCTTCATTGTCAATATCACTCTCACTTCTTATTTTTTTTGAAAGTTGGAATCCGAAATTTCTATATCCACAGTATTTGGATTCTTCTGTTCTTTATCTTTTTGATATAATACATCTATTACTAATAATTGAATTCCATGTTCATAGCACAACTGCTGATTTGCACCAATCAACTTCCCAACTTTTTTCATAATTGTTGCTGCATCAGTCGTTAAGGATACAATATTTTCTTTCAGGGATAATCCATGTTTCGCTAATTTAGAATTAAGCTATTAATTAAGCCATTAATTAGCTAATTAATTTTGCCCGTTAGGGAGACATAAAAACAAAAACGTATACTATTTTGCTATGTTCGCGCTATCTGAACATAGTGGAGACAATTTTAAAAATTTCTAGTAAATACCGAAAAACCGGTATTTAAACGTGAATACCGGTATTACAAAATTGTACAAATGGCTCAAAATACCGGTATTCGGTATACCGGTATTGCAATCCCTAGTATCAAGACTTCGACGTTATTTATAAAAAAAAATGAATAACAAATTTTCTAAAAAGGAAGCAATGAAAATCCTTTGTAATGAAAATATTTTTATTTGTAAATATTACAAATATTATACATTGGTATCAGATAATATACATGTGATAAAATGTAATCTACTGTACATGAGTAGACATACAATAACATTTACAGTGATTATATACAACGTTTGGCGTCTATACAATGGCCCACTTCATGCGAAGTGATTTAAAATGATCACTAATTTTGCATATTTATAGTATTAAAGAAATTAATATAACATATATAAAGAAAAGCAAATTTCATAATGTCGTCCTACTTTTGTGTCAACTTTGATATGCAAGTCTAAATAAAGTAAATTATATGAGTTTTTTCCTTCATGCTTTATAGTTTTTCTCCGTTCTAAATGCACCAAGCTGTAGATTTTGTTATAAATGAAAAGAAATATCAGAGAAAGTATAAAGCATTTTGAACCAAAATTGATCAGAAATTTTAGAATAAAAAGAAATAAGAAAATTGTCTTCCGCTAATGATTAAAGAAGAAAGCTTCTGCAAAATATTTAATGCATAACTCTTTCAGCTAAAATTATTGTTAATTACTTTTCTGATATATTAAGAAATTAAAATCACAGCAACAATAACTTAGAAGAAAACTAAAAAGAAATAATTTGTTAACAAATTAAAAAAGAACATTAATTGTTTAGAATAAAAAGAACAACAAATTGCTGTTATGAAAGAGATAAGACATAAAAAAACAATGAGTTATTTAAAAATGAAAAAAAGATAACAGCAATTTATAAGAAGTTTAGTTTTATATTTTTTTAATCATTCCAAATTTATTCCATTTTATTAAATTCTATTCTTCTATTTCGAAGCATGTTACTCCAGTGATGCCAAATGGCATAAAGACTGGAAAAATTTGATATGATATGTGAAATGGTAGCTATGTGAAAAAGATTACAAATTAAAATACCAATATAGTTACAGAAATAAATTTACGAATTTCTGATAATTAATATAATGAATAAAAAAAAAACTAATTAATAAAGTAAATCAATGGCACATAACATTTCATTAGCTTATTTTTGAAAATGGAATTGACTTACTTGCTAATTATTAAGCATATATTTATAAAAATGGTGCACTAAAACTAAAAAGGACGAAAGAATATTAGATGAAGAAGAGAAAGAAAATTTAATGAAGAAAGTGAAAGATGGTTTGATATTTATTTTTTAGCAAATAAATGGGTATTTCAGAAACTCGTTTATTAAATTAACTGCCATATCTCACACCTGTAATTCATACATTCTGTTTGTCACACCGCTGACTTTTTAACTATAGTAGAGAAAGTGATCACAGAAAGTGTGAATCACAGGTGTGAGTCAAATAGCGTCAGTGACAAATGGTGTGTTAAAATCTAACATATGTAGTATATCAATTAGACAATATTATATTTAACGTGATTTTTTTTTACGATTTATATCTGAATTAAAATTCTGTACTTTCAAGATAACCTAAATACTAATGCAGTAATAAGACAAAGTAATAATACTGTTGATGTAAGAAGTTTCCTGAGCAAAGGGTATTTCGATTGCAAATATTGAAAGAGAGTTCTCAGTTCTCCTCTTGGAAGCAGTCTTTACCATTAGTGAATAACCATGATGATATGATGAAATTATTTCAATTGACAAGAGGATCAATATCCACCTCCTTTCATATTCCCATAGCCTCCCCCTCCTCCCATACCACCTCCGTATCCTCCTCCCATGCCACCTCCGTATCCTCCTCCCATGCCACCTCCGTATCCACCTCCCATGCCACCTCCGAATCCTCCTCCCATTCCGCCGCCGTATCCTCCTCCTCCTCCCATGCCACCACCGTAACCTCCCATTCCGCCTCCATATCCACCTCCCATGTCATAGCCACCTCCGTAGTCCATTTGCCTGAAAAAGAGAGAAAATGTCATAAGTATATATAAAACAGCAGGAATCTATAAGAAAATAAGTCAAGAGAAAATGTATTGGCAAATAAAAAATATTCATAATTTGGGATTAAAATTTTTTAATAGTAAATGTGTCACTATAAATGCATGTTTAGAATTCAAATGACTCACGATATCTAGACCTCTATATCTTGGGCTCAGGTGACATCCACGTCATCTGATCGCGGTTCAAAAGTGCGAAGTACGTCCCAAAATAGCTTTAGTGTTGCATTAAAAAAAACGGGACGTTAATTTAACTAAACTAATTTGGTACAAAATTTAATACAGATTTACAATCTGGTAAATGACACATATTCTAAATTTTATTCATTCTGCTTCTTGCTTTTTTTAATTATAATTGAAGATTGAACTACTCATTAAGAAAGAAACGTAGATATATATTTCCAAAAATGTTTTTTTTTTTTTTTTTGGAATGGAATGTTGACTTCGTCGGTATTCGAGGCTAAATTATTTGATTTTTAGCTTAGAATGAGGTAATAAAGAGTCAGAATGTGCAATTACGATTAATATTTGCGTTCTGTTGGCTCTTCAAGAAAGATGAATCATGGTGGTAATTCTTAGTAAAAGGAGAAGCTGCTGGCTTTTATGGTAGCGAATAAAATGGACCTGTTTTCAAAACACTGAAGACAGAAATGTCTCATTGGGAAATTCTACCACCGAGATGAAAGTACTCCATAGCATTTTATGACACACTACTGTTATTATAATAAATAAATAAAATATTTATATCCTAGTCAATCAAAAAATGATAATATTCCTACTCATAAATAATTTTTAATAAAATACTCTATCAAACCAGATTCTGTGATAAAACTTTGCTATAATTTTTGCAGCAGAATAAAGGGTTTTAATAAAACCCTTTATTTACAGAAATAAAGGGTTTTATTAAAAGTTATAATCTTATCCAGAAATAGAGTGTTATGCTATAATCTGTTCTGCATATAAGGGATATTTTTTATAAGGAATAAAGTCAGAAGTTGCTTTACGTAATGCATTTTCCTATTATTTTAGAAAATTATGCTCTCACTCCCCTAAAAAATCATAAATTTAAAAATAAGTCTTTATTACAGATATTAATTCCTCCCTCAAAGAAAACTTGTAAAAAATAAATTATTATATAAAAAAGAGCAAAAATTAGCTAAAGATAGAACGAATTAAAAAAAAAATTGGATTGAAAAAGAAATGAATATACAAAATGTTTTGTTTCAGTTATAAAGTCTTAATTACAGATTTTAAATCCTCCCCCCCCAATAAAATTTGTACAAAAAATAAATTATTATATAAAAAAGTGTAAAAAGTAGCAAAAAATGAAACGAATTAATTAAAAATTGGATTGAAAAAGAAATGAATATGCAAAATGTTTTGTTTCAGTTATAAAAGGCTTCGCTGTTTAGAATATAATCCTAACATTATAATTATTTATTGATAAATCATTGACCCTTTTGTTCATAAGACTCCCTACATACATCAAGTGAAACATTCATGGTAAATAAGTAAATTAATTTAAAAGTATTGCTTTTATTTTTCATGAATTCTGAAAGTGAACTGGAAGTTATGATCTCCCAATAATTTTGAAATCTTATACGTTTATACATCTGTGTGCTGTATTTAAATCTTTAGATACCTTTCTTCTAGAATTGCTTTTAATCATTTCACTGTGGTGAAGTTTGAAAATGTGCTGTGATTAGACAGGTTATTCCAAATTACAATAAATAAATAAATAAATAAACAAATAAAATAAAATAAAATAAAAAAATTCTTAAATAAAAAAAATCTACATGTTGTTTAATAAATCATTAATGATAATTTTAAATGTTCAGTTATTCATTTCTTAATCGCATTTTACGACCTGCATTTAAAATCAACATTTCTTAATGTATACGTCTTTCAGAAAAAGATCATGGACAGTTTCAATGCAAGGTAAAGTGGAGTTTTTTTGTTAATCGAATTTAATTCAAGTATTTCTGTATTTTTAAGAAAACGAGGCATAGGATTTGAATGGAAAGAAATCAGAAAATTAGAATTCAAATTGTAAGCAATTAAATTTGATTCGTATTCTTCTCAAAATCGTTATTCGATAACTCTCATTTAAACTTCATAGTACAATAGCTGTATATTATTATCACGCAAAATTTAAAAGTTAATGTAACGAAAATCCAACAATTTTACATTACTGTAACAATATTACTATTAAATGATTCAATCGAAATTCTAATTAACTAAATCGGAAAACTAAATAAAATGAAGTAAAATAATTAAATCCAATTATTTATTGAAATTTTATCAAGAATTTTAAATCAATGTGAATCAATAAGATTAGAAAGGAGAATGAATAAGAATAAGAATGAATAAGAGTAAGAATTAATAAGATTAATATGAATAAGAATTAATAAGAATAAGAATGAGTAAGAGTAAGAATTAATAAGATTAAAGAGAATTAATTAGAATAAGAATAAGAATGAGTAAGAGTAAGAATTAATAAGATTAATGAGAATTAATTAGAATAAGAATAAGAATGAATAAGAGTAAGAATTAATAAGATTAATAATAAATAAGAATGAACCAGAATAAGAATAAGAATGAATAAGAGTAAGAATTAATAAGATTAATAATAAATAAGAATGAACCAGAATAAGAATAAGAATGAATAAGAGTAAGAATTAATAAGATTAATAATAAATAAGAATGAACTAGAATAAGAATAAGAATCAAAAATATTAATACTAAATAAGAATTAACTAGAATAACTAGAATAAGAATAAGAATTAATAAGAATTTTAAGTTTATAATAATTAATAAAAATTTTATGTTTATAATAATTAATAATAATTTTAAAATAAATTTTATAACTTTTTCTCATTTTATTAATTTTAATTATTTTATTTTCATTCCTGAAGTTAAGTCTTCATTAACTTTTGCAATTTTGAATAGCTAAGTAGTTTTTTGTTGTTTAAAACAATGTTTGATTGGAAATGTTGCGCCAAAAATAAGTAAATATTGTTTGGTATTTTATTCTAAATCTATATCTCTTAAATGAGATAGAAAAAGAATTTGATTATATATTAATGGTTATAAATCCGGGCACGATATAGGAATTCGGAAAAAGTAACAAACAGTTCGTGCTCGTATAATTTTACTTAATGATACGTTTCTATCAAATAAAACTATTTAATGGAAGACAGCTGACCTCTTCACTTTCCTCTATTATCTTTCAAAATATGTAAATAAAAAGAAATAACTTCAAATGAAATAGATATTAATTCATATAAAATTCATTAAATCGTCAATTTCCGACTCTGTCGATTACTTGAACTTTTCTTGTCATGAATGTTCTAAAAATAACTTAAAGGGTCACGACTTGCTCATCTTTGCTGCCATCCAAATTCAAATTGTGGCTATTGAGGGCAAATTAGATTAAAAGGGGGAAAAAAGAAATCAAGTCCGAACTGGAAATGTCGAAATGGTTCAACAGTTGCGAAAGGAAATGTGCAAAAAAGAACATCTGATTGCATGTTATATTTAAAAGCATATTACGGATGAAATGCTGCAGACGATATTAAAGCAGTTCGTATTGTCTGCTGCATTGTGAAGAAGGAACAATCGTTTGGCAATTGAATGTTTATACGAGGAGACAGAAGTGAAGAGAATTATTTAAAGAAATTCTAAATAGATAAAATCTTTTATCACTTATCTGTCAAAGATGAGTGCAGATATTTTTTATAACATCATTATATTTGTATGCTAATTGCGTTTTATTTTATGTTAATTGACTTACTCTAAATTTCAAGAAACCTTATTTTATTCTAACAATAGATATCTGATTAGAATATACATATTTTACTTTCATTATCATCACAATTTGACATGGAACGTCCGAGGATCTTTAATATTGCCATAAATTAAATTAAATCTCTTTTAAATTTATTAAAAAGAAAAGAATAGAATTTTTCATCAACTTCTCACAGCTTCATTCAAGTGGAATAAGAAGATATACAAAATAATGTTTAATCTGTGTTCTAAAAATAATTTCTAATCACTCGAACTTCGACGTTTTTATAACTTTAACTTCTATGTTATTTGTACTTTTCATTTTTCCAAGAAATGAAAACGCTGTGTCAGCAAACTCCTTTTTAAAACTATTTACTATATGATAATATTTTCTCTCGGACTCTTTTTCCTACTTTTTGCATAATTGTTCGATATGCTATACCATGCTCTTGCCATGATTTGGACATAGAAAACTCGACAAAAAATCTAAAATGGACTATTTTTTAAGAGAAATAAAAAGTGTCAAAGAGCTCAACGACTGCTTCTTCAAATAATGTTTTACGTGTTTTATGTTTATAAAAAATAAATTTGATTTGATCCATTTATATGTGCAAAATGTCTGATTTATATACAATATTTTTATTGGACCTAATAAAAAAATATTAGCTTAAAAATTAAAAACATACTAAAATTAATTAGCTTAAAATATTATTAAAATCTATTAAATACTTATTAACATTAATTTGTTATAACTTTAAGAGTTGTAATTGCTTCAATGCCAATAGTATACTTCGATATATTAAGTTAAAAACTGGTTCAAAACTAATTTTTAAATTTAGCTCAATGATTTACAGATTTCTCTAATCAGTATATATTTTAATAAGAAAAAAGAAAATATTTTTAAAAGTTCATATTATCTGTAAAATACTATTTCCATTTTAGCACAATTCTCATCTCAAAATTCTATTGTTTTAAACAGACGAACAATGAAAAGTCAGGTAAACTAAATAGTTAAAACAAATAATGCTTCAAATATAAATATGTTACAAAAAACGTCTAAAACCAATTAAACAGCGTATGGCAGCTTTCAAAAGGTAGTATAAACTGTAAAAGTGTATCCTATTTATAAAAGGATTATTTTTATGAATTTTAGACAGCTTGTAGCTTTTCTCTGAGTCGTCTGCTGACATAACGTATTTTTTTTAGACGTTTTCCATTGTTTGCATCACAATAGAAATTGCTGTAATGCCATTTGGGATGAATCTTTGGGATAAAAAAAAAGGTCAACTACTCAAAATGGCAGTGACTTGTTTTAAAGATTCATCGCTTTCACCTTTGGAATAGAAATAGAAACACTGCTTTGACAATGAGTCACATGTAATCTTGTATATAACTTGGTAGAAAACAGAAGAGAATCTAAACGGATAACTTTAAATAATCGTTACGTCCGAGGAAATGTGAAATAAAATAGAGCTTACAAAAGTTTAAAGTGGGAAAATTTGCAGTAGGTAATTTTATCCGTAATAAAATTTAAAAATCGTGGGAAATATTATCGTGGATAAAAAAGAAATTAAATACGATTTTTCTTTTTTTAGTAAAATAAAAAATATATGATACTTTCTATAAATACTTAGAGAATACAAGAAATATTTTAAAGCAAATAATCATGATTTATATATAGTTGCAAATTTTAAAATTGTCGACTTTATAAAGCATTTCGTCAAATGGTACTTTAATCGAAATAATTGAATACATTTAAAAAGACAAAAAAGTTCCAAAAGAGTATAAATAAATATTTTCTGCCAAAAGAAAAAAAAGATTCCGAATTTTTAATAATATGAGATTGCAATCTGTTTTTGAAATAATTCTTTAGATGCTGTTTTTTTTTTATTTCCAGATAATTAGAAGCAATTTATTTAAATTTCAACTGACTTGAAATACTAAAATTTCTTATTTTTATTATCTTATTGTGCTTTCTTTTATGTTTCTAACTGAATATATTTAAAAAGAAAATAAAAAGGATAAATAAATATTTTCTATAAAAATGTTTTCAAATTCATTAATATTGAAATTGCAATCTGTTTTTAGAACAATTTGTAAATTTTCTTTTTCTTTCCCGAAGCATGAGAAGCAATTTATTTAAATTTCAACTGATTTGAAAACGGATTTTTTTTTTACTATCCCATTGTACTCTCTTTTATTTATCTAACTGTTATCTCATTTATAATTGTCTCTAATTTAAATTATTTTTTTAAAATATAAATTGCAACTAAGTTTACTCTTGTAAGATCATGTTAAGTAAGGTTTTTAATTCAATATACGACAACCCATAAATCTGAATAAAACAGAGCTATTATTGTTACAACGGAAATTCTACTCCTTTTAAAAAAAATAAACATGCAAATTATAATTGTATTATAACTGAAACTCAAACTATATTGTGAATAAATATTGCTTAGTTTCAAACATACGGCCAGCGTAGTAATTCAGTAAGAGGAAGTATTCAAAATATATGCCTCTAGCAATCCATGTTAGGAATACCAAAAATATTTCTTCCCTTGTCATGTCCACCTGGCTTCTTGACCGCCAAGAAATGCAGGATACTCATTATTATTCAGGTCAGACAGCTATTGCTTCGGGCAAAAAGAAAAAAAAACCACCTTCTGAAAATTTAACGTTTTGTTTATATTTATTTTCATAATTATAGCTTATTTTTTTTATCGTCTAAAGGTTTTAGTTATTTTTATATTAGATTAAAAAGACGGGAAGCTAAAATCTGAGTAGTAATGACTCGGAGAAAATTAATAGGAAATTCAATTTAACATTGGACTATTTTGGGCTATATGAATATTAATTGATGTTGATTATAAGTATTATAAAGAGAAAAATAATTGAATATTGAATTTTATTATATTAAAGGGTATTTCATTAATTGAATTCAAGAATTATATTTTTATTAGAATATTTAATTCAAGGTTTCAAGTTTAGGTTGCTTTGGGAGTTCAAATTCTGAACGCAATTATTTTATTATTTTTGAGATTGTGATAGAAAAATTAAATGAATCATTTTTTGATTTAAATATATTTAATATTTAATAATTGAATTTAAAGTATAAAACTGCTTTAAATATTTCAGTTTTTCAACAAATAATTTTTTCAATGTATGTTTTTAATATCAAATGACATTTGCAATCAAAATTCCGATTTTTTTTAAAAATTAATCTAGAAATATTAGATTAAAACTTGTCATTTCTTTTGCAATTTAAGAAAATGCGTGATTCAGAAATTTTTTTCAAAATTTTAAATCGTAATGTTTTTCAAATAAAAATTGCTCGGTTTGTAGTACATGGAAAATGCTTGTCTATTTAGTGAATGACTTTAATTTGTCAAGCAACTTATCTGCTTCATTTCCTACGAATTTTTCATTATCTGTAATGATAATATCGGATTTTTTCCCTATCTTAAATAGATGTGCAGTCTTTTATTTATGACAAATATGAAAAAAATCTTCCATATTCCTTATAAATGCAAAAATAAATAAATAATAATAATGTTTTATCTTCAGTTAGTAAATTGAAATTGGTGATATTGCATTCAATGCGAAGCTTTACGTTATTTCGAGAAATATTCATCAATTTCATCTTAAAAGTATAGAACGACATATAATCTGTGTATTCTTATCAATACAATCTTTTTTTAATTATATTATTAGAAAGCATAAAATATGAGCTCATTTTAGAAGTAGATTAATACATTTAAAAATATTTCTATTATCACAAATTCTTACTGATTAGATGTAAATACGATCTAAATTTTTTAATCAAGTTGAAAAATAAAAACTAAAAAAATATTTTGAACATTTTTTGTCCTAAAAATATTATTTTTTAGTCAGAATAAATATCCAAATATGAAATTTAAGATATTTGGAATAAAATTATATTAAATGTAAGTAACTTGTACATTATAATGCTCCACAACCAATACAGTTTTTGCCAATTCTAGAAATTTTGTTTCTTTGACACATATTTGATATAAATTATAAGCTAAAGGATATTAGTCTTATTTCCATAGTATCAATATTCTTCTGAATGAAACCGAAAGCATAATTGGACATATTGACATATAATAATTAGACATATTGATATGTCTAATACATAAATGCAATCCGTATCCGTTATTTTGTGCATCGATCTGGCTTTATTTATTTTTATTTATAGCAATTGAAGAAACACTGAGTCTACTATTATGTGATGATTCCGGTAATTATCAGACATAAACAGATGACGATATTGGATTTAGTGCATTTTGTCCAAGCTATCACACCACACCAGCAGGAAATAATTGTTTTCTGAGAGCGGATTTAATGGCATGTATCTAGATCAGCACGCACATTGAATATTTATCAAAATGAATTCTGAAAGCCAGAAACTTCTAGTAATATTTCCAATATTTTACAACCAAGTCGATGCAAATCATATTTTGTGTATCAGAGAAGTATAGATATTAATTTATCTTTTTTAAAATTAATAGAAATATCATATTTTACTGGCACAATATTAGATTTAAACCAGTGGAAGCTGTCTGCCTAAAATTTTATCGCATATTCTTAAATAAAAGTGTTATTTTAGAAAACGCTTTGCATAACACTAAGGCGCACTTATTACGAAATATTAAACTTTGGCGAGAATTTAGCATTTTTACTGAATCTATCTTGTGACCTTTGGCGAGTTTTTTGCTGATCAATCCATGGCATGCGATTAATGATGGCAGAAAATCGAATTTGTGCTTTAGAACGTTTTTTCCAACTTATTGAAACAAAAATGTGACACAAAATTGCATTTGCAGTCAAAAAAAATTCTATACCAAATTTGATATATAATATTTAAGTATCAGCGTTTTTTAGTTATCGCGCCTACAAGACTGACAGAAGGTCAACTTATTGTCGAATTTGTCTCATAATTTAATAGGTGTTCTACACTATAGATATTAAATCTGTATACCGAATATTATTTATTTAACTCTTCATTTTGTTGATGTAGTATTAACTTATATTCAAACAGCCGGACAGACAGACGTCCCCTGAACTGATTTTACTCAAAATTTGATAGAAATCTGCAAATTCGGTGTAAAGACCGTATACTAAATTTCAGCTGTTTTTCTGAAAACGTTTTTGAGGTATCTGTATTAGACAGACAGACGGATATTATTCAAAAATGTGATTTTCGAACTCAGGGTGGACTCTTTAGATTCGTCAAAATCTTGATATTCAATTTTTTGACGATTGCTATACTTTTTCTATACTACGCATGCGAGAAAGTGAAAATTGATACAATTTATTTACTCCCTAAATGAGTATTTTAATTTTTTGGTGAAGTATTTTAAAATAGTTTAAGACGAACTTATTCATAAGGAATAATTTAAGATCAACTTACTCGTAGGGAATGTGTTTTATGTGCTCCTGGAAAACTGGGATAGGCAGTGGAAGAGGTAAAGGAAATAGAATTTTCTTCCCTGTCAAAGCGTTAGCGAGCAGAAGCGCCTTGACGAGCTTCTTCATTTTCAATTTGTGGCCAGCTTCAACTGAACGGAACATGCAGGAACTGATTATCATCGTGACGAGTACGGCGACGAAGATTTTTCGCAGCATCTTGAATGTTTCTGCAATTAAAATGAAAAGTAAAAATACTTTAAGTGCTGAATAAATCAAATATAGCCATGTAGATCCCATGATGAAGAGCGTATGAGTTGCTTATTTCAGCAGTTTTGTGAAATTGGCATCATAGAAAAAATTTCATTTTCATTCATTTATTTAAATAGATTCTAATAAGAAATCAAATTCTAGTATAATATTATAGATGGACACCATTTATTTATTAATTCTATATTCAAAAAGGATTTATCTGGATTATTCTTGAATTTAGACGATGTCGATTTGATGGTATGATAGTATCCAATAAAATTACGAGATATACTATATTTATGCATATTCATATTCGTGTTTTGAAGTATAAGATTTGTCAATGCCTTGAGAATGCATTTATTTTTTATATTTTATTACTTAATTGTTTTATTTCAATATTTGATTTCTTAGTCTCTTAGTATTTAATAGCTATCTTTAGCTGATTTAAGTCGATGTCTGATTAAATCAAAACAAATCAAATCAAATGTAACCAATTTCCAGTTTTGAAAATACACAAGGGTTATTTTAGGACGGATCTCTTGATATTTGAAAAAGGATATCTTATGAAAACTTCTCACTCCTACGAAATGGTCCCAATTTTTGAAGTTATGTAATTTAAATATGTAATTCATTATTTCATATGGTATTTAAATAGAATCTTTGTGCTCAAAGATATTAAATATCGTGATTTTCAAAAAAGAAATTCCACATGCAGGTTTTGTGTTTTAAAGGATAATAACCAACCAACTAAACAAAAATTATCATCTTAACATATTCTATAATGGATTTAGTTTTTGAGTTAATTATAAAGAGTAGGCACGCACTGCCATCCAAATAAAGGATTCACTAATTATTTGAAACTTGTTTAATATATTGGTTGATTTCGGATTTGTATAAAACATATGAAATCTTCATTTCAAAAATGGCTTGAATCTAAGAAACATAGTCTCCAGATGTGGTAATATTTAAAAAAAATAGCATTATTCCATAGCTGTAGTTAAAATTATGATTAATATTTTTAATGCACGAATATATTTCGTCGTCATTAAAATCATTATTACCATGATTTTATTATTTTATATTGTTTTACAATATTTATATAAAAAAGAAAACTTAAATTCAGAATAATTACTATCCGTTTGAAACAATTAAGATATAAATTGCTAAAAAATCAATTTGTCAATTTTCCAATAAGTATTTAATATTTTATTGAGTTTGACATTCCAAATTATCTTTCAAGATAAAGAGAAAATATATTTATTCTAAAAATTTCTTTGAATCATTATGATAATATCCATATAACAATGCAACAATTACATTGCAATATTCATACTAATCATTACCATAATTAATAAGTACTGTTATTAAATATTACCATCATTATATTAACATTTAAACTTCATTTATCTCAAATTTTCTTGAAAAAAAGGAAAAAAAAATTATTAATAAATTTTCTAAATTTATCTAACGAAATAGTTCAAAAATGAATAATTGGCTTGATATGGGGAAAACTGTTAAAACGATTGAACTGTTAAAACTGTTAAACGATTGAATGAAATACTAATATTATTATACAAAAAATAAAAGAAATTACTTGTACAACGTAATTCTACCAGGTTGATTCATTTTACAAGGCAATTATGACTTATAATAGCTTCAATTAAAATAGCTGAAAGAGGTAAAAAATGGCATTTTTATAATTTGAAGCAAGTGATTTTTAAAATAGTGAAAATTACTGCATCTCTAAATACAATTAAAGAAGAAATCGCAGAAGATTTCTGATAATAAATGAAATTTAATATAAAAGGTGATTTATAATGCATATTAATAAATTTATATTTTTATCACTAATTTTAATTATTATTATTAATTTAATATTTGTCTACATGGCTTATCGAGCATATTTCAGTGCTTTTAAATTCAGAATATAGATATATAAAAATTTAATTATTGTAATTGAAGATCGATTAAAATGGACATATTTTCTTAACATGTCCATTTATGTCTTAAAATTTAAGCAAAAATAAAAACACAAGTAAGATTATTTTCATATTAATTTTCCTAGAAAATTATTTCCAGAAGTCTAGAAATTTTTCTTTTTAGAATATATTTTATACGAGGAATAAAACATCCATTTTTTATCATTTGATATTCGCATTCATACTTTTAGAAATGCCGAACCCAGAATTTAAAATTAATATGTGTTTTCAAGATTCTTGAAATATAAAATCCTGTACTTTTACTGAAAGGTAATTCTGGTATAATCTGAAACTTTTGTTAGAGAAAAATATTTTGCGAACTCAAGGAACATCAAAACTTTTAACTTGATTGAAATAAAACATATTAATGAACTTGATTATTTTTTTGCATATTTTTTATACGCTGATTGAAAATAATTGTTGCATGATCTTACCACTTTCAAGGAACAGATAATTTAAATTATTTTTCATTTTTGAAAAAAATAATTAGATAGAAAAACTGATGAAATTACATATAATTAGGAATATTCTGTGCTTAAAAATAGTATAAAATCAGTATTAAGAAAAATAAGGGGATTTTTTAAGCACAAAATTCTTTTAGATGGAAAAACTTATTCTTTTGGCAAATTAAAATCTAATAGAACACTTTTCCAAAATTATGATTTAAAATCCAGTAAGTATTTATTTTTAAGCCACAATGCATACTTTTAAAATATCGAAAGAAATTTATATATTTTTTTCTTTGAAAAATTGTTTTTTTTCCTTTATTATTTTTTTTTACAAATTCGATTTCATTCTGGTAATTGCGATAGGAATCCTGTCAGTCATAAATATGTGACAAATGCGAAAACTGCTCTTTTGTAGATCAAAAGATTTAGAATAGCCATCATAATCTGTAAACAATAAATGTACTACTAATATGAAAAAATATTGAAAAATTGAGTTTAGAAATCATGAAATTCACATTTTTCAAATTTTTCAGAGCCTAATTTATTAAACATATTAAAATTATAAACTTCATAAAATATATAAATTATTTTTTATTTTTAAAGAAAATTTGCATTCTACAATGAGAAAATTTTAGAAAAAGAATTAATTCGAAGTTTTTTTATTTTTTTTTATTGTATTTAACAATAGACGGAAGATAATTTAAAATATTAAAATTATAAATTTCATTCTTTCATTTTTTTTCATAATTTTTTCTTCAAAACATTTCGAACGCAGTTTCAGATTATCTCTACAAAACGTAATGTAATCCTTCAAGAAAAAAATATTTCTAATATTTTAAAAACCGAAAAAAGTTATATTTTCTTAACTTTACGATGAAACTTTTTTCAATAGATTTCAGTTATACATTTTTATTTTTAATGAGAATTTGCTTAATTTATAATCTAAGACCTTTTAAAGCTTAATTTCAGAAAAAAAAACTAAAAATACTGTAAATATCACTTTAAATTGCTGTATGTAATACTTTGAAAGTAAAAGAAAAAGGTTCCTTATCACGTTTCTTAAGAATAAAATAAATTTGTCTTTTTTATGTCATAATAAAAAGACGATGATATTTTTTGCGGATTAGAAACGTTAATTAATAATCCAGGCCTTTTAATGTTCATTTTCACTAAAAATTAAGAATACGATAAACATATCTAATTATTTTAATGCCAAATTTGAAATAAATGAAAAATCCTTCCTAGCTTTTTTTATATATAGGAATTAAATTTTTACTATTTAAGGATAAATTCATGACTTTTAAAAGCTAAATTTCATTAAAAACCAAGGAAAAAGATAAATATTTCAAAAATATTTCACCTGAAGTGTTCCGAAGGTAAAAGTAAAAATTCCTTACAAGTCTTTTTTCAAATGAATAAAATAAATCCTTACTGGTTTGGAAGGGTATATTCCAAGAAGACAACCTTTTACCAAGAACGTCGAAACTGAAACTGACGGAAACTACTGCGTACGAGCCCCTTTTAAAACCGCGAACCCCTCGCTTCCAAATCGGAAGTTCTTTGAACTATAACCGTCGAGGTGAAAATAAAAAAAGAAAAAACAAAACTGCATTAAAATTAAAATCCTGCAGAAGAGGAGGAAAGGAGAAAAAAGTAGAACAAAAAAATAATAGCTGGAATCTTAGAGAAGGAAGCCGAGGAGAAGCACTTGGAATTAAAGTTAAAAAAAGCATAGAGCGCGAGAGGTGAATGCTAGCGAAAGGAGTATGCTCCTCCCACAAGCTTTAGGACTGGCTGACTGGACTGGGTCAGCTTGGACTCAGTCGGGGTTGATTGTTTTTTGCTTTTTTATTGCCTTTTGGTTGAAGTTTTTTCCCAAAATGACAACGAAGGGATGCTTAACCTGTATAAGCAGATGATTGTTAAGCAATAAATGCTGCATTTTTAGAAAAGTAGTCGCTTAAAGCGGCTAAAGGAGTAAATGCAAATTATGTCATCGTTTTTATGATTTTAGTACTTGTTCCGTATTTGAAATGGCGGATTTTATTTTTGTGGGAATTAATTTCAAGGTATTTGTTATTCACAAATAATTTTGGCATCGTTAGTATTATGAGTAATATATATTATGACATATTTTTATTAACTATGATAAGCAAGTCAATAATTGAATATTTGGTATTTGAGCAAAACTGTATGGCATAAATTAATAATTATTTTTATAAACAATTTTTGGTGTCATTAAGATGATGAATAATGGATATTATGGCCTATTTTGTGTATTTTGATGAAAAAGCTAATTAGTTATTTAATTCATATTTGCTAATAAATATTTAACAATATTTTCTAATAATTCTTCTTTGCTAATAAATATTTATCAATATTTTCTTTTAACAATATTATTATTAAAGTGCAATTTTGGGAAGATTGTCTTAGGATAAATGTTTACACAAGAAAATTGAAATCGGATTGAAAATATTTTAGAAGATGAAATCGAACATAAAACATTTTATATTATAGAAAAATATTTTATATTTATAAAATATAAATAATATTTTATATCATAAAATTTATATATTAAAGTAACATTTTATATTAATAACATTTTAAAGTATTTTTAATGATAAAATTTTAAAACAGTATTTAAGGTATATTTTATTATTAATAATAAAATAAAAATATGTTTGCAATTTATAACTATTATCTTTGAGCAAGTATTTGAAATCCTTCGTTTGAAATCATTTCAATAAATTTAAATAAGTTTAAAAAATTTAACTTCAATAACTTAAAGTATGATTTTCGTTTCAGTTAATTAAAATTTTCTGTTCATTTTCGAGCTAACCAACGCGATGCATTTGTCAATTAAATATTATTTTTTTAAAATATTTTTATCATTCAGTGACAAATAAAAAGGGAAATTAATAATCTCTTCACTGTTACATAATCCAAATTAGTAGTAACTGTAAATTGCAGTAGTAACTGTAATTGCATTGGTCACTAATTCATATTTCTTGGAAATTGCCATAAAATTAGCTTTATTCAAGATTAAAACCAGATTTTATTAGTTTGAATTGTTCCATTCGCTATTCTTTCTTAATTTTTGGATAAAGAATAGAAGTTTTTATAATACAGGGTGTTTATAAAGTCCCGGACCCATTTTGATGTTTAATAACTCATAAAATAATAAAGATATAAACAAACTTATGGCATTTATTGATGGAATAACTCATATATTTTCCTTTTCATGTTTGAATATTTTTACTTTTGTAAATATCGTCTGCGCGTGTGGTTAATTTCAGATAATTTCATTTTCCAGTCTAAATATCTGTACTTTTCTAAATATCGTCTGCTTATTAATTGCATTTTTCTCTCTTTTGTTTTTTGCAACTATTGCAATGTTATGTTTACTTTTGATGTGTTTGTTCTATGTAGTACTTTTGTATGTGATGTTTTATTCGAGCGGATATTAAGGAGAATGCATACACCACAAGAGAAGGCACAGATTTTATGGGGGTTCATAGAAATTAAATCGATAGTGCAAGCACAGAGAAATTTCAGAAGAATTTACCAAAAAGATCCTCCCTCCAAAAACAGCATCTTGCGTTGGAAAAAGAATTTTCTAGAAATTGGAAGTATCGAAGATAAGAAACGTTCCAGACTTCCTTGCACAAGTGATTTTGATGTTGAGCGTGTCAGAGAGACATTTTTACACAATCCTAGAATATCTGTGAGATCAGCGGCAACAGATCAGCGGCAACAGGATATGCCAATTTCGACGGTGTACAAGATTATTAAGAAAAAATTAAGATTGCATGCATACAAAGTTCAAATTGTTCAAGTTTTGGAACCGAACGATAGGTCTAGGAGGATGGCCTTTGCAACAGATATGCTAAGGAAGATAGAAGATGCTGCTGATTTTCTGAAGAGCCTAATGTTCTCTGATGAAGCATCCTTTCATGTTTCTGGCATTGTTAATCGCCATAATGTGCGCAAATGGCTCTGTGGATGCCGACATGTTTGCCGCTACCTGGCGTGAAATTGACTATCGACTTGATATTCTCCGTGCGACGAAGGGGGCACACGTGGAAGTTCATTGACAAGGGTCATGAAACTTTTTGAGTCTATTTAACCATTTATGTTATTAATTTAAATCTATCTTTACTATTTTATGAGTTATTAAACATCAAAATGGGTCCGGGACTTTATAAACACCCTGTATAATCATTCGTTATTTATATAGAAACATAAATCATATTCTTTTGAAAATAAAGCCAGTTGAATGTTTAGAAAAGAAAACCAAATGATTTTTAATGCATCGATGAATTTATTCAATGTACTATTTTAATTATAATATGTTTTAAAATAAACTACTTAGAGATTTTTTTTATTTTTATTATTTCGTTTCGTTTGTTAATTCCAAGCTTTCAAGATGTATATTCTAATTTTAAAAAGTTTTTTCTAGCTTTGTTAAGACTTTTACAAACTACGATATGAAAAATAAACTATATATATAATCCTACTTGAAGAAACATTATATGGTTGTATTAATCATCATTCATGATTGGCAGCATTAACTTATATTTTATTTTTTCAACGAAGAATTTTGAGTTATCATTACAATTTCAGTTAAGCAAAATATACCATTTACATTTATTAAGCAAGCAAAATCCCTTCTTATTAAATTTATCATTTTTTTCAAAAATTGGGGAAAATTTTCAAAAATTTCTTTTAAAGCAATGGAAATCGTTTGGCAAAAATAATTTTTCATTCAGATTATCTTTAGCTGAATGGCAATATTGTAAATAATTCATTTGTAACATTAGCGAATTTAATAACTGTACTTATTTTTAATATTTTATTTACAAGTTTTCAAAACAGGTAGTTTAAAAAATCTTATAAAATATATTTTTTTCTGGGAAATGAGAAATAAAATTTTACATTGGTTTTAATAAAATGGATTATGCTAAGTATAAGATTAAATTGTTCTGCATTAGAATTTTTCTAAATTGTTGTTAATAATATTGTAATTAATACTGAATTAATATTAAATTGCTATTAATAAGTTTTAATTAATATTGGGCAGATATCTTCAAATAAGACAATAATCTCAAAAACGTTAATGCAAACTTGTGATCATGTATGTTCGGTTAAAAAATTTATTTCGTTTGTTTCACACTGCTATTTCAATATTTTTTTTTGAAATTTTTTTTCAATGAGTTTTTATTTTTTTTCAATTTACTAAATGTATTTAAAAGTTGCAATTTTTGGATTATTTTGCAGTGGTGCGACATTTTCCATTAAACATATCAAGTTTGTTAAACTTATGTTAAAAAAAAAAAAAAAAAAAAAAGGAAATCTAAATCAGAAACGAAACACAGATAATAATATATTTATTTTTACAAAATAAAACAAAGGTTTTTAGAATATAAGTTAAACAAGAATATTGAAATAGAATTGTAAATGTTTCGTAAGATGGAATTGAATTTAAATTATTCTATCTTTTAAATGATGATTTTAACATTTTTATAAAACTTTTTTAATGAAAAATTTTTAAACTAATTTTTCTTAATAATATTAAAATGAAAATAATTTAAAAGTTTATAACTATTATTTCCAGTAAATTTTTGAATAATATTCTTTCGAAATTTTATCCTGGAAGTAAAAGCAGTAAAACGGGAAATAAGAAAAACTTAATAACGAGAAATAAAAAAATGTGTGAGATCATGGTGAGAGGAATACATTCTACGAACTCAACATATTCACTACGAAATATATACGCAAATTCTACGAATACCACTGTGCGAAATGATAAGAACGCTGTGAATATCATAAGCATTTGGGATGAAAGGAGATTTCTTTTCATTTTTTTTGCTGACCTGCCTTCAAAAAACTTTTTAGTTCTTTTATGCGGTATGTATTGATTTCTTTCCCTGACGAAGCAGTAATTTTTTTTAACCACAATATTCTACATTTAAAAAAATATTTATTGCACTTTGCAAATTCTTTCTACCCAATAAAATTTGATACATTAAAATTTTAAAGAAGTTAAAATGAATATTTTGCATGGTATATTACTACTAATTTTAAATAAGAATATTAATATTATAAAATGCTCATAAATAAAATAGATTTTATTAAATTTTCTAAAAAATAAGAAAGAGAAAAAAGAGAAATCTAAAAAAAAGAGAAATCTAACTATAATATCTGAAACGAAGAAATTTATCATTCAAAAATTCTTTTTACCAGATTTATCATCCAAACAATTTATTTTATTTATCAAATTTATCGCCCAAATATTTATTCTGATTACTAGATTTATCATTCAAATAATTAATGTATTCTTTTTGCCAAATGTATCATCAAAATAATTGATTTATTTTGTTTGCCAGATTTACTATCAAAATAATTTATTCTGTTTTGGAATTTGTATTATTATGCGAGCTTTGTTGTTTATTAAGATATTGACAACAGTTAGATGCTATTTTAATTTTTAAGGAACCTTTAGCAAGTTCGTAAATTAAAAAAAAACATTTTCATTTATATTATTTTACAAGTTATTTTACATTTATTGTACAAGGATGTTTTCTTTTGTCACATGCAAATATTGAAATAGATTTTAACATTTACAATAATTATAAAATCAAAGTTTACATATTATATATTACTGTATTCTGTTTTTTTCATTTTTGTTGCTTTTTCCACGAATAAACTCTTAAAAATTATATAAAAAAGCTAAATATTTTATAATTTTTTTTATATTATACTAACTAAAAGCATTTTCTTGTACTAACAACGTTATAATATATTTTTATGCATTATTAATTTTTAAACTAAATATAATTAGCATAATAACATAGAAGAGCAGGCAGTAAATGATTATAAAAACCATATTAGTTTATTTCATTATTTAGACGTTGCAAAATTGTTCCGAATTTTAAGATTTCGCTATAAAATAGTTAAATAAGCATCATGTCATAAAAATAATTCATAAAAACTATTAATAAACATTGAAAGTGACACCTAAATTAAATGATAAATGCAACTGTGGATGCTATCTAACATCTATCAGCATGTTGTTTGCCCTTTTTCCTCCAGCTGACTACACAGTGAGGAAATTAGCACAGAAGCTGGTGTTCAGCTTGAATTGATTTCAGTACTTCTATATTTAGAAAATTTTAAAAAATATGAAATTGTACAAAAATGAATGAAGATATTATTGTTTTTCTAGCCGCTGTTGGTGACCAGAAACCTAGCTGAGAATATTGCAGGAGGAAAATTTAAATAAACTCGGTTACTCTTTGCTAATTAACTCCCTTAGAAAAGTATTTTTAAATAAAAAATTTTGATAGATTCCTCCCAATTGATCTGTGTTAAAAGCCTTACACCGCATCTTCGCTATGCCCCAAACCAGTATTTTTAGTTTGCTTTCCCCCTTTAAATTTGCATTTGCATTTGAAATTGTAACGATTAAATTTCCCCCAAACAATAATTGCCTACGTGAATCGAAACGCGTTTATAATATATATCTGTTTAATAAATGAAATCATTCAGAATCGAAGCGTTTTGTGCAATACCGAAAATAATTCCATAATTTTCCAACACCTTAAAAGAATTTCTGCCCACTCATTTAAAATAATGTTTAGTATAATACAGAAGAAAAGTAAAACTTCAGCCTTAAAAATCGATTAAAAAGTTTTATCTCCTCGTACACGAGATATATAAAGAGAAATTCGTATTCGTCAAAAAGATTCGATATTTTGATGAGTATTCCCGAATGAGAAATATACTTTTGAAATTATGTCTGTGAATAAAATAAATCAGAAATTCTTTGAGCTAGATGCATGAAATTTGGTGTTTTTAAAACAAATTTGTAGATTTTTTATTAAATTCCGAACGTCATTCTTTCTGAAGAAAACTTTTCTTCTGTTTTAAGTAAAAGTGAACACTATAACTACAAAACTTAAAGAGTTAGATAGATAAGAGTTGGTGCACAGATTTAACATCTAAAATATAGACGTCTATAAAATTTGAAACTAAATTCATTAAGAGCTTCACACATAAATTTTTACAAACATATAAACACAATAACTCGAAAACGCAATGATGATTTAAATTTGTGAAATTTGGTATGTGGACTTTGTTACTACAATTGTAATGTAATTTTGTGTCAGAGTGGGATTTTAATCGGTCAGGCAAAAAGGTGACCAAATTACACTGGACGTCCAAAGGCACATTGTTTTCATTTTTGCAATTAACACATCCCAACGATTAATTTCCAAATACCGCACTATATTATACTTTTTTGTTACTTAATTTTTACCAGTGGTCTGTAGAAGATGATACACGAGCGCATTTATTAACCCTTTAAAGGGCCATTTTTTTCTAGTCATATTATGTTAAAATATTTTTAGGCTTGAAATGAGAATAAGAAAAAAGATTCATTTAGCTTATTAGATAAATTTAATTTGATTAATTAATTAATTTGGTTAATGAATAATTAAGTGACAAATCAAGACACATCATTTTGTGTGAGATAAAGAACTGAAGCATCTAAGTTTCTGTCTTTCTAAAAAAATTTGTCAGAACTTATGCCAACTGCATAAATTCATACAAAGATTGATAAATTTGGTGGGAAGCATACTTCTCACGGCCTTAGAAAGGGTTAAAGTGTATGGGAAAAAAAAAGAGATCACTCCCATCAGTTATACTTTGATTTAAGTTAAAGAAATAAATCAATGTCTAAAAATGTGCAGACGATAAAAAAAAAGATCATCATTATTTGCGTTTGAAATCAATCTTTATCTATACTTATAATAAAGCTCAATGTGTGTGTGTGTGTGTGTGTTGGCGCTCTACAGGCCAGACCATTCAACCTGAAGCTACCAAATTTGGCACGTGTATACCTTGGAGGCCAGGAATGTGCTCCTCGGGGTCATTTTTTCGAATTTTTAATTAGAATTTTATTTATTTCAAAATTAAGCGAAATTTTGGCATGTTTCTACTATAATTTCCAAAAATATTACCGCACAAAAAAGGTTTTTACATCAAGTTAAAGATCAAAAATTTATCTTTTAAATGATACCAATATTTTAATCTTAAAATTAAGTTTCTATTTTTAATGAATTTTTAAATAAATATTTTAACTATATTTTTCAACAATTTTTTCGTACAAAATAAAAATAAAATTTAAGCTGCAAGAGCACGTTTCGCATTCATGTGGGAAAATTAGCTTTTTTCAAAGTGTTGCCATCACATTGATTAAAGCTCCAATTAAAAATAAATTAAATCTTTTTGGAAATGAAATCTGCAAAAATATAATTTTTAGCACGTGTCTGTAGGAAATGAAACAAATATAAAATATTTTTTTTCTAAGAAATAAATTTAAGAAAAATTATTTTATGATCTTTTACACTCTCTATATTATTAATCCAATAAATCAGTTTTATTTTAAGGCAAGTTTTGTTTAATATGGACAGGATATCTATTCAAATCTGGGCCACACAGCTAATTTGTAAACCTTTAGTAATAGACACAGATCTGCTAAATGGTCTAAATGGAAAATGATTATATTTTATGTAACTTGATCCAATAAATGCTCTAATAAATAACGAATTTTTGATTTTACATAAAGCTTCTGCTGTGCAAATCACGTTTTACAAAATGTTCTTCAAACACTAATATTTTAAATAAAAAGAGTTAATTTCCAATCAACTAAATCAATCACTTAAACTGACTGAAAATTTGAATATCACTATTCAATAAAAAAAGATAATTTTAGATTTTCCATCGACCGTTTCAAAGAAAATACGCCAATCAGCGCGCAGGTTTCTCAAGACTAATTGACCTAAGATTATGAAAATGTTGAGTTTTTCTAAATTTTTAACATTTAAAGTTTCATAAATCAATCTTAGTTGATCGGGGAAAATAGAAACATTCATTCATTTATTTCAAATTTGGTGTGTCCAGAATATTTCTCAGAATATACCTTACTGCATTAAATTTAGACTTCATAATTTTTGTAAATATATTTATAGGTCGAAACAAAATATTAATATTGATTTCATTTCAATCCTTTTGAAAGCAAAACTAAAAACTGAATTTTATGCTGAATCTGAGAAATTTTTTGTTGAATTATTCTTTGAGATATTACATAAATTATGAAAAATATTTTGTAGTTCACATAAGACTTAAATACCAATCGATTCTGTTTGCAGTACTCATATTCAATATTAATAATAATAAATAAATAACAATAAAGATGATAAATAAAATAAAACTCTTGGTTTCATTAAAAAATATCTTTACATTAATTGCAATTTCATCATTTCCACTTTAAATTAAAGTTGAAGTTTTACCGGAAATGACAACACATTAGGAAAATATCTATAGTAAATTGAACGAAACGATCAAAACAACATTACAAGTTTGGTATGACTATCAAAATTTCAAGATTAAAAATGTTTTGTTTGAGAAGAAGATATTAAGAGACAAGTTATTTGAAAAATTTAATTGAAAATTGTAGCGAGCGGTAATACTGACGAACCGGCTGGTCGCCAAAGGCGGCTAGTATATAATAAATCACAAAGCTAAAAAAATAATAACCAAAACTATTGGTTGTTCTTGTAGTTGTTTAAAAACAACAACAACTTTTATATCTTAATTATCAACTAGAAAAGAATGATTTTGGATAAAATATTTGAAAAAATAATAAAAATGTTTTGAATTCGTTGAGATTATTTATTTTCGCAATCAATATTCTTTTGTCAGCTTGACGGTAAGTGAAAAACAGTAGTTTCTGACAAAAGTAATTTTTGGCGCGAATCGATTGAATAATTTTAATGTTAAAAATACCGAATAATTTTGATACGGCTAGTTGGCGAAGAAATGTAAACAACTACATTTCCTGAAAAGTCAAAAATATATCCCAATTATTGTTGGAGGAAAATTTTTTGAATAAGGTCTTAAATAAATTTTAACATAATATGACAAGTAATAATACCAACAAAAAAAACATATTATTCAAGACATAAAAATAAGAATAACTAACAAAATTTAGATAGTCAGTGCATTTTCAAGCGAAATAAATGCGTTATGCCAATTTAGTTTTGATATTTATCTCGTATCTTGTAAAAGATTAAAGACGCGATAAATTGAACAGTGAATGACCAAAGTATAGTCGTCATGTATGTTTACCATAGTCAAGCAGCTAATACGCTTGCGCTGAGTTGTCACTAAAAATAAATTAAAACATGGAGAAATATTTTATATGGATTTTATAAATACCATTCGGAGTATATAATTTGATTAAATATTACATAAAAAAATCAATAAAAAAATTTATAACTCAAATATTCAAACAAAAATGCAGGATGTTGAGAGTTATTAAGAGATAAATAATTAGCCAGCCACCTTTAGTGACCAGCTCGTTCGCCTGCAATATTCACTTTTCCGGTTTCTGAAACTATTAATATGGAGTGTATTTATTTAAAATTTCATCCGTTATCCAATAAGACAAAGTAATATCAATTTAATAGAATCAGTTGAATTCAAATTATTATAAGTTTAAATAAAAAATTATATACCGGGTGTCCCATAAGTTTGTAAATACTTTAAAAATTCATAAAAATTGAAGGACTGGGTATATTTGAATGCGGTTTGCGAAACTATTATTCTCATGAAGGGGGATTTTTTTTTTGATACAGAAAAAAAAATAATTCAAAAATTTGTCAGTAGAGGGCGCTGCACACAAGCAAATCTGTGGAAATATGCAAATTAAAGTCTTATGAAAGGCAGAGTGAGCGATTGACACATTATTTCTAAAGGTTTGCATAAGGTTTGTATTAAGATGTTGACACTGGTGGATAAAGCATTATTGGTAAGTTGTTTTATGTCAGCAACGAATCGTCGGCTGAAGCCTTACGAAAGTTTAGGACCCAGAAAAGATTGAAGAAAGGTTCAGGTCCGATCACTCCTGCTGGACTTGTTTCCCTAGTACGCCGTTTCGAAGAAACTGGAAGTTTGTGTCATCGGCCACGCAGTGGTGCACCTCGTTTAACAACAGTCCGTACCCCCGATGTCTCGTCGCAAATGGAAACGCTAAGGGAACAGTCTACAAGTGCAGTCAGTAGCGCACGAGAAGTGGCACGAATAACTGGTATACGAAAGACTTCGGTGTACCGTATCCTTCATGGTGTATTGCAATTGTACCCATACAAATTGCAATCGTTACATCAGATCTTACCAAATGATACAGCTAAGAGATTGGAATTCTCAAATTGGGCTTTGGCGAAAATTGAAGATGATCCGCGATGGCTGCTGAAAATATTGTGGACAGATGAGGCTCATTTTGCTTTGCATGGAGCAGTTAATACCCATAAGTGTAGAATATGGGCACATGAGAATCCACATGCTTACACTGAGAAGCCCCTGCATTCACCACGGGTTACTGTTTGGTGTGGTTTCACTGCATCCATTATTGTAGGCCCTTTTTTCTTTGAAAAGCCCTGTAAAAAAGCAGGATGGAAGACATGCTCAGTTAATGGAACAAGTTACTTGGAAATGTTACACAAGGAAGTGATACCGTCCTTATTGGAACACGATGTCCTTGACACAGTGACATTCATGCAAGACGGGACACCTCCTCACATCGATACCGAAGTGAAGGCATTTTTGAGAAGAACTTTTACTGAAAAACGGATCAGCCGTCACTTTACACATGAATGGCCCCCACGCTCACCAGATTTAACACCCCTTGATTTTTGGCTATGGGGTTACCTTAAGTCTCCAGTGTACCGCCATGGGCCAACTTCGTCAGTGCAGCTAAAGGAAGCCATTCACCACGAAATCTCATGCATTCATCCGGATATGCTGTATGATGCAGTTACCAGTGTTGTCTCTCGCTTCCAAACTGTTATTTGTGGTGATGGCGGACACATAGAACAAATACTGTAGTACTGGTGTGATACGCATGTAAACAATTGCTTGCATGCAAATAAAAGTATTTTTCCCCGAAGAATTGTATGTTTTGCTTGTGTTTAGCGCCCTCTATCAACAAATTTTTGAACTATTTCTTTTTTTTTGTATGAAAAAAATCCTCCTTCATGAGAATAACAGTTTCGCAAACCGCATTAAAATATACTCATTCCTTCAATTTTTATGAATTTTTAAAGTATTTACAAATTTATGGGACACCCGACATATATAGTAACACGAACTAAGAAAAATAAAGACACCCTGCCCCCTCTCAGTTTATGTTAAAAAATTAGTGTTTTGTTACCTTAATTTTAACATTCAGAAAATTGCGCGATTGAATTGTTTGAGAGGAAAATGAAATTAGTGTGAGATTAGTTTCTTAGATTTTATGTTTTGACCTTAATTTTGGACATGAGTGTATGTATAACAGCTATCCTGAAAAATTTGTATGCAGTTTTTAAAGTTTCATTTACAAGTAATATTCCTAATAATACATGAAAAAATTTGATCTTAAACTAACTGTCTCATTATATATAATATAATATAAAATAATATAATATAATATAATGTTATCTTTTAATTAATTTCCATGTTTTTATCTTAATTTAATCCATATTAACTAAATTCTAAAATGGTCTCTTATTTCTTGCTTTAATTCCATTTTTTATTTAATTATTTTTAACACATGCTCTATAAAATTGTTAGCTTCAGCAAGTTCTCACGCTATGAGCGAAGGAATAAACGTACTTAATGTTTGCAACATTCTTTTAAAGATACCTACATTTCCCTATTCTAAGACTACTTGTCAAAGAAATCTTTATCAAAATTTTATTATAAAAACTATTGAAGGGAAAATGTCGGTCTCTTTTGCACTTGTATCGCGATGTAAACGGTCGTCACTTTTATCATCGCATCTTTCCTAACTATGCTTACAGTCTGACTCTTTTTCTCTTCTGCTCTTGTGTCGCGATGTAGACTGACGCATCGCAAATAGCTTTGTATAAATTATGCCTCCTGGTACAGAATAAAGCAAAGTTTTAAAAGTTCAAAAGTTTCTTCTATACAGCCACGCAACTGGTAATATATATATATAATAGAATTTTTAATTTCAAAGAAATTGGCATTAAAATGTAGTTAAAATCGCTCAATAATAATCGAAATAAAATATATGCTAGTGGCAATGATCTTTCCAAAACTCTCACAAATACAAATAAAAATATTATCATCTCTGCATTCAGCATTATTACAGTAAATTGGTCAGGACTGTGGACGGCAGGAGTTATTAGATGTGTATTTCAAATCCCATACATTAACTTTTTGTATTTCGTTATATAGAGGAGAAAATAAATGTATGATACTTGTATACTTTTTTGTTGATAGATTCAAATCAAGAACACACACCAAATTTCATTTATCTAAACATTGCTTTTATTAGTGGTCGTATTTATAAGTATCAGAATGTGCAGATGTTTGATTCTTCAACTTCTTTGGTCTAAAATTTAATACGAATCTACACTTTAGTAGTATGTACCACATTTCACCTATCTAGATCTTTGCATTTTTTAGTTCAATGTTCATTTTTTCGGATCGATAAACAAATGAATTTCCCATGAATGGACACCATTCAAAAGTTGATTGAAATTAGTTCAAATTTGCTGTAAAAACCTCATAACAAATTTTTCTTGTCATAATTCAAAGCGATTCTGTTTTATCGCGTCCACAAATAGACCGATAAACATAATTCCAAAAATGTGTTTTTTGGTCTCAGAAAGATCTGAAACGTTCAAATCTCTCAAGATAAATTTTTTGGATGAAAATAATATTTTTTATTTGTGTACGAGATATTAATAATATAAAAAAATATTTACCCTGTTGTTCAGTGGAAGGTTAATAGATAGAAATAAAACTTGGACACACGCGCGCGCACGCACACACAACAGAAACGTACAGAAAGGTTGAAGTTGCAGAAATCAACTACACACATTTGCAGCATATCGCTTATCAAATATTACAAAACAAAAAGTTGATGGCTGTCAGCAAGCCCACTCCGTGATCTAACTTTAATCAACTCATCTCACTCGTTTTAACATCTCATGTGTTTACAATCCCCATGATATAATAAAGAAGGATTTGGAAGTTTTTATCCCTAACAGAGATTTTGCCATAATTCTTGAATTTTCGAGAACCATCATTCTTTCACCAAAACGCCACCAAAGTGGAAGTTATTGTCCTAGCATTCCTTTACCATGTATTAAAATGCCTGTAAAATTATTTCTTTGCAATGAACTAACAGTGCAAGGAAGTAATATTACATATTCGTTACAATTTTTTTTAGGGGAAATAAATTTCTTCATTTTATAGTGCATCTCTGAATAAAGTTAAAAATGAGCTGAACTGTCTAAATCTCACTTTGTCGAATATATTTGAGTTTATTGTGTTATTTGAATCTATTTGAGTTATTTGAGTTTATTAACTCATTATTGTTGACAATTTACACTGGGTAAAAAATATTTTAATGACAACTATTAGTAGTATGCATTTATCATTCGCCTTTCATCAACTATAGCGTTTACTTATTTAATAAACAATTCATTCAACAATATCGGATATTAATTGTAATCAAACCAGTATAAACGTTTCCTTTCAGATATTTATACCTGAGGAAGAAACTTTTCCTAATTCACACGCATGAGCCATCATCATAATAAAAAATAATGATCAATTCTACAGGAATTGGAAAATGATCTCGATTTTCAAGTTTCATTTCACACGAAATGAGTCTAATTTCTCGTCAAAAGCTCAATTGTTCTACAGAACATCACTAGTAGGTCCGGGTTCGGTGAGATTAGCATTAACGTCATGCATCATGGATTTTCTGTTATTGAGAATCAGTCTCTTCCCTGCTTTTTTCTCGCGTTCCTAATTTTTAACTCATTTAACGCAGGAAGGTATTTTTCCTCAATTTTGAGGGAAGGAAACAGGTTCACCGAGGACAAGTAACGACATTGTTGAGACTTCGATTCGCCATCTGACGGATGGACTGAGAATTTTCCTGCTGAAGACGACCCAGATCGAAATCTGAAAGCTGCTTTTCAGGAATTTTAAAATATGGGATGAAATGCGCATTTCGGTTTCTTTCTTGGATCCGTTTCTAGTGAAATGTAACTGACACTATTTTAGAACAACCCATATAATCTACTTGTGAATCATCAATGCCTCTCTTTATCTGGATTGAAATGAGTGTATTCTGAATGGGGAGCGACTGTAGTGATATTTCTAGTTATATTTGCGATGGGGAGAAAAGGAATCGTTCAAATATCAATCGGATTTATTATTAACCCTTTTCTCTCGAAAAAGTAATTTGATGTATAGCTATTCTGTCTAATATTTACCTTGTTTATTGCTCCGAAAAATAAATATATATATATGTATGCAAGCATATAATTTTTTAAGTGAGATAAAAAAAAAATTCACATTCTGCAACATCACTTTAATATGCAATCAATTGGGAATTATGAAAGCGAGAATGACGGCTAGTTAGCGAAAGCAGCAGCGAAGGATAAGATCTATATGAGCTTTCAACTCCCTATGCCATTCATCAATAAATAATTCGAAAAATGTCCTCCTAGGTAAATGGTTATAAATTGAAATGAATAGGAAGTGGAAAAAGATAGGAATATGTTTAGCATCATCCCAAAAGTCAGTCTACATCCAGAGAATTGGATAACGGTAGACGACTTTTTTATACAGTATGGCTCATTTTCTTTTAAAAGATTTGGGTTTGCAAACAACGATTATTACATATGCAGAGGTAAATCTACAAGTCACTAAGGCATAGAGTGCATCTTCATAATATCCTGTTATCTAAAAAAAACCCCTCATCTAATTCAATTCAATTCAAGAATGGTTTCGGAGAGTTGTATGCAGTAACTTATCCAGAGAAGGAATCCGCAAAATAGTTCATTTCATTTTTCAAAGCAGAATATTTTTTTAATAATCTTTTGCTCTTAACTTCAATAGATTTAATTTCCAGTTCTTTACAAAAGAAAAACTTCTTATTGCAAATGAACAGTCAGTAGATCAAACACATAAAACGAAATTGAGATTGTGAATTGGAGTTAAGTTTGAACATTTAAAAACAACCCAATGTTCTAGAGTCAGAATTGAAATACCTCTCCATTTGCTGTTTTACTAAATAATAAACTTTTGAAATGCGCATGAACATTGTAATTTTTGAAAACACTTTTTTATTCTTTTTTTTTATTTTATACATGTATGTGTATGTATGAGAAAGAAAGAGAGAATAGATTTTGCTGTCATTCTTTCTCTCTTCATGGACCTTTAACCTTTTTCTCTTAATTATGTTTTAATATTTTTATTGATATTTTTCTCTATCATATAATTTTTCTTTAATTTAATGCTCACAATATCATTCATTTTTTAAATATCTACTTTTCTATTTTAAGTGTAAATGCTATAAAATATCTCGTTTCCGTATTCGTGTAGTTTTTTTTTTCATTTCCTATGAAAGTAAAATGCAAATCTGCATTTTTTTTCTTTGTGTAATCTTAAATGAAGGTGACATTTTCACGTCCATTCAACCGTTCAATAACTGCAATAGTTACAGCTGAGACATTGTTTTAGACACTTACCAGCCTCAAAAAGCAACAATGGCTCTCGTATTGCTAGCAACGCCATCTAGTGTTCATGTCGGAAAACTTTTGATTGGTTCTATATTTGCTTTGTTTCCGTCTTAACTAGAAATTCCGATAGAGCTTATATAAAGAAAACTGAATCTGTTGACGTTTGAACAGATTTTTAAAGAAAACAAAAGAAACTTAAATTTTAAGCGCGTTATTTTGCGAAGTTACTTGGGGGTAAGGTGTACCATTAAAAACATTTTTAAATTCAGAATTGAATTAAAAAAAGACTTGTCACTATGGCGAAATATTTACCGAAAAAGTATTTAATGAAATTAAAAAATATTGATGTCGTTCAGAATCGGTGTTAAATTTAAATCTATTTTGAATAAAAAAAAAGCAAATTTTCCATTTTTTTTATTTTTTTTTGTATAAAACTTACATGAAGAGCATTTTTTTTGTTTTGTTTTCAGCTATAAAAATGAATAATTTAGAATTAACAGCATATATATATATATAATATGTCATGTAAAATGTAAGCTTCGCGAATCGGCAGTAAAATTATTAATTTTCTTAAAATAAAAAATAAAAATTATTGTCGGTTTTATTTGCATCCAGCCTACTTTTTATTAACAAGTTTCTTGCAACTATACAAACAAAAACTGTTTCAAAATTAAAATTCATTAACTTGGCCTATCTTATTTTTTTATTTTATTTACTTAAGTCACTTTTTGTAATATGGGATTAAAATTTAAATTAGAAAAATTTATAAAATTGATTATGTATGAATCAATAATAATGAAATATCAAAATCACGCAGAATGAATAGTGCATAAAATATATAAAAAATATAAGTAAATAATATAAATAAATGAAATATAAAATAAATTTATCTAAGTATATAAAATTGTAAAGTTTAGAATGTTCATTCAAAGTAAAATAAAATTATATCTATATCAAAGAGTGGAAAATTTCTTCACGCAAACAAGCAACGGCGTATTTCCGACGAGGCAAATTAGGCAACTACCTAGAATACTAAACTCAATGATAACACATGATACACATGCTGCTCATACAAGAAATGATACACATGCAGATAAATTTAAAAATTAATAATAAAAAATGAAAACAAAAAACTTTTTTTCTGAGCAAAATTTTGTAAAAAATACAAATTGAATTAATTATAAAATATTAGTGTAATATTAGTGTAGTGTAAACTGAATTAATTATAAAATTTAAAGTACAAACTGAATTAATTATAAAATTTAAAGTACAAACTGAATTAATTATTTATTATTAATTATAAAATATTAATGATATAATATTAAAAATTAATCAAGTATAATAGTCAAGTTCTTTTCTGTTATATTACGTTCGTTTAGTTATTACGATATTTAGTCGCATTGACATTTGCTTCAACATTATTGTATAAAAATTAGAATGTCGGGAAGTCTTGAGTTGTAATGAATGAAGTAAAGACTTTTCATATAGTTGATAAAAATTAATCTAAAATAATTATTATATTGATGAAATTAGAAATGGGAAACTAAAATGACTACTTTAATAAAAGAGGGGCTTTATAATGGTCTAACTACGTTTCTGTATACTAGTAGAAAGATTAGAAAATAGATTGGATAAATTAGAAAGAATAGAAGTTTCTAAGCAATTTTGGTTTTCAAAGGACAAGAATGCTTCTTTAAATCAAGAATGCTGGACAAAAAATATCGTCCGACGTTTGAAAAGAAAACTCAAATTTAGTTTGCAAATACAATTAAGAAATAAACATTTGATAAAACTTTATTTTCTATAAGGATAAAATGTATAATACTTTGAATGTTTGATAATAATAGATGTCATATTTTTTAATAATATTCTTTTTTAAGTTTATTTCTTTTACTTTAAGAATTAATTTAACTTCACAAAATAAAAATAAGAAGGATTTAGTAAGCAGATTTGAATTCTGAAATAGTTTTTATTTGCTGGTTTGCAAGAAATTTGTTAGTAAAAAAAGTAGATTAGAAGCAAATGAAATCTTCAACAATATATCGCCATTTTGAAAAAAAAAAGAGAGATAATTTTGCTACTACTACAGGAAACCTATGTTTTGCGGGAGACAAATATAATTATTTTGACGGCTGAATAACATTCAAAATTTTAAATTGTGGCACTTTAAAACAAATAAAAAATACTTCCTATTTAACTTTTTTTAAAATTGAAGATTAACATTATTGTCAAAAATCAAATACAAATTTTAGAACCAATCTGGGAGGCTTAAATATTTTTCAATTTAATTAATATTTTTTGATAAATAGGTTACTGCAATGAAATTTTTTTACTAAATTCAAATTTTGAATTTAAAAATATTGTAATGCACAAAAGAAACAGCTGAATTGCTTTCCTTTTGACCAACCCACAATTATTTGCGAGATACATACTTCAGTGAGATTTTTAAATCTGCTTTATTTTTATTAAATCAAATAAAGTTGCTGTTTGTGGAGGTTATATTTTAATTTCTGTCTGAAAGGCACTTAAAGCTTTAAAAAATGTTGGAACCTTATTGAAATAAATTGTACTTTGAAAAAAACTCCCTTTTTAAAAAGCTGAATTTTCATTAATTTTTAAAAGTTTTGACATTATCTAATAAAAGATTAATGGTTAATTGAAAAAAGTTATCTTACAATAATTATTTAAAAGACCCACATTTTTTTTAAAAACACTTTCTTTTCTTTTCTTTTTTTTGAACGAAACGGTCAATATTGGTTTTAATTATATCGTAGCAATATAAGAAAACTATTATGCATTTATTATTTAGGTTACATTAAAATTAATAAGGGCACGATTTCTATCGAAAAATTAAAATTAATTCTAATGCTAATTAATTCTATAAATATATTTATTTTTGTTATTTATTTATTTACTAAGGTTCTTTTAATTATTTAAATTTTAATAACATATAATATTAATACAATTAAAGCAATCGAATTAAATTATAATAGTGGTATAATTAGTAAAAAAATGTGTATTAAAAATTGAAATTAGTTTGTATTCCTTTTGTAAATCAGCCTAAGTCAAATGTATAATGAGATTTTAATAGTTGTATTTAAATATACTTTTATAAACAAAGTAATGAAGAAGCAAATTTAACTTGATATAAAAAAATCATCATGAACATATGCATTTATGAGATATAAGATGCATTCATAAAAAAAATATAGTAATCAATTAATTCTATTAAGATAAACTCCATGTAGTCTATTAATAAACCGGAATTAGAACTAGAGCTATGGCCTCATAATGATATCATTTTTGTATGCTTTGTATCATATATACTATCTACTGTAATTACTATCTTCATTTAATGGTATATAACTTATGATTATTTTTAACATTCGATTGTCTCAAAGTGTTTCAAAAATTGAAATTGCACATTTAGATAAAAATATATAATTTGTATTCAAATGTTTGTATCAGTATGACAGTAATATAATGTATGTATCAGCTGAAAATGTGATTTCACTATTTTCAGGTATTTAAATATCGGAAAGCTTTGAGCATTATTGCCTTTGAAAATTAATTAATTAATTAATTTGAGAGAGAAAATAGTAATAATCTATAAACGATTTATTGGTTTAATTTTAAGGGTACAGTGGACTCTGTTAGACACTTTTGGGAATTATTCAGTCAGGGTTATAGAATTTTTTATTCATATGGATCAAAATATAAGTACGTCAAATTTCTTTAAAAAATATTTTAAAGCGAAAGATAGTATTTTTTTAAAAAAAAATTAAGAGATATATAATTTTTAAAAATTTTGAAATATTCCAGGTGTTTTTTTATTTTTAATTTGTCTTCTTATTACCCAATGTAAATTTATTTGGAACAAAACTATATATGATTTTGTAATTCCATTCAAATGTTAATTTTTTAGAAATATTTTTATGCTCACTTATTGAATTTTTATAGGAATTTTACGTTTTTCTGAACTAAAATTAATTTTTAACGAGCTAAAAAAACTCGAAACATAAAATGCATATTCCATTTTCTTTTAATGTTTGACCAAAATCTGTATTATCAACTTTTAATTTCTTCAAAAATTAAGACACCTGGAGCATTTTAAAGATATGTAAATCTAATTACAATATCATTTTGAGGAAATTAATTAAAACGTGTTTTTTTTCTTATAAGCTTTTCAAATATTTAATTTACAGAACAATATATTTTATAGCACCATTTTAATTGAATATAAACATATATTTTGGTAAGGAAACGATAAAAATAAAATTGCACGTTTTCGTCCATTTTTGCTTATTTCAAACTCCATTGTCCCCTTAATGTATTTTTCAGAAAAAAGTTCACGTTAATTTATCTTTGTAAAATATTTTTTCTTGGTGACATTTCATGCTAGTTTTGATAACCTTTAAAACAACTTCTGAATACAATCTTTAAAAAATAAATGAAAGAGTTTTTTTTAATGTCCATGGAATTTGTAATTTTATATATTTCCCTTACAGCCATGAAATTATAATTTTAAACGTTTACATAAACTAAATTGAATATAAGCTTTGAATTTCTTAGGAAAAAACGCTATTATGAGACGTTAAATAATCTAAAATTTTTAATACAATAAAAATTCGTTAATTCAGACTTTTTATGTTCAAATTCAATTTTAGTTGAAAATGAATTTTTTTATCACTCATTCGTTGTATTCTTATAAATATAAAGAAAATATAATCTATATTTGAATTTATTTTGATTAATTTAAAATCAAAACTAAAAATTGAATTTATAAAAAAAATTCTTCCTATTTACAAATAGTCTTCATCAGTTAAATATGTACCTATACTGTGCACTGCGAGATAATGATCTTATCTGAAATTTAACTGATATTGGAAACAAAATCCGATCAAATTCTAATTTTTAAAAAGTTTTGACACTTGATTTGGGTAAATAATACTGCTTAATTTGAAATTTTATTTTTATTTTTAAAGTATTCATTACTGTTTCCGTTGAAAACTGCTTGCTTGATTTTATAAACTGTTATTTCTAACTTTAAAAAAATTTAACCTTTAATTATTATTTTTTAAATTAATTAAACCTATTTTTTGAATATTTTTATATTTCGTTTAGGTAGTTATATATGTAAAAAATAAACATTTCAGTTTTTAGTTTTACAATTTTCTTTTTTCTTTTACTGTGTTCCTTTTTGGATTCGTTTTTCTAATTTCGAACTTTTGTGTAAATCGTTTTTTTTAGTCTGCTTCAAATTAGTTCCATCAGATTCTAATCAGTAAATTCTATTTTATTTTTCAAATTTAATAAATATTTGGATAGCTTTGAAGTACTGCTATCAGTTTTAACACAGTAATTTTTCAAAAAATTCTATTCAGAACATTCTTATTTTTATGTTTAGGGGCTTTAAATTAATGAAAATTCAAATCTATTTTATTGGAATACTAATGATTAGTTAATTGTAGTTTTTATTTATTAATTGTGTTCATTCAAATATTATTTAATGCAGAGCAAGTGGAAACAAAAACTTAAGCCATGAAAATGAAAAAAAAAAGTTAAAAATAAATATAAATAAACCAAAAACTTTCAGTTTGAGACTTTATTTTATACCAAAATAATATAAAAAATATAACCTAAAACCTAATGAGGTTGAAAGATGATGAACATTATACAAATGTACGACAGACCGTTTAACAATGTTTGGACTGTATTGTTTTGCTTGTAGGCTTTTTTTTGAATATAAGTATTCATTTCTCTCAGGTGAAATTTTAATGTAATGAAAACTCATTTAGATATTAAAACAAATATGAAATAAAAGTCTCAGAAGCAAAACAAATGCAGTCCATCTAAATGATGACAAATATTGACTACAATACGTCAATTTTTATGTGCGTCTCTACAGAGCTATGGTTCAGTTTATATGTATGTACAAAGATTATTTAAATTTTTGTATTTTTCTTGTTTCTATGCAAAATAGTATATATTCAAACAAAACTTTTCTATATTTCTATCTATCTATCTATCTTTTTCTTAACAATCAATTAGATATGTCTATATACGCCATTTGTTGCAAACGATTTGTGCTTTTTATTTATTTTAAACTATATGAAATTTGAAATGGATAAATATATATTAATTTTCAGGTTAAATTGCTTACTTTTTTCGAATTTTCAAATTAAATTTCATTTATTGATTGTAACAAGTTGAATATCGAAACTATTATTATTATTATTTTTTTTTTTTTGGCTTATAGAATACACGAACATTTCTACTTTCTCTATCAAACACATATCTAACATTTCACACTTGAATACAATAAAAATATACATATCATTTGCCACATATTAGCATTTGTTACAACGGTCAGAAAAGACTATGTACAATAGTATCCTGAGAATTGCCCTTGAGCGTCTTTTGATGGCAGAGATTATTACAACGAAGAAAATGTTCTATAAATTTGGCACGTTTCACCACCCTCCGCCGTATCCACCTTCGAAACCGCCTCCGTATCCTCCACCGAATCCTCCTCCGAAACCACCTCCATAGCCGCCTCCATAACCTCCACCATGTCCGTGTTCCAATCCATAGCCAACTTCAGCATGGGTGTGGTGATTGACACTATAAATAAACAAATGGAAATTAAGATTTGTATAAATGTTATAAATAAATTCTGTTCATATTTAGATTTGATTAATCATTGGATGATTATCAATTATTATAAGAATTGCATAAATGTTATAAATAAATTCTGTTTTATATTTATATTTTATCAATTATTGGATGATTATCAATCATTATAAGAATTGCATAAATCTCTAAATAAATTTTGCTCATATTTATATTTTATCAATTATTGGATGATTATCAATTATTATAAGAATTGTATAAATGCTATAAATAAATACTGCTTATATTTTATCAATTATTGGTTGATTATCAACTATTATAAGAATTGCATAAATGTTATAAATAAATTCTGTTTATATTTTATCAATTATTGGATGTACATATATAATAAAAACGAAAAGAAAGATCTAGATAGAAATTATCACGTAGTTCCTTTTAATATTTTCTTTATTGGTTATAAATGAGCATTTTTCAAAAAAGTGAAATAGTTAATCATAAAAAAGCAGATAATTTAAAGTATATCCTTTTGATAAAATGAAAAAAAAGGCAAATTTTTCCATTTAAAGTAGAGTCCCAGAGGTACAATATAGAAATTTAAAAAAATCAAACAATCAAGAAGAATGATCAAATAGTCTAATTAGAAAAATGTATACTATATCATTATAAAAATACAGAAAAAAATATATTCATGGAGTTATTTGTAAAATTGATGGATATATTTGTGACTAAAATTATGAATATTTCGTGTCTTGAATGAAGGTTCGCTCTAAAATCGAAAATGTATTCCTAGATTCCATTTCTCTTTGAATGCATTTTTTTAAAAGAACTTTTTTTTTACTATTTTTGTTCCTTTTTTGTTTAAATTACACTTCGCCATTGTTTAGCTCTGAAAACCGGTATTATAACATTGGAAACCACATTTTTCAATTTTAAGGCGAACCCTTTTTCAGGTCATGGAAAGGAAATGATTTCAATCCCAAATATCAATTTAACAGATAGCTCCATGAAACTTTTTCTGTATATTTTTTATGGTATAGCGTGTATTTTCTAATTTGGCAAATCTTCTTTATTGTGTGAGTTATTAGTAATTTCTTTATTCCGTCGCTAGGAGCATTGTACAATATTTCAATAAATTTGGTATAGTCGCTTTATTTTAGATAAGCGCTATTTTCGCTGATTGTCGTCGTTTTGAAACTAAACAGCTTAAAAAGACTGATGGTTTTATGATGGTATATCAGATGACAATCAGGCTGAGTACAATATAAAACAATTGAATTTCTTTTTATGTAGATTACTTGAAAATTGAGTGTTTTTACTGATATTTTCGTACGAAAATATTTATTGGGAAAGTCTAATCATCTATATATATCATAAGTGACATAAGATTGCAATTGCTTTAATTGTCTACTGGTTTATCACAAAATGATCAAAGTTAGGATTTCAATTTAAACGTTGTAATAAACCTATATAGAAAAAATTCAAGCACATTCTTAAAAATATTCTTAATAAAATTCATTCTTAATAAAAAGCATGCCTTTGATTTTATGTAGTGTAAATCGTATAAATGCAATAAAATGTTTTGATTCCAAATTCTGTTTAAGGAATTAATTATACGTGCACATTATGCAAATCCCTTATGCTTAATGCTTATTTCATATTGTTCCATAGGCTTACTGCTTAATTGATATCGTTTCTTATGCTTAATGCTTATTTAATATTGTTCTTTATGCTTATTGCTTATTTAATCTTGTTGTTTATGCTTATTGCTTTTTTAATATTGTTCTTTATGCTTATTTAATATTATTCCTAACTATTATTGCTCATTTAATATTGCTCCTTATGCTTATTGCTTTTTTAATATTGCTTATGCTTATTGCTTTTTTAACATTGCTAATGCTTATTGCTTATTTAATATTGTTCTTGATGCTTATTTAATATTGATCCTAACTATTATTCCTCATTCAATATTGTTCCTTATGCTTATTGCTTATTTAATATTGCTTATACTTATTGCTTTTTTAACATTGCTAATGCTTATTTTTATTTAATATTGTTCTTCATGCTTAGTGATATTTAATATTGAATACGATGCTCAGTGCATATTTAATTTTCTTCTTTATGCTTATTGTTTATTTAATATTGTTCCTGATTCTTATTGCTTATTTAATAGTGTTCCTTATGCCCTTATCCTTATTTAATATTGTTCCTTATCCTTATTTAATATTGTTCCTTATCCTTATTTAATATTTTCCTCATCCCCTTATCCTTATTTAATATTGTTCCTTATCCCCTTATCCTTATTTAATATTGTTCCTTATCCCCTTATCCTTATTTAATATTGTTCCTTATCCCCTTATCCTTATTCATATTTAATATTGTTTCTTATGCTGATTGCCTATATAACATTGTAACTTACGGGTAGGAAGAGTGATGGACGTTTTCTTTGAATATAGGAACGGGCAGAGGCAGTGGAAGTGGCAGGAAGATCTTCTTTCCTGTCAAGGCTTTGGCGATGAGGCCGTATTTGACCAACCTCTTCAATTTAAGGTGTCCACCAGCTTCACTCTGTTGGACAAAAACAGCTGCCATCACCAGACAGAGAGTAAGTACAATAAAGCTCCTCATTTTGATTTGTATTATCGTCTGCAAAACAAAAAAAGCGATATTAGTTGTTATTTGTTAATTTATCGTTTGCTTTATAAATATAGAAACACGTTAGATGGTTTTTGGTATATGGACAAAATTTGAAGGTTTCTTTTCAAGCATTAATCAAGCCACTTTAAGAAGCACAGCTCAATTTTCTTATGCTAAAACTTAATAAAAATGTTAATTAAATTAATTATTAAAGCTGTTAAATTAATTTTAGCTGTTAATTAAACTTTGTGTTATCTGTTTTAAAGACATAAGAAAATCGATAGCATTTTAGAACTACAAATAAATTTTATAAAAGCAAATTAAATAAAATTACTATAGATATATATTACAACAAATACATTATCAAATAATTGATTGATTTTTATTATATTTCTTAAAATATTTTGACGGCTTTACAGTGGATTACTTGAAAAATAAAAAAGCATTATTTTCTTAAGAATTTCGTGGGGATAACAGTTTATTTTAATTATACAGATTGGAAACTTTTAATATCTCAAGAATTAATATTTTGTTATATATATATATTTAAAATAATCTTAATATATTTATAGAAGATTTTCAAACAATATGAAAATGTAATTATATCTTTAACTTTAATTTTTAGAAGTCATAAACCTACATCAGAAAGTATTAATCTTTTACAAGATTTGCATACATACAGAAATTTAATTTAAAAATACATTGTCTCCGGAAAAATTTTTAAATAAAATTTTGCAGATATTGTGAGCAAAATTATAGTAGATCGAAATAAATAACTCGTTTTCTCGAAATTTTAATCTATTTTGACAGCTAAGGAAAGAGTTTATGATTTGAAATAGAATTAAAATTAAAATTTGTGTATATAATTATTTAAAAATATTATATTATTTTATGTAATATAATGCAAGCTATTCTATTCTATTTAAATAAATTATTTGTTATTTAAAATAGTTAAGGAAAAGTATTTTACAATATCCAAATATGAAAGCTCAGTTTAAAAAAAGTATCTTACATAAAGCATAATAAAATATTCGAAAAATAACTTTCACTCTAACAAAACTTTCCCTATTACTTTCGAACTGCTTAGAATACGTGACCCAGTACACGCATTCAGGTACTAAAAATACAATGACATATTATAAAATCCAGTTCCTGAAAGTTTGCCTTAGGTGAGTATTACTCTAAAAACTCTATATTCTCTGTAATTAAAGGAGAAAAAAAGCCAGGAAGGATTCTCCATAATTTACGTCTGTCTGTCAAGGAACCGGTTCAAATGGCTATATCACTTCCTCGTAGGTTCCGATCTGGAGAACGGAACTTGCATAGGGTCATTTAAAATCAGTTCATGCAAAGATAATTTATTTGTCTGGAAGAACGAGTTTACTTTTCAGTTCAGTAAGAATTGAAACATTGTATTCTTGCATAGAAGCACTGCGGGCACAGTTAAAAATATTAAATATATCCGTATTATGAAGATAAATATTAGAAAGAACATGGAGAGAGATGCATTTTTTTTAAAGTTGATTGGTATTATTATTTTTTATTATTGAAATAATGTAAGTTCGTAAGATTAATTATTTTTGATTAAGTTAAATGCATGAAAATATTTAACTAATTTGATTCGATAGAATTAATGGATAAATTTTGTTTTACACCAAACGATAAAATATTTTCTTGATTCTACATATATAAATACATATATCAAAAGATTGTTAGTGGCAACATTTGATATTGTTTGCTTAAAATAACTATGGCAGACATTTATTAAAATAACATTGAAAGGAAGAAAAGGTAAATTAGAAATGAAAGAAAAAAAATCATATTAAATTAACATACAAAAATTTCCACTGTTCTTCAGAGCTAATAAATATAAACATTTAAAATTTCCAGTTTCTTCAGATAAATATTTTATTAAGAAAATAATGATTGCCGATCATGAATTTAATGAGTTAATTCTAATTTTTAAAAGGCGTATGTTATTCTTTTTGAATTTTTTTTCTAAATAATTACTAAATATTTTTGGAATGAACACTGGGCATAAAAATAATACTTATAATTTAATGAAATGAGATAATTGATCGCATCTAATAAAAACTGCTAAGATAAAATTTTTAATGATAAAAATAGCAAGTAATAATATTGCTAAAATTTCTATCTAAAAATATTGCTTGAAAATTTCTAGAAAATAAGTAAAACATTAACTGAGTATTGGTTTAAATGATAAGAAATTGTACAAATATGCTTATTTTCCAATACAAAAGACGTAACTTATGTAGCTTTTGAAATTTTTCTCCTAGATTTACAAGAAAGTTTAACATGAAATATGCAAATACATTCAGATAAACTGTCAGGATCTTAAAATTAAATTAAAAACTGAGCGACTTTCACCTTTCAAATAAATAAATAAATAAAAAGAGAAAAATCCTATGAAGTTAAATTTTATTATTAACTGAAACTAAATAGAGAGATTAAAGACTATTATTACATGCAATATAACCCTGAAACCTACGAATGAATTTAGATAAAATAATTAATTATAATATTAAATTCAAAACTATGCATTTTTTTCTTTGCAAACAAGAATACAAAATAAACTTTTCACTATATGTAATTGGAAGAGAAAGTGATAGAAAGCGTTTTGAAATCATTATTACAGTCTTTACATTATAAAGTCTTCAAGTCAATTTAGATAAAATGTTATTTTTTCATATCAAATTAAAAACTGCTTTTTTTGTAGATGAAAACATAAAGGTAATTTTTTACAAAAAAAAAATCTCTGAAAAAATAAGAATCACTGGAATTAAATGCCGTGGTTAAAAATCATCACAGTAGGAATTAGATCATAAAACCTCCAAATAATTTTAGTTGAAATAATACTTTTAAAAATTAAAACTGTATTTCTTCCTCTTTAGAGACTAGACGATGATGGTAATTTTTTTTCACAAAGATATTTTTGATTTGAAAGCGATTGAAACTAAACGGAGCGATTAAAAACCATCATAGCAGGGCGCTATATCATGAAGGCTCCCAATAAATTCCGATAAACTGCATTTACTTTAAAATTAATTTAAAAATTCAGAGTTTTTATCTTTAGAGATTAGAGTACTAAGACAATTTTCCTCACATAGTCACTAGAAAACGAAAGTGATTGCAGCTAAACGGCGCGTTTAGAAATCACGATTAAAGTCGCTTGCCAGTCCAATCCCAAATATAAAGTAGCAGCACACTCACCGAAGGTAATCCAGAAAACAAACTCTAAAACAAACCAATTGGTACCACTTAAATAGCAGTAGTGTCTTCACTATTCGAGATTTGAAACGATTCTGGTCCACAATGAGCGACAATCTTCTTTAAATACTGCGGGTGGCAGTCGGTTCGAAAAAACCAATAAAAAAAGAAACCAGTCCACCAGAAGAAAGTGAAATTATCAATGAGGCAGGAGGGGCCCCAAACCAGGAACAAAGGTGGCGAACACCCGCCCTACTTAAGGAAGAACAGCAAATGACGCAATGCCATCTTGGAATTTCAGCCATTGGCGAGAAGGATAGCCTAGATTTGTTCCGGGGGAAATCCCTCTTATTTCCCCCTCTCCGATCGAGAGTGGTGGGCAAGCGGAATTTTTTTTTGAAAAGCACTTTCCTCGTTTAGAAAGTGATACGCAATAACTGGTATGTAACACGAAAGTGGACTACATATAAGATGGTAGCCTACAACTAATCATCTCTCAAAATGAAGAGAAGCTCCCACTTGGAACGTACAAACGTATACCAGTCGGTCTGGATCATTTGATATCTTTCTTTTCCCAATTAAAGAACGGAATATAATTGACAGACGACTTTTATTCTCGCTCATGCGAGTTGAGCTGTGTTCCTGATGGAAGCGAAAATTCAGACGATTATTTCGTTCTTTTTTTTTTTTTTCCTTCATTAGAAAATATTTTCCATAAGAAATGCAAGGTAAAAAAGGATAAAAAAACAAACAAACAGTGAACTTGTTTATGCGAACTGATGCGGGTAAAAGCCTATTCAATTATTATGAGTGCATTTTTAGTTGAAAAGAAAAAGTAAAAAATAAAATGGAAGAAAAGGAATTATTTCTGCCTCCAGAGTTTTTGAATTAGAGAGAGAAAAAGAGAGTGATGGATTGCTCGCATTGTTCTTGCCAAGATGGAATCAATCAAAAGTTTATTTGGGGAAATGAGTTAGCTAATTTTGGTTTGAATTTAGTAAGATGGGGAAACTTAAACAAGCGTTTTTACCTATTCTTTAGATTTCTAATAAGCTAGTTATTTATTTTCTCGTGTTTTCTGAGTTTGAATTTTAAATAATTTTTTTGAATGCTCTCAATAACTTCAGGAAAGTTTTTGCCTAGTAATAAGATTTAAAAAAAAATTGGTTGATCATTTATTTACTGATGTTTTCAGCTTTTCGATTTTAAATAGTGATTATGGTTTGAACATAATAAAATTTCAAATTATATATTGTAAAATAATTATACAAGCAATTCATTAATGTATTCCAAAAACATTTAAGTCATTTGTCAAGTAATTTCGCGATTCTAGGAAATGCATATTGAATTCAGAAGGGGAAAAAATCTTCTTTTGTCATTTAAACTGAAAACAACGAATGAGATTATTTTTCTTTGTACCATCTTATATATTTAGTTAATCTAGCAACGTTTTTTATGTTCTAATTTCATCTTCTTCCTCTCTGAACATATGGAAAATGTGAGGTAATATAGAAGGTAATCGGCAAAATTCCAAAGCTCAAGGCAAAGAACAAATTTCAAGATTCTTTTTCCATTTAAAGTGAATAATATGGTTCGTTTGTGCTTCAAAATATTATGAAGAAAACCGAATATACATTTTGGATACTTTCTTTTCCTTCGACTGGATATTTAGGTTGATTTAAATTTACAATTTTGGATGTACAGTCTTATACCAATATTTATTTAACTGTAAAAATATTGGTATGCTGCTGTTTTAATTTAACTGTGTTATATTTTTGAGTCAATTTGTGTTCAAATGCATTATTAATGCCTTCTTTTATTTAGAATTAAGATTCCATGTTAAATTTCGTCACTCTTTGGCAATGTGTTTTTAAGTTTTCAGATTCACAGACAAAAGGAATGATTCCAAAATTGTGTTTTTCAGAACCAGGGGATGTCTGAAATGCAGACATTCGTTCAAATTTGTTCATGTTTGTTTTTGATGATTACTATACTTTATTTTTTCTTCAGTGAGAATGTGAAAAATAATCTGATATGTCGTTTAGAAATTTGGAAAGGCAAATGATTAAATTCTGGAAAGTAAGGCAATAAATAAATAAATAAAGCAACAATATATTTTTTAATTTCTTATTTGAAAAATAAACCTTTGGCTGAATTTGATTAAAATATAAACCAAGTATTTGAAAAGGACCAAATTTCATCGCCCTATGTCAATACATTTTTAAGTTTTCAAGTTAACATATGGAAGGAAAAATTCCAAATTTTTTTGGGGTCAGGGAAGCCTGAAATGGAGACATTCATCAAAATTTGCTCAGAGTTTTGACGATTACAATAGTTTGTTTTTCACATTCTCATTCAAGAAAAAAATAATCTGATGTGTCTTTTAGAAATTAGCAAATGCAAATGATTGAATTCTAAAAAGTACATATTTTTAGTGTTATTCAGGATTTGAACTCAAAAATAAATTAACAACATATTTTTCTTTATTTATTATTTAAAAAAATCTTTGCCCGGCTTTGAATAAAGTATAAACCAAATGTTTAATTTAGACTAAGAATAGGATTAATCTTAAACTTCTTTTGACGGCAATGGTTTTAAAGAGGAAGAAAAAAAATGGAAATTTTGTGGGCAATAAATGCATAAGTACAGTTTAATTTCCAATAACTAATTTTAATAATTAACAGCTATTTCGAGATATAATAGTGAATTAAAATAAAATGAACCACAAGATAATTTAAGATTTCACAGATTAACTAATCGAGGGCCATAAATTTTAATCTTTGATTGTTACAAAAATTCTACTCACATGTTGAATCAGATTATTCAATGTTAAAAATCAGATTATTTAATGTGTTTTAACCCTTTCTAGGGCCGCAAGAAATATGCTTCCCACCAAATTTATCAATCTTTGTATGAAATTATGTAGGTTGCATAAGTTCTAACAAATTTTTTTAGTATATCAGAAACTTAGAGGCTTCAGTTCTTTATCTTACACAAAATGATGTGTCTTGATTTGTTACTTCATTATTAATTAACCAAATTAATTCATTAATCAAATTAAATTTATCTAATAAGCTAAATGAATCCCTTTTCTTATTCTAATTTCAAGTCTAAAAATATTTTAACATAACATGACTAGAAAAAAATGGCCCTTTAAAGGGTTAAAATATATATCTGTAAAAGTGTATTAATAGTAGAATCTTTATTGATATTAATGCAATGATGATAACTAACGATATAATATTAATATAACATTTCTATATAAATATAACATATCTACTGTAAATATAAATTTTTTTTTCAGCTTCACAGCTTAATTAAATATAAAACCAACTTAACATTGAACTTCATCTAGTATTCACCTTCAGTTAGAAAAATATTCATCAATGGAGATTCTAAATTTTTTTTTAAATCCAACCATTCTGAGTGATGTCCCAAAACTTACATGCATATTCTCTAATAAAAGAGCTCTTACCTTCTTCCCGCATAAAATAGTGAACCTTGGTCAAGGCCGTTAGCGCCACGGGAGGTCAAGTTTTTATATCTCCACATGATAGTAAAGATTTTTGTTTTTATACATGACAGTTGAGATTTTTATTTTTACACATGAAAGTTCGTGATATAACAAAGAAAACTGCTACTTGTGAATTATTAAGTGTATGCAATTGGTGAACAATAGTGCGAAAGATCGATGTTTAGTCCGAATTTAGCGTATGATGTTTGGTTATTAATCGCTGATAGGCAGTTTATATATAAATGGTAGAAAATCGAATATATATTTAAGATTAATATTTTTCGTACAGTTTAAAACCAAAATTTGGCATAGACATACAATTGTTATTCCAAGTTGACTGACCAAATTTCAATTATTTCCTTTACATGCATGTAAAAGTACCAACCGACAGATGGCCAATTCCTTGTAAGATTTGGTTCTAAATTCCTAAATTTTTAAGTAATAAATCTTTGCACTAAATTTTATCTCTTTAATTCTTTACGTTTTATAATTACTGAGTTCCTGGTTATTTTAAATTAAATAGACTTTATCCGAAAAGAATTCGTTTAAAATTGAATCCAGATCTTCAAATTTGGTGTGAAAACCACTTACCAAATTTCATCTGTGTAGCTCAAAGAATTTTTGAGTTATCGTGTTCACAGAAAAGCAGATATAATTCCAAAAATGTAATTTACGGATTCAAGGAGTTCTGATGTGTAGAGAATCTTGAAAATCTCAAAATCGAATTATTTTGAAATCATTTTGCGAATTTTTTTCTCTCTTGAAATTCGAATTTTAGTTTTGACGATTGTAATATTTTATTTCGATTCGCAAAAAAGTAAGAAAAAGTAAGTAGAGTAAATATATATTTAGCAGCAAATATGTGAGTGTCATAAAAATTATTTTAATTTTCAATTTATTAAAAATTTTAGAAAAGGTCTGAATGGATACAGAGATTGAAAAATTTGTAATAAACTAAAGAAAATAATACTACAGTAAATTTGAAACAAGAGAAGCAAAATTAAATTAAATTATTGTACAATTTTGCAATTGAATTAAGTTTATCTGTGATAGTTGCAAATTGTTCTAAAAGCAATTTAACGAAGAAAATATTTGAGTAATAAATAAAAAATATATGCAATATAAATAAATCATGAGGCAAAATAAAATCACAACTGAAAACTAATAATTTCATAGTGTGCTTTAAAAATATTTGTTTATTTAAATATTTTAATAATACAATTTTTAGAACAAATAAAAATAAGAAATACTGAAATATAATAATATATTATGAAATATTTTTTTATCTCTTACAATTTCTATGCATATCAGAAATATGAAATAATTTTAATTTAGGCATGTTATAAAATTTTTAATCAAAGATTATGCATAAAAGAACTAAATTATATTCAAAGGTTTTAATTTTTATATTATAGCTGAAATGGAAAGAATTGTATTTCTGATTGCTTATATTTGATTATAAAAAATATAAGCAAAATTACTCCAATAATGGCATTATTAATTGCTTCATTAAATCACGTGCCATTTTTTTATAATTATAAATAAATAGTTTAGATATATGAAAAAAAAAATATCTCTCGAACTCACGAATCATAAAATGCGTAACACTTTTCATTTTAATATAATGTAATAATGCCTTCGATGGATAATTGATAATGTTATTTTTTTTCAATGTTAGAAACCTTTTGTAATCCTTCAACTTTTTTATTTGATCGACAAAATCCATTAAAAATCGATACACAAAAGCTGCATCATCGTTTGATAAAGCATGTTTCCTATTCAATCCAGATATACAGAACAGCTTGTTATTTTGTTAGGAATTTAGGAGTTTAGAACATTACAAGAATTTTGTGCTGAACAGAAGTAGTAAATTTATGTAATTGAATGTGAGATTCATATTAAAAGGCCCCAGTTGTGATATGTGTATTACTAAGAACTGATTTCCATCGTTTCAGAAACAGTTTTAGTTTTTAATACGAGAAATGAAGAGATTTGCACAAAACTGATATTAATTCAAAAAACTGTGTTAAATAGACTTTAATTAAAATCATTCATGTGTTCTAAATTTCCTATCTGTGATAATTTAAATATTTTAAGATATCAATAAATGTAAATCAAATTTCAATTGAATGTAAAGCGTGAACAGAATGCTAATGCTTCAAAAATTTGTCAAAACAACGTTCTTTTTTTTAATATATATGTTACAACCAATATGATTGATCTGTTATTATTAATAAAAAACTGCTGCTAGTATTAATAATTACATGGAGTTATTAATAATAATAAGTAATTATTAATAATAATCAATCAATGTGTTAAATCGTTATAATCATTTCCTCCTATTAATAATAATAACCCGTTGAACATATGGAGCGTAACAAATACATACGAGTAGAAAAGGATAAACATGAATAAACATAATGAACATAAACATAAATGAACATAAAGAAATAAACATAATGAACATAAACATAAAGAAATAAACATAATGAACATAAACATAAATAAACATAATGAAATAAACATAATGAACATAAACATAAAGAAATAAACATAATGAACATAAACATAAATAATCATAATGAAAAATTGCTAATGAATTTAATCAAAACACAAAAATAAACTGTAGATTATATTGAATTAGAATGAACACATGGTCTTGGATGTTTGGGCATAGGAATAAGAGATTTTTAGGATAAGTAATAAGTGATAAATTTTTCTTTATTCGTAAACTATTTAAATACAATTCGCACTTCTGTACAATACTGTCCCAGTTTTCTATTTTTCGCCTCGTGATTACATGTAGTGGTATCTTGCATCCGTAACCAATGCAAAAATATGAGGTTCTTTTTTTAATAAATTAGTCATCCTATTTTCATATTTTTAACATATTCATAATTTATTTTTGATTAACAATTTAAATTTTTTTTTTGTTTAGAAATAGGCATATAGTTTCAACTGAAAGATGTTTTAATTGACAAGAGTAATTATATTTTATGCTGTTTTGGTCCACAAATCTACTCCCGAAAAAAAATTCGAAACCTATATTTTCATAAAATCACCCTATAAAACATAATTAGTAAAGTATCTTTGGTACATTAACATTTAAACAAAAATGTTCCAATCTTCTGCAATCAAAGTGACCATGATCTAAAACATTGAAACTTTGAATATCAATGTTTTAGATAATTTCCACAGTTGCCTCAAGAAAGATCATTCACTCAAAGAATTTTTTTCCCCTGAGGTTGGTCATTCTAAATTAAGGCTTCATAACTCGGTTACTTTTAATCGCAGAAAAGTAAAATGCTTTTCGTTTAAAATTGTTGCATTCAAAATATATTAGTTATTATGACTAATTAGATTTGAAAACTGTATAAAAATTAAGATTTCCTATTTTTTCAAAATTATATTTATTAAACGAATCAAAGGAAAATATGATATCTTATGTCATTTTAAAGCATATTTCCTGTTGGAACCATATGCCTAACTCTAAGTATTTAGAAATTTACTATTGGAATAAAATTAAAGATAACAGCTGAATATATGATCTTATTACTTTCATATGCAAATATTTTATATGAAGATACTGATAATCATGCAAGTAATTGATTTTTACACAAAATGTTCGATTATAGCAATTAGTAAAGCCTTACCTTTTAAAGCTTGTTTTGAAGTAGATTTAGATTTCCAATCTTTGGAATATAAAGAAGACAAATCTGAACAAGCATTAAGATTTTATCTGTATGTTAAAACGTTTTCTTAATTTTCATGATAAGTATTTCCTTTTTTTCTCCATAGTTTTGTTCAGAAAAATACCTGAAATATGCATTCGTATATAGTTATGGTTCATATATCATCTAGATTCGATGATAAGCTAAATTTCTTTACAAATAGGTATTAAAAATTTTAGCGATTCATCATAACTTTCTTTTGAATGAAAATGGAATTTTCTTATTTCAGTTTTCATGCATGATGGGGTTTCATACTATATAAAAACAATATAGTTAACTTATGGATAGGCATAAAAAATGCAAGGTATTCATTTATAGTTTGTTGTCGAAATTTTTTTATCCAGTTAATATATTAGTATGTTTTTCGATTGTAATAGAAGAATCAAAAACAAGAATAATCTTTTCTGCTGAAGAAATTGTCCATTTTTTTTTCTTCTTCAATTTTTTTTAAAAAAATTCTTTATTAATAATGATGCTTCCAAATAATAATGATTTCATTTAAAGTCTGAATAAATCAAAAATATAAAGCGTGTATGATATTTTCAATCAATGTCAACTAATATAATATTATAAAAAATGAGTTTCACGTGGAAAATGTATAAAAAATTTAAATTTTACATTGATGCAGATCTACTATCTTGATGCTCAGACTAACCTCATCCTTTTTTCTCTGTTGTTATGCTCATATTACATGGACTAATAAATATAATTCCAAAGCTTAGTTTTCTGATTCAGATGTTTGTTTATGTCGAAAATATAAATGCAGATTTATGAAAACATCATGGTCGAAGTACTGGATGGTTACTACATTTTCCCTACTTTTGATAAATGAGGGAAAATGGAATAAAAAATGTTGAACGAAGAACTTTTAAAAATGAGTATAAACATATATTATTTCGCAAAAATTGAAATTTGAAATTAATACGTCTTAAGTAAAGCAATTCACATTGTTTTAATAATTTTAAAAAGAAAAATAAATTGGCCTAAACAGATAAAAAAAAATAAAATCGTTTGCTTTTAATTTATAATCTTTCATTTCTTTATAAATAAGCAATCTATTAATTTCAGACAATATTATCGTCTGTTTTGGAATTAGTAGTTTTAGAAAACATATTTAATATAATTGTGAAGGGAGCCGTCCAAGTTTTAAAACGAAGTAAAGTGAACAGACTGTCAATGGAGCATGCGCACTTTTAATTCGTTGGTATTCGAATAAATGTCATAACTGTAAGCATTATATAATATCATTTTAGTATGTTTTATTGTTTTGTGATCTGAAATGTATGAAGTTAAAATTTAATGGGCTCAAATTAAACATTATTTTTAAAATCCAAATGAATGCATTACATCTGGATGAATTATTTTAAGTAATTTATCAAATTAAAGAAAAATAAAATAGATAAAATGATCCTGCTAAAGCGAGATCCTTCTAAAACGAAACATTTTAATGATAGAAGAAAAAGATGCATTATGATTAAAGTAAATATAAGCAAGAAGTATCTTATGATAATTTCCAATAATATAATAAGTTATCTGAAAAATCATTAATTTGAATATCTTTTGAATAATAAAACTACAAACGAATGAAATTGGGTTTAAATGCCACATCTTTAAGAGGATATCAATAAAATGTAATTAAATAAATCATTTTCAATTTATTCAAAATGATAAATATGATAAATATAAATTTATAATGAAATAAAATGATAAATATAAATTTATAATGTTTATTTTATATAGATTTTGGTCAAACACTTATTTCAACAAAATTAAATCAATCATAAGGATTTTTTGTACCTTTTTTTTCTTTTCAGAATCTATATTTAATTTAGGATTTCAGCTTCCCAAAAGTAATCGCATTTATATAAAGTAAAATAATTCTTAAATAATTATAATATAGGACACCCTTACAAGATTCTTACAGATGCCGTCCTAGCTTTCGGCAGCTGTTTGATTTATTTTATGAATTTTTTAATCCTTTTTTTTATCGTTTGGAAATGTATTTATTTATTTAGAATTTATTTTTGGCAATGTTCTGAACTGGTTAATCCTCTTTGACATACATTTTATTGTTTGCAATACAATGGCAAGTAAATAAATGAGGTAAAAAATGTGAAGTAATAAATTTATTTTGAAACTCACTAATATAAATTTATAAAGAATATAATAGACAGAAATTTTTAAGATGCAGAAAATGAATTTTTAAGCGAAGTTAAATGTAAAAGTGGTTTCGAAAGCCGTATAATTTGTAGGATTTGTCAAAGTTGTGCATTGATCTTTATGAATAGAGTTACCTCCAAAGGAAAACATTCTTTTATTCTAATTAACATGTAGCTAATTTTTAATTCTTTAGGAAGTAATTTCTGATGTTTTGTCAATTATTATCCAATATTAATGCTAGTTTCATACGAAAACGAACAAACCACTTATTCATTGAATTCACAAATTAACAATACTTATTCAAAGAAAATTACACAGTAAACGAAGTATAATACAGTAGACTCCCGATTATCCGCGGACGGGTTATCCGCGCCTGCCGCACAAAGATTTATTTATTTATTTATTTTTTTGCTTCCAATCAAAGAGAAAATGCTTCCAAAGCAAGAAGCAAACACAAATGACTGATTTCTTCAAAAAAGTGTAGTTTTGCAGTTATGCTTTTGTAATTGCATAATACATTACAGTATTAAAACAGTACATATTTATTAATTTTTCTGTGTATCCTTGAAGCCTCTCTTAAGTACAAAGCACTTTTCTGTTTTCATTAACAAAATGCATTTTAGGTTATTTTTGAGTGATATACTAAAATATTAAGCGTTAGTTAAACATTTCCTGCTGTTTATTTTACGTTTTATTGTACATGAAACGATTTTTCAAAGTTTGAATGACTGTTTTCTTTTTTGCTATACCTGTGTTTAGCTTTTTTCGGATTATCCGCGATTTTTGTTATCCGCGGAGGCCGCGCCACCCAATTCCGCGGATAATCGGGAGTGTTCGAACAAAGGAATATCCCACCACCACTATTCTCACATTTATATAAAAAAAATTAGCAAATTAAAAGCTACGTACATATCATGAAAGCAATTTAATTTATAAATTAAGAACAATCAAATAAAAAAATCAATAAAAATGGTATATTGGCAGGTTCTTCATTTAAAATAGAAATAAATGTGTCAGTTAATATATCTAAAAATATGCAAAAAAAAGTAACGAAATTAGAAAAAAAATGCCGATATTTTAATTTAAAATTCTAATACTTTTCGAAAAAAATATTTTTAAGAAGTTTTCAAACTTCTTTAAATTACTTTAAATAGTTTAAATAAATTTCAATAGAAAAATAATTGTTTGTTCTATCCGACGACGTATTTAGAGATGTGAGAATATGTATTAAATGCAAATATATATTAAAATTTTTTTAACAATTGTACAAAATATTAAATAAAAAAATTTTTACAATAAAATTTTAAAATTCAGCGTTTGAGATACATTGCTTCGTTAGTTAGAATATTTTTTTTTTCCAAATTTTAGAATTTAAATTTTGAAAAATGATTAAAATCACTTAACACCATTCATTATATTAGTACCAGCTATTATACAGTATGCAAACAATTCTTTTTTAGAAACATTTTGGAGTACATAAATATAAATACTAGTTTTACCGATTTGTATTCCTTCAATAACCTTCAAATCAATACCCCGTTTAAATTTAATACACATATTTTTTATCGTTAAAGTATTGTTTCAGCAGTTGTTATGAGATTTCAGACGGGTAAAAGAAATTGAAATTCGACTAATGTTCAAAGTATTGGATATCATTCTTAAAAGTCAAGTGAAATATTAAAAAATAATATTGGTTCATTTATCAAAAAGTGAGTATTAGGAAGTGGAATACAGAAAAAGGTTAAATTTTCAGTATGCCTCATTCCTACAAAATTGACAATTCACAACATAACTGAAGATGAATTTATTTTTCACATTTTCAAATTTCAGTCTTACATAGTAAAACAAAAATCATAGCATTAAAATTAATTCTATAAAAATTTTTCATAATACTTGACAGGACTACACTTTAATTGTATACTTAATACAGACAAATTAAAAACTCATAATAATAATAATAATACATAATAATCATAAGTATAATAAAACTGAACTAGATTTTCCCCGAATCATAGATCAAAATAGTAACTCGATGCAGTAAAGAAAAAAAAATATCTTACTTCTTATCATCGAGACATCCAGTCAATAAATATGCCCAAAAGATTTTTAATTTATTCCCTTCTGTCTTTTTCAAAAATTGTCTTTCATTTATCAGTCGAAAAGGAAATAAAGAACTTATATATAATATTTTATTAATATATGTTATTTCAATATTTATTACCAAAATGCATCGCATCTTATTTATACTTTTATTACAGAAAGATTACCTTCCCAGTTAAATATCCAAACAAAATCCCTAACGTAGCTTTGAGATAATGCACTATATGCTTTGGTAGTTTGGGATCCATTAGAGCTTCTGTAATAACTTAATAAGCAAGCATCTCTTTTGTGGCACTTCCCTATTATCATCGAGGAAAACTGATGGACAAAGAACAGATGGAACATCCAATGTTTGGTGAAAATCAGAAAAAAAAAAACTCTGTGGAAATTTATGAAATATTGATGTTTGCACAGATAAGAAGCTGGTTAAACACATTTCAAGCGAGTGAAAATTTCCATTAGAGCCATAAAGAGATCAAGATCAGACACATCATCGATCTCATTGGTTAATGAATATAATAAGTACCAACTTCTGCGCTTTTCTATAGCCGGCTCATTTTCTGGATGATTGCTGGTACACTCAGTTTGGGAGGTTGTCCAAAAGGTTCTAGTGATATTTCAAGCACTATTTTCCTGCATTTTAATACATACACTAATTTAAAACATACTTAATTTTATAAAAAAATTGTAAAGTTTTCATTATGATTTCATCAATCCAATTTATAATCAATTTAAATTTATAAAAAAGGAAATACCTGAAAACAAAACTTCTCTCTTGGGTATTGTCGTCAGAGTAATGTTTCTTGTTATAATGTTGAATTTATTAAAAAGGAAAGAATCAAACGATACATTTTTAGTATGAGAATTCTTTTTGGAATTTCAGCAATTCTTCATTAAAAAAGTAAAAAATGATAAAATTAAATAAATGTTAATTCAAAATTTTTGCATTTTGAGAAAAATAAAAATATAATCAAATAATCAATATAAAATGTACCTTCTCCGCCTATTAAACCTGTAAATTTTTAGTTCTGAGGCTAAATTCAAACCCCCACCATTTCATTCTCCCTGTTTTAGAAAGTTTACTTATCTACGAAATAGACCGTTTGAAAATCCTTTTTAAGCTCCTAACATTGATCCAAACTGTAGCTATCGAAAAACTTTCAGTATAAAAGTTGTTCGCTATGATGAGGTAATAATTAGTTTAATTTTAGTTGTCACTTTAACTTGAATAAACCAGGAGCTATTAGAAAATAAAAATTTCAATCCTCCAAAATTTCATTTTTGTTAGGTTTTCTAATCTACGGAGCTGAGATGTTGTCGTTTCATGCTACGTATTATTCGCCAGTTAGAAACGAATCAAAATTACAAGGTTGTATTCACGAGATAACATAGAACGGACTGCTAGAAATTCTTCTTACGCTGTTTGAGTTTTGTAATCATGGTATTGCGTTTTCTGCTTGTCTATTTGAGTTTTATTACCTCTTAATGTAACTATCACGAATATTGAAACATCTTGTACACTTTAACGATGTAAATGATACAACGGGAATAAGAACTTTTACAGGTGTCTTTTTAAGTACCCTTTATGAGGAAAAAAAGTAATGTTTTTCTATTAGCTTTCTTGACATTATATATAATCAAAAATCCTTTAGATATTAATAAATGTAAAACGATGATTACTTAGTTAATGCTCTTTTTGTTGTCTCTGGTTTAATGGCACAAGGACCAGATCTGGACATAATGTACTAGTTATGTTGTTAGAGATTTCTTAGTCGAAAAAAAAAGTGAAGGAAAAAAAAATGTCCGTACATTATCTGGATGTCCGTACATTATCTACACTATCTGGATGTTTTCCAATGGGCAATTCCTAATGAGGAATTTTTAATTCTTTTATGGCGAATATTAATGTCAGCTCCAAGGTCTATCATGATCATCAAGGTCCATTACGGAACAAAGAATTAACAATGAAACAAAAACTAAAAATACGTTAATCCTTCTGAATTGGAAAACAGTATTGGATCTAATTTGCTAATTCTTCATTCTATAAAGGCTTTTGATATAATTTACTAACAGACTTCTCATAGATAATCAAAACAAGTAATAAAATAAAAGTAGCCTTACGTAATGTTTTGGGCTGTATGTATATTAATATATAATGTCTATTTACATTGTAATATAAGTGCCAGAAATTTTTCCCCTTCAAAGATTTTATTATGAGATTTTGATAGGGATTTCTTTTCCACGTGTCGATTAAGGAATGCCACGATAAAGGAATTTTTAGTTATCTTTCAAAGGTATGTGTAAGTGTTAAGGATTTTTACCCTTTCGTTCCTGGTATGGGAACCACGGTGTCAGCAATTTTGTTAAGCGCGTGTTCAAAATATTAAAAAAAAAAAACTTTAACAGGAAATAAGAGCATAAAGTTCACTTGGGCTAAAGTAAGGTAAAAATTAGGATTAGGAAATTAATTAGAATTTAAATTAAGATATATATAGATAGATAGATTCTGTCTGTCTGAAGTTTCCATAAAAAGGCGTTTGTCTAAAAATAATTCATAAAAACATTTAATTGCAAATACAAGAAAAACATAAAAGGAACTGTAAATAAAATTTTTGACTTTTATCAATAACAAAATCGAAAATCTCATGTTGTATTTTTTAATTTAATCAGCATTGTTTTAAGTTAATAATCAAAACTTGTTCATTAAAGGTAAGTTATTAATCGTTAAGTAAGCTAATCAGTAATTAATCCTTAATCCTATTAATCGTTACTTCGTTAAGTAAGTTATTAAGTTAATATACAAAACCTATACCTAACAAGTAACATAACTTAACTTGGCATAGCCGCTGTGTCAGGCTATGCCAAGTCGATCGTCAGCCTAAAATCTCAAAATACAAGATGACTGTTAATATAATTATGCAAGGGATTTTGAACTTCTCCGTCGGGATGTAACCAACTCTAAATTTCCAAATACTGCTTTAAAATTTAAAATTATAAGTGCAAGGTATGCAACTGACTTGTTAATTGAAAATTAATATACAAATAATCCAAATTAAACTCCCCCTGTTCAAAAAATACAGATATCTCTTGGACGCGATATGCTTAGACACATTCTTTGTAAAATCTACCAAATTGTGTGTACATAATTAAATACCTCTTATGCAAAATTCAAATGAAATACTTCCTGACTAAATACCTCCAAATTAAATACTTATATTCCAGATTAAATACCTCCTATTCAAAAAATACAGATATCTACTGTTTCACTCACTGTATACTTAAACACCACCGTTGCAAAAACTATAGGCTAAATCACTACCAAATTTTGTTCATATAGTACAGTACACTCCCGATTATCCGCGGATAACAAAAATCGCGGATAATCCGAAAAAAGCTAAAAACGGGTATAACAAAAGAGAAAACAGTCATTCCAACTTTGAAAAATCGTTTTATGTACAATGAAACGTAAAATAAACAGCAGGAAATGCTTAACTAACGCTTAATATTTGAGTATATCACTCAAAACTAACCTAAAATGCATTTTGTTAATGAAAACAGAAAAGTGCTTTGTACTTACGGGAGGCGTCAAGGATACACAGAAAAATTAATACATATGTACTGTTTTAATACTGTAATGTATTGTGTAATTACAAAAGCAAAACTGTAAAACTACACCTTTTTGAAGAAATCAGTCATTTGTCTTTGCTTCTTGCTTTGGAAGCATTTTCACATTGCTTGAAAGCAAAAAAAAAAAAAAAAAAAAAAACTTAGTGCTGCAGGCGCGGATAATCGGGAGTCTACTGTATTCTGTTTTAATTTCAGAAGGAAGAAATAGTTTATATTTAGATCAACACAGGTAAAGGGCACAGCTGGAAAATATGTTACTTATTTTTTAAAAGGTATTTTCAACAGCTTTTTTTTAAGGGGAAAAAAGTCAAATTATTAAACTACTTGTTGCTCTTGTACATCAAATAATTTAACAATTTTATCGACTCACAGCATTTTAATTTATTGAGGTCGTGTCCATGTGTCATATCTAAACTTTTAGTCTCTTCAAAGTGCAAAACCATTTGCCATAGAGATTTAGTATTGAGACTTCCTGCAAAACTTTTACAAACCAAAATAATTTTAAGTTCATCAAAAGTCTTATTATTTCTCAGTTAAACCAGAAGGAGTGGTCTCGCTAAAACTTTCTCGCCTACTTTCTAATAAACTTGTGATGCCAAAGAACGTCTTGCATGGCATTGGCATACAATAGTTACGAAATATTAAATTTGGCGTGCATTTAACATTTTTACCTAGTGATCATTGTGTGTAATTCTTGGCGATTAATCTCTGGTATGCCATTAATACTATCCGAAAACCGAACTTGTGCTTTAGACACGTTAATTCTAACCGATTGGAACAAAGATTTGGCCCAAAACTACTGGGCCGTGGTGGTAAGGTCTCGGCTTCGGAACCGGAGGGTTTCAGGTTCGTGACCCGATTCCACCGAAGAACCGTCGTGTAAGGGGGTCTATTGCACGTTAAATCCGTCATGACCAAACGTCCTCCCGCTGGTGTAGTGTGGTGTGGAGAGGGGGGGGTGCCAGCTCAGGTGTCGCCCTCGTCATCTGACCGCGGTTCAAAATGACGAGGTCCGTCCCAAAATAGCCTTAGTGTTGCTTTACAGCGGGACGTTAATATAACCAAACTAAACTAAATTTGGTGTGAAGATCGTGTACCAAAATTTCTCAGTCTAGCTTAAAGCGATTTTGAGTTATATATGTCACAGACAGACGGACATTTCCCAAAAATGTATTTGCGAACTCAGGGAGATCTAAAATGTGGAGATACGACAAAATCTCAAGTTCGAATATTTGGACGCCGACTGCATTCCTCTATATTATATATACGAAAAAGTAAAAATGCTGTTAATGTAGATACTATACAAATGTAGACATGCCAGTAATGTAGATAATCTTAAAGCATCGTAAAATAATCTACGGACTTGTAAAGTGCCATAAGTCACAATGCAGTAAGAAAACTTACGGGCTTGTAAAGTGCCATAAGTCACAATACAGTAAGATAACTTACGGGCTTGTAAAGTGCCATAAGTCACAGTACAGTAAGATAACTTACGGGCTTGTAAAGTGCCATAAGTCGCAATACAGTAAGATAACTTACGGGCTTGTAAAGTGCCATAAGTCGCAATACAGTAAGATAACTTACGAGCTTGTAAAGTGCCATAAGTCACAACACAGCAAGACAGATATCGTAAAGTTCAATCATAAGATATGAAGACTTATGACTTATCTCCACAGACTCGACTTAATGATCTCATGAGCGTACGTGGAGTGAAAGTGTTTCAAACCATTACGTTATTATCTAACCCATAACAAAAATATTTCATTTTACCAAGCCCAGTATAAGAAACGTATCAAACAAACAAAGTTGATATTATAATCACTGAAATCGTAGTTAATGAAAAATAATTATAATTTATCAAGTTACTATCATAATCACTGAGATCGTAATTGATGAAAAATATGTTCATATGCTCGTAATACGGCATAAAAATTTCAAATACTTTTAATTTCATGCCAATTGCTTATCATTTTGCTCCTACTGGTCAAAATACGAAATTTTTTCCGCCTGAGATTGAAACTGCATATTCAAGAGGTATGTATACAAAATTCGGTAATGATTTAACCTGTAGGTTTTGCACAAGAGGTATCTAAACACAGACGATGAGACATAGAAGATATCTGTAATTTTTAAGCCTGAGATATTTAATCTAGATCACTTGTACTTAATTTGTTTCGCAAGAGAGTGTTTCATTGTAATAGAATTTGCAGGTTTTTGTATAAGACGTGCCTAAACACCATCTGCTTAATTTGGTTCATCCTGTATGTAATGAATGTGATGCACAAAATATGATATACATGTGATACACAAAAGCACACGTTAATAAATTTCAAAACGTTCGACGAAGGGAAGCAAATAAGGGCTTTTTCAGGTTTAAAAAAATTTGAAGCCTCATTTATTATTATATATTGAGAATACTACACAGTTATAAATAATATTTATGCAGTACAAAATAATACGTTTATAATTGGCTTTGCATTGTCAAATGCACAAAAAGATAAAATATTTTGCTACAAAAGTATATTTCAATGGATTAGAATCTCTTTAGTTCGCTTATTAAATAACTGAAAATTTGCAAACTTACCCATTCCATATTGCTGTATCATAGTAAGCAAAATGAGTTTTTCGATATTTTCTTCTTGAATATTAAAGATTAGTTGAATGAATGTTATACTTGGGATATTATGATGATTCATAATGCCATATTAAAACTAAAAAAGAAAAAATATTCGTTATATTGTACTTCTTACTTTATATCAAATAGTTTCATTCAGAATAAAAGGATTAGAAATGTATCTAAAAAAAAAGAAACGTGTATAAGACACATGCTAATACGCAAATAAAGTACAAGTCTATAAAATTAATTTGCATATAAAGAATTACTTATGCATGTTGTAATCGATTTTTAAAAATAATTAATATATAAAAAGTGGAACAAAATATCATTGAGAATGTTTACTGTCATATTTCTTACAAAAACAAACAAAAAATAAAAAAAAATTACCTAAAAATAATGTTGGAAATTTTTAAAAATTTAATATTTATTATCAAAAGTATATACTAAATAAACTATCATTTTCCTTCTATTATCATTATAAAATATTTTAAGTAGTTATTATTATATGCAACTTAACAATAAAATGCATGGATGTAACATATTTTGCTATGAATTAAAATATTTCAATTATAAATAATACAATTTAGTGACGGTGACACTAAGCACATCGGCCACTACACTTACTGAATAGTGTCACAAATATGTAGGTGAAAGATTCTCAGATAAATATGCAGGCTGTCATTTTCTGTTTGTAAAAGTAACGTTGCGGTAGTTACCTCTATTGCCAAGATGGCACTGCTTCTATCTTCTACAGGAGATAATGCTATGGACATTCATCACTCTGGGCCATAAACTCAGTTTATCGTCTCCTTGCTGATATGATGACTTCTTTCAGATTACCCCAGATACTTAAACAAGGTTGGGAGTAGTTTCTTTGTGATCATAATTACTTTTAATGGAATGCTAAATTTCATTCTAATAACGACTTTTTATATTTAGTATTGTGCGCTTTGATGAAAACCTGTCGTGAAAATAATAAATAAATTTCTAAAAACTAATATTTCTTGTTATTTTATATCAAATAATTGTTTGTTTTTTCTCTTTTGCTTTAAATTTGTTCATAAATCACTCTGTGTAATTGTAACCGAAATAAAATTTCAAATTTTTAACAAGATCTTTGAAAGTATTATAAAAATTTCTCCAACTTTCATGATAAAATATTTTTCTATTAATTAAAATGTTTCATTTACATAAAATTATATGTATTTCATTTACATACATATAATTTTATGTATTGCGTGTTTAAATGTTCCTTCATACATTCTTTTTGCATTAAAATTATTTAAGAATTTAAAACATCAAGTTTTCTATAAAATTTCTCTAATGTAGACCGATGCAAACGATAAAATTTCTCATTTTGCTTACGCAAATTGTGAACTTTGTATATTTATTGGATTAAAGCAAAATTTTGAACTATTAGAATTCACATATAAAAATAAGAAATTTTTGCATAATACTAGTATAAGAACTTCGAAATATAGTTTATGTAATGTCTACATTTCAAATTCATGTATCATCTTGTTTTCTGTTAATTAATTTCAATCAATTTTCTGTACTATTAGTAGCAGAATTTTTACTTATTTTTGAATAAGACCTGAAATCATAATTAATGTTAAATACCCTTATTAATTTTTCTTATAACTTGGTAAAATAGATAAAATATTCCCTCGTTTCCTATTTTTATTACATTTTATAATATTGAAGATTAGTCTTAATTTAAAGTAAAAACTATAAAAAAATCCTTCAAATGAGCAGAGATCATTAAATTTAATAAATAATCTCTGGGTAATAGTAATACCTTTTTTTTTGGTATAGGAATTTTATGTAAATCCCAGATGTAAAAATAAGATATGAACAGTGAAAAAGAAATAAAAATCTTGTAAAAATGACTGAATCTGCTTTGACACTGTCAGTTTATATCTGTGAGAGCTTAAATGTCTGTGTGTTTGCTTCGGTACTGTCGGTGCTCTGAAAGAAAGACCGACAGCACCGAAAAATAAGACTTATTGTTAGACCCAACTTTTGCACAGATAAACTTCAGAAGTTGAAAAGGCACAGCTAGAAGTATTTTCTTGATAAATTTTAATCAATTAAAAATAGAGAAATATTAACTTTTTATTAGAAAAACTTCTAAAAATATTAAAACGATAATTTCATTGTTAAACCGTCTGACATTTTAAAAAATTGATTTTTAAATCATGATAATTTAATTGTCCCATAATTTTTCCCTGCATTTTCACATTTTAAGAATAATTTTTTGCTCGATTTCGTTAACAGATTTCATTGCCACAAGGAAATTTAAACCATTTTCATTGTTCTATAAAATATTTAATTATGTGATTTTCGTCCATTATTGAAAGCCAATGAAGAAATATTCCACGAATTATCTGAGCAAAGACCACGCGCAGTTTGAAGGCAGTTAACTGAGAGGCACTGAAGTTTTTAATGGCACTGTGATGCCACAGGATACGACTCTTTTGAGACTTTTCGTGTTCATAGGAAATAGAACATATATGAAGCTATTACAATAAAAAAGGGTCACAGTTTGATTCATCCTTAAAAATACTTCATTGAAGGAAACTTGAACGTCAAATTATGCAAAAGAGAACCATTATTAACATAATGTATTATCTCAATTATTAACAATTAAAATATTATAATCATAATAAGCCCAAACATCATTCCCAGTGAATTTACTTATTTGGTCTCCAAAGAAGGTTAATTATTGTATATTTATAATGGTAATATTCGTTGTATGCATAAACTTTTTTCAAATAAATATGTATTAATATAAAAAACACTTATTTGAAATCTGTTTCAAATAAATGGAATTTAACGTTCCAAAAATAATGTAAAATTGTTAAAAAATTACCATATAAAATATGACGATTAAATGTCTTAAAGCTGTCAATGCAAATGAATTCGAAAAGGTGATTTTGCTTGCTTTGAATGAAATTGTGAAGTATATATGAATATTAACGATATAGATTTAATATGAATTCTACAGTATACAAGTATAAATACCACTTAGTGGAACTATGTGTAGTATTCATTAAAAATTTAACCTCCTACAGAATTACAAGTTCGGGAGAATTCATAAATATAAATAATTCACAGGAAATTACTGTAAATATAATAAAGTAAAGCAAAGTATATACATAATATAGCAAAGCAAAAATATATTTACAACGTTGTAAATATTTACAGCAATTTCAATACTGTAAATATTTGCAGGATTGTAAATAATTCACCGTAAATAAAACTGGAATAAAGTGCTCTAAAGCCTGCGTACGCCAAATGAAATCAAAAATGTGATTTCGTATGTTTAGAGTCGAATTCTCAAATCTTACATAATAATAAAAAAACAGTAAGTTTCCCAACAGCTGCGTAATGTGCCCAGCAACAGCAACAATAACAACAACAACAAAAAGATTGTTGTTCTTTTTGCTACAGAAGTTAAACCCTATTGTTCGAACAGTTATTCCAAATTTTTTATAGAATTTTATTTATAGTATCTGACAGTCAACTAATTACTGTTAAGTTATATAAATTGATACATTTCAAGAATTTTGAATAATTGGTTCGCAGTTTCGTTCCTTCAAGATTGAAACAACGCATCTTGAGAAAGGCAACAAATTTACCAACATTGCAAACAGTTTGAGGATGGAAATTCTTAATTTTTCAACAACAATTCTCATTTTTTAACTTTTTAATATTATATATATCTTCAACTTAAATAAAACACAGTGCAAACAGCTAATAATATTTAAATTAATCAAATATCCAGCTAATTATTTTGCCTTAGTTAGAAATTCATTGATATGATAATATTATTTATGATGTTTTCTAAATTTATATTAAAAGTTTGAAAGTTAAATGTATTCAACTGATAAGAAATTAAAATTGATATTGCACTTGTAATTTGTAAAGCTGAGACTATTTTTGAGCTGCATTTTATATAATGAAAGGGAGTTTGAAATAATACGTTTTTATTGAATTAAATTTTCAAATATAGTCAGGTTTAATACGGTTCCTATCTAAATAATCAAAATCCTAGTAATTTCATTACAATGGAAAATTAAGAGATGTAATTTCTGGAAAAGGTTTTTTCTGTTTCTTTCCTCTTTATTTTAATGCACCTTTTTGTTAATTATTCGTAACAAAGAGCTACACCATAAATTTATATATTATTAATCGAAAATCTGTCCAGTGGTGCAAAAAGAAATTAATTTGCCTATATGTAATATATCCATAAATCCGCGTGTCTGGAATTCCTATAAAAATTTGAAACTAGTAAAAAAAGGGATAAAAATTTTAAAAATTTGAAACTAGTAAAAAAAGGGATAAAAATTTTCCTAATTTAATTAAAATACTCTATCTATAATATTGAGATAAGTAATAGTAATAATCCAATGACCATAAAATTATAGTATATAGTTTTATTAATTCCTTAGTCCAGATGTCTAATTATTGAAGAGATTCATTTTTAGCTCTATTTTTATTTATTATAAAGATAAATGTACGTGTGTTGCGCTCTAAAGGTTAAACCATTTTATCTAAAATTACTAAACTTGATATAGTAACTTTGGAATTTAGAAACTTGCACATTGGAAAAATGTTTTTGAAATTTAAATTAGGATTTTAATTAAATAAAATGTATGCGAAATTTTTGCATTTTCCGCGATAACTTTCGAAAATAATTCTACACAAAAATAATTTTTGCATCATCTTAAAATTAAAAAAAAAATTATGTTTTCAATGCCACATACTTTGTTAACGTATAAATTATTTTTCTATTTTTAATCCATTTCTAATATAATATTTTAAGTATATTTTTCAACTATATTTTTCATATATAAAGAAAATTAAAATTTAATTTACAAGCGCATGTTTCACGTGCACTATTTAAAATTAACTTACACTTTATCAATATGTTGTCATTATGCTTTTCCTCGATCAAACGCGTTGTTAACGCTTTGTTAAAAATTTGATTAATTAAACTCGTGCTAAAGAAATTATAATATTTTTTCACTTAATTTATCATTTATTTATTTGTTTTGATAATCTTACTTTAAATTTATCATATCTTCATTATTTCGTCAAGAAGTTTAAAAGCAATTGTTACATTAGAATGGCAACTAAAAAACTTTTTAAAGATATTCTACCAATATTTGATTTAATTGACAACAATTTACAAATAATTGAATTTAAAAAGTTTATTCGACAAATGATTTCGCAAATTTTATCTGGATTTATTCTTGTATTTCATGTTGAATTATAATTTTTTCTGAATTTATGGTTTTTATAAATGTGCTTCGATTCAGCAAGAGTGTAAGTGGATTAGTTAAAACTTAATCAATTTCCTTTCAAAGCTAAACTTCAAACTTTAAGCGAAATTAATAGAAAATTAGAGAAGTATCTGTCCATATAATTGTAGAAGGCTTCTTAAATTATTATGAATTTCTTATCTGTCAGTTTTTTTTAAATACTTTGCTCGAAACAGTTACGACTAAGTTATCCGCAAACGATTTAATCGCAAATTTACATTTATCAGTATTTTCGGTGAACCATTTGATTGCCAAAAGTAGCTAAATATAACATATCAATAAATTTATATAAGTCTAATTAATGGCTATAAGAATTTGACTATATATATAAAGATGAAATTTCCTTGAAGGAGTCTATATATGATATTAAAGCAGTGTAATTAAACATGAAAATTATGAAAATAATATGAAAATGAAGAACAGAGAAATAAGAATTAGGAAATCAAGAACACAATCTTGAAATGGTAGCAAATATTTTATTTTAGTATAATAATAATAAATAAAATACAATTACTTATTAACTCAATACTAGTAATTATTTTATTAATATAGTTATCTGTTTACTATCAACGTGAATTTAATGAATTTAAAAGTGTGTCTAAATATATTAACAAATTTCTTTATTAATTTAAGAGTATTTTTTAAAATCTTATTTTAAAATGCTTTTAAATTGACTTTAGGATTATGCATTTTTCATTTCATTTTTCCAGTCTCATTAAATTAATTTCCATTTAAATTTTGCTGCCACATTTTTATTCGAATTTTTATCTAAAAACAATTTTTATAATATTCTTTCTTAAGAGTTTTTCATTAATGAAATTTTTTCAATTCTAGTATTCTTTTATCATTAAAATTTGTAATTTTCCGATTGTAAAGAATTATTATATACAAAACACTTCATTGATGTTTAAAAGAGTTTAAGAATCTATATACAGTTATAAACCTATTTGATATAGATTAAACTAAATAGACACAAAATTAATTATTTATATTTCATTAAAAATTACAAACTAAATTTATACTTACTAAGTATTAAGAAAAGTTAAAATTAAAAAATTATTTATTTTGTATAATGAAAAAAAACAACAACAAAAAAAAAAACTGTAAAACAGGGAATCTAAAATGAAGCAAAATAAGAATAAGCTCATGAGGAACTTAAAATTTAAGTACCTCATATAAGTAAATATATATATTAATATCAATTGTGCACTCATATAATATACTCTATAATATTATTTCTATAACAATAAGATATCTTTGGTTAAATTATTTATAGCTAGAACTAAGATATAATTCATTAAATTTTTTATCTATTAATTATTTTAATGAATACTTTAATTAGTTACAGAAAATAAAATTGCTTTAAATTAAAATACATTTATTATTATTATTATTATAGATTTTTAATTTTTGGAAGATAAAATTTTATATTAATAAATCTACAAAATTTAAAATTGAGCATGAAAATAAGATGTGCATGATGGAATTAGAAACTAATTATGTATGAGAACCTTCTAATAAATAATTAGAAATATTCTTAATAAGTTTTGTAATATTTTCATGATTTATATTACTTTTATACTATGTAGAAAGCAATTACGAAGTTGTTTGATGCGTATAAATATGTATAGTGAGGCAGGATATATTTAAATTAGAGAACATTTCATTATAAAATTTGTAAAATAATATAAATATTACATTGAAATAATATCAAATAAACATTTTTTCCAATGAGTCATTTATCTTGTTTCAAAATATTGGGAGAGCAAAGTCTTTTGAAATTCAAAATGATATTCATAATAAAACATCTTATTATTAAATCAATCAAATGTATTGCACCATTTTATATGTTATAAAACATTTAGTAAATTAAGCCTTTCCAACTTGAGAACACGTTTTTTACTAAAAAAATTTCATGAATATTTATTAATTAATAAAATAACAATTAGTTTATTTTAAATATTATTTTTTCCTCTAAATACTTATATTTTAGGGAATGTATGAGTAAACCCTGATGAGTTTAATACTATTAATTATAAACATTTCGAAATTTATAAAATATTTTTTCTTCTAAATGTGAATTGGCTGAAACTGTTAGGCTTCTTCAGATAATATACAATACAAAATTTAAGAGTCAGAAATGAGAAGCAAAGATAGAAACAAAAACAGATATATTTTTTAAAAGAAAAAAATTTATTCGAAAACGATATTTATAATACAATGTGTCCTATAAGATGAGTAATTTTACAGATGAATCGATGACAGGGTTGTACAACCTAAACCGACGATGAGGTAAAATAATACAGCGTATTGCAAAGAAACGACGAATACATTCTGATTGCTTCTATATGTACACGGACTTCCTACAGTTGTACACTTTTGGCTTTTGTACAGTTAGTGCACTTGACTACGTGTAAGAGTGAATGATTGTTTGTCTAGTACCATCCGTGTCCCCCATGGTGAGGTTGTTCAAGTCCATAGCCAATCACAGCTTTTGTGTGGTGGTGGACTCTAAAAGAGGAAGAAAAATATTTGTATTTATCAAAAAAAATTGTATTATATATTGTATTAATCAAAGCATGATATGCGTAGCAAACGCCAAATGATTAGTTATAAATTTTTTAATGAAGATTTATATTCTATTCTGGGCTTATACTCTAATTTGTTTCAAATGTGTAGGCGTTCAAAGCTTGTAGCTTTTAATATAATGTTGAAGTGTGAAATAAAGTGAAGTGACAGAAATTAAAAGTTTGAAACAAAAGTGATTGGGATAAGAGTTAAATTGAAGTCATCAAAAATGCTCGTGTATTTTGGTATTTAAATAACAATAATATGAAAGATCAACTTTTTCGAAGTATAATATTTCGAATATATAATGCATGAAATCTAGAATTAAAGAAGTTAACAAAAATTAAAAAGATCGTATTCGTATATTTAATATAATAGAGTTTATACTTACTCTTTTATTAATATTTAATTTTTTGTTACAAATATTAAATATTTGAATTTATTATAATTCTTAAGGAATAATGTAATTTAATAAAAATTTTTCACATAATAAATAATTGTACATTCTTTCGACAACTACAGAGATATTTGCCAACTGTTTAAATGTATATTGAAAAAAATTGCATAAGTTTTTGTTTCATATTTCGCTTAAAACTGTTACAAACTGTGTGGATTTCTTCTATACTGGATATAAGTAGACATAATTGAATTTTATTATAGATTATAAAGCTAGAAGATAAATAAAAACTGAGTGCAAAAAGTTTGTGAAAGAAAGTATATCTTGATACTTGTAGAGAGCCTTACCCTTGCTCTAATATTTAGAATTATTATTTTGATATATATTTTACGGACTTTTTACACACATAAATGTGCATCATTTATATAAAAAGTCATCTTCTTTCACTTTAGTAGGATTAACTCTATTTTCTATACTTTTAACTGAATGTCCTAATTTCTAAGCATACTTTCGAATATGTATGTTAAAAATAAAGGATTTCTTGGTGCAAAACCCAAATCTGAATTCTTCACATATCTCGGAGCCCTTTGATTTGATTAGCTATGCTTAAAATGTTGATCTTTTGTCTATACCAACTTTAATAATAAGCGTAGAATTCAATTTATATAAATGAATTTTTTAAGTATTTTTTTTATATAGACATTTTTTTTCTAATTCAGACTGGTTTTACTTTTATATATAAATATTGAGTTTGGTGCAACATGCCTTGCATTGCAATTTGCAATAAAAACAATAATGCTATATCCTAAATTTAATTCTAAATTCTAGTTGTCATGGAAACGTTGTACTCACGGTACAGGCTCGTGGTGGATGTTTTCCTTGAAGAGTGGGATGGGCAGGGGGAGGGGAAGGGGCAAGTAAATTTTCTTTGCCTTGAGGGCTCGGGAGATGAGCGCCAATTTGGCCAGTCTGGCCCATCTGAGTCCACCTCCTCCAGCAGCGGCCTGCTCGATGACCACTGTGCACAGAACCAAACCAACCAACATAGCGACCATCATTGAACGGTTCATGGTGAACGGCTAAAAAAAGAATGGTTCATATAAACATATAATTTGTTTTATTAAACTGAATTGTAAGAGTGCTTGAGAAATAGCAAATGTAAAAATACTTAGTTTTTAATAAATATATATACATGAGATAGAAAATTTATTTAAATATTCGTCAAATATTTATTGATTAAGCAATTGAAATTAATTACAGAAATATTACTTTTATAGCTTTATAAATTTTGAATTTAAAATTTGGTTCTTTTTCCTGGTAAAGCAATAAACTATGTATGAATTGTCATGAAATTTCTTCAAAAAATTATATAACAATTATGAAATATTATGGATTTAAAAAAATTTATAATATTTCATTTTTAAAGAATAACTAATAATTCAAATAAGAAATTTATAATTTAAAGTTACTAAATTAACTAATGATAAAGATATTAACCCAAATATTACTTATATATTTTTTTGAATACCTCCAATGCCGAGATATTTCATTTTTATCAAATTAGAGCATTTTTATTATGTCTCACTATTTAATTTAGTGGTAATTTGTTGTTTAAAAAGTAAGGAAAGAGAAGACAGTGACCTTCTTTTAGGTAATCTGATTAGGTAATTCAAGATCGTTTCACCTCAGTGTTTCTACTTACGAATTCGAAAACTGCTCCAGTACTCTTTAAAATATTTTCATCTTTAAATGAGAATTGGAAAAATCTTAATTTTAAGAAAGCTTTTAATAGTTCTTAATAATAATTGCTCGAATTTAAAAACCCGTATTTCATTATGACGTTTTCAAAAGTTAGTATTTTCAAAGCAAATTATATGAAATTTCTTCCCTTTTTATTGAAATCGATTAAAACCGTTGATTTTATAAGAAATTTGAAAGGATAAAGGTCCAGTATTGATAAATCATTTTACCGAATGGATGGACTTATTTAAAAAATGATTCAAGCTAAAAATTAAATTTTACTTGTACTCTTTGTTCTACTAAATGATTTCGTTTAATATAAATCATTTTAGGTTAAAATAGTCTAGGCCATTGAAGATTGATGAAAATTTAGAATAGCTGTTAACAACTAAATTTAATAAAGGAAGTTTACTACATGATATTATCAAAATAAACCATTATTTTATAATTCTCAGTCACTATTATAAAACAAGTTAAACAAAGCCATAAGAATTACTCAATTTTTCTGTTGAGAATAAACAATTAGAATACTTTAATTGGAAAGTTATGTCATTTTCAAGGGTGCAATATTCATAATTTTGTCGCTTCAGTACGCTTGACTAACCATCCAAAAAGAACACTGTCATACCTGAGTTATTTTCTGACCATTGTTTAAGACACGCAAGAAGTTATATAATTGCCAGAAAAAGGGTTAATAAAAAGAAATATAATGTAAATATAAAAATTTACCTAGAATTGATTGTAGTTAAATGATTACTGAAGGCAGTTTATGACAATTGTAATAATTTGAATCAATTTCTTAGTTTTTGTTATTTAGGTTTTATCTTATCAAAAGTTATTTTTTAAATAAGACAATGAGTTTATGAGACAATGAAATTATGCATTAAACTGGTTTAGGAAGATCGGAAACGTAACCCCACTGCTTAATGCTTATAGCTTTTTAAAAAATATTTTTATATACAATACATAGCAGTGTCAAAAATAAGAATTACTTATTACTGCAGGTCAAAAATTATGAAAACATTCGAAAAAATAAATTATAATAATTTAAAAATTATTGTGAATCATATTCTGCCATTTACACACTTCTAATTTGATAAATTTAAATTTTAGTATATAAATTAAAAGGTATGATTAGAAAAATACTTTAGTACGCTACAAATAATTTTTATTTCTGTTATTTACTAGATAGTTTAATATTCTTATAAACATGCTATAATTTCAGAAAATAAGTAGTATAATTTTCAGAAGATTTAATTTAAAGTCGAATTCTGAGTCAAATATAACAATATCTATTTTAAAAGAATCTGCATCTGAATTGTTATAGATTTAGAGAACTACAATATGAAAAACGTTTTCTTCTAGAATTCTGATGAATATTTAGGTTTACTTATGATCAGCCAGGCAGTCTTTTAAGAAAATCGTAATTTTGAATTAAATTCGTTTTTACGCTACTTGATTTAATAAAAACAAAACTTTCGCGGAGTTAGATAATGTAAACACATAACTATTATTTAAGAACAGCTTAAAAGTAATTCAACGACCTTGCTAAAAACTTGAAAAACCACAACTTTACGACTAGATTTCACAATACCAGCTACCTTGGTAATGACCTGAAACAAGGTTTGCGGTTTCTCTTCTAGGGAATGAGAATTAGGAACTGAACAATGTTATGTTAAAAGCTCCAAATACTCGTACATTTATCTACGCATTTCTATCAAACCTTTTAGACTCAACAAAATTTCAATCTCTCTTTTGATCCAAGTTTCAGCTGAACCAAATGGATCAAACATTACCTCAAAAGTACTCTTCAGATCCAAGTTTCGTTGAATCAAATGGATCAGGCACTGCCTCAGAAAATATCATTCCGATCCAGAAGTGGATTCATATCTGCCAAACGATAAAAAGCACTTTCTAACTAAAGAGCACAAACTTAATCTTAGGTTGTAATCCGAGGTTCACGTCGTAATCCAAATATTTGCTTAATCCAAGATAATCCAAAGGAGATTGAGTGGTCATCCTTACCAGAGGTGGGGTCTTAAGACTTGAGAGAGGAGATGATGTTTGAACTGGATCAAATCCGAATGGATAGTGTGACTCCTTACCGATCAACAACAACCTTAAATACCCCCTTTTGGAAAGGAAATATTTGTTGACAATTGCCTGTAGCCTTGCCCTCTCGACTAAGGATATTTTAGAACACTATTCGGAACGTGGTCAGATTCGTTGATCACACTTTCGAAAAGGGTTGGTGAACCTTGAATTCTTCTAGAAAAGAGTATAAGCTACCATGTGAGATTCATTATCTGTATAAGTAGATCAAATTCAGCAGTGTTTACCTTTTCTATAGCCTGTTAACGTGCTCGCTTTCTTTCTATGGTATCACCCCCAAGGCATTCGGTGGTTTGAACCTATTTGGAGGAAAGAGATCGTGTAGTGATAAATAGGTGGATCGGGCAGCCATTTTTTTCTTATTATTATATTCTTTTTGTAACTGATTAGATCATTTACTTTTTCCCCGATACTTTATTTTTGGAGCTTCGTGTGATGTTGTTTTGTTCCAAGCCGGGTCAGTTTGCGGAAAAAGAGAGAGTTATCCCCGGTGTTCTGCCCGGAGCCGCTCGTTATGTTATGTTTACCTTTGTTTTTTTTTCTATTGGCGCCTTAAGTGAAAGTCCATTTTTCAATGATCTGGAACTCTCGCGTTGCGAAAAGTCGCTCGATTTAGAAACTTTCCGTGAGCATCGGCTGCCGGCTTTGATTTACTTTCACTGTAAAAAAAAATTATTAAACCTTAAGATATGAGATAACATGGCAACTCTGCTTACAACACCGTAATGATTTATTGAGCTAATTGGTAATATTTATCATTGGCGATATTTTTGAACATTGCTATTTTTACTCGGCTTTGTTTTTTATTGTTCCCAGATATTAATTCATTGATCGTAATAGTTAAATAGTACTTTTTATTTCCTACTTTTATGAATGAAGTTAAAATAGTAAAAAAGTATTAAAATTAGTAATTAGTTTTAAAATTAAATTCTAATACAGTACAATATAAATTATTTATCTTGTAAAAGGATGGGTTTTCATTGACAGTAAAAATAAGTTATCATAGTATTTTGGCATTTTTTATTACATTAAAGTTTTTGTAAAGTATTTTATTTTGCTTTCTTATTAACAATGATTTCCTAATGTTTTTTGTACAGGAAATTTATTATGACTGTCTATTATTATCATACTCATTATTTGTAAAATTTGAAGCAGTTTTTATAGATTAAATAAAATATTAATTTAAGTACCTTAAAATCGAAGTATGAGTTCAGTATGAAAACACTCAAAACACAAATATAAAACAAGAGGAATCTATAATAAAATTATTCGTACAGATAATAATTTTTTCTTCTGTACGTTTTTGACTTTGATTTTGAAACTGTATAATTTCTTATAAATTTATTTCACAAAAAAATGTTTTAAATAAAATGCAAACGATTCGTTATTCACAGAATTATTTATTTGGTTTAAACTTTAGAAAATATTTCTTCTAGCATAGAAATCAATTAATAAATTGAACATTATTTTGAATATCAAAGAAATTGAATGCAATTATTATTATCTTTAATAAATCAATTCATTTCAAATTTATAATATTTCTTACACTTAAATCTTTCTTCATCTCACTCTTTTTTATAATAATCAATTCTGATACCTTTAAATTTGAGGAAGATTACATATAAATGGAATTTAGATTCGAAGAATTTCGCATACGTTAAACTTCTTTAAAGCAAACACATAAAAATAAGCTTCTGTCTTCATTCCAACAGTTTTCAAGTCGTTGTGATTTGTGATAAACATCGTTCTTCCCTTATATCAGATTATTGCGAAATGAAACAAAGAAAACGACAATATTAGTCGAGTATTGCACAATCCGGAAAGGGTGTGCTTCCCATTTCTATCAGCTCAATGAGACAGAACGAGGGCAAGTTGGGTTAAACCCACTGAGGTTTTCCATTTCAACAAACTGGCATAAAGCCTTCTTTTGATCTATAATCAGTTACGCTAATAAAGTTGAAACGAGAACATCCCACTAGTAGTAAGTAGTAGTGTCTACTAGTAGTCCCACTAGTAGTGTCTTTTAACTAGTAGATGGTTCAGCTTTTTTGTACGTTATGGTTTTAGTTGATGCTTTGCTTTGATTAATCATTTTTAGTTTAGGAGTTCAAGTTAATCTGAGTTAATAATTAATATGCCGGCGTCCTGGCATAGGGGTAGCGCGTCTCCTCCGTGATCTTGTCGTCCTGGGTTTGAGTCCCGGTTTGAGCCTGGTTGTTCTATCTGTGAGATGTGTGAATGTGCCCTCCTATAAAAAGGGGTTGTGCAAGCGAATGAGTGATGCGTGAGTAGCAAAGTCGTACTCTTGGCCCTAGTTGGCGCTACTATAAAAACAAGAGACGCTCCCCCACGCTTAAAATCGCTGTCTTCGTAACAGCGGGCTTGTCCATGGTAAGTGCCATAAGAAACAACAATAGTTAATATGCTATTCAGAGTGTGATTATCTATTTTTCATCACGCATTTGCAAATTATCTGGAACCTTTATTTTTAACTGTTTTAATTAAAGGATTTAGTTGTGGTTATAGTCACTCCACATGCAAGACCCCCGATCTCAATTTTTCAGATTTTGCAAAAGGAAGAGAAATTTTTTTTTCACAACCAGTCTCTACTAATATTCGAGAGGAATGTGTCTGTGTGTGTTCGCTCTCTGCAAGCGGGCGGTTTGACCTGGAACTAACAAACTTGACACATATATACTTTAGACGGTGGAAATAATCACCTTGGAGGGAATAATATGAGAGTTTAATAATAATTTCAATTAATTAAAAATCAATCGAAATTTATACATTTTTTTTTCTCTATGATTTTCGAACATATTACAACACAAAAATGATTTTTACTATAAATTTCAAAAACAAAATTTTCAATGATATTAATTTTTATTATTGTTAATTAATTTTTCAAATGTATTTTAGAACAATATAGTTCATTTTTAATTGAAATTCAAATCATTTCGATTTTTGTATTAATATTTCATCTCAGATTTTTTTCTCCACTGTTGATGCTCAAGATATGACGATACGGCTTAATTTAATGTGTTTTGTAAGTTTCAGTATAAAACATATTTTTAATAAATATTTTAAAATTTTGTTGTATTTACTATTAGGATTTACATAAAGAACTAAACAATGGTGAAAAATTCTTAAATTGTGTCTATTTTAAACATGTCTTTTCTTACCTTATATAACTGGACATATTAAGATATAGGTAGAAAATTAGAGAAATGCATAGTATATTAAAAAGAGCTGTGAAAAACTTCTGAAATATTTTGAATTATATGTCTGTGAAAATTTGAAGTTTAAAAAAAATTGCGGAGAAATCCATTAAAACTATGTTAGAAAAATATTTAATTAAAAGTTTTAGTAACTTTTAATACGAGGAACGAACAAATTACGAAAAGTCGCTAGTTAGGTATATTTTTGAATTTTAATTAAATTCATGCTGAATGGAATTGCAATCGGTAATGATAGTTAGGAATTTTCGTGGCTTTGAGAAATATGCTATAAACAAATAAAACATCCATTAAATCGTAAAAAAAGCAGATATTATTCAAAATTAAGATATCTATTTATCAGCGGCTATGTTTCATTCTATAGTTCTGTTACCCAACAAAGATTTTCTCAATAATATATTGAAAAACTGAAATTGCGAAAACTACATAACATTAAATGATGCGAATAAGACTTTTAATGAAACTTTTATGTTCACTTTATGAATGACTTTCTGCCTTTGATGACCAAATAACTAATAGAAAATAATGATGGCTAAATTTTTTTTTATTAAATTCTTTTTTATCTTGATCATAAAATCTTCTTCAACAAAATATTTCCAAATTTCAAAGTAGATATATAACTTATGTTGTTGATAAGCATGTAACATATAAATACTGTTTTAGAAAAAATACATTTCTCTGCTCACTGTATTATGTAGTTCCTTAATTTTCTATCTATATCATAGGAACATGCAGCATTTCTTAAAATGCTTTCACATTAAAAACATTTTCACCATTTAATTTTATTTTAATATGCGTGCATTTTTAAGCTTTGTTGTTTGATTCTAATGTAAAACTTTTATTGTAAATACAAAAAAAATCAAACATTTGATTAGAAATATCGTATATTAAAATCTGCTCCACATTAAAAAAAAAGGCGAATTTTCAAATCCTTATCATCAGTAACGGAAAATAGAACAGATCGAAATGTTAGTAGCAACTTTGTAAACGACTTGAGCTGAGCTTCTCTTGAAAAATGACGCATATTGTTGCCAAACACTTAAAGCGATTTTTCAAAATTAATTAAAAATAGAAATAATATATGGTAAAAAAATGATGTAATTGGAAAGATAATATTTTGATGTCTGGGATGAAATAAAATCTACTTTTGTGCTGTAATAATTTCGGAAATCATTGCGGGAAAACTTCAAAATTTCGCTGAATTTTTAGTTAATTAAAACCTCCTATTAAAGCAAAAAAAGTTGCGACGAAGTGCACGATCTTACCCTTTAAAATATATATGTCCCACATTTGATAACTGAAGAGAAAAAAATCCGGCTTGTAGAGCGTCGACAAAAACATAGAGAGAGAAAGACTCGTCTTCAGTATTAGTAAAGGAGGAAATAACTAAAGTTGAGTAGTAAAATTGCTGATTGTGTTTATAACTAAATTCGTTTAATGAGTATATTAATATTAAAAATTAAATTTATCTGTAATTGCTCATCGTATTTAGGAAACATGTTATTCAGTTGTGTGTTACAATATTTGATATATACTACTTAATTTCATAATATATATTATGGTATTACGTGATATATACATATATTACATAATCACATGTTTTTAAAAAGGCTAAATTAGCATAAGTAATCTGCTCTCGGCTTTTTTTGTATTTTTTTCATAATAAGATAATGTTTCTGCTGTTGTTGTTGTTTAACTCCGTTTTTATAAAGAAGAGAATATCTCTCCTTCCCCAGCTGGGATTAAAATTTGATAAAGATTTTCAATTTTGCTATTAATATTACATACTAAATTGCACTTTTCAAGATTTTGTACTCTAAGAATTGTCGTGCTCATATGCACATTAATAATCAAGTTGACTGCCAGTCCAATTCTGTTGGCGGATGTGGTGCAAGATTAAACACTTGCTTACAGTTTTAATATAAATGATATATATTAAAACTTGTTGATGCTGCTTTACACTTAAAAAGGCAATTAGACAGGCAGTCAAAACTTAATTGGATTTGGTTCAAAATTTGAAATCTTTGTTTATTAATAATAAGCATGAAGGTGTGTGCACGCACATGTGTGTATGAGCGTTGGGCTCTACGGGCCAGAAGGTGTGACCTACAACTACCAAATGGGGAATATATATTCCTTTGACGATCGAGACTTCCACCTCAAAGTAATTCTTTTGAAATTGTAATTAGAATTTTACCTAATTAGAAACTAGGCTGTATTTTGGGGGTTTTCCAGGATAACTTCCTAGAAAATTGCTGTATAAAAGGGAATTTTACACCATTTTTAAAAAATAAAATTTGTTTTTTAATTATACCAATTTAATAATCGTGGGGGTTTTCGCTGAATTTTAACCATTTTAAAGAAATATTTTTTTGACTGATTTCTAACAATATTTCCTGAATTCCATTTTCCATAAATTAAAGCAATTTTCATTGTTTTATCAAATATTTAATCGTATGGTTTTTCCATTGTGGAAAGCTGTAGAAGAAGGGTTCTGTTTATTATCTGTGTAATTAGTTTATAAGACGAGTGAAAAAGAGGTTACAATATCGCAATATTTAGAAGATAGATGAAATACACAATCACATTTTTAATAGTGCTATGGTATTATGGGACTGGTATCCATTAAATATGCTTATGTGAATGTACTCAACAAATAGAATTTATGTAAAACAACTAAAAACAAGAAATTAAAATGAAATCTACGATCGCAAATTTCAAGTTATCATGTGGGAATATCATTATTTTTAAGTCATTATTTGCCTTAATTAATTTAAGTTTGGTTTGAAACACTCGTGAGACTTCTCTATCGGTCTCTATCCCCCCTCCTTCTCCCTCCCCCCTCTCTTTCTAATATATATATATAATTTTTTTTAAACTTTCATTTTCAATTTTTCTAGCTGGCAAACAAAGTTTTGGAGCTCGACCGATGTTGAGCTGAAATAATAGCTATGATGTCATAGTTCTACGTCACCTTTTAGAAACGCATCTGCTGCCAAAGAAGCGTACGTAATAATAAAGCAATACTGGTAAAAGCAGGTCAACCCTTTAAAAATGCATCTGCTGTCAAAGAAGCATACGTATTAATAATGCAATACTGGTAAAAGCAGGTAAAACATATATATGTGATTAAAAGATGATGAAAATTGCCATTTATGCTTTATTCATTGCCTACGTCATTTTGAGCTTCAAAGCCCCTTAACCAAAACAAGAACATGTTCTCACATGATAATAACGCAATTTCCGATAATTTGGTAGAACATTGTACAAGAAGTTACATCTAAACGATTTATCTGAAAACAAATATAACCAATATTCCTGACGAACCAGGTAAAACGTGAGTCATCAATAAAATCATGTGATGAGAATCATATATTTGGCATATTGAATTTTGAGTTATCATAATGCCCCACACACACATACAAAAATGACTAATGACATGTAGATTTCGTCAAAAATTTGTTAAAAATTACCTTATGTAAGAATCAATTCTAAATTTCATTACTTTTTAATTACCATATTCAAGGAGAGATAGGCACGATATTTAAAAAAATGTCCTCTCTACAACAGTCAAAATTAGAGTTTGAAAATCACTTTTCAGCGCTTAACCTCTAAGATATTGCAAATAAAATTTCAAATATAAAGTTTGTCTTAATAAGGAGATAATTTAGCTAATTGGATATATTTTTCTATCTTCAATATTAAGAAAGTTAAAGCGAATCGAAAATTTCACCCCCCCCCCAGTCTATTTCCACTCCTTTTTGAGCTAGACGGGCCATTTAGGAGCTCATTTGAGATTTTCACATTTCTAACAACATATTCTAAGCCAGTTAAAATCCATTGAGAATTATTCTAGTTTTCCTGTTCACAAGAGAGATATTCAAAGAGTTATATGCATATATAATATAAACTTCTGAACGAAGAGTGGTTTTGGGTTGTATAGACCATGATCAGTGAAGAACTAAAGAAATTTTTTCGAAGTCTTTTCATGAAAAATATTGCAATAGGTAGTCTTCCTATAGGAATCTACCTAAAAGTTCTACATCAGGGAGTCTATAACGTGGAGAATTCAAGGTCAAATTTTTGGATGCATAAAGAATTATATTTTCTTTAATAACTTATGTGTCCATATTTTATAAGAATGTAATTTCCAGTGAGTTTTTCGTTAGTAATTCTATCCATTTCACGTTTGATTCTACACCATGAAATGATTAATCCATAATTTAGTGCAAACAATAAGGAAAATGAAACATTCATTGATGAAAAGAAAACATATATTTTGTTCCATTCAAAATTTATTATTGAGAAACATTAAGAACAATTCTCAAACTTGAAAACTCAAAAAGTTTTTTTTTAATGCATTTCACTTATCGTCACGCAGTGGTCATTCTTTGGATTGATGATACGCTTCAGATGCAATGGCCATAGAAAGAAAAGTTGACAAAGTAGCTAAGGAAAAAAAAATAAGGAAGCGATCATCCACTGGACAATTTGCGAAGGGAAATTTGTTTGTCAACACTCCATTGAAAATGAAATAGTAGTGTTTTGTCACCCAGCCAGGAAAAAAAACACAATGCGATTTTCAAAGCACTTTAAATAAAATATTCTTTCTTTAGAAGCAATTCCATTCAGTATGTGTTTCACGCCAGTGCAAAAGATAAGTGAGAAAAATTATTAGCTATTGCATTGTTTTTCAAAGTTAAAAAAATAATGTCGTTAGAGATTATTTTTATGAATTGGTTGAACGATTTTCAGAGGAGTTTTTTTGTTGTTTATAGGCAATTTAAATTATCTACATTACGAATGATGCCCATTTCCTTCCTTCAACTAAAACATCTTATTTTTTTCAAATATGAAATACACAAAGAGAAAATATTGTGTTTGAAAAAAGATTCGCCTCCGAGAATTTGAAGAATCGTCATAGCCTACAAAAGTTCAGTATCAGACATATAAGAACATCGGCTTTTTGGCTCTGAACAGACATTATTTTTATAAGTCCGACTGGATGGGCAGCATCTCTCATTATTTTTATATGTCTTATTGGATAGGCAGACTCTTTCTTTATTTTTATATGTCCAATGTGATGCGCAGACTCTTTCATTATTTTTATATGACGTTTGCATGGGCAGACTGTCTTTATTTTTATATGTCCGATGCGATGCACAGACTCTTTCCTTATTTTTATATGTCCTATTAGATCGGCAGACTCTTTCCTTATTTTTATATTTCTGATGCGAAGCACAGACTCTTTCATTAATTTTATATATCCGATGCGATGAACAGACTCTTTCATTAATTTTATATATCCGATGCAATGCACAGACTCTTTCATTATTTTTATATGACATTTGCATGGGCAGACTGTCTTTATTTTTATATGTCCAATGCGATGCACAGACTCTTTCCTTATTTTTATATGCCCAATGCGATGCACAGACTCTTTCCTTATTTTTATATGTCCAATGTGATGCGCAGACTCTTTCATTATTTTTATATGACATTTGCATGGGCAGACTGTCTTTATTTTTATATGTCCGATGCGATGCACAGACTCTTTCCTTATATGTCCAATGTGATGCGCAGGCTCTTTCATTATTTTTATATGACGTTTGCATGGACAGACTGTCTTTATTTTTATATGTCCGATGCGATGCACAGACTCTTTCCTTATTTTTACATGTCCTATTAGATCGGCAGACTCTTTCCTTATTTTTATATTTCTGATGCGAAGCACAGACTCTTTCATTAATTTTATATATCCGATGCGATGCACAGACTCTTTCATTAATTTTATATATCCGATACGATGCACAGACTCTTTCATTATTTTTATGTCCGTTCATTTAAAAACGCAACAAGTTAACCAAGGGATGGACAGATGTTTTAAGTGAACAACTGCCCCCCCCCTCTAAAAAAATAGAATGGATGAATTTAGAAAAAAAATATCTTTATAAAATCCAATAAAAGTTCATAAAGATATAATTTTAAAAGTTATTTAATGTTGCTGGGATTAATCATGCTGTGAATAGATTTATAAAAGTCCCTCGTAATATAGAGCAAATCAAATTATATTGATTGTTCTATTAATTAAATTATTATAATGCAAGTCGATTGAAGTTGTTCGCCGAGATCATTGAATATGCTTAATTTCACTGAATCTCTTATGTATAATTGAATGCTCACAATTGTCTTGAAGAGTAATTTTTAGCATAAAAGGGATAGACGTAAGGGCTAGCAGATTTACAGTTGTTTTTAATTATGCAGATGATCCTCCCTTTACGGAGCCCTTTTTAAAGTTTTCATGATGTTTATATTGACATCATATAGTCTTTAAATACGTAATTGTTCGAATAATTTATATTCTAATTGCACTGTCGTAACTTCCCATTTTAATTTCTCATAAAAAAACTAGACAGATAATAAATAGAATTTTCCGTAACTTTCAAGAACGGATGAAAAGCATGTGATTAAATATGTTACAAGAAACTTACTTGTATTACTTCATTACAACTATACAATACACTGTTAAGATTATGCAAGAAGAAAGTATTTAAAAATATTTTTCAAAATTCAGTAAAAATTCTTTGACAAATAAATGGATATCATTAAAGAGACTTTTTTTTACATATTAAAACGGCTGAATAATTATTTTTAATTATATGTTGTCAGATATTATTCATTTAAAAAACCAAATTAAATTAATTTATAATTAATTAAAATTTTGAGTAGAATTTAAAAACCCGTTCTCAAAGTGCACATTTCCATTAATTAAAATTGGTACGGTATTCGATAGCTTTTGGTCAAATAGTTTGACATACAGAGCAAAGACATGCAACATACTCCTTCTCACAATTTCCTTTATTATTAACTGTGGAGAGGGGGAGGGGTGCCAGCTCAGGTGTCGTCCTCGTCATCTGACCGCTGTTCAAAATGACGAGGTCCGTCCCAAAAATAGCCCTAGTGTTGGTTTACAACGGGACGTTAATATAACTTAACTAATTAACTAACTAACCTTTATTATTAACTAGACAGCTTTGAAGACTATATAATTTTCTCCAAGAATATTGATTGTGCTTAATTTTGTGGATAACTTAATGTTCGTATTTTTTTCTCAGAATTATCTTAATAACATCAAGTCCCATAACATCATAGTGATATTAAAAACGTAAATGTCTTGTTCATTTATATTCTCCTCTTCACTATACCTTATTATTTCACTTTCTTCGCACAAATTACACAAATATTAAATATATATTTGTTTTTCAACTTTCAACAAAGATAGAAAATAGCACTTTTAAATATTTGATGGAACAAACAATTGATTTGAGTTTCATTCACATCAATGAGAATATTGTAGTAAAATATGCTTCAAAATGTCATTGAAAATTAATTCAATTTAGAATTTACAGAACTCTACAACAGCTAAATTGGTACCATTGAAAAATGTTTTTATTTTTTAAAACAGTGTAAACATTATTTTTACTGGAATATTTTCAGAAGTTCAAAGAAAAACATCAGACTATTGCTTAATTTTTAATTAAAATTTCAAAACAACACACTTAGGTACAAATACTCACTCTTCAAAGTATAATTGTCTGTCCTGTACAAAGCAGGTTGTTGTTGTTTCTAATGGCAAGCCCACTGACTTTAGAAATCAATGAATTTAAGCCAAGAGTACCTCTCTTGTTTTTCAGTAATGCCATTTAGGACCAAGAGTACGACTTAGCTACACACACGTCACAACCCTTTATACGGGGTGGACTTCATTCAGGCAATTCATTCACTCATCCACAGATTGTAATTTAGACCTGGATCTGAGAACGATCACCCCTCATCTAGTACCCCCAATGGTATTAATCTCCACATGTAGGGCTTTGTGATCACGAGAGATTTATACGTGCGCCAGCCACCGCACACACGGAGGGTCTTCGACCGGCGGGGTTCGAACTCGCAACCCAAGGGGCGCGAATCCAACGCCCTACCAACCAGACTATCCTGGACCTCTACAAATCATGTATACATTCTCATTTATTATTACTAGGCATAGAGAAAGTTATGAAACTCCGGAGAACTTCTAAGTATGTCTGAGTCATCCTTAAAATGAGATTAATAATGCAGATTTGGTATTCAGATTTCTATCAAATTTTGAATGAAATCTGCATACGGGAAATTTATTTGTTTGTCGTCCATGTATATGAGAGTACAATTATTCAAACTTGCGTCTGATGTTATCATTTGAATACTTAACTCTGTATTTCCTGAACTCAAAAGGCTGACAATCTATCGATCTATTCATTCGTGCGTATTTGAATGTGATAATTGAAAACAGCGGATGTGAGATAGATGAATAATGCAGATGGTATTTACACACTTTTTGAGAAATTTCGATTAAAAAAAATTTAGAAAAGCATATGTTTTGGAATAGATCGATTGATTAATTTTTTTCTGGCGTAAGGGGGGAGGGCAATATTGCCCAAACTGTGCCAAACTCGTGGTAAAATAAAATACAAAAAATTTATTGATTAAAATCAATATTCAAATGCTAAGTTAAAAGAAAAGAGTGTGAGAATAGAAATTATATATTACGCATGAAATCAATATCATGTATAAGGGAAACACGGTAACATGGTGAGGTTCGTTTATTATATCTATCAAGTTTGGGTAATCTTTTCTAAAATATTTCATTCTTAGAAAGCGATACTTTGGACATTCATATATGATATGCCGAATAGAATGTAAAGTGTTGTATCCGAATGAGGCAAATGCTTGTGAGTAAACTAAGTACGGCCTATAAAAAGTCTTGTTAAGTCCTTGGCCTTCAATCTATGGCTGACATAGTCAGTTTTAAAATCAGAAATAGAAGGTTGAATAGAATGTAAAGTGTTGTATCCGAATGAAGCAAATGCTTGTGAGTAAACTAAGTACGGACTATACAAAGTCTTGTTAAGTCCTTGGCCTTCAATCTATGGCTGACATAGTCAGTTTTAAAATCAGAAATAGAAGGTTGAATAGAATGTAAAGTGTTGTATCCGAATGAAGCAAATGCTTGTGAGTAAACTAAGTACGGCCTATACAAAGTCTTGTTAAGTCCTTGGCCTTCAATCTATGGCTGACATAGTCAGTTTTAAAATCAGAAATAGAAGGTTGAATAGAATGTAAAGTGTTGTATCCGAATGAAGCAAATGCTTGTGAGTAAAATAAGTACGGCCTATACAAAGTCTAGTTAAGTCCTTGGCCTTCAATCTATGGCTGACATAGTCCGTTTTAAAATCAGAAATAGAAGGTTGAATAGAATGTAAAGTGTTGTATCCGAATGAAGCAAATGCTTGTGAGTAAACTAAGTACGGCCTATACAAAGTCTTGTTAAGTCCTTGGCCTTCAATCTATGGCTGACATAGTCAGTTTTAAAATCAGAAATAGAAGGTTGAATAGAATGTAAAGTGTTGTATCCGAATGAAGCAAATGCTTGTGAGTAAACTAAGTACGGCCTATACAAAGTCTTGTTAAGTCCTTGGCCTTCAATCTATGGCTGACATAGTCAGTTTTAAAATCAGAAATAGAAGGTTGAATAGAATGTAAAGTGTTGTATCCGAATGAAGCAAATGCTTGTGAGTAAACTAAGTACGGCCTATACAAAGTCTTGTTAAGTCCTTGGCCTTCAATCTATGGCTGACATAGTCCGTTTTAAAATCAGAAATAGAAGGTTGAATAGAATGTAAAGTGTTGTATCCGAATGAAGCAAATGCTTGTGAGTAAACTAAGTACGGCCTATACAAAGTCTTGTTAAGTCCTTGGCCTTCAATCTATGGTTGACATAGTCAGTTTTAAAATCAGAAATAGAAGGTTGAATAGAATGTAAAGTGTTGTATCCGAATGAAGCAAATGCTTGTGAGTAAACTAAGTACGGCCTATACAAAGTCTTGTTAAGTCCTTGGCCTTCAATCTATGGCTGACATAGTCAGTTTTAAAATCAGAAATAGAAGGTTGAATAGAATGTAAAGTGTTGTATCCGAATGAAGCAAATGCTTGTGAGTAAACTAAGTACGGCCTATAAAAAGTCTTGTTAAGTCCTTGGCCTTCAATCTATGGCTGACATAGTCAGTTTTAAAATCAGAAATAGAAGGTTGAATAGAATGTAAAGTGTTGTATCCGAATGAAGCAAATGCTTGTGAGTAAACTAAGTACGGACTATACAAAGTCTTGTTAAGTCCTTGGCCTTCAATCTATGGCTGACATAGTCAGTTTTAAAATCAGAAATAGAAGGTTGAATAGAATGTAAAGTGTTGTATCCGAATGAAGCAAATGCTTGTGAGTAAACTAAGTACGGCCTATACAAAGTCTTGTTAAGTCCTTGGCCTTCAATCTATGGCTGACATAGTCAGTTTTAAAATCAGAAATAGAAGGTTGAATAGAATGTAAAGTGTTGTATCCGAATGAAGCAAATGCTTGTGAGTAAAATAAGTACGGCCTATACAAAGTCTAGTTAAGTCCTTGGCCTTCAATCTATGGCTGACATAGTCCGTTTTAAAATCAGAAATAGAAGGTTGAATAGAATGTAAAGTGTTGTATCCGAATGAAGCAAATGCTTGTGAGTAAACTAAGTACGGCCTATACAAAGTCTTGTTAAGTCCTTGGCCTTCAATCTATGGCTGACATAGTCAGTTTTAAAATCAGAAATAGAAGGTTGAATAGAATGTAAAGTGTTGTATCCGAATGAAGCAAATGCTTGTGAGTAAACTAAGTACGGCCTATACAAAGTCTTGTTAAGTCCTTGGCCTTCAATCTATGGCTGACATAGTCAGTTTTAAAATCAGAAATAGAAGGTTGAATAGAATGTAAAGTGTTGTATCCGAATGAAGCAAATGCTTGTGAGTAAACTAAGTACGGCCTATACAAAGTCTTGTTAAGTCCTTGGCCTTCAATCTATGGCTGACATAGTCCGTTTTAAAATCAGAAATAGAAGGTTGAGTAGAATGTAAAGTGTTGTATCCGAATGAAGCAAATGCTTGTGAGTAAACTAAGTACGGCCTATACAAAGTCTTGTTAAGTCCTTGGCCTTCAATCTATGGCTGACATAGTCAGTTTTAAAATCAGAAATAGAAGGTTGAATATAATGCAATCTACTGTACAGTTACAAGTCCCAGATATACTACCACATAAGGACTGAACATTTCTTGAGAGCTCAAGCAAAGCCCTGAAACGAGATAAAGATCTATCCATTTGAGATTGTTCATTTTGCTGCAACATCATCTTGATCATTCCCAAGGGATACCAATATGCCCAGGAATCCAACGAAATGAATTTCTGAAATTACGGTTCCAGCAGTTTAAAATATAATTTTACCATGCTGAGCACCAAAGAATGGCTTATTCTGGAGTTTAAAATTGCATTCATTGAACTTTGTGAACCAGTATATATGATCCAATCTTTCTTTGACAAATGTCTAATGGCTCTTAAAGTCATGTAAATGGCAAAAATCTTCTAGGTAAAAACACAACAATGTTTGTTCAGCTTTCTAGAAAGTACGGTGTGATCAAATACTTCAACTAAGTCAACATCGTGGCTGATTTTGATACCATCTGTAAAAGCAGTACCATATTTTTTTCAAACGATTGCCAGTGATCACACAATACTTGTATATAAACGGATGGCACAGTTATAGATTTTGGCAGCTTATTAAAATATTTGATAGTAAAATTGTTTTGGCCTGCCCATATAGGAACTTCGTTTTTTTTATAATAAAATATCGACATCCTTCAGGTTAAAATTCTCTAAAAGATGGTGGATTCTAAAACCAAACGAGAGAATTAATGAATCCTTTTTTTTCATATAATTGTTCATAAATATCTGATTCACGATTCTGTCACGTGAAGGATGAGATGGATTTTGATTAATTTTGAAACAGTAGTTGAAAGAAAATCTCACATGTCGTATTTGTAAACATGGTTCTTCAATTGCTATGTATAAGCTGTGAACCGGAGAAGTTCTAAAACCTTTGCTGCGAGTTGAGGGCCTTGATGACACATTGCATCCAGTTGCTGAAATACAGATTTTGCCGTTGAGCTATAAATCAAGCTATCATAGTCTAGTTTTGATAAAATTTCACTTTGTTAAATTTTTAAAGGAATTGAACTTCATAACCCCTTGTTATATTTGATAAAACCTTAAGGATATTTAAAGAATAAGCTTATTTTTTTTAATGAAAAATATCAGAACAGAATGTTAATTCAGAATCAAATAAGTGGTCTAAAAGTTTAATGACTGTTACAGCGGGGATGGATATGCCTATAAAATCAATTTCTGGGTTAGAGTATATGCCACACACTCGATAAAAATGAATGAATGTAGATTTTTTTTGTGTAGGAAAAACAAATTCATTTTTATCAATCCATTCCATTATGTATTTAACTTTGCAATTGTCTTTCGATAAAGGGCATGTTTGTACTTGAGAAACGAACTTGAAAAATCATCAACAAATAATGTTCCACGAATATATGGTGGAAGTTTTTAAATGATTAATTAATAAAAAATTCCATTAATTTTAATGATAAGCAAAACAACATTTAAAATACTAATTGCGGTACCCCTTCATTTTGAATAAAATCACCAGATAAAATATAATTAATACTTAATTTTTTGCAAAAAATATTGAATAAAATTTTTCTTGAAAATTCATATTATGTAAATCTTTTAAAATATCATAGCTCCATGTACGATCGTATGCATTTTCGATATCGAAAAAATAGATATTAGATGCATTTTTGTAATGAATGCTTCCATGATGGCCGTTTCTAGGATTAACATATCGTCTAAATAACTACTTCCGTATCCAAACCCACTTTGAAATTTAGAAAGTAACTACTAGAACATGAATTATATAGCATCAATCATTTTTTCCAGAGTCTTACGCAGGTAAATAGTAAGTCTATATATCTGTGGTTGGATGAAAGTTCCGGATCTTTACCGGGTTTTATAACAGGAATTAAAGTTGCGGCTGATTCCAGGAGGCTGGGAGAACATATTCTTCCCATATTCGATTAAATAGAATTAGAAGCTAATTTAACGAGTTTTGAATTGAAATTTTTAAACATGTTATAATGAGATTTAGGTACTGTAAGATGTGAAATCTGCAATCCTCGCTCATGGAGCTGAAAATCAGTATTATGAGTATACGAGTTTAAGGTATTAAAACTGGTTTTTATCTGTTCTTTTTTTAGATAATTAAAGTTTGAGGATGCGATTCTTCACTGAGTATATTAGCGAAATCTATAACCAATGCATTCGCTATGATAATATACTATATTAGCTTTTTTTTTAAAAAAAAATCAGAGATGAAACTTCCATTGAAGTGTGAGAATGAAAGCTTTTGATATTATTTATTGTTGCATACGATGTTTTAAAACTTTTTCTCACATACATTTTGAAGATAAATGTTCGTGATAGAGCTAAAATTTATTCCGTTTTGGAATAAAAATTCTGTCAACAGATTATTATTTGAAATAAGAAATGTCGTCTGCTACTTTTAAATTTATTTTTCTTTCAAAATGTCGCATATGAGCAAACCATGAATTGAGAGAGATATTTTTTCATTTTCCGAAGAGAAATATTCCTTTTTAATAAAGCAAATATGTTGTGAAATGCACAATATTTTAAATTTCTAAATTTCTAAGTGCAGAATAAGCAACTTAAGTGATAAAAAACGAAAACACCATGAATCATTGATTCTATACTGGAAGACGAACACCTATAAAGATAATATTGTTTTAGATATTTCTAAAATGAGATCATTGATGAAAAAAAAAAGAAGACATCCGAAGCTGAAAGCTGTTGAAAATTCTTTAAATAAATCTGTAGCAGCCATAAATAAAATAATGAACCATGATTTACGAATTAAAAAGACAGAAAAGATTTTGCCGAAGCACGAGTCTCAGCATGTTAAAACTAACTTAACTGCTTTTAAACTATTTAAATGGCAATGACTTGTTGAGGAATGAGTTTCCTAAATGTCTGTAACAACAATAGAACTATTTATTACCAAAAACGAACAGAAAAAGAATGTAAAATATTTATTCCATTAATACAAAGAAAGTTTCAGCTGGTGGTATATATTTTTTGCAAAGTTCTCCTACAGTAGGAAATTAAAAATAAGAAGAATGGGAGAAAATGTAAAAATCAACTCATTGTACTATCAAAAGAAAATTTAAAGTCTGACATTTGCAACACCGGATGTTGTCATTTCTTTATTTTGTTGGCCTTCTTCTTCTTGCGTACAGCCGACCACCCCGCCACCACTGAACGTAGCAGTATCGACAGGATAATTTTTTTTTTGTTGGCCTATCAAAGAGTTGAATTTCATATAGATAAAATTAGAAGCCATACTTTAAATGACACCAAAGTGTCGCGGTGGCTTGGTGGTAAGGTCTCGGCTTCAGAAAAGGAGAGTTTCAGGTTCGGGATCCGATTCCACTGAAGAACCTTCTTGTAAGCGAGTCTGGGGCACATTAAATCCGCCGGAGCCAAACGTCTTCCAACTGGTGGGGAGTGGTGCGGTGCGGTGCGGAAGTTTGGAGAGGGGCAGCCAACTCGGTTACCACCTTCGTCATCTGACCGCGAATCAAAATTACGAGGTCCATCCCAAAATAGCTCTAGTGTTAATTTAACTGAACTTGAAAAACACCACTGCATTCCTTTAAAAAAACACACACACAGAAAACTGATTCAGATATTATATATATATACACACATAAAGAAGCATATATATATATATATCGTCTGCTTTTAAAAAATCTCTTTCTAAGTGCAGAATCAGCACAATGGATGGATTTTGAAAAGTTGTAGCTGAAGAAAGGAAATCAACACCCCTTGAAAATTTACAAAAAGCCCTTCTATCGTGGAAGCCCTTCAGCAGACTTATAGTTCAGAAACAAGACTATGAGATCAAACATTTAAAAAGACCTTAGAATTTAAACATTATTTTAACGGCCTTGAAATCGTTTTAAAAATCTGTGAATACCTTTCTATTATAGTAACATTCCACTTAATAAGAATTTTGTGAGCAAGACCAACCTTGATGACGTCATGTTGCATGGCGTGCTGTCGACGCCACCTAACAACACGTTTCCAATGCAAACTTCCTTTTTTTATTTTTCTGTAAAACATGCAATGAATGCAATATCAAAATTATATGTGATATATTAAGTAAATAATATGCTAGTTGGATTAAAACTGTTTTCTTTTATTAATTTAAAATTTTAAAAATCACGAAAAATTTTGCCATTTTTTGGCAATAACTTCAGAAAATATTTTAACACAAAAATATGAAAATTTTGATGCAATCATAAAATAATAATATTTTCTTTTTAATGTTACCAATTTACTTGTCGTTCATTCCTTCCACAATTTTGAAATTAAAGGGACAGTGGACTCTAATAGACACTTTTGGGAATTATTTAGTTAGGGTTATGAAATTTTTTATGCATACATATTGAAATAAAAATATATCAAATTTCTTAAAAAAACATTTTAAAACGAAACATATTATTTTTTAAAAAAGTTAAAAAAATATATTTTTATAAATTTCAAATTATTCCAAACGATTTAATTTTTAATTTTTTTCTATTATTTTTTCTTATTACCCAATGTAAATTTATTTGGATCAAAACTATATATAATTTTAAAATTCCAATTAAATGCTAATTTTTTTAAAAAAATATTTTTATGCTCAATTATTGAATTTTTATAGAAAGCTTATGTTTTTTTGGACTAAGATTGACTTTTAATTATTTAAAATAAGCTGGAAATATAAAATGCATACCTCATTTTCTTTTAGTGTTTGACCGAAATCTTTATCATCAATTTCATTTTATTTCTTCAAAAATTAAGTTATCTGGAACATTTCAAAGATATTTAAATCTAATTGCAATATCATTTTGAGATAAGTCATTTAAATGCACTTTTTTTCCTTTTTAATTATACAAATATTTATTTTATTGAACAATGCATTTTATAACACTGTTTTAATTGAAATTAAACGTATACTTTGATGATGAAATGATAAAATATAATTGCATGTTTCCGGCCATCTTTGTTTGTTTCAAAGTCAACTGTCTCCTTAAAAAGCGCATTTCCATTCATTCTGTCAAGATTGCTTTTAACTGCTACAAAAAAAGCAAATCATACAAATCCTGAAATACATGATTTTCTTATCATTGCTTTAAACTAGGAAATGAAGATTTTTATTGTTTTTACATATGCATTGGCAAATTCATGATGAATTTTCACTTATTTTGTTTGATTATTTCATAAAATCTGTCAATATGGCATTCTAAGATATTATATTTTTAAAAAAATACATCTGGTAAGTCAACCATCTAACTCTCCGACCCGCCCGAAGGCACACGGATTTAAACCATAAAACTGAAAGACCGGACCGCCGCAACAGCAACATTGGCGGGAACTGTGGTTGAGTCCTAAGGGCCGTCACCGGCCACGGTACAACCCTCCCCGAAGGAAGTACGTCCCGTCCTCGATGGTCGGAGCCAGATCCCCCACCTATTAGTGTACCCTCCAGGGTGGTGAGATCCAACCACCATGCCGGAAGCATCTCATCCTCATTTCGAGGTGCCCCCCCGGGGGTTAAATATATATGATTATATATATCTGGTAAGCTTAATGAATGTGGTTGCTTTTTTACTTTCTCATATGCGAAATACCCAAAAAGAAAATATTACAATCGTCCAAAATTTCGCCCTCAATTTTCTAATGAATCTCGACATTTTATACGAGTCCAAAATATGGGTTTTTACTTTGTCGTATAACAAGTACAGAGAAAATATTCTAATCATGAAAATATTCCAGCTGGAGGTTTTGCAAAATTTCTACTTTTCAGAATCAGCCTGAATTCGAAAACATATTTTTGACATTATATCTGCCTCTGTGAACACGGAAACTCAATTTTGCTTTAAGCTATATGTATAAAATTTAGCATATGAATCTCAAATCAAATTCATCGATTTCTATCAAATTTTGAGCTAAATCTATTAAGAGAAAGTTTATGTGCCTGGTTGTTCAAGTGAATTCAATAATTACAAAATGTGAAGAGCTAGAAGATAAAATTTGGTATACACAGGTTCAGCGTCTTAAATGTATTCAATAAAATTTTGAACCAAATTCAAATTTTCAATTCATATCAAATTCTAGACAAAATTAGGTAAAGGACTGATCGTCTGTTTGACTATACTTTTGATGCATATAAAGGTAAACAAGTTATAAACGCTATCACTTAAATCAATGAAACTTGATATGTAATTTATATCTATACTTATATAAAGCTCAATGTGTGTGTGTTGGTGCTCTACAGGTCAGACCGTTTGACCTACAGTTACCAAATTTGGTACATGTATACATTGGAGGTCGGGAATGTGCACCTATGGTCCCCTTTTTTGAATTTTTAATTAGAATTTTAATTATTAATTAAAAACTAACTTTCCCGCCAAAATAATCTTTCAATTTTCCCCACCACCAAATGAGTAAGGCTTCAATTTTTTTCCCACACTAATGAGGCTAGGGTTAAGAGTTTTCGGCCAATTATTTCAAACGATTCTGTTTATTTTCTTAATGCTTGATACATTTGAAATTAAACATTGTTAATGAATCGATCTTTCAGATTCATTCTAAAGTACTTTTGAATTAAAATAGAACAGAATAAAGGAAATTAAAAATGTCTAATCTGCATAGCATTACCCCAAATGGCGTAGAAAAATTCACGCATTTGCGTTGCCGTAACTGGCGTTGAAAATTCACGCATGCGCATTGTGTTCTGATTGTTGACAAATATTATCAACGGATGTGGATTTGATTTAAATTATTGTTAGGTTAGTTGCATGCTTTTGTAATTAAATTGTATTTATGTTAGTTATATATTTTTTGTATACGCTTATAGTTTTAAGTACATCGTTTTTTAAGTAGTTTTTTAAAATCTGTTTTCGACCGATTATTTTAAACGATTCGTTTTATTTTCTTAGTATTTGTTGCATTTAAAATGAAACATTGTTAATGAATCGATCTGCTCATGATGAATCTGAGAACATTTTGTTGACAAATTCTTGAAATATTACATAAATTAAGAAAGATATTCTTTAGTGCCCATAAAGTTTAAACGCTCAGTGACTGTTTTCAGTAATCATATTATAAAAAAAATACATTGTTTCAGTAAAAAATATTATTATATTAATTGCAGATAAATCCTTTCCATTTTAATTTAAAGCATAAATTCTACGAGCGGTAACAGAAAATTATAGAGATACATATCACGCTTTGACTGAAGGCCTTTATAATATTATGAGTGAATTATATGACTATGAAAATTTGAAGTTTTAAAATATTTTGATGAAGAAACTATTAAAGTAGGAATTGCATAAAATATTTAATTATTAAAATCTTAACGAACATTAAGATTGGCGAACCGGCTGGTCGCCAAACGCGGCTAGTTTAATAATAAAACTCGATATGGCTTCATTCGATAGGTAAAGAGGTATCTAATATTGGCACGATATTTTAGTAGTAGGATTCGTGCCAAAATTTATATTTCATAACTAATGTTCACCAATGCTATGTATGGCAATCATTAGCACCCAAGATCCATAAGGTTTTATCAGGGGAAATTATTTGATACCTTTGATAAAGAGTATGCGAGAAAGTTTTGTGGAGACCACTCCCGTCTAGTTCATTTTCATATCATAAAAATGGAGATGTATTTATATGTATATTACATTTACATATGTATATTACATTATGTTTATTACCATACCGGAATCATCTCATCCTCGTTTCTAGATGCCCCCCGGCGGTTTACTTTAAGTGGGTAATAAGAATATAAATAAAAATTAATTGGCCTTTTTCTACTTCTTCTCTAGAATTGCAAGGGGATAAAAAAAAGATTATATCCCTTCACAATAATCTTGTCAACACTCTATTGAATTTTATATTATTTACTTTAATGACAACTATGTAGAAGTTATATCATCTGCTAGTAGTCTAACTCAGTTAAAATATAATGTATAAAATATAAAGTATTATTCGTTCCGGTAGAGATCTAAGATGTCTGGATGTTTATATTACATAAAGAGATGACACACAGTCAACAAGACGAGCGTTTTCCCGGAGTTCTTTATTAGCATTCTTTTTCTGTTCATATTCATTTACATTTCAAAAATTTAATTTTTTTTTAACGTTCGAAATTTGTGTAAGGTTTTTGTATAATGTTTATTTAAAAGCAAGCATCTGCTCCTCCGTCTTTCATCTCTTTTCTAGTTTGGTAGAATCAAAGCCTACGCACATACGCAAAAGCTCGAAGACATTCAGATTTAGAAAACGGACAATATTAAAAAGGAAAATTACATATAAAAATGTATTATTATACATAATATGTTCCATTATATATAAAAAAATGTAAAGGTTTTCTTATTCTGGATGTGCGTGGATCAACCTTGACATTATAGTTATCTTAACTATGAAAAAACACTGATTATATCATGAATTGTAAAAGCGGCAGTGGTACCCCCAAAATTTTCTCGTATATTCTCTTATAATCTTATCATGCCAGAGAGCGCCTTCCATGGCATTGACGTACAACAGTTACAATATATTGAATTTTGGCGTTAATTTAGCAATTTTACCTTGCGACTATCGTTAAATTATTTGGCGATTAATCCATGGTATGCATTAATAGTGTCCAAAAATCAAATTTGTTTTTCGATTTTGTTTCTATCGGTTTTTCTCAACCGATAGAAACAGAGAGTTGACATTAAATTGCTCTTGTAGTCACACATTCCCTTCCAAATTTGATATACTTAAGTCATTGCATTTTTGAATAACCGACTTAATTCTCAACTTACAGACCGACAGACAATCAACCCTTAGTTGAATTTGTCTCAAAATTTGACAGATGTCTAAGATATAGATGATAGATGTGTGTAATTTCATCTATCTAGCTTTCTTCATTTTATAGTTATTATGTTAACTTATATTCGAACAGCCGGATGAATGGACTTCTTCTGAATAGATTTTACTCAAAATTTGATTGCAATTTTCAAATTTGAGTAAAGACCGCATATCAAATTTCAACCGTCTAACTAAAAACGTTTTTTTTTTTTTTTTTTTTTTTTTTTTTTTGTCCGTCTGTTTGTTTGTTAGTGACATTTTCCAAAAATACGTTTTTCGAACTTGGGGGGGGGGTCTAAAGCGTGGAGATTCATCAAAATCTCGAGTTCGAATTTTTTGACTATTACTATACTTTCTCTATAGTATGAGCCGCGGTGGTCTGGTGGTAAGGTCTCGGCTTCGGAACCGGAGGGTTTCAGGTTCGAGACCCGAATCCACCGAAGAACCGTCGTGTAAGGGGGTCTGTTGCACGTAAAATCCGTCCTGATCAAACGTCCTCCCGGTGGTGTGGTGTGGTGTGGTGTGGAGAGGGGGTGCCAGCTCAGGTGTCGTCCTCGTCATCTGACCATGATTCAAGATGACAAGGTCCGTCCCAAAATAGCCCTAGCGTTGCTTCAAGATTCCACCGAAGAACCGTCGTGTAAGGGGGTCTGTTGCACGTAAAATCCGTCCTGACCAAACGTCCTCCCGGTGGTGTGGTGTGGAGAGGGAGTGCCAGCTCAGGTGTCGTCCTCGTCATCTGACCGTGATTCAAGATGACAAGGTCCGTCCCAAAATAGCCGTAGCGTTGCTTCAAGATTCCACCGAAGAACCGTCGTGTAAGGGGGTCTGTTGCACGTAAAATCCGTCCTGACCAAACGTCCTCCCGGTGGTGTGGTGTGGTGTGGAGAGGGAGTGCCAGCTCAGGTGTCGTCCTCGTTATCTGACCGGGGTTCAAAATGGCGAGGTCCGTCCCAAAATAGCCCTAGCGTTGCTTCAAACGGGACGTTAATATAACTAAACTAAACTAAACTTCTCTATAGCATGTATACGAGAAATTGTTTTTCTAAATTCTGGATGTGTGTGGATCAACCTGACATTGTTTTTATCTAAACTGACCAATACGACTGATTAGACCGTGAATTCTAAAAATATATAGTACAAAATTGATTTATCTGAACAAAAGAAATTACTTTTTATTATATTCAGCAGATATCGTGTTCTTTCCGATTTGTTACTAGAGGAATTCGTGTATAACAAGGGAAATCCCTGTTTCACACTTACTCCTTCGAATTCCACTCCTTCACCGAGAAACTATTGTCACGGTCCAGAGATTTACTTTTTAATGTTACATTTCTTTCCGCAAAATGGTGGATTACGGACACTGTAAGATAGAGATCGTAATGGTGTGTTCCGAAACTGTTAGTCACGTTATGGGTAACAATAATCTCGTTATAAAAAAGATTACGTTTTTTTTTTTCTTCCTGTTCTATTTCGTTATCTTGGGAGAGTTCATGTTCATGATAAGCGATAGTTTCCCGTAAAAAAAATGAAACGAATAAAATTTATGTGGATATCTGAAAATGATGGATTTTTTCCCAGATATGTTATTTTGTTTGTACAAGAAATGCCAGAGAACAAGCACCAACAACATAATGCGCAAGAGAAAAAAATTTGGATGTGTTGTTAAATATATTGAGTAATCATTAAAAAAAATGTTTCTTATTCTAATTTATTCTTATTTTTACCTATGGCGTTTCACTTGTTTAATGGTTACTCAAAGACATCGACGGCAAATACACTAGTGAAAACGTGGACATAATACTCAATACTTTGAGTGGCTATAAAATGCCTTAATGTTTCACTTTCTAACTTTTTCATATTTCTACCAATACAGTTTCCTTTACTTAGTTCTATTCCAAGACATCAACATGAGATCTTGTAGTAACCAGCTGGAGAAGTCTCCTCAGAACTGTCTCGCATACTCTCTAATAAAGTTGCCATGCCAGAGAACGCCTTACATGGCATTGGCATAGAATAGTTTGAAAATATTAACCTCTGCCTTGAATTTAGTAGTTTTACTGAATCTATCGTGTCATCCTTGGCGAGATATTTGGCGATTAATCGCTGACTTGAGAAAATAGTATCCAAAAATCGAATATCTGTTTTAGACTCTTTTTCTCAATCGACTGAAACAAAAATTTGGCACAAAACTGCAAATGAGTCTGCAATGTGTTTTTCGGATTCAAGGAGGTTTGAAACACGGACATTCGTCAAAATCTGAAGTTCGAACCTTTTGACAATTACTATGCATCCTTTTTTGCATGATTCACATAAAAGAAAGTAAAAAACAAAATGAAGGAATAACAGTATTCAATAGATGAGATTAGAGAAAAAAAAAAGTGGTAACTATCCATAAGATTTACTCCCTAACAATATCCACCCCTTTTTTTTCACAGTCGTGATAAAATTATCATCCAAAAGATCATATATTTTTTGGCTATATCTCTACCTTTATTAGTAATACAAATGACTGTCTATGTGCGCATGCGTGTGCATGTTAGATTTCTATAAGACAACTCGTTAGATCTGGAACTACCAAATGTGATCCAAACTTATTTCGAAGGGTAGGAGGATTGTGCAGTTCCGAGCAGTATTTTCAAAGTTTTAAGTTAGAATTTTAATTAATTAAAAATTAATCAAAAATTTAACGTTTTTCCACAATAATTTTCAAAAATGTTGCAGTACAAAAATAAAATTCACACCATCTAAAAATTCAAAAAAAAAATTATATATGCAATGAAATTATATATGCTATAATATTTTTTTTTAATTTTTAATTCATTTTTCAAAATACTTTTAAGCTTATTTTACTACAATATATTTCACTATTGTAAAGAAACTCGAATCGTTTTCATTGCTGCTAAAAATATTTCATTCTCATATTTCCTTCAGTCATTGCTGTTGAAGGCATGCGGTTTTTTTCCCATGATTAGTATGTTTTTATTTAAAGCATGGTCTTATTACATTTTTAAAAATATTTTTGGGCTTACGTTTAAGGTTTAACTTCACAACTAAACAATAATGAACTTTTTTAAGCTTTCATTTTTAAATAATTTCAGTTAAGAAGTTATTGGATTAGTTGAAGTTGTTTTACTTCCGTTTTAAATCATAGTCAAAATTTTAGATCAGATAATAGAAAAATAGAAATACAGAATGAACTGAAAAATGTTAGACTTCTAAAATATTAAATACTATTTGTCAATCAAATCTGAAATTTAAAAAATATTTTGCACAAGATGTCGATGCGAAAACGCTACATAACATAATTTATTTGAATATTTTAGGCCCCATGAAGTTAAGAGTCCTCAAAGACAGTTAATATTTATTAAATCAATTTCATTTCGTTTTTAAATCTTTTCTATAACATTGAAAATTGCGTATATTTATATTAATGAATTAATTAAATGCAAAATAATCGATTGCCAATATTTTTACTGTTTTAAATCGAATTACAAATTTGCAATCAATTGTGTTTTACACATGGAATGAGATATTTATGGGTTTGACTTGAAAATAAATTATTTACGAAAACAAATGACAATAAATAAAGTGACAATAACTACATGAACAAAATAAAAGTAAAACAACAATTGTATTTTACTGAAAATTATTAATGAAATGAATTATTTAATTTTACTATAATAAAACTTACTCAATTTAAAACTTCTCCTATTTTGTATTTTCACCAGTTTAATTTAATTTTACTAGAATAAAACTTATTCATCTTAAAATTTCTTCAATTATATAACTCCACCAATTCATGTATCACCTTCTACTTATGTTTTAAATAGTTTCCTGCCCTTTATTTTTAATATAAAAGCTGTTTTCGTTTAAAATATAATATACAAAATTCAATAATCGTTTGAAACCTTTTAATTTAAAATGAGTATGTCAGTTTAGAATATCAGACGATTCACCCTCCGATATTTTTTTCATATTTATAAATTTTCTCAATATCCATAAATTAGATAAATTACTTTTCCTTATAAAAATTGTTAATAATCTACTTTTAAGTTTTTATTTTAGTATTCTTTGAAAATTCTTCTAATCAATTCTGGCAATTGTTTGTATTCTTAATCTTCAATAGTATCAAAAAAATTGTTGCCACAAATGCTGTATAAATAATTTATTTTGCTTCATTATGGTATTGATACAAAATGTTCTTTACTTGATGATTTTGTTCACTCAATTTGAATAGAAATACTCAAACACTAAGATTCAATAAAATATCCAACCAATAATTATCTTTTAAAAACAATAGAAAACGTTGCCAGAAATAGTCTTTTAAAAAATGAAAAACAAATAGAATAGTTCAAAGTCTTACTGTTATCAAGCATCCGACCATTTATAAATTTCTTTATATGAAAAATGTTTATATCTACTCAGTAATTCATAAAAATTAATAAAAATTGACATAAAAATTTTAAGAAAATAGAATTGGTATCATTGAAAAGGCAACAGTTTTTGAGCTTTAAAATAAAATAATTTCTTTTGGAATATTTTTTTTTGTTGTTACCTCGGAAAAATGTCAAAATGTCATTCATTTTTAATTAATTGAGTACATCTAATCAATTTTTTACCTCAAAAAGTTAACAGTGTTTTTTTTCTTCTTATTTTAAATAAGTGTACAAAATTTGATTCATTCCACCCAATTGCTTTGGAAAAATGGAACATGCATACATACATATATACATGCATTTATAACCACAATGATGTTTATTTATATAAAGATACATTGAACTCATATACGCTGCATTTTCATGTGCAGCCATTCGATTACATTACTAAATTATATAGTTCATTTATTTGAATATTATAATAAATATAAAATATCCAAAACAGCTACTAATTAATAACATTACAAACCACTTTACAACCCGTTAATTAAAATATTTACGGAGACAGCAGCTTTTAAGGTCATTACACAGGCCAAATGTGTGAGAAATGTACAAAAATAGTAATTAGAGACGGATGATGCTTGGACAACAAAATTAATTGCTTCACATTCCATCCCTTTTTCCTGCCTAGTGACACAGATTTTTATCTTAATCAATACAAAAAAAAAAAAAAAAAAAAAAGCCGCAACGTGAGAAATGAAATTAAAAAAAAAAAAGGCTCGCATAGTAGAAGCAGTAGCCACTGGCTAAGCGGTAAGTTCTTGAAAAAACCCACAATCTCGCAATTGACTCCTCCTAGGCATCTCCAACATTTGTTCTTATCCTCGTTGTGACCTGATTGCGGGATCAACTGTTTGATGTAATCGTTCCAGCTTCCAGCGAAGCCGGGGGAAATCGAAACGCTTTCTCCCCTGTTTGTCACGATATGTACGATGCGTATCCGTCTTGGGTAGTCATTATATATATATATATATATATACTCCATTTCGTTTTGGTAGAACGGGTCTAATGGGTTGATCAGTTAAGAAATCAAATTGAAACTGAAGAAGGTGGTACTGTTCGCAAGAATAAGGATCTTAAAATTTTATCATGGCAGCTACACACTGATTTTGTTTTATTTTCTCGTATGATAAGTATAAATGCTGTCATTGTCGAAAAATTCGACCTCAAATTTTTGATGAATTTTCACGTTTCAGATGTCCTTGGATGTATATGTATGTTAACACGATATGTATGTTTTGATAACACGAAAATTATCTCTCTGATAACATATTACTTCAAAAGCGCTTTAAGACCGAATGATAAAATTGGGTATTGAGTCTTTACATCGAATTTGTAGATATTTATCACATTTTGAGCTAAATATATTCACAGTAATGTTATTTGTCTGTCTATTTGTTTTGCATGTGAATAAGATAATTTTAAAAAATTCGAAGAGTTAGAACAAAAATTTAATATGCCGTTTTAGCATCTGAAATGTACATCCCTATCAAATGTAGAGCGAAATCCGTCAAAGGGGTAACAGTCTGTCGGTCTCTATTTTTTCAAACCTGCAAACACGATTATTCAATGTCTTAGTTGAAGGAAATTTAGCATCTTACCTTGTTACTAAAATCGAAATTTTGTATCAATCTTCGAAATGAATCGGAAAAATCGACCCAAAATGCATACTCGGTTTTTTTTATTTGTACTACATAGCACAGAACGCTCATCTGTTGCTTTTTAGAAATAAAAATCTGAGTACTGATAGCATTCACTATTTATCTATACAACAAAGCTTATAACGTTTATCTACTGTATTTTAGAAGTAAAAATCTGAGTACTCGTAATATTCACTATTTATATATACAAAAAAAAGCACAAAATGCTCATCTACTGTATTTTAGAAATAAAAATCTGAGTAGTCATAGCATTCACTGTTTAGTACAAAGTTCACAATGTTTATGCGAGGGGAGAAGGGTTATATTATTAGGAAGTATACGAGAAACTTTCATGGAATATAAACTTTCATCAAAGAGAACTATTGCTTCCTAAAAAAATTACATTTAGCTTGCTAAAAATAATAGAATTTGCTTCCTAAAAAGGTAAATCTGAATCTACTTTTATAAGAAAGTATGCGAGAAAGTTTTAGGGTGACTTTTCTTTATAGCAATGATTTTAACCTAATTTATAAATTCTATTATCGTTGTCATTTAATTCCATTTGATTTTATCTAACAAATCAAGCTCATGAATCAAGGACACCACTTAATAGAGGAGAAGCGTGATATCTATTACTGATGAAAACGAGCCAAAATACAAAAAAATTAACTCCAAATAACTTGTCAAGTTCACAAGCTAAAAACTCCAGATCATAAAGGTGGCAACTTCCACTGTTCAAAGCGAGCCAAATCACTTAAAAATAATAGAAACATGGTAACGGAATATATTTTATTTATAGCTCTATATTAAATACAGATGCATATATGGATCTAATGATGGGGTCCTGTCCTTTCCTTTCCAATCCTTTAATTGTATTAACTATCAAAATTTCGATTTAGAAAATTTATAAATGAAAACATTCTTTCTAGAATATCAAGATATTGCTATAAAGTAATAAAATTCTAAATAATTATTTAATTTGATTTGCCCATGGTCGTAATTTTATTTCTGATTTTTTTTTATCCACTTGCATTTATCCATTTTAAATCTGTAGGATTTGGCGAGTGAATGTTTTCATTTCAAACTTTTTCAATTTCTAAAAACCTTTGGATTTCTTTGCAGCATCTAAAATATTAGTTTTATCTAAAGCTGCATGAAATTATCTATATTTTTAATTTCGGATAGCTTTATGATTATATTATATATTCCCGTTTTATTTGAAGTTGTTTTATATTTGGCCCTTCCACAATCCTTGTGAATGTTGATATTTATTCTAAATTTCACTTTGAGTCAAATATATAAATAAAATAAGATACAATATTTAATGTGATTAACCAGATTCATTTCCGTTTTAATGTTACAGAAAAATACTTTACAAAGAATTTTTAGATTTTGAATTTCGGTCAAACAAAGAGGACAACATCTAAGTCGAAGTCAAATTTTTTAAACACAAAACATGTTCAATGTGAAAACGAATGACCCACGACAGCAAAAATTCTATCATACCATATATCATGACTGATCTATAAAGTTTTGGATTAGAAACATTAAACACTTTGTTCTTGAAAATGAAACTATCACTAGGCATGGATTTAATTTTGTTTTCCAAAATTTTCTTATATATCATTTTTGTTTATAATGTTCTTTTTTTTATTTTCTCGTGTATGAAGTAAGCAAAGAGAATATAAGATAAGAATTCAAAAATTAGAATTCTAACTTTTGATGAATCTCCACGTTTCAGATCTTTCTCAGCACAAAAAATACATTTTTGGAATTGCATCTGTGTATCTTTGAATAAGATAATTCAAAAGTAATTTAAGCTGAAACAGATGAAATTTGCATGTAAGTTTTTTACACTAAATTTATAGATTGCTATCCATTTTCGAAAGAAATTCATTAACAATAATTAACAGTAACTGTCTATCTGCTTGCAAATGAACCAGAAATATATAAAATGGAAGGAACTAAAATAATAAAATGTCCGTCATTAAATTTTAACATTTTAGAATTTATATTTTTAACAAATCAATCAACGAATTAATTGTATACTGATCTTGTTCATGCATTCTTATGAATATAAACGCGATTACATCAAAACGCAACTACATAGTTAAATGAAATTCTATATAAAACTTTATTAAACATAGTTAAATGAAATTCTATATAAAACTGTATTAAACATAGTTAAATGAAATTCTATATAAAACTGTATTAAACATAGTTAAATGAAATTCTATATAAAACTTTATTAAACATAGTTAAATGAAATTCTATATAAAACTGTATTAAACATAGTTAAATGAAATTCTATATAAAACTGTATTAAACATAGTTAAATGAAATTCTATATAAACTGTATTAAACATAGTTAAATGAAATTCTATATAAGACTTTGTTAAACATAGTTAAATGAAATTCTATATAAGACTTTGTTAAACATAGTTAAATGAAATTCTATATAAGACTTTGTTAAACATAGTTAAATGAAATTCTATATAAGACTATGTTAAACATAGTTAAATGAAATTCTATATAAGACTATGTTAAACATAGTTAAATGAAATTCTATATAAGACTATGTTAAACATAGTTAAATGAAATTCTATATAAGACTTTATTAAACATAGTTAAATGAAATTCTATATAAGACTTTGTTAAACATAGTTAAATGAAATTCTATATAAGACTTTGTTAAACATAGTTAAATGAAATTCTATATAAGACTTTGTTAAACATAGTTAAATGAAATTCTATATAAGACTTTGTTAAACATAGTTAAATGAAATTCTATATAAGACTTTGTTAAACATAGTTAAATGAAATTCTATATAAGACTTTGTTAAACATAGTTAAATGAAATTCTATATAAGACTATGTTAAACATAGTTAAATGAAATTCTATATAAGACTATGTTAAACATAGTTAAATGAAATTCTATATAAGACTTTGTTAAACATAGTTAAATGAAATTCTATATAAGACTTTGTTAAACATAGTTAAATGAAATTCTATATAAGACTTTGTTAAACATAGTTAAATGAAATTCTATATAAGACTTTGTTAAACATAGTTAAATGAAATTCTATATAAGACTTTGTTAAACATAGTTAAATGAAATTCTATATAAGACTTTGTTAAACATAGTTAAATGAAATTCTATATAAGACTTTGTTAAACATAGTTAAATGAAATTCTATATAAGACTATGTTAAACATAGTTAAATGAAATTCTATATAAGACTATGTTAAACATTGTTAAATGAAATTCTATATAAGACTTTGTTAAACATAGTTAAATGAAATTCTATATAAAACTGTATTAAACATAGTTAAATGAAATTCTATATAAAACTGTATTAAACATAGTTAAATGAAATTCTATATAAGACTTTGTTAAACATAGCTAAATGAAATTCTATATAAGACTTTGTTAAACATAGCTAAATGAAATTCTATATAAGACTTTGTTAAACATAGTTAAATGAAATTCTATATAAGACTATGTTAAACATAGTAAAATGAAATTCTATATAAGACTATGTTAAACATAGTTAAATGAAATTCTATATAAGACTTTGTTAAACATAGTTAAATGAAATTCTATATAAAACTGTATTAAACATAGTTAAATGAAATTCTATATAAAACTGTATTAAACATAGTTAAATGAAATTCTATATAAGACTTTATTAAACATACTTAAATGAAATTCTATATAAAACTTTATTAAACATAGTTAAATGAAATTCTATATAAAACTTTATTAAACATAGTTAAATGAAATTCTATATAAAACTGTATTAAACATAGTTAAATGAAATTCTATATAAGACTTTGTTAAACATAGTTAAATGAAATTCTATATAAGACTTTGTTAAACATAGTTAAATGAAATTCTATATAAGACTTTGTTAAACATAGTTAAATGAAATTCTATATAAGACTATGTTAAACATAGTTAAATGAAATTCTATATAAGACTTTGTTAAACATAGTTTAATGAAATTCTATATAAGACATTGTTAAACATAGTTAAATGAAATTCTATATAAGACTATGTTAAACATAGTTAAATGAAATTCTATATAAGACTTTCTTAAACATAGTTAAATGAAATTCTATATAAATCTGTATTAAACATAGTTAAATGAAATTCTATATAAGACTTTGTTAAACATAGTTAAATGAAATTCTATATAAGACTATGTTAAACATAGTTAAATGAAATTCTATATAAGACTTTCTTAAACATAGTTAAATGAAATTCTATATAAATCTGTATTAAACATAGTTAAATGAAATTCTATATAAGACTTCGTTAAACATAGTTAAATGAAATTCTATATAAGACTATGTTAAACATAGTTAAATGAAATTCTATATAAGACTTTGTTAAACATAGTTAAATGAAATTCTATATATGATCTTGTTACTAAAATTGTAGTTCTATGTCAAATTTAAGTTGCAATCTATCTATCAAAAAGGATTAACCAAAATCGGTCAAAAGGTTTTAATCGTTGGTGAAAAATATACATTCACTTTTAATTAAACAAAAAATGATTGTTTGCTGGACTCTGAAGTTAAAAAATAAAACTCATGGTTTTGCACCAAAAGTCTGCAGCATCTGTGCGAAAAGGGGAGGCAGTAACGTCTTTAATATAGGGGCTATACAAAATCTCTAGAGATCCCTTCCACTGATTTCTTAATTAATACAAAGTTCAGCTATATAGCCTAAATTGATTAATGAATAGGCTTCTTTAGATTAAAATACTGCTTTTTGATTCTAACAAAGCATATGTATTTCAAGAGTATTAATTGTCTGTCACTTAAAAGGAGAGAAACATTGAAAATTGTAATTGAGTATTTGCTATTTTGGAATATATTACCGGCAATGCAAGCAACCAAATATACTATTAATAATAATTACCGATTTATTACATAAACTATAATATATATATATATATATATATATATATATATATATATATATATATATATATATATATATATATATATATATATATATATATATATACTTCGTTTGATTATTTACTTTCAATAATTTAACAAAAGATTAAGTATTTTAGGAAAAAGAGGCAAGAAAGTTGGAATGAATGAACATTTCCCCCTAGTTTAAAGAAGTCCTTTTTTACATGACTGGATTAGCTATGTAAAAAAAAGGACTTTGTTTCTATAAGAAGAAAATATTTTTTTTAATTTAATTTATTTATTTTATTTATTGCTGTATAATGCATTGGATGACCTATAACCGTTTCACCCAAATCCGATCCAAACCGGCAAAATCAGCTAGACTTTTGGAAAAAAGGAAGTAGTGAAGCTTTATATTAATAATAAATATCCTATAAGGACTTTTGAAATTTCATTCAAAATATTTCAATAATTATCAGTCAAGTTTTACCCAAATTTTCTCCAAACAAAAATTAATTTTAGATTGAAAAATTAATTATTATATTCAGCTGTTTCCGAATTAAAATATAAATATTTTCCATTATCAATTAGCATTTTTCCTTTATTTTTTTATTTTTTAACCGAGTATGATTCAATGTTTCAATAAAAAAACAAGTTGATCACAAGTTTAATCGGTTAATCTAATAATGCAAATCCTTTGAGGGATAACGGCACCAATATTGATTGTTATTATATATCTTATATAGATTATTAGACTATTATACATTTATTCTTCGATTACTATATTACTGAAATATTTCGTAGTTTTTGATCTTTCATCTATTGTGTCAAGAAATCAATATTTCAGAAATCATTTTATTTACAATGATAGATGAAATATATTCATAAATAAAAACTTCAAAAGACTTCTATTTTTTTTTCATTCATTGTTTAAATATAGTAATGTCTTTTTTTATTTATAACACAATTTTTAAAAAAACTATGGCTAATGATTTTAAATCTTTTTTATACTTTGTGATAATACTTTGGATTCCATAAGCACTCTATTATTCTAAGTATTTTCTTTAGTTTCTCAGATATAGATAGAAATATTGTTGAATTTTCTCATTTATCATTTTATGCAAAAAAAATCATATTTAATTAATTATTGGATACAGGAATTAATTACAGGAATTCATGATATTTAATGCATTTCTGTAAATCAAAAAATAATTGCATTTGAAAAAACTAATGAGCTTTCCATTTTTCTTGTAAAGATGCTTTAATACAAATATTTGGATAGGAACTGTTCTTTATAATTATAAAAATTTAATAAAATTCAGACGTGGCATCATATTTCCTTTAAAATAACTAACGCGTGTATATTTTAAAAAATTTCATTCAAAGTGGCAATAAGAAGCATTGAATAGGTCTAACATTTATATTTGCGAGTTGAAGTTTTACAACTTTAGTTTTCTATTTTTGATTTTATTTATTTTTTGAAAATGTTTGTTTCCTTATCAATACCTCCTCAACCTTTATATAGGCTTCCTAAAATTATCTTTTGTAGCAATTAAATTAATTCCAAATATTATTTGAATAATTCCAATTAATTTTTTTCTATATTTCAACTTTTTTTAATTATTTAGAAATATTTTCTTATTATAATGAGCGATTTATATTTTTCTTCAAAAAGTGCCTAGGCTTTTTCTGAATAAAAATTGCTTTGCACATCAACGTTTTCGAAATGTATCTCCAATGTAATGGAACAACTTTTCATATCAAAAGTCGCATAAATTTCCATCTGTTATTTAAGTTTGTTTTAACATTATGTTTTATCATTTTCTATAGATGCCATCTAGTCTCTCTGTAACTTTCTTTCGCATTATCTCTAATAACAGTCTTATTCCTGTACCTATCCCATGTAGCACATCCTGTTGCCCAATATTGTAGAATATTGTTATTAAACAATTATATGCTTTTAAACAATATTGTAGAATATTGTTCAATATTATATGCTATTCAACAATATTGTAGAATATTGTTCAATATTATATACTATTAAACAATATTGTAGAATATTGTTATTAAACAATTATATGCTATTAAACAATATTGTAGAATATTGTTATTAAACAATTATATGCTTTTAAACAATATTGTAGAATATTGTTCAATATTATATGCTATTCAACAATATTGTAGAATATTGTTCAATATTATATACTATTAAACAATATTGTAGAATATTGTTATTAAACAATTATATGCTATTAAACAATATTGTAGAATATTGTTATTAAACAATTATATGCTATTAAACAATATTGTAGAATATTGTTCAATATTATATGCTATTAAACAATATTCCACAATATTAAACAATATGGCGAATATTGTTCAATGTCATACAATATTGTACAATATTTGTATGCTACTTGGGATATATAAAATTGTTGGACTTTTTTTAAATCCACGAACATACATTTTGGACGCTTTTTTCAAACCTATTGAAATCAAAATTTAACACAGAGCACAGTTACTTTTTACATACATTTTAAAGAACAGATAGTCAATCCCTTGGAAGGTTTGATTCAAAATTCAAATGACCTATACTTAAGATGCTAAAGCTGTGTTATCAAGTTCGCATGTACTCGAACAGAAAGACGGACAGATCTTTGGACAGATTTATTACAAAAATAAGTGTGGATCTACAATTTAAATGCTAAATTTATGTTCCAAACTTTCTAAATAGCTCTTGTTTGTTCTTGTCTTGCTCTCTAAATAGTATAACTTCTTGTAGGAATAATGTTCAGTTGTACTCAGACAGCCGAAAGGTAAACATTCCATGAACATATTTCGTTCAAAATTTGTTAAAATTCTGCAAACTTGATCGCAAGTCCATATACTAAATTTAATCTGTCTAGTTCAACATTTTTGATTCATTGTATTCACAGACAAACAAAATGTTAAAAAATTTATTTTCCGACTCAGGGGAGTTTGTAACGCGAAGAGTTGTCAAAATCTCATGTTTGAATTTTTTAGCAATTACGATATATTTTTTATTATTTGTATTCGCAAAAATAAAAAATAAAAATTCCATACCAATCTTAACTTTTGTCGAGTATATTTATATTTTTAGAAAGAGTTGTAGTCGACAAATAGTCAATACTTTAGTTTTTCACTGATTAAATCGTTTTCAGTTACACTTTAAGAATATTTCAGCAAAATAAGATTTTTTTTCTACGTCGAAGATTAAAAATAATAATAAGAATAAAAGTTAGCTTGCTGAAAAATTTCTCAACTCATATTAGAAGGAACTCTTCAATTATATAACATAACAGCTGTCACACATCCATTTAATTGTCAGGAGAAATTTCTGATTTAAATAAATATCATTTATTTATATTAGAGAACAAAGCCTTAGTGTTAGCCAAATAAAATTGTTTTAACCCTTAAATTTTGTGAAATACATCTATAATGTAATTACCCTATTTCTTATATCGAAATATTACAATTGTATGCCTTATTCAAATGTGTATAATGCGTACACTTTTCTTATGTGTTATTATTATTTTTGTATGATTAAGATTTGGGCGTTTATGCCTATGTTTCTAGCATTCTTGTCGATAAATATGAAAATATTTTAGGTTCATTCAAAATTGAATGATATACAATTCGTTTTTAATACCTTTTTAATTATAAAAAAAATTAGGCTTGCAAAAATAATTTTCCATTTACTCCGCAAGGAATTGGGATATCATAACATATTAGCTGTCACTAATCTATTTAATTGTCTGCAAACTTCTCTAATTTGAATATCGTTTATTAATATTACAGAACAATAGTTAGGCGTTCACCAAATAAAAGCTGTTTTGACCCAGCAATTATTCGTGAATTTGACGCTTTTCAGCGGCAATAATCCAGGTTGTTTTTTGCGAGAAAAGACCTTAATATCAAAAGCTAATTAAAGGAAGTGAGTTCCCAACCTCAATTTCTAAAGCTCTCGAAATGGAAAATTGGGAAGCTGCGATAGGATTCTATTTTGGTTTCGAGAAAGTAGGATGTCCTACTTTAACACAGACTTTCGTTTTTCACACGTGTATTTTGATATTGCAGGTGTTGAGCAACTGGCCACTTAATTCTTATTTTATCTTTGTATCACCGGCGGATAGGATTTTTTTTACATCACTCTTATTTCTTTCTTTAGTTCCTTTATCGTTTTTTCTTCTATGGAAGTTTTGATGAGCAATGAATGATTTCATCATCATTATAGACAAGGGATTTTGGGTATTATTTTCGAAAATAAAATGTATTGCAGTTTTCTTGCCGATTGAATGTTCTTTTCGATGTTGTTCCTTAATATTTATTTCCGGGGTTTTGAAATTTTCTGTGAGAGGGCTATCATTTGGCAGAATTGCAGGTGGAAAATTTTTAGGTTATTTTAAATATGATATAAAAATATTATTGGTCTTATTATTAGAAATATTTATTCAATATTATTTTCGAAAAAGAAAGCCGTGATTTCAACTATGTTTGCGTATTTATATGCTCTATGTATACTTCCTTAATAGATATGAACTTTGGTTTAGATTAAAGTCTCGACCAAAGTGTATTTTGAAATATCATCTTAAGGAAAGTAATCAATTTTAACCGTAGCTACTACGTGTGCTTGCTTGTAAGTCTATATAATGTAAGTTGATTTGTTAAATGGATAATGCAGTGTAATTAAGATATTTAGGCATCAAGTCATCTTTATCTTTTTCCCCCCATAATAATGAAAAGTATATAAGGTATTATTTTCGAAAAACTTATCACAGCTGTGTGTGTGTGTATGCGCGTGTGTGCGTGTGTGTGTGTGTACGTACTTGTATTTTATGTAAATATACTTGTTAAATTTACAGTTTAATTTAGATAAATGTCCAGAACAAATGCAATTTTGAAACATCATCATTAAAGAAAATGAAATATTAGGTATCATTTCCGAGGAACAATTATGATCTCAGAATAGTGTTTTCTTAATTTTGAACTTCAGGTTCAGATGCCGTCCTCGCCGTCTGACCAAACTTCCTGTTTAAACTTATTCTACATCATCCCAAAATAGACGCTGTAGAGAGAATCTGTGTCCTAATCTTGCAATGTCCCTTTGCAGTTTCAAAATTCTAATATCTATTTAAAAAGCATTGATAGTGCAGAATTTATAGAGCTTTTGACAAAGTTACAATTACAAAATCATTTGAGCACAAATTTAAAAATGTAGTTTTGGTTCTATATATTATCACGAAATCCGTGACATTTCATGTTTTTGTAGAAGACAAGACCTCTTTCATTCTCTTGCACTCTGTTACTAAAAGATGTAATGGAAGAGAAGATACTGTAATATTTAAATAATTCATCCAAGAGATTTCAATTAATCTCAAAGTTTTTGAATTTTGTGAATCTGAAAATCATATTTTTAAAATTCTTTCTGCATTGATTTATATGATGTGAACCCGATAAATCGAAAACAAAATGAACCAAGTCGAGCTGTATTTTATTAACCTCTTCATCGTCCGGTCACATGCGTCATTTGGACTTCGAATTGTCGTTCTCAAAAATTTAGAATAAAATTAGGCCATTCGCACAAAACCCACAAACATCTCAAATATTCTATAGACTCTAAAATGTATCAATATGGTAACACATTGCTGAAACGGTAAACGTCATCTAATTAAATATTAAAAAACAATCAAAAAATTATTTCTAACTTTTCAAATTGCTTCAATTTTAGACAAAGCTCGCATAATATCAATACTTCTGCATGTTCTTTTGTATCAAAACATGCCAAGTTAAAAATGAATCGTGCTAAAGAAATGAAATTTGACATATCATCCTCGAACTAAAATTGCATTTCTATTTCAAACATATATATATATATATAAATCTGAAATCTAATTTTATTAATCTTACAGATAATTATAAATATCTTAAATTTAAAATTATATTGAAATGTTAAATCTAAATTTTTTCAAGAGAGTTATGGATATTCTAATTATAATTTTTATGTAAAAGAAAAAAATCATTATAAAGAAATCTCAAATCCAACAAAATAAATTATGGTTATTAATTAGACATAGAAATCTCAATCATTATTTGAATATCTATATATTTAAAATAATAAGGAAACTCGATACACCTTTCCTCCGTCCTCAAAGACTGGTCCTATTTTGCCAATATTGGCTTCATATAAAAAACTCATAACCTCTAAATATGTCATCATCGGTCATTTGTCCTCCTTCATCTTATGATTTTTGCTAAAAAAATTCGAAAACACCATTTCACTCTATATTTTCTAAGGGTGGGGGAAGTAAGTGCTGGTTTCGATTTTTTTTTAAAATTTCATATGAAAACTCTAGGTCTCTAGATACGTCATCAATGATTTCCTTTTTATCACTGTATTTAAGTCTTGAGAATCAGCACAAAATACAACTTCGACAAAATCCTGTCTTAGCAAGCCCGATTTCCCCAGTTTTATTTGCATTACTATACGATTAAAAAATATGGAAAATTAGTTAGTCATACAACCTCAATGACTATTTCATTTTTTAAACATTTAATTCATAAGAAATTTTGTCACGATGCCTGGATAAATCATCAATGACCACCTATTACCGCTTTTCGAGAGAAACCTCAAAAACATTGCATTTTCTATTTGAAAATTTTTTGATAATACTTCCCAGGCCCAATCATTACCGATTTTGCCAATTTTTATTTCATTTGAAATCTCATGATGTTAAGATATTTCGTCAATGGTCATTTGCCTCTCTCCGTCCTTCATTTACTTCAAATATCTGAAACCTTGACACCACCCCCAGAATCAACAAGTGGACTGATTTTTTCATTCTATATGCCTTGTGAACCTATCAGAATTTTCTATATTTACTGTCATAGTTTCGGTTTAAAATAGTTTAAGTTCTGTTTAAAATTTATATAAGTTCTATGTTTACTGTTTTAAAATAGTTATTCTCGTGTGTTTTGATCCGATGTATGAAAATTATTTGACATTGCTAAATTAATGTCTTTAATATCGTGAGCATATAACTGGTCACCGAAGGCGGCTGCAATATTTCTTAAATCTCATATCTAAATTATATTATTTAAATTACAAAATTCTTAAATCTAATAAAAGAAATTCCATATTTAAATTATTTGAGGTATAGAAACCTTAAAACTTTCAGAAAAGAGATACAGACAAAAGGAAACTAATGTATTTTTATTAAATTTAAATTAGCAATTTTATAATTATTTTTATAAATTCGGAAACAAAATAACTCTGCTTTTCTTGCTTTAAAACAGAAACAATGCAATGATCTATTTGTTTCTTAAAAGAATTGACGATTTGTTTTTGAATTTTGATATGCTCCATTTCCACTACCTATCAGAAAAATACCCAAAACTTATCATATCAAATCCAACTTGTTTTGAAAAAAAATTTAATTCTCATCAAAAATGGTTTTCATAACAAACCCGAAACACCATTGTTAAAGACCTACCAAATTATGCAAAAACACAAAACAGAAAGAAGAGAAAATAAACGATAAAAGAACACTATTTACAATTGTGCAAGCCTAGCTCATTGACGCGTACCATGAATAAACATTGAAGACCCACATACCACAAGCGGTCATTACACCTGTGGTTTCTCTTAATATGCTGACCATTCATATGAGTTTAGTGGGCGAACCTACGAGCGACAGATCTATTTTTGGCACCGTGGCCCTTTTGGCCCGCAGTGTAAGTGAAATGACTCGACTTCACTTCCAGCTTTTCATTCGGCATCGTCTTATAAATCTCTGAATGCGAAATGATTTGGGACAATAGAGAATGAATATCTTGGGATCGTAGTAATAGGATTTGTTTTATGTCGGGTATTTCTACGGTCTGCTGGTTTAAAGGCCGTTGTGAATCATTAGTGGGATGATTGGAGCTGTAGTAATCATTAGTGGGATGATTGGAGCTGTGTTATTGTTGAGGCTTACTTTCACTTGGGGTTCATTTTAGTTTCACGTAAGGAGCTTCCGCGAAAGCGAAAGTTTGTAGGATTGATTAAGGTGTATGTACACACTTGAAACTTCGAAAATCGTTCTAAATATCTAATTTTTTTTTATTGCTTAATAATGTTCTCTAATCCTTTAGCTTTCAGACGATACCAAGATGGTGTCAATATTCGAAATATTTCTCAAGTTATAATTATTTTTCTTGAGGTGCTTTCATTAAAAACTCTAGTTATGGTGTTTTTAAAACTCATTTTATGAAGAATGATATTTTTCCACTATGTTGCTTCATTCAAACAATCATAACTTAACAAGAAATGAACCAAATACCGTTATTTATATATCAAAATAATCTGTATGAAATAGCGGATGTTTTGTGCCTCAATCAAAATTATATTTCTAGAAATACATTTTTAATAGCTGTTTAAAAGTTAAAATTAGAGAAAAAATCTCGCTTTTTCTATTCATGGTTGATGAAAAAATTGTTTAAAAAAAACTATACATTTTTATAACTTGTTTGAGGCAGACAACATGAAGACTAATATTAGGCATCATTTCCAACTAGAATTATGTGTCTGTATAAATTGGAATTTAAGATATCATGTTTCAAAAAATAGGCTAATTAGCTCATTAAATATTATTGAATTAATTAATAATGAGTGTAATATGGTTTTTTCTCACTGAAATGAGTTTAAACATATATTAATGAACGACTGTGAAAAAACTGGATTTTTAAAGTTAAGATTTTTAAAAAAATCTTCAAGTGTGTACGTAAGAAGAATATATAAATTCGATCATACAGTTTATTCAATTTTATGTAATACTAGTTGTTATAATCGGCAATTAAAATCCCCTCATGCATATAGTATATTTAATGTAAAATCTACTTTTGTATAAAAATATAATATCTAACACTCTTTTCAAGACATGTATTGTAATAAAATAGAAATTTTAAGAATTAGTGATAGAGTAATTCAGAGTCTTAATGTTGTCCACTAATAACTTTCTTTATTTCAAAATCATCTGCACTAATTTTTCTGAAATAATAATAACAATTGAACGAACAATTTCGTAAAAAATGTCATTGGTAACGTAGAAAAGGCAAATATTTTAATTTTTAGAAGGTGCGAATTTTTTCAGAATAATTTTCTCTGAAGTTTCTGTGGAAAAACTCAAAAGAGCAGTTCATTTCTTATAGCCTATAAGCTGCTGTTGTTGCATATATGTTTCGCTTGTTTACCGTTTACTTTTAATACTTTTTTTTTACCTCCATTTGAGTGATTGACTTATGCTTGCTTTTTGGCATTGTTAAATCACTACTTTGAAGCAAATAAAAATATAATAAAAGGATAAGTATTAACCCTTTGAACTCGGAAAACTAATTCGATGTATAATTATTCAACTAACACAAAGATTGTTTATTGCTCTGAAAAATAAATATACATAATTGTTTTAAGTCGAATTTTTTTGAAAATTAATCTACGATTCTGTAAGCATTTTTAAAAATCAAAATTGAAAAATAAATAAATAAAACGTCAAAATGATTCACCGTCTTGATCGGTGAGCTAGAGGCCACATCGGAGGGCAAAGGGTTAAATTAAAAAACAGAAACGTTACTTTTCTTATCTCCGTTTAAATGCTTGACTTATGCCGGCTTTTAGGCATTATTAAATCACTACACTAAAACAAATAAAAACATGGTAAAAGGATAAGTATTAAATTAAGATTAAAACAGAAACGTTACTTTTTTTTTAACCTTTATTTCTTTGATTGACATATGCCTGCTTTTAGGCATTGATAAATCACTGTTTTGAGACAAACAAAAACTTAATAAAAAATAATAAGTATTAAATTAAAACAGAAGTTAAAAAAAATACTGGTACAGTAGTTAAAATTGAAAATTAATTTTAATGCGTTTAATTTATTTTATAAAATTTAATAGCAATTGAAAGAAATATTGCTCAGAAATTAAACTGATATCATCAACATAAAATTTTTAATTTTAACTTGGTTTTAAAACCTTTTTTAAAAAAATAATTTCCTCTGAAATTACTGTGGAAAAAAAGAGAAAAAAATGTTGATTCTTAGTTAAATATTTAACCCTTTAAAGGGCCATTTTTTTCGAGTCATATCATGTTAATATATTTTTAGGCTTGAAATTAGAATAAGAAAAGAGATTCATTTAGCTTATTAGATAAATTTAATTTGATCAATTAATTAATTTGATTAATTAATAATTAAGTAACAAATCGAGACACATCATTTTGTGTGAGATAAAGAACTGAAGCATCTTAGTTTCTGTTTTACTAAAGAAATGTGTCAGAACTGATGCCAACCTACATAATTTCATACAAAGATTGATAAATTTGGTGAGAAGCATACTTCCCACGGCCCTAGAAAGGGTTAATTAACTTTTTCTCTTCTAAAAGCGATTAGTGTCTTTTCTCTTGTTTTAAATAATAAGTGTGCAAAATATAGTTGAATTCGACCTTGTTATTTCTGAAGTGATCCGGAATATGCGTACGTACATAACCACAGTTTTATTTTCATTAAAACTAGCTGATATACCCAGAGTTGTTCAAGATAAACTTAACATCAATTATTATCAATTAAACTTATTATTTTTAATTAGTGCAAAGTGAACTATTTCAGTGATTATCACAAACTGTTCATACATATTTTTTTTTTATTTTTAAGTATTTCTGAAAAAGATCTGCAGTGCTTATAACATAGTGTATATTTATAAATCATTCATCTGCTGTTACTGCTGTTATAAATCATTCATCTGCTTTATCAAATTGAAAGAAAAAAAACCCCAGCGCCAACCATCTTCACGAAACTTTGGTATTTTTTATAAAATACAATTTGGCGTAAAATTATTTAAGTTATGAGTAATCTGAAAATCGCCAAGTAAGTTCATTATTTTGTATTCTTGGCATAATCTGAAAATCACAGTCTCGAGGACTGTAAATACAAACAAGAATCTTCCGCATTGCGAGATCACTTTCGAGCAATAAGAACTGTGATACTCATATCATGACTTTGACATTATTCACATTTAATGAATTAACTGAAGACTCGTCAAATCAAAGATTGATCAAGGCGTGTCAATCTGGTTAATTAATAGGTCTGACCTAAAGAAGTCAAATTATCTGGTACTTCATTTAAATATTAGAGAAGAGAAGGAATTCCAATTTATTTCAAAGACGCAATGGATTTCATTGAAAAACTTTGAACTTATATTATTTGTAAAAAAACCACTTATGGAATATTCACTATTTAATTCAATTCGCAGTTTGATGATTAATTATTGCTAACAATCAAAACATCAAATGAATATTAAAGATTTTTTTAAATTAAAGTTTGCATGTATGAATTTAAAACATATTTAATGCATAATCTTGAAATTTAATTGTTTTTTTTTAATCTTAAGTTATAATATATTTAAAAATTATAACTTTTAAATGGAATTATATAAATAAAATTAAATTTATTATTATCGAAGATGTTAATCATTGGTATCTTATAATTGGAAATTTTCCGTCTAAAATATATGCAGGAATAACTGTTTTATATTTTCATTTAATTAACCCTTTCAAGGGCCGTGAGAAGTATGCTTTCCACCAAATTTATCAATCTTTGTATGAAATTATGTAGGTTGGCATAAGTTCTGACAAATTATTTTAGTAAGTCAGAAACTTAGATGCTTCAGTTCTTTATCTCAGACAAAATGATGTGTCTTGATTTGTTACTTAATTATTAATGAACCAAATTAATTAATGAATAAAATTAAATTTATCTAATAAGCTAAATGAATCCCTTTTCTTATTCTAATTTCAAGCCTAAAAATATTTTAACATAATATGACTAGAAAAAAATGGCCCTTTAAAGGGTTAATTAACGAATTAGGTAATTAACCATTATGGGACTGTTACCGCTTCATTATACCTATCCAACTAATTAATATCCTGATTGCTTTTTTCTTTAACTTCCTTGCAGAGAAATCATGTTATGTCAATCGCCATCGATATTAATACGAATAAAGCTTCCAAATATAAAATGGTTGTTAAAAATTCCCAATTTTTTAACATTCATTTTTAAGATTGAGACGAAGCTTCCTGATATTCCAGGAAGTATATGTCCTCATCACCAGGATATAGATTTCTAAAATATCTTCATCAACATATTGGCATCTGAAATATCGAGATCAGGATAAATAAATCAGGAAGCGATTGAATCCTACTTTGCCATAAAAATGAAGATCTTCATAAATGGTGTCTGATTGATACTGTTTATAGAATATCTGCATATCAAAGAGAAATGCGAACATCAAAGGTCGCCGACAATTCTTTCTTCCCCTCCGTGAATATGAAGACATGGATCCGTTTACTGCTTGAAAAATGGAAATGACCACAGTGGTGGGAACTTCACCTGAAGAAGCTGGGTTTGCAATGGAGGAAAGTTGAATAGTGGAAAAGTTGTTTATAAATATCCGGGGTCAAATGGTCACTTCAGTGAAAGGAAATGGTCCATCTCCAGTCAGGAATTCATTATCCAAAGAATAGATTGAAGAATTGATAAATTATTGTTTGGAAAATATCCATAAAGAGGTATGGGATTTTTGGGGAAAGGTCATAAAGAGCATTGGCGTTAATCATAATCATAGTTGAGTTTTTATTGTGTGATGGATGCCTTTTGGAGGAAATTTCCATTAATTGTTTTATGGAAAAGTTGAAGAATAGATCTTTTATAATTAAAAATAATTTTGGATTAATGATATCAATGACCTTTTTTGTAAAAATATAACTCATTTTTTTTTTTTGAAATAAATTTTGAAAAACACCCGACGAAATTAAAGATAGAATACTTGAAAGTGAACGTGACAAACTTTTTCCAACAAAATTAGCGATATAATACTTTCAAATTACTTAAAAGGGAAGGTATCAAATTTTAACCAACAAAATTGGTGACAGAATACATATAAAATTGAAGGTAGCAAAGAATATATCAGTTTATATGTAATATTTCATGAAATCGAATATTTTTTGATAAAAAAATATTTCTGGAGGGTATTTGGGAAGAATTGGTGTGATAAATTCTAGAGCAATAAGCAATAATCTATTATCATTACAAAATATTTCTTTTCAAATAAGTTCGTTACTTATTGTGATCAGAAACCAAAATTCGCCTTTCCAACCACTCCATAGTCTCTGGGATAAGTGAAAGCAAATCGGGGTAACTATGAACGTTTTTTTGCAAATGCAACTGATTAATTAATAAATTGATTTGGACATAAAGTCATTGTTTCATGAGTCCTCCGTTACATTATTATGTACCTACATATGCTATAGACATATTTTCTTTCTCATAAAAATATTTTAAATGGAAGAAAATGCAATTTCTACAATTACCCTAATTCGTTCCCAATTACCCTAACAGGCCATATTTCATACCTTACATATTCATATTCTTTCTTTTTTATTTTCTTTCTCGTAAGAATATTTTAAATGTAAGAAAATGCAACTTCTACTATTACCCTAATTCGTTCCCAATTACCTTAACAGGCCATATTTCATACCTTACATATTCATATTCTTTCTTTTTTTTTATTTTCTTTCTCATAAGAATATTTTAAATGGAAGAAAATGCAACTTCTACAATTACCCTAATTCGTTCCCAATTACCCTAACAGGCCATATTTCATACCTTACATATTCATATTCTTTCTTTTTTATTTTCTTTCTCGTAAGAATATTTTAAATGTAAGAAAATGCAACTTCTACTATTACCCTAATTCGTTCCCAATTACCTTAACAGGCCATATTTCATACCTTACATATTCATATTCTTTCTTTTTTTTTATTTTCTTTCTCATAAGAATATTTTAAATGGAAGAAAATGCAACTTCTACAATTACCCTAATTCGTTCCCAATTACCCTAACAGGCCATATTTCATACCTTACATATTCATATTCTTTCTTTTTTATTTTCTTTCTCGTAAGAATATTTTAAATGGAAGAAAATGCAACTTCTACAATTACCCTAATTCGTTCCCAATTACCCTAACGGGCCATATTTCATACCTTACATATTCATATTCTTTCTTTTTTATTTTCTTTCTCGTAAGAATATTTTAAATGTAAGAAAATGCAACTTCTACTATTACCCTAATTCGTTCCCAATTACCTTAACAGGCCATATTTCATACCTTACATATTCATATTCTTTCTTTTTTTTTATTTTCTTTCTCATAAGAATATTTTAAATGGAAGAAAATGCAACTTCTACAATTACCCTAATTCGTTCCCAATTACCCTAACAGGCCATATTTCATACCTTACATATTCATATTCTTTCTTTCTTTTTTATTTTCTTTCTCATGAGAATATTTTATATTGAAGAAAATGACAACTTCCACTATTACCCTAATTCGTTTCTGATTATTCTAACTGTTTTTATTTCATATCTTGATTTTTGTCCCTTTTAGTTGAGGCAGATTAAAACTGTTATGAAAAATTGGACTCGATGTCTCTAAAGATTAAAAAACTTTTATGTACATTCATTTTGTTGAAATTTTAAAACAAATTTTAAGCATGTTTTTGAGATGGATCCAGAATTGAATATTATACATTTTAGAAACCTGACCGTTTATGTGTTACCTCCAAATTCCACCTGAACTACGCATCCTTTTAATTCCTATAGTTCTTCATTGTTTAAAGGCTTCTTTCCTCCAATTTTTTTTTTTTTTTTTTAATTCACGATGGGGTTTTTTTTTTTTACAGGGAATGAAACAAATACTGGTTTTTATTTTTCTATCTAGATTATAGAAGATTTAAATCGTTATTTATTTTAGTTTAAACTATTCATTCATTGTCTTCGAAAATGTAAGACTGCTTTATTATTATTTTATAGTCGTTTCTAATGGAACTTTCAAATGTCAAGTCGTTTTTCGGATTAAAAATATGTGAAAATCTGAAAAATAAAAATACAAATATAATGACGATTGGTGAAAGTAAACATGTAATTAATCTGAAAATATTGTTTATAAGAAAACATTGACTTTTCATCAATTAAATATCAGTAATTGTTATATTAAGAAACCCACGTTTTTAATGTTATTTAAATATCGTTTGGCTGTACAAATAATAATTTTAAAATGATTATTTTTTAAAAATAAAGATATTTTTACATTTAAATATGAATTTTTTTCCCTTCAAACCAGGGAAATGATTAATGCCTTTTAAACCAACATGCTGATGTTCTATTAGTATGCAAACCACCTCACTCTTCTTATCCCGCATCGCTTACGCTATTAGCATAAATTTTCCGAAATGAAAAAAAAAAAGCCCAAAATAACCCCATGTTCTATATTCAGCCTTATATCAACGACTTATTTTAATGTCAAAAACAGATGTCTTTATTACAGTTTTAATAATGTTTATTCTAGGAGCAATTAAAACGTATTTTTTTTATCTTCTTTAGATATTTTTTATAAGAGCGAAAATTCTGGCTTCCATTTTTCCCATTTATGATTTTAATTAGTTTTGGTAACAATTCAAGTTACAACTATCTGTAAAGTAAATTAATTGTTCACGGAATAGCCTCAATTATACTTCGTGTTATGATATTGCGTATAAAACCAGCGAAGTGGTCTCCCTGAAATTCTCTCGCCTACTCTCTAATGAAGTTGATATTTTGATAAATTTGGGGATCTTGCACAAGGTACTGAAAGCCATACTTTTACTCAGATTTTTATTTTAAGTGTCCCTCACATGAGTTTTATACTTCATAGTGTAATAAAGATAACCGAATATGTATTTTGGATAGCATTTTTTGAAGACCGAAACAAAAATTTGACATAGAACTGCAATTGTAATTACACGGTGATATACAAAATTTCATTTATTTAGGTCTTTACGGTTTTCAGTTACACTATTTATGAGCCTGGGACGTACAAACCAACAGAAGGTCAACTTTTGACTGATTTGGTTCACGATTTTATAATGTAATTTTTTTCTGATTTAGTTCATATTTTAAATGCTAAAGCTATATACCAAATTACTCTTTATGTTTTATAGTTATCGTTTTCGTTTGTACTAAGACATGCAATTAGATAGTTTTCTTGAAAATGGATTTCGTTATAAACTTGCAATCTACAATTTTAGTACAATGGCCTGATATAAAATTTCTGATTGAAAGCTTTATGAGTTATCGTTTCATAAAGAGATAGAGAAACAGAGCGACAGGCGTAATCCCAAAAATGCAATTTCCGTCCTCAGGAAGATTTGAATATCATGACATTTGAGAAAATCTGGACCTTTTGGAAGATTGATCAGTGTATACTTCCTATGTGAGAAAATAAAACTGTGGGAAGGATAGATTATTCAAAGTTGAATTGGGAAGAATAATTGGGACCATTTAGCAGAAAATGGTGTGAAACTTCAAGGTTAAATTCTGTTGTGTTGAAAACACGAGAAATTAATTCGCACATATGGGAAACTTTTATTATATTAATTGCGATATGTACTTGGAAATTTCTGTAGATTATAAAACACTTTCATAGATATATCCAAGAAATGATTAATATCATCAAGTTAATCATGGGAATCATGGGATGTTACACTGGTGTGGTGTGGTGTGGTGTGGAGAGGGGGGTGCCAGCTCAGGTGTCGTCCTCGTCATCTGACCACGGTTCAAAATTACGAGGTCCGTCCCAAAAATAGCCCTAGTGTTGCTTCAAACGGGACGTTAATATAACCAAACCAAACCATGGGATGTTACACCACCTGGTGGTATGTCAGAGAAATGAAATTTCTTCCGCTCCGAGTATAAGATTTTTGGTGAAGGACAAGAGGTCTAGGAGTACGGACAACGAACTTAAGGTGCCAGAAAGAATGACCATAGCCACTTCTCAGGCTTTAGTTTAGTTTAGTTATATTAACGTCCCTTTTAAAGCAACACTAGGGCTATTTTGGGACGGACCTCGTAATTTTGTACCTTGGTCAGATGACGAGGTCACTTCTCAGGCGTCGATGCCGGGAGAGTGGCTGTGAACAGTGGAGAAATAATAATAGGCTAAAAATAATTAAAAATATACTCACTAAATTTGCTATATTAACCAAGGCAATTTAAATATAAAGAGAATTTAAAGAAAGTGTAATCATTGACATGGATTAATAACATGATTTAAAGTAACAATATCAACAAGATGTCTCAAGAAATTCTGCAAGATTTCCGACATATTTTCGAAAATACTTATTACTTTTCCTCTCTACAGCACAGGGCTATTAATGCCCACAATATATTCAGCAATGATCAGTGCTGTATAGATATAAGCATAAGGGATGTCTAATGATTTTAAGTTATATGAATGGGAATGACACCCAAACTACTACCCTATTAACACAAAATATCAATGGTCGCTATCGCATATTATATACTAGCTTTTACCCACGACTTCGTACGCGTGGAAATAGATTGGAATTTGTAACATCCATGGCTTTATCTTTTGTTACTCCTGCGCATGCGGGAATTTTCAACGTCAATTGGGGCAACTCAAATGTATGAATTTTCTACGCCAGGTGGGGTAACGCAATATAAATTATAAATTTTTAATTTCCTTTATTCTGTTTTATTTTAATTCAAAAGTACTTCAGAATGAATCCGAAAGATCGATTCATTAACAATGTTTAATTTTAAATGTATCAAACACTAAGAAAATAAACAGAATCGTTTGAAATAATAGTCAAAATCATGTTAAGCCTAATCTCATTGGCGTGGGGAAAAAAATCCCTGAAGCTTTACACATTTGGCGATTTTTGGCGGGAAAGTTAGTTTTTAATTAATAAACAATTTACCACTCAATGAAACGAAATAAAAAAGTAACCTATGTCCTATTCCAGACTATAATCTATCTCTCAGCTAAATTTCATCCAATTCTGGCTTGATTGACTAACAAACAGCCATCCAAATTTTCACATTTATAATAGTATATGAAGATCGAAAAACATTATAAAGATATCGTACAATATATTGTGCTAATCGGGTATTAAGATAATATTAAAATTTCTGTCAAAAGAAGCCCTGTAAGTTGCATACCCTATTTGCACAAAATGCCCCACAATATTATTACTTAATTTTCAAGTTATTGTTCGTCATTCAGAATAGCGAATGATATTGTGAAAAAAGTCTTGTGCAAACAAGTTGTGATTTTATACTTCCTCAGTTTATTGATATTCTAAAGATATCCGATGTCTGACGAATTTAATTAATATGAATGGAAATAACACCCATATTACTACCCTATTAGCACAAAAGGCCAGAGGTCGCTGTCACACTTTCACATGAAGATCAAACAACATCATACAGATATCGTACATCTCGTGCTAATAGGGTGTTAGGCTGGTATTAAAATCTTTATCAAAAGAAAAATCCTGTAAGTTGCATATCCTATTTGAACAAAATAACCAATAATATTGTTACTTAATCATCAAGATATTTCAGGCATTCAGAATAACGAATAATATCGTGAAAATATCGAATATCATTTTAAGCAAATAATGCAAGATGTAATTTTTTTCAACTTCACCTGCGTATTGATATTCTAAAGATAGCCAATATTCATATTCTCATGGTAATTTGAGATACTACTCTATACAGCAATTCTAGGCTGTAGGGTATGTCTTGCCCTTAATATTTACGAACTTAACCCGAAAATCTCAATGTGGTTATATGAATATTCTGCGCTAAAATCCCCAAAATAAATCTTAGCTCATAACCAAAGCGTAGGTGGTATAAAACACCCCGGATATTTGGAACGAATTTTACATTTGTGCTTTGTACACTCACAATATGTTTATTCAGAACCATCTAATTCCAACGAGAAAACCGCATCTTCTTGAAAGAGATGAGCCCCTTGAGGAACCACCTGTTTTCGCTGACGGATCCGTAAACAAAGGCGCGCATTGAGGAAAAGGTCAGGGAACAGTGTGAAGCCCTGGGGCAAAGGAAGCTATTTCTGGGATGTACCTACGCGAAAAAAGGGCTATTTTATTACGACCCGAATTAGGACAACCGCCGCCAGACATGCTGCTTCGGACAGGGAAGGTGAAAGTGAAGGTATCCTTTATCGCTCGGAAAAAGGACAGACTACTTGTTTTTCGAGGTACTCAAGAGGAAAATCTGTTGCGATTGGATTGGTGGCATCGCAAACCAAATGACTGATCAGTTGGCACACGTTTCTGTTCTTGAAGTTAGGCAATGCATTGACATTTATCAGAAACATCTCGATAATGCCTTGTCAAAAATTAACCAATGGTAAATTGGTATCATTGACTTCCCTTTGCTTAAATTAAGCAATGCTGGTAACAAGGGTGTCAAGGGGGCCATTATTGAGGAGAGGGAAGGGGCAGAATGGAACGAGTGGTAAGGATGGTTAGCAGTAGAACACTTTCAGAAGAAAAAATTTTTATTCTTGAAGTTAAGTTTATAAATTAACATTTATAAGAAAAGTCTCAGTATTATGCCTTGCCAAAGATAAGAAATGACAAGCATTCTGACAAGGCCGTCAGAGGGAATATTGTTGGGGGAGGGGGGGGGGTAAGTGAAGGGAAGAATGGAACGAGTGATAAAGATGACCAGCAGTAGTTCATTTCTCAAATAAATATTTTTCTTATTTAATATCTTAATTATGTTATATAACCATTGAAATAATAAAATGCCAACAATGAAACAACATGTATTATGTAGTTATCATAAGATACCTTATTTTTCAATCAGGTATTAATATAATACATATTGTAAACCAAAAAAGCTTTTTTTAAAATTTATATTAGTTCTAAGGTTATGCTAAAATTAAGTAATCTTTTATATTACTCTCTGATATTATTTAACTAAATCATCATATAGTTAAGTACTATCAAAGGCTTTCAGAGCTAATTTTTTTTTAAAAGTTTAATATATTTAATAGTTTTTATGTCTCCGTTCCATCGCTTACTAATGAATATTATTCTTTTTACTTTCTTACATACAAGGAAAAAATATTGTAATTGTCAAAAAAAAAAAAATCAAACTCAAAATATCGAGAGAAAAAAAATTCTCCATGTTTCAAACTTCTCTGAGTTCAAAAAGCATATTTTTGGAATTATGTCTGTTTCCCACTTCTTGACTCTCATTGAAAAATTTAAGTCAAAAATGCTTTGAGCTAGAAATGATTCAGCTTGATTTAATTTCTTCTTTGTATTTTATTGTTCTTTTATTGATTTATACAGCTGTGATAATTGAGGAAAAAAATTAGAAACCATAAAAAAAGTGTTCTATAATTTTTTTAAAACTGTTTAGAATGTTCCAAACTGTTGAAGAAATTTTTAAGAAATTTTACAATGTTAAATTGGTAAAGCTCTTAAATGTGATAGTTCAATTTGATGGAATGAAATTAGGAATTATTCTAGAATATTTGGGGGCTAAAAAATATTCTAGAATAATTCCGAATAGTCTTTTAAGATATCCCAGGGTGATCTAGAATTTACAGAATTAACTATGATTTTCAAAAATTTATGTTGTTGCCTCTAATGGCTCTTGTCAAAACAAGCCCACTGGCTTTAAGAAGTCATTTGTTATTTTAAGTCAAGGGTATGTCTCTTGGTCTCCATCTAGGGCCAAGAAAACGACTTAGCTACACACGTCACAACCCTTTTTACGGGGTGGACTTCATTCATGCATTTCATTCACTTATCCACAGATCGCAATTTAGACTGAATCAGAGAACGATCACCTCTGATCCAGTACCCCCAGTGGTAATACTCTTGACATGGAGGACATTGTGACCACTACAGATTTATACGCGCTCCAGCTACCACACACGCGGAGAGTCTTCGGCCAAGGGACGCGAATCCAACGCCATATCAACCAGGCTATCCCGGCCTTCAAAAATTTATTGGATGTAGTGCTAGAATCCAGGATACATTAATGTTCCAAATTATTTTAAAATGTTCTGGCATGCTCCAAAGAGTTTTAGACACTTTCCGTTTAATGAATTTCAAAAATATTCTAAAGCATGAATTTGTTCTAGAATACTTTCAAATGTTGCAAGATATTAACTATGCATAATGTTTTAAGATTCTCACACTATTAGCAGTAAAAATATCTTGCATCCAGCATATTTCAGCTTACTATATATTTGTTTATTATATAATAGTAATTTGCTTAATATAATATAATAATTGTATATAATAATTGCTTGGTACATAATATAAGTTTGGTTGAAACCAGTCATGTAGAAGTAGATTAGAATATAAATATTATGACTTTTATTTTTATAGTTCGTCAACGGATTCTGAGACGACCACTTTTCGACGACCCCATCTCATTAAAGGGTGAGACACAGGAACGACAAGCGCGTTTCCGGTATAATTATCTGTAACGTTTACGTCTCATAAAACCACGAGTCTTTATTGTTAAATGTAAACATCTCCTCCTTTCACACCTGTTTTGACGAATTAAACCCATCCTAACGCATGCGCAAAAGTGTGAAGGGTTTTACAATCCGTTGCTGAACTATATATATTGTTTTATAAAAAATGGGTTCAGAAACAATATGTGACTCCTGAAGAAAAACTCACAAAATTGTATTTGTAGTGAGAGATTCTAGAATATCCAGCTTAGAATTGTTATTATCCAAACGACAAATATAATGTTAATAGATTTCTTTGCTTACAAGATTATTAGCATCTAGTGGAATTCATTTCAAACCTTATTTCATTATAGAATCTGACTAAGTCAGCTGACCATGATTTTAAATTTGCTCTCGTGTTGTCCCAAAATATAATGCTAATTTAACTACATTAATTTTATCTTAACCATCTTTCGGTAATAATCCTTTCCCGGGGATGTGGGGGGTGATCTTCCTGTCTCCCCTTAAGACTTGCCATTGAGACTGAATCAGAGCATTTTGAACATAATACGCATAAAACTGGTGTTAAAAGGCTAGTACTTATAATACCAAGATTTTGCAGAATCTTTATCAGTCTGTATAGTCATTTGGCTAAAAATAAGTACTAATATCATTGTTCATTATATTTTTTATCGCATTTTGTACTCGATTTGCGGTCTTGTGGCGAAAATAGGAGATTCAGCTCATTAGTCCAGCCTCCCATATCATCTTAATTAGCAAGATAACGAATTTGGAACAAAGCTTTCTTTCCCATCAAAGAGGTAAAGTAAAAGATCAGTTCTATAAAAATAAAATAACCGAACAGAAATATCAATATTCTCTGCAAAATATTGCAAATCCTTAGGCTAAAAGGTATGGGGTGTATTCTTGGCATTTCAGTCTGTATTCATGGAATATTTATTCGAAATTTTTTAATTGCTATGCATAATCTATAGTTTGCACATATCTGCGTACTTCCCCATTCCCATGTCTATATTTATTTTAAAAGACTTAACCTTTTTATAAGAATTTTATAATCTCTGTATTTATAATAAATGCGATATTTAATTATTCTGTAAATATTTTCTGCGTATCTAAGACAACAAGAGAGGCTTGCTTTTATTAACCCTTTAAAGGGCCATTTTTTTTGGTCATATTACGTTTAAATATTTTTAGGCTTGAAATCAGAATAAGAAAAAGGATTCATTTAGCTTATTAGATAAATTTAATTTGATTTATTAATTAATGTGGTTAATTAATAATTAAGTGACAAACCAAGACACATCATTTTGTGTGAGATAAAGAACTGAAGCATCTAAGTTTCTGTCTTTCTAAAAAAATGTGTCAAAACTTATGCCAACCTACATAATTTCATACAAAGATTGATAAATTTGGTGGAAAGCATACTTCCCACTGTCTTAGAAAGGGTTAAAATATTCTTTTCAGGAAGGAGCGTAAAGAAATTTGAAATTCAAAATGGTCAAATTAAAATTAAATTTTCATATAGAGTAAAACTTTATTAATTCGATCTGTGCAATTCAATTTCACCTGCGACGATCCGTTCGAAATCTATTTGAATTCAATCTCATCTTAATTTTTCATCTTAATTATTACTAATCAGTTTTGTTTGAACACGATTTTCTTCCTTCGCATGTAAATACTCACTGTTATAGCAGTAACCATTTGGATCTAATTTATATAAATATCATTTCTATTATGCTTAATTTAAGCAATGTTCATTTTCCTTTTGTTCAAACGTTTCATATGTGTCTTTTACTGAGTACCATTACATCACAGAATTAGAGTTGTGTTTCCAATGTATTAGGCACTATATTTCGACAATTAAACATTTATTTAAGCTCTTAAATGTCTTATAAATATTTCTTTAAACTATCAGATTTGCTTCTGTCGAACCGAGTCAAACTTAAAACTCGTAAAAACTTGTTCAAATATTGAAATTGTAATTTTTAGAATTATTTAAAGTATTTAAAATTACTTTTTTATAAAATTACTTTTTTTAAAATCTTATAAAACAGATGTAAATTGTTTATTTATCTCTGTTTTATTTAATTATGTATTATTTATTAAAACTAAATCTTAAAGCTCAAGCTTAACTTCTCCATAGCTAATCTAACCTTAATTGTCATTTCTAGTTTTTAAAAAAATTACCGTCTTGTACTAAGTTTTAGATACACTTTCATTTCGATTTAATTTTTTCGATAATCCAAGATTTTATTCCTATCAAGGAGATTTAAATGAACCATCTCCTATTTCAGTTGAAATAAAACAAAATAAATCAAATTAATTACGAATCGGGTAAAAGATTAAATTGAAAGAAAATCTCTATAAAATAAATATTTGATAAGCGTGATATTCAAAAAGGAGTTGTATCATCATAATAGAAAAATAATTGGAATTTTTCTGTGGAAAAAAAAGAGAGCCAATTAGAGTGGTTTTCTCAAAATTTTCTTGTATTTTTTCTAATAAAGATATTATTCCCTCCCCCCCTCCAGCATAAAAACTGTGGATTTTCAAATTTTCAACAAGGTCGTAAACTCCATGAGTGCTCACATTTTTATTTTCAGTATAAGCATTTTCTGCATCGTAATAAAATTAAGAATAGCACTAATCATTTTAAATACTACTTTTCAACTAAATGGGGCCTGCAATTGTAGTAAAAAGATCACATACTACCTTTCATTAGCTTAAGTAGGATTTTTAAAATTTTTGCCTTTATATGATTATGAATGTACAAACCAACAAACAGTCAGTACCTTGTTGATTTGATGTGAAATTCGATATCAATTTATACTTGAAATGATTAAACTATATGCACACTTTATTTATCTTTATTTCTCATTTTGGGGTTATGCAATTAATTTGATTTCAAAAGAAACTCAATTCCATGAATGAATTTCATTCAAAACTTGATACAGAAACCCCACGTTAAATTTAATCTGTCTAGATCAATACGTTTTGGATTTATCGTGTTAACAGACAGATAAAGAGATATAATTAAAAAAAAACGTTTTTAGGACTCAAGAAATTCTGTTGTTGTTGTTTCTTATGACACTTGCCACTGACAAGCCCGCTGTTCGAAGACAGCGATTTTAAGCCTGAGGGGGAGTGCCTCTTGTTTTTATAGTAGCGCCAACTAGGATCAAGAATACGACTTAGCTACTCACGCATCACTCATTCACTTGCACAACCCCTTTTTACAGGAGGGCACATTCACACATTTCACAGATAGAACAACGGAAGAACAACCATACCCAAACCGGGACTCGAACCCGGGACGCCCAGATCACGGGGAAGAAGCGCTACCCTTATGCCAGGACGCCGGCTCAAGAAAGTCTAAAACGTTTAAATCCTCCAAAGACACAACTAGGGATTGCAATACCGGATCAAAAGTTCAATACCGGTATTCGGTATTTTTTAAATCTTAATACCGGGATACCGGTTTTAATACCGGTATTAGAAATTTTAGAAAAAGAAAGAAAGCACAGGTGTTTCTTTGTTTTATTTGCCAGTTTTATTAGAGAGTGTAAATATCACAAAAAATAATTTGTAACTTATAAATTATAACGTATATAATCACAAAAAAGTAAAGAAACATCTTATTTATTTAAATCACAAAAAAGTGTAAATATCACTATTCAGTCTGTGGTACTATTACAATTTTTTGAAATGTGATCTTAAAAAAACATAATGCATCAATTGTACTGTCATTAAGCCTGAAAAGTAATTTTGTGTAAAAATTACCTGCTGTCGAAAACGCTCTTTCGGCCTCTACGCTAGTTGGTGGTACTGTTAGCAATGCACAATATACTTTTTCCAAGTATTTACCTCTAAATCCCTCATCTTCAAATAAATCGATTTCTCGTCGGATGGTTTTGGATATAGCTGATTTCTGTATTGTACTTTGGATCGTTGAAATTTTTTTATTTATCGCTAATTCTAATTTTTGTCCAAGAGACAATTCCTTTTCACTATCGACAGTAGTGACATCATAATCTTCGATAATTGAACCGAATTCTTCTGAATGTGGATAGGGTTGTGGGTAAAAAATTTTAAGAAAATTTACTCTAAACTTAATCAGATTCGAATTGGTTATTTTCTTTTCTTCTTTTTCATTGTTAAAATCATTATAATTATGTAAATACCGTAAGACATTTTATATTTCGGTATGCCTTTCTTCTGTGCTATTTTTCAATGTAATATATAATTCTTCAGATAGTGATGTGTGCTGTTCTTTCAGTGACTGCAACATGAAATTTATTTTTGCATTAGCGGTTAATAAATTAAAATCTCTCCAACACAATGCCTTAATAGTCAGTTTTATTGGAAGTAGAGCTGATATAGTTCTGGATATTAAGTCGAATTCACTATCTGAAAAATTAATTTACAGGTTTAAGTAGATTATTGCTGTTTGGATTGGACTTCTCAGTTTAAAAAATCGTTCCATCATTAGGAGTAAACTATTCCAACGAGTTTTAGAATCTAATATTAACATATATTCTGTTTTATTTTCAGTTAGTATATATTTTAGTAATATATCCTTTTTATAAAGGAACGTTTAAATATCTTAACAATTTTTCGAGCTTTATAAATTATAGGAAGCAATTCTTGATAGGTTAATATTTCATCCTCATTAGCAATATCTTCTTCAACAATTACATTGTCATTATCTTCATTATCAATATCACTCTCACTCTTACTCTTTTCAAAGTTGGAATCCGAAATTTCTATAAACACAATATTTGGATTCGACAGATGCATTTTTTGGTATAATACATCTATTACTCCTAATTGAATTCCATGTGCATAGCACAACTGCTGATTTGCACCAATCAACTTCCCAACTTTTTTCATAATTGTTGCTCCATCAGTCGTTAAGGATACAATATTTTCTTTCAGGAATAATCCATGTTTCGCTAATTTAGATTTAAGCAATTAATTAAGCCGTTAATTAGCTAATTAATTTCGCCCGTTAGGGAGACATAAAAACAAAAACGCATACTATTTTGCTATGTTCGCGATCCCTGAACATATAGTGGAGAAATTTTAAAAATTTCTAATAAATACCGAGAAACCGGTATTTAAACTGGTGAATACCGGTATTACAAAATTGTACAATTGGTTCAAAATACCGGTATTCGGTATCCCGGTATACCGGTATTGCAATCCCTAGACACAACGTCAACGTTTTTGATAACTATCATCCTCGGCATAGAGAAAGTAAAAAGATAATATTATTCAAATAGATGTCTTATTTTAACTTCTGATGTCTTATCTGTATTTCATATTTAAATAAAGAGATCAGTTTTCATTAATAGTTTTCATTGTTTGCAATTTGAAGGCGTATCTTATCTCCAATACGTGCGCATATTTTAGAACACAGACTACTCAAAGACACGCCGATATCTTCTTAAGTAAGATAAAAAAAAACTGCATTATTTATAAGTTAATAAAAAGAATAAACTAATTCGTACTATCGCATTCATTGGCAAATAATGACCACATTTAACCCTTTTTGTCTTTAACAGCCTTAAAAGTAAAATAGATCACATAAATGTAACGAACATAATGACGAATACTTCGCCTACAAACCAACTGCAAACGTAGTCTAAAATAGAAACTAATTTGCAATTAAGTTTCATGATAGAAGCCACTGATACACCGAACTTCATTATGAAAACATCTTGCAAATTACCAAAATAAACTCTTTTAAAAAAGATCTTTGGAAAAAGAAATGCGGTGTGGGTCATTGCAACAAACCATCGAAGCGATGATGCGTGTCGAGTACTGTGCCCCATTAGGCGAGAGAAAATGATAACATTTTATTTCACAAAGACATGGGAGTGTTCCTTTCATTTAAAAAAACGCTAAACAAACGTTAAAAAAAAGTGTTTGAGGAAGGGTGGTTAGAGTTTGGATTCCATGCTTTTCTCAGTAAGAAAACTCGTTCTATGAATGGAATAAAAAGAAATAACAGCATGTCCTTGTATATTACGTACTCTAAATTCCTTTTAGTTCTTTTTTTCCCATCTCGGTTTGTTTTTGAACTCGCCCGAAGTAATTTTGCTTCATAACGTTTAAATATCAATGCATGTTAGTGAAACTGTGATATTTTTTGCAATCGAAATTGCTTTCTTTATTTCTTTCTGTTTCTTTCCTTAAATTCTTGTGCAATAGAGTTTATTCTGGCAATCGCATGAGAACCCCAACTGCTCTTGCCCTCCATTTCAGTTCTGACGATGTGCTTGTTCATTGAATTGAGGGGAGGGTTCTGTAGCGGATGTACTTTCCATCCTTTCTGTTGTGGCGCCAAATTTGCAATTTCTGCATTTAGAGTAAACTATTTCAGATGAAAAAAAAATGCTTTTTTTGATGCAAACAAGAAAGTTTATTGTTGCAATAAATACAGTAGACTCCCGATTATCTGCGGGCGGGTTATCCGCGGAGCGGATTATCCGCTCCTGCCTCACTAAGTTATTTATTTATTTATTTATTATTATTATTTTTTTTTTTTTGCTTTCAAACAAAGAGAAAATGCTTCCAAAGCAAGAAGCAAACACAAATGACTGATTTCTTCAAAAAGGTGTAGTTTTACAGTTATGCTTTTGTAATTACATAATACATTACAGTATTAAAACAGTACATATGTATTAATTTTTCTGTGTATCCTTGATGCCTCTCGTAAGTACAAGGCACTTTTCTGTTTTCATTCACAAAATGCATTTTAGGTTAGTTTTGAGTGATATACTAAAATAGTAAGCGTTAGTTAAACATTTCCTGCTGTTTATTTTACGTTTTATTGCACATAAAACGATTTATCAAAGTTGGAATGACTGTTTTCTCTTTTGCTATTCCCGTTTTTAGCTTTTTTCGGACACCCAATTCCGCGGATAATCGGGAGTGTACTGTAAATAAAAATAAGAGCAGTATTGCCGAAACATTATCATTCATTCTCTAATAAATGTGTCTAGATTATACATTGCAGCGAATGCCACGAGTTATTAGATTTTTATTTTCTGAATCCAGATTTGTATTTTCATAACATAGTAAAGAAGACAGAATGGGCCTTTTGGGGTCTTTTTTTAACCGACTGAAATCACAGTTTAAAACAGAAACTGCCATTTTTATAACAAGAATATGTACCAAATTTCATTTATTTTTCCTTTTGAGCTATCACTTCGAAAATACACATTGGATCGGCGATTAATCTTTTGATGTATTTGATTCAAAATCTGATATAGATCTAAATTTTAGGCCCAAATTATGTTCATTTACTTCGTTAAGTTATGTAGAAATTGTGAGCACATGTATTTGGAGAGATAAATACACTTTCTTTGATTGGATTTCGTTCAATAGTTCAAAGAATTCCATCAATTTAATGTTAAGTTCACATACCAAATTTCATCAATCTAACTCAAAGCCTTTTTGAATTATTATGTTCACAAACAGACAGGTATAATTCCAAAGATGTAAAAAGTGTGTGTTCGCTAAAATCTCATATTTGAGTTTTTTGACGATTACAATACTTCTTTATTATTTTATTTACATTTTTATATTACTTCCTTGACGCTTATATTTAAAAAGATTTAAGCTCTGCCGTCGTTCATTATTTTAATCAAGTTTTTGAAAAATATTTATCGTTTCTTGGATTACCAATTATATCATTATTTTTAAACTTAAAGGACTTATCAAATAATGCATTCAAGTGATATTCGATAAAGAGTTGTTATGAAAAGTGTCTTGTTTCTAGATTACACGGATATAGATTGTTAAGGCATGGAATTTTTCGGAACTTATCCCACACTGTTCCAGTTGCAACCGCAAATAGAGGAAAATCCGTTTCCTTTATCTCCAGCAATTAACGCCACTCATCGTGGATGCCAAAACAAGGTGGTAAATTTTAAAAAATAACATACATTTCTTCAGTTTCGTAAGACGAGCTATTCGTTATTCTTTCAAATTAAAGTAAATCTTCCACCTTTAGTGAAAAAAAAAAAGAGAGAGAGAATCACCACGATGGTGAAAGTTTTGTGTTGATGCAACACCGTGCTTTTAAGGGCCTTACCCACACTTTTTTATCTTATGTCCTAGTTACAACAAGAGATAAAAACACGTCAATGACCTTCACAAGGCCTCCAGCACGTAAGAAATATCTAGGAGGGGATTTTTGAAGAACGAAGGATTGGCAACAGCACACCTGATGTTTGGAACGAGGGATGGGTTCTCTGATGGAAAGGACCAAAAGGCTGAAATTGGGTCAGTGTTCTGGACAGTGGAAGAGACGAATTCTTTGCTGCGGGCTCTTTCACACTCCTAAAACTGAATGTTGAGTCAAAGACAAAATTGTAATTAAAACACTGCTGAATGGGGTGAGGGAGTCTCATTCGCGGATTAGTTGATATCCTGAAACGTTGCAACCTGTTTTAGATGAAATATTGCTCATCACAATCATGAAGGAAAAAAGTGCTTAAAAGTAATGAATTTTAATTGTAAAATCTGGATCATTTTAAATAATCGATTGTCTGTAAATCTAAACCTAAATCTGACTCGATTAACAAGTAGGTAAATTCTGAAAAACTCAGAAATTGTCACGGTTCTTTTATTTCCTTATCGCAGAACAACTATCAGAAAGAGAAAAAAGAAGATTTGAGGTCGTAAGAAGGAAAAAAGTTAAAGATTTTATAGAATATAAAAATCGTCATGAAAAAAAACTTTTTCTGATATAAATTTTAATTGATTTTCTGTGTTTTAAGAAATATTTTCTCATAGTTCAGAAATTTTTCTTATCTCCTATGTGAGAGAATCTTTTTTTATGCTGCTAGTATAAAATTATTATTCATATATTTAAAATAAAAATGAACCAGTCGTCCAACTCCAACCACATGTCCAATTTTGACAACTTTTGTTTCATACGAAAGATACTGATTGCTACTTATGTTATGACGGATCTCCCAACTTCCACCACTTTATATTTTCGTAAAAAATGAAAAAAAAAATTCCTCTTGTGGTCTAAATTTTACTTAATGTTTTGTGTTTTAAGAAATATTTGCTCAAAGTTAGAAATTTTTCAGAAATTCTCTATGAGAGCATCGAATTTTTCTTTTTCTTTTTTGGTGCAACTGGCGTAAAATATTATTCGTATTTTTAAAATAATAATAAACCAGTCGTCCAACCCCAATCACTCTTCCGATTTTGCCAACTTCTGTTTCCTATGAAAGATTTTGATTTCCACTTATTTGATCTCGGGTGGTCTTTGTTCCAATACTATCCGTTCTCATTGAAAATGAAAAAAAAAATCTCTTCCAGATCTGAATTTTACGTAATGTTCAGCGTTTTAAGAAACATTTGCACAGCATCGGTTTTTTCAACCTGAGAGCATCGGTTTTTTTTTTGTTTAATTATATTTTATGCAGCAGGTATAAATTCATATTTTTCATTTTATCATTATATAAATTTTTCAAATAACAATGAACCAGTTGTCCAACAGCAATCATTCATCCGATTTTGCCAACTTTCATTTCTTATGAAAGATTGTGGTTTCTACTTTTGTTCCACTACTATCCGTTTTCATTGAAAATGAAAAAAAATCTCTTCCTGATCTGAATTTTACGTAATGTTTATCTTTTTCCCAAACCTTTCAATTTTCGCAAAAAAAATCCTCTTCTGATCTAAATTTTATTTAAAGTTCCATGTTTTAAGAACTATTTGCTCAGAGTTTAAAAATTCTTCTGATTTCCTCTGAGAGCATCATTTTTTTATTATTTTTTATGCAATTGGTATAATTCATATATTTAAAATAACAATGAACCAGTCGTTTAACCCCTATCACTCGCCTGATTTTGCCAATTTTTGTTTCTTATGAAAGATTTTGGTTTCTATTTCATAGGTCGTCTTCCTTGCATCACTTTCCATTTTCCATTAAAAAAAATGAAAAAAATTTGTTTTCCGATCTAAATTTTACGTAATGTTTAGCGTTTTAAGAAACATTTGCTCATAGTTCAGAAATGCATCTGATCTCCTCTGAGAGCATCAGTTTTTATTAATTACTTTTTATGCAGCTGGAATAAAATCAATATTCACGTATTTAAAATAACATTGAGCCAGTCGTCCAACCCCAATCACTTGTCCTATTTTGCCAACTTTTATTTCGCATGAAAGATTTTAGCTTCTACTTATTTTGTCACAGATGGCCTTCCTTCCACCACTTTTCCTTTTTGTAAAAAAATGAAAAAAAAATCCTTTCCTGTTCTAAATTTTACTTAATGTTTCCGTGTTTTAAGAAACATTTGCTCAGAGTTAGAAATTTTTCACTTCTATGTGAGAGCATCGAATTTCTTTCTTTTTTTGGTGCAACTGTAATAAAATTATTATATATATGTTGAAAATAATAATGAACCAGTCGAATCACATGAAATTGGCATACGACAGTTTTAATTACGGTTTTTAAGTGAGGAAATTAAATATCGACAAAAACTGTATCTATATCTATATTTATAATAAAGATGGATGTGTACGTGCGTGTGTACGTGCGTGCTCTACATACCAAACCGTTTGATTTAGAGCTATAAAATTTGGCACATGTATAGTATGTATATGTATAGTAGTATATATATAGTATGTATTATGTATTTGGCACATGTGTGGCCATCACGTTGACAAAAATTCAAACAGAAAAATTAAGTTAACTCTTGCTGCAAACTAAACCTAAGAAAGTGCAAAAATTTAGCACGTGTTTGTATGAAAAAGAATAAACATGAAATGTGATGTTTTCTAAAAAAATGTTTTCTCTAACGATTTAAAATAGCTATATTATTAAATCCCTTTTATTTAAGCCGTATTTAGTTTAATATATACAGGATATCCACTCTAATCAGGGCCATTTCTAAAACTTTATTCATTGGCTGAACGTTTGAGATAAAAAAAAACCTCGTAAGCACTCTAGGAGCATACGTTTGACGTTTCTATAAAATAACGCTACAAAATTATCGTTTGATTTCTAAGTTTTAATTATTTAATCTCGTGTTACAAAATATTGTGAGAATATCATTTGGTGTTTCCAAATTTTTTTTTTCAATTCAGAATTCTTGTAATTTATTATTTAATGACTTTTTATATATTTCATAACCGCCCTTTTACGAATTGTGTTTCTCAAAGAATTTATAAATATGTTGCAATTATTAAAATGTAATTTTAAAATAAAGCTGCATTATACTCATTGGATTTTACCACACATATAATATCTTCTAGAATATTCTATTAATAGCGAACTTGTGATCGAATTACTTACTACTACTTATTTGTTACTTTCATAAACCGCAACGCAACATAAATAACACACTCACTCCAATATAAGTAATTTTTTATTAAAAAAAATTTTTTTCCGGCTATTCAATTTTTTTTAATTGTGTCTTGTCCAATTATAATCGGAAAATAACAATTTTTCACAGATGTTTTTCAGCCAGAGGTACATTTAATACATGCGGACTTATCAAGATATCGAGAATCAGTTGTTTGACCATAACAATGCAATGCACCTTTGCATGTTGCATATTTTCCCTTTGCATTACTTTGCATATTTCATTTGCAACAAAGTAAAAAAATGATGAAGGGAAATTTTTTTTAAATCGCCTAGTTTCTCTTTATGAATGAATAGAAGGAAACAATTTTCCTGGAAGTATTCGTTTCCGGAATGCTTGTGAAGCCTTTGTATCCAAAAAGAAAATAGGAACTCCCCCAGAGAAGTGGTCATCAACTCAACCGTCTTCAAAGAAGGCGAAATGAAATGGCGTGAGTAGTTTCATTAGTTGCTTTCTTTTCCTTCAGAGAACAATGCAAATAGGGTGTGGTAAATGCAGAACAAGTCATTATGGGCGTTTCAATATAAATACTTCTTCTTTTTTCCAATTTGCGTTTTTTGATGTGTCTAGTGCTTGTTTATTCAATACATCCTGATAGTGCTTAATCAGGAAGCTTTTTACTTTGTTGTAACATTTTTACAACAAACAGTCAAGGTAGTTCTTTACCGTATTTCAGTAGTAACAGTTTTATTCCAATTTAGTTCTTTACCGTATTTCAATATTATTTATATTTTATTTCAGTAAGATTGCTGTATAGCTGTAATTATTTATTAGGATACTTAAATTCATTCATCATTTTATTATAAAATGATTTTTATCTTCAATAGTTTTAATTTATGGAAATCAATGTAAGAGTTTTTTCAAATTTATCGTTGTTGTTGTTACTTATGGCACTTTACTAACCCGCTGACGAACTGTCAGCGATTTAAGTCAAGTGTGCAGTTGCTTCTGAGGGCAAGGACCCATGAGCACCAGAGGGTAGAAGTCTGACTTCTATCTCACATGAAGGTGACACGCACGCACTTTCGCTTGCAAAATTCCCTTTTATAGAGGAGGGAGGCTCTTCCCACACCTCACGGATAAAACGCAGGGTAGAGAACAACCAAGCCCGAACCAGGACTCGAACCCGGGATACCCAGATCACGGGGAAGACGCGCTACCCCTAGGTCAGGTTACCGGCTCTTCAAATATATAAATATAACTAGTACATTTGTACTAAAAAATTTTAAATTTCCAACATTTATTAGAAAACGTTATATAATTTTAATGAATTTCATCGATGAAAACTAATTTAAAGAATTCGACTAGGTTGAAAACATGAATTTGGATGAAAATTCGCATTTTTATTTTATTTATTTATTTGTTTATTTGCAGTTTTAAAAAATAGGCACGTTTCTATTTCCCGCAATGACTTTATTTTATCTCTATATCGATTAGATGTCAAGTGATAGCAAACGATTGACATGTAAGCGATGATTGTTTATTGGCATTTAAAAACTTTAAAGGAATTTTCTAAAGGACGAATTTGATTAAAATTCTGTTATACAAATATTGTAATATCTCAAAAAATAAACAGGATATCTTAATGAAATTTATAATTAGTGCTCGTTATATTATGCAAAATGTAATGAACTACGGATTTCTTGATGAATTCTCTAAAGTGGATTTATGATTGTTTATTGTAAATATTGTTAAAAAAAATTTCCAAAATTTCATAGATAATTTCACATATTACACACAAAAATGTTATTTTTGAATATAATTCTTACATAATAGTTCGTTACACTGTAAGTTAGAGTATACATGTAATGTTACAAAGAAAAATGAAAAACAGTAACAACTGTTTTTTCCTAGAACAATCCTTGTTTTTGTAAATAAATGCCAAAATTTGGAAAATTTTGGCATTTATTTACAAAAACTAATTTAACTAAAACTAAAACCAAACAAGTTTTTTTCTTCAAAGGTTACATATATATTTAAATAATTTCACTTTTATTCGTCATTTTATGCTTACATTAATGAAAAAAAACATCATATAAACATTAAAATGATTTTTTAAACAAAATCCCGAACTTAGTCGGATATCTTAAGTATTTTATATTTAGTTGAATATTATATATTATGCAGATCTTAAGATGGGGAATAATTAAGAATCTTATACAATCAGTTTTATTTTAAACATGCCATAAAACTGTTTCAGATTAAAAGGATAACATTTTTTAAAGACGATGAATATCCTCTTTAAAACTCACATATAATCATTTATTTTAAATTTCGCATCTAATAATTATTCTTAAATAAAAACTAACCCATTTGAAAAATTTTGAAAAAATTTATATAAATTTAATCTTGAAGCAAAAGTTATTTTTAGAATTTTTGCAAATTTTTAGATAATATATAAGCAGCATTGATCGAAGTGAAGTTATTTTCAAGTTTATACTAATGAAAAGTTAATTATTTATTTATTTTGGACAAAACTGTCCTTTAAATCTTTCTTACACCTATATACTTACTTTCTGGTGTCTTACACTAAAACTAAATTAACAATGTGCTTACTGATGTAAGCAAAATGTGAAGTACTGAAACCATAGGAAATATTTTTAACAAATTTTAAAGTTATGGTTTATCAAATCAACTGTTGAAAACTACATTAGCGTAAACTTCTTATACGGAAAAAGCAAAAATATATTTAATACTAGCCGCCTTTGGCGACCAGTCGGTTCGACAATCTTAATGTTCGTTTAAATTTTAATAATTAAATGTTTTACGCAATTCCGACTTTAATAGATTCTTCAGCAAAATATTTTAAAACTTCAAATTTTGATAGTCATATAATTCACTCATAATATTATAAAGGCCTTCAGTCATAACGTGATCTGTATCTCTCTATTTTTCTGTAAGCTCCCGTAGAATGTATGCTTTAAATTAGAGTGGAAAGAATTTATCTTCAATTAATATAATAATATTTTTTACTGAAACAAAGCATTTTTTTATAATATGATTACTGATAACAGAGTCACTGAGCGTTTAAACTTTATGGGCACTAAAGAATATCTTTCTTAATTTATGTAATATCTCAAGAATTTGTCAACAAAATTTTCTCAGATTCATCATAAACAGATCGATTCATTAACAATGTTTCATTTTAAATGCATCAAACACTAAGAAAATAAAATGAATCGTTTAAAATAATCGGTCGAAAACAGGTTTAAAAAAACTACTTAAAAAATGATGTACTTAAAACTGTAAGCATATACAAAAAATATATATAACTAACATAAATACGATTTACTTACAAAAGCATGCAACTAACCTAAAAATAATTTAAATCATCCGTTGATAGTGGTTGTCATGACAACAATCAGAACAATGAGCATGCGTTAATTTTCTTCGCCAGTTGGGTAACGCAAATGCGTGAATTTTTCTACGCCAGTTAGGGTAACGCTATGCAGATTATACATTTTTAATTTCCCTTATTCTGTGTTATTTTAATTCAAAAGAACTTCAGAATGAATCTGAAACATGGATTAATTAACAATGTTTAATTTTAAATGCATAAAACATTAAGAAAATAAACAGAATCTTTTGAAATAATCGGCCGAAAAATGTTAACCTTAGCCTTATTACTGTTGGGAGAAAAAAAATCTGAAGTCTTACTCATTTGGCGGTGGAGAAAATGGAAGATTTTTTTGGCGGGAAAGTTGGCGGTGGGGAAAATGGAAGATTCTTTTAGCGGGAAAGTTAGTTTTTAATTAATAATTAAAATTCTAATTAAAAATTCAAAAAAAGGGACCCCCAGGTGCACATTTCCGACCTCTAAGTTATACATGTACCAAATTTGGTAGCTGTATGTCAAATGACCTGGCCTGTAGAGCGCCAACACACACACACACACACATTGAGCTTTATTATAAGTATAGATTAACATTTGAAGAACGTAACGTAACTTCTTTCTTTGTCTACAATTCTGTTTTAACTATAATGAAACAATATGCATAACCAATGAATTTTAAAATGCCAAACGATATTTTTAAAAAAATAGAAATCCAATTTTCTCGTAAGTTATTAATAATTTTCAATGGATGATAAAAAAAAAATTCTAAGCAAACACTTCGAGTGGCAACTAAAATATCTGCCGTACAAGAATATGAAGACAGCCATTTTGAAAAGTGTATTTCAGTCTCCTACATCAATCGCAAAAAGCAAATAGTTGAGTTTGAATGAACTTTTATGTAACAGGACACCTCTGAACTGCTTGACAGAAGTTAGAGACATTTTTCAGTATCAATAATGCAAAGAAATTTCATTTAATTATCATTCTTTTTAATGTTTGGCTATTTCGAATTTAGCAATTAACTTTTGATAGTTTCAAATATTTTTTTAGTAATCTCCTTAAATATTTCTATATATTATAGGGCATAATACTTCGTTAAGTTTATTTTAAAGCTGTGTTTTTGAGAGAATTATAGAATACTTGTAATTTTATTTGTAAGGAAAACATTATAAAAACGTTAAAAACATCTTTAAAATTCTAAGAAATTCCGAATTTTTTTAACTTATTACTTGCTTGCCTTTTAATTGAAATATTTTATAAACAGAAAAAAAAGCTTTCACATTCTTCAACCAGTTTAAAAAAAGAACTTAAAAAAATAAATAATCAATTTATAAATTAAATAAATAACGAACTAGGCAATCACTTCAATATTTCATCTTATAAAACTTAAGTAGATGCATTATAGGCATCAACATACTTATCAGACGACTTATTTATGCATGCATTCATAACTTAAAATAACAATAGAACAGTAAAAGTATTTCCTGCCAGAAGATGAAAGTAAAGTTAATCGTCATCGGAATTGTAATCGATCCTCGACCGCGGTAAAAGCTTGAGGTTAGCGACCAGCTGGGTTTGAGAAGAGGGGGAAGATAGGGGGTTCCGACCCAGTTTCAATCCTTGATCTTTTCCTGGTTCTTCCGAAAATAGATTTTCACTTTCCTCCACGACCCGGTCACTCTCACCTGTTTTCCGCTGTTATTATATCGCCATTTCCTTTTTTACTCGAATTGTTGTTATCGCCTGCGGTAAATAATACGACGTAACTGCAACTGTGACTAATAAGTATTGCCGTTGTATTGACGCCTTTGTTTTGAAGGCATTTTTGGAAGATATGGAAGTTATGAGTTGGTGGTTTAATATAGCAAGAGAGGGATGCACATTGCGATGGCCTTATATTACAATTTTTTCTCGTTAAAATTGCAAAAAGATTTTTTAAATTGAAGAAGTTCATACGAAACAATAAATGCAGGTACTCTTTCAAATAAATACTGATAACAGAACAAAGAAATACACATGTTATCTTGCAAAATTTTAAATCCGCACTTAAATATAATATTGATATAGATACTTTTGAAAAAAAATTACATCTATTCCAAAGAGCATAGAAAACTTTTAATTGTAATCTTCAAATAAGTTTTATAATGATGGAAGTGCCAAACGATTATTTTAAAGCTTAGATTAACTCTTAAATAATTTCAAACAAAGTCCATCAAAGAATATGAAGAGCAAAATTATAAATATCGTTTGCAAATATCGAATCGAAGAAAAATCGCAGCAAATTCGTATCGAAACTTTTATAACTTTGAAAAGAGAATAATTAAATTAAAAAAAATGATTATATAAATAATGTCTAAATCAGTTATTTTAAAAATATTCGCAAATTTCATCGGAAAATTGGATAAGGAGAAAAAAATGATAGTTTCATTATATTTTGAAAAACGCGGATAAAATTTTAATATATATATGATTGAAGCCCGTTATAATAACGCTACTCGATAGCGATGAAAATAATTTTTGTAATAGAATTTCCGATCATAAAAAAAATATTAAAGAAAGCAATAAATGTTATCGGACATATTTCATACTTTTTTCATTTTAGCAGATATTTTTATTTAAAAAAATATCCAGACTAAAATTGCTTTTGCTTACATAATGTCTATAGTTTAACAAAACTTTGCAATATCTGAAACTATAACGCTTGAAGTACTGTAAAAATATTAAATAACATTCAGTGCTTCCATCAAAAAGCAATTTTTATCCTCATAAAAAAAACCCTTATGGGAAGATAGGTATTTCTAAAAGTATATAGTTTAATTTGATCTATCTCTGTGATTTATATTGTGATAAACCTCAAAATTTTGAATCGTTTGTCCGACAAGGATGCCACCAAAGTTGACACCCACTTTTCAAAACTTCTAAACTATATGGATACGAGATTGTTAAATACAGGAAAGATTCTAGTGCAGAAAGTTTTCATTTACACCAGATAAATATGGCGGGATTTAGTTTCGAACCTGTAACTCTGTCATTAGCGCACAAGGTACTTATTTCGAATATAAAAGTATGCTGAACTAACCTAGACTTAATCCTATATTCCAAAAGTACTGTATACTTATTAACCCAAAACAAGAGCACAAATACTCAAGTTTCTATTTCTCCTGGAATCAGAGATTGGGGCAAAGGGAAGGATAACACCAGGGGGAAGTGCATCTACTCGCCTTCCGCCATATTGATGCAATATGGCGCGTTTTGTTCTGAGTAATATATATATATATATATATATATATATATATATATATATATATATATATATATATATATATATATATATATATATATATATAATATATTTTGGTTGAAGTAGAATGCAGGTTTAAAGACGTTGAAGATACATGTCATATTTTTAAATTCGTTTTATATCCATTTCGTGAAAGCAATTCATTTACAAGCAGACACAGCGCGATACAAAAGCAGAAAGGCAAAAAGGGCGAAACAAATGATCACTAGTTTTATATAACATAGGATTTCCGGCCACGCGCCGTTGGAATACATATGCTGTCCTTTGACAAGGGCAACGGAAGATGATTTCATTTGAAACGTAGTTCTGCATTACTTTTACAGAGGAATTAATTAAACCGAAAGTGGAATTGGATCACGAAATAAGAGAATATTTTTAGAATGAAGTTACGATGGACTAAATAAAGATAAAATCTTGGAAATTAATTAAATTGAAATTAGAATTAAAATATCATTATATATATATATATATATATATATATATATATATATATATACTTAATTTGAATGGCTCTTTGGACCTAAAGTTTGATTCAGAACTTCAACTGTAATCAGAATATCAGACACCAAATTTCATACATTTAAGTCATTGATTACGTTTTTGAGTTATCACATTTCCATGTTCGTGAAAATACAGACCGACAGATGGTTGACCCCTTGATGAATTTTGTTCCAATTCTGATGCATACTTACACTTTAAATATTAAATCTGTGAACTAAACCATTCTAAAATCATCATCCTAATTTAAATTCGGACAGTCGGATAGTCAGATTTCCTCTGAATGGATTTCATTCAAAATTTAATGGAAATCTAGAAATTTGGTAGCACACCTACAAATAAATTTGGTGGTACCTACAAATTTGGCTACAGTTTTCGTTGAAGTAAAAGTCATATATCGAATTTCATCCGTCCAACTCAAAATTTTCCCGAGTTATTATACTTACTGACAGACAGTCGGACAGACATAACTTCAGACTTGAGGAAGTTTGAAATGTAGAGATTCATCAATTTGAATACAATATTTTCTACTTATAAACTTTGTATTCAAGAAAGCAGGAAAAACGTTTCTATCATTAATTGGGAATTCAGTCGGTAACCTCAGAACAAACTCAGCCGGCGTCCTGGCATAGGGGTAGCGCGTCTTCCCGTGATCTGGGGGTCCTGGGTTTGAGTCCCAGTTTGAGCATGGTTGATCTTCCGTTGCTCTATCTGTGTGATGTGTGAATGTGCCCTCCTGTAAAAAAGGGTTGTGCAAGCGAATGAGTGATGCGTGAGTAGCAAAGTCATACTCTTGACCCTAGTTGGCGTTACTATAAAAACAAGAAACGCTCCCCCACCGGCTTAAATCGCTGTCTTCGTAACAGCGGGCTTGTCCATGGCAAGTGCCATAAGTAACAACAGCAAACAGAACAAACTCAAGTGTTCCTTTTTCCATAAAGGAAAAGAAAAAAAGGAAACAAATGATATGACAGCAATTTAAAAAAGGGATCACTTTTACAAACAAAATCTAGATAAAAACTATCCCTTCCTATTCCATTTATGAATGGGGAAACCAAATCTTTGAAGTGTCACTGTTGCAGACACATAAACTTCTTTAGTAGTAAGATAGCCATATATCAACTTACCTACATGATAATTATGTTCATTGGCTTATATGTCAACTTGTCTATATTCATAAGCGTTAAGATATTCATAAATAATTTTGTTCTATTGCTATGACCTAGCAATAAGATTTCAGTTTGGAACCTTTATGTTCTGGGTTCCATCAATGATCCAAGGTCGGATTAAAAATTCAAGGAGTCCTTAAGATACAAGGACTCAAGGCACTTAAATAAGTACTTATTTATTAATACTTCTCTGCAAAGATCCATTGTATTTTTTATTCCTGATGCATATTAAAACTGAGTCTAAGAACAAACTTCTCAAGGTGATGTAGCGAAGAAGTTTGAAGATGGAGATATCTTCGTCATTTCTTCAACTTTTCACACTGACGATATCTGTAGCAAGAATATAGTAGATATCTGTAGATCTGTAGTTCTTGTTTCTTCAGAATGAGATTTAATATCGATTACCTAAATTAAACTACTACAGGGTCCACAAGAAGCAGTTTGATTGAACTGGTAATCGATCATCATCAAATGTTGCATTACTACTAGGTTAGTATTTTAAGAAAAGTTTGAAATTAATTCAAATTACCCATCACACTTCCGATGTCTGAATTAGACAGGTGAGTAAAAGGACTATTAATACTGTGATTGGAGCTAAGACAGATCAGTTCAATTTGAAGTCATGGATGCCAAATAATTTTATAGACAGCAATTAAACAAGCCTAAAAGCGATAGCAACAATTCTGCTTGTATAGTACCTATAAAGAAAACAGTATAGGTTCTGTACAAGTGAGGCTATGGTTGAATATGGTTACAGATTGAAGCTATGGAAAATAATAAGGCACCATTAAATCATTAATATCAATTGTACCAACCTGCTAGCAATAACAGCAACTCTTCTGGTGCAAAATTTGTATGGGTCTTTAAAGAAATGATTCAGAAAGTTATAAAAAAAACGAAGAAAAATCCAATCATTAATAAAGGTTGTACCGGCCTCCAGACTATAATCTGCTGGTGCAGCTTCTGTACTATGTATAAGGAAATTGTTGAGGCAATAAGAAAGAACAAAGCACCATTAAATCGTAAAACAATTGTAGCAACTTGGAAGTAATAGTAGCGACTCTTCTGGTGCAACATCAGTATATCTATAAGGAAATGGTTAAGGCAAGCACCATTAAACGAAGCACCATTAAATCATTAATAACTGTTGTAACAACATGCAAGTAATAGTTACAACTCTGCTGGTGCAGCATCTGTACTATCTATAAGGAAATAGTTTCGATAATAGAAAAGAACAAAGCACCATTAAATCATTAACAGCATACCAGCCTGTAAGCAACAGTAACATCTCTGCTGGTGCAAAATTTGTACTATCTCTAAGAAAATAGTCTGTAAGCAACAGCAATGGAAAAGAAAAAGCACCATTAAATCATGAATAACATACCAACCTGTAAGCAGTAATAAAAATTCTGTTGGTGCAGCATCTGTACTACTTATAAGGAAATAGTCGAAGCAATAGAAAAGAACAAAGAATCATTAAATCATTAATAACAGTTGTACCAACCTTCACGCAATAGTAGCAACTGTGTTGGTGCAGCATTCTGTGCTGTCCATAAGGAAGAGGTTGAAACAGTTGTAAAGATCAAAGTACCATTAAATAATTGACAGCTTGCCAGCCTGAAAGCAAATAGTAATAATTCTTCCGGTACTGCTTCGTACTCTCCATGAAGAAAAAGTTAGATAATTGAGAAAATGAAAGCAACATTAAACCATTAATAACTGTTATATCAACCTGAAAGCAATAGTAATCATCTGTACTGTCCGTACAGAGAATCAGGCAATCAAAATGACCAAAGAACCATTAAATCAATAACAGTTTTACCAACCTACAGATAATAGCAATAACTCTGCGGGTTCAGCGTTTGTATTGCCACTAAGAAAATTGTGGAAACAAGATAAAAGAGCAAAGCTCCATTAGAAAATTAATGGAATGCATGATATGATTATCAGTTAATGTTTTTTTTTCAGTTACCGTATAAGAGTGTTACTTAATGGTTACAGAATAATGTGAAACACTTTGAGACGCATAATCTGTGACCGAAATGGTTCAGTGAAGCGTGTAAAGGAAAACGACAACCCACTGTGAGACTAAGTGCAGTTTATTTCTCAATCTTGTAAAAAATTTCAAGTTCAAGATACAAGGTTGCTACTTCTAATAAAATAAGAGTAGGAAATTTAAAAAAGATTAATTGGAGGAAATAAGCGGAGTTTCGGATTAAAAAAACAACTACAGGAACATTTCTACATACTTTTTTCCAGTTCAGTTATCTTTGTTCTACAAGGTTGGCAAAATTGCTTTATAGGAACTTTTAATTTATAATTTAAGAAACAGTTGATTGTTGATTTTTGTCAATCATTTAAATTATTGCAAACAATATTGTTTTAAATAAAAAAATTTAATAAATGTTTTTATTAATAATTTTTATAAGAATTATATCATACCAGTTGGCAAATGCAATAATTTCAAAATAAAAGCTATAAAAAGTTAATCACTTTATAAAATAATATTGTAATAGTCACCATGGCAACCAGCAGTTCACCCACCGTATTAATAGCATTAATTTGCAAATGTTGATAAGTTCTGAAAAACAATATCTTATCACACCGAATGAAAATATAATTTTAAATTACATTAGTGCAATAGAGAATTTTGATTGGTAATAATAAGTGTTCGCAAAACGATGAGTAAAATTAGGGAAACAATCCAGTTTCTGAGGCTGTGGGTTGTGACAGTTCTATTTTGGATATTTCTCGAAACTTAAGCTGGTGGTGTGTGTATGTTGCTGGGATTGTGGTCACCCATAAAATGTTTAGAATCATAAACTTTTATATGAAATAAAAATTTTCGGAATCGGTCCAGTGGATGGTCCCTGCAATAATGCACAGTGTAGCATCGTTTTTTTCTATTTATCTTAAAAATGGGCCAAGTATGGAGGACAAGCAACCAATGATATGATATCTTGAATTCATAAGCCTTCATAAAATTAAAATAATAGAAATCAGTACGATATTGTTAGAAATGGAAAGCTCTATCCCTTTTCGTTCATTAATAATATACAGTGGAAAAGATTTTTGAAATTTCTCTCAAAGGTGAAGTGGGAGGGGGCGGCATCCTTTGATGGCATGTCTAGAAGTCATCTGCTTTTATATAAAAAATATTAGAAATTAGATCAGTGGTTGGGTCTAGGTTGTTGGCGATTTCGTTTCATATTTATTTTAAATATATAGATATGCATTTATTAACTGGACAAATTTTTATTTAAAATAATTTAGAAAACAATAAAACAATTATAGTTTTTTATTGGTCATTTAATGAGTGGAACAAAAAAAGCTAATTTGACAGTGCAGATTTTTTTGTCACCATCATACTCGTAGCAAGGTCAATGTGTGGAGTATTCATTGGATGAAATTGAATGATGTGTTCACAATTCCAAAATAGTTACAAAATATAGATTTTTGGCGAGAATCAAGCATTCTTATTGAATCCATCCTGCGAATATGTATTTTCACATTTTCTTTTGCCCGCTTGAAACCAAAATTCATCACAGAACATTCATCACTAGTCACAAGATAACATACCGAATTTTATGTATTTAAGTTATTACGCTTATTGCGTTTGTATGAATGAGAAAGTAAGTACGGACAGACAAACATTAACAGATTTGGTTCAAAATTCGAAAGGAATCGGGGTTTTAGATGCTAAATTTGTTTATGAAATTGTATTTGCCAAGATTCTTATATTTTGCATCTGCCATCTTTTTATTTGAACAGCCGGACACATATTTCCTCTCCATGGATTTCGCTTAAAATTTGACAGAAACAAATAAACCCAGTCTTGAATCCATACACAAAATTTCATCCGTCTAGCTCAAAGTTATTTTGAGCTATCACGGTCACATATGTTGTTGTTTATAATGCCGTTTGCCATGGACAAGCTCGGTGACGAATTCAGCGATTTTAAGCCAAGGGAGCGTCTCTTGTTTTAGTAGAGCCAACTAGGGCCAAGAGTATATCTTAGATACTCACAAGTCACATTCGCTTGCACAACCCCTTTTTACAGGGGGGAGGGGGCACATTTACACATTTCACAGATAGAACAGATGAAGAACAACCATGCCCGAACCGGGACTCGAACCCAGAACGCCCAGATCATGGGGAAGACGCGCTATCCCTATGCCAGGACGCCGGCTACGGTCACATATAAAGAAACATAATACCAAAAATGTGTTTTTCTGTCACAGAGAGGCCTAAAATGTGGGGATTCACCAAAATCTCGAGTCCGAATTTCTTGACGATTGCAATATTTTCTCTATACTCTAAACGAGGAGGTAAAAAAAAACATGGAAATACATGATACTCATCTAGTCTGAATAATATGATATATGGTCATTCCTTCTTATATTCTGCAATTACCGAATAATCTATTAAATAATCGATTAAGCAGATAAGTGATTCAATTCTTGCAGCTTGTAACAATCACAGAAAAATGTTGCGAAGAAACAATCAATTATAGATGATGTTCCAAAAACTTGAACATAAATAAAAATCAATTTATATGATGTCACAGTAATATGACAAACCTTTCATATCCTTGTCGAACACTAAACTATGACGTCACGACCTTCCCTCCCCCCTATTTCAGAATGCGTAATTGATTCTAAAATTAATTGTACTGCTCATTTGTCATGTATTACATGAATATTAATTGATTTCGAATCAAGTAGTTCAAAGAAAATAAATATTCCATCAAGCATATATTTTTAACTGAGTCAGGAATTCCTGATTTCGAAATATGTGTTTTAATCCTATGCCTGATTCTAGATATCATAAAGTATGGTATATATCTTAAAATATCGATTTGTTGCAATATATCGTTTTATGGCTCAAGCATACATTTTAATTTTTATAAATCAATATAGGACATTCAATGTTACATAATTTTTACTTAATAATAAAATTTCATTAACTAAAAATCGTATGATTAGTCTCGATTTTACGAACAGTATTCGCTAATGCTAATGTCTGTCCGAGAAATAATTATTGTGTATCTGTTAGGGCATATCAGTACAAAATGTTCTACAATATTGATGCGATGTCTTCATGATATATATAGTACAACATAATATAGCATTCAAAATATCGAACAAAATCATGGAAATATCGTACAATATATTGCTCTAATAAGGGTGGATATAATTATTACATCATCGCAGTAAACATTTAGTTGTAATTTTATGTTGTCCGTAACTTTATAAATTCGAAAACCTTTTTCAAACGAATGTTCTTCACTATCGCTTTATCAACTTAATTGTTCAACAAGTAATTATTCTTTTTTAAGCAGAGAAACCTTCTTTCTAGTATTCCTAAAATTATTTTAAATTTGATGGTTTCAGAATAGGTAATTTTTTATTAACAGAAAGATTTTAACCTTTAATGTTTTCATTTTTATATTCTCTGATGAAAATATAAAAAAAAGTTCAGTGGTTTTTCGAAATATCCGACAGAAAATATTAAGTAGATTTACTCATAACATAAAATTATTTTGTCGCATAGAAAAAAAAACAGAAAAAATGTTTATAATATCTTTCGTGCAGATGAAATGAAATTCAGAATACTACTCCTAAAAATAGAAAGACTGCTATTCCCAAAAATAGAAAAAAAAAAAAAAATAACGAATTTTTTTTCTGAATAAAATAAAATTAGCTTTAAACGAAAACATTTCCGGTCACGATAAAACTATTTCCTAGCTACAAAAAAAGTTCTTAAAAAATAATAAAACATAAATAGATAGCATAGTTTATTTTAAAATATTAAACTATGCATTTTGATCAAGTATTATATTTTATACTTCATAAAATGAAGCTAATGCTATTTGCGGTAATCATATTAAACAACTCACGACAATGGATAATGTTCGAATAGAATAAATCGTGATGTGTTGAATACGATGGTACACGATTATGATTCAAATTCTCACCATATCCAGCAGCTTATCTAATGCCCATTCATAAAACATCTGCATCTTTCCATAAGAAAATAAATTGAAGATTCATTCAAGAACCATCGTGCTTGTGTCGTCCCTCTTGAACAAAGGCCTTATCAGCTTCAACTGATAATCGAATCGGAAAAGATCAACCACAATTGAACGTGAGTTTGATTCCCCCCCCCCCTCCTTTATGATTTCGCCCACCGAGTTGATTGTCCAAGAAACAGAAGAGAGTCATTCGATGTGCGAATTGGATGAAAATTTGTAGGCCTATTTGTAAGGTTATTGTCACTGTCGCTTGCTTAAATATATCTTTCAACTTTTAGATGAACTGTGAATCTTGGATTGTTGACAATGACAATGACAATGGTTGAAAGTGCTATGCATGGATTTCGTTTCTAAAGGCTATATTGGAATGAAAAGTTTTTCTTTGTTTACAATAATCTATATGAAAAATATTTTCAGTGTGCCCACATTATTGTTTATTCTCTCTCTAATATTAATTAAAGATACAAATTATTTTAAATTTGTTCGTTTCAAAATACAGTACACTCCCGATTATCCGCGGAATTGGATGGCGCGCCCGCCGCGGATAATCCGAAAAAAGCTAAAAACGGGTATAGCAAAAGAGAAAACAGTCATTCAAACTTTGAAAAATCGCTTTATGTACAATAAAACTTAAAATAAACAGCAGGAAATGCTTAACTAACGCTTAATATTTTAGTATATCACTCTAAACTAACCTAAAATGCATTTTGTTAATGAAAACAGGAAATTGCTTTGTACTTACGAGAGGCGTCAAGGATACACAGAAAAATTAATACATATGTACTGTTTTAATACTGTAATGTATTATGTAATTACAAAAGCATAACTGTAAAACTGCACCTTTTTAAAGAAATCAGTCAAAAAAAAAACAACAAAAAAAAAAAAACTGTGTGGCAGGCGCGGATAACCCGCCCGTGGATCATCGGGAGTCTACTGTAGATGCATGGACTTGATTTCTGAAGTCTATATTGCAAACGAAATATTTTTCGTTGTTTCAAATAGTATATATGAAAGTATTTTCAGTGTGCACACTTTGTAGTTTATTCTCTCTCTAATATTAATTAAAGATACAAATTATTTTAAATTTGTTCGTTTCAAAATAGATGCACGGACTTGATTTCTGAAGTCTATATTCAAAAACGAAATGTTTTTCGTTATTTCAAATAATCTATATGAAATTATTTTCAGTATGCACACATTGAAGTTTATTTTCTCTCTAACATTAATTAAAGATACAAATTATTTTAAATTTGATGGTTTCAAAATATATAACTTTTATTAACAGATGGATTTTCATCTCTAATGTTTGTTTTCCTTTTTATATCATCCCTTTAATGGAAATGTAATAAAAATTGCTATGATTCGTAAACCAACCGTATTAAAAAAAAGTATTAAATAAGTGAAATAAAAACAAATTCCTTTAATATGTGCTTAAAGGCAAAAAATAAAAAATCCTGTAATTGAACATTCTGGCAATTACAATACTTCATTTCATTGCATTTCGATTTGTAAACATGACTTCATATAACATCTGCGTAAATAGTAAATATTTTTAAAAAATCTTTTTAGAAGAAACGCTTTAATATGCAAATTAAAATTGAAAAATAATAATTTTTTTCTCAAAATCCAAAAGGTAAAAGCAAATATTATAAAAGTGTACAGCATTGTGAACACGTTTATAGAAGAAATATAAACAAATTAATTTGTTAACAGTAATTGCAATGTCTATTAGTATTTAATGAATGTTCAGTGATCTTTCTTTTTTATTGAATACGTCATGACTTAACTTACTAATCGATTTGGTTTCCCCCCTTTTTTCGATTTTTTGCCCCCCCCCTTTTTAAAAGCTAAAAAACTTTTTTAAAAGTAGAAAAATTATTACTATACAATGAATGTCCGTTATAGTTACCAATTCCTCATTGCATTACAAAATTTCAAATAATGGATGTCTCGTTACAGATAAGTCCTAATAGAATAAAATACAATAAAAATTAATAATTATTTTTAAAATATTCTTCTATGTATTTCTTGATTCTGGTAACTGATTTAAAAATAATAATAATTCAAAAATAAATACAATGTATAATATTTTTGGCTTATGAATTATTTAGTGGATAATGTAACTTCGTGCTTAATGGAATACGATAATTTCTGGGGGTTGAAGCATCTGAAGGACTTCTTTCGTGGCATTCAAAATTGTTTCCTATTTTTGATTTAATTTTTTTTTCTGTTAAAATTGAGTAAAATTATGCTGTCAGAATTTCGATGGGAGGGTGCGAGGAGCAGGAGCTTGATTCCACTGAAGAATTGTAATCTATTTCGGCCAAATGAATGCTAATCTGTTGAGGATGATGCCATGGGAAAAATCACCCTCGGTTGAAAGGATGCCATTTCTGGTGTCGTCCTCGTCCTACGACCATGGTTCAAAAACTTCAGCCAAAATATCTCTTATGTGATTTCTAAACGAAACATTAGTATAGCTGAGCTAAATTTTTCTGTTCACTCTCCTTTCCCAAGTTCAGTAGCATCCCCACCAGTCATTTCACTTCTGAATCAGTGTTTATATATTCGGTAATAAAAAAATTTCAGTTTTTTTTTTTTTGTTGTTGTTGTTGTAGTCTTTATATTGCTCCAAATATCTAAACCTATCTTTAAATCTATCTGTATATATCTGTAGCAGCACCAAGTTCATTCATTTTGAAAACCCGGCATGCGTGAATTTTCTGCTGTGTGGTTGAGAAAGTGAAAAGGAAATGCAGTGAAAAGAAATATTGTGGTTTTAACGTTATTCCATTGCAATTTTTCATGTTTTTTTCTATCCTTATTATGAGATTATTGATGTTATTGGAAAAAATATTTTCGTTTCTCCAGTTTTAAAGTTAGCATTACAGCGAAAATCTATTCAATTTTCCTTAACTTTAAATATAAATTTTTTTAGTATGTAAAGCTGAAATGTTCCTTTTTTTTCATTTATATATATTTTTCTCTCATATTTGCGGACTTTCGTTGCATGACCCGTGCCATTTCTCAATACATAACTCATTTACAAAGTTAATTGCAATAGGAGGAATTCTACCTAGTCGGAGTCACATGAAACTTTAGCGGTGTGAAGTCGCTCAATAGAACATCCTATTAGTCAAAAAAAATAATAATTATGATATTCTCCACAATGTTATTCGTTTTTCCTAATGCCATATAATACCGTAAAGATACCAGTGTTGTATTGTAATGTAATAGAGATGAGAAATAATTTTTATTTTTGAGTTACGATATAATTCCTAACTAGTAGTACAAAAGAAATACAATATTGTTAAAATATTTTCATTGGGCTGTTTTTCAGAATATCAAACAGTGTTCTGAAGATATCATACAATATCTTGGGCTCACACGGTCGTATTGAACCGTGTAAATATAATAATAGATAGTCCTTCAAACTGTACAAATAAAATGAGCACTTTCTTCCCTTTATATATATATTTTATAGAAATTTAATCTAAAATATTGCGAAGTCTAAAATTTATTGTTCATGTTTAATTGTTTATTGGTTACATTGCAGTATTACTTCTTTCATTTACAGTTTTAGTTATTGAAAATTTATATTATCTTGATTACATTGTAGTATTACTTCTTTAGTATTCAGTTTTATTGTCTAAAAGAAGAAGAAAAATGTTGCTTATAAACTGAAATGACATTAAAAAAACTTTTTAATTGTACTGGGAATAAATTAAGCTGTTTTTGTTTATTTTGTATTTTTAAAAATAATGCTGCTTCATAGAAAGAATTTTGAGATGGGAAAAGTATTTAATACTATTAAGGGAACAATAGATTCTATTCGGCATTTTGGTGAATTGCCCACTTAGAGTATTGGATTTTTTTATAAATATTTATAAAAATATAAATTCCTCAAATTTCTTGAAAAATATATCTAAATAGGAATACATCTTTTTTTAAAAATAAAAAGAATTAAGACATTTTAAGATTCAATGTTCAATTAATAATTCAATTCTGAGAAAAAAAATCTATTTTTTTTCTATCATTTTTTCCTTTATTATTTATTATAAATTTAATTCGAATAAAAATGGGTATGAGTTTATAATTCTAATTAAAAGTTACTTTTTAGAAACATTATTTTACTAATTCACACTGAATTGTCATGAGGTTTCTTTCCGAACTAAAAAATGACTTAATCATTTAAGAACTCGAAGCATAAAATGCAAACCCAGATCTCTTTTAATATTTACCGCAATTTTAATTGTCAATTTTATATAATTTCCTAAAAAATTAAGATATTAGAAACATTTTAACGATACTTCAAAATAATTACATAATCGTTTTGGGAAAAAGATCATTAACTATATATTTATCCCTCTAAGCCCTTATTACATTCCCTTTCTTGAACAATACACTTTATAATGTTTATTAATTTATTTATTTAAAAATAGGCTCACATTTTAGTGATAAAACAATTAAAAAAACATTTCATATCTCCTTCTTTTTTTTTTTTTTTTTTGCTTATTTCAAAGTTCACTGTTCCCTCAAAGTAGTTCATAAAAAGGAACGAATTAAATCCTATAGGAACCATGACACATCATGTTTCTAACTTCCCCATTTCCTTTTCTAAACTTTTCGAATTTGGTATTAATTATTAGATTTAATTTAATGTCTATGTAAGCCATTTTTATTTAAATATAATTACAAATAATTAAAATAACAACGCATATAATATTTAAGATAGTTGGTTTCAGTATCTCACATATGAAATGATTTTTTTAAAATTTTAACAAAATGGTAATTATAAGAAAATGATCTTCATAAATTACATTCAGCTAATTTTGCAATTTTACAGCGTTTCTAATAATACACAATATTTTTAGTGAACTGTCATTTTTTTCTCTTTAGAAAAATTTAATAAAAGGTTTTATTTTATCGTTTTATTATATTTAGCATAAGGGACAACAAATTCCACTGCATAGTTTTCATTGAAAATCTAATAAATCTAATATAAAAGAGCTTTGTCGTTCCAATTTTGATTTTATTTCTGCTTTACATGCACAAAACAATTATTATAATTCAAATAAGTAGTAATTTAAGATATTAATATTTTAAATTAAGAAATAATTATTGATATGAAAGTCATTTATCATCATATTTATCATAGATTATTATTTTTCCAGTGCTGCCATCTATAGGTTCTTTTATAAACTATATGTACACTTATAATGGATAAAATCACATAGAAGAAGACACATGCTTTAAATAATAAAAGCCGTATACAACATTTTTTATTGATTCAGATTTAACTTGATTTGTAATTAAATTAAACTATTTCATTTTTTACTACTTTTTGACATTATTTCTATGATCGAATTAAAAAGAGTAAAAGTGGGATTGCACTGTTAATGCTTTTTCGAATAACTAACAAATTCTCTAATAGAATTTCTGCTAGGCACAGTTGTGTTCGAATATTGTAAAAAATATTTGAATTTATTTTTTTTATTCTAATTCAAAGCACTTTGTAGTTATAACCTGTGCCCGTTATAAAGCGTCTAATTTATAATAAACTAGGCACTTTATTTTCAAAATTCAATACATTTTTAAAAATTTAAACTAATGTTTTAACTATTTATTATACGTTATTTTTATATTTCATGAATATTTTAAATTTTCTGTTATTTTAATTGATTTATTTATTATGATTTATGATTGTACGGCATCCGTGCTTGTTTATACCATTGTAAGCATTTGGGGCATATAAATATTGCAATAACAAAGAGGATTTAGTGAAATAAATAGTGATCTCACCAAACATACCGGATATATAATTCTGTTAATATTATCCTAATATTAATTTTTAATATAATTTGTAATTTTTAAACTTTTTTCGACAAATAAATTAATTAAATCTTTATAATAGACTTGTATGAATCTCACTCCCTCGCCCCTTTGCTCAACAGTCTTAAACAGCTGATCGAAATTTGGCCATTGACTTATATAATGCTATATATCTTTTGTAGAAAAAAATTATATAACCTGATGTTTCAAAAATAATAATAATGATTTTGATTGCAGTTGCATTTTAACATTTTTCAATCATATAAGATAAAAATGCTAAACACATCTTTGTAATGACAGAATCCGATCCCTATGAACCCATTCGGCCCATTGTTCACAATTATTTGTTCAAAAAAAATCGATATTCTTTTTTATTTATGTGGAATTTCATACTAAGACCACTATGATCGTATTTTTTAAAAATTGTATTCAAAGTTCATTAACAAAATGAGCAATCCTTTACTATATACGTCTATTAAAGCATAACTATTAATTTGTATCCGTAATTCATTTGAAATTAGCTAACTTTGGTTATCAGATAGTCAGTCAGGACAAATACTTGCTAAAATGGCTCAATTAGATATTTTATGTGTCTTACTCTTAATAGTTGTTTCAACAGATAACTTTTAGAAATTAAAATTTGATAGACATGTAGCATTTACTATTTTTGAAACTTTCACATTGTTCTTTTTATTGCGTCTTCCCTAATCTTGTTCCCCCTCCCCGCTCTTGGCCATTTGACATCAAATTTGAAACTAAATTTGAAACGAAAGTTATTAAATTTTAAATAATATAAAAATTATATTTCTTAAACGAAATGTGTTTACTAAACATTTTAAGGATGCACCCCGATACAAAAGTTTAGACATTGTTGTTTTTATAACTTTAAAAAAAAAATATTAGATAAGTTATAACAAGCTTGTGCGTTTTTATTTTCTTTTATTTCGTACTTAATGTATCAAACAGAACATTTCAATTAATTAACTTAAATTTTACATAAAAAAAACAAAAATAAAAGATAGAAATTTCTCAAATGTTTAGACAAATTAACAGAAAGTAGTTAAAACAAAATAAAATACATAATTTTAATATTCTGTTGGGTTCACATTTTTATTAACTAATCAGTAAATATGATTTTTCATTAATGAACCCAAGACCTGCATAACTTTTGATCCGATATTGAACGAAGTACTCAATAGGTCGAAGTTAAATTTTCCTAAGAATTAATAACATTTGATATAAAAATTGGTATAATTAAAAAGGTAATTTTTCTAAGATGGCGTAAATTTTTTTCAAAATTTTATCCTTCGAATTTTTTGCGAAAAAAGTGAAAGGTATTGGTTAATTTTTTAAAGTTTGAAGTCCTTGTTGTCGTTTAACATGTTTCCTTTTCTCGCAAAGTTTTACTTATTAACACTTATTAGCATTGTTTTGAAAAAGAAAAAAAATGAAAATGTAATGAAAAAATCTGAAGTAAAATAAAGCAAATGTTTAAGAAATTATAACAGAATATTTTAAAGTTAATTTTAATACTTTTCAGTTGTTGTTGTTTTTGTAAAAAATAATAATAATTGGAAAAGATATTATGTAGGAAAGAAAATGATACTATTGTGATAGAAAAATTCTGAATCAGGAGATGGTTTGAAAATATTTATTCTGTATTAATTTCCCTTGACAATACTCGTTTTTAATTACGTCCAATCACCTCGTTATCATAGAACTAAGCCGTATAAACAGGGATTATTATGACTGGCGCCGGCGTCCTGACCTAGGGGTAGCGCGTCTTCCCCGTGATCTAGGCGTTCCGGGTTCGAGTCCTGGTTCGGGCATGGTTGTTATCTTCCTTGTGTTATCTCTGTGAGGTGCGTGAATGAGTCCCCCTCTGTAAAAAGGGGTTGTGCAAGCGAGTGTGTCCTGTCTTCATTTGAGCTAAAAGTCAGACTTCTGCCCTCGGGTGCTCAGGGGTCTTTACCCTCAGAAGCTACTGCGCAAAATTTGACTTAAAATAGTCACCACGACAAATATATATATATATATATATATATATATGACTGGCTGTTACATTCTGTAATGTGGTGGTGGCTCTTGACCATACTATGCGATAAAAGTCAGCCGTTTGATTCAGTTCTAATTAATTAAATATTTAATTTATTTTTGAACTTTGAAGAAATGATAATAATCTTTCTCTTATTTCAAATAATAAATCAACAAAATGTGGTTAAATGCCATCAATGTTGCTTAGGAACAAATGTAGAACTTACAAAGTAACAATGACTTAATTGTATTTAGATAATTGTATATATTATTCCTCAGCATGTTTTCGATTCTAATTTAATACGGAAGCATTTATTCTTTAGTCTGCAATCCTGGTCTTATTTTTGAAGCAAGCATTTAAATGTGCAATGCATTTATTGCTTACAGTTTTTTCAAATAAGGTCTAACTTTTTTTTTTTAACTTTTTCGTAAATGTAGTACAGAGAAAGTGTTGCAATCGTCAAAAAATTCGAACTGGAGATTTTGACGAATCTGCCCGCTTATACTACCCCGAGTTCGAAAAACACATTTTAAGAAAATGTCCGTCTGTCTGTGACAAAGATAACTCAAAAAGTCTTCAATTGGAATTTGGGATATGGATTTACAACTAGATTTCTATCAAATTTTGACTGAAATTCTTTCATAGGAATTCTGTTTAACCAAAAAATAGATTCTAAATGTGTATTCAGTAAAAGTATAGAGGCCGCGGTGGCCTGGTCTCGGCTTCTGAGCCGTAGAGTTTCAGGTTCGAGACCCGATTCCACCAAAGAACCGTCGGGTAAGAGGGCCTGTTGCACGTTAAATCCGTCATGTCAAATGTCCTCCCGCTGGTGTGGTGTGGTGTGGAAAGGAGAGTGCCAACTCATGTGTCATCCTCGTCATCTGACCACGGTTTTAAAATGACGAGGTCCGTCCCAAAATAGCCCTAGTGTTGCTTTATAACGGGACGTTAATATAACTAAACTCAATAAAAGTATTAAATTCACGCCAAGATTTATGTTTTGTGACTATGCTTGCTAATTCCATGCAAGGCATTGGCGACCTCACTGAAAATCCACAACTTTATGTGGAAGAAGGAACACAAGACCTTCTTAAGAAAGTATGCGAGGAAGTTTCGGGGAGATGACCTCCTCTGCTTTTAATTGTAAAATGATTTTAACTTGTTTTATAGTTTGCTATGGGTTTGGTACAACATAGCTTTATTTGCTGACTCTTGCACCATAAAAACAAAACACTTACTTGTTTATCATAAAGTAAGATATGAAAATTGACATTCAATAATTTTAGTATTATTTTTAATTTTTAAACAAATTTGATTTTATTAATGTTTGTAAAAATAGAATTTTGGTAACTGAATTTCTTGATGAGATGCAGTTCTAAAATGTTAGTAGAAATTTATCTTTTTTAGTCGATTACTTTAAGTAAAATTTGATTTCATATGAGTGGCGCCATCTGATAGTGAATTTCAAAAAAAATTTTAAGTTTTCCTAATATTTATGAGTTTTAAAATTTCAAATGTAGTAAATAATTAAAATACGCATCGTTACGCTGTCAGCCATATGTTTGTAAAGATTTAATTTTTTTATTTAGATAGTCAGAAACGTGTAAAGTGAAAGAAATTATGAAATTTGTTTTCCTTGATTAATTAACAACCAATTCATGAATGTCATTACTATACGCATGTTTCATTAAAATATGCATATAGTAAAGTTAAAAAACAATTCCATGCTAGTAAACTAAAAACTTTATTACAACACATAAAATTTACAATTTTGTAAAAATATACATGGATAAAAACATGAAACAAATAACATAAAAAGATAATTAAAACTCATTTTATTCTTTATTTTGAAATAATATTGACCAGCACTTTTGAAAATATTTAAATAGTAAAATCGCAGATATTCTAGTTGCAATGAAAGGTTAAAAATAAATCAAGTATTCAATTATATTCTTGTCAGATAGCTTTGTAAATAAGAAACACAGGGAAAAATCATCATAAATATCAATTAAACTTAAGAAAAATTCGTCAGCTTTATAGCTTTAGAACTTTCCGCCGATGTGTCCGCATAGACAAGTCATGAATTATAAAATAAATTGAAAATGAACAAACTAGATCTGTTGTTAAAAAAATTTTCACTTTGCATTTTTATATCAAAGACAAAACTTTATTAAATGCTATTTTCTGTAACTGTTCACCAACTAGAGATATCTTTATGTTTGCAAAAATAATTTTTTAGTTCATCAATAAACAAAATGAGAATTGTTTAATATTTCCTAGTTTTAATCAAAACAAGCATAGAGAATAGTTTTTCAAATTTGCTAGACAAACTATTAATTTCTCTTTTAAAACACAAATGAGTATGCTATATATATTTGAAACATTTAAATGAAACACTTTCTAATATCTTTATATAACGAAATAATTTACATTGATCGAAAATCCTCAATTCTATTAGTCATTATTATTATGAGTTTCTAATCAACAAACAAATACTTTTAAATTCACAACAGAAAACAAAGAAACGAACAGTTCATTATCTGTGATAATATTAATAGTTGCCTGAAAGACTAGAAACGATTTTTTTTTTTAAAAACTGAAGTATTTTCATTCATATTGAATGTGAAATTTATGTTACTTTGTTTAAACAATTACTTCGAAGTCAGAACGATTTTCTTAATTTCTTTAAAAGAATATATACATTTTTTTTAAAAATCTTGATTCGTATTTGCGAAAGGCAAATATTCAGAGTATACAAAAAAAAGCTCTTTTCTTCATAGCTCATTCTGGCAGTATGTGTAAAAACATGAAATGACCATTCCTGCATTTCATTATAACACTATGGATTAGAATTGTCCCACAATCCACCGCTTCGCCAGAATAAAATATATCGTCGACTACACCTTGACTCTACTAAAATTATGTTCTAAACATGTTTATCATCATAAATCTACAAATGCTTCGATCTGTATGATCTCTAAGAATTACTAGATAAAACCAAGAAGTCCTTCATCGACTAAAAAAAAAAAATTAGCGAGGGAAAAATGATTATCAACTGGCATTCATAAAAGTCTGAAGCTCTTGTTCGTAATTGGCGATCAGTAGCATGATGCTGACGCCACAGGAAATTCCGAGGACTTGCACAGCCAGGTGGTAATTCGATGCTGTTTCGGAATCGTCTGCAGCAGTTAGCTCAGGCAGCTGAAAAGATACAAAAAATGTATAAAATTATATGTGAAAGACTACTAGAAACAGCTAGTAGCTTCCTTGTCCTTGTATACAAAATAGCGAGTTTCGTGTCAATATTCAAACCAGCGGGGGGTGGTCTATTCAAAACTTTTTCGTAGAAACTATCTTGTACAATCATTTTTTCCACCGACGGTTAGATATTGTTTCTTATTTTAGCTCTTAAACTTGATGTTTCCTTTCGATTATGAAAATTATTTCTTCAGAATAATTATTTCTAATTATGTTAAAACTAAAAAAAGCATCAGAATATGTCATATTTTCACTATGCAGAAGTGAAAAAAACTCTTTGGTACAAACTAATTTTTTTCATTCATTCATTCATTCATTCATTGTCAATGACAAATCATTGTTAAAAGCACTCTTTAAATGGCCTATTTTGTTTATATTTTCATAATTTAATGAAAAAAATAAAATTCATATTTTTAACCTTATATAATCAAGCGGCACTACTACTTCGATATTAAGTTGCATTTACTTTTTCAGCTTAAAACACATACATAATTCATTTTTAATTAAACAATATAGGCAGTTACTAACTTAGATAACTATTCAAAGTAACTGCATATTGAAACCTGAAGTACACCTGCAACTCAATATCACCGTTCGAGTGCGAAGAGTAAAAAATGTTTCTTTCAATGCCCCAAAATTATACCAGAGAGATTTAATGGAAATTATACACGACTAATATTCCGGCGAATTAGCTTAGCGCCAAAAACGAATATTAGTAGAATACGAAAAAACTTCATAGAAATAATTTTCGTATAACTTACCATATCAACGAGTGCTATGTATAGGCAGTTACTAATTTAGATAACTATTCAAAGTAATTGCATTGTGAAACCTGAAGTACACCTGCAACTCAATATCACCGTTCGAGTGCGAAGAGTAAAAAATGTTTCTATACACGACTAATATTCCGGCGAATTAGCTTATCGCCAAAAACGAATATTAGTACAATACGAAAAAACTTCATAGAAATAATTTTCGTATAACTTACCATATCAACAAGTGCTATATACAAAAACATTCCAGCCGTGGCAGCAAATACCCAGCTGGTTGCCGAGTGGACGTTGCCTAGGGACACTCCAATCAGCATGCCGATGAAGCACAAGATGGAAGAAAGTCCGTTATACATCAGGGCTTGCTTCACTTTCATGCCCGTCTTCAGAAGCATGGCAAAATCTCCTGCAGTAAGTTATATAAATAGGTAATCAAATACTTCTCATTTCATTCATCAAGATGCTTTTTTTTAATTTCTAATTTTTGGAAAGCAATTAATTAATTAATAGCTTATTACTGCTTATATTGCTTGCTTATTATTGCTTATAACTTGCTTATTACTAACCTAGCTCATGTGGCAATTCATGACAGAAAACGGCGACTGCTGTACTGATACCTCCTTCTATTCCAGCTGCAAAAGCAGCCCCTGGAAAACAAGAATGATCAGTAGGGATATAGAATTACTCTGACATTCTAATAGCTACTTACTCTAATTATTATCGGAGCAGCTGCGAGATATTTACCATTTGCTCTCGAAAGGTGATTCTCCGTCATTACTTACATTATGGTGTATGTACATACTTGAAACTTCGGAAATCGTTCAAAATATCGAATATTTTTTTTATTGCTTAATAATGTTCTCTGACCCCTTAGCTTTCAAACGATACCAAGATGTTGTCAAAATTATAAATATTTCTCGAGTTATAATTATTTTTCTCGAGGTGCTTTCATTAAAAACTAGTTACGGTTTTTTTAAAACTCATTTTATGAAGAATGATATTTTCCCACTATGTTGCTTCATTCAAACAAACAATCATAACTCAACAAGAAATGAACCAAATACAATTATTTATATATCAAAATAATCTGTATGAAATAGCGGATGTTTTGTGCCCCAATCAAAGTTATATTTATAGAAATAATTGTTTAATAGCTATTTAAAAGTTAAAATGACAGAAAAAATCTCACTTTTTCTGTTCATCGTTGATAAAAAAATTGTTAAAAAAAACTATATATTTTTATAACTTGCTTGAGGCAGACAACATGAAGACTAATTTCAACTAGAATGGTGTGTCTGTACAAATTAGAATTTAAGATATCATGTTTAAAAAATAGGCTAATTAGCTCATTAAATATTATTTAATTAATTAATAATTAGTGTAATATGGTTATCTCTCACTGAAAGGAGTTTAAACATATATTAATGACCTACTGTGAAAAAACTGGATTTTTAAAGTTAAAATTTTTAAAAAATCTAATGTGTACGTACACCTTGTTGCATTCACTCCATCTAAAAAGTTCTCGAGTGCAAAGAGTTATCTGTTCATTTTAGAGTTTCAACGTTCCATTTAGTATGTGTTTCAAATATTTATAGAAAAGATTGTTCATTCTTTTTCATTCATGGAGATTAATTAACAATAATTTGGATTTTTTTTAGTTTTCACAGTCATTGAGATCTAGCAAGGCGTTAAAGAAGCGTACTAGGATATCCATTTTGACAAGACTTTACCAAATAGAATTTACAGTTTATTAGAAGATCAGAAAGGAGAGGTTGCGCAATCAGCACGAAAGCTCGTGGTTCATCCATCCGTTCGTTGGAGCACATACCGTTACCAATATAGAAAGAATGGACCTGGTCACTCCGAAAATAAACCAGACCCACATTCTTTTTATTCAATCAGTAAAAGGCGTATAACCTATGCCTTTAACAAGAGCATAGAATCAAGAATGTGGAGATTGTAAAAGAAATGGTAAGTAAGACTCCACATTCATTATTTCGTTTTACTATTGCTTGAATGATACACGTAGCCAACACCATCTAACATTAGGAGAAACTCGTGCTTACACCAAGTTGGATTTCTTAAAGGGCAAATTAGAACACCTCTAGAGTACAGACATCAGAGACGGAGGAAGGGATAAAGATAAAAATGTAGTATGGGCCCCTATGCTACTCTCTCTTCCTCGCCTGCAGATGGCAGTAGTGTTGTGACTAGACAAGGTAGCATGCAAGGGAGGCAAATGGCAATAAGGAGACGCTTGGAGCGGGGGAAAGTGTGAGCGTCAAATTGAAGGGTAACAGTCATTCCATGTCCGCATAAACGGCAACCAGCCCTATACTTTTGTTCTTTCTCTTAATGTTCGTGTAGTCCTGTGTTCGTCCATTAAAACGCAAGAAAGACAAACGTAAAGTCTTCTTTTGATTAAGAACACCCCACGACCCTATATAAATAAATAGTTAAACTTTTCAGAATTATTTTATAAAGACTGTTTTAAAGCAAAATTTAAAATGGTACTTTTTAAATTATATGTAATTTCTATTTACGTTTTAAAATTTTCTAATCACTCCAACACCGTCTTTATTCTATTTTTAACTTTTGAGTTGCTCGCTATACCATTTATCCCACAGAGCCAAAATATTTTGTTGGCAAATTCCTTTCTAGAACTATAAAAGTTTAATATACTTTCTCACTGTGTCTTTCCTACGTTTTACTTTCCTGTTCAGTATCGTGTTGAGACTGGCCTTCCAAAAGAAATTTTTATAACAGATAAAAATTGGATTATTTCGTTAAATCATGAAGAAAAAAATAATTGTTCTCGTCACCCTTCCTTCAAAGAATATTTCATAAGAATTTCGAATCCTTTAGACTAAATAATATGTAACATTATTTTGGTTGAAGCAGAAGGCAGGTCCGAGATATAAACGAGACGTTGTATTTTTAATTTCGTTTTATTCTCTCTTTCATATCCATCTCGGGAAAGCAATTTATTTACAAGCAGACGCAGCACGACACAAAAGCAGAAGTAAGAAAGAAGCGCGAAACAAATGATCACTAGTCTTATATAACATAGGATTTCTGGCCACGCGCCGATGGAATACATGTTTTGACCTCTGACAAGGGCAAAGAAAGTCTCACTTTTATTTGATACGTAATACTGATGGCGCATTATTTTTACAAAGGGATTAATTAAACCAAAAGTGGAATTAGATCACGAAATAAGAGAATATTTTTAGAATGAAGTTACTATGGGCTAAATTAAGATAAAATCTTGGAAATTAATTCAATTGAAATTAGAATTAAAATATCATTACTTATATATTATACACACATTAGGTGATTTGAAATGATGCATTTACTTTGTGCATCTCTACAACATACCCTCTGCTTCGGTCATGTGGAAAAGTCTTTTGCTGTTTCTCTATCGCACACACGCATACACATAGTGTAAATCCCTTATTAAATGAAAATTTAACATTTGGTTTTAAAATAACAATTCCAATAGATTTTTCGATCTCATATTTTTTTTTTAACTTCTACTTATCTACTGACAGTAGGTAAGGAAAATATATCACTATTACTTTTGGATATTGTTGTTTACCCTAAACTGTACCCGTAAAAGGAGAAATTAGCAAGTTTGTTTATAAAATTATAAGCCAAGTATAGTAAAACTTCATATCAAAATTAAACATTTCCAACTTGAGTTGTTTATGCAGTATCATTTAATACGAGACAATATTAAGTTTGACAGAAATAACCAATAGTTGAACTGACTGTCTAATGGGAAAAGTTGTCCTTCTTTTGCATTTTCGTCAATTTATTCATTCACTGCTTTTTGTATCTATTAAATACTACAGGAAAATAAACCAACTTACTGGAAGGTGAAAAGGAGGGCACAGAATAATGAGATTTGACTTCAGGCAAATAAATATATAAATGCGGTTCTCCCTAATTCTCAATGGGAGAACTGCAGTCGTTTCTATACTGATATAGAAGCGACTGCTGTTCAGAAATATAGGTTTTGCGCTGGAAAAACCTTCTATCAAGGGCGAATTTTTCAAATGTCTTGAAATGTAATAAAAATAAATTTGCAATTTTTCTAATTTTTACGAAAAATGATTTTGACTGTTAGATTCATCATGTATAGAAAAATTAATGAATAATTAATATTTTATATATAAAAGAGGCATAGAGAACTTAATTGGAAAAATCCTTTTTAACTAAAAATTAACTAAAAAATTAAGTTCTGTTAGTTCAGTATGTGGATTAGGTTTGAAGCTTTCGGAATGCCAAGGCATGACTGAGGAAAATAAATTTCATAAGCACAAGAAATTCATTCACAAATTTAAAATTCTCAGCGAAATCCACTAATCTATTTTTCTCTTAAAATACATTACTTGTTCATTACTTTTATATTAGCACCATATATCAAAAAAGCATCATATGGGTCCAATAAATAGCAATAAAATCCCTTAAAACTCATGCTGCATAGTTTGTTTAAAGCTATACATTAATCTTTGATAGTTAATGTAAGTCATACCAATGGCCAATCCATCGCAGAAGTTGTGCAAGCCATCTCCCATGATGACCATCCATGCGACAGCAGTCACAGAATCCGGAACTTCGTGGCTGTGTCCATGACCATGACCGTGGGCATGACTTCGATGGTCGGGCACCACTATGGAACAATCTCCACCGGGACTTGGAGCTCCCGACCTGACGCTGAAATCGGGTTTCTTCTGGAAACTTGCTTCAAGAGCGGGCAAATTCTCCAGGGAGTTCTTCCTTGACGAGAATGAATCGGCATTCAGCACTGCAGAAAAGAAGAAAATTAGAATCTCATAGTATATAAGCACTGGGAAAAATATTTTCTCTCTTGTCCTTTTTCGCTGTCTTCTGCTCTTGTGCCGCGCTGTGAGGGGGACGTGTTTTATACGCACCTCTTGTACATAAATTATGCCTCCAGGGATGGAATACAAGAGAAGTTTAAAATTTAAAAGTGTCTTCTCTGTCTTCGGCCACGAAACTGCTTCAAAATCATGTTTACACACACACACACACATTATATATATATATATATATATATATATATATATATATATATATATATATATATATATATATATATATATATATAACTTTTGAACGAAGTTTGGTTTTAGGTTCTAGGAACCATGACTGGGGATATAATAGTTTTATATTTTCCTCAGGAACTGGGATCGCAGTGGCCTGGTAATAAGGTATCTTCGGTTCGAGGTCGAGGTCTTCAGGTTCGAGATCAGATTCCACCGAAGAACCGTCGTGTAAGCAGGTTTGACGCACGTTAAATCCGTCATAGCTAAATATCCTCCCACTGATGTGGTGCGAAAGTATGGTGAGGGGTTGCCAACAACGCAGACGTCGTCCTCGCTATCTGACTGCGGTACAAAATTACGATGTCCAACCCAAAATAGCCCTAGTACTGCTTTAAAACGTAATGTTAATATAACTAAACTAAATTTCATCAGGAACACACAATGTCAGAACTCTAACATGATCGATAAACAATCTTTATAAACTTAAAAAAAAAATCCAAATAAAAGTGTGTGAAATTCACTCAATAGAATGGTACAATAGAACTGAGAAATAAAACTAGCTAACAAAAGATTCTATGGCAGGAAGAGTAACCCCCACAGGATGGAGAAAATTTGAATGATTCATTAATGCACCATGCGTGTCAAAAAAGAACGCCGAGTTAAATATTCTATTGATTCGACACGTGGAAGGGAAAGGTCAAAGGTGATGCGTCGTTTATCATATCCCAGATAATGATGTAATAATTAGGATGCTATACTCTTGATTAACGTCCAAAGGCACTTTTTATTTACTCGTACACGAAATGCTAAAAGTCAAAGTATTATTATCGCCAAAATGTTCGATCTTGATATTTTAATGAAAGACTATATTTTAGATTTAACTGATTTTTAAAAAATTAAGAATTGTATCGGTCATTCTATCCGACTCTTTAAAAAAGGAATAACTTTAAAATGTAGCAAGCACGAAAGAGGAAATTCGATATGATCTCAACAGAAAAGCTGCAAATTTCTATAGAATTTTAGACGAATTTTTTTAATGCGAAATCTGTTTGACTATCCATATTTCGGGAAATATGATAATACGCATCGATTTGAATAGATGAAATTTAGCACATAGTATTTAACCAGAATTATATATGCGTGTGTTTGTGTATCATTACATTAAATGGTTGAATTGTCGGTTCATCTGTTCTTGAGTAAAAAGAACGCGATTACTGAAAAATACAACCAGCTAGATAAATGAAATTTAGTGTGTAATTTTAATTTCAAAATTGCAAATTAATATCAAACTTTTAAACCAATTGGATAAAGGGAAGAGATCCAATAAATATTTGATTATTTTTAACTGCATTTCGAAGTTCAACATGAAACGCACCAAAATGTGTGTGTATATGAGAAATTCAACTAGAGAATATTGCCACTGGATTAAATAAGAATTTAATTACAAAATTTTATAATTCTTTATATTTCGATTACTGTTATTTTTGACTTTTTAAAAATATTTGAATAATTTAACATAGGACGACTAAATAACCAAATAAATTGTCTTAAAAAACATTTTTTTGTAACAAGGGAATTATAAATGAAACCAATCGGAGTGGTTACCATTATATCATCTTCCATTCATCTTTCCTTTCCAATGCATAAAATGGCTTACTCAGATTTTTATTTTCAGTGTCCCGCACATGAGAGTTTTGTGCTTCGTAGTATAGTAAAGATAACCGAGTATGCATTTTAAATATCTTTTCGTTTCTTGATTCAAATCAAAATTTGACACAGAATACAATTTTTGCAGAAACGAGAATTCATTTTTGAATTACTGCGTTTACATGTATGCTAATGTACAGATTGAAAGACGGACATTGATGGATCATGTTCAAGATTTGACATGAATCAACACTTTAGACGATATATTTGAATACCAAATCTTATGTATCTTGCTCTTTGCGTTTCGTAGTTATGTTTACTTACAACCGAGACTGCAAAGTTAATGTAAGATCATGTACCAAATTTTATCCGTTTTGTTCAAAGCTGCCTTGAGTTCTGCTCATAGACAGTTAGGAATAATTCCAAAAATATGTCTTTTGGGACTTCGATATATTTTGGGGGTGATCTGGTACTTGTAGATTCATCGAAGTCTAGAGATAGAATTTTTCGATGATTACGATACTTTTCCTTCATATATTTCTTATACGATAAAGTAAAAATTAGTATTCTTCATATATTAAACGACATTTATATCTTATCTTAATAAAAACCTAATGCGTTTGCTAGCTTAAAATAAATTTTACTTCAACAGATTTTCAATAAAAAGGATTCTCAGAAACAATTTTTTAAATAAAATTAGAATAATTAAAGTTGAAGCTTTGATTTATTAATTCTGCTATTATTTCTCACTTCAGTACCGTTTTCCTACAACAACTGAAAGACTTGCGTCATTTCGCTTCTACTTTTCGCCTTATTTACGGCAACTTGTTCAATCTCACACAATTGAGAAAAGCAAGTGAATTATGAGAAGTTCAACGTCCCGTATCAAAAGAACTAGAGGAAATAATGTTCCACTTAAACCAAAAACTTTTTCCAAATCGGACAAAAAGGGTAAAAAGACCATGGAAAATCTAAGAAATAATTTGCATGAATTCTAACTGATGGAAACGTTTACTTTAGTCATTTCAAGGAGCAGGTGGTTTTAAAACTTAAAGCTACATAAGTGTCGGTTTTCTTAAATATGTCGTGATGATATAAATATATCGTTTTGGGTTTGATTTTCTTTATATGGAATAAAAATTTACGAAATTAAACGAATTTTTATGTCATTTTTTTCTCTTTTTAATACAGTTATTTTTATTTCAAATGTTTGTTTTGTAATTCGAATTTTTCAATTATTTTGTTACTGGATATCCTACTTTGATAAGTTAAATGCCCTTAGGAGAACTATTTAAGTAAAACAATATTACATATTTTGTTCGTAAAAATTTTTTTTGTTATTCTCTGCATATAAAAAAATTAGTTTGCTAAATAATTATTAATTAGTATTTAATTTTATTTTTATGAAAATTTAAAATGCACACAGAAATAAAATGCAGTGGAAAAAGTCTTACATAAGTTCAAAGAGAATTTAATGCTCTTTAACATATTTCGATATTTTAATCTTATTAATTTTAATTCATTCTTACATCAATGAAATAGAATATTATGTAAGCCGAACTTAACATTTTCTACACCATAAAGTTTTAACAGAGATATTAAAACCGCCAACGCTGTGCGTAAAATTTATTTTGTGTTTAGAGAAAGAGCAATATACTTCAAAGTACTGCTTGATCTTGAAAATTTGCATAAGAAATGAATTATTGATCGAACTTCTTCATGGACAAAGGGACGTTTAACCCTTTCGAGGGCCGTGGGAAGTATGCTTCTCACCAAATTTATCAATCTTTGTATGAAATTATGTAGGTTGGCATCAGTTCTGACACATTTTTTTAGTAAGTCAGAAACTTAGAGGCTTCAGTTCTTTATCTCACACAAAATGATGTGCCTTGATTTGTTACTTAATTATTAACTAACCAAATCAATTAATGAATCAAAGGAAATTTATCTAATAAGCTAAATGAATCCCTTTTCTTATTCTAATTTCAAGCCTAAAAATATTTTAACATAATATTACTAGAAAAAAAGGGCCCTTTAAAGGGTTAGGATAAATGTAAGAACTCTGATAAATTATTGTTCAATCCAATAACTGGATTTTTTTTAGATTTCACCTTATAAAAATGAATTTATCTGCATAATATAAAAATGAAAACATTCTTTTTATGAGTTTAAGGTTTAAATGAGATCCTTGATGTTTTATGTTAAATTGCATTAAGCTACCTTTCTGAAATTGCATGAAGATTTTGGGTAAGTATTTTATAATTTTGAATGGTTTTTCGAATAATAAAAAAGACAAATGCAATCGCAAATGGTTTTAGAGTACTTAGCCATACACAAAATTTATTTAGTAAGATTTTAAATTTGCTCAATTGAAATACAACTACTATCTTGTTTATTGCTTCTGTGAGATTTATGTAATTTCAGTGAATCTATCTGAAACATTATATACAAGAAACAATTGAAATTTTAAAACTTCTATTTATTTCATCACGGGAGATATAATTTAAAGAATAAGTTAAAAGAAATACCTCAGTCTACATCTTGACACAAAAGCATAAGAGAGCGAAATTTTTCTCTTGGATGATTTTTACTATGTTTGGTTTGGTTTGGTTTGGTTATATTAACGTCCCGTTTGAAGCAACACTAGGGCTATTTTGGGACGTACCTCGTAATTTTGAACCGCGGTCAGATGACGAGGACGACACCTGAGCTGGCACCCCCCTCTCCACACCACACCAGCGGGAGGACGTTTGGCCATGACAGATTTAACGTGCAACATACCCCCTTACACTACGGTTCTTCGGTGGAATCGGGTCTCGAACCTGAAACCCTCCGGTTCCGAAGCCGAGACCTTACCACCAGGCCACCGCGGCCCGATTTTTACTATGAGATTTGGTTATGGATTTCTTCGACACGTGTCGATTTAGGCAAGGGAATTTTGGGTATCTTTAAAAGAATGTTGTAAGCATTAAGAATTTTTATCCCTTCTCTCAGAGAGTCAGAGCCTGCTGAATTCAGTAGTTTTATAGAGCGCGTGTAGAATTAATAAAATAAAAAATGGAAATTAGATCAGGAAACAAGAGAACAGTTTAGAATGAAATTAATATGGACTAAATTAAGATTAAAATTTAAATTAGGTTAAGAAATATTATATATTAGAACAAACAATATATATAAAAAATAGATATATATTTGTTTAAAAAATGCTTAGTCATAAACTTTCTAAAACACTAGAAGAACATAATACCATCAAAAATAAATTTTGTCAAAAATTCATATGTGCTTTCCGTTGCACAACAACAACCACTTGTTATTCTAGAAAATATACCTATTGCAATATCTTGGATACATTTGTAATAAAATATATCTTAATCATCATATCAAAGATATTTGCTACCACATGAATTTCCCAGAAATTCCATTTTTACGTCCCATAACGCAGAATAAATGATTTCATTAAAAATAATTCCAATGCCTATATGGAACAATGTAAAAAAATCAGTGACTTTTAACCACATGTCTGAAACAGTAAAAACAATTTTTAAAACCCGCCACAGCGCGAACATTTGCTTTGTCCCTTAGACCTAACAATAGAAAACAAAGACAAAAACGTGCACTTCTAGTTCGTCTAGAGTTACATGACCATTCAGACATGTTTTTCATTCCGACTACAAGAATTGACTTAGCGCACAAACTCCATAAATCTTCGCCAACAAAAACAATGACGTAGATACGCAAAAGAATGGGCATATTTACATCTCCGTTCATAAGAGTTTAGACTTCACTACCTCCTCTCCTTTTGGTGGCGCCATTTTCAGTAACACTCACAGCTGACAACACTTTTTGAATTCTCCTTTTTTGAATTCGTAACTACAAATATAATTTTTTTTCTAAACTTACAACGCTTTTTTTTTGGAAAGCCCATGACTGACAACAATATATCTGGATCAGAAAGCGACAAAGAACTTAAATTTTTTTCTGAAATTGTGACCGATCATCGTTCAGTTTTATGGACCGTCCAAAACTTCTCACTGTGCCCAACAGATGTGGATGAGTACCTCCAAAGTCCAGAATTCACTACCAGGTCCTCTTCAGTTACAACATGGACTGTTCGAGTTTACCCAAAAGGCCAAACCAAGTGCAACAGCATAGGGAGAGTGGGTATTTTTCTTCACCGATCTTCATCTGAAACGGAGGTCCACCATGTGAGGTACAAGATGTGTCTGAAAGATGTCTATGAACGAGATAGGTACGTCGTACAGTCAGAACAATTGTTCAAAGGCAATGGAACAAGTTGGGGAAGGGCCTCCGTTATCGACAGGGACCTGCTGCTTGGTGCCAAAAGGGATGAATTGTTGCCGAATGATACTTTAAGAGTGTATTGCGAAATTACTGTCGGTTGTATTGATGCTAATGTGTCGACCCAAGGAACCAAACGTAAGTGATTTTTAATCAAACTTTCATACATGTTAATTCACATTAAATCTTCCAATGAGTTCTTACTGTTAATTCTTGCTTCCATAATTCGAACGATTCTAATTCACTGCAAATTGAATCTGTCTCTGCTGTCTTGAATTTATTGTTAGCATATTGTAAAAATGTTACCTAAATTTCGAACTTTATCTATTTAATTCGAAATCAAAACTAAAATTTGCAAAAAATTATTTTTATTTCTAAATTGTTTTCTTTGATTGGATACGTCCGTAACAAGTATTTTGAATGAGCGCAAGTAAATAATTTTTTAAAGATCCTTCATTGACTCTTTAGCATTACTTTTATGCAATGCATTCAATCCTAAAAGGAGCTGAAATTTACCACTTTTAAAAGAAATTTTCAATTCGTTAATTAGAATTTTATTGCTTTTTATGAAGTTTTAATTTACAGATGTTGTATTCTAAACATGAACTAATATATTTTTTCGCTAAAATCACGAAATTATATATAGAAATTATCATTTTTTGAATTATAAAAGTTTGAATTACATTTATTTTTATCTTTTTATCTTATTTTAAATTATTTAATAAATATTTATAACTTATTTATTATTAATAATCAAACACATAAACATAAGAAATTTATCTTTCCTCTCTTTTATAGTTTTAAAATATCGTCGTTCTGTACTCATTTTTAATTCTAACTTTTTTAAATTAGAATTGATGTTTTGATCAGTTTCAAAATGGCAAAATTTCACCGTTTTTGTAATTTAAACTTTAAAAAAAGCTATTTTATTTCCTATACCATCAAATTGCATATTTGTATTTAATACATTTCGCAAACAATTCTTTCGTATATATTTTTTATAAAAATAAATCCAATTTTCATATCTATATTTTTTTTGTTGCAGAATTGGTTCACAGTGTTAACAGATATCACATTAATTGTACATTCAGCCTAAATAATTTATATTAAAATTCATAATAAATAAATAAAATGTATTATAAAATTAAAAAATAATTTTTATTAACCCCTTGGCATACAAATTTGCTTAACATCCTCATTAAATGGGACATTCTATTTTGGATATTTATTATTAAATTGATTCTTATAATAATATAAGGGGCATTTCAGATAGTAAAGCTCTTCTAAGCTTTTTTTTTTTTTGCATTTTTAAATACTTAATTCTGTCTCTTAATTTCAGATTTAAAACTAGAAATTCAGTAATTTGATGCGCTTGTCAGACACGTTATTGTATGTGAAGGGGTAAAAATGTATGTTATAAAGCAATTTAATCTGAATTACAGGGATTCGTATTTTCTTATTTTTATATATTGTCGATTATACATTAAATCTGATAATGACACAATTATGTTGAGTTTTATAAATTACTTTTACAACTAAAGAAAAAATAAGCAAAAATATGATTTTTTTTTTAAATATTAAATTTTATGCATAACGACGGTTTTAGATATACTCCCTAATTTTTAAACACATTTTTAATGTTCACTATAAAATAAATTTTAATTAAACATAAATGCAAATATTATTTAAATTAACTTCTATCTTGTGAAATATAGTAGGACAAGAAATACATTCCATATCAATTTTATATAAATAAATATTCTATTTATGAAATCTTTGTATAAAATTTACACATTTTTTTCCAGCGACTAAAATTAAAATGAGAGAAATTTCACGTTGTTACAATTTAATATGTGTGAAGCAAAAACAAAAAGTAAATGATATATACAGTATAAACATTTCTAATTTTCAGTGTAAGCTAAAATTGAAGAAAAAATTAGCTAAAACTCCTTGATTAAATCTGATATATCAATTTTAGGAGGCAACTAACATCTGTCAGAGAATGTCAGCGTCATTTTCCTCAATGGATAGCTAAAATATTTTTTTAAAAATGATAATGTAACTTGTTGGCATTTAACAATCAATCTCTTCTGTAATGGCGTAAATCATATGATTAAAATATTGAAAAAAAAAAAACTTTTCACGTGTTTTGTGATGATTTTTTACTAAATAATTGCTTAATATAATGAGGTTTAAAATATTTCAATTCTTTTTGATATTTTAAAGTTTTATTATGGTTAGAATTTGAAAGCATGTGATTGAGAATGCCACTGGCATTTTAGGTAGATTCCTATAGGAAGACTATTGTAATAATTCTCATGACAAGACTTCGAGAAAATTTCTTCATTCTTTTCCGATCATGGTCCCTAGAATTCAAAACCAGCTTTCGTTCAAAATTTTATATATAAGTGTATTATATATATATAATGCGAGTATAAAACTTTGCCCATGTGGACATGTTATTAGAGTAATTTTGTTTGGATTTTAATTGCTCTGAAATATGTTGTTAGAAATGTAAAAGTGTCTCGGAGATGTTCGTAAATGGTCCATCTAGCACAAAGGGGATGGAAATGGTGTCAGAGTAAAATTTTCATTTCACTATAACTCTCTTAATATTGAAAATAGAAAAATAAATCCAATTAGCAAAATTAGTGTCTCATCAAGGTGAACAACTTTTGAACCTAAAGTTTTTCGATAACAGCAATATTTTAGAAGTTAGGGGGCTGGAAAGTGATTTTCAAACCCTAATTTTGACTGTTACTAACATCAACAATTTATGTTTCAGATAGTAACTTAGATGTAAAGGAATCTGCCTTTGTCTTCCAGCTTTTTTGCGGAATAATTTTTTAATTAACTAACCTATTTATAAAAATAATTTATTACAAATTATATTAATCATCTATTTCCTGACCTTCTTTACAGGAATGAACTCCTCTACCACACCCTCCATTGCTTGCCTCGACACTTTGTCCAACAATTTTGAGTCTCTGTACGAATTACAACGCTGGAGCGACTTCACACTTCAAACCGCTGAACGCGTATTTCCCGTTCACAAGATCATCCTGGCATCTCGTTCAGCCGTTTTTGCCGCCATGTTTGACCACGACATGCAAGAGCAACACAACGACACCGCTTTAATACTGGACATCGAAAGCTCCGTCTTGGACGATATGCTGAGGTATATCTACACCGGCAGAGTTCAGATGGTAACATTCAGCAAAACTCTTGGTCTTTATGCAAGTGCAGACAAGTACAATTTGGATGAATTGAAGACAAAATGCAGGAAGTATATGATCGATCAGTTATCTGTGGATAATCTTTGCGATGTGGCTACCATTGCGGATTTACACAGTGATCTAGAACTGAAAGAGGCTGCTAAGGGATTCTTCGCTAAAAATGCATCGCATATTCTTGCAACAAATAGCTGGGAAGAGTTACTAATAGACAGACCTCACACGGCATCTAAATTACTGGAGATCATAGCATCTGGTTATACCAACAAGGCGTGATAGTTACAGGTGTTAAGAATATTAAGTGTGCCATTTTGCTGTTTTTGTGCTATTGTTTTTGTAAATCGTAGTATAAGATACAAGTATCCATGCTTTATTATATAAATATTTATGATAATGTTTTGGGAAGTAACTAAAATTTATATAAAAAATTATATTAATGCCAGTATTTTCAGCCATAATATACCAAAATTGAAGGATAGTTTAAATGTAATTAAATATTTCTATATTTTATTAAAAGAAAAAAAAATCAATCCATGTTTTTTCAATGTAGAATGAATTGACGGAGTTCTCGAATTTAAAATTTCTAGTTTCCAGACATAACTATTATTGAAGAAAAAGTGGTACTTAATAAATCTGGGAATGTCATATTACTTTTAAATTATATCGCAAAAATAAAGGATATCCATTCTAATCTTTTTTCCATAGCTAGTTTCCAAAACCATTAAAGATAAACATTCACCTTCGATTGGAAAATTGTTCTAAATGACATAAAAAAAAATTATACTCTATATTGTTTAAAGGAGTAATCATTTTGCTGAAACATCGAATTTTTAAAATAAATTCATCCTCAGACTTGTTGGCCATATTTAGTAAGATATTCTGGAACACACTAACATTTTAAGTGAAGCGATAACATACTTCTGTGACTAGAGTTGACCGATTTGAAAAGTATAATCGATCTATAATGCTTCAACTGTTAAGGCAACGATTGGAGGCGGCGAGATACACAATATGAGAAACTTGCAAATAAATAAATGATCACCTTTTTCACTTATGTTTCCAACTGTATATTTTAAATGAACTGTTGCTATTAGCGATAGGCGAGGACCGAACTCGCAACCTCTGGGTTAGTAGCCGAGTAACATGACCACAAGACAAAAGAAATTTCTCATGTCTCGTAGCTGTTATCTGGCTTATAAAGCGTCACCACATTACTCCCCCTCCAGTGCGTCGGAGGTGTGACAAACTATATTTTGTCCTGTTTTTGCTGTTATTAGTGGTGATATTGGCTGTTGCGCCTTATCCATTTTTTTAATTAGCTGATTATTTATCAGCTTCATTTATTTATTGGCTGATTATTTATCAGCTTCATTTTTTTGGCTGATTATTTATCAGCTGCATTTTTTTAAATTATTGGCTGATTTTTTATCAGCTTATTGATTTTATTTATCTCTGATAGAGGGCGCCACAACAGTTGTATGAAGGTTGTGTATCACGTCCGGGTCACCAATCTTGCAACCTCTGGGTTAGTAGCCGAGTAACATGACCACAAGACAAAAGAAATTTCTCATGTCTCGTAGCTGTTATCTGGCTTCTAAAACGTCACCACAGAACCTTAATACATAAGTTCGTAAAATAATTATCAAATAACAGAAATATTTAATTTCATTCATTTATGTAAATATTGAATTAAAAGCAAATGTCAATACCTTTTATTGAGATTTTCAAAAAAATTTTATGTATTTTAAATTTCGCCTTTCATTTATTTCAAAATGTTTTGGTATTTTCAAAACACTGCATAACACGCAGATTTATCAAAAAAAAAATTTTTTTTTTAAATCGGAAAGAATTTAGTCACTAAAAATGACATAAAACATTTTAGAATTTAAAATTTGCAATAAAACAACAAAAATTGGTTGATAAAATACTGAAAAAATTTCAAATACTATCGTGTAAAATAATTTTTTCTATTTGCTTTGTATTTTTGCTTACCAATTATAGTATTATATGGTCTTGGATTTTATTTTGAAAGAAAATGAGTCAGCATTCAAGGAAAAAAAAATAATTCAACTAATTTCCTAATGTCATGCTTGGAAAATGATTATTTGGATTATTTATTTTTTAATAATAATTATATGTTTCTGCGTTATTTATTAAGACCTTGAATTTGTAATCGATCTTTAATAACTCAAATAGTTAAAAATCGATTTACACTTGCGAGTCGAATGGTTCGTGAGCAAGCTGGTCGCGAATCAAATTTTTTCGAGTTTAGTTATATTAACACCCCATTTTAAAGCAACGCTAGGGCTATTTTGGGATGAACCTCGTCATTTTGAACTGCGGTCAGATGACATGGACTACATCTGAGCTGAATTTCACCCTCTCCTAACTTCCGCGCCAACGGAAGGACATTTGGCCCCGATGAATTTGTCAAGCACCAGACCCTACTTACACCACGGTTCTTCGGCGGAATCGAGTCTCGAACCTGGAACCCTCCGGTCTTGAAGAAAAGACCTTATCACCAGGCCATCGCGACCCCTCAAATTCTGTAAACAAAGGAATCCGCGTTTCAAGTGTGGATGTAATAGCCGTTCCTCTCGAACTTTACAACGAATATGAAAGATCAAATCTACTTATTGATAACTTTTATTGGATTTGTCTCACACACTGGTTCCGCAGTGAAAGTAATTTCCACGAATGGCTCGAGAGCGATTTATAACTATTTGGCTTGCAGGCGCTCCTATTAACATAAGATATTTTGCGATATTTCCATGACGTTTATGGGTGTTTTGAATGTCGGATAATGTCGCAGAAATATCATAACAAAGTTGGACATTTTGTGTTAATACAGGTGTATATTCATAAAGCAGTTTGTCTCAGTCTTCAAGTCCGTAAATAAGGGTGTTATCGAAATATTTTTGTATAAAATAGAATGCATATAATTTTATACCATAAATGAATATTAATTAGATTTTAAAATAAGTCTATTATTATAGCATAGAATTATAATAATTTTACACAATTTCAACGAAAGTTACATCAAAGGTATCAAATAAAGCAATAACACACCTGAAAAATAACAACCAGCTTTCGGATGCAAGATTTTATACATAGCTATGGTAAGTATTTTGATTAAAATTGAATCAACTAAAGAACAATTTTCGCCAAGTTTGGCGACAAATGCTATGATACAATTTGGTTTTAACGGCGACAATAAAATACCAAATTATAAAAATATATTCAAATCCCATTATTATTTATTATGAACGAATTTTAAAGGAGCGAATCACATGCTATATAATTTAACGATTGAAATCGCCAAATAGGCGAAATTTATTCTTGGTGCTTTTTGGTCGCCGTTAAATCCGACAAGTATCTGCTATTTGGAAGGCAGAAAATTACTACTTCAAATTTCAATTATTATAATTCAAATAAGCATAGCAAGTATTTACTTACTTTGAATCATCTCTTTCTCACTGATGTCAAAATCATAGGAACTCTTTTTATATTGAGAAAGCTTTTCTCCGACATTTTTCACATTTGGCAGTTCTTCATTCTCAAGTTTTTCATCTAGTACTTTGGATTTCGAAGCTTTCAAATCTTTCCTCCGTTTTCTATATTTGGCATAGTTTCCTAAAAGGCGTTCGGCGACGAAAAAAAAGAAAATGCCGCCAAGAGCTGCTAAACCACGCCAAATGGCTATTTTTTCAGCTGCAACCGCAGATACAGGACCATTATGATCATGATCGCCTTCACCGCCAAGCATTGCCTACAAATTTGAAAATTTTAAAAATTAGTAACTTCAGAGCAAAATTTTAAAATCTTTGATAAAATAGTCTGAATATTTTTCAAATAAAGTCAATTTATAAATTAAATCTTTTAAAATCCTTTTAAATAATAAGTTTATTTGTTGTCAGTATAAAAATTTCGCTAGGTATAAAAACAAATGCTTGTAATTATATTTAATGTTAGTCATCAGATTATTACAATAAATAATGCTGTGGTACATTAAAATAAAATTAATTCATGATTTAAATAAATACATGAATATTTTGAAAGAGTTTGAACCGGTTATTTTCAAAACAACTTGCTACCATTATTATTAATTTTGTATTGCAATGAAATCAATTTTTTATTTTATTTGTATACTGTTTTTTTTTCTCCATAAGTGATAAAAAAAAATTTTGAAATCCCAATATAAAAATGTATTATTATACTTCATATAGATTGAATGATATTTAAGCTAAAAGATTGCTTAGTTCTTATAATTTCAAACCTAGATAGTTTACAATTCTCGCAAACAAAACAACTTTTTTAGAAAGATTACTTGCAATAATAATAATAATAACAATAATTTTCTGCCAACTAACTTTGCCTTTGAAAATGACTCATTGCATCAATACATGAATAATGATTTTCGGGTTGTACTAAATAGGAGATAGAGATACATTTATCGTTTCCAACGTTACAATCTTGGCTACTCAAAATATTCAGTAGCTTTGATATCAAATGTTAATTACTGTTTGTGCATAGTTAAATTATTGTGTAACAAACTTATTGTCATTAAATTTTATTTCATTATTAAAATTTTAAATATCTAAGTTTTCGATTATTTTCCGAAAGCTATTAAAACACTTGTAATTTTATCATTTAAGAAATGGATTAACAGTGAATTTCGATATGTTTAAGAGTCATTTTAATTAAAACTAAAAACGATGCAATTTGTATCTTCAAATGAAGGAGATACAAATTGTATTGAACCAAAGACAAATCAAAGCATAAAAATGATGAATACTGAAATTTACATGTGGCATCAGATGCAGCAGGCCATCTCCTGTGAGACTTCCAATGGCTAGTCCAATGAGGAACTGCAGTAATGTATGGTAGAACCACTTCTGCATGATGGGTATGACTGCAACGCTCAATAAACCGCACAAGCTGATTATTACAACTGCTATCGTTGAAAATATCCATTCTGAAAAGTAAACACAATCTAAATACCCCATATATTAGAGAAAATTACTATATCTAATACATAAAACATATTTTAACTGTTGAATGACCGAAGAGAAGACATTTTTGAATTTTTAACTTCGATTTATTCCATCCCTGGAGGCATAGTTTATGTACAAGAATGAGTAGTAAGAAATACGTCAGTCTACATCGCGACACAAGAGCAAAAGAGACACCGAAATTTTCCCTTCAATGGTTTTTACATTGAGATTTTGATAGGGATTTCTCTGACACGTGTTGATTTTTGATAGGGAAATTTAGGTATCTCTAAAAGAATGTTGTAAATATTAAGGATTTTTATCCCTTCACTCGGAGCGTGCGAAAATGGCGAAGTGAGCAGTTTAATAGAGCGCCTGTAGAATTAATTAAATAAAAAATTGGGAATTGGATTAGGAAATGAGAGAACAATTAAGATAAAAATCAGGAAATTAAGATTATATATATCATTTTAAAGTCTAGTTTAACACAATTTCCAAATTATAATCTTAATTTAGCCTACATCATTCTTAAATGCTCTCTTATTTCCTGATCCAACTCCGACTTTTTTTATTTAATTAATTCTACATACGCTCAAGAAAACTGATGAATTGAATTTCTTAGACTCAGAAAATCCCAAATGCTTACAACATTCTTTTAAAGATACCCAAGATTCCCTTTCCTAAGTCTACTAGTGTTCAAAGAAATCCCTTTTAAAATCTCATAGTAAAATCATTGAAGGGAAAAAATTTCTGGCTTTTTGATCTTGTGTCGCGATGAAGATTGAGACATCGCTTATTCTTTGTAAAAAAATTGTGCTTCCCGTGGTGAGGTAAATTGAAGTTTAAAAATTCAAAAATTTCTTCAACTGCTAAAATATATTTACATATTTATATTGCAGAAAAGTATCTTCTTAAAATTTCAATTTTGTTTTGAAATGTGCATCATTTCCTCTTATTAGGCTTTTCGTTCCGACAAAATTTTTCTACAGTTCGCGTTTTCATTCAGATTTTTTTTTATTCAAATCTTAGCTATAAATAGAGACTAAAGGATCTTTGCTTTTAAATTTCTGATATACGATATACTAGAATAGTTTTCAATGAATCTGCAAATGCCGTTTTTGTAATAGATTTTTATCTTTTCTATTTGTTTATCTAACAAAAAATACGATAAGGTATTTAATGAGTAATATGATAATACGAGTGATAAAAAGTCAAATATTAACGAATAAGTTTTTATGTTATAATAGAAGAATATAATAGAAGAAATTATAATAGAAGAAATTATTAAAGTCGGCAAAAAAGAAAAAAAAAAGAATTTCGAATTTTTTGGCTTTTATTCTTCGAACTTTTTGTTGAATTTCAATGTTTTCAATATTCTTGATCGCCTCCCAAAAAGCAGTTTTTAGAATTATATATGATCATCTTTTGTTAGTGAATAATAAGGAGTGTTAGCGAGTGGCACTATGAGTAAAAACGAATAAAATACGAAATAATAATTTTTATTTTGCATATTCGAATTATTCAAAAAAATATCCGAATGGCCAAAGATTTCAATTGGCAATCAATTGCCAATTTCTCAACAATTTAATCTGAACCTTGTGCTCTAGAAAGGGGAAAAGAACTTCGAATTATGTCCGTTTTTAAATTCTAAAAGCAAACAGAGATAAACCATATTATCTAGATATTTCGCTTTTATACCAAAACTGTAAATATGTAAAGCATTCCGGACAGTTCGTTAAAGACACCTATATGCCATTTTGAGTCTCTTAAGAAAATTTTGTTTTTAAAATCATACTTAATATACAGGGTGTTTATAAAGTCCTGGACCCATTTTGATGTTTAATAACTCATAAAATAATAAAGATAGATTAAAATTAATAACATAAATGGTTAAATAGACTCAAAAAGTTTCACGACCCTTGTCAATGAACTTCCACGTGTGCCCCCTTCGTCGCACGGAGAATATCAAGTCGATAGTCAATTTCACGCCAGGTAGCGACAAGCATGTCGGCATCCACAAAGCCATTTGCGCACATTATGGCTATTAACAATGTCAGAAACATGAAAGGATGCTTCATCGGAGAACAATATGCTCTTCAGAAAATCAGCAGCATCTTCTATCCTCCTTAGCATATCTGTTGCAAAGGCCATCCTCCTAGGCCTATCGTTCGGTTCCAAAACTTGAACAATTTGAACTTTGTATGCATGCAGTCTTAATTTTTTCTTAATAACCTTGTACACCGTCGAAATTGGCATATCCAATTCTGTTGCCGCTGATCTCACAGATATTCTAGGATTGTGTAAAAATGTCTCTCTGACACGCTCAACATCAAAATCACTTGTGCGAGGACGTCTGGAACGTTTCTTATCTTCGATACTTCCAATTTCTAGAAAATTCTTTTTCCACCGCAAGATGCCGTTTTTGGATGGAGGATCTTTTTGGTAAATTCTTCTGAAATTTCTCTGTGCTTGCACTATCGATTTCATTTCTATGAACCACCATAAAATCTGTGCTTTCTCTTGTGGCGTACGCATTCTCCTTAATATTCACTCGAATAAAACATCACATACAAAAGTACTACATAGAACAAACACATCAAAAGTAAACATAACATTGCAATAGTTGCCAAAAACAAAAGAGAGAAAAATGCAGTTAATAAGCAGACAATATTTAGAAAAGTACAGATATTTAGACTGGAAAATGAAATTATCTGAAAATAACCACACGTGCAGACGATATTTACAAAAGTAAAAATATTCAAACCTGAAAAGGAAAATATATGAGTTATTCCACCAATAAATGCCATAAGTTTGTTTATATCTTTATTATTTTACGAGTTATTAAACATCAAAATGGGTCCGGGACTTTATAAACACCCTGTATTAACGAACAAATTATATTTGGTTATTTCTTCTTGATATCCGACTGTATTCTAAAATTCACTGTTTATAATTGGTATAGAATTAAAATTTTATATCATTCGTAATCAATTGATAACTATGAATGAAATAAATTTTTAATTAAATTATTAAATTAAATTAAGTTCCAAAAGCCTTTCAGTAGTGTATTATCACCAACAACACGCCAATAATTGTATTATCACCAATAACAAAATTTCAAAATGAGTAAAAATGCATAGAAATGAGTAAATATCAATCCCAAATAAAATATGAAATAAGTCTATTTAAATAAAAATTTTAATAATCATCGCATTAGCGTTTTCTTTGTACTATAAAAGTAAACAATTTTTCCATAAAATATGATTCATTATATTATATGTAATAAACAAACAAAGCGAATAAAATTCAATCAATGTATCAATTTGAAAACCCCTTGCAGCTACCTCAATAAAGACAGAATGACTTTTTTTTTTTAAAATTTTTCGCCCACAAAAAAAATTATTTTTTTGATTTTTGCAATGTATATTTAAAAGATCAAAAGTATTTTTTTATTTCAACATAAAATTAATTGCGCGTGTCACAAGAAAAATATTTTTTCCGATATTCTACAAATTTCGAAAATACAGATACTTCTCTAAAATTTATTGCGAAATTGTTTTTTAATTAGAAAGTATAAAATTGCCATGTTTATTTTTCTGGAAAGGAATAAAAAAATCAAATCCGAATGGACTTCGAAACAACGCTTTAAACAGAGAATTCATGGAATTAATCCAAGTGTACTTAATCTATTCTAATTTTGATTTACTGCATTAGGATTACAAGTTGCCTAATACTTGAGAAATAATTACTATATTTCTTAATATGTAACCAAATATTGAAAAAAAAAACGAAACTATTAATTGGAGATTAATTGCATAATTTTTTTTAAAGTATGAAAATTCAATGCCTTTTTAACCTCTTCGTCGACCGTAACGCGTCTGCAGGGCGACCGTAATACGCTTCAATTGTTCTTCTACATTTTTAAACTTTTAAACGTTTAAAAAAGGATTTGTAAATGTTTACTTGTTTGAGTTTTTATTTTTGCTTCTTCTAATGCGGCGAAAAACAGAGGAAAAACAATCTTTCGCGGACAGGAGAGGACGGCGAAAGGGTTAATTCACACAATAACAGAACACGGTTATACTTAGAAATGGCTCATTCCAATGGCTATCTATTGATATATAAAGTTTTACATTTTAACAAACAAAATCAAAGAGAAAAGAGAAAATTTTATACAGCTAAAGAAAAAGACAATATTTTAATTGCACCCAAAAAATAATTATCAGAAGTTTCACAATAAATTATAGAATGTTTGTAATAAATGATAATTTGTTCGTAATTTAACTTACGATCAAAAGAAGCAATGCTTTTCTCCTTTTCATGATCTCTATCCCTGAAGAGGCAGTGACCTTGGTCAAGTTCATATATGATGGCTGGACATAAGTGCAAGAAACTGACCGGATTCAAACTGGTGGTTTGATTGATACCAAAAGCCTCCAAAATTTCTCGAGGACTCAGGCACTGAAGGAAAAAGTATTTTGAATTTTTCTTTAATCAACTTATTAATTCAAGTTTAAAAGTATCGGCCAAATGTAAAGATTATAAAGTATATTTATCTAAAATTAAATTAAACTTAATATTTATTTACTTATATATATCGTGGGATGAGTATTCCAATTAAATAGGTTATTCCAAGAATTCGTGTCTTAAGAATGAAATTTACATTTTTGATCTACTTAACTGTTTTTACTTTCTTGTCTACGTAGTGTAGAGAAAATATAGTAGTCAACGAAAAATTCAAATTCGAGATTTCAACGAATTTTCACGTTTTAAACCTCAATGAGTTGGAAAAGTATTTTTGGAAAATCAAGTATGTAAAACCGTCTATCAAGTATGTAAGAAGGACAACTCAAAAACGATTTGAGCTAGGCGGTTTAAATTTGGTATGCGGTTTTTACAACAAAATTTTTAGATTTCATCCAAATTTTGAGTAAAATCAGCTCAAAGGAAATCCCTCTGTCCGATTTTTCAAATATAAGTTAACACATAGTGTAGAAATCAATAAACCAACATAGTGTTGAAATCTAATTGAGACAAATTTACCTATGGTTTAACTGTCTGTCGGTCTCTGCTTTCAGAAATAAGTAAACACGATAGCAAAAGTGCAATGACTTAAAATATCAAAAATCGAGAGAATTTCAGTAAAATCGTTTTTGCTTGTTCAGTTATTAAATTGTAACGTGTACCTCACTTAATGATGCTTAAGTTTCAGATAAAATCCCAAGTGGGTTTTCAAACAGAAAAACTTTAAAAGAATTATACATGTAAATTCAGTGTTTTAGTTTGGTTTAATTATATTAAAATCCTTTTTTAAGGCAATATTCGGGATTTTTTGGACGGATCTCCTAATTATGAATCGCTGTCAGATGACAAGGACAACATTTGAGCTGGCACATATCTTTCCGAACCATACCAACGGATGAGTGTTTGGCTCCGACGGTTTGCACGAGCTCCCGACAAACTTACACGACGATTCTTCTGTGGATGCGAGTTTTGGATTTCAAGGCATTCGATCCATAAGCCAAAGCCTTACCACCAGGCCACTGCGACCTTGTAAGTTCAGTGAACTTCAATTTTGAAGCACAGAGAAGTGGACGATCTCTCTCTCCCCCTCCCCCTCTCCTGCGTTTCACAGATTTTTTTTTATTATTATTAACAAGAGGGAGGGTCCCTCCGAAACTTTTCTTGTTTATTTTCTTATAAAGTTTTAATAAATAATAGAGTTATCCCTGATAAAAAATACGAATATTGGGTAAGGCCGTGATCGCCATGAGTGCTAAGATTTTTATTTACAGAGAGAGGTGTTTACTTCGCAATATATTATAGTATTCATAATATAGCAGTGTCGATATTATAGGCAGGCAAACAATAGTTACAAAACAATGATCTTTGACGAGAATCTGAAATGTGACCTTAGATAATTAATCGTTGCCCTGCGGTGTAATGGTAGAATACGTATTTTGGAAGCTTTCTTTTTTTTGCTCGATTGAAATCAAAATTTGGCAAAGAATACAAGGTTACATACAGCATTTCATTTATTTAAGTCACTACGTTTTGTTTTCAGTTAACGTGTTTAGAAGCGTACGAAAAAACAGACAATTTATTGTACTTTACATTGTACAATGTACTGTCAATATTAAAGATGTTAAATATGAATATTAAATTTCATCTATCTAGCTTTTTAAGTCGTGTTGTCATTATATTCCCTCGTACTTGGACAATCGAACAGACAAATTTTCCTTAAATATATTTCATTTAAAATATTAAAAAAAATATCTACAAATTTATTTTTAAGGCCAGACACAAATTTCAATCTTCTAAATCAAAACATTTTTTGAAATATAGTGTTCAAAGACAGACAGAGAACAGAGCGACGAACAGACAGAAATAATTCCAAAAATGTGTTTTGGGGCTCAGAAAAGGTCTAAATTGTGGGAATTCTTTAAAACCTGGAGTTCGAATCTTTTTATCATTACAATATTTTCTCTTTATATACCACGTACACAAGGAAATAAAAAAAAATCAATTGCAATTTCTCATATACAAGATTAATAATTGTCTTTTAAATCCATTAAGGCCTCTTGTATTTTCTATTATTGCTTAATTTTTCAATTTTTAAAGTCTTTTTATTTAATCCTGGGCGCTTTTTGGACATAAGTGGTCATTTTCAATTTTTTTTTTATTCGGATCATGAGAGCAGAATGGACACTCAGTATATTATATATATAATTAGCTCAATGTTCTCACAGTGGCACAATTTATATGGGTCCTGCCTACAATAGCAGATTATGCGGCCTCAAAGTAAATCATATCTTGATATGGACTGGAAATATATGTTGTTGTTGTTTATCATTTTTGCAAAATAAATGTTTTTATGCAATTTTATTATTATTTTTTTATTTATTTCTTTAACAGAAAACAAAACAAAGAAATAAATACAGTTTGTTCAAAATAATTTTTTTTTTTAAATTTAGGGTCAATCTTGACGAATTACAATTATAACGATTCAATAGAACTGTTTTTTGGGGGGAGAGAAGTTAATCCCAATAAAAATAAAATATAGCTAGGCAATGAACAAACTAATTAGACAATTGTTATTATTTTATCTTTAAAATAATAACAATATTATAATAGTACAAATAATATTTTCTATAATATAAACTATTTTCTGTATGTATATTTCTTTTTATACATAATAGGAATTAACATGAAACTAATCTGAACTGGATCTATCTATGTCGATTCCAGTTTCTGAAAACAAGAATTCATGTTAGAATTTAGTCAATTTTATTTCACGATCTCTGAAATAAAATTGATGCCCACAGTTAATTACTTTGTCCTTATATAAAAAGAACCACATGATCACCTGTGAGCAAGAGGAGAAAAAAAAATCAAGAAACCGACATAATATAAAAAGTATGCATGACAATAATCCTTAAAAAGGAATAAGTAATGTTCCTTCCGTAGGTCAAATTTACGCTATCAGAACGTTGCTTAATGCGATTTTCTTCAAAGATGGCCATCAGAGAGATGATTCACCAAAGATGATATAAATCATCTGTTGCAACATTAATGGGAAAAACATGTTGCACATACCTGTTCAAAACATGTTGCACATACCTGTTCAATGACCACGCCAGGAGAACGTTGCTGTAACTCTTGGTGTTGATCAACCAAGATTGAAATATTGACTAGAAGTTCTGGAATCTTGACTTCGCTTAGGTGGTAATGGTAAATACTCTCAGCAGAAGTTTTATTCGATCTGGGGTCGTCGGTGGAGTTTCCTTTGTGAGAATGATCGTGGTCAGTAGAGCTGTCCTTTTTCGGATGGGAGGTTGGCAACGAGTTGTGGCTACGGTGGGGTTGACGGATCAAACTGGACGGAGATCCGGGAGACGTCATGGTCTCTTCAGTAGGATGGTTGTTAGAATGGGCTAAGAAAATAGATTAACCTAAAAATATTTTAACTGGAAAATATGATTGTGGTAATATGTAACTTCTAATATATGCATGTGATATTATTTTGGTTGAAGCAGAATGCAGGTTTGAAGACATAGAAGAGACGTTGGATATTAAAGAGAGAATAAAACGAAATTAAAAATACATCTCGGGAAAGCATTTTATTTACAAACAGACGCAGCGCGGCACAAAAGCAGAAGTAAGAAAGAAGCGCGAAACAAATGATCACTAGTCTTGTATAACATAGGATTTCCGGCCACGCGCCGATGGAATACATGTTTTGACCTCTGACAAGGGCAACGAAAGTATCACTTTTATTTGATACGTAATACTGATGGCGCATTATTTTTACAAAGGGATTAATTAAACCAAAAGGGGAATTAGATCACGAAATAAGAGAATATTTTTAGAATGAAGTTACTATGGGCTAAATTAAGATAAAATCTTGGAAATTAATTCAATTGAAATTAGAATTAAAATATCATTACATGCATATATATATTGTATATGAATATATATATTGCATATTTATTATTTCATTAATATTACCCGATACATTCACTAATATAAGATCATTTACAGTATATTAAAATTTTTCATTTTTGTCTGCTCTAGAATTCTTAAATTACTGCCGTGTACTGAGAAATGATTGCTTGTATGCTGACCATATTTTTATTATCTTAGAATGTTATTGGTAGAGAATGCAGTCATTCAAATCCTGAATTCCATTCATCCTATTGCTTAGCATCCATTTTTCATTTATTTATTTATTTGATCCATCATTATACAATATTCATGTTTGTATAAAATATGATACTTCGTGTTTATAAATACTGTACTAACTAAGCAAAATGAAACGGATAGGAATTTTAACAATTTTATTTAATGTTACTTTTATCAACTTTTGATATATCAACATGCATTTTCTACAAATTTATTTGGTTCCTACACTATTAACATCTTTTTAATCAGTTTACTTGGAGCCTTCCTAAGCCCCGCCTTCTAGGCAGCTGACTAGTCTGAAATCCATCCTGTTGTGTGAGACTAATATTTAAATAGCAAAATGCAATTAATTTAAGGAATATATGTGACGAAACGACAGATTACAAAATAAACGCGCCTTATTATCTTCCGCAGTGTTGTAGCAAGAAGGATATAAAAAGATTTCGAAACTAAATTGGCGCGGTGCGTTTGTCATGTATTGTGTGAGTTTGAAATCATTCCATCCAAACTCACATTCTGCACATAAGAAGCACCAAAACTATTCAATTTTGGATTATTTGCGTATCTTGTAGAAAGAAAACGGGTAGCACAGTGTAAGACAACAATATCGGATGGTATGCCCGGTTACGTTTGTCACATGATTAACACGCCTTTATGGAACATTTATTCAGCGGATATCTACAGATAGGAAAGGTATTTTCTTTGCTTCTTCAGATGTTTCCATTGCAATCCAGAATTGGAAATGAAAACTGACGATCAATTGATCAGATTTGGTTATGATGCATTAGGAGTGCAAGAAAAAATTCTGAGAAATCTTTCTGACTGTTGACGTTTCTGATTGATTATCCCTGTTGGATATTTTGTTGATTCTCAGATTGAACGTAAAAAATCATCAAGGACCAGACTATTTTGCACCAGTACCAATGGCAAAGCAGTGAGAAGCGAAAGAGTTATGTAGCTAGTTACGATGATGGTTTAAGAGATGTTAATAAATTGAAGCGTAAGTGCTGAGAAACATTTTAAGCTGGTTTACATGGAAGGCTCCATTTAGATGTACCATATAGATAGGAATATTTTCGGAGATGCGACTAAATTGCACTAACCATATTATATATGAGTAAATTGCAATATGATCAGTAAATACGTCATGCTCGAGATTTTCTTAATACTATGCTGCCTGATAATATCATGTTGATGTCACGCGAAAACTATCGAATAAATTCAGATGGTATCACGTTAGTATCATGAAAATTTATATTTTATGAATTATTTTATTTTAATTATTTGCATTTAATTTTTATTTATATATAATGAAATTTATAATTATTTTAATTATTTATTTTTGAAAATAAAATTATGGTCTACAGAAAAACTCGAAAAGCCGCTAGCGACAGAAGTTTTATCGGTGCCACACAAAAAAATTCCGATTGGACATGCGAACGGCATAGTGTTAACAATATCATGAACCCATATACGGAGAAAATAACATCCTTGAATTTTATGTAAATATAAATTTACTCTAGAGTCAACGGTTCAATTATTTTCACTCTATCCCAAAATAAAACTGCATTAAACTAGAACTATAGTAAATGTTATGCCTCGGAACTCTACTTTCGTTTTGGAATCTGTTTATTTTTGCACAAAACAAGACAGAGTTTCATGAAATTATTTACATATGGATAATAGGAACTGATCCAAGTATTTACAATTGAAATAAACAGAAATGGATCAGATGATCCATACACCAAATAGATGAATATCTAACGTAATGTAAAAATTCTTTTCTAAAAGTAAACACGATACAATTTTACTTAAATGAAAATTCGATTGCCAGATTCCAAGTTGGAATAAGACGCAACATAGACTGTAAAATAAAATCAAACCGGAAATACAAATCTGATTAGGAGTGGCAACAGTAAAAATATTTTTCTGACTGCACATGTGAAACCAAATATAAGTCAGCTAAAATCCATTATGTGAATACCCAGACCGATACATGATAAAGATTTTATTCGTAAAATGGAATTAAAAAATTTCTTTATATTTTATCTTAAATATTATAAAGAAGCGTAAAATAGTATAAAACAATGATTTAAATTAAAGTTGCCTCAAGTTCAGAATAAATAAATGAATAAATGTACTCACTGTGGGGTCCGCGATTGGTATGCACGATGCCTTTACTTGTCGTAGGAGTAACATCCACTTTTTTAGAATGGTCGTGGGACCCGTGTATACTTTTGAATTCATCCTGCTTGTGAGCATCTACTTTGTGATCGGTGATGATAATGTTGCCAAGGCCTAAGCTCTCCAATAAATGCTCAAAGCCTATTGAAAATAAAAAAATTATCGAAATTTCACAAACAGGAAGCTATAATCTATTTTTGACTTTTTCATATATGAAATATATATAAAAAAGTATTGAAATCGTCACAAATATTTGAATTCGAGATTTTGAAGAATCTCCCCAAGTTCGAAAAAAAAAATTATGTCTAATTATGTTATTATTATGTTATTGAAAATTATGTTATTCAGAATTATGTCTATCAGTCTGCTACGAATACAATAACTGAGAAACGCGTTGTGCTACGACAAAGGAAATCCAATATACACCCTCAGCATAATTGAACCTTTTTCTTTTATATTTTAAATCAATTACTGCAGTTAATTTTTTAATCTGAAATTAATTTTGTTTAGAGAAACTTTATTTATGATTGTCGAAATAGTTTGATTGAAATTTTAATAGCCCTTGCAGGATATTCAATATTATTGTCAAGCTTCTCTACTTCGTTGTTCTAAACGCGTAGATGGTTTTGCCAGTTTGGATCGGATTGGAGTGAGGAGGTTATAAGTCATTCAATGCTTTATCTATATACTTATAATAAAGCTCAATGTGTGTGTGTGTGTGTTGGCGCTCTACAGGCCAGGTCATTTGACATACAGCTATCAAATTTGGTACATGTATACCTTAGAGATCGGGAATGTGCACCTGGGGTCCCTTTTTTTTGAAATTTTAATTAGAATTTTAATTAGTAATTAAAAACTAACTTTCCCGCCAAAAAAATCTTCCATTTTCCCCACCGCCAAATGAGTAAGGCTTCATTTTTTTTCTCCCAACAGTAATGAGGCTAGGGTTAACATTTTAAGGCGGATTATTTCAAACGATTCTGTTTATTTTCTTAATGTTTTATGCATTTAAAATTAAACATTGTTAATTAATCCATGTTTCAGATTCATTCTGAAGTACTTTTGAATTAAAATAACACAGAATAAAGGAAATTAAAAATTTCTAATCTGCATAGCGTTACCCCAACTGGCATAGAAAAATTCACGTATTTGCGTTAACGTAACTGGCGAAGAAAATTCACGCATGCGCATTGTGTTCTGATTGTTGACATGGCAACCAACGGATGATTTAAATTATTTTTAGGTTAGTTGCATGCTTTTGTAAGTAAATTGTATTTATGTTAGTTATATATTTTTTTGTATATGCTTATAGTTTTAAGTACATTGTTTTTTAAGTAGTTTTTTTAAACCTGCTTCCGACCGATTATTTTAAACGATTCATTTTATTTTCTTAGTGTTGGAAGCATTTAAAATGAAACATTGTTAATAAATCGATCTGTTCATGATGAATTTGAGAAATTTTTGTTGACAAATTCTTGAGATATTATATAAATTAAGAAAGATATTCTTTAGTGCCCATAAAGTTTAAACGCTCAGTTACTCTATTATCAGTAATCATATTATTAAAAAAATGCTTTGTTTCAGTAAAAAATATTATATTAATTGCATAGTAATCATTTACATTTTAATTTAAAGCATAATTTCTACGAGGGGTAACAGAAAATGAGAGAGATACATATCATGCTATGACTGAAGGCCTTTATAATATTATGTGTGAATTATATGACTATCAAAATTTGAAGTTTTAAAATATTTTGCTGAAGAATCTATTAAAGTTGGAATTGCGTAAAATATTTAATAGTACGACCGGAGTTTAACTCCCTGCTTGGCGCAATTTTTAAAAATCGCCAACAACGGTCTTGCGAAATGTTCAAAAGCAAAGGAGCAGATGTTCAATTATAGTGCGTAATAAAGATTGCCAGCTTTGGCGCATTATCGCAACTTGGCGAAGCAGGGGATTAAACTCCAGTTCAACCTATTTAATTATTAAAATTTAAACGAACATTAAGATTGGCGAACAGGCTGGTCGCCAAAGGCGGCTAGTACAGCAATAAATAAGAAAAAGAAGAAAGAAAGAAAAAAAAATTCAGTTTATTGTTACAGAAGCGAGGTCCTTTTTACTTTCTGTTATACGAAGTATAGACATAATATAATAATCGTCAAAAATTCGAATTCGAGAATTTTGACGAATCTTCATGTTTTAGATTTTCCTTAGTTTAAAAAACACATTTTTGGAAAATGCCCATCTGTCAGTCTGTCTGTGATAAAGATAATTCAAAACCGCTTTGTTCTAAATGGATGAAACTTGGTATACTTTCTTTATTGTGTACCAAAATTCGACAAATTTGTGGATATCTATCAAGTTTTGGAAGAAATCCACTAAAAGTAATTTGTCTGTCCGGTTGTCCGAATGTAATTGAACAATGTAACTAGAAAACGAACAAAGCAGGACAGATAAAATTTTGTGCATAGAATTAACATCTAAAGTGTATATATATATCAAACTATGAATCAAATCCGATTAGGTATTGACTGTTTGTCGATCTGTAATTTTACAAGCATGTAAACGCGCTAAATTAAAAATGCAATGACTTAAATACGTGAAATTTGGTTTGTGATTTTGTGACTAAGTTGTAATTGTGTGTCATATTTTGCTTTTAATCGATCGGAAAATGCATCCTAAATGCATTAAATTCTCTTAGACTGTGGCGAATAGGAATGAGCGAGGATAGAACCTGGGACCTTGTGGTTTGCAGCCCAGTAACATGACCACGATACAAAAGCAATTGTTCTGGTAGCGTAGCTGTTAACTGGCTTATAAGCTTTCACCACAAGACCTTATCCTAGCAATTTATCGCCAAAGATCACAACTTAAGACCCACTTTCGTTACTGTTCGTCACCAGCGTGCGGCTAATGATATACAAATACATTTATTAGAGAGTATAAAGAGAAAGTTTAGTTAGAACCACCCCTTCATCTTAATTTTTTTTAAAATACAGTTATAAAAGTGTGTCAAATAATCAGTGGCGCTCAATTGTTTTGTGATAAACTATATATGGCGATTTAACAACGAAGCAAATGTGTTTTTCAACTCAATAATACCCAAGTAATTAGCTAATAATCACTTAGTCCAATGTAATAGATAATTTAATCATTTACCCTGATTCTACAGACATGTAAATACCTGCGATTCCATAGAAAGCTAGCATAGCTGATGTTAATGTAAATTATAAATAAAAAAAAATCTATAGTAAGAGACAGATGAATCGATGGGCCGGCAAAAATAGGTCATGCATAAAACCTGGTAAGAATAGTTTTGTGCTAGAATTGCTAAATGAAAATGAAAATGGCTGTTTCTAGCCACTGCTTCTTATAGTATATCTTCAAATTTAGCTATCCTGATTATGAAAATACAAAATTTTATTGTTATATTCATTCTTTAAATAACAAAAAAATTAGCGGGAATGTTTTCTCCTCCATTTTAGAGAATATAACAAATGCACAAGAATGGATTTACAGAAAACCTAAAGAAAAAGGGCATGTCTCTCGTAAAAGAGAAGCTTAACGGTCAATGTATTGTCTTGATATAAAAAAAACGTATAGCACCATCTTTTCAGTGCTCTTTATAAATGTTTGCATTTCACGAATGTCTCATAGGAGTAAGGGTGGGACTGAAGGCAGTAAACCCTCTAAGGTCAAGGAAAGTCCACAATAACGAGTGTCTTCTACCTGGCCGAATTTAAACGCACAGTGATTCTATAAATAACATTTTATACTTTCTGTTATGCTAAATGTTCCATTTATACTTTCTGTTATGCTAAATGTTCCATTTATAACATTTTATACTTTCTGTTATACTAAATGTTAGATTTATAACATTTTATACTTTCTGTTATGCTAAATGTTCCATTTATAACATTTTATACTTTCTGTTATACTAAATGTTCCATTTATAACATTTTATACTTTCTGTTATACTAAACGTTCCATTTATAACATTTTATACTTTCTGTTATACTAAATGTTAGATTTATAACATTTTATACTTTCTGTTATACTAAACGTTCCATTTATAACATTTTATACTTTCTGTTATACTAAATGTTAGATTTATAACATTTTATACTTTCTGTTATACTAAACGTTCCATTTATAACATTTTATACTTTCTGTTATACTAAATGTTAGATTTATAACATTTTATACTTTCTGTTATACTAAATGTTAGATTTATAACATTTTATACTTTCTGTTATACTAAACGTTCCATTTATACTTTCTGTTATGCTAAATGTTCCATTTATAACATTTTATACTTTCTGTTATACTAAATGTTAGATTTATAACATTTTATACTTTCTGTTATACTAAATGTTAGATTTATAACATTTTATACTTTCTGTTATACTAAATGTTAGATTTATAACATTTTATACTTTCTGTTATACTAAACGTTCCATTTATAACATTTTATACTTTCTGTTATACTAAATGTTAGATTTATAACATTTTATACTTTCTGTTATACTAAATGTTAGATTTATAACATTTTATACTTTCTGTTATACTAAATGTTAGATTTATAACATTTTATACTTTCTGTTATACTAAACGTTCCATTTATACTTTCTGTTATGCTAAATGTTCCATTTATAACATTTTATACTTTCTGTTATACTAAATGTTAGATTTATAACATTTTATACTTTCTGTTATACTAAACGTTCCATTTATAACATTTTATACTTTCTGTTATACTAAACGTTCCATTTATAACATTTTATACTTTCTGTTATACTAAACGTTCCATTTATAACATTTAATACTTTCTGTTATACTAAACGTTCCATTTATAACATTTAATACTTTCTGTTATACTAAACGTTCCATTTATAACATTTTATACTTTCTGTTATGCTAAACGTTCCATTTATAACATTTTACACTTTCTGTTATGCTAAACGTTCCATTTATAACATTTTACACTTTCTGTTATGCTAAATGTTCCATTTATAACATTTTATACTTTCTGTTATGCTAAATGTTCCATTTATAACATTTTATACTTTCTGTTATGCTAAATGTTCCATTTATAACATTTTACACTTTCTGTTATGCTAAATGTTCCATTTATAACATTTTATACTTTCTGTTATGCTAAATGTTCCATTTATAACATTTTATACTTTCTGTTATGCTAAATGTTCCATTTATAACATTTTATACTTTCTGTTATGCTAAATGTTCCATTTATAACATTTTATACTTTCTGTTATACTAAATGTTAGATTTATAACATTTTATACTTTCTGTTATACTAAATGTTAGATTTATAACATTTTATACTTTCTGTTATACTAAATGTTAGATTTATAACATTTTATACTTTCTGTTATACTAAACGTTCCATTTATACTTTCTGTTATGCTAAATGTTCCATTTATAACATTTTATACTTTCTGTTATACTAAATGTTAGATTTATAACATTTTATACTTTCTGTTATACTAAACGTTCCATTTATAACATTTTATACTTTCTGTTATACTAAACGTTCCATTTATAACATTTTATACTTTCTGTTATACTAAACGTTCCATTTATAACATTTAATACTTTCTGTTATACTAAACGTTCCATTTATAACATTTAATACTTTCTGTTATACTAAACGTTCCATTTATAACATTTTATACTTTCTGTTATGCTAAACGTTCCATTTATAACATTTTACACTTTCTGTTATGCTAAACGTTCCATTTATAACATTTTACACTTTCTGTTATGCTAAACGTTCCATTTATAACATTTTATACTTTCTGTTATGCTAAATGTTCCATTTATAACATTTTATACTTTCTGTTATGCTAAATGTTCCATTTATAACATTTTACACTTTCTGTTATGCTAAATGTTCCATTTATAACATTTTATACTTTCTGTTATGCTAAATGTTCCATTTATAACATTTTATACTTTCTGTTATGCTAAATGTTCCATTTATAACATTTTATACTTTCTGTTATGCTAAATGTTCCATTTATAACATTTTATACTTTCTGTTATGCTAAATGTTCCATTTATAACATTTTATACTTTCTGTTATACTAAATGTTCCATTTATAACATTTTATACTTTCTGTTATACTAAATGTTCCATTTATAACATTTTATACTTTCTGTTATGCTAAATGTTCCATTTATAACATTTTATACAGTGATATAATAAAAAAAAATCAAGTATAAATTCTGGCGACTTTTTTTACACTTATTTAATACAAACTTTAATACAAATCTGCAACTTTGGGCACAAAACAAACCATCTAATTTCGCTTATTTAAGTCATTCTGGGTATGAGATATCGTATTCTCCTACAGAATAAACAGATTATTATCCCTTGAACGGATTTGGTTCACACTTAAATAAAAATCTACATCTCCGATGATGAAACAGATTGATAATTCTAATTTCATCCTTCAATTTCTATGCTTTTTTAAATTATAGTGCTCATATTATATATATATATGGACATACAGATTTATTTTTCAATGGATTCGCCCAATTTGATGGTAGGTCCATATACCAAATTGCACAACACTAACTCGATAGGTTCCATTTTTTTATTTTCATTGACGCAAGTAACACTAAAAAAATGTTTTTCTGACTCAGTGAGGTCTAAAATTTAAAGATTCATCAAAATCTCGATATCGAATTTTTTTGGCGATAACAATATTATCCATTTACTCAAATTGTTAAAATATACTGTAATTTATTTCATTTTGAACCAATTTACTAAACAAGTTACGATACCAAATAAAAATCCATAATTACCTTCGAAGGTCATTTGTCCATCGTGGCCATATTTCGTAAAAATCTCGTGCAAAAAGAACCGATGGTCAGATATCGGCGGAGCAGAGGAGCTACTTGCTGGTTTTGAAGCTTGGTGGGTGTGCGCCGTAGGAGATGAATGGCACACAGAGAATGATACCTGAATGTAGATGATGACCCCCAATAAGTAGAATCTGAGAATTCCCATGGTTCTGAAGTCAAATGATCTGAAAATAATAATTTTCATTACATTAAACATAATTTATGAATACCATACAATATTTTATAAAAACAAAATTCGAATATAATTTGATGATCAATTGATCATAGGAATCATTTTCGCTAATTGAAAAAAAATATCATTAAACTATTAAATAAAATTTGTTTTTAGGATTATCAATCCTCTGAAATTTCAAACCATTTGCTAAAATTTAAAATTCGATTAGTTAATATTCGCAAAATATTGATTAAAAGTTGATAAAGAGGTTCAGCGGGAAAGTAATCAACAAGTATTTAAAGCTAATTTTTAATTAATTTAAAAAGACAACTAAAATCGGTTAAGTACTTAATAATTTTAATTTTGTTGTTAATAACTATTAGTTGTTCATTTGCTGTTTAATAAGCCATTTTTAGTAATTAAATAATTTATTAGGTATGCTTTCAAAAGATAGACAAAAAGTTGCCAAAAATATAAATGAATTCGAAACTCCATCATTAAAAAATCGATAAAAGTTTAATGCTGCACGATAATTATAAAAGAAAAACTGCCAAAAATGTAAATGCATTCGAAAATCAATAATTAAAATCGAGAAAAGTTAAAATTCATACTACGCGATAATTTTAAATAGAAAGGCTTAACCATTACACTGCGTCAATGCTAACACCGTACAGTTAGACTTACTCCACGCTCTGTTGCCATTAATGAATTAGATATAAAGAAGAAAAAGTTTCACAGCAAAAGTTGTGCTACTATATCTAAAAAATCATTTGAGATTTTCTCAAACAATAGAATAAAATATAATCCTATGATTGGAATCATACCTTTCCCATTCAAAATTTACTACAAAGGAATCGAGAAAATCCCATGAAATAACTCAGGAAGTTAAGGCATAACTGACCTAGATATTTTTTTAACAGCAACAAAAACCAGAAGGAAGATTGAATTAAGAAGTCGTCTGAAAGAGAATTAACTGTCTAAGAGTTGAAAGACTACCATTTTATGCGGCTGTCCGTAAAAGCTAAGGCGAATGCAGCTTTCGCGCACTATTTTGAAGGCGGAATTTGAAAGGGCATTCGTGGTGATAAGGTCATTGTTGCACTTGAAAATCAAAAACACGACTTCTCTTATGATGGTACATAAAAATTCTTATCACCTATTTCGTAGAAGATAAAAAAAAAATAAAGTGAGATGGCGTTAACGGGAAAATAAATCTAAGACTGTTTTGAAACTGAATGCCAAAAGAAAAAGAATAACACATAATTTTTTTGAGAAATAAGTGTAATCATGTGTCAGAATTTCCATTACCTTATCGAAACAGGATAATTCTCGTAAAAAGACTCTTACACTCAGCATAAAACCTGTCAAAGATAATTTATTTTTATATGCATTCTCCAAAATGAGTCGAAAATCAGAAACTTCAGAGTTTAATAAGTAGTTCTTAACAATTAGTCTTAATCATTCCAAATTTGCTTTTTTACTTCCTGAAGGACGAATTTTATTCTAATTACTGAACGATAAGGAGCATACAAATTTATTGGTTTGTTTGGTTTGGTTTAGTTATATTAACGTCCCGTTTGAAGAAACACTAGGGCTATTTTGGGACGGACCTCGTAATGTTGAACCGCGCTCAGATGACGAGGTCGACAACCGAGCTGGCACCCCCCTCTTCACACCACACCACACCACACCAGCGGGAGCACGTTTGGTCATGACGGATTTAACGTGCAACAGACCCCCTTACACGACGGTTCTTCGGTGGAATCGTGTCACGAACCTGAAACCCTCCAGTTCCGAAGCCGAGACCTTACCACCGTGGCCCCGCATACAAGTTTATATATTATATAATAACGATGCTACGCTCGTGTATCTAAACATAGTTACTAAATATATGAACAGTTTTGTTGCAAAATCTACCGAAAGTACTATTAAAAATCTATTAGAAGAACAGAGAAAAATTATAAAAATAATATCACTGAAATATCTGAAAGTTTCGCTCGGTAAGTTTTTTTTTAATTGTTTTTTTTTCGGAGAAAATATTTAGATACGAATCACATACTGATTATATAAAAATTCACATATAATCAGATAATATATAATAAATATTTTTATATTATACTGATCATATAAATATTTTTCAATCTTACCTACGTGATGAAATGGTAATTTAAATAAAAAATCATGAATGCATTTAGTTTAACATGTTATTTGAAGATTATAATATGTTATTTAGTTTAACATGCTATATTACAGTATTCATTTTACAGTTTTTCTATAGTTACTTATATTTTTGACCTCACATTTAGTCTTACCAAGGTGAAATCGGGTTCGAGATGGCGCTATTATGACATTGTCAGCATGAGAGCAGATAAAATAAGACTAATAGATAACTATAAAAAAATGTGTGTGTGTGTGTAAAATCACATTTTTTTTTCAGGAAATACACCTATATAGACAAACTTAAAAAGCAAAAATATTAAATGTAAGTACATAAGTAAAAAAATAAAGCAAACAGCGAGACTCGAACCAAAGACCCTCAACACACGCGTCATTCCGTCACTCATTCGCCATGACCACTATTCTGCACTGTTTACACTTTGAGGTGGAAGTTGAATATACTTATTCTAATAGTTAATAAAAAAAATTTCACTTTTCTTTCAGTTCACTTAGTTTTCCAGATATTTCAGAGATATTATTTTTATAAAATGGCATTTTTTCAGGAAAGAACCTCTATAGATAAGCAAATAGCAAAACCTTATCTAAATATAAAATTTGATCCAAATCGTTAGAGCCGTTTCCAGTTTAGTTTAGTTTAGTTATAGTAACGTCCCATTTGAAGCAACACTAGGGCTATTTTGGGACGGACCGCATCATTTTGAACCGCGGTCAGATGACTAGGAAGACACCTGAGCTGACACCCTTCCCCCCCTCACCACGCCAGCGGGAGGATAGAGCCGTTTTCAAGATATACGAAATAAATAAATAAATTTATATTATATTATATTATATATATACACACACACACACACACACACACACGCACACACATAAAATTTGATGGAAAGTTGCCTTTCAGCCCCACAATTGCGTTTGTTGAAGTCACATGATAAACGTAATTGTTACTGTTTGTTACTGTCATCTAAATATATATCTGTATCATTTAGTGAGGTATCTATAAATAATCTATAATAATCTATTTCTTACACTTTGTTTACATTTATAAATATTGATTTTTAAAAACTATATATTAGAAAAACATTTTTAGTTGTATAACGTAAATAGAAAAAGTTAGTTCTTAATTTATTAATCTAAAATATTGATTGTTTCTATCTTCAAAACAATAAAAATAACGGGAAGTAAAATGAATAAAGACAGAAACAAATTTTGAACACAACGTTTTAAAATAAGATATATAAATATGTAATTTTTTTTATTACAAATTTCCTACTGATATTGAGTTTTCCAGTTTTACGCAATCCATACTTGTAAGATACAAGACAAATGTGTTTTAGAAATTTATCAATATAACGTAGTAGAATCTCCACACTACTCGACAGAAACTGAAAAATCTTTATCACCTATTTGAAAACAGATAATGTCGAAAATATGTACTTCCTTACGTAATTGAGGTACTTGAGTACAATTTCAAACAAACTTTGCTGACAGCAATAAAAACTTAAGATCTATTGCTGATACATATAGGACTCCATTTCATAAGTAAACTCGGAACATCTTTCCGGTTTACACTCAATTATTTGTTACAAAACGAGAGATTAATTTCAATTGAATAAATACAATAGTCATAATTAACACCATATAACACAACATTTCTAACATAAGTTGTAACTAACATTGACCAGCAACTGAAAATCCATTGTTTGTATAGCATTTCAATAACATGCATCATCCAGATTTTTTCCCCTATATTTTGTAAATTTGTTTTTATGACAACTCTGTAATATTTCACTAACCGTTGGTGGGCGGGTCGTAGATTGTTCATCGCTGTCATAGATTGCCTCTCGATATAAGCCGATTGCACAAATGAGTCGTCTGACCACTTATTTACATCGAAAATCTTAATTTAAGGAAACGTAATAATGAATACAAAACAAGAATATTCAAAATTATTATTTAGAAAAATATTTAAAACAAAGTAAGTAAAATGTGAACACTCGCAATTAATATATTCAGACAAATATAAAAAAATTGCATATTGCGCATTAAGATACATGTTTTCCAGTAGCAAATGCGAATAAGTTAAGCGATTGTTTTTGATTTACGTTAAAATTGTGTTCAACTGTTTACTATACACAAGGGTCTAATAGCTCATTTCTTAGTGCTGAAAAAAATGATGAAATTAAGTTTTTGCACATTTTCATAGGCTTTTCTTTAATATAAAATGTACATTAAGTTTTTCAATAAGAAAAATTCATATTTCTTTTTTAGAATGCATTTATTTAGCTTTCAAATACTCTCTAATATATAATATGTTTATAATATTTCCTAATTCATAATAATAAATAAATATTCTAAATAATTATTTTAAAGGAAAGAAAATCCATGAAGCATGCCACAGTGCTTTTTGATGTGTGCAAAAAAATAATGCAAAGTTTAATAAACCGGTCGCTTCAAAATACAGATATTTGAAACATTTGTATTGGTTTCTCAAAAATGAATCATTAAATTATATATATGTAAAGTGATTATAACATATAATGGACTAATCAGATTAAAACATTATATATTATAATCACAGGAACTAGATTAATCAAATTAATCATCGGTTATTATATGTGAGTAATCCAGTGATTATAAAATTACTGGTGATTATTTCTAATTACCAATAAACTTACTGGTGATTGAATTATCAATTACACATAATTTCCAATTTATTACATTTAGCGTTATATATATATTAAAAATGCTTTTGTTAAACAGGACAAAGGATTGTAAAAATTTTGAGGTGGCGTTTTCCCGGTTTGGTGTACAAATGTACGTGGACTTTATTTAAAAAAAAATGGGTTGCAATCATTTGTAAAGAAACATACAAATGACAAAGTACGAATACATATAACATAACAAAAAAATGGTAAAAGCAAGAATGAAAAATATCTGGAGTACAATAAAACTGGATGAATGAACAGTAAGGTACAGTATGAGTGAAGAAAAATAAAGCAATTTTAAAAATTAAGTACTTAAGTATATATTAAGAATAGAATGCGAAGGATATTAAAAGATTGCAAGGAAAAATTGGTAGGGTTAATTTAATTAGATTAGATTAATTCTCCATGATCAATTAGAAATTTAATCATGATTATGATTCTTTTTTTAGAAGATGAATTATTAAGGACTCTTGCATCAAAGAATTTCTTGCGAATATAAGGATTTTCGGATGCGCCATGAAAGAGCAGGATGTCAAATCGTCGACTTTTCCACAAGAGCAAAAATCTATCTAATTGTTTAGAAATTAATTATTGGATTACAATTACACTTTGCATACAGATATCTATTGTATTCAATCATTAAGAAGTAACCGTGGCTAAAGCCGATATGTAAACTGGATCTCAAGATATAATAGATATGAAATCGATCTCACAGACTATGGTGTCAATATCTTTAAAAAGACCGAAAGAAAACCTTGATTCTATTGATAACGTTGTTGCCCTTGACTTTGTGTATTCACGACATTTCTTTGAATGCAGATAAAATGATTCAAAATTCCAAAGACCAGTGTTTTGTTAAATCACAAAATAACGGTAAAAAACGTTACTGCTTTTACAGATTAATTAAATATGGAATACTGTGAATGGTATTTACCTAGAAAATAGTTTGAAAAAAATCGATGTTCTTCAGACGACAATTAAAAAAAAAAAAGGAATATTTCAACGTATTGTTCTTCGTTAGACCTTATTATGATATCTCGTTTTTATTTTTTTTCTGAAAAGCAAAAGATGCGACAGAATGATTTTAACATCAACATAGATTAACGAATCTACATAGAATAAATCATCGTTATCGCAATAGGATTGTCATTAGTAATAAACAAATAAATCAATTAAAATGGCAAAAAAAATTTAAAAAATAAATATATCTTAATAGATTTATTTTGTCACAATTGATACACAAGAAGAAAAATTAATACAAAGAATTTTGTTGTACAATCGGATAAAGGTGTAAACTTATATAAATTCAAATAAAAAAATGTATTTACACACATTATCTTAACGGAACTAGTGATATTAATCTCCCCAAAACCTTCTCGCATTCTCTTTGATAAACTAACAGAACGCCTTGTATGGCATTGGCATACAATAGTTACGAAATATTAACCTTTACCGTGAATCTATCGTGTCATCCTTGGCGAGTTTTTTGGCGATTAATCCTTGGCGAACCGGTAATAGTATCCGAAAATCGTTTTTGTGCTTTAGCTCCGTTATTCTCCGTTTAACGTCAAAATGCATTTTTCTCAATCGATTGATTGGTTTGGTTTGGTTTAGTGGCGCAAAAGCCATATTTGACCATGCTGCGCCAAACGCATGACTTATCTTGCTATACAATGTTCCAAGTAAGACACACACAAAAAAAAATGAAAAAACAAATTCAAAGGAGCTTATCAATTCCAATGTTATGTAAAAACAAAAACAAATTTGGATGGGAATGATCTCCCAGAAAGTCCTTTACTTCAATATCATTTTTACCAAAATGGTTTCGTCTAAATGTGCTAAAACTAGGGCATTACACCAGAATATGCTTAATGGTTAAAAGATAATGAAAGGAGGTGCATGTAGGCGCTGGTTCTGAATTGAGAACTCAATCGCTTGAAACAAAGATTTGATTCCAAACTTCACTTGTAGCCACAAAATCACAAACCAAATTTGATATATTTAAGTTATTGTATTTTTAAACTATCTCATTTAAAGTTCTGATAAGTGTCCCCACTATACATGTTAATTCTGTGCACCGAATTTTATCTATCTAGCTCTCTTCATTTTCAGAAAGACGGACTTCGTCTGAACAGATTTTACTCAAAATGTATTAGAAATCTGCAAATTTGGTGTCAAGACCATATACAGAATTTCAATCATCCAGTGAAAAGAGTTTGTGAGTTATATTTGTCACAGACGGACGATATTTTCCAACTCAGGGTGGTCTAAACCGAGAAGATTAGTCTAACTCTTGGGGTCGAATTTTTTGACGATTCCTCAACTTTCTCTGAAAACTAAGTTGCATTGCAATTTCATGGCAATAGATTGCATTGACAAAAAAGAAAAGAAAATCTTCATCTGCATGTATAATTAAATTTGCATAAAACAAGCAATTGTTAGAATAATGAGTTAAATAAATAAGATTAAAAATTATTATTTAATGCACGTTATTTCTTAGCATATTAATAATAATAAAAATATCAAGTAACTCTGATAAACTATATCTTATCACACAAAATAAAACGTAATACAGGGTGTTCATTAATTATTGTCGAGGTTTCCGAACCTCATAACTTTCGAATAAAAAATATTACGCAAAAACCGATTACGTATTCGTATATTACAACTCAAAGAATTTTATTAATGATATTAAAGAGTAAAGCTTGCACAATTTGCACTTTGTAGGCATTCAGCTGAAGGCGATTATGTATTCGTAAATTACAACTCAAAGAATTTTATTAATGATATTAAAGAGTAAAGCTTGCACAATTTGCACTTTGTAGGCATTCAGCTGAAGGCGATTATGTATTCGTAAATTACAACTCAAAGAATTTTATTAATGATATTAAAGAGTAACGCTTGCACAATTTGCACTTTGTAGGCATTCAGCTGAAGGCGATTATGTATTCGTAAATTACAACTCAAAGAATTTTATTAATGATATTAAAGAGTAAAGCTTGCACAATTTGCACTTTGTAGGCATTCAGCTGAAGGCGATTATGTATTCGTAAATTACAACTCAAAGAATTTTATTAATGATATTAAAGAGTAAAGCTTGCACAATTTGCACTTTGTAGGCATTCAGCTGAAGGCGATTATGTATTCGTAAATTACAACTCAAAGAATTTTATTAATGATATTAAAGAGTAAAGCTTGCACAATTTGCACTTTGTAGGCATTCAGCTGAAGGCGATTATGTATTCGTAAATTACAACTCAAAGAATTTTACGTGGCAACAATGCGAAGAGGTGGACCAATCCCAGGGCCTCCGAGATCACCAGACATAACACTGCTGGACTTCTTTCTATGGGGGTTTGTCAAGAATGTTGTGTACAAGACCCCTGTGGCCTCCCTTGATGAACTGAAGCGCAGAATTGTTACTGCGATGCAAAATGTTACCCCACAAATGCTGGAGAACAAACACTTGGAGGGAAATCGAATTTCGTCTCGATGTGTTACGAGCCACGAAGGGCAGCCATGTGCAAATTCATTAATCTTTTTAATATCATTAATAAAATTCTTTGAGTTGTAATTTACGAATACATAATCGCCTTCAGCTGAATGCCTACAAAGTGCAAATTGTGCAAGCTTTACTCTTTAATATCATTAATAAAATTCTTTGAGTTGTAATTTACGAATACATAATCGCCTTCAGCTGAATGCCTACAAAGTGCAAATTGTGCAAGCTTTACTCTTTAATATCATTAATAAAATTCTTTGAGTTGTAATTTACGAATACATAATCGCCTTCAGCTGAAGGCCTACAAAGTGCAAATGGTGTAAGCTTTACTCTCTAATATCATTAATAAAATTCTTTGAGTTGTAATATACGAATACGTAATCGATTTTTGCGTAATATTTTTTATTCGAAAGTTATGAGGTACGGAAACCCCGACAATAATTAATGAACACCCTGTATTTTAAATGATGTTTGCACAGTTAACGCATTCTGAATCGTTTCATATGCATAGGGAAATTAATTTGCTATGAAACTTGATTAAAGAAGACCATTCGTTGAAGGTGAAGGCTGTGCTATGTTTTTCTTTTGGAAACTAAGAGCGTACAGGATAAATTGACAATCAGTGACATAATCTAGGAGTCAAAAATTTTCATACGAAATAAAAAATATCGGAATTAGGTAGGCGATGAAGAACTCTGCCGTTTTTTATTCCATTATAATAGTGTTTTTTGTTTTTACTGTTATTATTCTTTCTTTCGAAAATGGAAGCGAGAGGTGGAAGGGGAGTCATTAATGTCCTATTTTAATGTCACGGGCTTGCAAATGAAATAAAAAAAAAAGAAATCAGCATTTTGCTTTCAAAAGCGAAAAGTCACAGAATTAAATATATGATGAAATAATGAAAACGATTTGAAATTCATTGCACCAATGAAATTATCATTGAAAATTAAGTAAAAAAAATATTTTTAAAAAATTGTCAAAATTTAAGAAAAACTTTCATGCCAATTAAAATAATATCATTAAGAAACAATGCTATTAATTCTAGAGCTATGTAAATATAATTTTGGCGCAATATTTTCGGCAGACATGGGGCAAAATGTCAAAAATTCTCTTAATTTTAAACTAATTAAAATTTTAATTATTTCTTTTAATCTCTTATAGGTACATCTTCTAAAGTATAGATTAGTTTAATCTTTAAATTCATGCAAATGAAATATGAAAATTTCATTTAGAAATTGCTTCTTTTGTTATCATTTAAGATAAAATCTAATATCTCTTTAATAACCAGAGGAGATAATTTCTCTACCTTCTTTCCTTGGTAATAATAATTACATAATCATCCACCGCCGTCTGTATCGGTGGGACGAATTAAAAATGTCCCCGCCTTTCGCCTTTTTTTTTTTTTTTTTTTTTATCTATATCATTATCGGATGTGAATCTCCAACTTTTATTTTGGTGTCTAATAAATGAGACAGGGATTTTTTTATGTCTAAATTAACCGACTTATTGATGTGGGAATAGATATAAGGTCGAATAAATAGCAAAAGTAAATGAGCTGAGGTCTGCAGTTTCTATTAGTTTTATATTTATGCCGATACGCTATATTCTCCTTTCATGGAACAAATTGAAGACAATTGCTGATATTTTCTTTCAATACAATTTTTTTTTTATTTTGCATTTTGCATATTTTTTTCTGTTAGTAAATCTTTTATTTGTTTCAATCCGATTTTTATTATTAGTTTTAAACTGAGTGTTCGTAAACTTTATAATTAAAGAAAATCCCATTCTAAGGAAAGAAAGCTTCTAACTTTAATATACATTTATATCCGACGAAAAAATAAGAGATTTCTTTATTTCTCAAGCACTTTTCCAGTGCGCATGAGATTTTCTATTACAATTTACATTAGCTGATTTTTGAAAATCTGACCTAAAATATAGTTAATAGCACCATTGTAATAGCATATCTTCTAATAAACATGCATGGAGTTACACAAAATGGAAGAAAATTATCAATAGGTAGAATAGAGGATAGCTCCGAACGAATGTATTTCTCATAATTTTAGTGGTCATTAGTTAAGTTAAGTTGGGGAAAAAAACTATTTTGCTGTGTAAATAATACAATATCCATATTGTCAAGAAACGAAAAATTTGAATTACAGTGCATATGTAATGATTTTAGAAGATCATCATTCCCAAAAGTTTCATCATCAAGAATGCAACAAATTTAGTCTATACATGACAGATTTTAGAACAAAATTAAAATAAATAGAACTATCTCTGACAGAAGTTGTATGATTTGGAATTAAGTTATACCAAGAAATTTATTAATGAAATTTTTGTTCCAGGTATTCGTCTATAATTTATGAATTTGGTACGACCATAATCATATGATTAATTTATAAACGTGCATCAATAAAATGAATAAAGATCTATCGTCACATCTGAAAAAGTAATTCGTGCAGGATTAATAATTAAGCGCATTTGAAAATATAATTCGCCTTTTCATATTTTTTTATTTTTTTTCTCTCATGGAAAAGATGGTAAATTCAATTTTTTTCTTGAAAATATACTTTTAAAAAATCAAAAATTAAAGAAAACAATATAAACAAATACAAAACAAATAATGATAAATTTTATTAATAAGAAAATCTCCAAGACAAAACTGAAATGTAACATACTTTGTTTGATCAAGTAAATTAAAGATATTAGCATGTTAATGTATGTTAAGATTTTCATTTAATTAAGAGAAAAATTTTATATTCATAGGATAAAAGAAAATTTCTTTTTATCTTGAATGTAAAGAATGCATATAACATATATATTGATGAGAAAATGTAAAAGTTAAACAGCCTGATAGAAATAAAGACCCTTCTCTAACTCACATCACTCAGAACATCTGAGTTATAAAACGTGTTTTGAACGTAAAATCTCAATTTGTATTAAAACTTACAAAATGAACTTTTAAACTAAAGCTTTCGAAATTTTAAATAAATAATCTCGGTGCGTCACTTAAGAAATTTTTGTTATTCTCTCTAAAGAGGGACAATATGACAAACAACATAATGAAAAGGAAATGCAGTATTTACCCAATCAGTGCGGGGCCCGATCAAAATGTTTTTGAATGTCTTTCAAAATAACCCATGCTCTCATTTTGGCCCTGCACACGGCACTCTCTTTTACACAGAACTCCTGAGATTTCCGGCATTATTTCTTAAATTTTGCCCCTTCCAACTGATATCGAAAGTGGAATGGCCTAACTCAAGAGTAACCGGCGATTAGTGTCTTGTTGACACAAGCTGATAATGGACTAATCGAACTTCGAGTATGTGGTTCTTACCTCTTCAATTGATATCTTCGAATATCAGTTGAAATGTAAATACTTCTTCCGACTAGAGAACAGTTTAACTCCATGTGTCTTCACAAACAACAAGCAAACAACGATCTTGCACGCTTAAGGTGACCATTCGTACTGATTTTACCAGTACAGTACTGGTTTTCAGGGCATAAGTCCTGGTTAGTCATTAAACAAAACCAGTACACGAAAAGTACTGGTTTTAGATTAGAAAACATTAAAACAAAAAAAGTAATAAAATTAGAACTAGCAACCCTGATAATTCCATGTGATATCGTCAGGTGTCGCATGAGCAGGACCGCCACGACGTCACACAAGCCAGTGGTGGTCTGATGTACTAACTACTGTGATGTACCTACCTTATTATTATCATGGCGGCAAAAGGACGAAAGTGCGTATTTAATGATGATTTAAAATTAAAGTATACATTTATTAAAGAAAGTAATAATATTGATCTTAGTGAAGTATATTGTGAAAAATGTAGAAGTATGTTTTCTTACTTAGTTTTTATAAGTTTATTTACTTAGGTATGCATGTTGGCCGTTGGGTGAATTTTTGATAAAAATTTATAAAATTTGGGCTTGGCTGGTCAAAATTCATGCTGTCCTGGTTTCAGGTTAAAAAAAAATGGTCACCTTATGCGCGCTGCAATATTGCAATATGTATCTCTCATTTTCTGTTAGCACCCGTAGAATTTATGCTTTAAATTAAAGTGGAAAAAATTTATCTTCAATTAATATAATAATATTTTTTACTGAAACAAAGCATTTTTTTATAATCTGATTACTGAAAATAGAGTCACTCAGCGTTCAAACTTTATGGGCACTAAAGAATATCTTTTTAAATTTATGTAATATCTCAAGAGTTGGTCAACAAAATTTTCTTAGATTCATTATGAGCAGATCGATTCATTAACAATGTTTAAATTTAAATGCATCAAACACTAAGAAAATAAAACGAATCGTTTAAAATAAACGGCTGAAAACAGGTTTTAAAAAAACTACTTAAAAAACAATGTACTTAAAACTATAAGCATATACAAAAAATATATAACTAACATAAATACAATTTACTTACAAAAGCATGCAACTAACCCAAAAATAATTTAAATCATCCATTGATAACGTTGTCATGGCAACAATCAGAACAGAATGCGCATGCGTGAATTTTCTTCGCCGGTTACGTAACGCAAATACGTGATTTTTTCTACGCCAGTTGGGGTAACGCTATGCGGATTAGAAATTTTTAATTTCCTTTATTCTGTTTTATTTTAATTCAAAAGTACTTCAGAATGAATCTGAAAGACTGATTCATTAACAATGTTTAATTTTAAATGCATCAAACATGAAGAAAATAAACAGAACCGATTGAAATAATCCGCTGAAAAATTTTAACCCTAGCCTCATTACTGTTGGGAGAAAAAAACTGAAGCCTTTCTCGTTTGGCGCTGGGGATAATGGAAGATTTTTTTGGCGGAAAAGTTGGCGGTGGGGAAAATGGAAGATTTTTTTGGTGGGAAAGTTAGTTTTTAATTAATAATTAAAATTCTAATTAAAAATTCGAAAAAAGAAACACCAGGTGCACATTCCCAAACTCCAAGGTATACATGTACCAAATTTGGTAGCTGTATGTCAAACGGTCTGGCCTGTAGAGCGCCAACACATACACATACACACACACACACACACACACACACATTGAGCTTTATTATAAGTATAGATGTACTTTTTTTATTTGTACTCAAGTAATTTATAGTAAATTGATTCAATTAAAGTCATGTCTTTCAGTGGAATCAAATAACTTGGTGAAATTTAAAAAAGATGCACTCTATAGCAATTGTTTAACAATTTAGACTAAAAAGCTGGTCTCCAAAGGCGATTAATATGATATAAATCTAAACTTGATTTGCTCTTACATATTAATTTTCATTTGTATAGATTCATCAAGTTTAAATAATAGTATTTACATTTATAGCATTAGAAAGACATCCATTAAAAACACGAATTATGAGGTTATTCTGTCATGGATTCGATCCAATATGTGTGAGATAACAACTATAATATAAATTTTAAAAGTCATAATTTACTCTTTTTTTTTATATTGTGTTCACATATGTATTAATTGACAGACAATCTTGCCGGATTTAGTCAGAATTTGTTATGTCCACTATACTGTGTAAAAAAAAACACTTTCACAATGATATATAACTTTCAAAATGTTTTTACCTACTTAAGCAAGATCTTAAAAATTAATTCGAAGTGTTAGGTTTTTGATGATTACAATTCTTTTTCTTTGCATGAAAAAAAAATTCTAAAAAATCATTGCTGATAAAAAAACGGAAAAATAAAATCTTTATTAAAATAAAATTGCTAATTGCAAATGAACCCAATTGGCAATGGGAAAATCCGTCGCTGTCTTGTCTCCTTTCAATCAACTTTAATTGAAGAAAAAGTAATAACACTTAAAAGGTGTAAAAGTCGTCACGACGGTAAGATAATGCGAACTTGTTGAAACCTTATCAAACTCCCATTAAAGGGTTCAGCCCATATAATCAGCATAAATCAAATTCATGGTGAAGAAACCCAACTGGACGATTTATTATATCTAAACACTGCGAAAGAACTTTGGAGGATAGCGTGAAAAAATGTTGACCGTGAAAATTCTTGATGATTTCGCATGCATTTTGTGTAGAGTCACTTTTGACAACTCTAAATAAAGATTCGTCTGCATATTTATATTAAATAAAAGTGATCATGAAAAAAATTGAAGGTCTTTTCCTTGTTTTCATTTTCTAATTTTAAGAAACACCCACTGTCAACTGGAATTATCTGTATAAAAATAATTCATCTGCTTCGAATATTATAATGATGTTTTTATTTCATTTATTTGTTTTATACAAGTTCATACATTTTGTTGCTGTTTTTAATGTCGGTCGCAGATTTTCGACAAAGTAGGCAGGTAACTACGTAGCTAGCTGCCTAGGGCTACTAGTGTGAAAGAGCACGGCAAGCAAATCAATTAAAGAACTTTGTTCTCCGATTAACCAAATAAATAATTTTGTAAAAAATATAAATATTATGAATAATAAAATATTTTGATAAAATTAACCCTTTATTAAGTATAATTGATCAGAATCATATATGCTTCGTTATATTCATTTAATTATTAGGATATTTATAATAATTTATAATTATTTAATTGATAATTCTTAATAATTTAATAATTAAAAATTCTTAAAAATAATTTAATAATTAATACATCCTAATAATAATTTAAAAATTAATGTCTTAATAATTTAATCATTATAATTTAATGATAAATAAGTTGATAATAAATATTTCTTAATAATTTAATAATAGTAATTTAATAATAAATAAGTTAATAAATTATTATTTAACTATTATAATTAATTTATTATTAATATAATTTATAATAATAATAATAATGGAACAAACATAAATGTCGGACAGTCTGGAACTATAGTAGATAAATAAAAACAAAATTTACACAATATTAATAAAATAAAAAAGAAGGATTAACCTAAAATGGAGCAGTAACATGAATTCAAGTTTAGTATTGAAGGATTGCGTCGAATTGCAAGACATTAATTCTGTTGAAATCTGAAACAAATCGACCAGTTCTTGAAAAGGGGAATACTATAAAGTTCAACCAGTGGCGGATTTAAGTAATCGTAAATTACTTAAATCCGCCGCTGGTTGTTACCCTTGGTTGTCAGGAAAGTTGAAACTCTCCAAAAAAATCCACATCTCTATGTAATTCTTTTCTACAATAACACATTAACAATGGATAAACAACATCTATTAGAATATATTTTTTGATTTTAGCTTCACTTTTTTCTTTAAGCTGTCTCAGATTTGAAAAGCATTTATTTTAATTTTTTTTCACTTTTCTTTGTGTACTCACTCTTAATATACTCACATAATGCTTTTAATGTGATGAACTCTTAATGTACTCGCGTTATTAATAATGTCTCTCCGTCCCTCTCCTTCTCTCTGCCTCCGAACTTTTATACAATTATGTGTTTTCAGGGACAATATAGTATTCCGAAACTTTAATTGTATCATAAATTAATGATTAAATTTGAATAAGTTATGTTACCACGTGAGACAGAAAATGATAAAAATATGTTACGAGATACTATTATATTTACAACAATGAATTATAAAGTATATTAAAGACTGAAAAGCAGAAAGCAATAACATAATAAAAAGAGGTCTATTGGCTTACTATAAAGTAGAAAATAATTTTATAAAAATGTGAGAGCGAAATGAAATCAAATGTCTTGGGGGATTGAAAACAATATAACGACAAAAAAAACCCACAATGAATTAATTGCATAAGAAAATTCGGAAACATTTATTCAAATTTAAAAATATACTATAAATGTGATTAAAGTCTTTGCATTATACCGACAATTTACTCATCTACGATTTAATTTGGTTTAAATATTTTTGATAAAAAATATTTCCCAATAGGCATTATACTAATAGATGTGTAATTTTATAAACTAACACTCTTTTTTTTTTGTCAGTAAGTGCAAATACTTCATCTTAGAATTAAAATAATCCCAAAAAAATAATTTCTACATACAAAAAGGTAATTTTTCTTTAAAAAAAATTCTATTAATACATTATTACTATCAAAATTCAAATAATAAACACACTCTTGTCAAAACACATCATAACGACGATCGTTACCAAAAACACACTACATTTTTAAAGTTTCACCAAAATTTAAAATGAAGCTTATAAAAAAATATGCAATTCAAAATTAAAGAAGAATTCGTATCCATACTTACGCTGGAAACTAATTGCTTTCACAAACGAACGCTCCAGTACCGCAGCGTTTGTAATGTTCCGAAAGAATAAATGAAGCGATCTCTGCGCTCGAAGCTTAAAATGATCCGAACAAAAATCATTTCCACATGTATTTCAGAGAAGCGTGGCGGACTGCTACGAAATAAGTTGTAATACCCTAAGCAGGATGCCACTTAAATGGACTAAACGAAATGACGTCACAAAAATTCTGACTCCTGTATATCCTCGCTAATCAGTCTTCGGAAACTAAGTGAGTGCTACTTCAGATTCATTTCATTAGAAAATGATTACCCACTTGTTGAGAGTTTATTATTTTGCTTTTGAAAGATGTAATCGGTATACAGTTAAAAATGACAAAATCAAACGAATAAAAATGAGTTAACCTTTAAATGCATGATTATTTGTTTTGACTTTTAAAAATATCGTTTATTATAGGATAATAGTTAAAGGTTATGTAAAAGATAAATAAATAAATCCCGGTAATAAAACGGCATGTTTATTTTGAAAAAAGTTATATGTAGACTTTTGGCAACATATAGTTTTCCCCAAAATCTAGCTTGTATCTATACTACTATTATAAATGTGAAAGTTTGGATGGATGGATGTTTGTTAGTCAATCACGCCAGAACGGCTGAACAGAATTGGATGAAATTTAGCTGAGAGATAGATTATAGTCTGGAATAGGACATAGGCTACTATTTATTACTTTTAATTGAGTGGTTAATTGTTTATTAATTAAAAACTAACTTTCCCGCCAAAAATCGCCAAATGAGTAAAGCTTCAGGGATTTTTTTTTCCCCACGCCAATGAGGCTAGGCTTAACATTTTTCAGCCGATTATTTCAAACGATTCCGTTTATTTTCTTAATGTTCGATACATTTAAAATTAAACATTGTTAATGAATCGATCTTTCGGATTCATTCTGAAGTACTTTTGAATTAAAATAAAACAGAATAAAGGAAATTAAAAATTTATAATTTATATTGCGTTACCCCACCTGGCGTAGAAAATTCATACATTTGAGTTGCCCCAATTGACGTTGAAAATTTCCGCATGCGCAGGAGTAACAAAAGATTAAGCCATTGATGCTATAAATTCGAATGCCCTACTACTTTCAAGTTCAACGGAATGGATTTTGAATAATTGGTTTCCTGTTTTGTTTTATTTCAGGTACACACTTTAAATAAACTGTTTTTAGGTTAGTTTTGGCGGCTAAGCTTTGATATACAACCATTTGGTGCTTTGCCAGGTTGGTAATTTTTTGGTAGCGCTTTGTTTAGGTTTACATTGCCGTCATTTTTATTTTTTTTATGTTACTTTAATTCGAACTTTCCTGTTCATTTCCTATTGATTTTTTTTTCTGCTGTACACATTCCCTCTGCCTACATTCATTATTTTTGATTAAATTTTTCTGAGTGCATTTCATTTTTTTGCATTTATTGATTTTTTTTCTATATTTCAGACAGTCAGTTCTCACACATACACATCAAAATTTCCACGCATACGAAGTCGCGGGTAAAAGCTAGTCTAATATAATGTTAAATACAACATCAAACATTGATAGCTTACCTAACAAAAGATGGGAAATAATTTTTTAACAATTAGATTGATCACTTCTGTATAGGGGACTCGACAATAGAAACTATCTCTTCAGGTTACACACTGAACTTCATCACCTACCTCATTCAAATATTTAAAAAAAAATTATGTTATTTATCCGCCAAAAATAATGTCAACTTTTATCTTTCACACATGATTTATTGTCTATGGTTATCAAACGGACACACTCAGGTTTTTGAATAAAATTAAGTGGAACTGGATGTAGACAATTGGTTAATATGTTCATATTATGAAATATGACAGCCTAGATGGGATGTTATTTTGTTAATAATGTCTCGGATATGATTGTCACAGGTTAACTTACGAATGTTGCAATAGAAAAACTTATGAACTGCTTAAAAAATGAAAATAAAATTTTTATTTATCATATACACTTTATAAGCAAATATATAATTCATGAGAAGTTTTTTCCCCTTCGAAATGGGCTGTTCTCTACCCATAATATTCACAAATAATCAAATCAAAACTAATCTATAAAATCGGTTAAAAATAAATACTGATCCACCAGCAGAAAAAAATTAAGTGCCAAAGACAAAACAAAAATAATGTAGAAAGAAAATATTAGCAATGACATCTAACTGGCCATGAAAAAGGAATATAAGGAATTAGCATAAATTAAAATAAGATTTGCAGATCTCAACTCATTGACCTTTGCTAAAATCCAGCATAACAAAATGCAATTAGAATTGGAAGTTTAATATCCCGTAACTAATTTATATTCATGCTTAGCATTCTTCGCACATATATGAATCCTTCAATTTAAGCTTTTATAATTCATTCAATTTGTAGTGATAGATATAAATATAGATTCATCGTTCACTTTAGATATAAATATATTATTCATCAGAAATTTTACTTCCTTGGAATTGGATTTACTTAAAAGGGAAAAAATGCTGTGTCAAATACAAAATAATTCTGAAAGAAAATATTGGCAATGACATCTAATTAGCCTTCACGTGAGAATATTGTTACGAAATTTTCCGGGGTTCGTTTGGATAGTGGAAGTTATATGATGTGGAGAACGCTCAATCACCAGGCGGCAGTAGAAAATAAAACAACGACGTTTATTTACACGAAGACACACAGGACAGCACAAAAGACGACAACTATATCAGCACAGAAGACGATTATCTTCAGCCGAGACGTGCAGCAACAACAGCATACACAGCAGCATATAACAAGACAGACAGACAGTAGCGCACAGCTTAGTTCAGCACTAGCTTCACTCCATCGCTGCTCCGCTTATCTCTGGAAGGCCAGTTCTTTATCGTCGATTCCGACTACTCTTCGACTCCACTGGTCCACGACGACCGCGGCAGCTGCAAGCTGCTCCTTTTATAGGTCTCAGGAGGCGGGGCTAGAAACCTCTCAACCAATCAAGAACGTTCGAGGCGTAACTCGGTTCCTACTGGACGGCTCGAAAAAATTCGATGTTTCGGGTATAATCTATTTTGGCGCCAAAGTCGCCAAATGGTCCCCAAGTGTGTCGCCAAGTTCTGGGACCTCCTATGGAACCAACTATGCTTGGAAGCCGCATCACAGATTCGTAACAATATAATGAATTAACATATTACAAAATAAGAATTGCAGACCTCAGATCATTTACATTTGCTAAAATTCTATATACCAAATGTAAACAGAATGAGAAATTTTCGATCCCATAACTAATTTTTACTCATTCTTTACTTTATTCGCACATATTTAAATCAGTAAATTTATACATAAACATGCACACTCCTCTTGATACAAAAATAGTAGCATTGAAAAGATTTGAACTTCTGATAATGACACAAACCAAATGGGGGGAGATATTTTCGACTTCTCTCAACATTACAGACGGCGGTAGACGATTATTTGTATTAATTATTTTAATATGTTATCTCTGTAATAGAAAAATGTGTACCAATATATGCACACCACCAATTGAATCTTGGAGCTATATTGTTAATCGTGATTATTCTTGTTACAGAGAGGGTATTTCAAAACTACAAGAACACGTTTTTTTTTGTTTTTTTTTTTTTTTAATTGTTCACTTTTAGTCACTTTCGTCGTACCTCGATAATATGTTAAATAATAAGATACTAGCAGAAAATAATACTATAGGATCTATATATTAAATATAAAAATTCGTTTAATATATTTTTTATAAATTAACTCGAAATTTAAATAATTTAATAATAAATTATTTACATGAAAAAAGGGCACTTGTTTAATTGAATTTTAGTAATTAATAAAACTTGATATTAAAAAAAATCGCAAGAAATATTTAAAATTACTTTATTTAACCCTTTAAAGGGCCATTTTTTTCTAGTCATATTATGTTAAAATATTTTTAGGCTTGAAATTAGAATAAGGAAAGGGATTCATTAAATTTATTTGATAAATTTAATTTGATTCATTATTAGTTTGGTTAGTTAATAATTAAGTACAAATCAAGACACATCATTCCGTATGAGATAAAGAACTGAAGTATCTTAGTTTCTGTTTCACTAAAAAAATGTGTCAGAACTTATGCCAACCAACATAATTTCATATAAAGATTGATAAATTTGGTGGGAAGCATACTTCCCATGGTCCTAGAAAGGGTTAATTAATTAATTACTTATCATAATATCATAGTTTTTATCTTACCTTGGAATATTTCTATTTAGTTTAATTTAGTTATATTAAAACTCCATTTGAAAATAACGTAACGATTTTTTTTGACTAAGTTAAGAAAGCTGAACCGAGATCAGAAGACGAGGACATATCAAAGCCAACACCACTATCTCCAAACTTCAACACTTCATCAGCTAGAGGATGTATAATCCTCGATAGCAGATTTAATAAGTCACATACTCAGTGGATCTTAGAATAGAGTCTTAATTCAAACCTGGAACTACAGTCTTGAAATCGAAACCTTGCCACCAGATCACAGTTGCTTCTTTTTAAAAGTATGAGCTGTACTTGTCACAGTGCGTTTATTTTTAAAGTAAACAAATAATTAAAATTATAACAAACTTTTAGATTTTATTTTTACTTTCTCGAGCACATAGTATAGAGGAAATAGAGTAATTTTCAAAAAATTCTAATTTGAAATTTTGATGCGTCTTTAGGTTTAAGACTATCCTAAATTCAAAAAACACATTTTTGGAAAATATCCATCTACCTGTGATAAAGAAAACTCAAAAACGCGTTTTGCTAGACGGTTGAAATTTTATACAGTGTCTTTACATCAAATTTGCACATTTCTGTCAAATTGGGAATGAATTCTGTTCTGTGGAAGTCCGTCTGTTCAGCAGTTCGAATATAATTTAATACAATAACTACAAAACAAAGAAAGCCAAACAGATAAGTTTCGGTACACCGATTTATCAACAATTGTGTAGACGCATGCCCTTTCATTTTAGTTTAATTATATTAACGTCCCTTTGTAAAGCAACACTAGGGCTATTTTGGGACGGACCTCGTCATTTTGAACCGCGGTCAGATGACGAGGACGACACCTGAGCTGGCACCCCCCTCTCCACACCACACCTCACCACACCAGCTGGAGGACGTTTGGCATGATGGATTTAACATGCAACAGATCCCCTTACACGACGGTTCTTCGGTGGAATCGGGTCACGAACCTGAAACCCTCCGTTCCGAAGCCGAGACCTTACCACCAGGCCACCGCGGCCTCACATTTCCTTTCAATCACATCCAACAAAAGGTTGACTGTTTTTACTTGCAGAAATAAATAAACGCGGCAACTCAAACACGCAATGACTTAAATATAACAAATTTGGTATGGTATTTTTTGATTACATTTCAGTTTTGTGCCAAACTTTTGCTGCATTCAGTTGAGAAAAACATGTCAAACACAAACAAAAGTCAAAACAAATTCAATTTTCGGATATTTATTAACCGCATGCCATTGATTAATCGCCAAATATCTCGTCAAGGATGACACGATGGATTCAATAAAAATGTAAAATGCATGCCAAAAGTTAACATTTCGTAACTACTGTACGCCAATGCCATGCAAGGGCTTCTCTAGATGACAAGTTTATTAGAGAGTTTGCGAGAATGTATTAGGGTTACCATTCCCACTGGTTTTATTCTGTAAGAATGTTTAAGTGAGCTATTCCTTTATAATGTAACATTCCCCGTTTGGCAGTACTGATAAGACATTGTGTTGGACTGATTCATTGTGTCGTCGCTGTTACTTACTAAACTCCTCGAGATAGCCAGATGGTGGATCTTTTCACCTGGGTGGTCTCGCATCTGCTCATTCGAGACTACAATGAAAGACCACATGTGTAAATTCCTCGTCCCAGAGGTATTGATAGTACCTTCAAAGAGAAAGGGGTGTCCAAACATCTGGATGCTAGATGTTTCTCTTTGTGAAAGGACCTTCCCACAACCCACTGGCGCCGCTGAGAAAGCATATGGCTGAACCCCGATTCACCGAAGGAGAGTTCAAATGACCAATGTAAATTAAGAGGCGGAAATTTTTTTAGAGAGGAGGGAAGAAACGAATTGCAGGAACTGTTGGACTACGCCCACGAGTTCGGAGTTTGAGAAACTACACCTGGAATGGTCGTGTTGACGAGATGAAAAAGTGAGTTTCAAGAAAAGCCTCCGATTTTGACTGCTGTATCTCCTACTACAGCTGCAAATAACTATTTATTTAACCAATATTAGAACAAGTTGTTCTTTGTATATATAGGACTGTAAAATAAAGAATTGTCTGGAAATTCTGCTTCGTTATTTGATCAGTCTAGATCAGGATATTACAATAGTAACAGAAAAGATTTTATTAAATACTTGCGGTGGAAAGACGAACCATGCACTTCGAGATGCTTTTGTCACAAAATCGCCGAAGACGTGTTACCCGTGTCAGCAGGCAATTGTCCCAGAAGTAAAAATGATGTTCGCGATCCATCAACTGACATTGTTTACCAGAGCGCAATCTTTGGTCGAAAATTAATTTATTTAGAAAATATAAATCTTTCTTCCGATTTCTATAAAGTATCGATACTTTGTGCTGTTTAGCTGCGAATTACAGTGGACTGACTGTTTGGGCAAGCACATCTGTGAATTTCTTGCTATCGCCAAGTTATTAAATATAATGCTCTTTCTAAATAAATCTCAACCGTTCCAACAAGACCTTAAAATTTAGTACGCGGGAGTTGTCTCAACAAAACTTTCTCGCATATTCTCTAATAAACTGGTCATGCCAAGGAGTGCCTTATGATACAATAGTTAAATATTTTTAGGTGCAAATGTAGCAATTTTGCAGACCTTATTGTGTCATTTTTGACGAATTATTTGGCGATTCATCCTTGGCATGCGAAAATAATACCCAAAATTCGAATTTGAGTTTTAAGCACGTTTTTCTGAACCTATTGAAACGAAAATTTGACACCAAACTGCACTTGTAGTCACAAAATCCCATACAAAATGTGATATAAAATCATTGCGTTTTTGAATTATCGCATTACATATTTCTGAAAGCACAGACCGACAGACAGTCAACCCGTTACTGGATTTGTTCAAAAATTGATGGGTATCTAATTATAGATGTCAAATCTGTGTATAGTACACTTCCTAGTGTCCGATTCGCGATTATCTGGCTTCCATACTATCCAGCCTAGTTTTCTTCATCGTAATTAATTGAGGAAAACAAGGCATTGAATTGGCAAGAATTGGCTGACTCTTCTACGATCTTTCTACTTGTTGTGTGCAAGCTGTGATAGGAAAAGAGCAGCGTTCTGCTCGCAGTTCATTGTTTCATCAGTGTAATAGAACCTCATCGTTGTCACTGTTCCTGATTATAATTACAAATTAAGAACAGGATTCGTAAATGGTTCTTAGGGTATGCCTGATGTTGTTTTGTTAAGTATATCACAGTGAAGTGTAGAGAACTCATGTTAAAATGCAAACAGTTTATATCAGTTAACTTACTTTTTCTCCAATGAATTATTGTGAAATATATAAACCAGTTATATACCAGAAATATATATATATACACCAGTTTACAAACCCTTTTATTTTAATGCGGCACGTTACCGGCAACTGCTTTTATGTCTCACCGGGCCGCGTCCTTATTCTACTTGGCTTGAGATAAATGGAGGGTTTAGTACTCAATAAGAAGTGAAAAAATAACAGTGAGTTTTGGTATGAAAACTTTGCATTCTAGTATTGGTGGGTAAAAAAATGAGTTCATAGAATTCCAGCTTATCCGGCTTTTTTGTTATCCGGCCTGTCCTTCCGCCATATTAGCCCGGATACTCGGGAGTGTGCTGTATTTAATTTTATCCATGTGGCTCTCACCATTTGCAATTATCGTGTTAATTTATATTCGAACAGCCGAACAGACAGACTTCCTCTCTACAGATTTTACTCAAAATTTGATATAAATATGCAAATATGGTGTAAATTTCGTATACCAAATTTCAACCGTCAAGCATCTAGTTCAATTTTGAGTTATCTTTGTCACTGACAGACAAAGAAAAATTTTCCAAAAAAATGTGTTTTTCGAACTCAACGAGGTTTAAAACGTGGCGATTCGTTGAAATCTAAAAATCGAATTTTTCGACGATTACTATTATAACATTCCCTGTTTCCCAGTACATATAAGACATTTACAGCCAGCTGTGTCATCGTTGCTAATTACTAAATTCCTCGAGAAGGCCAGATGGTGGATCTTTTCACCTGGGTGGTTTCGCATCCGTTCATTCGCGACTACAGTGAAAGACCACATGTGGGAATTCCTCGTCCAAGAGATATTGATAGTACCTTCAAAGAGAAAAGGGTATCCAGACATCTGGATGCTAAATGTTTCTCATTGTGAAAGGACTATGATAACTCCGTGTTCCAGAATAGTTAGTTATGAAAGGTGCATCCCTAAAAGGATCTTCCCACGACCCACTGGCGCTGCTGAGGGAGCATATTGCTGAACCCCGATTGACCGAAAGAACTCAAATGACCAATGTAAATTAAGAGGCGGAGATAGTCGCCGAAATAAAGCACGAAGATTTTTTTTTAGGGAGAAGAGAAGAAACGAATTGCATCAGATTGTTGGACTACGCCCACGAGTTCGAAGTCAGTGAACTACCCCTGGAGTGGTCGTGTTTACTAACAACCTGTTAGTTCCCTGTGCTGTTGTTTTTCCGTATTGATGGAGAACTGAGTTTCAAGATAAACTTTCGACTTCGATTGTTGTGTCTCCTACTACAGGTGAAAATAGCAATTTATTTAACCAAGATTAGAACAAGTTGTTCTTTTGTATATATAGGGTTGTAAAATAAAGAATTGTCTGGAAATTCTGCTTCGTTATTTGATCAGTCTAGATCAAGACATTACACTTACTTTCTTCATATTACATATACGAAGAAGTAAAAAAGGTAAAATATCGTCTCCGTCTCCGAAACATTGTGACAATTCATTTTGTTAGAATAAGAAAAACAAACGAGTAATCTCATTTAAATGAATTATAGCGCACAAAAACAATAAAAAGATAATAAACTGTAACCAAAATTAAAATGCAGCTCATTTCTTCGTTCTGTTGCTATGCAATAATAGATCAAAAGTGACTCGTTTATTTGCTAGGTCTTTCTACTTAGAAAAAACAGTTGCTACCTCGAGTGTCGAATAAGTTATCGAAACTTGTTTCTTTTCATCTGCGTACTTTGGTTTCTCAACAACTAAAAGTTTAACCTGAATACTTTCATTTTTTAAAAAAAATATTTATCTTATCTCATTCAGTGAAATTTTTTTTGAATTGAATTTGCAAATTTCCTAATCATAGTTAGATTTATCAGTCAAAAATACACACTTCTAGAATATATCGTATACAAGATTGTTGTACATGCGTTTTAAAAACAACAAACTGGATTTTGTAGCATATTGCAATATATTTTTAACTTTCTAGTTAAAATTTAATTTTGTTTTAAATAAGTAAAAAAAATACTCTAAGCATCATTGATACAAGAAACCGAAAGAAACACGAAATTTATATGTAGTTTTCTTGATTAATTCGGAAATGACAGAACCACAACAAAAACTTGACTTATTCAGAAATATAAATTAAGAAAAAGCGAATTTAGAGATTAAAAAAAAGCAAGAAGGGATTTTAAGCTAAAAATACCAATAAAAATTTATTTTTAATAATTAATAATTTTACTACATACTACATTGTCAAAATTAACAATAATAGGTATTAATACTAATAATAAATAAACAGTAAATAAATTATAAGATCAATTTTTTGAAATTTAACAATTTTAATAAATCGTGATATCTATAAAAAATGTAGATAATTACATTAAATAAACTGTAGGTAACATTTTGGATAAAACATGTGTACAATAATAATTCCAAATTTAAAATACAATTCACATGTAATGATTCAAAAGACTAAACCGTCTGTCTGTCTGAATTTGCGCATATCCGTAAACATGATAACACAAAAATGTAGCGACCTAAATGAATGAAATCTGGTTCATGACCTTATGACTAAAATTATGGCTCTGTATCAAATTATAGTTTCAATCCATAAAAAATAAAAAAAAAGACTCTGAAAATAAAAATCGGAGTACTGATAACGCTCAAGATCCACAATTTTATATGGACGAGAGGACATCACCTTTATTATAGACACCAGAAACACTCCAGTTGTTATCATGCTGCCACAAAAACATACTTTTTTAATTATTAGTATACAATTAAACTAAGTTTAGTTATATTAAGGTCCCGTTTTTTTAAAGCAACACTAGGGCTATTTTGGGACCGACCTCGTCATTTTGAACCGTGGTCAGATGACGAGGACGATACCTGAGCTGGCACTCCCCTCTCCACACAAAGCCACATCAGCGGGAGGGCGTTTGGACCTGACGGATTTAACATGCAACAGACCCCCTTACACGGCGGTTCTTCGGTGGAATCGGGTCTCGAGCCTGAAACCCTCCGGTTCCAAAGACGAGACGAGACGAGACAACCGCGGCCCTAAATTCTAAGAGTGAATATTCATTAGAATTTCGAGGTCAGTCATTTTTTTTTTATGATTGTAATGCTTTTGTTTTCGAAGTTTGTAAAGGAAAAAGTAAGATAAATTAATCAAAAAATCAAAATTTGATTTTCACATCACAAATTTTTACTTGACCTAAATCTTTGTCCAAATTGTAGCATATTTAATTGAATGTTACACATTAATTGTTTAAAAGGATAAGTGATCTAATTAATAATGCATATCCATGCAACGACCTCCATTTATCATCTCACCCCCGGCTATTGTTCTGAGAAGTAAGGCTTGTCATCATCACTCTCTTTTCCTCGGGAACGAGTACTTGAAGAACACCTCTCGGCAGAAAGGGGTCGAGGCATGCATTCATTAAGTAATTTTGAAATTTGACGCATTTGTTGCATGGAACCCATCTCAGGTGGTCTAAGTGCAAGTCTGAATTTTAAATTGGTCACGGTCAAAAACTCATTTCTTAACAATGTAAAGATGATATGAAATGGGTTTTAAATTGCGAAATCTCTCTAGATATTTTTTTCTACTAGTTTTCGGCGGTTTGAAGATTGGAAGTGTAACATACATGGGTGTGACAGAAGGTCAACTCAAATTATATTTAAAAATTAGTTAAGATGAAAGCAAAAAAAAAAAAAAAAAAAAAAAAAATTCAAATATAATATTAATATACATAAAAAGAATGTGCATTGCAATGGCAAACTAATATTTCATACACATGATGTAATATAATAAGTAAATGCCTCTGAACAATACATCTATAGTAAATTAAAATGAATAGGGTTTAATCCGTTCTAACTTTAGTTTCCCAATAAGTCTGAATGAACACATAAACAAGTACTTCAAATATCTATATACATTTATAAAATACTAGCAAGTATGGTATAGAAATAGTTCCTTACTGTCGAATGTCAATAATTTATATATGCATACAACCGTCCGATTATTTCAAACTGCTTTAATGAACGTTTTTACAGCCGAATTTAATTCTGTGCTTCGCTTGGCTAATTAATTTAGCTGTAAAATATTATTAGAGATGCTTGGAAAAGGTCTCGCCGTGTCACAGAAACTTCCATTCAGTCAGATTAAGGAAGACGTAAAATAAAGCAAGATTAAAGAAATGATCGTCAAACTGAAAATTTAATCGAGCACGAAAATAAGCTTAACCTTGTATTAAGCAGAGAATGTTTTGCATTGCATTTCCGTATAATGAAATATTAATCTTTGACAGGAATTTAGCATTTTTGCTGAATTTATCGCGTGATCCTTGGAGAATTGTTTGGCGATTAATCCCTGGCATGTCATTAATAATAACCGAGAAATTGTTTCAGACGCATTTCCCCCAACATAGAGAAACCAAAATTTGCCACAGAACTACGATTTTAACCACAGAATCACATATTATATTTGATACATTTGTTGTTTCTTATGGCATTTGCCATGGACAAGCCCGCTGTTACGAAGATACCGATTTAAGCCGGTGGGGGAGCGTCTCTTGTTTTTATAGTAGCGCCAACTAGGGCCAAGAATACGACTTTGCTACTCACGCATCAATCATTCGTTTGCACAACCTCTTTTTACAGGAGGGCACATTCACACATCTGATAGATAGAACAACGGAAGAACAACCATGCCCGAATCGGGACTCGAACCCAGGATGCCCAGATCACGGGGAAGACGTGCTACCCCTATGCCAGGACACGGGCATTTGATACATTTAAATAATTGTGGTTTTTAGTTATTACGTTTACATGTTTTTCAAAGTATATACCGACAGATGTTCAACTCGTTGATGAATTTGGCTGAAAATTTTATATACCCGGGTATATTATATTTATCCCGAGGGGAGCACCTCGAAATGAGGATGAGATGCTCTCGGCATGGTGGTTGGATCTCGCCACCCTGGAGGGTACACAAAGAGGTGGGGGATCTGACTCCTCCCATCGATGAGGGGACGTACTTCCTTCGGGGAGGGTTGTACCGTGGTCGGTGGTGGCCCTTAGGACTCAACCACAGTTCCCGCCAGTGTTGCTGTTGCGGCGATCCGGTCATTCAGTTTTATGATTTAAATCCGTGTGCCTTCGTGGCGGTTTGGAGAGTCAGATGGTTGACTTGACTATACCTCTGTACCAAATCTATGAACCTGTACTGAAGATTATTTATCTGGTTCTCTTCATTTCGTAATTATCATATTAATTTATATTCGAGAAGTTGGATAAACAGACTTTCGTTTGAAATTTACCAGAAATCTACAAACTTGATATGAAGTCAATATATTAAATTTCATCTGTCTCGTTCATCTGTTTCTATGAACAGATTCTTTCTCGTATCTGTTCATAGATAGACAGACAGACATTTTTCGGACTCGGGCAGCTTTTAAAACTTGGGGATTCGTTCGAAATCTGGAGTTCCAAGTTTTTTACAATCACAATATTTTTCTATACTTCACTTAGTAAAAAGGAATGAATTATTGACAATTAATATGTCATTTAGCATATCAACAACTTTAAAAAATTCAAAAGATGGAAAAAATAACATTTAAAAGTTACAACTCAACTTAAGTTGATTGTCATAATTAACACAAAATTCAACAGCCACCAGCTAAATATGTGTATGTATCATCACTCTTTAAATCTATTTTAAGGTTCGACTGACATATTCAAAAAATTTCTCTTATTAACATAAAAAGAAATGAAATGGAACACATAATTAAAAGCATTAATATATATTTAAAATTTGCCATAAAATAATGAGACATTCGAAGAAAATAACACACAATTGAAAAAAATAAAATCCCATATTTATATACATATTTTTTAATTTCATAAAAATTATCTTATATTTAGATCACACAAACTAAGTTCAGAACAAATCATTTCTAAAACTGAAATCGTTTGTTATTCTATAAAATATCTTGACGAATAACAAAACCATTAAGATCGTTATCGTTTGGCATACAAAAGAATCGTTAATGACTTCAAAGAATTGATAATGAGCTTCCAGTTACAGCCCTTCCTTTCGACGAAACATTGCGCATGCGCTTCTTAATGTTAATGTTGGAAAAATAAGCACTTTACGATTAAATTTTGTACAATCAGCGATTTTCAGAACATTTACTTTTCAATTTACATGATAAAGCAGTGCACAGATTTCGCATATAAATTGAAATAATGAAATTTGAATTACATTACACATTTGAAAATGAATAGTAAAATTATCAATTCCATATCGAATTATATTATTTATAAAAAAAATTCTTAGGACTACTTTTTAAGTAAATGTTTAGACTAAATAACATCAGATATATAATTTAATCTCCGAAAAAAACTTATCATAATTGTTTAATCCACTTTCCAAAACTTTGGTTGTAAAAATTATTTAAAATAAATTACATTAAAATGCCTTATATTATAAAAACTGTAATATAAATATGAATAAATGAGGAAGAAATTGAACTGTTAACTTTAAAAGAGAATATATTTATATTCATTTTATTACGATTAAAGGTAAAATTAAATATAAAGCTGTAAGAGTTATCGCATTGAATGGAATTCTAAACTGGAAAGAGCGGGAGCGGCCTTGCCAAAACTTTGTCATAATCAAGGTGCTCTCCACATTCACCCCCCCCCCATCCCATGTAAAAATTGCAGATCTTGGTCAAATGGGCGAGCACCATGAGTACTCATAATTTTGCTTTCAGATTGCCACCCATGAGCGTTTTGTGCTTCTAGTAGAGTGAAGACAACCGGACATGCATTTTGGTTTCATTCTTATCGAGTAATTGAAACAAGAATTTGAGATAGAATAAGAATTTTAGTAAGATAATCGTATTCTAAATTTCATTTAAACTAGTACGTTTTTTAGTTATATGCATGTAACTGCTTAGATGGTTAACTATCGACTGATTTAGTTTAGTTTTTGATACAGATTTATACTTTAGATACTATAACTATGTACAAAATTTCATTTATACAACTCTTTGCGTTATGTAATTATCATACTTACTTGCTGTGGGACAGACAAACCATTTTCTGGTGAATGAATTCCATTCAAAATTTGACGGAAATCTTCAAATTTAGTGTATACTAAATTTCGTCCTACTAACTAAAAGCATTATTGAGTCTATCATGATCACTTAACAACGATAGACTGATTTTTAAAAAAATATGTTTAGGGATGTAGAGAGGTCTAAAAAGTAGAGATCCTTCTGATAAGTTGGCATCACTTAGAATTCCCCAGAAGACTCTCTAGATCTCGGGTACTAATAGAAATAATATTTACGTTTGCAGAACTTTTATTTCGTAACCAAATTCAAGAAATGCTTTTAAGATCTGAACCATTGAGACCACCAATTGCTGTGGGACAGACAGACCATTTTCTGGTGAATGAATTGAATTTAGAATTCAATTTAGTGAATCAAATTTAGTGTATACTAAATTTCGTCCTACTAACTAAAAGCATTATTGAGTCTATCATGATCACTTAACAACGATAGACTGAGTTCTAAAAAAATATGTTTAGGGATGTAGAGAGGTCTAAAAAGTAGAGATTGCTCGCAATTTTCCGATGATTACAATACTATTTATTTTAATGCCTTATAATAACAGAAAAAAAATATTGAACCACACAGCAAATGAGATTTCCAAGCAAAAAAAAATCTGCAGAACTCATTCTTTTTTTTTCCCTCTATACATAGTATAAAAAATATTGCAATCGTCAAAGTATTCAAAGTCGAGAATTCGGCCAATCTCCACATTCTAGAACTACCCGAGTCCGAAAATCCTGTTTTTGGTAACATGCCTATTTGTCTGCCTGCATGATACTTCAAAAATGCTTAAATCTACGTAGATAAAATTTGGTATATGATTTTTAAATAAAATTTGTAAATTGCTATTAAATTTCGTACGAAATCCATTCAGAGGAAGTCTGCCTTGCTGACTCGACACGTGAATGCAATAATTACAAAACATGAAGAGCTAGAAAAATAAATTTTTGTACACACGTTTAACATCTAAAATGCAGGTCCATATCATATTTAGAATCAAATCCTTCAATGGATTGACCGTCTAACTGTCTATACTTTCACATGCTCGTGAACGAAATAACTCAGAAATGAAATGACAAATAATTGAAATTTGGTTTGTGATCTTATAACTGGATCTACGGATAACACGAATCAGTAATAACAACAACAAAAAAAAGGATAACTATCCTTCGCCTCTCTTTTACAGTCTTCTGATAAGTTGGCATTACTTAGAATTCCCCAGAAGACTCTCTAGATCTCAGGCACTAATAGAGATAATATTTACGTTTGCAGAACTTTTATTTCGTCCCTAAATTTAAGAAATGCTTTTAAGATCTGAACCATTGACTTAATATCCATTAAAGATCTTTGTAAAACTATTTTTCCAGCGATGACATGTATATTTAATTTGGATGCAACAAATGCTAAAAAACTTTGACTTAGTGCACAAGTAGAACCCGCGTGGCGTTGAGCCTGGCTTGATGAATGTTAGTAAAATCAAAACCACAATAATTTAAAATAAAATTGATAAAAACATATCGCACACATTTAATCGGAATAAATAGCTGAAAATGCAGACGATTTTTTAAAACGAGAGAGAGAGAATAGACAATGAAATTAGCAGGTTTGCTGAAAACGATAATAGTAGAATTTAAATAATGCAAAAGCTATTGTAATTATTTTTTAATTCCGATTTAGCTTTTGACCAAATCGACAAAGAAGTAAACCTTCTCACCGCGAATCTGTGTTTTCCAGCACGGATTACCAGCAACAACAACAAAAAAATCTTAACTTGTCTTGAATCTTTAAACTTGAATGAGAAAAAAAAACGTACTTCGGCAGTTCTGGTTTCGAATTGAGAAAAATTTTTCAAATATTGCAGTTAAAAAATTTGAAAAAGATAACGAAATTAGAATGTTAGACAAAAAAATTTCAATTCTTAAAATTTTTCAAAAAAAAAAAAAAAAGAATTTTGTTTTACTATTTTTTAATAAGTTTTGCAAATTCATAAAATTAGGTTAAAAATGAAAAACAATTTTTAGAATGGTAATTGTTTGGTCTTTATTTTGGATCACGTATTTTCCTCTAAAACTATTACAAACGATACTACAGTGAAATGCATGCAAAAGTTCATCTAAAGTAACAAAATATTAATTAAAAAATGCTCCAAATTAAATTTTTAAATTTTGGCTACTAGATGCATTGGGTCACTATTACAACTACTCAAGTCCTAAATTTCATGACTGTAATGGTATCTATTTTTCGAATATCTGTTTTTAACTCCTGTTTGCTAACCAAATGAAACCAAAATTTGACGAAACTACTGTTGTAGTCACAAGATAATATACCAAATTTCATGAATTTGATTCCTTCCTTTTGTGAGTTATTGAGTTTACAGACATTCAAATGTACAAATTGATAGACGATCTACCGTTTGACAGATTTAGTTCAAAATTTAACAAAATTCTATATATTAGATGCGAAGCCTGTGAATTAAATTTTATCTACCAACGTTTTGAAAGTATCGAGTTCTCTTTGTATCGAACAGTCAGACAGACTGACTTCTTCTAAATGGATTTCTTTCAAAAATTTTATAAAAATCTACAAGTTGAGTCGTAATTCCATATTCCAAATTTCATTCATCTTCCTCAAAACGTTCTTGGTTCATAGACAGACAGACAGTGAGACAAATATGGAGATAGGTCAAAATCTCGACTACGAATTTCTTAACAATTGCAATGCATCGTTATGAGAAAAAAAAAAAAGAAAATTAATTCAAATATTCTATTTCCTCAAAACCTCGATCGTATATTTTTTAGAGATTACGAGATCAAGAATGCCATACAAGTACTACTTCCTGCACAAGTTCAGCATTGCTCCAAATAAACACGGAACACGCCTTACCTGCTGAATTTTTGAACAGGAAAAGTGACTAAGCTTTGCTGATTCAGTTTTCTAATTCAATCGAGTAGGTGTCTTTGTAAACAACTGAACATAAACATGATGGCAATGCAAGAAGTTTTGATACAAGTTGTATACAAAATAAAAAAAATTTTACCCTTTAGTGAACTTTTAAGGTATTTGTTTACGTTTAAAAGGCAGTTTTTGCTCAAAATTCAAAATTTTTTTTATTGTTTTATTTTAAAACCCATTTTATTTGGGTTTCTAAATTTGTGTTTTTTAATTCTACGATAAATAGAAACAGAAATATGCGATTTTTTTTATAAATCACTGTAGCTGAAACCGAAACCGAAAGTTGAATGTTTTTCAACATTTTATCAAATACACGCTTCTCAGAATTATAACTGATTTTATAATATGTTCTATAAGCAAGAGTAGTTTCTATGCCGAAAGATTTTCAATACAGTATTTCTTATTAGCCAAAACTTTTTTTGAAAATGCATATATTTATACATCATTTCCTCACCACAGCTGTAAATATGTTGTGTATAAAATAATTGGAATTTATGCAATAAAATTTTTTGTAGAGTGTTTTGTTTTTCGTTGCAATTTTTACTATTTTTCACCCAAATTGACCATTTTACAGAATCTCAATTGCCACAAAATTTGCCGATTAATATTTTTCACTATTTGGCATCACTTTGATCAAGAAAATGAACTGAAATAGCTCATTATTGGAATTTTTCAAAAAAATTTCTCCCTAGGTAGACAGATACCTTAAGCAATATACATAAGAAGGAAGAAAGTAAAAAGAATTGTGAGGTTAAGAAAGGGTTATCATCATCTTCAAACCTCTCACAAATTCTACATGCCTTTCACTTCTATCTTAAGGAAAAAAAAATAATTAAAAATTAATTTTAAGATTAAATGAACGTTCAAACATTAAAAGAATTACAAGAAACGAATTCTAAATTGCATTACTAATTTCCAGACAATTAAATTTTAAAAAATATGCAGCGACGTCTGAAATCTAGGAATTTTTCAAGGTTTCATTTAGAAATTTTAAAGTTGCTGACCATGCGATACTTGCCAGTGAAAGTTACGAATAAAAATTAAAACTATATATTTTAAAAACCTGGCACATCTGGGATAATACATTATTCAAATCATGCAGAGCATGATTTTTTTTTTTAATATACACATTCCATTTTATTTCCGTTTTGGTTCAGTTCTAACCACTTCGAACTGGTTCCTGATTCAAGGTTAATGATATTTTAACAGTTACTCGCAAAACGTCATTTCTAATTATTTGTTTCTCTATTTTGGTACATTTCGAGGTGACACACATTTTTTTTTTTATAACCAACTTAATGATTTTTTTTTCCATGCGTTTCATTGAAGATGTTATCTCACATTCCAGCCCCAAATAAAGTTTAGTTTAGTTATATTAACGTCCCGTTTTAAAGAAACACTAAGGTTATTTCGGGACGGACCTAGTAACTTTGAGCCGCGTTCAGATGACGAGGACGACACTTGAGCACCTCCCCCTCTAAGATCCCATACCACGCCAGCGGGAGGACGTTTGGCCCCGACGGCTTTAGAGTGAACCAGACCAGCTTTGGTTTTATTATTACTTTATTTGGTTTGTTCCAAAATTTTTGATTACATCTGATCTGAAAATGTGATATTCTTTTTTTCCTCAACAAAATTGACATTTTTCCAAAATTATGTTGTCTTCTTTACGAACATTATAGAAAATGTCACTAACTTTTTTTTTTGTTTGCTTTATTGATGTAGGGTTTCCTCCGATGTATTCAACCATGATATTCATGTTTTCTTAAAACATTTGACAATTTCTGGGTTTAGATTTCCGGAACCTTTTTTTCATATTTCAAAGTCAAATTTATAATGCTTGTTCGGTAAATATCATAATCTAAATCTGTTAATTGACATTTAGCAGACGATTTCTTTTTCCGACATTTTATAATTGCTACTATTTTTATTTCTGTTAAAATATTATTAAAAAGTAAAAGCAAACGATTTTTTCTTTGATAAACATATTTTGTTAATATTATTTCGTTTATTTTTTGTATAATAGCTGATGATCCATTGTAAACCTTCTGGAATCTGGCAATGTTTGTAATATACGTTATTGTGTTGAAAGAATAAACAAGCCGCTGGAATTCTAAATTGCTTGGAGTATTATTTTAGTTTTAAGAATTTAAGATTCTCTGCAAGGTATAGTTTGAAGCTTAAGAAAACGGGTAGTTTTCTAGAAAGCAGGCAAAAATGTTAGTTCTAGAATTAATGTATACATGTCTATCTATCTCCCTTTCTGATATTTGTTTTCAACACTATTTTCTTTCTTGAATCTTCGTATAATATTAAAAACAGTAGACTTACTGGGCTTCAAGATTTGTCTTATACAACAAACTGATTTCCAATTTCCCCAATGATTTATTAATAGATTTTCCACATCATTGTTCCATTCGTAAAATTTTCTGTTGATATTTTATTTATAAAATTATAGTTTAAAATAAGTTGTAGTAAATTAAATTTTCTTGATGCGCTACATATTTCTTGAATTTAACATTTCAAAAGTATCCCAATACTTTTTTGACATTCGACTGCTTTTAAATCATATTTAAAAGACTAGATCAAATTGTTGTTTTAAATTGTAGTTCCATATATTATGTAAACGAAATGTTAAAGCACTCCTAGATTCATTTTGTTTTCGTTTTAGTATGATTATATTTTTCATCAATATCTTTACATGCCAAATGTCCCGATACTGTTTTGCGTGAATCCATAAATAAAAACGGGACAAAATATAAAACGCAGGCAGTAAGCTTTGATTTACTTTTTATTTCTACCATCATTATATGTATATTATCAGTTTAATTACAAAATTTTAAAAGCAATTTCTTTAGTTAGAAAATTGTATTTGTCCTAATTAGATCCAACATCAAATATATATTTGCTTAAAATTTATAAGGATTTTTTTTCTAATTTATCATAAATAAATGTAGATTATACATGATATTTTCAATATAAAAAATGGATTAATCATATATATTGGTAAATGGATTAATTAAGCACGCGAATGTCATGGCTCCAAAAATTATTTATCGAAATTACAACAAAATTAAAAATAAAATTCACGCATAATATTATTTTTCTTCATTGTAATATCCTTTCTGATATATAACATTTTTTTTTAATTTGCGAACATTTTAACTAGATAGAAAAGCACATACTTATTCTATATCGGTGAAAAGTCTTATAATCATTGTAGGAGCTTGAATTGTAGACAAATAGTTGTATATTTAAATAACAGTTTAATTATACAACACTATTTACAAAATGTCACAAATTAATTTCCAAACGAAATATATAGGTACAAAAAATATTTCAATTAAAATAATATGCAAGCAAAAATAAACGCACATAAAAAATGGCAAACACTTACCTACAATCCAAACCTTTGAAGATAAAATATTTGAATCACTTTTAAATTTTTTTCTTTACGGAATATTTAAAACCAGGTACGATTTTTTTAAGGTCTTTAAAATTTCATGGGATGAAATTTGATACTAAAGGTAAGTTTCGAATAACAAATCGAACATGAGATAAATACACCTTCTGAGTCATTCTGAACTATCCGAAAAAAATAATATTCTGCAACCAAAATTATCTATGATGATCTTATAAATATAAATAATTTTCATCAAAATCAGGTACGAAAACAAAAATCAGTCTTCTATCATTTTCAAGAACGAAATTCCATTTGTAAACACGCGCAACAGATTTCTTGACATCAGAATCCACGTGGAGAGACTTTTAAATTCATGAAAACAATCACCTGCGCCAATGTAGGATATGCTTAATGGTTCTCATGGGTTGCACCAATGATTCACTGTTACAGATACTTTGTTTTTATACAATAAAAACAAACGCCGCGTTGAGCTGGTTCGGTTTTGTTTCGGCGATAGGTTGTTCCAGAGCGACAGCAGAAAATGCAAGCAGTGTTCAGGAATATGATTTGAGAAATAAGGAAGCCGCAACGTGCTGGAAGTCGCTGATTTCTATACCAAGGTTAGGGTTTTCGAGGCGTGGTTCACTTTCCCACTTTTACTTTAGAATGTAATTTTTGCTGTTTTGTTTTGTCTGAGCCATTGTGACGATAAGATCACCTTGTATTATTTTTGCAGGCTCAAAATACCGGTTGGAAGGTGATTCGACGTTGACATGTGTTCTTTTTTTTTCTTCCCACTTTATATTCTGCATGCTTGGTTTTCATTCGTTTTTTTATGTCATCTGATGTTCGAATTTTTTTTCTGTCCGTCTTTTGTCATGTTTCACAATGTTCCATTTGTGTCCATTATTCCTTTGTTCTATTTGATAGCGTACCGTTAAGTGTTGTAACTACATACACTCATGACACTTGGTTACTTTTTTCTTATTAAAATTCCCATAACAAAGTTGGTTCTTCGTAGTTTCTCAATGCAAGACTTCATTGACATTATGATTTTTGGATACCATTTCTATCGGTAAAATTATTCGGGGACCCCCCAAAAAAACATTATTCTTTTTAATATAATTTCACATATTGGTAAATATAAGTTAAATTTCCTTTTATAAAAATAATTTTCTTCACTTTTTTTCTGTTTTTCAATTCCTTCTATTAGTTCACACTCATCCTATATATATATTTATATATCTAGTTCAAATTTTCAATCGTTAATAAAATACTTTTTATTTATACACTCAAGTTCAAATACGTTTTTTAAAACGTGTAGTGGATAACACTTGATGTTAATACAATTTTTTCAAATATTAATTCATTCATTAAATTTAATTAATTTTTAATACTTTAAATAGAGTTTTAGCAGTGTGTAATGAAAATTGAAATCAATAGGCAGCAGTTCAATCGGTAAAATGTACTTCAGTATTTTTCACGTGAAGGTGAAGAATGCGAGTTCAATTCTTGCAAAAATCAGTAATTTTTTTATACTTAATAATTTTTTTGATAATTATTTAATAAAAAGTAATTAAAATAAAATTTTTCTTTGTTAACCTAAGTAGGAATTGAATTAAAAAAAATATATTACTTGTTGTTTACTTACTTACAAATTTTAATAATTTTGTGTCTAGATAAATAAGGCTAAAATAAGTGCTAACTTCTTGATATATGAATTTAGTTATGTAATTTCCTAATTAGCGTACATATCCTGTCTGGAACATTTATTGTTATTTTAATTCGTATAATAATATATGGAGGTTTGAGATATTGAAGCGTTTCCATGTGACTTTTTCATTTTAAATTACTTAATACTTTCAATTAATTGCAAATTTAAAATTAATAATTCAATAACTCGATGCGCGTCTCACATTTTTTTTACTTTATTTTTTTAATATTTTTTATATAAATATAATAAAATATAAAAATACAAATAAAATAAAATATATTATAAAATATAAATTAAAAATACAAAAATTTACTCAAAATCTACAAAAAAGTATATTATTCTTTATTTTTTCAAATAAATTGGCGTAATTTAAGAGAAGCATATAATAGTTTCGAAATATAAATTTTTTTGGCGTGTATCTAACATTTTTACTGAATCTATCGTGAGAGTATACAGTCACTCAAAAAAGTACTGGGACAATTGGCTTGCATAAGTACAAAGCTATTTATAAAATTATTTATCACACTAAAATAAATTTTAAAAAATGAATCAAGAAATATTTTAACATTTGATGGACAATTTGTAAGGAAAATTTTATTGATATTTCAGAATTATAATTTGATCTAGCTTTTTAAATATCATCCAAAGGCAAATAGAAGTAAAAAAAAAAAAAAAAAAAAAAAAAAAAAAAAAAAACATTGGAGCACTATTGAAATGAGAAAATCAACAAATATATAGTTCATCAATAGAATTGAATTTACTACGTCATTTTTAGACTATAATTTTAAACATAAAATTTTCAATAGATAAGATTAGTTATAGAAAAAATGGCGAGAAACAAAAATGCATTGATTGATATGCGAAAATTTGTAATAAGTCATTGGAAAAAATGGAAAATCAGTTCAGTTTATAAGACATATCTTGAAATTGTGTAAGTCTACTGTTTTTAATTTACAGGTTCAAGAAAACAAAAAGTGTTCAAAACAAGCAAAGATCAGGACGTCCAAGGACATTTAATGAACATGAAAAGAGGTGTATTTTTTAACAGACTGTATTGTTATTTTATTTAAGATGTGAGATATTGAAACGTTTCTGACATTTGCATTTTAAATAACTTATTACTTTCGGTCAATTGTAAATTAAAAATTTAAAATTCAATAATTCGGTACCAGTGTCAGACACATCATTGTATGCAAAAGTTTTGTGGTTTGTATGCAAAAGTTTCTTTAATTGATCATTTTACTCACAATCTACGGAAAGTAAATTTTTATTATTCTTTGTTTTTTTAAAAAATAAATTGGTCTAATTTAAGAGAAGCATATAATATTTAAATGAAAACCAGCGGGAACGCTCTCTCTTCAATAAATTGTTTATCCCTTTCTCACCACTTAAAATGATGGGTCTTTCGTTAGGTCGTGGATACCTTGCATTGCATTGTCGAAAAATAGGTGCGAAATATAAATTTTTGGCGTGAATCTAGTATTTTTACTGAATCTATCGTGAGAATATATATTTTGTACGCCCTTTTATCAACAGATTGACACCAAAATGTCACATGCCACTACAGTTGTAGTACGGATATATAGTATCAAATTAACATATCGAATTTCATTGATTTAATTCATTGCATTTATATATATATACGAAAGTGCATATGGACAGACAGTCAGACTTTTGTCAGATTTGGTTCAGAATTTAATATTTTAGATTGTAAATATGTGTGCCAAATTTTATCAATATTTCACTCTTAAAATTTAGGACCGCGGTTGTCTGGTCTCGGCTCTTGAGCCGTAGGGTTTCAGGTTCAAGACCCGATTCCACCGAAGGACTGTCCTGTAAGGGAGTCTGTTGCACATTAAATCCGTCAAGGCCAAATGTCCTCCCGCTGGTATGGAGAGGGGGGGGGGCAGCTCAGGTGTCGTCCTCATCCTCTGATCGCGGTTCAAAATTACAAGGTCAGTCCCAAAATAGCAGGAGTGTTGCTTTAAAACGGGATGTTAATATACTAACTAACACATACTTCCTTAAAATGTACTCCTTTCAAAATTTGATGGAGATCTACGAATTTGGTCTGCTATTTTCTAATTCGTAGATGTTTTCGTTCGTAATCTCATTCATTAAATTTCAGCCATCTAGCTTATAGCACTTTTAAGTTAGCTTATAGCGCTCAAGCATGTTCACAGTCATACAAACCGGAGTGACTTCCTGTCTGTCTGGATTACGTGAATGGATTTCGCTCAAAACATGATAAAAATCTACAAATTTGGTTGCCTGTCTACGAACCAAACTTCATCTGTCTAACTCAAAGCATTTTTAAGTTACATATTCATAGATATACAGGCATAATGCCAAAAACGGGCTTTTCGACCACATGGAGTTTTAAAACATAGAGATTCATCTTATCTACATAACACCTTGGATTTTTTTGACGCTTGAAATGCTTCCTCTTTACTCCGTTTACAAAAAATTAAAAAAAAAAAGTGTTAAAAATTAACTTTAGCACGCTTAACACGTGTTAAAAATGTGCTCTCCACAAATAGTGTTGTGGTGAAAGCTTATAAGCCAGTTAACAACTACGCAACCCGAGCAATTGCTTTTTTATCATGGTCATGTTACTGGATTGCAAACCACAAGGTCCCAGGTTCTATCCTCACTCATACAATTCACCACATTGGTGACCCGGAAGTGATCCTTCAACCTTCGTACAGCTGTTGTGGCGCCATCTACCCACAGCAAAACCAAAGTCGTCAGACTCACTTGAAGCAGCAAAAGCATCAGCAACCACTCCTCCATACACGCTCGCCGATATTCAAATGGGTACTGGCACATTAGACTCAACAGCTATTACATCACCACTCAACGGTCATATCGTTCGTCTCACCTCCGACTCACTGGAGGGAGAGTCTGCGGTGAAAGCTTATAAGCCAGTTAACAACTGCGCTACCCAAGCAATTGCTTTTGTATCATGGTCATATTACTGGACTGCAAACCACAAGGTCACAGGTTCTATCCTCGCTCATACAATCCACCACAGTGTAATAGTAATTCACAATAGTATTTTGTCATTCTACGTATCTTATAAATGGACAGAAAGTACAATTTTTGCATTTGTTTTATCATTTCTTGAATTCGCCTTTGATAAAGAATATTTATGATTATAATAAAATGCAGAAATATACACAAAAAATAGTCAGAGAAGCCGAATTTGATATCAACACACACTTCTGCACTTTATCACAAAACATTCGATTATTAAACACCGATTACAACAAATTTCGAAAAGCAGCAATTGTGCTTATCACCTACTGATAACTCATTTTACCAGTTACGAAAATAGCGTGAGTGAAAGGCAGTATTGGATTGAGACTTGAAGAGGTCCAAAGCTATCTGAAAGCTCTTATATAATGTCTTTCATAAGTCTGCATAAGTTTTTTTCGGGGAAAGGCAAGAAAGGCGGGCTACGTGTCTGATTTTAGTAGGATGGTGTGAGCGCAACGGGAAAATCTCAAATTCGTAAAATTGGCAGGGTGCGGTAGATAGTGTTTAAAAAAAAACTGTAATGTGGGAGTTACAGCGATCTCTCTCTCTATTTACATGATCTAATTTGCAGTAAACAGTTTCGCCAAAACTTTCTCTCATACTCAATAAAAAAAATTGTCATGCTAGAGACGCTTTGCAAGGCATTGGCGAACAATAGTAACGAAACATTAACTTTTGGTGCCAATTTAGCATTTTTACTGAATCTATCGTGTCATTCTTCGCGAGTTTTTTAGCAAGTAGGTCCTGGCACATGATTAAGGTATCCAAGAATCGAATTTTTGTTTTAGAATTTGCTTTTCGCAACTGATTGAAACAAAAATTTGACTCAAAACTATGCTTGCAGTTAGAAAATCTGATATCAAATTTAATATATTTAAGTAATTGCGTTTTTGAGTTGTCATGTTTACATGCTTCTGAAAGTATACCCCGACAGACAGTCAACTGCTTGTTGAATTTTGCGCGAAATTTGAAAGATTTCCGAATTATAGATATTAAATATGTGTACCAAAATTTGTCTCTCTAGCTCTTTTAATTTTGTAGTTACCGTGTAAACACAGAACAGACGGACCGAGAGACTGGACAGTTTTTTTTTAAAAAATGGGATAGAAATTTAGAACTTTGATGCCAATAACATATACTAAATTTTATTCGCTTAGCTCAAAGTGCTTTTGAGTTATCTTTGTTACAGATAGACGGACATTTTCCAAAAATATGTTTTTAAAACTCATGGAGGTGTAAAACGTAGAGATTATTAAAATCTCGCGTTCGAATTTTTTGACAATTACAATACTTTCTCTACACATCGTACATGAGAAAGTAAAAAAATGGTTAAACAATATATTTATTTTACATAATTTTTGACCACATGAATACATAAATACAGTGACGCCTCTCGTATCCTATGAAACCCTTAATCTATATTTAGAATCATATTTATTCGTTTAGGGGTTGTTTACCTATTAAGTAGTATTGCTTCTACCTTTCCCTTTGCTCCAGCAACAGTTTCAATGGCGAAAACCTTGCCTGTTACCTTGCTTCGTAAAAGCACGATCTTGCCGTTGGCGATTGTGCTTTCTCCATCATGACAAGGCGGGAAAAAACGTTGGCATTCAGAAAAATCTGGTTCATCCAATCTGTTTTCGAATAAATGTGATGAAGTATTCACGTGTGTGTTTTGAATCGATTATAAGCATCTGCGTTAACTGTTTATTTTTCTTGGAGTGTTACTATTGCGTTTTTTGGTCCGACGATGCAAAACACATTGCGACATCTGGAAGACTTCAATTTTTATTTTAACTGTGTACTTTAGATGAAGGATTGTGAATTTGCAAGGTTTTAAAGAAGAAGGAAAAAAAATTATGAAAAGATTAAATCTCTTCAGGTAACACTTTTTTGCATAATTTTATGGGTTGGTTCAACTGTTGAAAGATTACAAGGTCTCTTTCTTTATAACTTTGATTCCACCCAGCGCAAATTAATTGACTACGCAGAATGAAAATACGTCGTTTTTTAAATTCTTGAAAGCAAAATAAACGAAGAGAAGATAACCTAAGTTTTAATGAATCTACTCATTTCAGGCGTACTGAAGTCCAATTGAAAAACATTTTTACTTTCTCGCATATAATGTATACAAACAAAAAGTATTATTATTATCGAGATATTCGAACACCAGATTTTGACAAATCTCCAAGTTTCAGACCTTCTTGAGGGCCGTGGTGGTAAGGTCTCGGCTTCTGAGCGGTAGGGTTTCATGTTCGAGACCCCATTCCACCCAAGAACAACCGTGTAATGGGGTCTGTTGCACGATAAATCCGTCAGGACCAAACGTCCTCCCGTTGGTGTAAAGAGGGGGTGCCAGCTCAGGTGTCGTCCTCGTCATCTGATCGCGGTTCAAAATTACGAGCTCCGTCCCAAAATAGTCCAAGTGTTGCTTTAAACGGGACGTTAATATAACTAAACCAAACCAAACTAAACTCAAGCCTTCTTGAATTTGAAAAATACTTTTATTTAATTATATCTGTCACTCTGTCTATGAACTGATCATTCAAAAACTCTTTGCTAAACGGATGCAATTCGGTGTGTGATCCTTCTACCAAATTTGTACATTTCTGTCAAACTTTGAACGAAATTCATTCAAATAAAATTTATCTGGTTTTCTGTCCGACTTCAAGAGAGCCTGATAATAGAAAAATGCAGAGCTAGATAAATAAAAATTTATTACACTTTTTTAAGCTATTATATATAGATCAGTAGAAAGTTTTGAAACAAATTCATCAAAGGATTGATCCTCTGTCGATCTATACGTATGAACACTAAAACTGCGATTTAGATAAGTGAAATTTGATATGTGATCTTATTTTTAAAATTAGAATGTTGTGTAAAATATCAGTTTCAGTCAGTCAGTAAAAAGGACTCAAAATGCATACTCTGTTTATATCAGTACACTATGAAGCACAAAACGATCATATGTGGAAAATCAATTGTGAGTATTCTAGCATTCACGATCTTGACCAAGGTCCACAATTTTTATCCAGACAGACAGACATAAATAAAAGTATAGTATTTATGGCCCTTGAGGGAGCCTGTAACCCCTAGAGGGCGCGTTCTCAGGTGGCGGATAGGGGAATGCCTCCATTGGTTTTTCCTTTGGGTGGTAGAAGGGAAATAAAATACCTTCCGCGGACCAACAGGCAGAAGTCCAACCTCCCCGGAGGCCCCCCTCTCTTCCATAAGTAATGCAAAGCCGTTTTAGATACTTTTGGACAGATCTAATCCTATTGCACTACTGGACAAGACAACAACTACATAGTATTTATGTGGTCATTATTTTTAGAAGGTAACATCATTATTAGAAAGTTTCGAGGTCAGCATTCCCATTGGTTACTTTCCCAAAAGCTAAGTAGACGCACAGTATTATTATAGTCAAAGCATTTGTGTCCCAATCAAGAATTGAAGTCTTCATGTTTCATTTCTGCCTGAGAACGAATAAAACATTATTATTATTATATCTATCGTTTCGTTTGTCTGTGAATACATTCATACATTTGGGTGGACTTCATTCATACATTTCAATCATTCATGCACCAGCTACCATATACACGGAGAGTCTTCAGCCGGAGGGTTTCTAACTCTCAACCCAAGGGATCCTGGTTTTTCTTTAAACGGAATGAAATTATGAGCCAGTTTCCTATGAAAATCCACAAAGACAACGTACCCCACCCCTCATATGTTAGAGATGAGCTTCTACTTTTGATATTATTTAGATTTGACCTACAAATGATGTCGCATTTTTTCCTCTTTTTGAAAATACAAAGTTTTGATTAGATATGTCGAACCAAATAGAATTAGAATCACTCCCATATCGGAAAACAAAGAATTAAGGTAAGATTGTTTGAAAAGCATTTATTCGGAAAAGGCTTTTGCTACATTCAAAGGAAGAAATTTGCTTTCTATTGAAGTTCTGCTGTTTTTTTTTATTGTGGTTTATTGTAAGATAAACTGGATATTAAAATATATTACACATACGGTTGACCATGAGAGAGATATTATTATGTATCTGCTTCCTTCAAGGAATGACCCTGGACCTTGTTTACGGCCATGAATATGAGCACCGTCAACTAATTCGCAATTTTGGATTATGATGAGAATTCATTTTTCTTTAATTTCTCAAAGAACCGTCAGTAGAGTTCGTGAAATTATAAGAAATTTTTGGAGCACTAGAGTTTACGAATTTTAAGGGAAATGTTAATACTGGGAAAAAAAATGTCAATAACTATCTATTACAAGAATTTTTATAAAGAAAAATTTACTAAATTTTTAGGTACAATTTTGTATAAGCAAATACCATTTATTACCAGATTTTTTTAAAACTCTTGTGTAGATGCTCACATTTTTTTGTCCGAATAATAAAAATTATTTCATATGCCTAAAGAATATCTTATAACTGTTAAAAATCATCTTTACTATTACTAAAAATGAATGTGTATGTCTTGGCGCTTTATAAGTCAAACCGTTTGACCTATAGCTACAAAATTTGGCACATATTTGCCTTGGAAGATAGGAATTCGCAAACACAAGCGATTGTTGAAATTTTAATTAATTAAAAATTAAGTTGAATTTCGGCATTTACACACTACAACTTAAAAATATATAATTGCATAAGAATAAATTAAACACCGCTTCAAAATTTTAAAAACTGTCTTTTTAATAATAGCAATTTCAAAATTAATTAAATATATATATATTGTCTAATTTCCAACTGCTATTTTGCAATGCAATCTGTTTGCATTGTTTATTCAAATATTTAATCGTCTGATTTTCTTTTATTGTTGAAAGCAAAAGAGAGAAAAAAAAAAAAAGGAGTGGGGTATTTAATATCCGTGTACTTTAAAAGAAAATAAAAAACGTACACTTCAAAATTTTAAAAACTGTCTTTTTAATAATAGCAATTTAAAAATTAATTAGTTAAATATTATTTTTTTAAAATAATTTCCAACTGCTATTTTGCAATTCAATCTGTTTGCATTGTTTATTCAAATATCTAATCGTGTTATTTTCTCCTATTGTTGAAAGCAAAAGAGAAAAAAAAGGGGTGGGGGTGGATTATTTAATATCCGTGTACTTTAAAAGAAAATAAAAAACGTACAGTTTTAAGACAAAATTTTGAAAACAGATGAAACGCACAATTATCTTTATAACAGCGCTATGGCATTATGAGACGGTTTCCATTTGAAACGTTCAGGTACACAATTAAAAAAAAATCAAATAAAACAATTAAAATAATACAGCTTTAATGTCGAACAATTTGAAGGAATCAAATACATGCAATATCTAAATGATTTATTTGAAAACAAGCATAACCAATATTCCTGGAGAACAGCTGGTCGTCTGAAGCGGCTAGTTACAAATAAGCGAAATATATCCTTCAAAGTTTCTTTATTCAATAAATTTAAGTATCAAAGATGTTTTTAAAGACTTAATAGCATCAAATAATTTAAAGCGTCGTTGATCATTCACGGCCATCATACCATCGCCGCAAGAAATGGCGCAAATTGTTATGCGGACTATCGAATTCAAAATTGTAACGCAGATATAATGAACATTCATGAACAAAAGATTATGAATGGCATGAGCAGATTTATGACGATTTTTCGATTCGCCAATGCATTGGAAGAACTGTTTGCAAAACTTCATGTATTGTATTCAGCAAATGATACATACTTTAAAACATTCCAAAAAAAATTATTATTATTATTATTGTCTATATTGCTTTCTTAATTTTTTTTTGACATTTTCTTCTATATTTCGATATTATTTTGTACATTCAGTATTTTCTACACTGAATAGCAGCAAGCACTGAATAGCAGTTTAGATTGCCGGGAAAACTGATCATGTTTAATTTCATTTAAATCTCTTAACATAATTTCATGTTTGATCCCTTCAATAATCGCTAAAAAGAGCCAAAACCTGAAGTACAAAACATACCAAACCCATCAGTAGAGTTCGCGAAAGTATAAGAAATTTCTGAAACAGCAGAGTTTGCGAATTTCAAGAGAAATGTAACACGTCCTTAACTTGATGTTTAAGGAATTGAAATTTCAAAAATATACCATTGAAACGCCCTTTCCAAAGTATATATCTAACTCTAGGTCAAACGGTCTGTCTTGAAAAATACTAACACTCATTTTTTAAATTATTATTACAAGAAAAAAAAACATGAAAGCATGCATTGTTTTAGATAACATTTTTAAAAGTGCAAAGATATCTTTTCGGACTGCCTACATTTTTCATAAACTCTCTTATCATTAACGTTTCTTAACTCTCGAATCATGTAGACAAATTTGAAGGCATCAAAACCTCTCGCAACAGCTTCTTATATCACATTTCTCAACATTAATGCGAAAATATGGAATAATTCCAAGAGTTTATTTTATTTTATTTATTTCAGTAAACTAATGTTTATATAAAAAAAGAATTAGTTAAACAAATTTTATAGTTGATGGTCAAAAATAGTGTGTGTAAAGTAATAAAATTGAAACCTATAAGAAAAACAACATAACTGGAGGTCTCAGAGAGAGAGAAAAAAATGAAAATAGTAATTTCAAATAGTTACATAAAGAATACTGTTCTACAACACTAATTATGTGGATATATGTCTTAATGATATGACTAAGCCAAACAGTCTAATATCCTATCGGAAGTTCAAAAAACGGTTCAAATTCGTTAAAGTTAAAAATATCCTAGAATGTCATATCCAGACTAAAGGATTAGATTTTGAAAGCTAGGAAGAATAGTTGAAACAAGTATATTTCTATCTATATTAATAATAAGGGTGAATGTATGTATGTGTGCGTGTGTTGGCGTTCTATCCTCTCAATCTTATCCATGGTACTTGTATATTAAACCGTTTTACCTACAGTTACTAGAGTTGATACATATATATATATCTTATACAGACCTTGGAGAGCTTTACTTTTTTTAATTATAATTTTAACTTTTATTAATTAAAAATTAAGTTGAATTTTGGGTTTTTTTCTATGATAACTTGCAAAAAAATATTAATGCACAAAAATAGTTTTTACACCATTTAAAAATTTTTTAAAATTGTATTATTAATGATACTAGTATAATAATTAGTTACATACAAATTTTTGGTGAGTTTTGATAATTTTTATTTTATTTATTTCCTAATCTGCAATATAATAGATTTCATTGTTGCCCTGAAATTCCAATCGTTTGCATAGTTTCAACAAATATTGAATTGTTATTTTCATAGAAATTGCAAGCCAAGAAAGAATTTTTTTATTTATGATCTTTGCAATTCATTAGGAATTAGAAAATGAAATTAGAATTCTGCAAAAGAGCAATTTAAAATAGATTACCTAAATATTTAGATTTTTCATGACACTATTCAAGGGATTTAACTCCATCTGGAAAGCTTATTACACAATAAATAGAATTGGAATAAAATGATTAATATGTTGGTTGCCTCGTGAATTGCCTGTAATTCACACCGACTTTCTAATTAGATAACCTCTTCTCTATAAAGATAGATTAGGTAATCATAGACATGAATCATTGCAGGAATGTATTAAAATAACGCAATTTAAATGTCAATCAAAATTTGATATTTAAAAATAACTTGTTGATGAATATTAAATAAGGAATAAGAGATTTAATTGAAATTTAACAATTTTCAGACTGAACCAACTGATTGTCAAAGACGGTCAATGAAAAGTAATGTAAGTTAGTGCCGTAATAAAATATTTTGATACATTTTACTATACTTTTTTTTGGATTTCTTTTAAAATATCTACTTTAAATGTGTTAAATGATGTCTGTAAATGAAAAAGAAAGAATGGCAAGAGTAAAAAGTCAAGTTTGATTTATTTACACAGTGAGCTTCATAACAATGAAATACAAAAACAACCATTTATCAACAGTCAACAAGATGGTATGTCACAGTATCCTTAAAAAGGACTTATAATGCACTTCATCCATAGCCTATGGTCTGTTTAATAAGCGATCACACAAAGAAGTTTTTGTTTAATACTGCAAAGAGATAAATACCTTAAGACCCCCCCAAAAAAAACAGACACAAAAAAATTATCACGGTTAAGTTTCACTGAATCCTGCTTGACATAAAGGCAGTAAGTGTTTTGCATTTCAGGGGATTGTGAGATTTGTTAAGCAAAACAAATTATTAGTAATAGTTAAGCATCGTTGTTCTCTCAATTCATTCACAAAAGACATAAGAGAGAAATTCGTTAAGAACATGTTTGCAGGAAGTCTCTGACTAAAGAAGCCCAAACAAAAGCTGTTTCATTGGCTTTTTACTATCAGCTGACGATGGAGTGGAGTTCATGTTCGTAGAGTGCAATAAGTAGCATAATGGAAATTCCAATACAGATACCTATAACTTGAACTAGTAGAGTAGTCATGGAAGCTGTTCCGGGGCTGACCGAAGGAGATGTCAGCTCGGGTAACTGTAGGAAGAGAAAAGGAAAACATTTAATAGAAGTAGAGTTTAATCTCAACTAATAATAAAAATGATCATGTCTATATGTCTGGGTGTGAATGTTGGTGCTACATCGACTAAATTATTTAACCTAAACTAAAATTTGTCATGTATACCCTTTGGAAAGTGGGAATACGCTCCTCAGAACATTTAAAAAAATTTAATTAATTAAATATAATGAGAAATTTAAACAGTTTTCAGCAACAATTTCCAAGAACATAACAACATAAAAATATTTTAACATCATTTTAAAATTTAAAAAATTACCTTTTTTAGGATATTTCTTAGCCACTTATTTTTTATATTTTCAATCAATTAAAAAAAAAAATATTTAAAGCATATTTTACTACAACATATTTCATTATTGCAGCAAATGTCAAACTGCTTTTGTTATTATTACTTATCCTTACTTCATCTTGGATTTTTCCCTCAATGTCGATAATCAAGATATGAAAATTCACTTTATTTTTCAATGTTGTGTAGGTTTCAGTAAAAGACACGCTTTTAATAACATTTTAAAAATTGTTCTTGCACTTAGAACTGAGATTTCACTATAAAAATATGTTTTAAGTATCAAACCAATAGTAAAAGAATCTTTCTTGCAATATAATGACATGTATAAAGATGAATCATATAAGTAGAGAAATAATTAATAATTAGACACAACGAATGGAATACTTTAAGGCTCCTAAATAGTATGAATTATATATCTATCAAAATGTGAAAATTAAAAATATTTTGCTGAGGATGTCATTTACACAAAGTGACACAAAATATTTAATTAAATTTTTTTTTAAACCATTAACCTGAGAACACACTGATCCTCAAAGGTGGATTTTCTCAATATAAGATGACTTAGAACCTGATATAATGAGAAGGAATTGCCCTCTCCCTGCAATGCCTAAACATCTGAGGTAACTGAATGACAGTTTGGAATTGGGAACTAAAATTAAATCCTAATGGTTGCCAGTATCCATTGTACAACCCATGGAGGTATCTCATCCCCATGAGATATGCACATCAGAGATGCCAGAACCAACCATATATAAAACTTTTCATCTCTATATATGGAGAGCTCACAGTAAGAATTCTCGGCATTTCTATATTCATGATATTAAGTATATGTTAGGTATACAGAAACAAGCCTAACTAAACAAAAGTTATTCTTACAACTGAACATGAGGATCCAAAAGCAAAGAATGAGTGCTATTGGAGGATCTTTCATAAAGAAGTACAGAGTGATTATTAAAAAAGTTTGACAATATGCAAATCCCAGACGATCATACCATTCAAAGAAACAGAATAAAATTTTGGATTCAGGATTATAATATGTGTTGATGGATGATAGAGAAAGATTAAACTCCTGCACTTATGGTTATGGTAATTAATTATACAAATTTTAAAAGGAAGCTCTTTTTTTTTGGGGGGGGACATAATTTTTATAATGCAAAAAAATTATAAATGGAGTTAGATAGATACCTAAAGGTAAATAAGAAGGGTTTGATTATTCTTCTTAATATGATTTCAGCTCAAACTTATACGATAATAATATAATTTCTTTCAAAACTGAATCATTGGAGGTTCTAATAGAATTAAAAAAAAAAAAAAATCACTTTCTGAAAAGCATAAAATAAAGTGATCTTCATAAACTTCCTTTCTTCCTTTTTTGTTTCCAAATATAATTTTATGCAATATAGCATGCTATATAGAAACAAGGACCATAGAAAAGGCCAATTCCATTATATTTGTATAATTCAATTATTTACTACTTTTGAATGAAAAAAATAATTGCATTCAAAAATTTAAATACTAGAATTCCATGCAGGCAATATATATATATATATATATATATATATATATATATATATATATATATATATATATATATATATATATATATATATATATATATATATGCAAAGATAAAATAATTATATTTTTTAAAGCATATTATGAACATTCAAAACTGCAATTGAAAATCAGAGCAAAAAATCTTTTCAACCATCCTTGCAAACTAAAATTATTAAAATCATTATTAATAGTATACTCCATCAGTTTGCACAATTTTCAGTCAAAAAGATAATTTTACACACAACAGGGTACAGGCAAACAAATACCCATACTGCATCTGAATCACAGCAGAATCCATGTGAAGCAGAGCCATGGTCTTGATGGAAGATCTAGACTCAAGTTTGTGACTCTTGGGGCATTGAGCTAATGATCAATCAAACAGGCTATGATTCCCTAAGTAACTGATACCTTTAAAAAATATTCATCAGCATTCAGATATTAGTTTATGTATTGTTATTTCTTTTAGAGGCAAATAAAAATAGTTTTCTTTACTATTCAAACAAAAATCCAGCAAGTTGAAAAGATAAATTGCTTTAATCTAAAATCTCTAACATTTATAAATTAATCTTAAACAAAAAAAAAAAAAATGTTGAACAATATTATTTAATATTTAACAATGTAATATAATATTTTTGTGTTACTTGGGTTTTGCCCTTATTCTACAGTTTTAATCAGGCAACTCCAAGCAATCTCTACTAATAATAAAAAAGAAAGCATGTTTATGTACATTTTATGAATGTATGTTTATATTTATGTACAACCCATTTGACCTACACCTATTAAATTTAGCATATACTTACCTTAGTGATAGAAATGTCCACCTCATAGCTTTTATTTTGTAATTTTAATTATTTAAAAGTTACATTGAATTTGGTTCTTTTCAGAACCAGCTTCAAATAATATTATAGCATATGGATTTTACAACATTTAATAATTTAGAAAGTTGTCTTTTTAATAATAAAAAAATTATTAATATGCAAATTATCTCTTAAAAATATTAACTAAAAATATTTATATATTTCTCTACAATCGATTACATTACTGACTTGAAATTAAAACTATATTTATTGTTTTATCAAATGCTCCATTTCCTGATTTTCTTCTATTAGTGAGGAAGAAGAAGGATTCGGTTTAATATCTGCATAATTTACACACAGAATAAAAAAAATGAAGTTACAATATTGTGAAGATTAGAAGATAGATGAGCCAGACATTTACGTTTTTAATAAGACTATGATGTCAAAGAATTGGTCTCCATTAGGTTTATGTTAAACACAAGTTATCTCACCATTAGGTTTATATATATATTAGCACAATGAACACAACATAAATAAAACAATTTAATATCTAACAATTTGACAAAACCATGCACATAAAGTTATATCGAAATGATTTAATTGAAATTGAATATAATCAATATCCCTGGCAAACCAGCTAAAGGTCACTAGTACATAAATGCTAAATTCAGGTAACACCCGACATAATACTTAAATTTACAATTTATATTCAATACTGTTAAATACAAAGAATCTTTCAATTACATATGCAATATGATATTAAAATTGCATGGAATTTAGGCTTCGGTAAACAGAGTAAAATCATATTTACTATTAAAGTAAAATTAATTAGTAATAGAGTAAATTATATTAATGCTAATAGTTTGATAGCATTGATAGAATGCTAGAATTAGTAAAGAAATAGAATAAAATAGAAAGTGTTTTTACCATGTCAACAAGTGCAATATAAAGAAACATCCCAGCTGTCCCTGCAAACACCCAGTTTGTTGCAGAGTGAACATTTCCCAGTGATACTCCAATAAGCATTCCAATGAAACACAGAACAGAAGACAAGCCATTATAAAACAAAGCTTCCTTCACTTTCATTCCTGTTTTAAGTAACATTGCAAAATCGCCTGCAAGAGAAATGGGCAAATAATGTTTTAAAATTCTATTGGAATTTGGAAATTATTTGTTTCATTTTTTTTTAACTATTTTGATCTTTCATAATTCCACTATAAGAATTATGAAGAATATTGAATAAATTACATTATATCCTAAAACAGTTAAATTTACCCTTCAAAATCTAAAGAAGAAAGCCTGTTAAATGATTAATATGAAAAAAATTTAACTATTGTAGAACTAATAATTTTTTACCTACTGTGTTTTTTACAAATATTTATAATTTTTCAATTAGACAAGAAATGTAGGGGCTAAGTTGAGAATGTTACAATAATTGTAAATATAATATAGTAAAATAATATATATATTACCTAGCTCGTGAGGTAATTCGTGACAAAACACTGCTACAGTAGTACTAATTCCGTCTGCATCACCTGATGCAAATGCAGCACCTACAAAAATAAAAGCATTATAGTAGAAATGAAATTCAATATGCAAAACACGACAGAGCTCAATGATTGAATTGTTCTATACTGCTTTAACTCTTCAATACTATTTAATTAAAAAAAAACATTTTTAATTTTGGGAATGGGACATCTTTCTAATTTAAAAACAAATCTATGAAATGTATATTTATTTTTCTAATATTTTTATAAAAAATTATAATAATAACAACATTATAAATTTAATTGATGGGAATATGTTCTCTTTGTTCTTCTCGTATATTTAGGCAATCTAATACTTCCCCTACTCCCTTTTCCTTGTTCTCTTTTGAATTCCCTGAATATATAAAGGTGATAGGGAAATATAGAAAAGAAAAAAAAAGAAAGGAAGTAACGTACAAGAGTGAATGATCTTTTACCCTAATTTTCTTATATAGCGATGAATCTTTTTCCTTCCTTTTTTATTTATTTGTACTTCTTACCTAATATAATTTTTAGTTTTATGCATCATAATATAACTGAAGAAAACTCAGTATGCATCTCAGATGCCTTTCTAACTATCAATCCAAAATTGTAACAAATATACAGTTCTGAGTATATACATCTCTTTGAGTTACAATAATTCACATACATATAAACATACAGGCCAGTAAATGAAAGATTTGGACACAATTTAATAAACAACTACAATGATAATCATACATTTAGATGCAAGAAACAGTGTTATTCATTTATTCTCATACTTTGATTGTTTTTTTCCCTTATATATAATACAAATAAGAGTTTATTTTCCTGAATGGCAACAAATCAGTTCCCAATGCAGCCCATGTGCATGTCAAAGAATTGTTGGGATTCTTTTTTTAAGTTAAGTACTTTTTTTTTTCCCTTCAATGTCACATCTGTCATGCTTATATGTATTTATTATTGTTTATATTAAATTAAAATGTTTTCACTTTTCCCAAAGGTTAATTTATTTTCACACATATTCAATATCAAAATTTAACTTTTACAGTTTTTTTGTGTGTGTGTGTGTTTGAATTATTGTATTTGCATACATAAGTATAAATAGATATCACTTTGAAGGATTTCACCTAAATTTTGGCAGAAATCTCCAAATGTAGGGTTAATATAACATGCCAAATTTCACCACTCTAGTTGAATTATCAGTCAAATATCACTTTAAAATATATTTGTTTGAATCCAGGTGTGAAGAATGGATATTGGTAAAAATAGTGAAATAAAATAAATAAAATGAAGATAGCACCAATTGATATGTGGCACTTAGACCAGTTAAATGAACAACAAAATAAAAATCAGTGTTTTATGAAAAAAAAAAAAGTCTTCAAGAAGTCCTCAATAAATTATTAATGATAAGAATCTACTGAATATAATTTAGACAGACCTTAATTTACAAAAATACGAATGTTTTATTTCACCTATTGCTAATCCATCGCAGAAATTGTGCAATCCATCTCCCATAATAACCATCCAGGCTACAGCAGACACAGACTGGGGTATGTCATGACTGTGGGCATGACCATGGCCATGATGTTCCGAAACAATAACAGAGCTATCAGAATCGGGGCGATAGGCTACTGTCACTTCAGGTTCGATACTAAAGCTAGATCTTCCATGGAATCCAATTTCGTGAATGGATTGGTTGGAACCCTTCTTTGATGGAGATGCTTCAGACTGCAGCACTATTCAGAAATAGAAAAATCCATCATAAGGATTATTTTTTTTATTTCAACAAAACTGCAAAATGCATTAAAATATATGCTAAATATTACATATAAAATTTATAAAAATTGTGTTAACAAAATAATCATGTGTGGTTCAAAATAATAATTGAAAAATTTTGTGTGCTTTATCTTTAGTAAATATACATACTAATTAATATTCACATCAATGATTAATCGGTGGTGATTGTAAGAAACTCAATTAACCTGAATTTGGGATTTTTTGCAATAGATTCCAAAAATATTATTGCATAAAAATAAGTTTTAAATTTTTAAAAAATTGCCTTTTAATTGATACAATTTGATAGCCATGTAAATTTTTCCTGGATTTTTTTAAAAACACTTTTTTTTTTTTGCATAATTTTCAACAATAGATTACATGCCGTCCTAAAATCAATATTTTTTTCATTGTTTCATCATATAATTGATAACATAAATTTTTATCATTGCTGAAAGATGAATATAAAAAGTATATAGCAGTATCACATAAGTTAGGACAGATGGATTGGGCATCTATATTTTTAAAAGTGCTATTGCATTATGAGATAAGACTATATTAGACAGATTCTTCTATACAATGAATAGAGCATTTGCAAGACAGTTGAAAGACAGACGACAGTTGACAGTTTAATGTCTGTCAATTTGAAGAAATCTTGAACATGAAGTTACATCTAAACGCTTTAATAGACATTAAATATAACTAATTTCCCTGGTGAAGGCAGCAAAATGCAACTAGTATTAAATAAAGTTTCGTACAAACATATACAGTTTAATATTATGAAACATTTCTTAAAACAGAGCATTACAATGATAATAAAACAAATATTAGATAATGTCATCAAATAATGATTTTAAAATACCAAATATAAAATTAATATAATAATTATACACGATATATGAATTGTATAAAAAATATTTCAATATATAATAGAAATGCACAGAAAAGATTATTGATCAATTATCATAATAAGGTGGCCATTTTAAATGTAAAAACTAAAGAAATATATTTTAGAATATAGTTTCAATATTCAGTGGAATTTTTATTATCTTTTAAGTTTATTCATATAGTCTGAAAATAATTCTTACAATTAAAAATGACTGCTCTAAAAAAGAAAAATAAATTAATTGTGGGAAGAATGATTCAATATATTTTTAAGTATAAAATAAAGTAAAAAATGTGCATACTTTGTATGGTTTCCTTTTCATCTTTTTCTCTAATATGATCATAAGAATTTTTCTTTGGCTGAGCCAGTTTTTCTCCTACACTTCCATTACCAGCACCCTCTTCTCCACGGACTTGAATCATATTTTTTGGATGCCTGGTCAGCTAAAAGTTGATATTTATTATAAAATGTTCAATATACAACAATACAATTGAAGTATTAACAGTATCATCATTAACACCAATAAATATTATTAAAGAAATTATGAAACTGATACAAGAAATTTAATTTGATGCTTCAAAATAATGTTCTAGAAATTGCATTTTGAAATTTGTTTTGTTGTTTCAAGTTTGACAGCAATTTCACAAATATTTCAAATGTTTAAGTATTGTACATGAGTTCTAATTTTTATACCTCAATTGAGTGAATTACTTAACTATATTTTTTGAATTTGATAATTATATAAAAAATATTTTAGTAAAATACATCCAGAAGGTTGAAAATATATAAATAATTTTTAAAAAAATCCAACTTCAAAGTTTCATCGAATTTTTATTTGTATATTCCAAGTCTGAAAAAAATATTTTTGAAAATGTTTTTGATTCTGTCTATGAGCATGCTAACTCAAAAATACAATCAGCCAAATAGATGAAATTTGTTTCATCAACAAGGTTATAAATATGTATTTAATTTTAGACCAAATCCATCAACATGTTGATTATCAGTTTCATACAATTGTATGTATTTGAATAAATAAATATGCAATGATTTAGAAAATGCATTTCAGTATGCAACATTTCAGTACTATCATTTGAAAGAAAGAGGAAAAAACATATTTGATCTTATAACACAAAGCACATAATGTATAATATTGCATTAATATATAAAAAAAATCACAAAGAAATTGCTCCAGCAGATAAAATAAATAAATAAAAAAAGCCACAACTTTTAAATATACTGGTATTCATAAATTCGAAGACAAAAACAAAATATATTTATGTCTCTCTTAGCATAAAACAATTACAAGTTATTTTTTTCACACAAAATTTTATTGTCAGTTAATTTATAGATATTAATGCATATATCCAATATTTAGGCTTCAATAAATATTATTACTATTATTATTAGAAAAAAAAAAGTGAGATTTTCAAAAAAAAAAAAAAAAAAAAAAATTAAAAAGAAGAAGAAGAAAAATCCAGAATAAATAAAAAAAAATTTATCAATATTAACGAAACAAAAATATGAAAATAACAAGGAAACTTACTTTGGCTTCATTTTTCTGTCTCCTGTAAGTAGCCAGAGCTCCTAATAAACGCTCAGCAATAAAAAACAGGAAAATACCACAAAGTGCTGCCAGTCCTTTCCAAATAGCTTTCATCTCCATTGCAGATGAATCATCACTATGATGATGTGGATGACTTTCTCCTTTAACATGATCATAGGTATCCTCTCCATCTAATATTGCCTGGAAAGGATATAAAGAAGAAAAACTTTAATAAATTACATAGAAACGTAAGAGTTGTTTTTCATAATGTAACAATACAAATGCCTACAGAAGTGGATTTTTGGCTATTCAAACTAGCAAATTACCTAGGGATACTGGACAGACAGGGACTGCAGATAGATTGATTTAAAATTTTATTAATCTAAGTACCAAATTTCGAGAGAAAAAATGAACTCTATGAATTATAAAATATTTACAATTTATTAAGTATAAGTGGTCAGATTCCTAGCAGTTTTCTTGCCTCCATTAAACTATTACAGGGTTTATAAATAAAACGCATCTGCTTCAATAATACTTAGCACAAATCTGGATGATGTATGGTCATAAGTCATAATAAATAAATAAAATCATAAGTATTTTCAGAAAGTTAGTAAAATGAAAAATTAACCAAAAATAAATCATTAACAAGATAGCTTCTTAAAAAATGTGAAATAAAACTGAGGAACTTATTAAAGTTAGTAATTAAATTTTTTTTTTTTTTTTTTTTTTTGTGCATTGTCCAGGACCAAGTTTGGTGTTCAAAGCTTGTGAATAAAAACATTCTATTTTGACAACTGCATACAAATAGCAAGTTATCAGTAGAATGCTTCATGTGTCAATTGTCTTAAATGCCTTTTAAGACAATAAAGTAAATATTTCCTAATATTGCATTCATCGTACAAATTACAATAAATATATATTTATGTTATAATAGGCAATATTTAAAATGACTGAAACTTTTCCAAAAGGCATTAAATTTTTTCACAGTAGTATTCAAATTTTTTCCCCAATGTACTATGATAAAAGAGGTGCATGATTAAACTAGTAATTTTAGATGTTTTAACCCACGACTATTTCAGAGTGTAAAGTTATTCTCAGTGTTCGATAAATGTCCACTAACAGAAACAGAAAATCAAACTAATGGTTAATTTTTTCATAACTTTGGAGAAATAAAGGAATAATATATTTATTATTCCTTTAAAACTTGACAAAAAAAATTAACAGAAAATCACTTACATGGGGCATCAAATGAAGAAGGCCATCACCAGACAGACTGCCTACAGCAAGTCCAACTAGGAACTGAAGTAAAGTATGGTAAAACCATTTTTGCATGATTGGAATCACAGCAACACTAATCAACCCGCATAAACTGATTAATACAACAGCTATAGATGCATAGAGCCACACTAAAATAAATATAAAGGAACATATATAAATATCAAAAATTTTATTGCACAAATGGAACATGAGAGTTTAAAAAAATGTAGTTTTTAAATTATTTCAATAAAATTGCAAAATTTACTAAAAAGAAATATTTTTTATATAAATTAAATAGTAAATATTTACATATTTTTTAAAAATATTTTCAAGTTATATAAATTACAAGATGATTTATCTATTTTATTGCAATAAACAATCTTGGAAAAATTAAGAATTCAGAAAAAGAAAGAAAAATGAATTAAAAAAAACTTAAGGAAATTTAAGAATCAACAATTCAATGGTTTTAAACTTATTGTTCAAAACAATTTGTAAATCTGGTATATAATGAACCCATTTTTACTAGAATGAATTTTATAATCAAAATTTTTTAACTCTTCAATATTTTATGATAATCTTTAAGAATATCTTCACACCCAAGCACAAATTTTTAAAAAATTAAAGATGCTTCATAATGAAATACTTAATTCACATTACTTGCATCCTCAATCAATAAATGCTTCAAATTTATGCTTCATGTTTCATTTCTTTATTCTTACAGGGGATTTAAATTTTGTTACCCATAAGAATAAAAATGATGAATATATAAAATAAGAATATATATATTGTATATATTTAAAAATTATTTTTGTTTTAATTTAACAGTATACATTTAGAAGAAATTGCAATTTCTGTTAAATTTACTAGCATAATATATTCATAAAAATTCAAAATTAAATGAACTGGAATCTATTCTTCTCTAGAACATCCTAGCTGAATCACATTGTATTTGTTGATAACTATCACCTGCTATGAAGTTTACCCTCATTATTATGAAATATTATTCACTGTCAGTTAATTTTTTTGATTATTTTCTTGTAAACAAATACTAATTTAAATAAAATCTTCCATATTTTTTTATAAAAGTTTTATTTATTTTACATGAAATACAATATCATGTTTAATGCAATAAAATCTTTTCACTTAGTCAAAAAAAGAATACATGCGCTAACTAAACATTATTTTCCAAAAACTGTCATAAATGCATTGTTAGGGTACCAAATTGTTGGGCTGTTTCAATTAAGACCAATATGTTTTAAAATGTATAAAATATTTTTGGATACTGGAAGTACTTAAATAACTCCAATTTATTCCATCAGTGAAATAAAAAGTTTCTCTTTATAGTTTATGTTCCAATAAATTGAGAATTAATGAAATCATATATTATTAGAAACATAAAAAAATGTTGTTTTTTTTCAAAATAAAATAATATTATTTAAAATCAATAAGGCCACTTAAATCTCAAAACCCAACAAATAAAATAAATACAAATGTAATTAACATTTAAAACAACACTGTTTAATCTAAAATTTTGATAGATTATAAAAAGATTTTTTTAATCTTTGCTAACTTATTTACGATATAATTAAATTTTTCAATGATATGAAAGGAATAGATTATAGCCAAAAAGTTGTTTTTGAGAAAAAAACAGCAAATATACACTCAAATAGTTACTTTATGATATTCATAAAATTTTCTAATTGAAATGAAAGGTGATTTTGCTTCCAATGTTCAATAACAATAAATAGAAACATCATAGGAAATTCACAAATTGATATTATTGTCGGCTTCAGAATAAATTCTACCTTATTCTTTGAATGAGGATTTCAATTCAAATGCTGACATGAAAGTAGTTTAAATTAGCAGTTAAAAACATATGTTCATAAAATATCAGGAGACGAACAAAATAATTAGATAAATGAAAGTTATATAATTAGCTAAAATATGAATACAATTACAGACAGAATGTAAACTTGTGGAAGAAAATACGTGTTCAAAGTTTATCATTACTATACCTTAAGTTGAATTTGTAAAATGTTTCATCAGAATTTTTTACTGTTCTGCCCAGATTCATTGATTGAAGTGAAATAGGAACATAAACACATTGTTCATTGATACTTTGATGCTACATTTATGAAAATATGAGTTAATTCATAAGTAGTAAACCATGTGTTAATAATACACATCAGCATGAATATTCTAGCGGAACAATGTCAAAGTTTGAAGTTTTTTTGTAGAACATAATAGAGAAAATAACTTTTTGAATAGGCGTTTAAAATAAAAAGATTTCAATACAATTAAATATTTATAAAGGAACAAAATGAAAGATATCAAATATCTACATCTAAAATTAATAAGTATTAAATAAATGGAGATTGTTAGATATAGAATATTATTTCAATTAATTCAAGTTCTTTATAGTGTCAAGGCGAAGAGGATTATATTAGTTTTGAAAATAAAAGGTCATTTCTGTAAATATTAAAGACAAAATCAAAACAGAGATTCTGATGAGTCATTTTGACTTTAAGTAAAAAATAATATACCTTTCCCTGATATGTGTCGATCATTTAATGGATAATGTTGATGATAATTAGCTGATGGTTCATGATCATGATCATGCTCATGATCCTCCCCCTCCTCATCACCTTCATGTCTGTCTTCACAAGGTCTAGAATGGGCTTGATGTGTAGCATCCACAGCAGATTCTGAGGCAGCTTGTTTTTTACTTGACAGTTTGTGATTCCCGTCGTGAGATTCCTTCTTATTAACATGAGATACTTTGTCTTCAGAGAGACCCTGCAAGTCATCATCTTTGTGAATGACATCAGTGGGGTGTAGTGCAGCACCATGATGTTCAGAATGAACTGAGGAATGGTGATCTTCATCTGTACTGGTGTTATGAGGATGGAAATGAGAATGACCATTCGTCATTACAGATGGGGCTTGCTGCATCGAATGATCGTGACCAGCATGACTGTTTCCTGAATTTACAAAATACATATAACAACAAGTCACTTCAATTTAATACTGAGCATAAAAAATGAATTAAAGCAAAAGTTTCAGAAAAATTATGCAAGCTTTACAATTATGAATTTTAAAATTTGGTAAAGAAGCAGTTTAAAAACTGAATAGACTTTATGACCAGATATATTACCATATTACTTTTATAACTATTGAATATGTACACAAAGGTTCTCTAAAAAATTTCAATACCTATATTTAACTTAAATGCAAATAAATGTTGCTTAATACAATTGTTATTAATCTCATCTTTCACTTAATATAATCAAGATTCTCTGTACCAAAGCAACGTATTCAAATATATTAATTTAGTACAGTTACATATCAATAATGTTATTGGGTCTGATGTAGATTATTGGCCGATCTATTATTTTAGACAGCATTAACAATTGGAATTTCTTGCTTCACTTGAAATACCTAGAAATCATTTTTGCTTTTAAAATAAAATTCTTTTTTCCTCATTTTTGTATGGACCAGAGCAATCTGGATTAGATTGAAAGGGGAGTTATGATGACAGATCTGACTAGAAATATATTTAACAATTATAAACCACTATTGCATATGACTGAAATATGAAATCAAGATGGATAGGAAAAAATTTATTTAAATGTTAAAGACAAAGTTGAACACAGATATGAAATTTGATAGTGTGAAAGTTTACCTATAATTAGTTAATTAACGCTACTATAAAGCTAAAATTTTTGTAAACTTTACTTTGTAAAATTTTCAAAAATTGGGGCTATTTGTGAGCATAAGCAAAATAAATGTTTATAATTTATTTTGCTTATGCTCACTAATGCTCCTCTAATGACCTCTAAATTCCTCTAATGAGTACCAAGATAAATCAAGCATTTTTTTAAATGTGACATACAATACTGTTCAAAAATTTTTTTTAAAAAATGCATGTATGTACAATATATAAGTGAATTTTTAAGGAATAATTATCAATAAACATTAATTAGTGAATTCAATTATTTTTTAAAACAAATTACAGTTAACCTTAAGGTAAGTGGTACCCCCCCCTTTCTGTTGATATAATAAAAGTATAAGTGACTTGACCCAATTCAGTTATTGTTATCAATCAGTAAATGACACCAAAATTTGTAAGTCCCAAAATGATCTCATTAAACAACAGTTACTGCATAACTAAATTCTACAGAATTAAAAAAAAAAAAAAAAAAAAAAAGAATTCTACATAAATTATTGATGAAATTCTGGTTAATCTTTCAGAATGCATTTTTGTCAAGCAATGCTTCAAATTAACTGATAATGGTAATTCAATTACTAACTGGAAACAGAGGGGGGGGGGGATAAAAACAGTAATTACTTTTAACTTTTTCATAATGGGTTCTTAATAATGAATGTTATTTTGACATTTTATTTTGTTTTTTGATAAAATGAAAAATATAAATACACAAAACACATCCTAAAAATTAAATAATTCAAAATATTTTTTTATACCTAGAAAGAAAATAAAACATTTCTTGAATTTACAAACTGAATCTCTTTTATTTTAATCTGAATGATTGGCATAAGAAAAAATTAATAATACAACATGAAAGACAAAAATAACTATATATATATATATATATATATATATATATATATATATATATATATATATATATATATATAAAGACTACCATTTCTCTTCCATTTGGTCTCTTATTTTATCTATTAAACATTTTTTTTAATTGAAAATTTTCACAAGTGTATTTAAAAATATTTTTTATTTTAGTTCTTTTTTACCTTTGAATTTATAACTAAATCGATCATTAATTTGTAATTCATTTTTATAAATATCATGAGCTCACTCAATTCTTATCCGGTGGTATCATTAGTTTAAAGTTAATTAACTTTTAATAATATTAATTGATTAACTGATTTTAAGTTTGAAAAATATGCCAAATAACACATTATTGGGAATATCAAATAACTCAAAATTGCCAAACTTTATCACATCACATAATCAGAAAAAAATAAATTGTAAAATTCCATCTTTACGAATACAATAAAAATCCAGTTAAAAAACTTCTTACAAAATGAAAAGTTGATTGTATCTCCTGTCTTAACCCTTTAAATGGCAATTTTTTTCTAATCATATTATGTTAAAATATTTTTAGGCTTGAAATTAGAATAAGAAAAGGGATTCATTTAGCTTATAAGATAAATTTAATTTGATTAATTAATTAATTTGGTAAATTAATAATTAAGTAACAAGTCAAGACGCATCATTTTGTCTGAGATAAAGAACTGAAGCATCCAAGTTTCTGACTTTCTAAAAAAATTTGTCAGAACTTATGCCAACCTACATCATTTCATACAAAGATAGATAAATTTGGTGGGAAGCATACTTCCCACGGCCCTAGAAAGGGTTAAATAAAAAGTGTGCAGAATTTGGTCCAGTAGTTTAGCAACATTCATACAAAAACACAATGAGTTTTATTTATATCAAGATTAATGACAGGAAGCATTTTAAAATATGATCAAATTTTCTTACGTATAGGAAATGGAAGCACAAAATCGCCATTAAGACTTCTTCGTTCACGAATGGCATTTAAAGTACTTTTCTTTGAGATTATCGTTGGTTCCTTAAGCTTGTGAACAGTTTTTTGTTGTAAATGTGAACTGAGATCTGTATTAGTATCATTCTGATGAGAATTTCTCAGCAATCTAACATCTGTAAAAATAAAAAATTATAATTTAATATTCACATATAAAAAATATACAATTCTATTTAGACAATTACTGAACAAACTTTTCTTTATTTTCTTGTAAAAAAAGAACAGATGCATGCATTATTTATTTATTTATTATTAAGAAGTTAAATTTCAGTATTTAAAATATTTGAAAAAATGGATTAAGAAATAAGATCTACAACTATAACAAAAGTATTTAAGAGTGCCATATACAGATAAAGAAACTCGATTCCGACGAAAGCGCCACCTATCGATGGGGGGGATAAGGAGGTGACCAAACTAATGACGGAAGAGGCTTAAAAGGTTTCATTGACAAGCCGAATAACACCCAACAAAAAAAGAAATCCTAGTCCCCAGGAGATGTTGCAGTGTGAAGAGTGTGACACTCAGAAGGTCAACCGACCCACCGAACTGGCCCCAATAAAACTTTCCCTTACTCTTTTTCGAAAACCGACACTGTCTTTGTAGATCACGAGAGGGGTTTAGTGGGGTTCATGATAAAACCAAAGGATATGATAAAAAAAATATTTTGTGGAATTCTTAACCCTTAAATGCAGGAATTTTTATTTTTAATAAATAAAATTTAAATCAACCAAAAAATAAAATAAAAATTAAATATATATATTTTTTAAATTTTCACACAAAAAATCATATTGATGTATTTTTACATTAGCATGAACAATCACTCCTTGAGCTCTACAAACCTACTGCGTTCCGTAATATAATATTTCAAACATAAATAATATCTCTTATTACATTACAAAACACAAAAATTCATGAAGCATTTTTTTTTTTTTGAGTATTTAAACATAAAAGAACATTGCATTTGCTACATGACCATCGTGAGGTGCCTTTACATAGTGGAATTTTACACAAAATATAGGCCGTCTTTCCATATATCTATAGACGGCAAAGAATGTGGTGACCCTCTAGGTTTAATGAACTTACATAGAACCGATTTTGCATGTTGATGTTTTTTACATCACAAAAAAGTTGCATAAACTTATCACTACATATAAAAACATAAATGTTATTTCGTACTCTTGCCTTGTTTCTATAGGAAACAATTTTTCCTGTTTTTTTTTATTACTTTTTATATAAATAATCTTAATTCGAAACAGCTACCGAAACGAAATTGTACTTAGATGGCGCGCCAACAATGAAAATTGCCACAGATAAAGACATAAATTGTCAAAGATTCTAGTTGCGTTCGGAAACAATAAGATAGTTTTGGTAAAGTTAAAATTAAAAAAAAAAAATCTTATGCAAAGGCTGCTGTATAAAGAGATTTTAAATTATGCATATCTACATTATTATGCATTTAAGGGTTAAAAACTAACTATACATTCACCAGTTTAGTTTTAATTATTCTTGAACACGAAATTCTCCCAAATTTTAAAATATTCCTAAATCTTTGAGTCAAAACACTGCATTAATATGACTTAAGCGCCTCTCCATAAATAATAAAATTTCGTCGCATGAGAAAATACTCTAAGAATAATGACAATCAATGATGTCGAATGGGAGAAGAACAACCATCTAAATTCAGCAATTACCCTCATTTCTCTTCCTCGACACCTTTTGGCAATCCATGCAAGAATAGTCTCACACTTTTCAACTGCAGAATAAATATTTTGCTGAACAAAACAATTTTGAACTACCTATGCCAAATGTTCTAAAATTGCATCATGAATATCCGAGTTTAGAATTCTATCTATAATTTACAAAAGGACAGACAAAGTTTGTTTGTTTTTTCAATCATTGAATAATCACAATGAGTTCATTTCATGCATCCCTTTAATTCGATCATTCACAATCATTTCACATCATATCAATGGCGTGAAGTGATTGTGAATGATTGATTTTACTATTTTAGTTCATACCTATCTATTTAGTATGAATCTTGACGGCCATGCCATAACTACTTCACTCTGAACTCTCGACGAACATCGAAAGTTGCTAACTCGTAGGTCTCGCCACCACCACATACTTACTCACTTTGCATTCATGATTTGGTAAGACCTAATCCAAACAGTAAGAGAGAATGAAAAGGAATGGATATCCAATTTCCCGCTCCATGCCATGCTAGTTCTGAACGGTTTTCACGTCTACGCTCGCTTTTAACATGAAATGGAGATTTACATGAATGGTGGCACTAAGTGCAGTTCTATCGTTAAGGCTCGTCATTCACAATGCATTTTATGTCATGCAAATATGTCCACATTCAGCACCTCCAATCCTCTACTCCGGCTAATTTGTCTCCCAGTCTTCTCTAACTCTTTCGATAAATATTCAGCTAAAAAAAAACAACACTGTACATTTTCTTTTGCTTCGCATTTACGAAAAAAACCGCACATCCTTCTGACTTTCCTTCTCTCTAACACACGCACAAAATGACTCCCCTCGCATTTCTGCAATAAGCCTAACAGCGTCCATTCCAAACGCTAGGGAATAATGGTGGAAATTGAGAAGATGGATAGCCGCCCATTGTTCCCAGCCACGCCAATTTTGGCCGGTTTCGACACGTTACGTTCTAGCATAGAAGGATTGTGAATGACTGGTCTTAGAGTAACGGCCAAAAAGAAAAAAAAATTAAGTAATTGTTATGCATTATTATAATTGTCGGCGTCCTGGCATAGGGGTAGCGCGTCTTCCCGTAACCTGGGCGTCCTGGGTTCGAGTCCCGGTTCGGGCATAGTTGTTCTCTTCCTTGTGTTTTCTCTGTGAGTGCGTGAATGAGCCCCCCTGTAAAAAGGGGTTGTGCAAGCGAGTGTGTGTGTGCTATATTCAGGGGTGTTTGTGGGACCCCAAAAAATCCCCTGAAACTTTTACGGACTTACTACCGACATTTTGGAGTTTCGAGAAGGGGGGGGGGGAGAAATGAAAAATTACGATTATGAAGTATTGAATGACCTAATTATAAAAGTTCAATGAATTACTTTTTTTGCAAAATTAATAACCATTAATTTTGCAAAATTAAGACCTTTGAACCCAGGTCACGTGATCGCACATCTGGTCGAACGAAGTCTCTCCCTTTTTTTCTGCCGCGCCTACTTGCCGAAAAGAATCCAGAAGAGAATGTCCGAGAACCGGGGGAATGAGTCATAACTCGCAATAAGGAAAGAACAAAAAAGAAGTTTTTTTCACGCATTATCACTGCCTTTGGAGAAAGAAAGGAAAAGTTTTCACCACACACACTGACCTTGCGTTTTCTGCTTTCAAAGCAAACAAAATTACCCAGATCAAAATAAATAATTCATTATTATTCCTACTTCCTTTTGAACGACGATCCCCGGAATTTCCGGGTATCAAAGTTCAAAATCCCCGGAATTCCGAGGTTTCACCGAAGCACAAACACCCCTGTATATTCATTTGAGCTAGAAGTTAGACTTCTGCCCTCGGGTGCTCAGGGGTATTTACCCTCAGAAGCTACTGCGCAATAATTTGGCTTAAATAGTCAAACGATAAAAAAAATTATTATTATTTTACTAAAAGCTGAAATCTATTTCAGTGTGCTCTCCATATCGCAAATGATACCATGCCAACAATGACAGAAGGCAACCATACAATGTAGTAAAGCAATTCCCGAAGTGTTGCTAATGAAATCACTCGGTTTAATTGTTTTCGTTTCCATATTGGTGACTAACTCTAAGGGTATATTAAAATCGATTGTAACCTTGTCGAATATACATGAAGAACATTCGAAATTCGTTCTCGTCACAGCAAATTAAGAAACCATACAAAAGCATTTTACTACACTAAGAAGATAATGAAATTACTTTAATTTTTTTTTTTTTTCAAAAGGAACCAAATCACAAGCAGAACTAAGTATATGAACTAACTTTAAGTTGTCTTACGCAAAACTTTGAAGTCGTGCTTTTTTTTTTTTTTTTTCTCCTTTACTTTTTAATGGATGACTGATTCTAAAATTCATGCATTCAGTATTTGGATGTAAATTGCCGTTTTCGCGCCCCTGAATTTTCCTTTTTCACTACATATTGTATTAAAGTGATAGATATTTATACAAAAAAAAAAAGCATGAAATTTAAAAAAGTCAAGATACCTAAATTTGGAAAACTATAAAAAAAAAAAATAGCGAATAAAAAAAAACCTAACTTTGCATCAGAAAGAACAAAGAGCAAAAAATATTGAAACTAATCTATGCTAATTGATCAAATTTTCCACGCCCCCCCCAAAAAAAAAATCGTCAAATTCTACAAATGCATGCGCAGTAAGAAAGAAATTGAATACGTTGGCATGTTATTGTCCCGTCGGGGCAATTACTTCCCATCGACTGAATAGCACTTTTCAGCCTTTCTGCGCAGGCGCTGCCTACTGGCAGTCTTATAATTGGCCAAGTATAAACACGGCAATAGAATAATTGTAACTGACCTTATTGGAGTTCAGAATGAATAGATGAAATTTACTACTTACAGCGCCACCTTTGAATTTATGAGACATCGAACATAAATATTGAATGGGATTCCAGTAAATAAAAATGTAATGACTATTACAAAGCCTTTTAGTACAAAAAAAAAAAAAAAAAGGAAATACGCAGAAAATATAATTTAACTAGCTATTATAAAAATAATATTTACGTTCTTGGTGCGAAAATCTTGGTTTGAAAGCATAATACTTCAAATTATATTCACTGATTGTTCTGATATAATTCTGCTTGTTCTGATATTCTGATTGCGTTTTTTACCATTTCGATAAAGCATTTTAATATCTACCTAAGTGGGAATCGATAGAAATTAGTAGTGATGAAAATTATTACCTGATGACGTTACATTCGATGTTGTAAAATTTTTATTTGATATGTGGGATGTGTCATGAAAACGAGAACCGTCGTCGTCTTCTCGGTAGCTTAATCCAGAATCATATACATTGATGGAGCCGTGACACGTAACTACAAGCAGACAAATGATGGAGCTGGAGAAACACATCGTGAAATGAAGATGCATTATTCAAAGGAAGATATTCAGAAAGCTCAACTTCTGCAGCGTACACCCTAAATGGAAAAGAAAGAAGGAAAAAATTAAAATTAATTTTGGAAACATGCAAACAATTATTGCTATTTATTACTGAGTTTACAACAAATGCATGTTAACACTTAACATCAACACAAATTAGAATTAATTTTAGAAACATGCAGACGATTATTGCTATTTATTATTGAGTTTTTTTAATAAATGCAGATTGACACTTAATATCAACACAAAATAGAATTAATTTTGGAAATATGCAAACGATTATTGCACTTTATTACTGAGTTTGTAACAAATGCAGATTGACATTTAACATCAATACAGTATATTTTTAAAACGTGCAGACGATTTTGAACTTTTTTTTTATTTAAAAAAATAGATTTACACTTAAGATGAACACAGTATCGAATGCTATCACATTTAGAATTGATTTTGAAAGTGCTTAAGAGATTTTTACAACATTTTTGTTCTGGGTTTACAACAAACGTAATAAATAAAAACACCCTAGATGAACAAAAAGAGGGGGAAATCAGAATTAATTTTGGAAATATGCAGATGTTTATTACAATTTATTACTGGTTTTAAAAAAATTAGATTTATTAAATTAGATTTTTAACACAGTACCGAACACTTAATCTTGAAAGCATACAAGATATTTTTGCAATATTTTTGTTCTGGATTTACAATAAATGTAGTAATAAATAAAAACATCCTAAATGAACAAAAAAAAAGGGGGGGGGGTCAGAATAAATTTTGGATATATGCAGACAGTTATTATACCTTATTTCTGAGTTTCAAAAAAAAAAAAAAAATTTAGACTTATACTTCAAATCAACACAATATCAAATATTTTTAATTTCAAAATTAATCGTAAAAACAGGCAACAGATTTTTATAATAATTTTTTCTGAGTTTAAAACATTTACAGAAATAAATTATTACAATAAACGCAGAACTGAATGCTATCAATTTTTTAATTAAATTTAAAAGCATACAAACGATTACTGCCAGTTATTATTGGGTTTATAATAAATATAGAAATTATTCTTAGAATAAAAGTATGATCACAACTGAAGGAAAAAAGAATTTGCTATTTGTGGAAGAAACACATCTACATAGTAGAATCTTTAAGGATCGAATTCATTTTAATAAAGTAACGATAAACGAATCATCCTGGAAGTTAGACAGCAAGTATATTATCTCTGTAATTGTAAGGAGATAAATCAATGCTGGCAATACAAAAAAAGGAAATAATTGCGAGTCGATTTTCGAAAACTTGCTCAAGGTCGCTATTTCTTAGATTTTAACACTTCACGCACACACTAAAACAGTATGTGTAGGAAAGCTTTTATATTCGCAATAAAACAATGAGGATAAAATAAAACCCAATAGATGAATTTCATTTAAGTTATTAAAAAAATTACAGATTAATAATATTCGAGTAAAAACAAAACTAACCACATTCAAAAGACTTTTTTTTTTTAACCAGAAGCCTGAATATCCTTTTAACAATATATTGACGGATTAAAAAAAAGTATTCGATATACAGTACACTCCCGATTATCCGCGGAATTGGATGGCAAGGCCGCCGCGGATAACAAAAATCGCGGATAATCCGAAAAAAGCTAAAACCGGGTATAGCAAAAAAGAAAACAGTCATTCCAACTTTGAAAAATCGTTTTATGTACAATAAAACGTAAAATAAACAGCAGGAAATGTTTAACTAACGCTTAATATTTTAGTATATCACTCAAAACTAACCTAAAATGCATTTTGTTAATGAAAACAGAAAAGTGCTTTGTATTTACGAGAGGCGTCAAGGATACACAGAAAAATTAATACATATGTATGTTTTAATACTGTAATGTATTATGTAATTACAAAAGCATAACTAAAACTGCACCTTTGTGAAAAAAATCAGTCAAAAAAAAAAAAAAAAAAAAAAAAAAACTTTGTGCGGCAGGCGCGGATAACCCGCCGGCGGATAATCGAGAGTCTACTGTATTACACTTTGTTTTCACCGTTACAACATAGTTTTCAAAGAGATATTTAATTTCTCGGATTCTTTTTTGGTGCATCATTTGTCTGTGTGATGATAGTGGTACCCCAGAAAATACTTCAGTTGTTTTTGAACAGCGCTATTTTAAGAGTCGTTATCTATAGAGTATAATCTATGTTAGAAGCTAGATTCAAAATTTTAAATGTAGCATTAAAATTTAGAATGGCAATCAAGGAACGATCTCCTAAATATGTTTTAAAATATATTGTGTTGATTCTAACTATCCTTATCCTAGCATATGCATGTCGATTCCATGAGCTGAGAACGCATAATAAAAGAGACAAAAAGTCTGCTAGAAAAAATGACATGAAGTAATAGCATTTTAGGTAGAAATCTAATACGGAGGGTAGAATGTCGTTTGCCGGCGTCCTGGCATAGGGGTAGCGCGTCTTCCCCGTGATCTGGGCGTCCCGGGTTCGAGTCCCGGTTTGGGCATGGTTGTTCTTCTGTTGTTCTATCTGTGAGATGTGTGAATGTGCCCTCCTGTAAAACGGGGTTGTGCAAGCGAATGAGTGATGCGTGAGTAGCAAAGTCGTACTCTTGGCCCTAGTTGGCGCTGCTATAAAAAATAAGAGACGTCCCCCTCAGGCTTAAATCGCTGTCTTCGTAACAGCGGGCTTGTCAGTGGCAAGTGCCATAAGAAACAAACAAACAGAATGTCGTTTTGGTGTCTTTTAAGGGAAACTTATCAATATTTGTGTTCTACTTGGGGGGGGGGGACTCCAGCACCCAACCCGACGACAGCAAGCAACTCGTTGCTAACGTCTATCAGTTTTGAACAATACTGGTTAAGAGAATAAATAGAAAATAGAATTCATAACTCTTTCGGATTCAGTTTTCTCAGACAGGCCATAGCTTAAACCATTGAACCAATAATGAACAATGGGTCATGTACTAAAGGGAAAATTTTATAATTCTACATGATGGCAATATTCTTCCAAAAATTCATATTATAAAAGAAATTCGAATCTGAAATAGATAATTATAATACAGATTGAAGAAACAACAAAAATAAGATTGAATTCAAATAACTGACTACAAATTGTAGTAAGAGTGCCATAAAGCAGAATATATAACTTTTTTGTTTGTTCGCTAGTTCCACATGAAAGAAAGAAGAATATATTTCAAAAAAGGTAAAAGAAAGGGAAGAAAAACACTAGCGTAACACATTAAAATAGGTCATATGGTAATCCACACCTGCAAGATTTATTTATTAAATTCACAACCACTATGTTATTCTTCTCAACGAAATATATGCATACTAACATTTGTCAGGATGATACAAACACAGCTGTTTAAGCAACACTTTTTCTTAAGATAAGATACAAGCAAATATGCTTCATTTTTATTCGGGAAACGATATCAAGGTAATCATGCCAAGCAGGTGAAAAAAATGGAACAAATCTGGCTAATGCATTCAACAAATGTCAACAGCATATGAGTTGTAATCTTTAAAAAGTCTTTTCCTACTCGGGCTAATGTGAAAAAAGAGCTACACCGTTATAAATAAACCGTTATCTTATTAAATAAAGTATCGTAAAATGGCTGGTAAATAACGGCACTGGCATTTGTTCAATCTTATTTCCGCCCTTCTAATGCAGTCTGATAAATTAAAGTGTAATCCAAAAACCGACTCTATTAATGCTTAAGATTTTAAACTCTTGTTAAAAGTGATGGCATCACAATATGAAAAGGAAGGTATCATAATTTTTTAAAATTTGAAACTCTCTCTATTTTAAAACAATTATCACAAAGTTTTATACAACAAAGCAAATATAATTTTCAGATCAATCAAATACCCCAGAATAAAAATGTATAGCATAGACAGAGTAACAAATACCCCAGAATAAAAATGTATAGCATAGACAGAGTAACACTTAGAACTATAGCAATCAGACGACATTTAAATATCAATAAAATTCTTATAACTTCTGGAGGATCATATGCAATAAAGAATCAAGTAATTTTGCGACCCTAAGTAATATATATATTACCAGATCCCTACGTTAATAAGTTTAGTTTAAAAACTAATGATAAATTTTGTTTTATATGTAAACATATTTTTAACTTAACAACATATTTCTTTTAGATTATTTTTTTTAATTTACTAAATTTTTGAAAATGCATAAATTTTTATTGATCTACTATTGTTTAAGACTGTGCGACATCCATGTTTACATACAATATTATTTAACCCTTTCTAGGGCCGTGGGAAGTATGCTTCCCACCAAATTTATCAATATTTGTATGAAATTATGTAGGTTGGCGTACGTTCTGACAAAATTTTTGAGAAAGACAGAAACTTAGATGTTTCAGTTCTTGATCTCACACAAAATGATATGCCTTGATTTGTTACTTAATTATTAATTAACCACCTTAATTATTAATTAATTAATCAAATTTATCTAATAAGCTAAATGAATCTCTTTTCTTATTCTAATTTCAAACCTAAAAATATTTTAACATAATATGACTAGAAAAAAATGACCCTTTAAAGGGTTAAGCAAACATTCGCAATTTATAAATAATGGTATACCGTAATTTCCTCCGTATTATCCACGGCGATATATAATCTGCAGGTGCTACTTTTAGTTCTGACCAAAAAACTTTCAGCAGATAATCTTCACCACTGTATAATCCGCGGATTATACGGCGGATTATCCGCGGCGGCATAATATTAGTGACGACTACTGTAGCGATTAACAGATAATCCGCGGATTATATGCAGGAAATTACGGTAATAATCATGTGAATGTAAAGAAGCTGATTGGAAGCTGACCATTTATAAAGCGTCAATAAAGACATCGTATTATTTAATAATTCAAAGAATTTGCATTTTTTGCAAATTTATGTATTTGACTATTAAGCAAACACTCTAATAAATAATTAATCTGCTTGTGCAGCCGGCTCTGTCTAGCGGCCCAAGACAGTTGCCTAATCGAAAATCCACCAATGACCGCAGAAAAATTGATTTCCCCTACTTATTTTTGCTTTCTGATTGAACATTTTTAATAATTTAACAGCTAAATTAAATATTTTAAAACTTTCGTTCTCTTTTTTTTAAAAAAATACTCTTTAATGAAAAGACCAAAAATTGTTTTTATCACCAAAAGGCAAAACAGAATTTCAACAATCATTCACAAATAAATGCTAAATCATTATTTAATTATCATGAAAAATAAAAAACTACATTACCATCATTGTAACAGCCCAAAAATTCTTCAGCCATTACCAAAAAAAAAAGCATTCTTCTTCTAAAGAGAAGTACCGAATATTTTTTTAAATTTAAAACACAAATCGTCAATTTGAAGGATCATCATTTATACACTTTAACTGGAATCACTAATGCTCATTTCTTTTAAAGCACGATGTCACTCGATTAAATGCCAATTTCATAAATAATTGGGCAAATATTCAGTGAAAACGAAATATAAGAATATCCAACACGCGTGAAATATCCGAATGCTTTATCAAAAATATGCGCAACTAATTACTCGTTCTCGGAAAAACAAAGGCACTTCATCAGAAATCAGAATTGATTATAAGAAGCATGAGAATTTCACATCAAACATAAGCGTGAATTGCTGATGCTCAGAGGTCCGGAAACAACTACACCTTAGTCCATATCCATACTCAGTTGGAAAAAAGAAATGATACCATGTGATTAGCAGAGGCGTTTACTCTGCTACAAAAGATTACGTAATTTTGCAAGCCCAAAAAATAAAGTGGGCTGGACAATACATTCTTTATGAAAGAAGATGACAGTTGATCAAGGTTATACGTAAAGGTGGGAAAAAATCCATTGGAACTTTTATATGCAAATAACGAAAATATTTCAGATGTAAAAAAAATAATCATATAACATCTATGAAGATGTATGAAACATCTATGAAGGATAATATTAAGAAACTATCGCGCCCAAGGCTCTATAAATAAACTAACATAAATGCATTTTGTCTGAAAGAATAAAAGAATTTTCTCAACGAATCCGAGATAATTATGTATTCTTGGAAAGAAACTCTGAAACAATGGTTGGTCTGTTTTTTGTCTGTCTTTCATAGAGACGAGGATAATTATAGATTTCTCAATATCAGGAAAATGTAAATAAGGGCACGTGTATGATTATTGGAGTTGCTGAAAACTTTAAGAAAAGTTAAATATTTAATTAATAACTAAAAATTGAGTGATTATTTTATGAAATTCTTTAATATTAAACCATAAAAATAATTCATTTGATTTGAAACAATTCTTTAAATTTTTCAAATTATGTGCTACTAAATTTCTTCTAGTTAATTAGTAACTAGCCGCCTTTGGCGACCAACTGGTTCGCCAATCTTAATGTTCGTTTAAATTTTAATAATTAAATATTTTACGCAATTCCTGCTTTAATAGATTCTTCTTCAAAATATTTTAAAACTTCAAATTTTGATAGTCATATAATTCACTCATAATATTATAAAAACCTTCAGTCATAACGTAATATGTATCTCTCATTTTCTGTTAGCTCCCGTAGAATTTATGCTTTAAATTAAAATGGAAAGAATTAATCTGCAATTAATATAATAATATTTTTTACTGAAACAAAGCATTTTTTTAATAATATGATTACTGATAACAGAGTCACTGAGCGTTTAAACTTTATGGGCATTAAAGAATATCTTTCTTAATTTATGTAATATCTCAAGAATTTGTCAAGAAAATTTTCTCAGATCATCATGAACAGATCGATTCATTAACAATGTTTAATTTTAAATGCATTAAACACTAAGAAAATAAAATGAATCGTTTAAAATAATCGGTTGAAAACAGGTTTAAAAAAACTACTTAAAAAACGATGTACTTAAAACTATAAGCATATACAAAAAATATATAACTAACATAAATACAATTTAATTACAAAAGCGTGCAACTAATCTAAAAATTATTTAAATCAAGAATCATCCGTTGATAATATTGTCAACAATCAGAACACAATGCGCATGCGTGAATTTTTCTACGCCAGTTGGTGTAACGCTATGCAGATTAGAAATTTTTAATTTCCTTTATTCTGTGTTATTTTAATTCAAAAGTACTTCAGAATTAATCTGAAAGATCGATTCATTAGCAATGTTTAATTTTAAATGCATCAAACATTAAGAAAATAAACAGAATCGTTTGAAATAATCGGCCGAAAAATGTTAACCCTAGCCTCATTACTGTTGGGGGGAAAAAAACTGAAGCCTTACTCATTTGGCGGTGGGGAAAATAGAAGATTTTTTTGGCGGAAAAGTTAGTTTTTAATTAATAATTAAAATTCTAATCAAAAATTCAAAAAAAAGGGACTCTAGGTGCACATTAGACGTATACATGAGCCAAATTTGGTAGCTGTAGGTCAAATGGCCTGGCCTGTAGAGCGCCAAGACACACACACACACACACACACACACACACACACACACATTGAGCTTTATATAAGTATAGATTAACATATTAATGATAAATGAGCCGTGTACATAATATCAATATGATGTCACGGAACTAGGGTCCATTGGAAAGGTCCATGTACAGATTGAACAGAACATATGAAAGATAATCAGTATAACACGGCTTTAGTATTTGATAAATCGATGAAATCATATATACGAAGTTATATCTAAGCGATTTAAATAAAATTAATTATAATACATACAACCGGCGAACCAGTTTGTCGCCTAAGGCGACTAGTTAAGAATGCGAAGTGAAGTTACATTGCCCCCCCCCCAAAAAAGATAAGACTAATAGAACAATTACATTTTCACTTGCGCTATGATATTGTGGGGCCATCAGGAAGGTTCATTTTCACAAAAAAATAGAATAAATCTGAGTTTATTAAATGAACACAGCTCCAATGTATATCATAATTTGATATTAAAAATTACTTTATTAAAGGAATAATCAACAATAAACCATGTCTAGAGATTTAATAATTCGCAAATATTTTAGGAGAACCAGATAGACGATAAAGGCGGCTACCTTTCTATATAATACCTCCGCGCTCCATATAATATCGGTATTTTTTTGATAAAAGATAAAAACATTGCCAAAAACACATATTCTACAAAATGGATACTACAATTTTTCATATTAGGAAAGTAACATACATTAATCTTCATGTAGTATAATTTTTAATTCTTAAGTTTTAAATATATTTATTTAAAAAGAAAATCTTCATAATATAATTTATTCTAATTCGCATTAGCTTTTAATTACTGTAATAATATTTCAAATGACTTACCGTGTATCGCGGTGGCATAATGAAATAACAACATGAAAAAAATAGGTTAAATATAATGCACAGATTTTCTAAAATAGGAATCAAAAATTTTATTTGTTTATTTTTTAATCAGAAAGTTATATAAACGCCAATATCCGGTTGTTATACCAGAAGAATTATCTTTTGCAATGTATGAAATGGGAAAAACATAAACAAAAAATATTTCAATTAATATTGCGCGGATATTGTTTTAAGAAGTATAGAAAAATTTGATTAAAAAATGAGTTCGTAGGAGTTGAAAGGAAAAAAAAAATCTTCCTGTGATTTTATAAATTTTAAAACTCTTATTTTCTAGAAATGTAAACAAAGATTAAATTTAGGTTACAGAGACAATCAAACAAATAAAATTATTCCAAACATTTCGTTACGTAATTTTAACGTAAATTACTATGGAAAATTACGTGGAAATAGTACATAGATAACCATCCATCGATTTGTCAAGGCACTATTTTCATAAAAGAATACGTGTTTCACGCTTATATTAAATGGTAGATATTTTAAAATGACATTTTTGGCTTTCCTGGGAATGCATCATTAAAAAAATGTCATTAATTTAAGAATTTTTTTTCAAGCTTTAGAACAAAATTACTAGAAAATTATGATTTAAAATAACTAGTGGAAGTGGTCTTCCTGAAACTTTCTTGTTAATTCCCCCTTTTCCTCCCTCCTCAATAAGAACTATGAACGCCACAAGTGTGCAGATTTTTATTTTCACATAATGTTAAGTGCTTCGTAGAACATTAAAGAAAACCAAATATGGATTTTCGATATCTTTTTTTTCCCAATCAACTGTAGCCAAAATTTGTGACAAAACAATATATATAACCCTAATGTACGTAGCACTTTAATCGCTCTTATTACTTATTGAGGAATGGCAACTCAAATATAAATAAACTACCAAACGAATTTCAGACAATTTCATTATGCGCTTTTTAAAGGCGATATTGAATCGACACTTCCTTTAGTTAGTTAATAGAGCAACAAAATGCAATTAAAAATGCTCTGAAGAGCGATCACCGTGTCACTAAAAAATCCATTCTACCCCATGAAAGAAGACAAAAAGAAATCAAGAAAAAGACGTGATACAGAAAGTTCAATGGGGTTCAATAACAGTCTTTTGATCGCCCCCAGATGGGTAAAAGCTATGATTTTCCTAGGTTCATATCTTCCAAAACAATTATCTCACAAAAATGGTCTTTGTATTATCTTAAGACTAAAAAATTACATTTTGAATGATGTCAATTCCCTTTCCGTACAATATTTTCTCTGAATTCAATAATATTTTTTCATTCAATTAGAATATCGATTTGTTTCATAATGGAATTCAAATTCAACCAACAGATCATCCAATCCTATGTTTTCAAACTTCGTAACAGGATTTTCATTTCTGCTTTTATTTCGTAATATATACATTGTTTAATTTATAGTAAACTGGTTCATTTGAATTTATATTTTTCAGTCATATCAACTAAAAATAATTTTTTTTAAAAAGTGCACTTTTATATTAATTATTTAACAAAAATCCATAATCCGGGAGAACAAGATAGTCACCAAAGGCCGCTAGTATGCTAAAGTTCATTTATTTGTTGCATCATTTAATATATCCCAGGTACTTTTCCGTTAGCCGGGCGCAAGCGAAAAATCGCCAAATAATGTAGAATTCCGCCAAATATCTTATGTCAAAATCTCGTTTGGTTCACAATTGGCGACATTTGCGACCGGCTAACGGAAAAGTACCATATCCCGTTTGCATATATATGTAATGAGGCGGATTGAGGTCCATACTTTTTAACAAAAATTCTTGGAAATATTAATAATCTTTGAAAATTTTAGGTTCCTCCCTTTGAATAAATAACACAGATGAGAAAAAAAAAAGGGTTCAATATCCCAAGAAGATATTATTTGCATTGTTAAAAATTAATTTCATATTTCATCATCCATGACAGTTCTGGTTCAAAATCAAAAAATCAATTAGGTTCAAGAATTTACACACCACGTACGAAAACCTATACATAAAATTTCATTCAATTAAGCCACTGCATTTTCCAGTTACGTCATTTACATGCGTGCGAAAGTACAGACAGACAGAATAGTTAATCTCTTGAAGGATTTAGTTCGATATGCGCTAAATGTTAAATACGTGTACCAAATTTTATTTTCTCCGGTCTTTACATTTAGTAGTCATCACGCTTACTGGCACTCAGATATACAGACCGCACACCTCTCGTGAATGGATTTTGTCAAAAATTTGAGGATGTTATCGACATATTTGATACGAAAAAACATTCTAGATTTCATCCGTCTGGCTAAAACATTTTTGAGTTATGATATTTCAAGTTTAATATCGGTTTACATTTTCGAAGCTAAAATTGTGTACTAAATTTCATCCTGCTAGCTTTTTATATATTATAGCTACTGTTAGATTTCTTGTAAATGGATTTCAGTCGAAATTCGATAGAAATCAACAAATTTGGTATTAAAGTCACATGCTAAATTCCAACAATATAGCTCAAAGCATTTTTGATTTCACTCGTTTCCAGACAGACATAGTTCCAAAAGTGTCGTTTTGGAACTCGGAAAGGTTTGAAAAATGGAAATCTGTTAAAATCTCAAGTCCGAATTTTCTGATGATTACAATACTTTTTCTCTATATATTTCATAAAAGAGAAAGTAAAAGTTAAAGAACTATAAGTATAATCATTCGCCATAAAACATTTAATTCTTAACATACTTCGTCGATTTTGCGAATAAAATCAACAAAAATAAATGAAATAAAATAAAATCAGCAAATAGAATTAAGATAAAAAGTTCAATTTTATTACGACATTGCCAAACGATATGAAAATATAAATACCATATCTTTAACAAACGAACAATAAAAGAACAGATATTTTAAGAAACAATAGAAACTGTTTGAATTAAATGAACAATGAAAAATATTATTTTATATTATGTATTATTTAAAAAAGAAAAAAAAGAAAAGGAAATCATCTAAATTAGGAAATAAAAAGTTTACAATTGAATCGGCACCAATGAAAGCATATTCTTTTGTATTTTAATTAAAAATTACTTTTGTGTGGCAATATTTTTATCGACCAAATAATTCATAATAAGTTGAATAAATAAAAATTAAGAATTCCACTTAAAATCGCTTAGAGATACACATTTGCATCCTTTACATTTGATAGCTCGGTCGAAAATGGATTGGCTCTCTAACAACGAAGCTAATTACAGAAAGAATCGCATTCGATCTTATTGCTAACAGAAATATACTCGAAATAATGTATCTGCGCGCGAAAAAAGGATCGACGTTTCAATGACGTTCGATTTGATTTCCGCGTTCCTTAACCTACTTTGTTTTAGCAATATGACAGCGGGATGATAAAATACATAAAATCATTTCAATGATTCAGGAAACTACACACAATAAATTTCACTGACATTTTTTTTTTTTTTTTTCTTTCCTCCTTCGATCTGCTAGCGGCACTTCGTCCAACTTTGCTCTGACTCCCAGTAAGATTACGATTGCATTTCATGACTGAACCCTGAGATTATTTTTTAATTCATACTAGCCGTCTTTGATAACCAGATGTTCACTTATCATATAATCAAATTTGATGGATTATATCTTATCACGCCAAAGGAAAGTACTATTTTAAATTACACTTCCACAATAACGTGGAACATTCTGATTGGTTAACTTTGCAGACCAAGTAGTAAAGTTTAGTTATATTAACGTCCCGTTGTAAAGCAACACTAGGGTTATTTTGGGACGGACCTCGTGATTTTGAACAGCAGTCAGATGACGAGGACGACACCTGCTAAGTAGTGAAATCAATTCAGTTGTTGAGAATGGGCTTTCACGTTATCTTTCGAGAATGGAAAGCGAGTGAGATGGGGGGCGGGGGGGGGCAAGCGACCATTGATGTATATAAATCCATGAAATTGAAACAGGGGTTGGGAGTAGGTGACTCTCGCGGTTGTTTGTCTTGTTGCTGTTTGTTTGGTTTCCCTTCCCTTTCTTTAGAGAATATATAGTGAAGTCGAATCTTTGAGATTTCCCGAAAACGAAAGTAATGGAGATAAACCTTTAGCCATCCTCTGCTGACCGAGAAAATTTGATTTTCCTCTGTTTTTCGCCGCATTAGAACAAACAAAAATAAAAACTCAAACAAATAAACATTTATAAAGCGTTTTAAAAGTTAAAAATGTAGAAGAACGCTTGAAGCACGTAACGGCCGCCCTGCAGAAGTTTCACTTGAACGCGCTAGAAGCGTTACGGACGACGATGAGGTTAAACGACCCTAAAAACATATCTAACGTGCATAAATTTTCAAATGAAATTTTAAAAAAAATGTACGAAATCAGTTTAGTAGTTGGAACTGGAAGACCTATATACTTAAATATAGAGATAATTACGGAGATTCCAAATTGAAAAGACCACAGAAATGAATATTGCGAACCATCTTTGGCTTAAAATCTTTGTCTTGCATATAAGGATATGATTTACAACGAAATATATTAGCCTAAAAGCATCATTCATTAAAAAAGAAAAAAAAACCATCATACATTAATTGAAGACATTTAGCGACAGTATAGAAAGAAAAATGATTAAAACAAAAACATTTTCAATACCAATAAAAGAATTATCATTGTCTGTAAGGGGTGAATTTCACTTGGAACAAATCTGCTTGCCGTAAATTCGCAACCTGGAATTACGATTTAAATCGGATAGACTTTAATGGGCATCACAGAGTCTCCAGACAAAGGACAACCGTTTCAACCATCTGCATAGAAAGCCGCTACTGCGCACAACTGAATTCATGTAAGATAAGAAAATTCTTAGGAAAGCCAAGTGACATTCGCAAATTCCGGCTTAAAATCCGAATTTGAAAATTCTAATTTTGTGCAGAAAACTACTGTGAGTTGACTGCATCCATATAAGTTGGATTTAATCCACAGGTAAACCACATTTAACACTTGGACTCGGAACAGTTATGCGATGCAAAATTATTCGTCTAATATAAGGGCTTGTTTATTGTTCCAAAAAATAAATATATATAATTGTTTCAAGTTGAATTTCCCCGAAAAGTTAATTTACATCTTTTTACCATTCTGTAGGTATTTTTAACAATCAAAATTGAAAAAGAAATAAATAAAATGTCAAAATGATGCACCGTCTTGAATGGTGACCATGAGTTACCTCTGGTGTGCAAAGGGTAAAACCACAAATTTCAGCACAAAATAAAACTTTCAAATTCGCAACTAACTTTGTGCAAAAAACTGCCCATGTGAGGCAACTATATTCATACAAGTTGCAACTAATCCATAGGGAAAACACATTACACCCACAAATTTCGGCACAAAATAAAACTTTCGAATTGACAACCAACTTTGTGCAAAAAACTGCCCATGTGAGGCAACTATATCTATACACGTTGCAACTAATCCATAGGAAAACAGCAAATAAAACTAAGGAAATTCACAATCAACTTGGCGTGCTATTTTTTTTAAGTCAATAAGAATATCACTTACCAAATCTGATACAAAAAGAATCGAACCAAACGACGTGACACCTAGAACGGGATATTAGTCCATCCGCTGCTGTTCCCCATAAAGCTTTTGCACCAACTAAAGCATCTCTAAATTCTTATACAGCATAGTGAAGGACAACGGTAAATTCCCAGCGCTCGTTAGGAAGTATTAATTGCTATTTTACGCCACGGGGAGCCCATTGTTGTCACATGGATCATATGTGATAGACGACCAAGGTGTCTAATGTTGAGCACAGGGTCGCCGATACACCTGGTCTGGTTATGAAAGAGAATTTAATGAAGCGAAAATCTATCTTGTTCGTCATTTCGTTGCGGAAGATGACACGGTGATTTGATACAGAAAAGCAAAGAGGCAATTTGACGTCCAGGGACTTGAAAGGTATTTATTTATACAGAAAAATAATGGAATTTCAAAAAGCGTTTACGTTTTTGAAAGTAATTTATGATCAAAAAATTGGAAATCATAGCACAATATATCACTCTACAGCAGATAAAATAAAAAGAACTGGAGCAAAATTCATGCAAATGATAAAATGTGATTTATTTTTTGTGGGGGGGGGGGGAAGAGGGATAAGTAATGAAGGCTATTTTTTTTAAATTTTTATTTAAAAAGAATAAATGTTTTTAACTGATTGACTATATTTTTATAGCGCAAAAGCCAGACCAGAACATTCTGCGCAAAATTCAAGGTATTATTTTAATATCTTAATCTGATTCATCATTAAAAGATTAAGAAATAAAATAAAATAATAAAGGAATCAAAAAAGACAAAATCAGTCAAATAACATTACTAAATCCCTTATCACTAACAAAATATTTTTTTTTTATTCGGTATATCTGAAAATAAATCTCTCAAATTTGGGGGTGCATAATTATGACATCATATTCTAAAATTATTAAAATTAGAGCATTCAGTCAGAATATGTCTTATTGATGAAACTGTACTGCATGAAGAATACATAGATTGTGATTTCACCTTTTAGTAAGTGGATTATGAGTAAAATATAGGTGGACAATCCAGAGTTTTGTCCATTTCTCAGCCATTCTATAATTAATATTGAAAACTTTTGATAGATGATTGTATACAGTTTAATGCTTATAAAATGTGCCTCTTCCAAACCTTTACACGCAATAATAAAAGAAAAGTAAAGAAAAATGCTGAAGTTTATATATTATTCTTATTTTTAAAATGTCTGCACTGCAACCACTTTAAAAGTTGACAGTTATAACAATTTTAAAAAAAATTCCTCTCGGTAAGCTGGAAAGCAACGGTAGATTCCGTTACATCTCAGTTATTATCCGGCAACATAAATACCTGTTGTTAGAAGCAGTCAAAACTAGGCCTTGAAAATCAATTTTCAACCTTTAACTTCTAAGATATTGCAAATATCGAAAAACTTCAAATATAAAAGTTGTTCGTTTTAATAAGACGCTATTTTGGCAACTGGATTAATTTCTCTGTCATAAATATTAAGAAAGTTAATGCGAAATGAAAATGTTACCCCCCCCCATACAACATTCCTCCCTATGAGTTAGATGGTCTATTTACACACTCGTCAGGAATTTTTACATTTCTAACATATTCCAAGCCAGTGAAAATCCAAACAAAATTATTCTAATTATCCTGCTCACAAGATAACATGGGCAAAACGTAATACGCATATACGACTTTTGAACGAAGGATGGTTTGGGGTTCTAGGGACCATGATCGGTAAAGAAGTGAAGAAATTTTCCCGAAGTCTTGTCATGAGAACCATTGCAATAGGGAGTCTTCCTATAGGAATCTACCTAAAAAAATTTACTGGATGTTTTCTTTCTTTTTCTTTTTTTTCACGTGGTGAGGGCGCTGTGATGCAAGTTTACGCCCTTTCAAAAGAGACATTATATCATTTTTATTGACATTCCAGTTTGGAGATTTTGTTATCCCTTCGACTGCTGCTCTTTTTTGGATCAAAAGAAAAAAAAATTAGGATAGTTTAAATTCATTTAATAACTAAAAATCTTTTCTTTACCCCTAATATGTATTATATATATATATATAGAGAGAGAGAAAGAAAGACAATTTTTTTTATTATTATTTACACACACACACATATTATATATATATATATATATATACAGAGAGAGAGAGTATTTTTTTTTTATTATTATTGATACTTAAAAGGAAGCGTATTTTAATCTGTTAAGCGGTTGGCATGAAGTATTTCAATAAGAAACTATCCTTAAACTTATCCGAAGGAGTTCGAATTTTTTTGAAGATTACAAAACTTTATCTATATTTCCTATACGACAGAATAAAAAGCAAATGTCATATCAACAATTCTCATAATTGATATTAATTTTCATTTGATGAAAGCTTTTTCATGGAATTTATATTTCAAGCTTTAAAGTCTAGGAATCAATTTTCATTTTTCAACAATTCTAAAAATAATTTCGATGTAGTATTTTTTTTATAAAGTATTTAATAATAAAGTTTTTCAAAATATGCTATTATATTTTAAAATAAACAACATATAAAGAAACAATACAAGGAATTACAAAATCGACGCTCTTTGCGATCTGGCTATAAACACTGAAAATCAATAAATAATCTTTATATTGGTAGATCCAAGGTTTATTTATGAATACGGTGATAAATATAAACTTTCGTTAATTTCGAATTCTTTAGCTTGCTTTTTCTTGATTTTCTATTAATAAACTTGAAATTAAACATATGAAATTTTGTAGTCATGTTTTGATTGATGTTTTAAATCAAATCATTCGGTGCTCATTGTTTTAAGGAAAGCTGAAATGCCTCAGATAAAACTATTAAATAAACTAACAAAAGTGTTTTAAAAGATTGAAATCTGCTATCGAAAATTTCAAGTTATCATGTGAGAATATTAAGTCACGTGGTATAAATCCGACAGGAAAATATATCCTCACATGACTGATATTTCGCGATCACCAAAATTTATAAATTTTTAACCATCTCAAAAACAATCGAGTTCCAAATTTTCTTTTTTCGAGGCGATTTTTTTTTTTCCGTGAAAAATCAGTTTAAACCGGTTTTAAGCAATCACGTGACTGTCAGATTACGTAAGCGTGGATATTTAGTAAAAAAATATTTTTATCTTACGATCGTTCAAGCTCCAAAACTTTTTCTGCCAGCTAGGAAAATTTAAAATTTTAATACATATATAACTTTCGATACTTCTCCTGGCTCTTTCGCATTCTTTCCCCTTTTCTTTTCTGCGCTTCTTCGGGCGACAACTTTCTTACGACCCTGCCCTCTATTTTCAGCCCGTTCATATTTTCAGTGCATTTTGTGACTTCAAAAAAAAAACCAGAAACCAAAACAACATCATGTTCTCACATAATAAAAATACTATAAGAATATCCCATTCTAGTGTACACTGAGACAAAGTTCTAGATTCTTATATATTATATATATATCAAATTACCTAAAATGTCATATTGGGACTGAACGAAAGGAACTATTTAAAAGAAGAAAAATGTGGTATTGAAAAATGTGATGGTGTGAAAATAAATATGAAGATGATCTCTGGCCCCAATAAGATTTATTTAATGGTAAGACTTTAATAAATCAAATGACGCTTTATGCTATACTTTAACTTCTGTAGATCATAAGAAATACAGAAATCGGATAATTTTTCGACAGACTGCACATTAAATAATCCTAATAAATAAATGACTCCCAAGGCCATTTTTTCCACCGACAACAATAAAATTCATTAAAAAAAAATTTCACCTTCAAGGTAGAAAACATTTGAATACTTAAATTTCAGGTCTACAAAGCTTTTATTTAGACATTCATTTGAGTATCAGCGTCTATTCACTTTTTTTTTTTTTTTTTTGAGTTCAGAAAGTATTATAAAGAAATTCTGAGAAGTTTTGCTAAAGAACACTTTTAAATTAGGCTACAGAAACTGTCAGAGCTGGATTTAGAAACAAATTCTAACCAGCGGGAGCGGCCGCCTCAACAATTTCCCGCAAACTTTCTAATAAAGGTGTTATCCTAGAGAACGCCTTGCATAGCATTGGCGTGCAATAATTACGAAATATTATTTACAATTACCGTAAATAACTACTTAACATTTTTACTTAATCTATTGGCAACTTTATCCTTGGAAAAAAAAATTTGGCGATTAGTCCCTGGCATGCGGTTTATAGTACCGAAAATCGAATCTGTGTTTTAGACGTTTTTTTCCAACCGATTGAAATAAAAATTTGACTCAGAGCTACACTTGTAGTCACAAAACCGCATACAAAATTTCATATTGTTACAATCCTGTAATTTTGCTTCCCAGGGCGAATAGTGTCATCTTAAGAAAGACCGTTTTACAGTCATCTGTATTGGATGCTGTCGGATGCCAAGCCAGTGATCCCAGAGCTTGGCGACGAATTTGGCGATAAAATGGATAATGCTTGAACTTCGAGAATTTTATCGATTCATCCATTAGGAACCGAGATACGCCTGATTAGTCTAGAAGCTTCTAATCCTGCGTCCCGAGAACTATAAATGCCGGCACTCTCAAGCTGCAGGTGGAGTAATTGTAGTCGCCGACAAGTAACGAGTCTTCGAGAGAATAGCTAAGTCACGGCGATTTACCAGCGTTGTGTAGAGCGAGTACTGAACTGCTGTGTGCCGAATCCAGTTGTCTGCTGTGGAGGCAACGTCATATATTGTGTTTAGTAGCCAGTTGTGAGAAGTAATGAGTCGGCAGCTAAAGCGAGAGAAGACAGCGAGAAGTTCAGCCGTTGGAGAGACGGTAGAGCGAAGCTCCCAGGATCACCTCTCCTGCTGGATTCTGTCCAGCCGCATCCTGTGCTGTGGACGATTACTACTTATGGTCTACTGTCTGCTATAATGTGCTGTCCTGTGTTCGTCTCGGCTGTAAATATTTGTCGTCTGTATATTCGTCGTCTTTATGTACTCTTGGCTTCGTGTAAATAAACGTTGTCGTTGTTTTCTACTGTCGCCTGCTGACTGTGTGTTCCCTTCACCATATACCCACTATCTAAAAGAACCCGACGGCAGAGGTGAAATCCGTAACAATATATTTAAGTCGTTGTGACTTTGAGTTATCGCGTTTACAGGATAACAGGAAAATACAGACTAACAGATAGTCAAATCGCTGCTGGACTTGGCTCTAAATTTCAGATGTGCCTAAACTATAGGCGTTAATTCTATGTATCGAACTTTACCTATCTAGCTATCTTCGTTATGTGCTTATCGTGTTAGCCAGACAAACGAACTTCCTCCGAGCAGATTTTACTCAAAATTTGATAGAAATCGGCAAATCTGGTATACAGACCGTATATAAAATTTAATCCGTCTGGATCAAATCGTTTTTGAGTTGTCTTTGTTACAGACAGACAGATAAGACATTTTCCAAAAACGTAAGGAGGTCTAGAACGTGAAGATTCGTGAAAAGCACGAGTTCGAATTTGTTGACAATAATTATACTTTCTCTATACTACGTATACAAAAAAGTTTGAAAAATTTTGAGATTGAACAGTCTGAAAAAAAGATTTATACTCAGGTTGGAACACATTAAATAAAAGAAGGGATATCCTTTTATTACGAGCAAGCAGATTTGCAATTACGATAGACGAAGAACATTAGAGTGTCGTAACTAAATTTAGCTGACTATTGATTTGATTGCAGATGTTCCTAGACCGCTTCTTTTGGAATCTTCACCCCCCCCCCGGTCCTGATCGTTATACAAGTCATTATTTCTCAGCTGCCATGACGAATCAGTCACGATGTGGATAATATTGTTCATCGGAATTGGAACTTCCTTTCTGTGCATAGTTCGTTTCGAATTCCAGGAGTTGCACCACATTATTAAAACTACATAAGATACTTGCTTGTATAGATTATTTTTATCCTTAAGTAAATCACAACCTAAATAAATTTTCCGTTTTCCGTTCATTTACAAGATAAATGTCATGTTTACTAGAGATGAGGTTATTATCTATTATGAAATAAAATCTAGAAACTATTTCGTATTGAAATGTAAAAGATGGCTAGCTTCTTGATAGATTTGCTGGAATATTCTTTTTAAAAGAATATGGCATACATTTTCTCATATTAAGAAAAACCTATATATTACATACAAAAAAAAAAAAAAAACCTGACAAAAAAATGCAAAATGTAGAATATAAATTTCTCTTTCTTTTGCTGATTACTTACACATTATTTTGCTTCTAAAAAACAGGGATAAAAAGTTAGCCACAAATATTGGCTATCTTGGTTGTACCTCAAAAATACATACAGCAAAATATGAATTCTATTATGATAAAACTTCATATCTTACTCACTTCTAAAAATGAGAAACATTTTTAAAAATAGGGTAGTAGTACGACGTTTCGTGTCATGTTTCTTCTTTCGATGTTATTAGGGCTTAAAATATGAATTTACAAAATAAAGTGGAATAATCTAATATGAGGGGGGGGGGGGAATCACAATAATAAAGTTCGTTATTGATTGCAAAATTGTAGGAATCCCTCCACTTTACACAATTTTAAAAATTGAGATAGGTGGCGTTGCTCGTTAACCTATTTGGTGCGGGTTTAGTTTAGTTTTAGTTATATTAACGTCCCGTTTTTAAAGCAACACTAGGGCTATTTTGGGACGGACCTCGTAATTTTGAACCGCGATCAGATGGCGAGGACGACACCTGAGCTGGCACCCCCTTCTCCACACCACGCCACACCAGCGGGAGGACGTTTAACATGCACTAGACCCACTTACACGACGATTCTTCGGGTCTCGAACCTGAAACCCTCCGGTTCCGAAGCCGAGACCTTGCCACCAGGCCACCGCGGCCCACTTTTGGTGCAGGTTGTTAAATTTTTGAAATGAATAAAAATGAATGAACGGAATAAATAAAAAGAACATTGAATAGGATTATTTGGTTGTTTAAACATAATTTTACTATAAAAAACACTCTCTCTTCTGATTTGGGGATACTGCCAACTACAGCAATCGTCATACTACAACAACAACTACAGCATATATATTCAGGAATCGTTAAGTAAATTTCTTAAGACAATAGCGATAATCATGAATACTTCATAAACATTTTATTAATAATCAAAGAAATTTAAAATATTTCAATATGAGCCATTTTAGATTAAATTTTGCAGAAGACTAGGGGGCTTAGCCCCCTGTTTGCTTTCGCTCACCAACTCCCAAGTTGTCCGATATTTAAGTTGGTCAGTTCAAGTTTTTAGATTGCTCTGACCATTCTTTCAACATTGGAATCTTAATCTTTCCATGACGACAACATACATTTGCCAATTAACCTACTTCCGATTCAAAACTCAAAACCCTGCAATTAGATTTTTCTTTTCTTTTTTGCTTATATCCAATATCTAAATATTCATTCAATTTTTCACATTCTGCCGCCAACATAACAGTCTCACAATCAGCTTTTTTACCATTTGATATCGCTGAACGTCCAGTTATTATTTTTAAAAAATGCAGGGTTACACATGCATTGCTTATGTATTCAGACGATTGCTAGCCGATAGACGGAAAATTCCTCTTACTCGAAAAAGGTAAACAAACCGGAAAGCTGTCCGTTAATGTTGCCACAAACGGTGTGGCTAAAAAATAAAATTACAAAATTATTAAAAATTATTATTAACTCATTTTCTGTTAATCAGAGCTTCACTTTTCCTTCTGTGCCGCCATTTCACAGTCATGTGCAATATAAATACGCAATATGACGAAATAATAATTGAGAGACAAATTAAATCTTAAATTATGAATAAAAATCATATTAATTCCATAAAAATATTAACTAAGATTCAAAATGAATAAATATGTAAAACATAGATGTTAGAATTTAAAATATTCATTAAATTTTTTTATGAAATACAAATATTGGGAATATCTCATTATTTCGAATGAAATTGCTCGAGGATAGTGTATTTATTTCATACAAAGGGATGCATATTTTACATACTGAAATGTTTCCGGTAAAAAGTAGCATTTTTCACGCATAGTTGTGAGATATTACAAAGCGGACGGTGTCCCCATATGAAGACACCTTTTGAGCATCCATTTTGATACGTTCAAAAATAAATTTAAATCTTTCAAAAAAATAATGAAATACTACATCAAGGATATAGGAGAAAAGTTTGTTATATAAAAGGTTACTGGAGAAAATCCTCCAAGAACTTTCTCATATTTAAAGTTAAGCACATTTCAAAATAAAATTAATTCCATAAAGAAAGTAATATCCTTCACGCTGCCATCTATAGCTCTAAAAGGAAACAAGATTTTACTTTTCCAGTAATTTTTACGAGTTTCAAAGCAGAAAGTTGTTTTATATACAGGAGAGATTTTAAAACTATCCTTTTGTTTGTGACGACCAAGCTATAAAGAATTAAGTGACAAAATATTTATCTTCAGAACATTTTGTCGAACATCACAACTTTTGTTGCCCCTACCCCCTAATAAAACATACCTTAAAAATTTCTAATTGAATTTTTTTTTTTTTTTGATGAATTCGATTTTTTTATCATTTTAATAATATAAGTCCAAATATTTTCTTGAAATATTTAAACATATTATATATATATATATATATATATATATATATATATATATATATATATATATATATATATATATATATATATATTATATTGCAGAACCATACTGAAAAAAAGAATTACACACACAAAATTATACCAAATTTATACAATCGAATGCTTGGTTGAGAAAATCATTGCTTTTCACAGGATTGGGAGGGGAGGACAAAAAAACTTGAGATTTCAAGTTTGAGTATCGAATATTTACCTTCATATACCACTAGTCCAACTTTATAAGTTAAAATATGATGATTCATGTGACATTATGCGGATATCTATATATCTAGCCAGCTAAAATACGACATTATGAGTATTTATCATATCTCATGGAAATATTGGAAGTCTGGGGATTAACAATCTTCAAGCCTACCTGATATCTAGAGAGACACCAAATGATTTATAGAGTTTATGTATATAGTTTTCAGCTGCTATCCTTTTGATAATCGAATCGAGCTATAATGAGCTAAAAAAAAAGACTTTATAATTACTGCCTAGTATGCGATTACCATTTTTTGCCATCCTCATAAAGGTTAATAAATGAAGAATCGAATTTTATGGTTGATTATACCAACCATTGCATTCTGTACAATCTTCAATCTTCACATCACACATTTACGATGAAATAAAAAAAAAATGCTGTAGAATCTGAAACACTTATTTTCTATTTTTAAAGTGATATAAAAATAACTTCGTGTGAAAATATACTCTGCAATTGAGTAGGAAATGTCAATTTTTAACAAGGATCTAAATATTTTAATAGGTCCTTTCTTAACAAGTACCTTCAGCCTAAATAATTACTTGTTAAATTTGGTAGTTATAGGTCCCTATTCCTAGAGCATTGTGAATGATTTCTGCTGCGCGGTCATACGTATAAAATGTCCATCAATAAATACTTTTTTAAAAAATGAAAAAAAATCGTGGAAAAAAAATCACCGGGGGCATAGGTGAAATAATACAGATTCCTTTATAAAATATTTCAATTACATCTTAAAACCATTTTAGAAAATATTGATTCCACTTCCTAAGAAAAAATCCGAGAATTACATAACTTGAAGTCATCCTATTTATTTCCTTCAGAGCAATGACTATGTCTTAACTTCGCCTCGTCCATTATAATTTAAAATAGTTTGGCTTTACTTTTAAAATGTAAAAAAATACTAATATTATTACAAATATTATCTAGCAAAATAGATAACGTATTCCGCCGCTTTATTATCTGACAAAACACGAACACAACTGAACCGTACACAATATAGCATTAGCACAAATCAATACACAAAGCAAATAGAAAATCGATATTGAACAATAGCAATAGTATAAAGCGCTCAGAACGCAGCTACCTAGTCCCCTTCACAATCAAAATTCACTCGCCTCATCCTTTCGAATTTATATAGGTTATCAAAGTGGGCACAGAAACTTCAAGAAAAATCGCCAGATCTCGAACACTAATACAGATATAGCAATAATTCTTATATTTTCCAGAACTTTAATTTTTATTGTCATTTATTAAAATATCTGTAAAACTGTCTTTGATATGAGACGAATGGCATAGGGAAGCAATATTATAGATTCATAACAATGTATTAAAAACATGATTTGCAGCTTACCTTTCACCAGGCTCTACCATTCAATACTTGAACACAATTGTCTTAAAAAAAGTTTTAATTTTGATTTTTTTTTAAATTTTGATTACAAAAATTATTTATAATGCCTCAACAATTTTAAATTGCTTCCCCCCTTGTAAAATATGCTAGAATCTAGATATTTTCCAAGTATGAAATAATATATATTCTCTCTTTAACATAAAAGTAAAAACTATCAATCAAGTAACTATACTTTCTTTATCAGGGATAATATATAAAGAATGAACTTATCAAAATATGGACAGTATTCTTCATAAAAATAGGATAATATATAAGTACCAAACAACAACACTTCAAGCTTCATCAAATAGATATTTTGTATACAGAAAACATTTTAACAACAAAAAAAAAAAAAAAAAAAAAAAACACTATAAGAATCCTTATTTCAAAAAATAGCTACTAATGTCAAGATCTTATTTTACTTTTTGATATACATGTTTTCGGTGACAAATCTCTTATTATAATTCTAGTTTTTACACAACTACGTAATAATATATGAACAATATACAATCAGATTAAAATTAGATACAAGTTACATACCTTTAATAATTCTTATATTAATATCTAACTACCCTTGTTTGCAAATTGATTACCGATTTTTCCCCCCTCTTACTTCGCATATTACTACTATTCTTTTGATGGATTAAGGTTTAAAAGATTTAAGGTTAAAAATTATTATTTGATAAAACTGGAAATAACTGGTTATACTTACACACACAATCTTGAACTTGTTCAAGTCTAATTTTTAAAACTTGAACTGAATTTTAATTATTTTATAAACTGAATGAAATAGAAATTACTTCATTTTCAAAAACGTCCTATTAAAGATATTAAGAATAATAAAAGAGAATTATCTAACATTTATAAAAGAAAATTTGAATACTCTGAAGCTTTTATTATAGAATGAAATAATTCATAGCACATTCTACAATGATTCATTTATTTTTCCCTCTCATCTTGATTCAGAACTTGGGACAGACAATGGGTTTATAATCGGTTCATTCATATATAGTGTTACATTTCAATCAAATTAAGTCAAACACCTCATTTTATCATAAGATAGAATTTAGTATATTTACTAAATTCAGAAAAATAAATTTATTAAATAAAATAACTTATTTGCAATTAAAAATATTTTGAAATACAACCGACTGTTAAAAAATAATCATCTATTCAAATTCCCATGAAATCAAAATGACAAAAAGCTTCTATTGTATTGAAATATCTATTTTCTAAAAGAGATATTTTAGATTATTTTAAAATTAAATGCTTATTTTGAGACACAGAGAAACCGATGAACAGCTGAATCTAATTATAATAAAGAAGAATTTATGTGTCAGTGCTCTAGAGGTTATATCATCCGACTTAGAGCAGTCAAATTTGGCCCAAATATACTTAAAAGGAGGTAAATGTGCAAATCAAATGTAAAAAGACTTGACTGAAATTTTAATAAAAATATATAGCTAGATTTTGGTGATTTTAGAATAACTTCCAAAAATTTCCAACACTAAAATGATTCTTACACCATTTTAATTATCTTTTCAATAATGCCAATTTAGATGATATAAAATCCTTTAGTTTCAATTTAATTAATTTTAAACATATTTTTAAGTATATTTTTCATAAAAATATTTTTATTGTTATGAAATAACCAAAATCATTTTTAATGTTTCATCAAATATTTGATCACATAATTTTCTTACATTGTTGAAAGCTAAAGAAGGATTCTATTTAACACCTAAGTAGTTAACAGAAATAGTAAAAAAGGTGAAGTTACAATACTGCAAATTCAGAAAATAGATGAGCCAAGCATAATATTATCATATCATGGAACAGGTCGTCATTAGTAAAGTTCATAATTGCAATGAACAGAATGTATACAAGACAATTAAGATACAGCAACTTTAATGTATCAACAGTTCAAAAGAATCACGAACATGGAAGTTTCATCTAAACAACTGAAATTAAATATAATCAATATCTCTAGCAAACTATTTGGTCACCAAAGGTGAATATTTAAAAATATCCCCAAAGTGAAATTTTTTTTTAATTCTATAATAAATATCTAGATATATTAAAAATCAAAATAAAATTTAACACTTTAACAAATTTGATTATAATTGTAAAAACCCACCCAATAGTTAAAAAAAATAGCTTTGGAATAAATATATAGGTATAGAGAAAAAGAAACTTAAATTTTTTTTTCCCAAGCATTATTAATATAAAATGTGTATTAGTGAAACTTTTCTTAAACAACTACGCATTATGAATTTCATTGCAACATCAAGAAATAGTGTTGTCATTTATATCAAACTATAAAAATTAAAAGGAAATTGCAGATTCTAAACTGATAGCACCAATAAAAATAATTTTCATGCTATAATATTCTTACATATTATAGTGCAAAAATACAATATTTAAATCAAAAATCTAAACTGTTTAAAAAATTTAATTTTTTAATAAATTTTAAAAAAGACTTTTTAAAAAATGTTCTATCAGATACATTATCGAAACAACAAAAATACTAAATAGCAATCGCACAATCGAATTTTATTATTATGCGAGATAAAACGCATTAATATTGCACTAACAGCCCACCATTAATATTATGATGGGAGACAAAATATGAAATAGAAGATCTAGAAATTTCTCATCGAAATAAAACAAAAGCTTAGCTGTGAAAAATTATACAAAAGATATTAAAGACTAATCCTGAGATATAGTTAAATAAAAAGACCTTTTTATAATCATTTCTAAAAATGACATTTTAAGGAATAACAATTAATTAGAAACACATTTCCTAAGTAATCAATTTTTTTTTTTCCTTCTTTTTCTACAATTAGAATTTTGCAAGGAAAAAAATGATTATACCAATTATATTTTAATGAAGATTTTTTTCTAACTCAGTTTTGAATGATTAACCAGGGCTACCAAACTTGATACCAGAGGTTACTGAATGATTTCCCAAATTTAGAAGCAGAAAAATTACAAAAACACACATACATTAAAAAATGATGTACAAAATGGAGAAGCAAGAGAAATACATCTAGTATTTTAAACACATCTAGTATTGAACACACATCTCAACTCTCATATGCCCACATATAAGACATTTTTTGGAATCAAGATGGTTTTTGACAAACTGCTGAATATTTCTTCTCATGCTATATCTGCTCAAATATAGCAATATATTGTTATAAAAATGTTTCTTTTCATTACTATGCATTTATGATAAAATTTCTATTAACTAATTAAAATTTCTGGTCCTTTGCTGACCAAATTAACATGTATCAGTTACAAGTTTATTACAAAGAAAAAGAGCATTAAACAAAATATTACAAATTCATCCTAACTCTTACAGTCCGATTCCCCATACAAGACTTTGTTATCTCCATTAATAATAAAGGAAAATAGAAAATGTGTATTTGCTGATATTTAACAGGCCAGACTTTTATCTAAAGTCAACATGTCTGGTATAAATATACTACTTTAAAGGATAAAAAGACATGCCTTAAAACATTTTTTTTTTTTTTAATTTTAGCAAATGAAAAATTAAGAAAAATTTTGGCATTATTCTTAGTAGTTTCCACAAATATTATTCCATAAAAAAAATTAGTCTTACATTTTTTAAAAATTTAAACAGTTGTCTTTTTAATGATACCAATTTTTCTAAATTTCATATTTTTTCCCTCTAATTTTGATTTATTTTGAATAACTTAACAATACCATTCAGTGTAATAATGAAATTCAAACTATTTTCAAGGCATTTTCATCAATCATTATAATTTAAAGCAGGATTCTATTAATCAGTTTTGTAGATCACATAAAAGAAAAAGTAAAGTTGCATTATTGTGAAAGACGGCAAGCAGGCAAAATAGAAATTTCATTTTTAATGATATCTGGATGTCATGGGACATTATTGCCATTAAGAAGGTTCATTACAAAATAACCAGTAATCAAACTATTAAAAAAACATAGCTCTAATTCATATCACAATCTGATTCTTAAATATTTTTAAATAATCATAACATTAAGTCATGCATCTGAGATTCACAAGATATTAAGCATAACAAATATTCACAGCTAATCAAAAATGACTAGTAGAAAATATACCAAAATAATCAGTTAAAATCATTTGGCAATAAAGAGGGCAAAAAAATCCAATGCAATATCAGATTTTTAGTTCTCCAGCATTCATACTTCAGCTCTTATTTCATCAATTTTAAAATTTTCACTTTTCTTTGTAATTTCTAAAAAAAATTACAAATCTAAATTTGTAAGTTATTTGTACTGTTCACTTTATATCACAAAAAATATCAAATTTCAAATTCATTGTTTCGATATCCCCTTTTCTTTTCTAAATAAGTTATGAAATTCAAATTCAAAATTCTATTTGCAATAATTCATTTGTATTGATACTCAAATAAACAAGACCAACAGAAATATAAATTATATTCCTCGGTGAAAAAAATATATTTGAATCTCTTTCGAATCGAACAAATCGAAATCAGTATTACAACTTTATATTAAACTTAATTTTCAAATTAAATAAATAACCATGGTACCACAAAACAAAGAAGCTTAGAGCATAGTTACTGGTATACACATAAAACTGTATTAAAATATCAAGACAAATTTCAATAAATAAATTTTATTAGAAAATGTGTAAAATCCAAAACCAACAACAATAAATACACCTCCATCCTTAAAAACTAGTCTAATGATAAAAGCTTTTGAAGTAGCAATGCTCAAAGATCTTTAATAATAATCTGGGACAGGAGCACACACAACCCTAACAAAATCATCATAGTTGATGTATCCATTCGAAGAGACATTGGCCTCCCTGAATATACGATCCACTGCAACAAAACGGTTCATTAGATATAAAATATGATTTGTATTGGAAACGAAAATATAAAAAAATCAAAATAATTATTTTTAAAAAAAGGTTTCCTATCTTTAGAAATATTTAAATTGGGATATTAATTAAAGTTACATTTTCATTTATGAAAGAAAATGTTTTTAAGTAGAAGGAAAGCAAATAAATCTAATACTGAATGCCTTGACTAATTTTAATTGCATTCTCAAAACGTTTTCTTTATCTCGAAAATCAAAAGAAAATGATGGATAAAGGAAATGGTGGAATAAAATAAAATTCAATGGATAAAGAAAAAGAATAGTACAAAAATTTCCATCCAGACAAAAACAATTTTCCACAGAAATTACAAAACAGAGAAGAAAAAAAATCACCGAGATCATATTTCGGTTCATTGGCAAATAATCGAGTAAAAATTTGAAGAAAAAAAAATAAATATAGTAATTTTTATAACTAATATAGCTGGAAGAAGCCAAAACATTTCGCATAGCAAGATTCCGAAGAAATACAATTGTAACATTTCAAATTATAGAAAAACATTTACAAATTAAAATTCCATTACCCAAAAAAATGTAATAACATGCAAAATTGACAAAATATTATAAATATATGTTTTAATCATTTCAAAAGTGAAAAGAAATCGATGAAAAATTATGAATGAAGAAAATAAAACATCGATAAATAAGGCAGAAATATTCAAATGAATTTTACACTAATAGCTGCCAGCAATATAATTTATTAAATGTCTATAATATATTTTCAAATTAACTATTTAATAAGAATCTTTGATATTCAAAATAGATTTTAAAAAAAGAGATCAGAAAAAATATCACTATTCAAAAATCAAAAATTATTAATTAAATTAATTAAATCCATTAAAAAAGTGGAAAAGGAGAGAAAAATCCTCTGGTAATTGAAAATATATCATAAGCAACATTAATGAACTTTAATATAAAAATATGATAAATAACACTCTTCTTTTCAATTATCAGATCCAAAATCCACCATATATTTGGAAAAGTACAGCCAAATATAGCTCTTGGCACTATCATTATCTAAATACTATCCACAAGCATCTAAAACTTCAAGCTCCTTTCGGAGATCATGCAAGCAAAAATGGTACTGCTAATGGAAATTCTCAATTAAATGAATGTTTCAAAATTGGAAAATTGATGGATTGTTTCAAAACAAAATAACCAAATCATGAAGATAATACAGTAAGTTGTTTCAAAGGATTAAGAATTGAGTATGGCGAAAAAAAGGTTAAGGATTCTTGAATGAAATATCCAAATAATAATGTTTATGCCCACATAGAATTACATGCAAATTACTCCATTACATTTACCTTTGCTAAATTGCAGAAAGAGAATTATCAAAGATAGCTTCAAAGTTCAACAAAATGCATACCATTTGTGTTAGAAGTATTTGAAAGTTTGGAAAATGACTCAAACAGAAAGAAAACTACACAGAATATGACAAGGAATATTTTTTCACATCTCAATCAAAAAATATCCAAATAAAAGAGTTTTTAAGATCTGTTGATTTTAAATTTGAGAAATATTTTTAGGATTATCAAAAGCTATCAACTGCATATATAATTCATTGAAAAAATGATAAAATTTGGATTACCCTCTTTGGGGCTCAGCTTTTCTCCCCATAACAGGAGTATGTGGCGTAACTCTCGAGCTGGTATACGCCCAGATTTGCTTTTGTCAAAAGCTCGGAATGCACGCAGGATTTCTTGTGGAATGTTTTCTCGCTGGCTATGATTATGCATTATTTCAAGCATATCAGCAAATGATATCTTTCCATCTGCAATTAAGTGTAGAAAAGTCAATGCTGAAATATTACAGCATGAATTACAAAAAAGTTATGCATCCAGAAAGTAATTAGCTGAATTCAGTTTTAATAATTATATGTCCTTGAACTACAAGCTGATGAAATTTTTCAACATTTAATGAAGCTGTTTTCACTAAATTGTAAAGAGAAAAAGGTGTTTTGATAGTTGATAATTATCAAAAGAATTAGCAATTTAGTTGAAAAACCAATACATTTCCAAAGAAATATTCAGGTAATAGCTACCTTCCAAAAAATAAGCTTTTTAAAAAATTTATTAATTAATGTTTATTTAAACCATCTACTTTTGCCAAACTTGAAAGCTATTTAAGTTTAATTTAAAGTCTGTGTAATTTCTGTAGGCATTTCAAGGACACTCGATTTCCCAACTCTTCACTCTCTCCTCCGTTGCCATGGTTTCGACAAAGCTTGTTTTTTTTTTTTTTCCGATGCCAGTACATTTCAGCAAAGATGTTAAGCTGGCAATGTAAGTAAACAATTTTATTCAATCGTTGAATCTGAGATATTTTCTTAAGCAAATAAAACAAATCATAATAAATTTTTTAAAACTAGCTTTCTTTAATAAAGGAACTGTTTTCTTTAATTGGACCAATGAAACAATTTTAATAGGCTATGTTTTATTATACTTTAAAGTGTATTTACCAGAAAGTTTGTTCCATTCTTACAGTAAAAAAAAACTACAAAATATTTACTGCTTTTGCTTTATTGAATTAGTTTTCAATCAGTTTCCATTAAAAAATATTTAGGTGATTAAAATATGACAAACTTTACTTATTTCTGCTATTTACACAATACTCCTTTTAAAGTAAGCAACAACACACTAATTTTCTTTTAATGCAATAAAATATAATTGCAAAGGAAATAAAATCTATAGAATGATAATTGTTAGGAATGCACTAATAATTCTATTTACTGACCAATTACATTAGATTTTTTTAAAATTTATATAGTTGTGTCACTGAAACCTGAATTAATTATATTTTGTCAAAACATGTCTTATCACAACCTAAAAATTCAATTCCCTATGTATTAAATATTCTATTCTAGCTAAGATATAGTTTTCAAATTCCATTAAGTGAAAATTGTCTTCTTTAGACATCTATCTTCTTTATCTTTTTTGTAAAATATAAATTAATTATCTATTAGACATTATAATGTCCATGTTTAGAAGAGACAAATTCTTACAGAGAACTTATCTGTTTTACCGTGAGAAAAAAGATGAATATTTCAAGGAAAAGAACCCTTAATCATCAATCATTCTCTTATCAATGCAAGAAATGTGCATTCTCTATAGTTATTCTAGATGCATGTCAAGTTTTCCTGCCCAAGGTAATTAAATCCCAGTAAACCTACAATGCAAGCGTAAATGAATCCCACAATCCCGAACTTGAACAAAGTATAAAGCAGAAAGCTATCAAGATACCTTAACAGCTGTGTAAGGAAAAAAAAAAAAAAAAAGAGTAACACTGTTGTCTGCCTCACAACACTGAGGCAGACAACCAGCAACGAGGTAGAAAATGTGTCCTTGAACCGCCTACGGGAAATACACAGACTAGAACTATGGTTAAACTGCTTACAATTCCAAGAAATTCTTTCCAACTTATATTCCTGGAAATAATCTAAATATGAATAAAATCTGCATGCAAATTAATACTAATGGATTAAATACTAAAAAATAAGAATGACCTTGCAGTCAAAATATAAATTGCCAAAATATCCTAATTTAAAAACTGTCAGAGTGCAGCAGCCATATTCTCCAATGAAATGAACAACTCAGCTGGCAGAATCGTCCTGAATTTTCAAAAGTAGAAAAGGCTAAAATGAAAGCTTTTCCAAATGAAATAATGAATTCAACTGTCACATAAAATAAAAACTGTAGACAGTTACAACACAAACAAAATTCAAATTCTGAAATTTGAATAATTCAAAGTTAAAAGAAATTCCAAGCTATCAATTAAAATACTTTCATAAAAAGTACTTTCAGAATACATAATAGTGTATCAATGATAATTATAAAAAAAGAACTTAATCTAGAAACTCTAAATCTCATGCTTTAATTGCAGGAAAATTATACTATGTTCAAAATGGAATGATGGATATTATTCGTCAAAGCTAAAACAGATGGAAAGTGGAGATTATGTTTCTATACGAGCATTCAAGGATGATTCAAAACGAACAGCAAGACTTTTTTTTAAAAAAGCAAGAAATAAGTAATTTCTTGAAGGCAATATCAATATTAACTTCTGCTATATAATGTCTGAAGACTTCAAAAGAAACAACAAACTGTTCTACAACAACCACAAAAGCTCTTTTGGGAAGTAAAAACTAAATTTCATTATATTAGGTGCATGCTAAAACCATATAACTCAAAGTCCAGTCATACAAAACAATTCTATAAACAGAATTTTAAATAAAAAAATAATAATGAATTTGGTATATATTTGCATGCAGACGAAACCGACTGTAAAAGCTATAGCAAAATTTCTGATCACTTCTATTATTCTTAGTGTCTGTCATATTCTATCACTAATGCTAATGCAAAAAAAAAAAGGTGAATTTTCCCAATCATTGGTGACTTATTCAATTTAATAATTAAAAACTAAAACATCCCACATGCTTATATTGTCTTTTTCTCCCTGCCCCCCCCCCCTTTTCAAAGTCTCTTCAGCTTTACTAAGAAAAAGGATTGTGGAGTAAAAGCCTGTTTAAATTATCCCTGTAACAATAATAAAATAGTTTTTGGATATATTTATTGATATTGATAATTCAAATTTATGTATGCTAAGTTACTTTTAGCACAAACTTGACAAATGAAAATTTATAAAACAATTTACGGATGACTACGGAAAATAATAACACTATCATAAATTCAAATAAAAGGCCTAACTCACTTTTTTCTTTGAAATATTGTTTCAATTCTGTTATGGTTGGGCTCATTCCCAAAGAACGCATGATGATAGTTAATTCATCCAAACTTCGTATTTGGCCACTTCTGGCATTCAAGTAAAAGCAATCACGAAATTCTGAAAAGATGTGAATATATAGTTAAACTTGTTTCTTTATGAATCGAAAACCTCCTCTGACCACCTTTCCAATCCACATCTGCCACAAAACCAGTAATGAAATTTCAAGAGATTTCATTTTTTTCGAAAACACCTCTACATAGTTGAAAAGACCAATTTAATAAAAAATTTCAAATATTCATAACTGTCTACATAAGATGTAATGATTCTAATTTTATTTATTTACCATTAGCATTATTCACTCAGCTAAATAACAATGACAGAAATTTCTTTATCTATTATGAAACAGTAGCAATGATAAATTTAGAATCATTGCAAGGATAAAATTAGAATCATTTACAGGAATAAAATTTTACAATCAAATAAAAAATTGAAGAAATATAATACATCTTTCAATGATCAAACTCTTTGCAACTAAAAGCTCCTTTGAATTGTGGTACCAAGACATTAAAAAGCTTTCCATATAAAGCCTCCCAATAAATCTTTTTCATTTATAAAAAATCTAAAAGACAGAAAAAAAACTTTTTAATAGATAATATCAGTGATTAATTTTCAATTGATAAATATTATAAAGAAATATTTTTAAAACATCTGATTAAAATAATTTAATTTTAAAAAAGTCTCGGGAAATTCAAAGATGTATAGCTTAGTTAAACCACTATCTGAAGTTCTTGTATAATAACAGGATTTTATTAAATGACTTAAGAATAAAATAATACATTGCATAGACATATTTTTATAAGGTATTGCTATTCCGTTATTGATAAACTTTATATTAAATTGTCTTTACTCAAACAGAAGCAAAACTTTTAAATACAATGCATATGGCATTTTCTCTGCCTTAACTAGGTGTGTAAATATCATCACTGTCGGAAATCATAACGCAAGTCCATATTATTTTTTTTCTTCCGAAATCCAAAACCAATATAATTAAAAACTCTGTTAAAAATAATAAATTTGCCATCTTTAACAAAATTGTCTATACAGTTTATAACTGATGAAATTAAAAATACTTTCTTAAATTTTCTATCAACTATTTGAAAAATAATACAGGAAAAATAAGAAAACACTTCTATTCCTTTCTTTATAAACAGGGCAAATTAATTTCATATGCTTATTTCCACCTAAATAAGCTTATTGCAAACAACAAATTTAGAAAATATTAAAGAAAACAGGAGGTTATATAAATTCTAAGTTAAATACCTTAAATTAAGATTATTTTCAATTACATATTTGGATAATACTACACTGTACTTTCATCGTCACGTAGCTCAATAAGATAACAGAAATAATAGATTTCCTCAGATACATAATAGGTTTCTGTAAAGATTTATATCAACACATTGCGAGAAAAATCATAGAATCTGAATCCAGTAATCTGAATAAAACACGATTATTAATCATCATTAATTCATAAATTTCACTACCTTAATTCTTTCAACAAATAGAGAAAGGTAGGCGAATGATAGGATATTACATTTTTTTTACACAAAAATAAATTATTAATAATTTGATCCTAATTGGAATTTAAAAGTAATAAGAGATAACTTCATTATATATAAAAATACAGCTTTTCTATCAGCAAAAACAATCATTTATACAATATTGATACACTTAAAACAGAACAAATACTAACTTTAAGTATTTTCTTTCTGTGTTTTTAAAATTATTTTTTATAACCTTAGAACAAAGAAACAAACAAAGAAGTTAACAAAGAAACTAGGAATTAGGAAAATATTTTATAATTTGAAAAACCCAAGTTTTCTTTGATATTTGGTTCAAAGAAATATTTTTGAGCCTCTTTAAAGATATTAAGTTTATTAAATTGTTTTTTAAAAAATAAAAGATTTTTTTTAATGTGAAATCGTCTTAACTGCCAAGCAAAATTCACAAATTTTATATCCACAATTTTCAAATTATTCACAATGCACCAAACCAACCACCACCAACCAACACATTCACTAGTGTATGTAGTATAATAATACCTAAATCTAAATGGAAAAACACCTTAAACAATGTAAAGCTTCTTTTATGAAGTTATTACAAAAAAAATTAAGAAAAGGACCTATTATACTTAAAATTTCAAAAGTTTAATTTCAGTTATTTTCTTACATTTCAAATAAATTGAAAATGAAATATAATAATTCTTGCTATCATTACTGCATTATCTTTAGGCCCTAAATTCTAACCTCCTTATAAATAAAATCTTAGTGATAAATATTACTGAAAAAGTAATTCTTCATCCCTTTACGCATATAATAAAATGCAGAAAACTTGCATCCGAGGACTACCGCATTACAGTTAATTTATTATTATCTGGATAAGGCACCAGTTATATTTGATAGTGTTTTATTACATACATATAATAAAGCTTTTTCTAACATTACAACACAAAAATACAAAACATTATAATGGTTGATAAATGTAAGGAAAGCTAATAGACTAAATTCTCTAGAGTAGAGCACAACAAATTGAAAAATTAGAAAATATAAATTTTGAAATAATATAATCATAGATAAATTTTTAAAATAGAGGACATAAAAAAATAATTAAATAAATTTGACAATCTAAGAATCTTTCCTTTAAAAAAATTAATTAACTGAAAATAATGACATACTTCCTATTAATAAATATGAGAATCTGCAGATATAAATAAATATAATTTTAAGATCAGCAGTTTAAAAAAAATTACAAATGAACTATCATAAATATGGGTTTAAAACATTTCAGAAACTTGGTATGAACTCTGAATAACTAAGTCATAATTAAAATTACATTTTTTTCCAAAATATTATCATTTTTTTTCAATTGGTTATAATCATTTAAACTAATTAAAGTATGACTGTAGACTAATTTTATGACAATGAAATAATTAAAAATAATTATCCCTTTCAGATATGTTTTAAAAAAATTAACAATTAAAAGAAATTTAACATGAATGATATACAAATATGATATCTTTATTAGAGCTAGAAAATTTCTCACTCTAAATACTAAACCAAAAAATTTATATCAAATCAGTTCTTCCAATATTTAATTTTGGCTTTTAATCGATATCCTATTACCCACAGCAATATTTATTTTGGATTCTTGCGGCAATAAAAATATAACGGATCTTGTATACAAAGAATTACATTTCTTCTAGCCAGTGAAACTCAGAGGTACAGCTTTAAAAAAAGATAAGTTGAAATTATTAATAATGGCTGAACTATTTCCAACTTGAATTTCCCATCCAAGTAAATTTTAAACCATTAACAAAATTAATATTTTCATTTCTTTCTTTTCAGGAAATTAATTTTATTTCGTGTGAAAAATTCATATAAAAATATGCACAAGCAAATTATGAGCTCATTAAATTCATAATTTTTTCCTATAATATAATAGCTATCAGAAAGTAATAACTTATAATGTTCTCATTTAAAAAAAAAAACTTTCATTAAAAAAGTTATGAATGAAATATATGTAAATTTCAATAGTAACCAAATAACTCAGCATGAAGCCTATTATCAGCAACTTGTAGTTAAAAAAATGTAAAAGAATATGTACACTTCATAATATCTTAAGTTTTATAATTTAAAACCATATATATAGAATTTGAGAATAGGTTCTCACAGTAGTCTTAGACATATATAGCAAAGCCAGTCTTACAACAAATTAATTTTTATAAATTTTAGTTAATAAATCGATTATAATTGTTTTAAGTTACAAAGATACCTTCAGAGAAATGATTACTACATTAAGCATGTAAACTGAAAGGTATATCATTTCAGATCAAAAATAACACCAATAAATATAAAGTATTCAGATTACAATTTTTTTTAAAAAAGCAAATGTTTAATTTTCAAATACAGTAAAAACTTAAAATATTTGTATATTTTGTTTAAACATTTAAACAATCTACATCATAACACTCAAATGAAAAGCAAATTATATATCTTCAATTTAAAATAAAAAATTATTCTGATCTTAATATCTCAATTTTATTACCTTGTATCAGATTAAAAACAAAAAGTACAATAATAAAAAAATTTTATATTCACTTCATATTAATAACATAGATACATACTGATTTTTTTAATTCTTTGCTGTTGTTGGGAGGAAAGTTAGTTCTTTTAGTTAGAATATACATTTTATTTTTTAATATAGTTGAGGGAGTAATGATCAACTTGATAAAAAAAAAGTGTTGTAAGCTCATAAAAAAATAAAGAAAGCAGCAGCAAAAATGCAGAATTAGATCTTTATTATAGTATAATTACAATAATAAGAATTATTTTAGAATTTAGTTCATATGTACGGCAGAAAATCATATCTGAGTTTTTGAAGTTAAGACAAACCCGTTCTTAAAAAGTACAAAATATAATTGCTCATATGATGTTTCATACAAAGAATATAGTATAGTCGCCAAACTGTGATATTTAAAGGTGATAAACTGTCAAATATGGTAACCTAATCTGATTATTTGATATTTGCCTGTTTTTCTACTGCTTGGTATGAATTGGCAGAGTTCATGAAAAATCTGTGCTGTGTTCCATTACTTTTACAAAAAATGTGACTCAATTTTGATAAATTGAAAACCTCTACACTTTTGCTGAATTAAAATAATCAAAATAGAGTAAATGCAGAACAATCAAATGAGGAACTGCAAATAATAACATATGTTTAAAGTAAAAATCAAGAAAAACTATTATTTCTAACTTAAGACAGAAATGTAATGATTCGAAATATTTAAAAAAAAAATGCATTCTAAATACAAATGAATTTAAAACCTTTAAATCATTTCTCAACCACTGCATTCATCTATAAGTAACTACCTGAAAAGTATAACTTCTAAGTTACAGATTACATTAAACTAAAAATATTGTTATTACTTAACTCACGTTGTTAATACACAAGAACATAAATAAAACGTACAAAATATCTGTAAAAAAAATCACTTACCATCTATGTCTTGTTCTCTGAAGTACCGAGCCTGCAAAAGAAAACCATCAAATATTAATTCGTATACTTTCAAAATACAATACAGAATGGTTATAATTTGATTGAAATATTGTAACTTTTTTTTAACTACGCAGCATGTTCTTAAAACCATGAGGTTTAGATTTTAAAGAATATCTAATATATGGAATTTTTGTATCAGATGCAAATGTCAAAGGATTTCTTTAACCTACTTAACTTATACTAAAACGACACATTATTTAACAATATTTTGGACATAGCAGAAATTAGTAAGAATTCCCAAAAGAGCAACAACATATTACTCACCATTTTAGGATACTAAACTTACACAAAAAAACAGAAAAGAAAATACCGCTTGAGACTGAATCGTAAAACGAAAAGTATATAACGTTACAGATACAGTTAAGGCAATAATTCCTTTCTTTAGAGACTGACGTGTGCCCCCGGAATCGGTGAACCGTAAAAGGATTATCTGCGTGGGAGTACTTACCGAATTTGTACCATTGACAGATTAAGAAAGATTTTTTTATCCTTTTAAAAAAAAAAGCGGTTTTATTCATAGAATTGATGCTTCGTAACTGTGGTTTATTTTACAGATTCTTTGACCAAATTCGTTTGGAAAGTTGTTTCGTTATTGATTCGATCCTTTCAACCAAATCTTTTCAAACCTACGTATGCAGTGGTCTAAAAAAACAAACTTTTAATTATAGATGTAGATATTTATCGACACCAATGCGTTTGTAGATATAGAATTTAAAAATTTTCTTTCTTCATTATCAATTGTTAGCAGAATATCTAGTATTTTGCGAATCCTAAAATTCATTTAACATTTCAAGTAACAACTTCAACTTCTATGTTATATGAAGTGAGGACTGAAATTAAATGAATATTTACGCGGGTTTTTTATAATATATTTTTTTAAATAGTTAGATCGTAAATAAAATGTGTAATGATTAGATTAGATTTAATTATATTTTTTTAGCATTTCTAACGATTTTGCATTTTATATGGAAGGATATTTAAATAAAACTCTGTATTAGTTACAATATGTTTTCGTCTGCTCCTCTTTCAAAGAAACAGAAACTTTCGAATGAAATAGATGATTTATCCCTTCATCCTGAATTAATTCATAAATTAAAACAAGGTAGTTATTTATATCATATTAAATTAATATTATGTAAATTGTTCGTTTCAATTGTTTTTTCCTTGCATTAAAATATTTGCAGAATGAATATGCGAAATATATCACGATCTTTATATTGTGCATTTCTAACTATATCTTTTATTTATTATACCTTCAGCTAAATTATGTTCACTCAAAGCAATCATGCATTTGTCCCATCCCGAAATTCAAAAAACTGCTAGAGTATCTGCATCTGAAGCTCAAAATGTTCTTGAAACAGTTTCTGAAGCACTTCTTATAAACAAAATTACTTCAGGTAATTTTCAGTTTTTAGCTTTAATGAGTTTTTTATTCTTTTTGTTTTCCTTTATATATTTTTTCTCTTTTAAAAATTTTACTTCGTCTGTATTTATTGAGCCATTATAGAAATTATTATTATTAGTTCAATTATGTAGGGGTTCTTTTTAAATATATTGTATACTTTATTATAAATATATTTTAAAACATAAAAAGTTATATTAAAGGAATTATATTTTTTTAAATTTCTTAACTTCAATTATCCTTGTTATTTACTTTTACAGACAATTCCTTTATAGCCTGATAGAAAAGATTTTATTAACTCCTCACTTATTTTAAGATTTATTTGAATTTCATCAATTATTTTAAAAAAATTTGTGCATTTTTGAAAAAAATTCAAAAATAACAAATGAAAGCTAAGAACAAATGACTTTATTTGTCATAGGCACAGTTCTTAAAAAGAAAAAGGGAGTGAAATAAAAGTATTGAAAACATTAGTTTATAATGATATTATGATGCTATAGAGCTTAATGCATAAAGACAGAATAAATGTAAGTCTACTTAATGCCTGTTGCAATTTCATGCTTAAAATTACTTTATTACCAATATTTCCATTAATCAGATAGTTATCAAAGACAGCTACCATATATATAATTATAATTTTATACATCTGAGCTACCTTGACAACTGAAGTTCAGAAGAAGCGACTAAGTACTGTCTCAATTAAGGATAAGAATAAGAAAGCATCATTCTCTACTAGTATAGGTTGAGGAAAAAACAGAAATCTAGAAAATCATCTACCAAGTGGTAATTAGTAAAAGAAGGTAGGATATTACCAAAATGATAGGATTTTTTTTTTGTATAGGTTTCAACATTTTTTTTTTTTTTTGTTTGTTTGTTTTTTTTACCATGTAAAAAGGGAATTTGATTTTATTATGAATCAAATATTAAAATAATGCATTTAGGCTTTAATATTTATTGATAGTGCATTGTGAAAAATATACTTCTTACTAAGCACACTACCCCATTTATATTATTATGAAAATAATTCGCATTGTTTTTCTCATTAATCTCTGTTTATCTCTTTTCCTGTGCTTGAAGATAAGTAATTTAACTTGATTTATCAAATTTGTTTGAGGTGAATAATTAATTATTGCTCCTCACATTTAATATCGCATCAGATTTTTCATTAATATTTTCAGAATTCCTTTTGTTCATAATAATGGCTTTGTCTTGATTACTTGTTTTAGTCTTATTCATATTTTAATTCACTATAGTGTGCATTTAATTAAGAAATTGGTATCATCAAGCAATAATTATTTGTTATAAATTAATGATTTGGGACTTAAATAAATGTTTTCCCTTTTGCAAATACTTGGTGGTTTGTTTTTCTCAGTGAAACATTTAATGAAAATATAAACATTAATAAATGTTTTCATATTTTGGTAAAAAAATTTTGTAATTTTGTTTATTGATAATAATAAGTTATTCAACTTCATTTTAGATCAGTGTTACTGACAGCTATTGTTAAATTAAATTTTTAATTTTATTCCTTGCTATGCTATTTTATTCCATATGTCTGTAGGTATTTGTTAAACTAAATGAGATCAAATTATAAGTACATATTTCTCATCAAAAATTCATGCTTTATATTTTATATCAATTTGTTAAATATATTAAATATGAAAATCTTTAATGCCATTAACAGTCACACGATTAAATTTTCTTACATTTTATTATATTTTGTTCAGTTAGTACTATCAAAAACTGATAATCAAATAAAAAGAATATTTTTAAATTTTAACGAAAAATATTTGATTAATTGTTTTGGCATAAATGTATGTCCAAAAATTTATTTTCTAATTTTGTATTCTCTCCACTTCAGGAAATTGAAACTGGTATAAAAAGGTTAAGAAAACAACAAAGCAAATGGGCATGACCACATTGCAGCTAAGCTATTGAAATGTCATGGACCAGTACTTTTAAAGTTAATCTATAATCTTATTACTGATTTCTGGAATGCTGAAATACTGCCTTCTGATTGAAACACAAGCATTATATACCCAATACATAAAAAAGTGATACATTGGATTGTTCTAATTATAGACGCATCAGTTTGTTAATGTACCACTTATAAGATTTTGTCTAAAATCTTATACAAAAGACTTACGCAATATATAGACCCTTAAATTATAAGTTATCATGTGGTTTTCGCTAGGGAAAATCTACTAAAGATCAGATTTTTGCATTTAAGCAAATTCTGGAAAAGATCAAAGAATTTGGTATTACTACAAATAATTTTTTTATAGACTTCAAAAAAGCTTTTGATAGTATTAACAGAAATTGCTTGTATGAAACTCTGGCTGAATTTAAAATAGCATCTAAACTAATTAGACTTGTAGGTGCAAGTATGTCCAATACCACCTGCAGGGTCAAATTGTTAGGATCTTTATCAGAAGAAATTAGTATCAATAATGAATCAGGCTGGGTGATTCTTTATCCTGTCTTCTTTTTAATGTTGCTTTAGAGAAAGTCATAAGAGATTCAGGAATTAACATCAGTGGCAATATATTCTCAAAATCAAAACAAATTTCGGCCTATGTGGATGATATTGACATCAAGAACTGTTTCTGCATTAAAAGATGCTTTTCTTTCTTTAGAGCATGCTGCTAATAGCATGGGACTTATCATAAACAGTGAAAACACCAAATATACCTGTACTAAGTAATGAAACTTCTCATGAATCCTATCTAGAAATTGGTTCTCACAAATTTCAAGTTGTCCAGTTTTACTTATCTTAGTCCTATAGTTACTGATGACAATAGCATAGTCATGGAGATTCAAGGTCGTCTAATGAATGCAAATAAAGTCTTTTATGGGCTAAAATGATTTTTTAAATTCGCAGTACTATCAAGAAATACAAAATTTGTACTATATAAAAACTTAATTAGACCAATACTTACCTATGACTCAGAAACTTGGATCCTGACCAAAGATGGAGAAAATTAAATAGTCATTTTCGAAAGAAAAATTCTGCTAGCCACTCTTGGTGGGTTAGAAATCAATAATGTTTAGAGAAGAAGGTATAACTTTGAGTAACATAAAATCTATAAAGAGCCAGATATTATAAAGTTCATAAAAATGAATCGGATGAACCGGGCGGCTCATATATTTAGAATGGATGACGATTCCATATATATAAAAAAAATCTTTTACATAAACCTTTAACAAGTAGGAAAAGGGGTAGACCCAAAATGAGATGGATGGGGTCGGTAAAGACTGACTTCCTGGATATCTAGGAAAGAAACTGGCACACAAGTGTCAAAAATAGAATGCAGTGGAACAGAATTCAGAGGAAGGCACTGGACCACCCTGAGCTGTCTAGCCAATTATCATAATGATGAATATTTTATTTTAAAATTAAAACTTACTTTTGATATCAAGACTTTTATTAACCTTGCATCTTCAAATTTATTTAACCTCTTGCTCTGTAATGACATGTTATGCATGTCATTATATATGCTTCTGCCAATCAATTTATAATACATATTGTTAATTTTATTAAGGCAAAAGTATAACTTCATTAATAATGAAAAAAAAAAAGTCTTTTTGTTGAAAGAGATCAGAATAACTGAAAGGTTTTGGTCTTTTAAAGTACTGTCATTTATTCCTTTTTAAAATCCTTTATTATGATCCTTTTATTTTGAAAACATAAGAGGAAAAAATTATATTTCTTTTAGTGTTAAATTCTATAAGAATTGTTATTATAAGATTTCCATATATTTATATATAATATAGTTTCTTCATATTATTCATTTTATTTTATACGTGGAAGATATCATATTTGTTCCTAATTATTTATTGCTTTTCTTTTCTTCAATTAGAAGTATATTAAAAGGCAAACAAAGTTAATTCAAAAGTATTGAATATATATTATATTTCTTTTTTTCTCTATAGCCTATGATCTTCTTCGTAATGAAAAGTTATCAAGAAAAAAACTTTCACTTGAACTACTCAAAAATAATTCAGAAAATTGCAACAGTATCTATACAGAAACCATTACTGAGATATGTGGGGAAAGTGGGTGTGGAAAATCGCAGCTATGTTTACACCTAAGCATACAAGCTCAAATGCCAATTGATGCTGGGGGATTAAGTTCAAGTAGGTATGATTATTAAATGTTATTTTTAAAACTATATCTTTCATTTTAAAAATATTTACATTAAAAAATTTTTTTCCTTATACAGAAGTTGTATATATACATACTGAGGGTGAATTCCCTATTAAAAGATTTCTGCAGATGGCCAATGCTTTCAAAAATGATTTTCCACAATTCCAAAACTTAAGATTATCAGATAATCTTATATTAAAGAAAGTATTTAATTTGGTAAGTATAAAATTAAAAAAGTTATATGCATGGTTTTAAGCTCTTTTATATTTTTCTTATTAACTATTTAACACAAACAATCAAGTATACTTTGAAATATTTTATGAATTTCTACCACTGATCAAAAGTGATGTTATTTCTGGAGGGATTATATAATTCTAAGAATTTAAAATGCTATCTTATTTTTCATAGTAAAATTCTATTCAATTTTCACAGTGTGAGTGATTTATTTTTGTATCTCAATATTAATAACGGTGTTAATTTTGTCTGTGCCACATGTAGACTTGAAAGTTTAAAATTTTAAATTTAAAAGAAAAAAATGAAAAAAAAAGAAGATGAAAAAATTTTATAAATAAAACTATGGTAAGAAATTGATTTATCAATTTATAAAATCACTTTCACATTGTAAATTCACTTCAAGACAATGCAATAAAATCTTATAATAATTTTTAATAGCTTAATTTGTATATGTTTCCATGTAGGTGTGAATGTACTGTTGATACTATAGCATTAATTATTATTTTTTTATAAAGAACTATTAACCTGTCATTTGTTAATATTAATTTGCATCACATCACAATTATGAAATTCTTATTTTGAGTAAAAGGAAGAAGAAAATCACAGTGCACTATTATTTTAAAATTGCTAAATAATTTTGTACTAATTATGTAAGATTTTATTATGCAATCTGAGTGAATTATCCAATGATAATAAATGAAATGTAAAAATGACAGTAAGTTAAGAGCTCCAATTCAGTTCATATGTATCAATAATAATTATGATCTTAAATTTTATTATTTCCTACTGAAATTCTTTTATTCAAAGTAATATAACTTCTTTAAATTTTCTCATCTTTGTTCTGATAAAGAAAAATTTACTAGCATTTCAGATGTTTAGCTTGTATCTATGTCAATCTGATTGCAAAAAGCATAAATTGGTAAACTTATGAATTCATCTTTTACATGACAAGACAATAAAATTGTATGTCACTTATCATTCAAAAATATGTCTGAATTTATTCTGATATATGATTTAGTTATCTTTTATTCAATGAGCTATAAGTTTTCTTATAGCAAAACCAACATCCGAAAGCATTGGCTATTTAAGAACAGTCTTTGGAAATATATTTTATAATCAATACATTAAGAACACTACATGCATAAATTATGATAGACTGGTATGATGACCTGTAAAACAATAGAAATTTCATTTTAGAAAAGGATTAGATTAACTTTTTAACTTTAGGATTTCAAGAGAAGCAGAGGGGAATCTTTCCTCAAAAATGAATTTCTGCAACTGTATTTGTTTCTTATTTCAGAAACAACTCATGTATGTACTACAAAATGGATTACCTGACTTACTGAACAGTGTTAATAGTCCTAAAGTGATAATCATAGATTCTGTAGCAGCCTTATTACGATGTGAATATGATTCTTTAAGGGAAAGAACATCATTAACATTACAATTAGCTACTGAAATCTGGAAATTGGCTAATATCTATCAAATGGCTGTTGTGTGCATTAATCAAGTAAAACAATTTTTTTATGTTCTTATATTATTTATATTAATAATTATCACAATTATGTAAATTTAATCTTTATTGAATAGATACCAGAAATGTATATTTTGAAATGTTTCCAAGTATCTAATTTCAAGATTTGTGATTTTCTTAATTTTTTTTTATTTTATTATTTATTATAATTTTTATCTCACAAATATATAAAAAAAACACAAACAAAAATAAATGAAAAGCACCCCCCCCCCCCCCCGTTCTATGCCAACGAGAAATGCATTTAATTTGTTCTAATTAATTTTTAATTAATTAACAGTCCAATTTTGATGTTTTATGAAATGATGCATTCAGAATTCTAATCATGTATAATCTATGCTATTGTAAAATTCAATGACATTTTTACTATTGTTATCCTATCAAATTCCTTAATAGGATTTATGACTTATTATCAGCATTATTGTGTCCAGGATATATATAAATATAATCTCTGCTAAAATATAGATGTAACAAATTATGTATATGATAATTTTTATTTATAAGCTAAATATAGTAGTTGAACCCTATTTCTCTTTCGTACATACCTGACATTTTTTAATCCTTTTTATCAGAGATTATCTCATTTAGAAGGAGCCATTAATTTAAAAAGAAAATCATTTTAGAAATTCATCATTGTGCTTTTAAATTGTAGAAATATCAGTTATAGTACATTATCTCATTTCAGCCCTACCTCAATGGAAAGTAGTACTTTGTAACTATTATGTTCTATCACTTAATAAATTATATAGAATAAGATGTAACAACAAAGCAAACATCTTACAGTAAATAACTTTATTGTATAGTAAATTATATAGAATATTATTTATATAAACTATACATCTTTATTAAGATGTATAGGAAGAACAATTATATAGAAGATGTAACAACAAAACAGGTTCTTTCAGTAAGTAACTTGTATTGTTGACTTAGGGGGAAAAATTAATATGATAAACTAGAATTTTACAAGACAAAAATTTGAAGTTTGTTCATTTCGGCTTATCACCAAAATTATAGGATATTAACTACATTTCAAGACAATTTTCCAACGGTAAATACTAAAACTAAAATTTCGGTATTATGTCATGGAAAAAATATGTACAATTTGAAATTTTCCATCAAAAAAGGAAAATGTGATAATAAGGCCCTTGTTCCCAAAGAAATGTAATCTGCATGTTCAAAATGTATTTGTTTGTTATCTAAAAATAATAATGATATTTTTTTATGCAGGTATCGGGATCTAACAGAAACCAGAATCAGATTACGAAACTAGCTAATCTAGATGTACCTTCTTTAGGGCTGCTGTGGTCTAATATTTTAACAACTAGAATAAAAATATCTAGGAAACCTTCAGAAACAAGCCTGCCAGTCACTCGAAGTTTAGAACTTATTTTTTCTTCATATCACCCACATATATGTAACAACTTCATAATTTCAGAATATGGCATCAAAATTTTATAAAAAGCATCTACATGCTCCAATATAAATTATTACAAATGAAAATAGTTTGCTTTAACAAATCTTTAGAATTTTTTTTAAAAAATCATAAATATTAATATATATAAAGTAAGTGACAACTCAAAGGATTTATACGATTGTTGTAGAAAATTATAACCAATCATATCACAGATGATAACATGTTCTAATACATTCAGTACTTAATTTGCATTGAATATTGTTTATAAAGTTTACAGCAAAATTCTGAATAAATTTACTATAAAAAGAATAATCTAATGCTTTTAAATGTAATTTGTCCTTATATTCAATTAGAGTTTTTACTACTACAAATGGGAAAATTGCAACAAAAGTGAAATATAATTAATGTATGGTAAAATAAAGCATTGAATTAGAAATTGTCTTATTTATTATTTGTTTTAAAAACACTTGGTTGAAAGTTGATTGTAACACTAAAATCAAAGAGAAAAGAAATAACACATATCTGTAATAAATTTTTATTTCATAGAGTAACAGAAAAATAAAAGGCTTTTAATAAATAAAAACACAACAAAGCTCTATACAGATACAAGAATCTACATTCAATACTTAACAGACAATGATTAATGAATTTGAGTTCCATTCACATTTGTATTGAAAAATTTAGGAATGTTGAAATATTTAAAAGATTAATATTAACATCAAACCCTTTTTTTTACATGATATTAATTTAATTTTTTTTCACAAAGTAATCAAATTACATATAAAAAATTTAAATACATTGGCTAGATGTAATTAATTAAATCTTCTATTGGGAAATAAAATGTTATTACACTGAAAACAAGATTTAACAGAAAAAAATATGTCTTTGAAAATCAACATAAAAAATAAGATTCCTGACTAGGTCGGTCATGCTTCTAAAAATTATAATATTTATACATTAGATCTAGCATTGATATAAATAAAAATAAAATAAAAAATTATTAAACACTGAAGTTTATAATGAATTCCAGCTGTCTTAAAATCTTTTAACTCAATATCCCAAATTATGATATATATACTATATTCTGTAAATATTTCTCCTTTTTAATTAACTAACACAAAAAAAAATTTACTAAATTGGCTTACATGTATTTTTAGGATAGGATATGAAATAAAATTCTGCCAGATGTGACAAATTAAGATTTTTATAATATTTTCCAGAGCATTTTATAAGAATTTTATTATTTTTAGTTATTAAATTCTATTCCTTAACTGTTAATTTCAAAAGTTTTGTTGAATGCTCCATAATATTCTACATTCATAAATTTGAGAGACCAATATATTCCTTTAAAATTTTGAAGCATTAAAAATATGCACATACTTCTGAAATGAAATATTAGATTCCAAATCACATTTCTAATGACTTTTAATAATTCTTTAAAAAAAGATTTTATTACTTTGATCATTTTATTTATTTATTTTTTTTTTCCTTCAAAGAGCTACATGCTCAAGAACAGAATTTATTGGCTAGTTGTCTGTTATACAAAATAAAAAATTTCATAATATATAAAATGCTTAAATAAAATTGTTACGGAAGGAAATAACATTTTAGTATTATAAAATCTATGCAAAAATACCAAAATGTAATTGAATGCCCTTTAATGAATCAAACATCTGAAGTTTCAGGTCATCATTAGGCAACAAAGTATTAAAACAGAATTTACTGAATTAATCAACAATTTTTAAACCCATGTGTTTGATTTGGCAGTCTTCAGATTAGATGTATTCCAATATCTCTTTTTAACTGTGGCTAACATGCCATTATATAAGACACAGAAGGGCTATATTTTTACATGGCTTTAGAACTAAATATATATTTAACAAAACAACCATAAAAACTTAAATATATTTTACAAATTTCCAATATAAATTTATTATTATTATTCAAGTGATTTAAACTCTAATTTCTAGTAATAAAACTATTGCATAAGGTATAAATAATATTCAAATTGCATATAAAGATAATTCAGAACATACCCTCTAAATTGCATTAAATTCTACAAATGTGATCATATGAAATGATGCAAATGCAATATTTTATAACAGTGTAATGGATTTTCAATGATCAAAAAAAATATGTGCAATATTATATTTAAAATAATGTAGCTATTTTTACAATATTTTTTGTATAATAATAAGGAACAAAAGATGTACAAATAATTTCTTAAGCAGCCACATACTTAAATTTAATAATGTGATTCAATAATGTTTCAGTGATTTAATAATTACATTAGCAGCCAGTTGTTCATCCATCATAATAGCATAAATTCGCAAACTAACTTTGATAAATTATATGAAAATAAAATTTTAAACTATACTTGCAGAATAAACATATTGCATTCCAAATGGATAGCTGTGCATACAAAGTGACAAATAAAATTTTCAAAACTAGTCCTGCTGAGATTGGGAGCTGTGTAAAGATTTGTGGAGGGCAGGCAACCATTGATGGGTATCTAAGAATTATGAACTTTAATACAAAATAGAAATTATTGAAACTGGTACAGAATAGTCGAGATTAGAGAATTCTGAGGTGACTTTTCACCATAGAGAATGAAGGAGAGCTATTGAAATTTCTCTCAAAAGTGGAGAATGGTGATGGAAGGCAACTATAGAGACAAATAAAAATTATCAAATTTAGACCAGTGATTGGAATTGTGGGACTAGTTCTTTAATTTTTCTTATTACATATATAGAGGAAGATTATTTCTAATTAAATTAGAAAATTTTTAATGTATGTATTTGAAAATGCTGACATTAATGTAAATTTTTAACATGAATGTAAACAAAATAGATATGAACTAAATTATTAATATTTACTGTAAAATAACTTATGATATAGTTAACTACTAACTTGTACTAAATTTTCTTATGGTTTTTTTTTAATCCTTAGTTGCGTTAATTTGACTGTGGACATAATATGATAACAGTGGTAGTAGGTTAGCAATTCAACATGGCAAATTATTTTTGGAAATGACTAATTAATAAAAATTGACAAGTCATTCGTAAATAAATATGAGAAATATCATTACTTGCTATGTAAATCAGTATACATAAAAGCAATAATGAAATAAAAACATATTTTATATTTGACAAAAGAACCAATTTGTTCTTCCGATGATCAGGGTAGAAGCTTTATTTTTCAATCACTACATTTAACTTTTTAATTTTAACATAAATTTATCATTTTGCAGTAGTTATATAAAATTCTAAAATAGTGAGAAAAAAATTGTTTAGAATTATTCTTTTTACATTTAAAAAACTTATACCTCCTTGGTCCATATTTATTTTAGATCTTGCACTTAAAAGAAAATTTTAAATATTTAGTAATATTTGCTATTTATAATTTTTGTTACAGAATATAATACTTAGGAAATTCAAACTTTGAGTGAAAATTCAAAAATACCAAGCCATTTGGAAAAATGCATAAAGATCTGCAAAAGTAAGTTTCATAACAGCAGGATAATAATTTAATAAAAGTAGGTTTACTAATTTAAAGCCTTTTGTGATTTCTAAATTTTTTTTTTAATACAAATGATAAAAATAAAACAAACACCTGCAGAAAAGTATATGTCTTTGCTTATTCATGCCAAATGGCACAGAATCTATTATTAAATGTCTGTGAAGTAGAATACATCAATCCCATAACAGCAGGATTGGATATCCCTATTCCCCTTTCTGACTGGCACTGCAATATCAGCTAATATAATATTTAAGAAGTCAGAAAACACCTTTAGTGTTCAACATTAGATAATAAACAAATATTGCTGATAAGGAAAGAAAAAGATTTAGTGCCCCAAAATACACCAATCAATGAATTAAATGACATCCAAAGTGAAAAATTATCTCCCAAATCCATTTGAACTGAAGTTCTATAAAGGGAATCATTGCTAAAAACATTTATAATAAAATGGCAATTCATAAACTATTGGCAATGCCTCTTAACTATTTCCAAAATCACCAATGATGCAGAGGCAACAAGTTGTTTAATGGAAGAATATACTAATTATTTTGAATATTAAAAGCATTTGTCACTGGAAGATTAATTCACAATCGCTTTTAAATTACTATGAGACATTCCCAGTTGTAAAATTTGCCCTATTTATAATGCTACTTGTTCATCTCCATGAAAAGATCACAGCCAATCACTACCAGACATTCTGGGATATTAAACCCATTCTCTTTCCCAGAAGTTTGACTACTTTAAGACATACCTCTATTCACATTGCTTGATATATTCAAATTTTGTTAAAAGAGCAAATCTGAGACACAAAAACTCTTGTAATTTCTCAAATCCTCAATTTGAACATAATGGCACTTTTGTGAGAATATTCCAAATTCAAACGATACATTATTAAATCGTCACTCATACTTTCAAAATTTGAAGCTGTTCTATTAGAGGTACAGCTTGATATTCTTTTTAAACATTCTGCCTGATCTGTAATCATATATTTCATGTCGCATGCAATGAAAGTAAAAGTAAATATTTCAGTAAAAAAAGTTGATTCAATGTTAAATCAACATTTATTCTCTTATTTTGCAGGTATTTAATTTATTTTTCTATCATTTGTACATCGTCAGTAATATATTCAAGATAATTATATATGCTGAATAAATTAAGGATGAAACTTATTAGAATTTACAAGAAAAAAATAAGATATTACAAAAACTCTTTTACTAAAAAAATGTAGGTGACCTTTTTCCCCCCTCAGGAAAAAGAATTGCAACTAAATAAATTAATAAGCTTAAACTTATTAATTTTTTAACAGAAGTAATTATAATATTCATAAATTATAAATTTGTATCAAAATCTATATAAATTCCTTCAAGAAATCTGTTTAACTATTAAAGAATCTCCATATTTACAAGCTTAAATTAAGGAATGACTCGATACCTTTTGCTATTATTTAGCAATCACAAAATCTAATTTATAAATATATGTAGGCAAATAAGGATAATAATTTTAATGTTTTAATATTAGAAATAAATATATCTTTTGTTAATCTTCTATCATTTTAAAATTGTAGTGTTTCTTTCAAAACAGAATTTGAACTTATTTCTTTAGGTAATATTATAGAAGGTATGAAATCTTGAGCACTGTAAAATTCAATAAAAGTACTTATCTCTTTAAAAATGATTAATATTTAATTTATGAGATTGCACTTTAATGTGCGACAGTCACTTTACTTTGGCAGATCTCTGAGAAAGATATATAATTTTTTCCCATTTTATGTATCATTAACTCATATGAAAAGTTTAAAATATCACAAATAGTTTAAGATGTAGTTACACAAATAAGATATTTCCAAAAGTCATATTAAATATTATGTTAACAAAATATATTGAATATCGAGAAAATAATACAGTTTGCAGCTATAATATAATCTTTTAATCACATTTTAAACAGCAGAATGTCATAAAAAATACTTTAAGATATAGACTAGATAAGAAAAATTTCAGCAAGTTAACATTTAGATGTATAGAATAAAAGATACCAAATATATTTCCATCACTCATTTGATGAAACTATGTAAAAAATGAATTTCCTATTTAACCACTTTGAGAAATGATGTTGACTATATATCTTTAAAGAAAAAATAAAATTATTAGATAATATAATTCTACTTATTAGCATTGTTCTGTGACTTTAGCAATTACTTTTTCCGTTAACATAACCAAAGCTTCAAACACTTAATAGCATATAAAATAATAAACTTTTTATTTTAAAAACCAATAAAATATTCCAATATTACACATTTAAAAAATGAGATTTTAACAAAATTCAAATATTTAGATATGAAGGGAAAAATGATGTTTGCATATTACCAACATTACTATATAGCCAACTTAAATATCTATAGAGTGGACTGAATGATGGACACTGCAAGAATATTCAACAAACAATATTATCTAATTAAAGTCCTGTCTCATTTATTAATATCTTTTAAAATAATTCCAAATAAAAAAAGATCACCCAAATTCGTCTAAATGATTAATAACATTTCTGTACATGGCATTTTGAATGGTTATTTTATAAACAGAAAGATTAAGATTAACAATAAAAATATTCCATTAAATCCTTTAATACACTTATGTTCCCTAACTAGAATTTGAAAATTTATTATAACTTCGGTATCTAACAAAAAAAACTAGAAAAATACATGGCAGCTCAAAAAATCTAAAAAGAAATGTCTACTCTAAAAAATGATGCATTCAAAAGTGATTTGAGCAACTTAAAATTTAAAACTACATATAAAAACAACAATTAAAATATGGATAACTGCCTTTGAATTTCATTTTTAAATATTTCTTTCAATATTGCAAAGCATTTTGGCAAAATGTATAGTAAAAATAATACATCTATTTTAAAAACCACATCAGGAGCTAGGAGCACCACTGTCAAAGAACATCTTTTTAAGCAACTGATGAGAAGCATTAATTATACCCCAAGATATAAAGGCTCGAGTGTAATTCACATGGACACCAAAATACAGTTTCCTGATACTTCTATCCCTTTCTATATATGTTTGCTTAAAAGCTTCAATTAATGATATATAAGGAGTTCCATAACAGACTTGCATTTTTGTCTTGACAACATTCACTGGGTAAAAGACCGTACTAGTTAGAGCACCAACAAAAGCGCCACTCAAAAAATCGATGACTAAGTTGTGCAATAAAGAGTTTTTATTGGATTTGGGAAATAATTTCCTAAGTTCATCTTTAAGACTGAAAAATAAGATATTTCCAATTGAATTACGTATCAAAATTGGTGTCATTCCTCTGTAATATTCTTTATATCCGTGTTGTCTCAGTTCTGAAAAAACATGGTATGTATTCCTAAATTTAGTATTAAAGTGTCGATCTTGTAGCAAAGTTTGAACTCTTTCAAAAGGGGTTAGAACTGCTTCTGTAGCACCAGCAAATATAGCAGCTATACATAACACAGGAAATGGTGATACAGCAGGGAAGGTTTCATTTATAGATTCACTGTAGGTTTTAAATGTTCCAAACATTAAAGATACTGAAGCTGTTTTTTGAAGCAAAGGGGGAAGTACTCCTCTATAAAGGAAGTGCATTCCTTCTTTTTTTATTTGGTTAAAAGCATGTTGAGAATCGACACCATGCAACATTTGTCGAAACATGACCTTATTAATTGGAAAAGTTATTACAATATTTATGAAAGCGGATCCCCAACCACAGATGAACTCTTCATATTTTTTACTCTGAAGAGTAATTTTAGAATTCTCTTGAGAGATTCTATATCCATCATGCTTGTCTACAGATGCAACAGCCATTTTATTTACACAGCACATACCCTTTTCTAAAATAGAGAAAAAAAATCCATGTAATAATACAGCAGATATATTCGTAGATCATGAAATGTTAACTAATGACATTACATCCTTAAAAAAAAAAAAAAAAATCTGGAAAGTTCTAAATTATTCTATTCGAAATAGAATAGAATAATTTTAAATATAAAATATTTTATTGATCAGCATAACTTTTTTTTTCTAGAAAATTCTAAGATAATGAATTCATGAGCAAAACTGAATATCTAGTTTTAACAATACAATTAATACTTTTAATTAACACAATTAATACATTTAAGCACTCAAAATGGTTTTTAAAAAACACATATACACCATTACCAATTTAGATACCACTTTGAAAAAAAATAATCCATTGGGATTTTTTAAATTTCAATAATCTTTAAAATGTTTGCTATTATCTGTAAATCAATTCTAGAAAAGTTCTTACATTTAAAAATTACAGAAAAAAAATATTAACAATATTCAGGCCAATTCAAAATAATTTCAACAGACAGTAAAAATATTCAATCATACCAAACTATTTTTTGTACTAGAAGATTTTAACAGAAATAACATGCAAGTGTGATAACACAAAAAATGTAACGAATGTAGATATAGTTGTAAAGTAGGTTAAAAAAAACAATATGTACAAAATATTAAAATTGATGCAAAAATACAACTTCTAAATTACAAAAGATACTAACATACATGAGACGTCCACTATTGAGGAGAGAAGACATCAGCTTTAAAATCTTTTTTTTTTGCACTGTATTAAAAACTTATGCTTCGGTAAAAATTGAGCAGTCTGTTTTATTGCCCATATATGTCCAGGTTTTATTCATGTTTAACTACAGAATTTGATATACCTGATCCATGTTACTTTTAATACTATTTTATTCCTTTTCATACATTAAATTAACTTTAATGTATTAGTTCATTTTTTCAACTTCAAATAGCAGATATTTTATTAGGGTTTTATGAAGTATCCTATTGATAGCCAAATTTTCAAAAGAAATTCTATTAAATGTATTTAGTATATGTTACGACTTAGATTTATGACTGTCATAGTTATCTTTTGAAATTATACTTATACTGCTATAGTTATCTTGAGATAGTAATAGACATTTTGAGCCATCTCAAAGGTCCCAATTCATACAGTTCTAAACATCAATTTAAAAACCGCTGTCAGATGTAAAAAGTGATACTAGAACAGTCTTTAAGAATAGCAAAAAACAGTCCCCATGAGAATAATAAATATGTGCAAGAAATATGAATTCAAATATATGGAGATTCAAACAATTTTGATAAAAAAAAAAATTTCAAATAATAAATTGGGAAATATTACATCAACAATATATTCTTCATCATTATAATTTTCAAGTTAAGATTTATTTGTACAATACTGCAAGTCATATTTAGAATAAATACATAATCTGTTTATTTTATTAAGCTCAAATTAATCTCTAAAGTTTAAAACTTGAGCAAAAGTCCAGTGTTTTACCGATAGTTTGGTATATTACATACCTATGATGTTTTGAAACTACAAAACATATCTATTAATTCAGATAAAATAAAAGAAAATATTAATAATGAAAATTAATGTAAGAAAAAGTAGAACATTGTACTTTTTGAATACTTTACATTACTGAAACCTGGTATAATTCTTTTATGGACAATGTCATCCGAATTTTGGGATATTAATAACTGAATGATTTCAATATATGTATAAATATTATTATTATTATTATTATTATTAGGTTTGCAAATCATTTTATGAGTATTTTTAGCAATTACCAGAACTTACAATACATACAAGGAAATAGGATCAAAAATGAAATTTCAACAGTAGAAAATTGTAAATCGTGACGGAAAATTAGACAATTCTGCACAGTTTAATTTCAAACACTAATCCTGACGTAAAAACCTTTTCCGTCATCAAAGCTAGGTAAATACTTCACAGCAATGTGGATGAAAATTTTTACAGTACAAATTAAAAAGTTAAAATTAAAAAGAAGTTGCAAAAGTGTCATCGAATTTGCCAAAATTCTTTCAAACTAATAACCTGGACCCAAAATTAAAATTTAACTTTACGGAGAAAAAATTTTTCAACCATAGTAAGATGCATTTTCCTGCATCTTTACGTGATGCTCTTAACTTATAAAAAAGAGAAAGAGAGATGAAATAGAAAGAGTATAAATTCACCTTATTTTGTTTTCGACCAAACATATGACCCAACCGGTTTCCTTCACGAAGAAAACATTTTTGATTTTAACCTCAAAAAAATAAACTTACTCTAATGCGTAAAGAGTTGTCACAATGACCACTAGGCAAAACAAAACTTCTCTGCACATATATATGAATGTGTATATAAATAATAAATGTATTTATACACTTAAGCAAACGTCTTAGATAAATTTATCCAAAACTATAAATATTAAATTTATTTATAGTATATTTTATTTTTCTATTTGTTTAATAAAAAGAGATCACTGGGACCGTTACTGCGGCATCTCTTCAAATGAAAACAACAAATTGCAAAACAAAACCATCGTGAAATAGCTGGCCTTGCATTCTTTAATAATACATTTTCAAAATGACAGTCTAGATTTTATTAAAATCAACTTTGGATATTGTAGATTTTCTTGATATATAGTGAAGTATATATATATATATTATTTAGATCGAAAATTAAAAATTTTTATAAATTAACTTATACAAATCGAAAATTCCAACTTTTAAAATTAATTTTAAGATCTGCTTTATTAAAACAACCAAGATAATCTAGTCGTTTAATTATCTAGTATACAAGAGTTATATCTGTACTTTGAACTATACTGTGCTATGCATCGGCGGAACACAAGAAACGAAACTTTGGTTTGTATCGAAACCAACTCTTACAAATTTTAAATCCCCTTTGTCTTTCGTGTATTTCTAAAACTAGTTTTGACTGATTTTTTTTTTTTCACTGTTCTACTTTTTATTACATTTTTTTATAGGAAAAGCCATCAAGAAATGAACCATCTTCAAGGGATAAAAGTAATAATGAAAATGAAATTCGAAATTCAGCTTACAGGCGCTTTTGTGAACGCATTTCTTTCATGAAATACATTTTTATCATTCTGATCATTCCTCCTATTTTAAATTATGCTTCATTAAAAAGAGAGAGTTCTGTTCTTCTTCCTGCAGAAGGTTTGTATTAATTTTAAATTTTTCATTTTTTTTCTGTGCTAATTGATCAGTTCCATCTGATTTGCATAAACCGACAAAACAGATGCTAAGAAATGATGATGATTCTAAAAAAAATAATATAGAGGTAGTTAATGTTGATTGCCATAAATTAATATGCTATTGATAAAAGTATTAAAGTATGGTCAGAAATAAACTTCTAATATTACATTATAAAATAACTACACAATTTGAAAACAAGCTTAGCAGCTTCAGATTGTGATATTTATTATAATTATGTTGTTTATGTCTGCTCTTTTGACTAGAGAAAAGTAAATAAATCTTATTTTGTCTTATTGTGTATCAGTAAAATTAAAAATTAGATTAAATTTATATTTTTAATTTAAAGATAATCAAATATGTAATTGTTGAAAATTATCTTTAAATCTCAGAACTTTTTTGGCAAACATTTATAGAATATATTTTGAATTTCAAATGTCATATACTATTTCATGACAATGTTTTAATTTATTCTGTAATGTTGAGGACAGTGGTTTTTAACTTGAGATGATCCAATAATTGCTTCATCTGTTATTACAAATTGGTTAATATATTAACTGCCCAATATTGTTTCTGAAACTTTAAAATTCACATGTATTCTTTTATATATATATATATAATTTTTACAACTATAGTTCCCCTTCACTCTTGATTTTACACAGTTGATTCTAATTGTTGTTGCTATTTCTTATTTTCAGTACCAGTATAGTAATGCTAGTATCTGAAAGCATGTGTAATATGTAGGTCTGGTTGGCAAATAAAGTGTCTTGTAGATATTCAAAAATTATTGTACTAGTTGCTGATTTAGGTAATTATTTAAAAAATATTTAGAAAAGAATTGCTTATTATCTTCTTGCCAAGTGCAACAATATTTCTGTAATTTTATGAATTATTTGCATGCTGCTGCTGCTGTGATTAACGCATATCAAAATGCTACAGTTGCAAAAGACCATGACGTAGGACCGAGAAACAAACAGCTGCTAGCAATAGGTTCAAGCTGAATGACATGAAACAGTGAAATGAAATGATGTACAAACCATTAAAATCAGGAATTTACAAGAAGTATATTGGAAATTAGGGTTCAGTGACAATGTCTACACTAACAACTGTTTACAGACAGAATAGGGTGACATCTATATGACATTTGTAGACTACCAGTAACCAATAGAAGTTTGCCTTCTCTGAGGAATGAAGTTTTCTTTCCTGTTAAGCAAGTGGATAGTTTTGTAAAACAACTTGAAACATCATAGAAGTATCATCTTACAGCCATTTGTGAACTACTGATAGATGCAGCATTGTATCTAAGAATGTTTTATGTAACATATTTTAGGCTTTCCATTCAGCATATTATGGGATAGTTTAAATATACATAATTTTTAATTTTTTCAAACTATCTAAGCACCCACATGATTTTTTTTCTGTCATAAAGTATAACTTCTATTGGGGAATTATAACAAATCACTGAGATAAAATTATATGGGAGTAATTAAAAGAATGCAAAGGCAAATTTATGTTCTTAGCCAGCCTTGGTATTGCAAAGGTAAAGGGTGCCGAGAACATATCCTTTTTTGTCCCATATTGACATTTCCTTAAAAGAGTGACATGAACACTCATGTTTTGTCCATAAAGTGCCTAGGGTATCTATCTGTAATCCACTTGCAACTTGATCCCTATGTTACTGCTCCTCTGAAGTCCTAATTTTACATAATTAATCATGAATCTATGGAACCATTTTAATCAAGCCATAATTAATTAAAAATAATAATGAATAATTTGCCTCTCTAAATAATTAATTATGTACCTTTCAGTTGCATCAAAATCAACATGACTATATTCCTGTAAACATCTACCAACTACCAGCCTATTAACTGCGCTTTGTGATTGTTCTTACTTATTAATATAACTTGATTATTAATGTGTCTTGTTATTTAATATTACTTGATTATTAATACATAATGTGACTTTTATTTTGTGTTATGATTCTAATGATTGATTGCTGCATAAATTTGTTTTTATGAGTTTTTATGCTTTCTTAATAATGTGATCTTTTTCCCATCTGTGCTAAATCATAAAATAAGGTTTTGTAACCCTTGATCATTTGTTATAATCATTCCAATTTAAGCATCAGGAGTAAGAATTTATTATTATTTATTTATTATAGGGGAACAAATTGACATGGGATGGGGACAAAAGATGTTTATCAGCTGTATTGGCAAAGGTGTTCCTACAAGTAGAAAATTTTCTTACAGTTTTCAGTAACTCTGTATCTATATATTTTTGTTTTATTTTAACCTGTAAAATTAGATTAAGAAATAATTTGATGTTACTTAAACAAAGAATTATTTAAATAAAAATTAAATCATTTTAATGTTAAGTGCAGTTTTCAATTTAATATAATTAGTTCGATAAATTATTTGAAAAATTAATCTAAAGTGAATAGGTTTGAATGCATTTTATTGGAAATCTAATCAATTTTCTTACTTAAATTATTTTATTATAGAAATATGATACTATGTTAATATTTTACAATGCATGTTCTGCACAAATGTCTGTGTGTGTGTGGCACAAATTAATTATTAATTATTTTTTTTCTTTCTCTCTTTTCTGTTGATAGTTATTTTGGATGCTCCAACTGGAGGTACTTCTGATGTTTGGTATTTAGTTCAACAACAGTTATCGAAAATCTCAAAAGTAACTATAAAATCCATTTTGTAATCTTATACAGATAATATTTTTTTTTTAAATGTTATCAGTTAAGTAATTTGAATTATTTATTTCAATTATTCTAGGTTTGTGTTTATGATCGAGCTGGACTAGGATTCAGTGATCTACCTTTTGTAGTAAGTTAAAAATGATGAGAAGTTTCACAATGAGTTGCTTTGTTTTATGGAAGGTTCTTTTAGAATATTTTTGTTTATTAAATTTTAATGTATTGCCTGTAAATCTTATTGGCATTACCTTTTGAGAATGTCAGATAAATATTTAAATTTTTAAAATTAGTGTTCGTTATATGCAACTAATTATATTCATAATCAAATTATCCTAAAATTGATTAATTGTATTTTCAATTTGTATATATTTTATAAAAAAAATATTAAACTGAGGCGGATATATATATATATAAATTTTGTTGTGAGTATAAATTTACTTTCTTTTATAAATGAAATCAGTTTGATTTTAATTCATGTAGATTTATAAATAAATTAATTTGATTTTGTCTATACTATCTGCTTCATTCTAATGTTGTTTTATTATTTAACACTTAATAACTGAATGAAAATTTCTTTTCAATTAATGTTAATGCCCATAGTCTTAAATTTATAATCAGTACTGATATATGTGTGTATGAATAATATATATATATATATATATATATATATATATATATATATATATATATATATATATATATATATAATATTTTTATGATGTCATATATTAATGTATTCACTTGTGAATGTGAATTACACAATAAATGTTTGTTTATTCAAACTATTTCTGTGAATTCTTAAAATAATTATAGTTTATGTTTTTAACAAATATGTGGGGTACTGCATTTAATAAAATTTTCAATTGAATAGTAATTTCTTTTTAAGGTATCATTTAATTACTTGTAATAATATGGAGTAGACTGTACAGTACTTGGTTCCCCAAACAGCTCTTGTATTTGATGAAAAAAATCAGTCAAATAATTAGATTTTTTTATTGACTTCTTAGAAATCCATATTGCACTGATAAAACTATCAATCATTACTTAAGTTTGAATTATTTTAAGTGATATGCAAATTACAAACTTTATTCTTCTAATTGAAAAATTTATTTTCTGCAATCTGATTTTCTAAAATCAATTTGCTGGTCTGATTTTTAGCAGAATCAGTTAATGATTTCTTGCTGAGAAAGTGGGTAATATGGATTTAATTATATAAAGATATGATGTTAAAAAATGTTTAATGAATTATTTAAACTCATTTACCTACTGTTGTCATGATTTCATTATCAATCTTATCTATTTGGGTTAACAGGGAAACATAAAATGTTGGCATTTGTTCAATTTGCATGTCAATCAATTTTTATGCTTTCTCTGATAGTATAATTTTCTTTGTAGACAGATTTTGTTAGTTATTTTATTTCAGAAATTGTTTCTCTCCTCTTTTGATATTTAGAATGAAATAAATAGAAATCAAAAAACAGAGAATAGAAAATTTGTATCTCAGGTTGCTACCTTGGAGCAGTAAGTTTCAGATATTTGTGTTAATTTTTTTTAAAGATATATATCTTTTATGTAAAATAATTTAAATATTATTTAAAAAAAAACTTTATTTATTTTAGAATGACATGCGATTTGCATCATCTAGTCACAGTTGCCAGACCTATTGATCGACCTTTTATTATGGTTGGTTCAGAAACTGGGGCACTCATTGCTAGGCATTATAGCCTCACGTATCCAGGGTATGATATCGTTTATGTATTGCTTTCATGTGTTTTTTAAAATTGAGTTAAACTACCTTTTATTGTTCCAAATCTTAAATTTCAGTATGATTTTTTTTTTTTTTTTCAAAATATGTATTTCTTTCTATTAGAAAACTTTTCTTGTAGCTATCTAGTAATGCATATCAATGAATTTTTTGCTTAATCTTTTCACCCAGTAATTTAATTTTATATCTTGCAATGTGAATCAATCATAATTATGTTGTTCATTTGAAAGAATTTTTAGTGCCATTATGCTGTATTAGATAAAAATTAACTAACAATTTTCATTATGTCTTAAGGTGGGCATTAAACACAAAATGATATATGTAATTTTTATTTACTAAGTCTAAAATAAATTGTGCTATTCTGTATAAAGAAATAATAACATGAAAGCAAATCATTGTCTTAGTATTTAGTATTGATCACAGCATTTATTAGGAATGAAGCACATTGATGTACATTCTATTTGTAACATTTTTTTAACCGTATTGTCTTTTAATTTGCTACAGATTATTAAAACACTTTATTTTATCTTTCAATTATTTTAACAGCAATGAAGTACATTGCTTTTGTACCAAATAAATTATTTATTCAAGAATATTGAATATTTCAAAAAAAGAATAATAAATGTAAAGTAATAAAGGTTAAATATTTTGTTTTAGAGATGTGTCAGATATTATTCTACTTAATCCTTTGGTAGAAGATTTATTTTGGAGACAAAAAGAGGATTGGAATAATTATTGGTAAGTTCTTTATAATAATGCATTTAATATGGTTAAAAACATGAACTGTGATATACTCAATAGTCCAATCACTTCTTTTCTTTGATATTTTTTGCAGCAAACTTAATTCATTCAACTGGTTCTCTGATACATAAGCTGACTATTTGCTAAACAATCCATTCAAGATTTTAACTTGATTAATTAAATAAAATAACTATCATTTGAAAATAATATTATTTATATTTTATGACAATAATATATTATTTGATTACTTTAAAGAATAAGTCTCATATATTTTTACTTTTGTAAACAAAGTAGAGGTATTGTACCAAAAAATCCATTGTTGAAATTTTAATGAATTTTCATATTTCAAACATATTTGAGTCTTAAATGTGAATTAATTATTATTATGCTATCTATGAACTTGATAACTCAAAAATCATCTTTACAGTAAATTCGTAGATTTCTTAATCCATTTACAAGAAGTTTGTTCATGTGCATATAAAAATAAGATAACTAAAAAAACTTGAAGAACTAGATGGCTAATATTTAATACAGAATTTCATCAACAAAATTGCATTCTTATCAAATTTTGTACTCAATCTGTCCCCTAATTAACTATCTGTCAGGCTCTGTATTCAAATACATGCAAATACTAAGAAAAACATATTTAAAAATAACTATTTAAATAAAATTTCGTATGTGAATTTGTAATCAAAATTGTGTACTTGCATCGAATTTTCGTCTCAGTTGTTCAAAAAAGGTACAGGTAAGGTCGTTTCAGTTGCTCAAAAAAGGTATTCCTGAATATCCAGCCTAATGTAGTGGATAGGCAGACTGGATAGCAAAAAAGCCTGATAATTCGGAGTTCTATGAGTTCGTTTCTTTGCCCACCAATATCAGAAGACAAAGTTTTTATGCCAAAACTCACTGTTATAATATATATTTTCTTATTGAGTATTAAGCCTTCCATTTATCTCAATGTGAACACTTCCGCATCCTGTTGAATCATAGAAGTAGTTGCCTCTATTGAGTCGAGTTAAAGCAGAAGGCTCTGTATTGGTAGTTTACATCTTGCACTGCATGTTTCAAGAATGTCTTTAAGAAAAGCAAGTTAAAGGATATAAACTATTCACATTTTAACATAAATTTGGTAAGGCCTGACTTAAGTGCTGGAAATATAAAAAAGACATTAATGTAAATCGTGGGCCTAATTCTTAAGAAAATTTAATCAAACTAGTTTAATTTTTCATTGATAAATGATTACACTGATATGAAAAGGTAACCCTAAAATACGAGTCAAAACTTACAGTTTTTAGTTTTTGAAATATTCCTTAATAAATGACAGCTTCTGCATTTTAGCCTGTTTCCAAAGCCTTGGCATTGTTGCCAATGCAATGCCTTGCCTTCCTTATTTAATTACAATAAAAGAAAATTAGCCAGATAGTCACAGACCGGATACTATATTCAATACCGGAATGTACTATATTCAAAATGCATAATTATTTTTTAAAATTATTTTATTGTTACACTACTAAATATGAAACATCACGAATTGTCATTATCTTTGAAAGAGGAAGAGACATATGCTTACTCATGTTGTCACCAACCCTCAATCGGTGAAACCAGAAACGATAAAGTTTATACTAAGAAATGTTACAATACAGCAAGATTGCTAAAAGTTCTCATATGGGCCTACAAAATGTTATTTCTTAATTTCATTTTGCATTGTTTCATGTATTAAGAACAGTTTATTTAATTGTGTACCTGATCTGAATACATATAGTCTAATTTTTAATGAAGCATTCAATAAATCTTTGTAAATGGGTTTGTGCATTTATTTTTGGAATAGAAAGAGAAATAAGCAGGTTGAAACCAGATATCTGAGTCATTTTACAGCTGAAGTTTTTCTACAAGAATTTCATTATTCTATGGGATGTTGGATTTAAAACAAGATTTTAGCTATAATCATTGATTTTTTAAAAAAAACATATTGACTGATGAAATACAAAAATAATTTTCTACATTGTTAATAAATGTGGGTAGTTAAGGACTTTATATTGTCAACAATTCATTTAGACATGGAAAGATAATCAACATTTGGGATATTGACTTCTCTTTATCTAATCTGTACAATTTACCAGTAAAAATAGAAGAGTACCTTAAATTTTCAATGATTAAGAAATATATATTATTTAATGCATTCTTTTATATAAAAATACAAAAAAAAAACATTGTATAACCACGTGGCTAAAGAAAGCAGTTGCTGTTGAAAGAATAGCCAAAATGTGAGTTGAATTAGTATTGTATATTGAAATGAGCAAGCTTCCTTCACTGAAACCTGTATTAGATAAGTTCATTGCAAAATGTAACACAAATCTGATATTGTCTAGTAGACTGAGGACTTTTCTGTCATTGACCAAAATTATCCTGTCAGAGCATTTACCCATGTTCTGTCATTTTTGTCAGAGGAAGAAAAGAAGTTGGTCATAAGCTGTTTCAAAATTTTCATTGTCATGAAAATATAATATTTCTGAAGAACTGGCAACTGTGAATCGCATTTCCATTTTTGATTTTTCAAACAAAAATTTGTATACCAATATCAGCAAAGTTAGTATGAGTTCCAGTTTGAACTGAATACTAAAAATGCTTACTAATCAGGGAAAAAAGTATGTATATATATTTTCATTCATAGAGTTTGATAATTCTCCTCTCATTTATGCACTTACTAGGAGTATGTGTTGTGTAGATCCAAAGACAATAATCAAACAAGTCCATAATAAAATGTGAAGATTTTTTAAAAAAAATCTTTTTTTGTGAATTGGAAGTGATGACAAGAGAAATATCTTGAATGAATTTGAGAGACTCTACTATTTCCTTATTGTACTTTGTTATACTAATTTCTACTCGTCTTAAAATATCTCTTAACAATTTTTTGAATGATATACTTTGTACTTCAGTAGAATTTAAGAAGTTTGGTGTTAAGAAATCAAATTCATAAGTTTTTAACAAAATATTTAGCAGGTTAAAAGAATTATCAGAAATCTTGGGGGTTAATTAGCTTTTGATATTATCCCAGAGCCAAAGGGGATTAGCTGAAAGGAAATGTTCCTGAATTAAGAATAGTGTGGTTGAAAACCTTAAAAAAAAGATGCATATGTTACAAAGTATTTAGTTTTAGATGAATTGGAAGAAATGTTATAAAAAATTATATGCAAAAAAATGGCTCTAAATTTGTGGAAAATATGGAATGAACAAAGATTACCATCTGAAAATGAGGAAAAGAATAAGAAAAACCCAATATAGATTAATCAACAGTTTTAAATTCAAAAAGAGAAAAAAATTGAATTACAATTCAAAAAGGGAGTTTCTGTATTGCAGAAATCTGTAACCTTTTTGAAAAATTAGAGAAGAAAACAAATTTTCAATGTGTATTAAAATTAAATATTTTTAGGAATTGGGGCTTTAGTATTACAATTTGAAATACTTCCATTCCTTTATTTCAAGTTAATTGTTTACTTCCTTTGAACCTGATTTGAATTCTTTTATTTAAAAGTAAATAAAGTTTGTTTATTGAAGTAACGAGGAAATAAATAAAAAGTTAGTGGTACATTTCAATGTTAAGGGGTGAAAGACTTGATTTAAATTTATCATTTTTACTTTTCTTCAATAAATGAGAAACCTCTTTATGAATATGTAAAAGTCCATGCCTTTTACTACACACTACCATTTGTTTACTTCTCCCTGTAATATCTTTTTGATTTTGTTTTTTCATAACTTTTATATTGTCATGAAGATGCAAAGAATAACAAGTCACAAAGTAACACTATATAAAGTTTATTAGCTTTAAGCAACTCGTAACATGCAGGCAAAGAACTGATTCCACTGCTTGTGAAACTCAGAAATTATACATTTACAGAATAAACTAAAATTATAAAGAAAGTTCTAGAAGCTTCTAGACCATTAACAAATGAATAACAAGAAATTCAAATTAAAGTTTAACCTTTACATTAATACGATGTGGCTGGGATTCGAACCCCCGCCCTTGTGCTTTCCGAGCGTGTACTTTACATCTGAGCCACAGTGACAATGCGAAGATCTTCCTTTTGCGACAATATCAACATGTATCTGATAGCCAGATGTGCATGAAATATTTCATTCCACATGAAGTCCAGTTTATGTCCTGTTTGGTTTAGAGGTCATAATGTTAATTTTCACTTCATATTATTATTATTGCTCATATTGTTAATTTTCATTTTCTATTATTATTATTGTTCATATTGTTAATTTCAGTCATTTATTTTAGTTATCTTTTATAAGCATGTTGAAAAGTGAAGATGAATCTTACATATTTTTTCTTCTCTCCCAGGAATATGCATTTATTGCCTTCTTTACAGTCTCTCCAGCTATCTGCTTATGTTGGAATATCACGTATTGCTGCACTTTTAGGCTGGTTGAAACCTGATGTGTATGGTGGGTCAGTACCCAAAGAAGTTGAACTTAGGCAAGTAAGTAAATATTTGTCATATTAAGTATAGATAGATTTTTGTAATGCATAAGGTGCCAGATTTTTTTTAAAATCTTTTTTTTAATTTAATATTTTTTTTAATCATTTACTTTATTAACAAAGATTATATAATGTTTGCAACATTTTATTTAGGTGAACAATTAATCAGAATTTAGTTGAGATCATTCTTTTATTAGAAATTTATAAAATTAATATTAACTATACTGCAGCAATTTAATGAAACATTGATTTTAATTAATAAACTATGGCTGGGTTATTAAATGCCTGACTTTTGCGTTGTTATGATTTAAATTAGAAAGATGCTATTGTTGATAATAAATTGAATTGCTTAAAAGGTATGTTTTAATTATATAATTTTATATTATTAATTGTTTGTTAACTAACCAGTCTCGCAGAATGGATAAAATAATCTTTTAGCAATCAAAGCAATAAAGATATTTCTCTAATACTGATTTTATTTTCTAAAATACTTCATAATAGTTTGAATTTCAAACTGGCTGCTTAGAGGTTAATAATGCCATGCAAATAATACAAATGTGCATTAATCTTGTAAATATTGTCTATTGACCTTTTTAGCTGTCTCATTTGTGCAACCCTAGTCACATGAGTGCTGTATTTCATGAGCATTTGCTATTAAACACAAGTTTTGTACAAATGAAGTAAGTGATGAAAATTATGTATGGATAATTTAGTGTGTGATGTATTATTATTATTATTTTATTTTATTTTTTCAAACATATATATTTTCAGTGAAGTATGGCAAACAAAACCTTTTCCCACTAATATATCAGTGTCTGTAATAAACAGCAGGCAATTTGAAAAAATACCTTCTCATCTGCAAAAGGTATGTGTTTCAAAATTTTATTTAAACTTATATTTCTAGTTAAGCAATTCTTATTTATATATTTAAATTTGTTAAATATATTGCATTTATTTTGAATGCAAAATTGATTTACATTTTTTTTTTTCTAAACATAACAGTCATTTTTCTAAAATATCATCACCAACTTCAGTGAAATGGAAGGATCTATTTCAAAACATAAAAAGAATTAAAATTTTTAGAAATTATCTGTTATGTATATGTAATAAATCAAAAATGCATTGGATGAAATATGTAGTCTTTAAACTAAATTTGTAGATTTTTGTCAGATTTTGAACAAAATGCATTCATAAGAAGTTTGGCCACCCAAATAGAAGTGAACACAATAGCTACAGTATATAAAGAACTAATTGAATAAAAAAATGACATACGAATTTAGAGTCTAAAACATAAATTCATATCAAAATTTGAAACAAAACTTATCAGAGGATTAGACTTTTGTTATTCCATGTTTTTGGATGACAACTCAAAAATTTAATGACTTGTATAAATAAAATTTTATTTTCTGTTTTAGCATCTAAAATGTAGATAGAATAAAATTTTGAACTTCATTCTTTAATGAATTGATTCTTTTAGACTATGCATAAAACAAAATAACTCAACTATGCAATGACTTAGATAGTATAGGATCTTGTTACTAAAATTGCTGTTCTGTGATAAATTTTGGTTTTATTTGATGGAAGTAAAAATGCATACTTAGTTTACTGTACTTTGCTACAAAGCTCTCATGTATCTCTAAAAATAAAAATCTGAGTATTCATGGTATTCACATCCTTGTCCAAGATCCATAATTGTATGCTAGGTGTTGAAAATGTATTAATATTTTATTTTATTTATTTGTTTATTTTAAAATGGCAACGTTATTTAAGAAATATTTTTTGCTGTCTCATTTTGTAGATGGCAACTTGTAGATCAATCCCAAGATGGAATAAACAAAGTTTGAATTTTTTACCGGTGGGATATCGTTTTTCTATTTTAATATAAAAAGCGAAAGAAAACGGTGTTTTTCTTAGGCAGCTTTAACATTTTTTGGCGTCCGCGACAGGACTTTCTCGAAACAAAAATAAATCAAGATGTTTCAAGCAATAAAAGGTTTTAAAAAAGAAGATCTGAAATACGTTGCGTCTGAAATTGGAGAAGACGTATCAGAAAATATTACGATAGTTGGATTAAAAGATCTTATTTTAAAAAGTTGTGAATATAAGAATGATCCAGAATTCGTTCAAGAACTTTTAAGTAATGTTATTTCGGAAAGGAAATTAAAAGAAGAAACCGAAAAAGAAGATAAAAGATTGCAGCTTGAAGCTGAAAAGGAAGATAGAAGACTGCAGCTTGAAGCTGAAAAGGAAGATAGAAGATTGCAGCTTGAAGCTGAAAAGGAAGATAGAAGATTGCAGCTTGAAGCTGAAAAGGAAGATAGAAGATTGCAGCTTGAAATTGAAAAAGAAATAGAATTGGCAAGAATACAATCTCAAAATAGAGGTCAGTCATTTTCTGCTAATTCTACTGCTGATTTAAATAATTATAAGAGAAAGTTTACACTGCCTAGATTAGAATTTAGACAATTTGGCGACGATATTAAAGATTGGCTCCCATTTTGGAGTCAATTTGAGCAAATACATAAAGATGAGGATATCGCACCAGAAGACAAATTTCAGTACCTAGTTCAAGCAACAATTTCTGGTTCTCGTGCTAGAGAGGTTGTTGAAAGTTTTCCGCCAACTGGCGCCAACTATCAAAAGGCTATTGATTGTTTAAAATCGCGTTTTGGTAGAGAAGATATTTTAGTGGAAGTATATGTGAGAGAATTATTAAAATTAATTATTTCTGTGCAAACAAAAGAAACATTTTCATTAACTTCTTTGTATGATAAGCTTGAATCATATTTACGAGCATTAGAAACATTAGGTGTAACCACAGATAAATGTGCATCCATTTTGTATCCTATGGTTGAATCGTGTTTCCCAGCTGAATTTTTAAAGGCTTGGAATCGTAGTAATATTTCCAGTATTAACTCTGACGCGAAAGGAAAATTGGATAATTTGATGCAATTTTTGAAAACGGAAGTTGAAGGAGAAGAAAGAATATGTTTGGCTGTAGCCGGTTTCGGTTTAGGAAAGGGCCAAGAATACAGACCTTTGAAAAAGAAACAATATAGCTCGGAGAATTTGAGAAATAAAGTACCTACAGCTATAGGTTTGTTAACGACTGCTGCAGATAAATATGTAAAGAAATCTTGCGTTTTTTGCGGTGGTAAGCATTCAAGTTCAGATTGCTTTACGGCTCAAAAAATGACTCTATCGGAAAGACAAAAAATAGTCAAGGAAAAACGATGCTGCTTTGCATGTTTATCGCCATTTCACGCAGTTAAAAGATGCCGAGCAGTTTTAAAATGCCTGATATGTTCTAAAAAACATTTTCCTATAATGTGTGATGTGCTTGATTCGCAAAAGATGTCTGTAGAGGGAAAAGAAGATAAACCCGCACTAGATGTTAATATGGCTAATTTTAATAAACACAGCCCTAAGATATTTCTTCAAACTCTCAAAGCTAAAGTGGTATCGGATAATAAACAGAAAATTGTGAGGTTACTTTTTGATTCTGCATCACACAAATCTTACATTTTGAAAAGTGTAGCTGAAGAAATGAATTATACACCCGTTCGATGTGAAAAATTGATACATTCTCTTTTTGGTGGCGTTATCACTAATGAATTTAAACATAATTGTTATAAAGTAAAATTGAGAAATTTGATTGGAGATTTCGGCTGTAATTTTGAAGTTCTGGATCAATCTATCATTTGTGACAATATTAGACCGGTTTTTAAAGGTCCCTGGATAAAAGAATTAGAGGAAAATCAGATTAATCTAACTGATATTAGCGATACTTGTGAAGGCATTGATATTCTAATTGGAGCTGACGTTATGGGGAAAATGTTAACTGGCAAAAGAAAAGTCTTATCTTCAGGTCTTGTCGCTGTAGAAACTTTCTTAGGATGGACCTTAATGGGTAAGGTACCACAGGAAGAATCTTCGGAAGAAAACCTGGCTTTAACAGTGCTGTCCTTATTTGTAAATGAAGCTGAAATCACAAATTTATGGAAATTAGATTCAATCGGAATCAATGATCCTGTTGAGAAAAAATCTAAGAACGAGATTGATCTTCGGACCAAGGAGCATTTTTTAGAAACGGTAACAATTAATAAAAATGGTCGATATGAGGTTTGTTTACCATGGTCTGATGATAAGTCACCTTTGCCCGACAACTTGGATTTGGCGAGGAAAAGGCTCGACTACACTACCTCAAAACTTATAGCTATGAATATGTATGAGAAATATGAAAATATTCTTCTAAATTGGTTAGATAAAGACATAATAGAGGAAGTTCCTACCAACGAAATGAACTCTTATGGTAATTATTTACCTCACCGTGCAGTGATAAAACTAAGCAGCAGCACTACTCCAATTCGTCCGGTGTTTGACGCTTCAGCGAGATTAGCAAATTATCCATCTTTGAATCAGTGCTTGGAATGTGGTCCTAATCTCATTGAGCTTATTCCAAATATTCTTCTTCGATTCAGAGAGGGACAGCTTGGCGTTATAGCTGACATCAGGAAAGCTTTTCTGCAAATTAGTATTCGTAAAGAGGATAGAGACTTCCTTCGGTTTTTGTGGTGGGAAAATAGAGAAGAAAAGAAATTGAGAGTTTTTCGTCACACAAGAGTTGTTTTTGGGGTAAAATGTAGCCCTTTTCTTTTAGCTTCAGTAATTGAGTACCATATTCAAAAATGTGAAGGATTTGAAAAATCTTTGAAGAAAAGACTTTTGGAGAGTTTCTACATTGATAATGTCGTTACTAGTGTCGACAGTAAAGACCAATTAGATCGATTCATTGACAATTCTAAAACCTTGATGGCAAAAGGTGGTTTTGATCTTAGAGAATGGGAATGGTCTGGCGACTGTGAAACTAATTCAAAGGAAGAAGCTCAGGTATTAGGTCTTATTTGGAATAAGAAATTAGACACTTTGAAAATTAACATGAAATGGCTGGATGGCATTAATGTGGAAAAAGTAACTAAAAGGAGTATGTTATCTACAGTACATAAAGTATTTGATCCTTTTGGATTCACTGCACCAGTGATGCTCTGTCCGAAAATAATGCTACAAAAGGCATGGACATTAGGTACAAGTTGGGATGAAGAAGTAACTGGTGAGCTTCGTAAAGAATTTCTACAGTGGTTTCAAGAACTTAAGCATTTGTCTGACATACAGATTCCTAGGTGTGTTCAAGCATCTTCAAAAGATATAAGCAACTGCACTATTCATACGTTTGTTGATGGAAGCAAAGATGCATATGCTGCTGTTACATTCCTTAGAATAGAAAATAATGGTCGAATCGAGCTATTTCTACTTGCAGCGAAATCTCGAGTGGCTCCTTTAAGAGGCACAACTATCCCAAGAATGGAACTTCTTGCGGCGGTGATTTGAGCGAGGCTAGCGAATTCAGTTGTTGAAGCTCTTGGTTGGAAAAATGTTACGATATATTACTGGAGTGATTCTACAACAGTGCTTGCATGGATATTACGAGAAGAAAATTGGTCTGTCTTCGTTAGGAACAGAGTCCAAGAGATAAGGAAGTTGAGTAATCCTACATCATGGAGACACATACCTGGTGATAAGAATCCGGCAGATTTACCTTCCAGGGGCTGCAAGGCAAAACATCTAGTCTCCCTAAGATGGTGGGAGGGTCCACAATGGATGAAAAATGCTTTTGAATTTCAAAACATTATGGGTTCCACCAACCATGATTGGAATGAAGAAGAGATTAGAAAGGAAAAGTCTAAGACGACTTTTATATTATCAAATAATGAAGCCCGTGGTGTTGCAAACTGGTACTACAGATATTTTTCGAACTATGATAGAATAGTTCGTCTTGTTGCATGGATCCTCCGCTTCATGAACAACTGCAAAAATATAACTGAGAAGAAGCATGGTGAATTAACCGCTACAGAATTTCAGGAAGCAGAAATGAAGGTTTTATTTATGATACAGAATGAGTCTTTTCTCCCAGAAGAAGAAAAGAGATTAAAAACCCTACAAGTATTTAAAGACGATCTTGGCATCATCCGTTTGAAAACTAAAATTATTTATCGCAAGGACAGTGAAGATTTTCTTAAACCTATTGTTCTTCCTCCGAAGCATGAAGTGGTAAAGCGGTTAATCTATAATGCTCACGTTAAGAACTGTCATGCTGGAGTCCAGATACTATTGAATGCACTTAGAGAAAAGTACTGGATCCTAAATGGAAGAAAAGCGGTGAAACATGTGGTGGCCAATTGCATTACGTGTAAAAGATATAGCTCAAAGAACATAGAAGTTATAAGTCCCCCCCTTCCAGAAAATAGAGTAAAGGATGCTGCGGTGTTTCAGATAACTGGCGTTGATATGGCTGGACCTTTATTCCTTAAAGACAAGAAGAGCTGGGTTCTAATTTTTACTTGTGCAGTGTACAGAGCAGTTCATTTCGAGCTTGTTACTGCTGCATCGACTGATGTTTTTTTAATGGCCTTTAGGAGATTTGTTTCTCGCAGAGGAAGATGCACAACAATATACTGCGATAATGGCTCCAATTTTGTTGGAGCAGCCAACTATTTAAAACAACTGGATTGGAACCGCATCCAAAAATATGGAGCAATAAACTCTATTGACTGGAAGTTTAATCCTCCAACTGCTGCCTGGTGGGGCGGATGGTGGGAGAGATTAATTAGAATTTTAAAAGATCTTTTGAAGAAAGTGTTAGGACAGGCACGTCTCAATTATGAGGAGATGATAACGGTTTTGGCAGACTGCGAGCGTGTAATCAACTCAAGACCTCTAACTTACATTTGCGAAGAGGAAGCTATAAAACCAATTTCTCCATCGATGTTCATACAAGATGTGCATGAATGCAATCTTCCTGATATAGATGCTGTAGAGCAAAATTCTGTGAGCAATAAATTCAAATACAGACAAGCAGTGCTTAAAGACTTAAGAAATCGCTTCAGATCTGAGTATTTGGGTGCTCTCATACAGCGGAGAAATAAAAAATCAAGAAAATGTACAGTTACTGTTGGTGACATTGTTATGGTGGAAGCAGATAATAAAAAGAGACTTGTCTGGCCTTTAGGTCGTATCACAGAAATCATACCAGGTAAAGATGGACATGTACGACTTGTTCGAGTGCAAACTTCACAGCAGAATTTCCTGCGACCAATTCAAAGAATATATCCATTAGAGTTAACATCCTCTGATGACTTCTCCACTTCGATGACACCAGATGATTTGAATAAGTCAAATGACATCACCAAAACTTCTGACAGTACTTCTGGCAACGAGATGAAATTTAGTAGAGCCGGAAGAAGAATTAAATTGCCAGAGAGACTGAACTTGTGATTTATTTTGTTTTTGATTGGACATTTTCCCATTAATTTTCATTTTTATATTTAAATATTAATTGAAAATTTGTAAAACGTTGCCATTTATTGAATCTCTTAACTGTGTTTAACTAATAGTATTATATTTTGATTATTATTTATAATCAAAAGGTGGGAGGATGTTGAAAATGTATTAATATTTTATTTTATTTATTTGTTTATTTTAGAATGGCAACGTTATTTAAGAAATATTTTTTGCTGTCTCATTTTGTAGATGGCAACTTGTAGATCAATCCCAAGATGGAATAAACAAAGTTTGAATTTTTTACCGGTGGGATATCGTTTTTCTATTTTAATATAAAAAGCGAAAGAAAACGGTGTTTTTCTTAGGCAGCTTTAACACTAGGGAAAGAGATAATATCTTTGTAAAAAGTTTCAGGTAGACTGCTACTACTGTTTCTTCCTTCAAAATGTGCTGTGGATTTTAAAATTTAATCAGAATGCTGAATGTATGCATTAATTGGCTCCATTCAAAAGTTATAGCAAATTTTTTTATAAAAAAGTAAATCATTCAGTGTACAACATTATTTTTTCAATTACATGGCTTCTTATCTATTATTGATTTCTGTTTCTTTGACCAATAGGCATGGCAGCAGTCTCAGCTGTACTTGCGACAGAGTCTTCATCCCACTGCTTCATATTATATCACAGATGGAACTGCAGGCCAATTGTATAATGAGCCTGTAACAATTTGCTCCAAAGTGCAGAAATTGGTTTATGATTGGCGACTTAAATTTGAGACTTATCCTACGGTTCATACATTTCGGGAACATGATACACTCTTTGAATAAAAATTATTAATTGTGTCTACTTAGACATCTTTTCTGATGTCTTTTTTCTTTTTAACATTTTTTTCCTTCCATCCAATGTGAAATCATGAAATTGCTTCAGATGACCTCTGGGAAGGTCGACTTGATGATTTGAAACTATGAATATTATATCCTTTCTTTTGAAGGGAATTTAAAGTTGTAGTTTTGAAAGGGATTTTTTTTCCCTAATTATTATTCATCATATTTCAACTTTTATGTGATATCTGACACTTCAGTTTTAGTGAGTAAATCATTTATTATGTTATGTTCCTTTTTTACAAATGATTGATTTGTATCAATCAGGTACAAATGAATGTGATTCTACATAATATCTGGATTTTAATATTATCTTTCAAATATTTATATTATATTTCTCTTTAAGACTTCTTTTCAAAAAAAAAAGTTTGGACTAAGTTATTTATTAAATATAAAATCAAACAATAATTAGAAAAGATTTTTTTTGAAAATTGATTAAGTATTGCTGTAAAATATTATATGCTAAGATCAAAATAAGAGTCACATATAGTTATAAATAAGCAAATTGATAAAAATTAAATTGGTGGTCCAATGGTATTGCTAAAGAAAATGAATTCAAGTATATTATTTGTTTTTCATTCCTTCTGTCTCTTCCATTCACTTAAAAAATATACCAGCTTCCAAAAATTAAGGTACAAATTTTACCCTTTAAGGGACCCTTTTTTTTTTAAATCTAATTTACAAACAGATTGACATAGAAACATGAGAATTAAACATTTATTGTATTAAATGTAATTTTGACATCAAGTATAATTCATAATCAAATTGTTATATATTTTTTTGAAAAACTCATTGTTGGAGAAAAATAATAAATGAAAAATATCCATGTAAAATTAAATGAATTTTACTAAAGAATATGTCTTTCTCTTGCTTTAATTCATGAATAATATTGATATTTCATACTTTCATTTAAGATATGAGACATCAAATTGATAACAAACAACATTGTGGAACAGTGCTTGTTCAAAGTCTCAAGATATGAAAATCAAATTGATTGATCCATTCCTGCCAAACCTTAATCCTCAAAATATTTCTCAATAAATCTAGCTTGGCTAAATCAAGCATTACCATCCATTTGGATGAATTTCTCACAAATGCTCCTGAATCTTTGCATATGTATTGGAAGATTTCATGTCTGCATCTCTCATCAGACCACTCAGAGAGATTCTATATACTCTATAATTGTGTCTTTCAACAATGTTAGATTGATGTGATCTCATACCTTATATTGCCTTATATTCTGTCTATGATGGCTTATGGTCTAAATAATTCCCCAGTATAATTATGAACTTGTATGAAATATGTGTGAAGAACACTGAACGCATTGCTGAGTATTTCAGGTTACAAGTTCGCTTGCTCAATATAAATTCTATATAATTTCTCTGTCCTAAATTAAGGACACAAACAAGTGTTCTTCTTTGACACATCTCTAATTTTGAAGATTTCTTTACAGTCTAATATTCAATATTTCCATTCTGTTTGCAGAAAAATGAGTTAAACCACAATACGGGTCTTGATATTTTAAGCTGAAAGTTTTCTTCGAGATTGTAATTCATAATCAACTTTAAACAGGATTTCTCACTACTGAATTCTGGGATTGAAACTAATGCCAGTCTTTAGACCAGCCTGCTAGACAGCAACATCTATTATACAACTTTTTGGCAACATTAACATGTGTCAAACTCATTTTCATCTACTTGATGGTTCACCATCTTAACAGATCAAATGTATAAAAAAATTTGTGACATTTTCAAAAATATATTTGCTTTTTAAAACAGCAATTTCTTGAAAAATAAGTAGTAGATATGTTCCTTTTATTTGATTTAATTAATGAATATTATTCTTCATATAAACAATATTTATTACTTTTTGTATTCGTTTAACAGTGGGTTTCAGAAAATATGTTGTATCTTAAATTTGGAGGCAACTGCTATGGAAACATATTGTTTTTGTGATGCCCAGCCCATGTATCTTCCTTTGCTTACCTTTACTTTACTACTGCATTGGCATTCTCCATCTTTTTGAATCATCATCATATTTCTATTACCTACTCTGAAAACAAACAAATGAATAAATAATAGACTTGCCTTATATCTAAAAACTTGATCTCAATTTATGTGAATTAATGACAATATTTTTTAATTTGTTAAAAAGACTTTTTCTAATTATTTTTATGGGTAATTTGTGGTTAGTTATAAAAGTATGTATTTATTTAGTTATAGTCTGTTGCCATAAGAGTTATTATGTAATATTTTCCTTTTTAAAAGGAAAGCTTTCAAGTAAATTCATCATGAGAAATGAAAAAAAACATACAGTTGCACTTAAAGCAATCATATCAATTGGGTTGTGTGTAAGGATAAATATAAAGCAACGAAAATGAACATTGAAATTCATATTGTAAACTCTCATTTTAAATTGCAATGCCTATTCCTTAATTCTAGAGCAAATTAATTTTCAGTATGGATATTTACATTCTTTCTTTTACTACAGAAAAAAGAAGTAAATTCAATAGCACTGTCAGAATGTTATTAAAAAATTCTCAAAAGCTGTAGATATTGAACATTTGTAAAGTATAAATTATTTTCCATGCTAAATTAATTTTATCATTTCTTTTCAGTTTGTTTGCTTCCAGAATTCTTATTTTCTCTTAGAGATTGTACCAAATTTTATTTATAATGTGCCAAAAGTATTCCCTCTCTTATAAAATCTAGTCACTTAGGTACATAGAATTGTTGTTAGTGTACTTAGAGAATAATCATTTGAAAGAATTAATTCGTGTGACAGCATGGCTCATATGACTGCATATCATCTAAATACATACTGTCATGATGTGCTGTCAAATCCTTTCATTTTTCTCCCTGGAAGGGTGTACTGTGGATTCCAAAAAAAAAAATGCTGCTTATCATATGACATCACCGGTTTGAAACTACAAACATTATATCCCTTCTTTTGGAAGCAATTTAAAGTGGTTGTTATAAAAGTTTTATTGTTCTGAAATTAGGGTTTTTTCTCCTAATTATTCATCAAATTTCAACTTTTTATGTGTCAGCTGACACCTCAGTTTTAGTGATTAAATATAGTTAAGTTATTGAATTAACTGGTATTCGATAATTTGGCAGCAGAGAACAAAAAATGTTATTGTAATAACTTTTCTAATAAAATTAATTACCAATTTAATTAACAAAGTTTTATGACAATCCTTTTGAGAGCCAAGGAAATTATACTTCTCACCAAATTTATCAATCTTTATGTGCAGTTATGTTGGTTGCTTACATTCTCATAATTTTTTTAATAAAATAGAAACCTAGATGTTTCAGTCTCTTATCCCACACAAAATAATATGGCAATTAATTACTTAGTTATCAGTGAAGTAAATTAATAAATCAAATTAAATTTATCTAATAAGCTAAATATCACTTAAGTCTATCTAAATCCTAAAAATATTTTAATATATCATTACTTGGAAAAAAAAATGGCCTTTTAAAGAATTAATTTTTGAGAGTTTTGAACTGTAATGCTATTTAGATTTTTAAAAAGCCATGTAATTCACCAGTATGGATTTTTTTTTCTAAGCATGCAGATTTTGGATTAATGCTAGCTTTAAGGCTCTCCCCACCCCCCTTCTGAATATACATATTTTTCCCAGTATTGTAAATTAACTGTGAATATCCTATAAAAGAATAAATTCTTGTTGCATCATTGACAAATATCATTATGCATGACATCTAATTACATGCTGGTTTAAACTATGCCGAAACCACACATTATTTTCTTCCTGCAAGCAGTATAATAAATTTCAATTGTTTTGTCTCTTGAGAAGGGTCATATGAGTGTCATTTTTCATTATTAATTCTTATGTCAAACAGGGTAAAGAATGTTGAACAACATTTTTATGAAGTTTCTAATTTCAGAAGATTAACTTTAATAAATCATGAAAATTCTTTTAAGTAAATAGAAAATTGCATGTGGAAATTTCATATATTTTATTTATTCTGTGCATTTATCTTTTTTTTTAATAGAGGAGAAATAATATTTTTAGTTCTGAAATTACATGTGGGTATTTCTAAATTATTTTTGCCTATCAAGCATAATAGGTTTTACAGAATTCTAATATTACTTTCCTTGAAAAAGTATAACCATTCCGATTTCTATTTCATTGAAATTGGATTTAAAAACAGTTTTTGCTTTCATAGAAATATACCAATTCTTACATTTCTTCTTTGAAATTAAGTTTTATTAGATGGTATTTTTAAGGAAAAAAATTTTTACAATATATATATATATATATATATATATTAAAATTAAATTTAAAAAAATTTATTTGTAGAAATTTATCTTTATATGAAATGGTATTTTATATCATTTCAATCTAGAAAGACTTCATGCATTGCTGATTTGAATATCTAAAATGATAAATTGCTTATTTATTATTTTTAGATCTATTAATATACAGAGTTCATCAAAAATGTATATGCATTTTAACAAAAGAAAATTCTATATATTGAATTGTATTACAAACTTAATATAATCCAATCCATAAAAATGCTTAATACAAAATCAAAACTGAAAAATCAGGATTTTAATTGTGCAACATCTTTTGCGCACACCACAAATTGTATATTGTATCAAATTTGTCGCAAAGCTATGTATTAATTATTATGCATGCTTTAAGGTTGTGTTTTAAACCTACATCTCCTCTGACATCAACTTTTAGTCTTTAGCAACATTTTCAAAATAGATTTATGGCTTAAAAATGGATTTTTATTCTTAAAATGTAAAAGCTATTTTGTTTATTGAACAGATATTGCATATGATATCATGTTGTATTATCATATTGTAACAATTATTCAGTTTTGGAAATAATGCTTTCTGTTTAAGCATGCATACATTTTTTAATGGACTCTGTAATTTGTTTTTGTTTGTAACATAAATTTATATTTTGATCTCAAATTGATTTTTTTAAATAAATTTTGAGTTATTATGAGTTAACCTTTTAAAAAATTGTCTTTCTTCATTGGGTGATATTTAATGTGTATTTGTTTGGTGTTGTTGTTAACCTACTGATATCCCTTGCAAGTTTTTTTTTAAATATTTTATTTATGTATCAAAAAATAAATGGTTTTTCGTGAAGTCTTTTGTATTATCATTATTCCCTGAATAATAAATAATCAGTCTTATAAATCAGCCTGCTTGTAAATAATCAGTTATCAATTCAGTCCCCCCGCCTTCTTATAACCAAAAGTTTCAAGATATAAAAAACATTAAAAAAATTCATGTCATTTGTTTAAAAGCTGGAATTAAACTGCATATCTATACTACTATTATAAATGTGAAAGTTTGGATGGATGGATGTTTGTTAGTCAATCACGGCGGAACGGAATTGGATGAAATTTAGTACAGGCGTAGATTATAGTCTGGAATAGGACATAGGCTACTATTTGTTCCGGTTAATTGAGTATTTAATTTTTTATTAATTAAAAACTAACTTTCCCGCCAAAAGTCTTCATTTTCTCATCGCCAAATGCGTACTGTCTGTCGATCACAAGAATAGCTCCAGCCAAGAAGTCTATCTAGTGGCGGTCGCTATAGTAACAAGACTAGTTCATTTCTAATGGGGATTAAGCGTGTAGGGAATTGGCGGAATTAAAGGTTACATCACGTCATTCGTCTTCTCGGATTTAAAAGAGTTGCACGCGTTATCTTATCTTTGTGTTTATTTTGCTTTTAAAATTATTTGTTCCTTACTGGTTTAATTGATTTTGCTAAACTTGCAAGATGGCCTTTAAGTTAAGGAAGGGTGAAATTTTGAAATCGCAGGCACGTAAAATTGTATATAATGTTGCGGAATTTTGTTCCAATGAAGCTTCATCGAAATCTGCGTTAATTCCACTCCCACAAGCTCTGAAGATGGCTTCTCAAGCAACTGGAATTTCTGATGCTACAATAAAAAAAATAAGAAAGGATGTTTCATCATCTGGCTCATCGACAGTTTTAAAATCACCCGGTAAACACCGTAAAAGACCTAATGAGCGAAACTGTGAAATTGACGACTTTGACAAATGTATTATACGGCAAACAATTCAAGACTTTTACATTAAAGAAAGGAAAGTACCATCCCTCAGAAAATTACTACCCGTGTTGAAAGAAAAAATTGGATTTTCGTGGCAAAAAGACACATTGTGCATAGTCTTACATTCAATGAATTTCCGATGGAAGAAGTGCGTGAATAATAGAAAAGTACTCATGGAAAGACCAGGTATTGTTTTTTGGAGACACAGATATTTGACAGAAATGAGATGTCACAGGAAAGCTGGACGACCGATTGTCTATATTGATGAAACTTGGGTAGACAGCAATTTGACATTTAAGAAATGTTGGCAAGATGACACAGTTTTGGGAGCTACAGCAAATGTTAATTCGAAAAATAGACTTATAGTTGTTCATGCTGGGTCATCAACGGGTTTCCTTACGGGTGCTTTACTAGTATATAAAGCATCAACAAAAAGCGGCGACTATCACGGGCAAATGAACTATGAAAACTTTAAAAAATGGGTGTCGGAAAAACTTCTTCCAAATTTGCAACCAAACAGTCGTATGCATGGATAATGCACCGTATCATATGACTGTCGAAAACCCCACTCAAATGAAGTATTCTACAAAAAAAGTTATGTAGACTGGTTGAAAAACAACGGAATACCCTGCGATCAAAAAATGCGAAAAGCGGAACTGTTCTCTTTTATAGACAATAATCGTCCAAAGAAAATTGTCTATAAAATTGATAATTTAATAGAGAAAGAAGGACATGAAGTTATCCGACTATCCCCTTATCATTGCGATTTGAACGCAATCGAATTTGTGTGGTCCTCTGTAAAAAGAATAATAAAGGAACGAAATGTTACTGGCGATTTAAGTTTGGACAATCTGAAATCTCTTCTTCAAACAGCTATCACTGAAGTTACTTCGGCAGAATGGGCAGCGCATTGCAAACACGTAGAAAAGCTTGAAAATAATTATTGGGAGAAAGATGAACTGTTAGAAGATTTAGTGGACGAACTGTCATTTCAAATTTATACCAATGATGATTCTGATTCAGAAGAAACCGAAACTTGTGAGAGTGATTTAGAGGATTTTGAAATGCTTGAATGAACATTATTTTCGAAATTTAGACGGTATTTTATTTTACTTTTAAAACTGTTTTGCCTTAGAAATTGTTGGAAAATACATGCTGAAAGTTTAATAATCAACGAAGTTCTGACATTGTATTAATAATCTAAAGTCCTTGATAATTATTAATAGTTAAGAAAATATTAAACAATTATTAAAAAGTTAAATAATTACTTTTTTATTGTAATAATTTTCATCTTTATTGCATATTCATTAATATTTCATTTTTATGTCTAAAAGTTTAAATATTATATAATTAATATATTAAACAATTTTTTTCACTCTTTATAAATCAATTTAAAAAATCGCCAATACGTCATCAAGACGATCAGTAAGTCAACATGGATGCCTTTCTTTTTAAATCCCCTATTGAAAATAGAGCAGGTCTTGTTTCCACAGCAACAGACTATCGTAGACATATTGGCGGGAGCTATTCTTGAGGTAGAAAAACAGTAGGGCTTTAGTTGTTTTTCTTTCCCACGCTAAAGAGGCTAGGCTTAACATGCTTTCGATCGATTATTTCAAATGATTCTGTTCATTTTCTTAGTGTTTGATGCATTTAAAATAAAAAATTGTTAATGAATCGATCTTTCGGATTCATTCTGAAGTACTTTTAAATTAAAATAAATTAACAGAATAAAGGAAATAAAAAATTTCTAATCTGCATTGCGTTATCCTAACTGGCGTGGAAAATTTGCGTTACGCCAAATGGTGTTGAAAATTCACACATGTGTAGTGTGTTCTGATTGTTGACAACTATATTTTCATTTTAATTAAAAGTTTAAAAATCATTTGTATTATACTGTTGTAGCTATCTCAAACTCGACTCTAGTATATATATGTGTGTGTGTATATATACAACGTAATTTTCAACAACATGCTTTGAATTTTTGCAAGTGCTGTCCTTGTGTACGCTTATATGTGTTTCGTGCTTTCACGTAGAAGTAGAATAACGTATCGTTATTCGATATTGAGCCTATTCGACTTTTTATCTACGTTACGGATTTCTTCCGTAAACGTCTTCTTTTATCGGATTAATAAACGCATGAATAGACAATCAATTTACTTAGTACAAAAATGTATACATATTGTTATATTATGTTAATATCTTTCACTTGTAAAAGAAATTGGAAATGATGACTCAAGCTTCCATATTAGCACAAAATACTATAACGATATCGCCTTGATGTTGTTTGATATTCTGAATGATGGGCAATAAAGTAAAATTACCGTTATAATGTTATTGGGCATTTTGTGCTAATCGAGTTCTTGGATTACAATGATTTAAGATACAGTCGAAAGTCGCAAATTCAAATGATGCTTATATAACCCAAACGCAGAAGAACATGAACTATATAACAGCAAGAATCGCTGAGCTCACGGAATTTCTCACCGTTTAATAACTCGGCCAACTTTTTAACAGAACTTTAAAGCTGTTGTTTCCCATTTGCAGTCTGGTGAAGTGGTGGAAGGGGGTCGGTGTTCTTGGAGATTTCTTTTTATTTCGAAAGCCAAGCCTCGAGACCTTGTCTTTAATAAATAAGAATCTGGCCACCAAAACTTATCTCCTATTCAAAATTTGTGCAAAAATGTTTACAATTCTAGTACTAAAATTAATTATAAGCTAAATTTCATCCAACTAGTTCACTTTATTTTTGTTATCAAGTTCACAGAAAAGTATAATTTGGGGGGGGGGGGGCTTGGAGATGTCCAAAACGTAAAAATTCTTCAATATCTCCTACTCAAATCTTTCAACAATTACAACGCTTTCTCTAAGTATGCGAAAAAGTATATATATTTTTTAATGAGAATAAGAGAATTTTGTATTCCAAAAATCACTTTTACCTGAAGGGTTGCACACAATTCGGGATCTGCAGTTTGGCAAAAGCTTGCACAAAGAATTAAATCTGTCTCTACTGCCTACCACACATTTGAAGTTACTACACAGAAGACTACATCACATATTTTCGCAAAACTAATCTATGGCAACCAACTGGTTCTCTGAAATATCAGTTGTATTTAATTAAAACTCTCTCTCTTTTGCATAATTTGATATTTATCATCCTTCCAAAAAAGGGAAAGTTTGTTTTAACGTTCTGCCTTGATAATGATATTAAAAATTTAGGTCCTGCACCTTTAAATTGCACCTTATCTGTAGTGGCAATGTAATCTCGCTTTCTAATTTCTTTTATAAACTGCTTAGATAATTGATAGAATTTTTCTTCCTTGGCTTTCAATAATGCATTATTAAATATTTGGTGAAATGAAAACAATTTAAATTGTATCGCAACAATGAAATCTAATGCTGAAAATCATGCAAGAAATATTTTTTAAATAGCGGGAGTGGTCTCCGCAAAACTCTCACGCAGATTATAATAGACTTCTCTTCCCAGAAAACGCCTTGCATGGCACTGGTTACGTACAATAGTTACGAAATATTATTTTTTGGCATGAATTTAGCATTTTTACTGAATCTTTCTTGTTATCTTTGGCGAAATATTTGGCAATTAATCCCTGGCATACTGTTAATAGTATTCGAAAAACAAATTTGAGCTTTAGACATGTGTTTCCACAAACGATTGAAACAAAAATTTGACACAAACCTACACTTGTAGAACAAAATGCTAAACGAAATTTGATATATTTAAGAGATTGCATTTTTGAACTATCGCATTTATGTGTTTCTGAAAGTACATACCGACAAACAGTTTTGTTGTTGTTGTTGTTGTTGAATTGACTCAAATTTCGATAGATATCTACACTATAGATGTTAATTCTGTGCATCAAATTTTATTTATCTAGCTCTCTTCGTTTTGTAGTTTTCGTGTCGAATTGTATTCAGACAGCCGGACAGACAAACTTCCTCTGAATGGCTTTTGCTCAAAATTTGATAGAAATCTGCAGATTTGGTATAACCTATACCAAATTTCATCCGTCTAGCTCAAAGTGATTTTTAGATATCTTTGTCATAGACAGACGGACATTATTCAAATATGTGTTTTTCGAACTCGGGGTGGTCTAAAGCGTGGAGATTCGTCAAAATCTCGAATTCGAATGTTTTGAGGAATACTATACTTTCTCTGTTCTATATATACTAGTGGAAATTCTTTAGAAATTAACACGTAATCAAATTACATACAATAATATACACCATTTTATTAAAGTTTTTACTTGATGCAAAACTAAATTTGAGCTAATATTTCTGGACACTGACATTTCAAATATCGACAAAAAAACATCAAAATTTTGCTTAGTGCTTCATTAGTTAAATCATTTTAAAGAATATTTGAAATAACAATTCCACTTTCTTTATCGGTGCCGTATTTGGTAATTGTAGTTTGAATTATCTGTTCTGTAGAACAACGATACTCATATATTTTCTTTTATAACTATAGACAGCAAATCAATTATTATTACACATGAAATACAAGAAAATAAAGCGCTTTTTGATGAATTACTGCAAACCTAATGTAACAAACAGTGTGTTAAAACATAAATGTAAAAGTAAATTAGATAAGAATTGTTTTCAACATTCAATGTAATTCAGCATGCCTTTTTGTTAAATAACAATCCCACCTGCATATTCTGAACAATACTTTCTTTAAAGATATATTCTAGCTAATTACCCGTTTGGCATGTCCATTAATTACTAAAATTCGATTTGTTGTTATTTTATAAAGCTTATTACGCCATCTCGCGAATGATGAATACTTTCCTTAGTATTTGTTACGCCTCACAGCACAGTCACTTAATTAATAAATATCGGTTTTGAAGAATATAATAACTCAATCCTTTGTTGCAATTCATTCTATATTCTTGAGAGCCTGCTTTCCATTCAACTCAAAAACTTGTTTGCTTTGTGGCTTGAGTTCTTATCAGAGTTTTCCCAGTGGCGCAAACAGAATTTTGTACCATTTTAGATATTGATAATAATGCAAAGCCAGAGAAATTTCATACCTTTAAAGTGGATAGTGCAATCATTCTATTTAATTTGCGTTGTCCTACCTTATTCTGCAGATGAATCCAAATTCCGACAAAATATGTCTAAAATAGTTGACATTCTCATTGTTGTCTTCTTAATTTACGTTATAGGCACTGATTTATTCTTGGCGTTCTATCAAACCGAAGGTGCACCGATTGGATTTTTGATTGCTGCTCTCAGTGGCGATTTGTGCAGTCTGTCCATTCGCCTAATTTTAATCGCCAAAAGGAACTCTATCGTCAAAACGCTTCGAAATGTTTTCACTTTATATCGAAAGCTGGAGACTGAGCGCGACATCAAATGGTATGGCACAAATTTAATGTCTGCGTTTGCCGTAAGCTGGATAATACCAACAATTCTGTACATAAAATCTACTCTGCTTGCCATGACTAATAAAGGAGCCAGAGAAACTCAAATTAATTTGCTATTCGGATTCCATTTTCAAGATGATTGGGGTATCATGTCCGTTTTGGTCATCAATCTGTTTCTGAATCAACAGCTCTACGCTATGCCAGGATATGCCGCTGGACTTTGTTACTATACTTACAAGATATTAACAAGTACCATTCAAAATGTGGAGAGAAATTTGAGAAGAAAATCAGATATAAATTCATTATATAACGCATATACAAATCTTTCCTCCCAAGTGGTTGATTGCATCGATGAAGTGGAACACGCATTGTCTCTGTTGCTGTTCCTGCTCTATACTTATATCATATCTTTCATATTTATAATTGTTACGTTACTGATCAGAATTGCACCTCAGGAATTTCGTTCTGGCTATGTGATGATCAATTCCATGACCGTTTTCATAGCCTTTGTGGCATTCTTTGCGTTGAGTTTTCAATCTGTCAATGTCCACAAAGCATCTGTACGAATAGGAAGAACTGTTCATCGAATATGTTCCAAAATGTCCTGGCCCACTGATGAGAATGAAGACGCAATTCGTTTTTTATTGTTGACTGCCAGTGACACATTTCCAGAGAAGGTACTGATTACAGGCTGGAACATGTTTGATCTGAATCAAGACTTTATTCTTCAAACTACTGGTGCCATAGTTTCCTATGGCACTGTAGTATCACAGCTTGGTAATCACGAAATTTAAACAACGGTACACAAAATATAGCTATACAACAAACGTGTATAGCTTTGAAATTTGCTTGTTATTGTAAGTCATTACTTTCCTTAAGAAAAACTTTGATGGAATCTACAAAATTTTTCCATTAGTAATGCAGGTAACCCTTGATGTATGCCATTTTGAATAATGTACAATGAAATGTTACAATCTAAATATATATGCTTCCTTTATTAGCACAAGATATATTACATTTTCTGCACGCTGTTGTTCATTATTCTGAATGCTGAACAACATTGTAAAGAGTTCTTTAAAATGTTGTTGGACATTTTTACTGTCAAGAAAACCCTCCTGTTTTTCAACATGCATGTGGCATGATGAAAAACATTGAATTGAACATGAATTGAAAACATTGAGCATGCATTTATTTACCAATGAATATTCTCGTATTAATTAAAATATCTGGAAGACCAAGCTCTACTCGCCAGGGTTTATATATATATATATGCTCTACTCGCCAGGGTTTATATATATATATTGAGAAAATATTTAAGTACTAATCACATACTGAATACAAATGGATATTTTCCAATCCTATCAACATATAAACTGGTCATTTAAATAAAATAAAAAGAAATCGTAAATGCGCTTGGTTTAACATGTTATTCGAAACAATCTGCTATATTATAATGTTCATTTTATAGTTTATCTATCATAACATATTTTTGAACTTGCACTTGGCATTTTTATCTCTGTGAAATCGGGTCCAAGATGGCGCTATATGAACATTGTCAGATTGAGAGCATATAGATAGATAAAGGATCTAATAGATAATTATAAAAAAAGTTTTTTGTGCGTGTGTGTGTAAAATTGCGGTTTTTTCCAGGAAGGACACCTATATTGATAATACTTATAAAAGGCAAAAATATTATTTATAAATACATAAGTAAAAAAAAAAAAATAAAGCAAAAAGCGCGACTCGAACCGAAGGCCCGCAAGACACGCGTCATTCATTCATGTTGTTCTGACCGTTATACTGCACTGCCCGCACTTCAAAGGGAAGTTGAATATACTTTTTGAATATAAAATTTGGTAGACTGATTTAACATCTAAATTGTAAACATCTATCGAATTTTGAGCCAAATCTAACTACAGGTTGACTGTCTGTCGATCTGTACTTTCAGAAACATTCAATTGCGGTAACTCAAAGACGCAATGACTTAAATACATAAAATTTGGTGAGTGAAGTTCTGACTAGCTCAATGTTGAATTTTTGTTTCAATCGGTTGGGAAAACCTGTCTAAAAGAAAAATTCTATTTCCGGATATTATTAACCGCATTTTATGGAATAATAGCCAAAAACACTTGACAAAGTTATCTCATAAATGCATTAAAAATGCTAATCTCAATTCTAATTCTTCCTAATTTCTTAACTAATGTACACCTTTACCATGCAAGGTATTGTCTGGGAAAACACTCTTATTAAAATATGCGAGAAAGTTGTGGGGAGAGCAATCCGATTGCTTATTTCTGATTGATAATACGGTTATACTTTGCTTCGTTTTCTTTTAACTGTCCTCTAATGATGGAATATCCCTTAATGAACGCCCTGTATTTATAGCCATATGTATAGATTTTTATAACTTGAGTTATCCTTGTCTACAATGAATTTAATTTTGAAGAATAGATACACAAATGTACATAAAAAATAGTTGGTGATTTATTGAAAGACATCGTGAAGGTATAAAAGTGATAAATTATATTGACTAAAAACTATAAGCTCGGTGATTTTCAAGATACTAGAAGGTGGAATGCTGATTTCAGTTTGTCCAAAAATTCCGCCACGGCCCCTTTCATATCTTCCACTATCTCGGCGTTAGAAGGTGACGATGAGACGATTGTTGCGTCTTTACATTTTCCTTGAATGCAGTGCTAAAAGACAATGAGAAAAAAAAATTGCAAAAGATGAAAAAATATCAATTATATTAATGAATAGTCTTTATTTAAATTAAGTTAACCGACTAGGATAAAAACATGAATTTGAATTTTCATTTATTTATTTATTTTGCAGCTTCAAAAAAAAAAAAAAAAAATAGTACGCTTCTGTTTCCAGTGATGACTTTATTTTATCTCTATGTCAATTAAAAGCCAAGTTACCGCGAATTATTGATATGTAAGCGATGCTTATTTATATGCCTTTAAAAGCTTTAAATGTACTTTTTGAGGGATGAGATTTTTTTCATAATTCTACTGTACGAGTATCGTCATACCTCAAAATATATTCAAGGAATCTTAATGAAACTTATAATAATGAGTGCCCTTTATATTATGCAGCATATAATGAACAAAGGATTTGTTGTTGAATGCTCTAGAAAGGGATTTATGATTGTTTAATGCAAATATTGTTGAAAAGAATTCCAAAATTCCATAGATAATTTCCTATATTGCACACACAAATTTTAATTTTGAATATAATTCTTAGATAATAGTTAGTTACACTCAAAGATATGTTATACATGTAATGTTACAATGAAAAATTGTAAAAATTTTTTTCTCTAGAACAATCCCAATTTTTGTAAATAAATGCTAAAATTTACATCAAAATATGCTTTCTCTTCAAAAGATGCATATATATTTAAATAATTTTACGTTTATTCATCATTTTATCTTTATATTAATAAAAAAATCATATAAACATTACAATATTCGTTTTTTTTTTTTTTTTATCTTCTCCGAACCTAGTCGGATACCTTAAATTTTAGAATATCGAAGTTTACAAAGTTGTGTCATCTAAGTAGGAGAGTATAGAGTTATTAAAATTAAAATTTATCAGCTCAGAGGAATGAAAAAGGCATTTTATTAGACTAAATGATAAAAAATTTGTACAACAGCTGTTTCAGCTGATGTGCTTGCCATTTATTAATTGAAAAATAATGCAAAGATTTAGAGAAAAATTAATGCTAAAAATTTAAAAAAGTGAAACAAACGATTTTCGCGAAAAAGCCAATATATTAAGAAGTTCGTAGCCAGTAATCACACGGAGCAAGATCAGGTTAGCAAAGAGGTAAAGTTGTTACAAACTAATGGAATTGATGATCCGTTCATTTGTTAAAATTTATAGGAAAACAAATGAAGAATGACTCGAATTATGTGGAGAGCTCTATAATTTTTCATGAATTTTGCATCCTGAATGCATCAATCTTGTTGAAGTTCTTAACTATAAAACTTGCTAAAATGATTCGCTTTGGTGTATGGTGAATACCACGTCCCGATATTCCATTTACTTATTATGACTCCAAAACATTTATTAAAGTAGATGTTCGATTTTGTAAATAGTCTAATAGCTAAATGAACGTAATGAAGCAGATAAGAACATGCTTAGTAAATTATGCTTGATAAAGTGTTAATATTATCCTGATATTATATCATTCATAGAATTTATATTTTTCTATATGCTTATTTATTTTACAAATAGGAAAATAAAGTTTTAAATCAACCCTCTCAGCGACCCTAGGCAGTTACTTAACTGAAAATCCGCCTTTGGCTACAATCCATTTTTTTCTCCTCGCTTTGTAGACAAGCAAATAGAATTGATAATTTATGCATATTACATAAAAAAACATAATTTATTCATATTGTATTACACGGCGACTTAATGACAGTTTTCACGTAGTATCTTTAAGGTATCCGACTAGGTTAAAAATATTATTTTTCCAGAAATTGAAAAAAAAAAAAAAAAATATGATCTGAAAATAAAGTCGAACTTCGTAGATTCTAAAACAGACTTTGATTTTAATATGTGTGAGATAGAATTATAGATTCAGTAGTTACAATAATACGCAACAAATAAAAATGAAATCGGTAACAGTGATATTTGTAACCGAAAAAGAGCGATTTATTTTATTTTTATCAAAATAATATTTTTTCTCCAAAATGATATTTGATACGTTTATATTATATCTCTATCTACTCAATCATAGTTTGTTTATTTTTGGCATTTCAGTTAAAAAAGAGTGAAAACTACATTTGTTTCCAGCGCATTTGGATGAACTAATTTACAAGTACAATATCTAAACGCATTTTCTGAGGAATGAATATTTCACTGAATGAATGAATATTGAGATACGTTTTCCGTTATTGATTCAGGAAAACATATCTTAAAATCAATTCAATAAAATTATATGAAATTTGGTGTACATATATCCAAAACCTTTGAGGGTGTGATAGACCGCAGATTTTAAGATAGCTTCATTTAGACATGTTTAACAAACACTTTAAGTTCAAAACATGGATGACAAAATAATTATTAATGGCAACTTCAAATGCTCATAAAATTTTTATTTATTAAAATAATTTTTTATAGTGTGGTCTGTTAAATTTTATGTAGTTTGAGCTATATATAGGTGAAATAAAAATTAAATATTTCCCTTATTCTTCGACTTACTCTGTTTTTCTAACATTGAAAATTTTGCTAAATTTTCATTAAATAAACAGCTTTTTTTTCGAAAACCAAAGGCAATTAGTGTATTTTTTTCTTCTAATAGTGACTTTTGAAGTCTGTTTTAATTATTTAGTACAGTAAAAAATGTTTATGTATCATTTAAAAAAAAATTCATCTCTGAACCTAGTCAGATATCTTAAGCAACGCACTCATTTGCAGAACAAATTCCGCTTTAAAGGAAAGTGAGGTTGCTTTTAAGGCTAGTTCCATTAACAGTTTGGAGGGGTTTGAGATCATCGAATCTTCAAAAAAATAAAGAAAGAAGCGTTCATTTCCAGACTAAAGAAAGAAGGAGGAAATCTCCTGTAGAGTCTTTCTCAGTGGGCTGTCGAAAATTACAAGTCAGAGGATGGGTGCAACAGGTGAGTAATGGGCGATTTCTCACGGGGTCAAAAAGACAATTAACAGCAACTGCTGCAAGGTCGAGGACCGTAAAATCATAATTAATTCTCGTTTGGAAAACACTTACTAGTAGCAATGAGAAAATATTAAGGTAGAAATTCATTTTTAGAGCATGGATGGTTAAAGCCCTTTAAGTGGACTTTTCCTAGTTCTCTTATTTATTGTAAGATCATAATACTAAATCAAAATTATTTTTAAGTTAGTCGCTTTTGGCGACTATATGTTTGTCGCAATTAATGGTTGGTCAAATTTTTAATTAATACTAATTAAATTGATTAATTTTAATTATCAATTATGATAATTAAAATTGATATCTTACGCAGTTTGCCTCTAATTATTTTTTATCATAAAAATATTTTCAAAATTTGATAGACATTTTGCACGTCACTTCAAATTTTTATAGACATTTAACACGTACCGTTTTAGAAGTTTTACATCGTTCTTTTTATCTTAAGCATCTCCCTATAAGCTCAACTAAAATTTGAGCTTTAATTTAAAATAAAAGTTATCATCTTCAATTGATATAAAATCTTTCTCTTTGGAACTATTTCAAAAATAGAAGTATTTGAAATTTTTCCTTTAAACCGTACAATAATTAAATTGGTATTATTAAAAAGATTATATCAGGAATTTCGAGATAATGAAAAACTTATTTTATGCTCTAATATTTTCAGTAGTTATAGGGGTAAAGTTTCAAAATTTCGTTTAATTTTTAATGAATTAAAATTATATTTAAAATTTCAAACAAATAGCCTCGAGTTGAACATTCTGATCCTTCAAAATATATTTGTACCAAATTTGGCAGCTTTACGTCTAATAGGCTATCTTGCAGAGTGGAAACACACAGGATCATTAATATCATACAAAGAAGTGTATTTAAAATACCGTAATAACTCTGTCGCTTTTATAATGTAAGAAATGGATCGGTCTTTTATCAATTAATATTGTTAGAAATTCTATACTTCTCCTTTAATGTAATACAACTAGAAATAATTTATATTTAGTTCCATTATGCACTTTTATGTAATTTAATTCCATGCTTCTCCTTTAATGTAATGGAACAAGAAATATTTTTTTTAGTTTTCATTACACACTTTTACATAATTTAATTTATTTCACTCTCGGGGAAAAAAAAATGGAAATTTGTAATTAAGTTTTCCTTCACTTCCTGTTGTACTAGTTTTCGAATTTTGTATATATATATATATATATATATATATATATATATATATATATATATATATATATATATATATATATATATATATATATATATATATATATATATATATAACTGTAATATGAAAAAAAGATAACCAAAATTAGAAATAAATATTAAGTTAATAGTCAAAGAATCAAAAAGAAAGATTAACTGAATCCGGCCCGAAGACTTTTTCAAAGGTCACCCTCAGGCAAGGATTCAAATGAAAAAAAGATAAATATAATTATAAATATGACAAAAAATTGATTTCACATTATTAGGGTACTATAAATTAAGTACTAAAGAACAAAATAATTATAATTTTAAAAAATTTACATTTTAATGCACGAGTTCAAATATAGAATTAAAAACTTCTTGACTTATTCCGCTTAAACAAAAAATTATCCCTCAAATTAACTACTCAAATGGTCTGCACTTATCAAAGAAATAATTTCCCAAATCTTTAAACGATATAAAAATTGATCAAACATTTTATATGCGATAAAATGTTTGACGTTATTGATTAAAAAACTTCAAAATTTCAATTAATTTCAAATTAGTCAATTATCACACTAAATTTCTGAAAAGAATCATGCCCGGATGTGAAAAAAAAAATTTATGGACTTCATTATGTGCTTTATAATTTGTATGTGCAAGTAACGAGCGCATATAAATCTGAGGATTATCGACATCTGGTTTATTTTAATAACAGATAGATACTATGAAATATTAGCTTTTATACAAAATAAAAACTCTGACAGTTTCTGTTATTATTAGTATGTTTTTTGGCGAAATATCTCTTTGAATAAAAATATAGCTGAAAAAACTTTTTGTTGAAATAAATGTATATTAAACAAAATTTTATCATACATCTGAGAGATTCATGTTTAATTTATGAGACTAACTGTTGCCAAAATTTCGGAATAATTTAGAAAGTTTTACGGAAGTTCTTATCTTGCCAAAATTTATATCATATGATTTTGAAGTTTATCGTATACATTATCGATATATCGTGATTTATGTTTTCATAAATAAATCACGATTCGTAAATAAATCAAAGTGAACATCTAGAACAATGCCAAGATGAAAATCTCAAATCATGTCAATAGTGACGTATTTGAAGAAAAAAGATTTCATAAAAAAGAAAGGAATAAGCGAAACGAAAAATGATCTTTTGCAAAAAATGACAAGAACAAGCAGTCAATCAAGATGTCACGCCAATATTAACATTGAATTTGTTTGCATAAATAAATTTTTTTCCATTATTGCATTGTTGACAGAATTCTGCATTTTCAGACAAAAACATAAATGCAGTTTTCAGCAGACGATAATTTTGTTTTTCTTTAATAGCGAATCTTTTTAAGTTATACGTTCTAAAAAAAGAGAGATTATTTTAATAAACATTCTTAATTTTTCCAAAGAATAATTTTCTTCGTATTAAATTAATTAAATCTGTTTATAAATATTTATTAAAGTATTTCATATTTTCATGAATTCTTGGCTTCACACGGAATGTCATTTCATTTATAATTTAACGAAATCAAATTTATATTCGTTCTAAAAAAAGAGAGATTATTTTAATAAACGATCTTAAATTTTTCAAAGAATAAATTTCTTCATATTAAATTAATTAAATCTGTTTATAAATATTATTAAAGCATTTTATATTTTCATGAATTCTTATCTTCACACGGAATGTCATTTCATTTATAATTTAACGAAATCAAATTTATCATTTGTCTTTTTTTTTCTTTTTCTTACTTTTCCAGTTCCACAAGAGCTGCCTTCGAGAGCAGGATGGGCTACTGATGCCCACAAACCTGACACGCACCATAGTTCACGACACACGTTCTAAAAAAATAAAAAATAAACATCACTCTTTAGTTTAATATGTTAAATAGAAACATGTTAATATGTGCAGAATTCTTTTAGTATGACAACGCTTTCCGTTTTCTGTCAATCACTTTCAATTTTCCACTCTTTTTTTTTTTTTTTTTTTTTCACAGCAAAGTAGGAAGAACAGAGTGGTAACTCAAAGTGCTTGATAGAAAATTTAAAGCAAATAAATAATATTTTCGATTAAAAATGCATAAGAGAGGAAAAATTGAATTAAAATTTTGTTAATCATTATGACGAGTTGAATTATTACATGGAGCAACTATTATTTCTTTTCATTCACTGTTTTCATTAAATGCCTTTTTAAATGTCAAGAATACTGCTATGAAATCGAATCTCGAAAAATTTCGTAAACATTTTTCAAAAGATACATTGAGAGGGGAAAAAGTGGGATAGACTACTTCCTAGACATATATTCATAATTTGTTGCCTCAAATTGTGAGCAATACTTGTAGATACATTTACCGAAGAATGTTAACCCCGGGGGGGGGCACCTTGAAATGAGGATGAGATGCTTCCGGTATGGTGGTTTTATCTCGCCACCCTGGAGGGTACACAAATAGGTGGGGGATCTGACTCCTCCCATCGATGACGGGACGTACTTCCTTTTGGAAGGGTTGTACCGTGGCCGGTGATGGCCCTTAGGACTCAACCACAGTTTCCGCCAGTGTTGCTGTTGCGGCGTTCCGGTCATTAAGTATTATTTATTTCATTTTGCCTCATACATGTAACCATTCAATACCATTTTGGCTAACTTTGTCATTGTTGATATAAACATTACAATCAACATTCCTGCATGCAGATAATAAACGAACTAATTAACACATAACTAATTAACGTAATTAATGATGAAAAATAAGAGTTTAGGGTGTAAAAATAACATTTATTTACTTTACAAAAGTGTTAGCGAATCAGACTTTGATTTCTTTCAATAACTGTGTTGAAGAAGAATAGATATTTTTTTAACCCACTTCCCATATTCCTTAACTTTCTTCAAATTTTAAAAGCCTCTGTGGATTGGTGGCAAAATATCGGCTGTCAGCCTGGAGGTTTTAGATTCAACACCTAATTTCCAAGCGTATGTGGAATAGGTGTACGTGAAATTTAAAGTTAAGCTTCAAATGTTCTTCCTTTAGTGTGGCGTGGTAGCTTGAAAAGAGGGGGATACTCGTGCGAATATCGAAATCATCATCTAACCATAGCTCGAAATGATTAGGAACATTCCAAAATATCTCACAAGTTGATTTCATGATACATATTTTAGCACATATGTCACAACTTACATCTGATATTAAGACCCTCTGTTTAATTAGATGATCTGCTTATTTGATATCTTTTAACTAGAGGTTATTTAATTAATTAGATAGTTCGATACAATTAGATAGTAGATGTGCACCCTAGATGAATCGCATGGTAGCTAATAAAAATATATTCTAAATGAAAAAAAAGGGGTAACTGCTTCTATTTTAACTGTATCCTTGCCCATTAGCATTCGACTGGTGCCAATAAGGTTGAATTGGGTTGCATGCCTACTTAGAGTTGAAAACACATATAAGTCAATTCTTCATTCAAGCAAACGATATGAAAAGACTTTTATTGATATCACAATTATTAATTTTAGTTGCTAATCAAAATAACTACATCGTGAGCATGAATAAAAACTTTATTTCGATGTGTTTGAGTCTGAGTTATTTATTTCGATGAGTTTGAATATGTATGCAACTTAATATCACAGGAGTGGCATCAGTAAAGTGCTAAAAATTCATTGTAGTGTATATCATTATTCGCTTGGAACGCAGTACATTTTAAAGAAAATTTTCACCGCAACTTTGTAGCACCGTTATAACAAACTTTTAATGCAATTCCTTAAAAAAAAAAAAAAAAGATTGCCGAATATCAATACTTTTATCTATAAAATGCAACACTTACATTGAATGGAGTCTTGGGTACAACGTGAGGCTTGAATTCATCTCCCAGTGACAATTTACACTGCGCTTCCAAATCAAATCTTTGTCCTGGCAGTTTGTCATCAAACGGGTGGTTTATGCTCTCCAGCGTGTAGGAGCTGTCGTCATCTAAACATGACCCGTAACCTTTCCTGAAATAATCGGAGCATCAAAATTAGGAAATGCGGATTCTTATCAACATTCTCTTGATTTCAATAATTTCTAGCTGCCTTTGGCGACCAGTTCATTTGCTGGGAATATTGATTGCGTTTAACTTCAATTAGAACTATAATGCTTAATCTGAGGTTCATAATTCCCTGAAAAAAAAAGATTTAAGCATTAAACTGTCATCATTAAAGTCCAGTGTTATTTTAATAGCCTTACACTTGTTTTCTATTTTATGTACATGAATCTTTCAAATGCAGCCAAATTTCAATGTCATTAAAAATTAAAATATCTGGATAATTTATTTAAAACAGCGCGTTTTCTTTTGTAATAATGCAATTTCATTTTTTGATTCCATGCTATTAGCAGAAGCACGGTCACCAAACCGTGCGGGCAATAATCAGAATCTTCCTTCCTTAGCTGTCAACAATAAAGCAGGGTTCACAATAGATCAATTATTGCGCACAATGGAAGGTTATGCCTACTTCAGGAAGATACGTGACCGCAATGAGATAATGGCAAATAGTTGTCCCAATGAGGCAGTCATTTGCCACTGTCCCGTTGGATCACGTGATATTCCTGAGGTAGACGTAGCCACCCATTGCGCGCAATAGTTGGCCTGGTGTGAACGTTGCTTAAAAGAAAATCTCGTAATTAAATATTTGGGAAATGCATCAGTTTAATTTTTAAAGACCGTTATGATGGAGGAAAAAAGAAAATGAAGTCACAATACAACGGAAAACTATGTACATTTCGATCTTAGATGACTTGCGCAGATTGTGTGCTTGCCCTGTGACTTTGATGTCACATTCAGAGATTCCATTAGCCTTTCATATTCATCTGCGTAGGTATCTTAGCCTCATAAATAACACTAAGCAAATGAGGTATAGAAGCTAAAATGGAAACTTATTTAGAGGATAGAATCTTACAAGGATCTCCCATTCAGAATAAACGAAATGAAGTAACTTATTTTCAACGGCAGGAGTCCAAAAATTCGGGTTCGCCCTTCCTTATTTATGGAATACATTGCGCATTTGTATTTAGTTCGTATGCAGTTATTCACTTTTTCTGACACATGAAAAGTGGATTCGTCACTGAAGAACCATTTCCGAAGGTAATTTTCATCATCCTCAATTCGAGTCAAAATTTGCACAGCGAATTTACGAATACATAATCGTCTTCAGCTGAATGCCTACAAAGTGCAAATTGTGCAAGCTTTACACTTTAATATCATTAATAAAATTCTTTGAGTTGTAATTTACGAATACGTAATAGGTTTTTGTTAATATTTTTTATTCGAAAGTTATGAGGTACGGAAACCCCGACAATAATTAATGAACACCCTGTATATATATATATATATATATATATATATATATATATATATATATATATAAAACTATTCTACGGTCGTAAGTAAAAGTCGATGAGATAAAAATCAGGATTTTTTCTAGCATTATATCAAAAACGTAATGGTTGATGAATTCGCCTTTCTAAGTTTTCACATTCAAAAAAATTAAGTAATCCTAATATAACTAATGTGGACCTTCTTTGTATCTTACTGTATTTCAAATTAATTAAATATCTCATTGTTTCTAATTCTTTATTTTATTTATTTATAAATATATTTTGGAAATTTTGTCCACTATATATATATATATATATATATATATATATAATTCTAATTAGTATTCTGAATTAAGCTTGAAAATCTCTGATTCAAGCACAAAAAGTATGGTTACTTTAGATGTAAACATTACAAAATAGTTTTTTTAAAGATTTAGCTACAAGATTTGGCAATACGGTTTTACATAGCTCTGTTGCAGTCAACCTGGTTTTACATTCTAGAATGAACAGTTTAAATCTGTTCAGCAACGATTTTCATCCAGATTACTTAGATTTTTATATAGTTCAAAGAAGTAAATTTTAAACACAGAATTTATTTTCTAATAATTAAAAAAAAGAACTGATATTCAATGATATAAGTGTTTTTAAAGGTTGGGCCATAGTTTTATTTCCTGTTATATGCTTTGTTAGTATTTAATCCTGAATCGAAAGCGTAGAGTCATGCTTACCTCAGTAATTATTCCACGTATCAGTCAGACTGAATTAAATGAAAATATTCAGCCTCCTAGCAAAGTTATTTGCTAATAAATTGGTTAAAAGAATAAAGAATTTAAACACGAATGTAATGCTTGGCTGCTCTTTTTACGAATTCTCTTCCCGTATTAAAGTTTGATAAGATAAAAAAATTATTAATATTTAAAAAATACAATATATACATGGATTTTACTATAAAAATATTTTAGATAGTAAAAATTTAACTTTCCTAGCTTCTGAGTTCCTATTTCACTATTTTTAAGAAAAACTAATCATTGGTCAGAATTTAAATTGACTCTATATTTATATGGGGAAGGTTGAAAGCCTTAACATTCCCACACCATGTTTGATATTCGGTGGCAGCATATTAATTCAGAAATAGTGATACAACCATAAAAATTCCCGTTCACCCTCCCTGCCTGAGTTCGAAGAGAATTGCATAACTGAGTCGCGGCGACAAATAATATTGGTATTGTGATCGATGTAGCCGTTAATATCGATGGTTCAACATCGATATCGATAAAATAGTTATGAAATGCACATTTAGCGACCTTTTCCCCTTTAACAGAGATACGATCCACAATCTGTAAAAGACCCAGACAGTAAATGTCGTAAATTTTTTTCTACCCAAGAGGGAAGTGAGAACCAATCACCAAACCGGAAGCTGTCTATCATTATATTGAAGTCCCCCCCCCCCAGTGAGGTGAGGTGATAAAGGGAACCATACAATAATTTACTATTATTGTATAGTAAATTATTGTATGGTTATTATAAACCATACAATAGTTTACTATTAACAATGTGAATTGTACGTTATACTAATTCGTAATTAGTAACAAAATCCATACATTATAACATTTCATGATTTGGATGGCAAATTATTCGATACGCAATTCATAATACTAAACCACTTACTGAAAGAATCTGTCGAGATAATCGTTGCTGCAAGTGGACCAGGTGATCCTGCCAGGTCCGGTCTTTTCGGACATGAGATAAGCGCTGGGATCGCAATCATTCCCTCGGCCATCGTGCATCATTCCTAGGCTAAAAATAGAATCATCATCAATTAATAGAATTAACATCAAGTCAACTTTAAGTAATATTGTCGATGTGTTGCCTTTAAGAATCAACAGTTCAGTTTTGAATAAGGTGCTTTTTTTCTATAAAAATACTTTGTCCATTCTTTAAAAAATGTATATGTGTGTTTAAAAAATGTGTATTTGTAATAAATGATTTCATTTTAATTATGAAAATAACTTTTATATAACATTTTGATATTTTATGAAGTAAGGAACGTTTACTCGTGGGTTTATATTATTGCGCTTTCTTTGTATTTTTATTTTCTCTTATGCAGCACAAATAAACAGAAGTTTATACGATAATTGTGAAATATTTCACTTTTCTTACTGCTAAATCTTTATGTTGACTATTCTTAATGTTTTAGACCAATCTAAAACATTAAGGTGTTAAAATTAAAAAAAAAAAAAATCTTTTTCTTCTGTATATGCTTTTATTTAATAAAAGTGTTTCATGTTTATAAAAATGGTATTTGTAATTGATTTTTTTTTCATTCACTTTCTGATATATTATCGAAATTCTGCATTGGATATTATCAATGATAATACACTATTTAAAAGTTTTTAAAACATGATCATCAACAAATTTTTTGTTCAAAGTAGCATTTAAGTTCATCGTTTTTATTTTGACTTTATTATGTGTTTGTACAATAATTTTCATAAGTGTTAGATTACAGATCAATGTTTCAAGACACTAAACCAAGCGTATATTTACTTTTTTGAAATCGAACTGGACTTGCTGTTGGTTATGACACCGTCTGCATTTTGAAAAACTTTATTATATTCATGATATTCTGTTAAAATGTTAAATTCTTCTCTTGATTGCCATTATAAAAAGATTTTAGAATGCAGGTATAAATGTTACCCACTTTTAGTTAACAGCCTAAAAATATAACAGAATGTAAAATGATTGCCGCCTACCTGTGCCCCATTTCATGCGCTATGACAAATGCAGCTTCGAAGCTGGAACCTTCATTCAGTGTGCAGCTGTGCTTCGGACGACACATTCCATTCACCCATGCCAAACCTTCAAAGGAAAACATTATTAGAATCAAAACTATCCATTATCCCAAGGACAATTGGCTGTTCAGAGGCATAGCCAATTTATAGAGAAAGTTTAAAAAGATTATAAAATATACGTAATTGATTTAAATATTTCCTAATTCTTTATATCTGAAGTGAATTTTAAGAATCATTTAAATAGCTTGATTAATTTCTAAACCTTTTAGAAAAACAAAAGTTATTATTATTATTTTATTTTATTTATTTATTTATTTTTGCAAAAAAAGTTACAATTTATGTTATATAGTTTATTTTATAATTACGAAAGCAAATATTGAATCAAGTTTTGCCTTGAGGAATACACACTAATATTAATTTATTTTATTTATCCTTTAAAATATTCTACAATTTATTTTGTAACAGGATCGGTTCACTAAGAAACCTTGTATTTTTAAACTAATTTAAAATCAATGCATGATTTAATTTTGCTGCAATGTATAAGTTTATTAGATACTTTGATTTTTTCTACATTTGCAAAAGCTCGAATGGTGTTATTTAATCATAATTTGTCTGTATAGGCATTTTAAGATAATCTAGATTTGCAAAAAGTTTGAACTTCTAAACATGACTCTGAAAAAAAAGCATATATTAAGAACAAGGAAATGAGACAGACGTAATAACAGGGCCAATCTTCAACTCTCTTTGTTCCAATACAAAAATTAGGGAATGTCTTCATAGACAAACCTATTGACTTGTAAGAGTCATTATGACTGTGCTACATTTTATGAAAAACAAATTTATTTCTGTCAGTCTGTAACTGTGGGAGGAGCTAGTTTTTTAATATTTCTAGATGCATAGTTCCAATAATGATGCCTTCGACGAAAAATACCTCTGCAAACTCGTAGAAATTTACATCTTCAAGATATGCATGGAGTACTTTTTGTGGTAGTGAAACTAAATATTTGACAATCAATTCTCTTTTCTCAATGACGCACGTATCATTTACCTGTGTTCAGAGACTGTGGGGTTATAGTAATTTGTAATCAGATAATTACTTATAATGCTCCTTCTTTTCAGGATTTAATTCCTTTATATATGGAAAAGATTTGTTTCATTGGTTTAATTTTTTCTTATTTCGTCAGTAGAAAATAATATTATTTTGTTCAATTATATAATCCTGATTTTTTCTGAGACAATAAAATAACGTTTAACAAAACCCTAAACTGGCTACTCCGATTCGCCCGACGGCGCACAGAAAAATCTGAATGACCGGACCGCCGCAACAGCAATACTGGCGGGAACTGTGGTTGAGTTCTAAGGGCCATCACCGGTCACGATACAGCACTTCCCTTGGGAACGTCCTTGTACATTCAGTCATTGATGGGAGGAACCAGATGCCCCCTTTTTTATGTACCCATCAGGGTGGCGAGAACCAACCATCATGCCGGAAACTTCTCATCCTGAATTACGAGCCCCCCCCCCCCATTGGGAAAACGTTTAACAAAATAAAGAATAAAAACTCTTAAGTGAATATTTAAATTCTTATGTAAATATAACTTAGAGCAAAACATTTATTTTTTACCTATAATTTGCAATAAATTTCTTTTTAATCGATTCCTTTTTTTGTTTTTAAATATAAAAATATAAAAACTGTTACATATCTAAATTTTTTGCTTAGGATTTCTCTTGAGTTAACTTTAATTCATTTTTTTCCCTTCTTTAGTTCTAAATAACATCCTAAAGTGACATTTCTTCTAAATTAAATCAAAGAATGAAAGAAACAATATTCCATTAGTAGATTATTTTCCATTTCATTAATATAATATATTACTCCATTAATAATAATATATATATAAGAATTTACACTGTGAAAAGGAAATACGAAATATATATAATATAACTTACCTAAAACCTTCTTGTTCTTCTCGTTTCCTGGTGTTAATTTGTGGAGATCGTAACTAAGTGAGAGAATACATTAATAAATACCAGATTCATAACATAATTTCATAGTGAAATGGAAAACATAAATAAAAAATTGTCTGCAGAGTGCAAAAAGAAAGAAAGAAAAAAAGCTTTAATGCATTAAAAATTTCTGAAATAGTCAAAACTTCTGATTATTTTTACTTGTCTATATAAAGATTAAGATAAGCCATCGAAACCAGTGGGAATGATTTCGCCAAAACTTTCTCGCATATTCTCTAATTAAGGGATTATCCCAGAGATCACCTTGCATGGCATTGGCAATATTTATGAAATATTAAACTTTGGCGTGAATATAGCATTTTCACTGAATCTAACGTGTGATACTTGAAGAATTATTTGCCGATTAATTCCTGGCATGTAATTAATAGAATTTATATTTTAGATGAGTATTTCTTAAGCAGGTCCGGATAACCTGGTTGGTAGGGCATTGGATTCGCGTCCCTTGGGTTGCGAGTTCGAATCCCGCCGGCCGAAGACTCCCCGCTTGCGTGGTGGCTGACGCGCGTATAAATCTTTCGTGGTCACAATGTCCTCCATGTCGAGAGTAATACCACTGGGGGTACTGGATCAGAGGTGATCGTTCTTTGATTCAGGTCTAAATTACGATGTGTGAATGAAATGAATGAATGAATGAAGTCCGCCCCGTAAAACAGGTTGTGACCTGCGTGTAGCTAAGTCGTTCGCTTGGCCCTAGGTGGCGTACTGAAAAAACAGGAGACGCACTCTTGGCTTAAACCACAAATGACTTCTTAAAGTCGATGGGCTTGTTTAGACAAGAGCCATTAGAAACAACAACATTTCTTAACCTATTAAAAAAAAATGACACAGAACTTTAATTATAGTAGCAGAATCACATACCAAATTTCATATGTTTAAGTCTTTTGCGTCTTTAAGTTATCACGTTTACATATTTCTGAAAGTACAGACCGACAGACGGCCAACCCTTGTTGGATTTGACTCAAAATTTGAAATATGTCTAGCCTATAGATGTTTATTCTGTGTATCGAATTTTATCTATTAAGCTCTCTCCGTATTGTAGTTATCGTTTTAAATTATATTCGAACAGCCGGACAGACAGACTTCCTCTGAAGGAATTTTCGTAAAAAATTTTAGTATAAATACCGTACACTAAATTCCATCCATCTAAATCTATGTGTTTTTGAGTTATCTTTGTCACAAACAGACAGATGGACGGTCGTTTCCCCAAAATGTATTTTTCAAACTCAGGAAGGTCCAAAACATGTAAATTCCTTAAAATCTCGAGTTCAAATATTTTGATGATTACTATATTTTTTCTATACTACAAATACAAAAAAAGTTTTTAAAAAAAAGCCATTTTCTCTTACGCGGGAAACGGGAAACACAATTTTTGTCAAGGTAGTATGGTAAAGCATATGCATCTGTAGTCATTTTAAATCATTTTGAAATTAAAATCCATTACCATCATGCTCTTGATTGATTATCAGTAAATGGTAATACGTGACAGCCTAGCGCATTCTAGTATGTAAATAGTAATATTATATGCTAGTTGAAGCGAATATATCAATTAGGATGCACTGTTCCGTAAATGCTTTTCAGCACCTCATCATCACAATTTGAAAGATGAACTGCTATAATTATTTTAAATTTCTAAAAGAATAAAGTTTATTATGAGAATTTAAGGGGGTCCGGGACACATTTTGAAATTTTTTTTATTAATTAATTTAAAATTTTGAAATTTTTTGTACTTATCAACCATCTTATTAATAAGCAAAATCACAACACAAAAGTTTTCAAAAAAATTTTTAAACTTAAAATTTAATTTTTTTAAAAAAAAAAGTGACGTTGTTTTAAATCGATATAACTCAAAATATTTTTGATCAATTTTCAAAATTTTTTCATTAAATCAAACACAAATATATATTCTTTCATTTTGATTCGGCAATTTAAAAAATATTAATTTAAAAAAATTAAAAAAAATTGAATGAAAATTTTTAAAAAATCTTGGGTACTTTTTTTAAAAAAATTCATATCTTGAAAAGTACATTTTTTTTAAAATTTTCTGAATCAAAATTAAAGTAAACAGTTTGAAAAGTATGTGTTTCAAATTTCAGACCTCTATCTTTATATGATCTGGACTTATATCAATTTGATCGCAACAAATAATGAAAAAACGCAACATGGTTAAAAATGCATGGCAACGCCTTTTTGACAGTTGGAATTTCAAAGCAGTGGTCAACAAAAATTATGATATCTCTCGTTCTAATTAAGATAGAAACATGATTTGAATGTTATTTTAAGCAAAAAAGCATGCAGAATTTTTTTAGCTAAAAAAAAAATTCGAAAATTGACGATTTATGTGTCCCGGACCCCCTTAACGCAAATAAATTGCATGAGGTTGGCAAAAAGGACTTTAGGGAATTTTGATTGATAGGAATTGATCAATAATAATTTCTGAATAATTTTTTTAATAAAATAAGTAAAATTTCCAAAAGAATAAAAGTTATTATGTTAATTTAATGCAAACAAATTGCATGTGGTTGGCGAAAAAAGATTATAGGTAATTTTAATAGATAAGAATCGATCAAAAATCATTACTAAATAAAAAAAAATTATAAAATAAATAAAATTTTAAAAATAATAAAATTTGTTATGAGAATTTAACGCAAACAAATTGTATGCGTTTGGTAAAAAAAGAATTTTAGATAATGATAGATTACTAAATAAATTTTATTAATAAAAGAAACTTTAATGAGGTGCCAGTTATATGTACAGTGTTTTCAGAGTAATTTGTGCTGTCTAATTCTTATGAATTTCTTAGGATCTTCTAACTCAAACAAAAGGAATTTTGAATATTTTAAGAGATTAGCTATGCTGTGCGTCATTTATCATTTGACAGCTATTTTCATAGAAATATTTACAAATTTCACGTTTCGTTTCGTTATATTAACGTCCCTCTTTAAATCAACATTATGGCTATTTTGGGACGGACCTCGTCATTTTCAACCGTTGTCAGATGAAGATAAAGACACCTAAGCTTGCACCCCTTCTCCAAACTTCCACACCACACCAGCGGGAGGACGTTTGGTCCCGACGGATTTAATGTATACATTAGAAATTCCAAAGAATAGATTTCGAGTCGCTTTAGTTCTTTTCATTTATCAAGTTATGACAGGATCATATATAATACGAATTTGGGAAATTTTTTCCCCAAATCTTTGGCCGAATTTTTTTTATTTTGTCAGATTTAACAATAATGACATTTTCTGAGATTTACTGCGGGACATTGTGTGAGATGTAGAATCAAAAAGAATTTTAGAAAAATTTGCAATTTTAATTTAGCTTTTCAAATATGCTATATTCCTAATAGTGTCCATAACAGCTGTCGACAATGCTTCGTTCTTTAGTACCGGGGTGGTCGGCAGTACAAAAGAAGAAGTGTCCATAACAGAAGAAACCTAGTTATAGGCTTATAAGTACAAGCTTGCGCGCAAGTAGCAAATTTCTTTTACAGAAATTTAAGCTTACACAATATTCTTCTCATAGCTTTGAGGGTTTGGAGCTCGATATCTGGATACTGAAAACCCGATTTCCTAAAAGTCCACCTTGTATACTGTTCTTTTGCTTCGTAAAACGGGCATAGTTGATCAGTCGTTCTCCTGGTGTTGTGTAAAAAATGTTTGGAAAGAGAGGTGTCAGTTCAGGTGACGTCCTCAACATCTGACAGCGGTTCAGAAATAGAAGATCCGTCGCTAAACAGCTTAAGTATTACTTCCAAATAGATAATTTTTTATAGAAATCTCCGTTGAACTTCTTCCTTATCAGAAAATAATTCTAAATATAGAAAAAAAGCTTTTGCATTTTTAATTTATCAAAATGTCGAACTGGTCGAATAGTGAGATTTAGAAGGGTCTTTTGGAATATGATCGGTGAATAAGTATGTGATTGGAAAACGTAATTTTTAAGTCATTCTATCTCGGTTTGTAAAAATCGATATTTAATTAATTCTGCTGTGCCATCTTCATGAAGTACCATATGATTATAAGGAACATTGGAAATATTATTAATATAAATGCTGAATAAATTTAGAGAAAGAAATAGAACCTGAAAGCAGCAACTTAGACATATCTGCTGTTATATGTCTAAGATATGTCTAAGCAGATATGTCTAAGAATGAATTTAATGGACTGTTCTGAAGGAGGAAATCTTGCAAAATGATTTCTGTGTTTTGAAAAATTACTCCATATTTTTAACCAATCCAGCATGCATCAACATATATGTGAATTACCATTTTTTTTTTTTTTTCAATTGAGTACAAGATGTGTTATTTTAAAATTTCAACAAGTCAATATTCGATTTTTCATGATACTACTACTACAATTTTATTACAATTTGAGTTATACAAATAATTATGTTGAGGAATTTAGCATCAGTGATAAATTGGAATGAATTCGGTGGACTGCTTTAATGAAAATCGCACATAAAATCTTTTTTAGAAGATCTAAATTTAGAAAATAAGCTTTAAATATAAGTCATATCACTGACTCTCCGAACCGCCTAGAAGTCACATGGATAAAAAACTGAATAACCGAACCGCCGTAACAGCAGGGAACTGTGATTGGGTCCTATGGGCCATCGTCGGCCACGGTACAACCCTTCCCTAAGGAAGTACATCCTGTCATCGATGGAAGGAGCCAGACCCACACCTTTTCGTGTACCCTCCAGGATAGCTAGCCACCATGATCCAACCACCATGAAGGAAGCATCTCATCGTCATTTAGAGGTGCCTCCCCCCCCGGGGGGGCAAGCTTTAAATATAAAATATATTTAAGGCTATCACATTTAAATTGTTGATTTGCGCGTCTACTATTCTTTGAAAACAAATTATTTCTATAAATCACACTTTCAATTGAATGCAACAAATAAAAAAGCATCTATTTTCTTAATAAAAAAACTATTTCAAAAAAGTTTTACCCTGAAAGCATAAGAGCATGATCCCAGTGTAATTCCGAATTGACAGGAGGATTCTTCGCCGATTGCCACGAACAGAAATTATCCAGATACAAATCGATATCACCATCTGCTGCATCAGGACCTTCCTGGAAATATAATTATTTTTTCTGAGTTATGAACATGTTTTTTTATTTTGTTTAAACACATTTTATGCTTTCACTTCTCAGTAAATAAAAGCATCCATATTCAATTTTAAATTTAATATCATCAGTTGACAGAAACTGTTTAACATTTTTTCATTAATAGCATTTACTACTGAAAATTGAATGAGTGCGACACATGTCAGTGATTAGATTTGATAATGAATATATACCAACCTTTCCTTCAGACAATATTTCAAGTTTCACTACAACGATCTTGAACTTGGTTTTCAGCGATTGGTAGTTATAAATAAGCTGCACCTGGAAATTAAAATAAAATATATAATTTTTCTATAAAATAAATAATATGTGCATAGAATCCAGCGGGAGAGGTCTTACCGGAACTTTCTAACGCAGGGGAAAGGTGTTATCACCCCTCCCTCTCGCATAAAAATTGAAGATTTTGTTCGAAGTTGTAGGTACCAAGAGTACTCAAATATTTAGTTTCATAGTCTCACATATGAGAGCTTTGTGCTTCTTAGAAAAATAGAGTAAACAAGTATGCATTTTAGGCGCATTTTCGTTAACCAATTAGAACCAAAATCTGGCATAGAACTATAATTATAAAAAGATTCAACACGAAAATTTAATTTATTTTATGCTCTTATTTCCTGTTACTGCGTTTGAATGTATTCAAATACATAATCCGATAGATGATCAATCCTTTGACGAATTTGGTTCAGAATTCAATACATTTTAAATGTTAATGTTTAGATATTAGATTTCGATCTGTATCAAATTCTATTTATATATTTTATTGCAACTTACAGAACTGTGACTGACAGACTGGCGTACTTCCAGAAACGTTCTTTTTTAGATATGTGGAGGTGCGACAAAATCTGGAGTTTGAATTTTCTGTTGATTATAATACTTTTTCGATGCATTCTTCATATATAAAATAAATCGTATAAAAATTCAGAAAAAAATACCGAATTCTCTGCAGTTCAAATAGTTAGTTTTCTGTTTAGTTTTTAGTGTTTATTTAGTTATTAATTATTATTATAAATTAATCAAAATAACATTAAGGAGGGAATTAATGCGAGAGGAATTATTAATTAGACTATTAATAATTATTTTATACCACAAAGTACTTTTTCAGATTTGAAATTACGGACATGTTTAGTATTATATTTTCCAGGCTAGTATCGCATTTTAACTTTTGGATCAAATGTGGATTTATATTGATTTTCCATCTCCCCATATGAATTGAGACAATTCTGTTCAGAATGAAGGGAAAATCGTATTCCTAGGTATGCTATCAATAGAACTTGAAATAAAGGACCTACATCTCGAGTTTGGACAAAGCATCATAAAGTCCGTCAGCAGAAATTTTTATTAAAAAATGATTGAGACAATAGTGTAATCAACAGAAATACAGAACTCCTCTCAGTTGTAACTCGTAAATAATTGAACTTATAATGATGGACTAAATGCAAGCATATCTCAAATCTATATATGAAAATACTTTATAACGCGCTTCATAAATAAAAATGATCTTATTTAGTTTTGGGGTTATCTATATCTATACTTATAATAAAGCTCAATGTGTGTGTTGGCGCTCTACAGGCCAGACCGTTTGACCTACAGCTACCAAATTTGGTACATGTATACCTTGGAGGTTGGGAATGTGCACCTGGGGTTCCTTTTTTCGAATTTTAAATTAGAATTTTAATTATTAATTAAAAACTAACTTTCCCGCCAAAAAATCTTCCATTTTCCCCACCGCCAACTTTTCCGCCAAAAATATCTTCCATTTTTCCCACCGCCAAATGAGAAAGGCTTCAGGTTTTTTTTCTCCCAAAAGTAATGAGGCTAGGATTAAAATTTTTCGGCGGATTATTTCAATCGATTCTGTTTATTTTCTTAATGTTTGATGCATTTAAAATTAAACATTGTTAATGAATCGATCTGCTCATAATGAATCTAAGAAAATTTTGTTGACAAACTCTTGAGATATTACATAAAAAAGATATTCTTTAGTGCCCATAAAGTTTAAACGCTGTGTGACTCTATTTTCAGTAATCAGATTATAAAAAAAATGCTTTGTTTCAGTAAAAAATATTATTATATTAATTGAAGATAATTTCTTTCCACATTAATTTAAAGCATAAATTCTACGAGTGCTAACAGAAAATGAGAGAGATACATATTACGTTATGACTGAAGGCCTTTATAACATTATGAATGAATTATATGAGAATCAAAATTTGAAGTTTTAATACATTTTGATGAAGAAGCTATTAAAGTAGGAATTGCCTAAAATATTTAATTATTAAAATTTTAACGAACATTAAGATTGGCGAACCGGCTGGTCGCCAAAGGCGGCTAGTATAAAATACGCCAACATTCAAAATAGTTTTATCAGAGAGTAAGAGTCAAAATTAACTCCCATGTATGTAACAATTGAAAGGTCAAAACAGAGTATGTATCGGTTATAGAAATCATAAAGCCAAACACGCCAAATTCTGGTACAGTTTTTAAATATCAGTTAAAGAGACTATATTCGCCAATTAACTTGTTGGCGACTATTACGAAAAATGGTCGCCAATATATGACCGTTTTAAACAATAAGTACCAAAGTAGTATGTATCCACTACAAAATTAAAACAATGCAATGTGTATCTGCAAGACGCATGCTACGTAGTGTAAGTAGTATGTTGTTGATTATCCCCCTTGAATTCAACACCAATTCAAATTAAGCTTAGATCAGGTAAAGAGGGTAAAGACCTCTGAGCACATCAGGGCAGAAATCTGACTTTAGCTCATATGAAGATGACACTCACACACTCGCTTGCACAACCCCTTTTCACAGGGGAGCTCTTTCACACACTTCACAGATAGAACACAGGGGTATGAACAACCATGCCCGAACCGGGACTTGAACAGTGGAAGCCCAGGTCACGGGGAAGACGAGCTACCCCTAGGCCAGGAAGCCGGCTATAATTCAGTAGTATATAAAGTACAAATAGAATAAAAAAATAATAATTTAATTAAATAAGATATAAAAAAATTCATCATATTTAACAAATATAGAAAATAATATGATACTGAGTGTTAGAGATTACGAATTTCACATTCCTTTCACAGATATTGAACCAATCACAATACAGTTTTATTCTTATTCTCTCTTTTTTTTTGAGTAAAAATATAAATTATTCAAAATAAATTTTATACTGAATATTTAAATATACTATCAAAAAAGACAAAGGGAATAAAAAGTTCAATAATACCTCGTTGAGAATAGCCAAAACTGTATCTTGCATTTCTTCCACGCTTTGCTTCTTTTTCACGCTCAGTTTGTGATATAACGGATAATCCACATAGATGGCCGTCTCGATCACCTTTCGTTTATCCGGAACGGATCTTTTCACTCTCTGCTTTGTAAATGATTCGCTCTCCGATATATGAACTGATGCATCTGTAATTGAGAAAGAGAATCATGCAAAAGGAAGCTATATAATTATATGCAAAAACTATTTTTAACGGATTTGTTGTTCCGCATCTGTGATACCGTTTTCCTATCATATTAGTCTTATAGTTGTTCGTAATAGATATCAAGTCAGTGACCCTCGATCTTGGTGATTATGTGGTGGCTTGACAATAAACAAAATGAAGAGTCTGGAAACTACAAGAATTATGGCACTGGAGCTGTTAGGAATTGAGACCTGAAGATTCTTTTGGGGAATTCCATATAACACCTCACTCTGTCAAAATACCTCTAAAAACCTAAGGAGCTAAAGTAAGTTAATCGTTCCCTATAAAGAGAGGAAAATTGATTTGTTTTATTTTTCTTGGAATTCTCTTTGAAGTGCGAGTTGAAGTTTGAGGACATTTGAAATTATACACGCTAATAATCGCTTTAAACTAGGGCTGTTGTTATTACTGAATAGTGGTTTGTTAAATACTTGTGCTGAAAATTTCTAAGGACTGTTTTGTATACATTTTTCGTTATGGTTTTGTTGCTACGTGTTTTTTGGAATATTCGTTGAATAAAGTGTAGTTTTCCTTTATCCAGCTTATTGGACTAAATTTACCGTACATCCACTGGGCGATTTACGTAATGATTTATATCGTTAAGTCACTAATGCCAGTTTGTAAAATCTATTCAGAAGTTTATTAAATGTCCTTGTATTCAAGCTATTAAAAGCTGTTAAATTACTTTCTTTCTATAAAAGCTATAATAACTTCTCAAGTCAGATTAATATTTATTAATGTAACATATATAGAAGCTACATACAGGTTATTTTGGCCAGATTAAGAAAATGATACCTGAGTAAGCATGCCCTTTCCAAACTTACACACCACTACAGTTTAGTCCCGATTTGTTTGAAATGCTTCAGGCCTTTATTTCGGATCTTTGATGAATGTGATTCTTGAAAGTGTATACTACAGAAACCAAAACTCTATTAATAAGATGTCTTTTAAATGAAAGACTAGTAATATTAAAGAGAAAAATCTTTCTCAATATGATAATAATAAAGTAAACAAACAGGAACTGTCTCTCCAAAATTTTCTAGGTCGCTCTTCAATAAAGATGTAACTCCTCCCCCCTCTCCCTCTCCCCTCTCAAAATTCCTAATTTTGGAATTACTAAATTTGGAAATAAAATTAGGAATTTTGAGAAAACCATCAACGCCGCGGGAATTCAGAATTTAATTAATGAGCGTTTTGTACTTCGAAATAAATAAACAAAAAAACAAAAAAAGAAGCAAACAAATCAAATACACATTGTGAGAGACTTTTTTTTCCAGCAATTCAAACATAATTTTACCAATAATTTTAGTAACAAGATCAAATATACCAAATTCCATTTATCAAAGGCGTTATATTTTTGAATCACACATGCGAACGAACGGTTTACTCTTTGAAGGAAATTATTCAAAATTCCATATAGAAAATATTCCATATATCATTCCATATTCGATATTCCAATTCAATTATATAATATTCCATATATCAATATTCCATACATTAAATTTTAAAACAGTATTTTACTTTTGTAGTTATTGAGTTCATTTTTACTTGTACTTGGATAGAGAAACTGATAAACTTTTTGGATATAGATTTTGTTCAAAATTTGATAAAATACTATTAATTTTTTTGTTAAAAATATATACCAAATTTCAACAGTCTAGATAAAGGTGTTTTTGAATTATTGTGTTCACAAACACACAGACATAATTTCAAAAATATGTTCTTTCAACTCGGGAAGTTTGAAACGTCGGAATTCGTCAAAATGTAGAGCTCGAATTGTTTTGGTGATTACAATAATTTTGGGGCCTGGATAGCCTGTTTGGTAGGGCGTTGGATTCGCATCTCTTAAGTTGCGAGTTCAAACCCCACCGGCCGAAGACTCTCCGTGTGTGTGGTGGCTTGCGCACGAATAAACCTGCCGTACTCCTCCATGTCGAGAGTAATACCACTGGGGGGTACTGGATCAGGGGTGATCGTTCTCTGATTCAGGTCTAAATTACGATCTGTGAATGAAAGGCATGAATGAAGTCCGCCCCGTAGAAAAGGGTTGTGACGTGTGTGTAGCAAAGTCGTACTCTTGGCCCTAGATGGCGCTATTGAAAAACAAGAAACGCACCCTTGGCTTAAAATCACTGACTTCTAAAGTCAGTGGGCTTGTCTATGACAAGTGCCCTTAGAAATAACAATAATTTTCCTTCATTCGTACTTCATATACGAAAAAATAAAAATCACATTTTAAACTATCTAATTTTTTTAAATGTTTATTTCCTTATTGCTTGAATTCAATAAATACTTTGTCTATAATAAACTCACAATTTTAGGTTATTCACACTTTTCTAATTTTCTCTGGTTCAAATGTTCGAGTAAAGTTCAATGATTCTTTTATATGAGACAAGCTTCATTAATTATTGATGAGTCATTTACTCTGAAAAATAAATGAATAAAGAAATATAAAAGATGCTCTTTATGCGCATTCATTAACAGCATCGATTATGCGCATAAGTGATCATTCGTAATTCTGTTTCACGCTGAGTGATCAAGGCTGCCTCCACTGCGATCTTTCAACTGAGCAAATCCTCTAAATTGGTTTCGAATAACCTTCGGCTGATGTTTCAATCTTATTGACGGCGAAACTAGCAAACGAAGCACTAACTGAAATCGGAGTTGAAATAAATTGCATACAAAATGTGCACTTAAATCATTGCGTTTTAAATAGAATTAAAACCAATTACTTGATAATTTTTTTTCTTATTTTCTTTCAATCAAACTATTGGACTTGGATTTGCATAATTATTGAAACTTTTTACAAATATAATTTGATGAAGGTCATTGATTTTACTTTTATTATTATTATTATTATTATTTTAGTAAAAATGAATTTCGGACGAACTAAAATCGAAAGAAAGAGAGCTTTTTACTTCCTCGTAAACGAAATACATAAAGAGAAAGTATTTTAATAATCAAAAAATATTCGAAAGCGAAATTTTGACGGATCTCCGCATTTTTGACGTTCCCTGTGTTCGAAAGACACATTTGCATTATGTCTGTTTGCCCCTCTGTCTCTCTGTATGTGGAAAAGATAACTGAAAATTACTTTGAGCAAGACAAATGAGATTTGGCTCATTCTATGATTCTATGGTTCTAGTTTTTTATATTGAATTTGTAGATTTCTATCAAAATTTGAGCATACTCCATTAAGAGGAAATCTGTCTGTTCGATATAAGTTAACACGATAACTACAGAACGAAGAAAGCTAGATGTATGAAATTCGGTATTACATGTTTAGCGTAGACTGAGAGTTTCAAAATCTGTAGCGTAGACGTTTGAGCCTTCAACAATCCACCAAGAGGTTGACCATCTGTCGATCTGTATTTTCAGAAACATGTCGTAATTCAAAAACGCAATGACCAAAATATAGCCATTTTGGTACGTGATTTTATGACTACAATTGAAGTTTTACGTCTAAGTTTGATTTCAATCACTTAGAATAAAAGCATCTAAAACACAAATTCGATTTCCGTATATTCTTAACCGTATACCAAAGATGAATCACCAAAATATTAGCCAAAGATTTTCTTTGTCACAGATCAATATACATAATGCCAAAAATATATTTTTCGAACTCAGAGAGGCCTAAAACGACCTGATTCATTAAAATCTGGAGATCGATTTTTTTTTAAAGGTTCTCTATATTTTATATTCCAGAAAGTAAAAAGTGAAAAAAAATCATTTGCTCACTGTCATATGCAATATGTAATCTTAATTTTCGATTTATAGAACTAGGAAGTACATCTCAGAAAGAGAATAAAATGAATATTTTTTTCTCATAGAGACTTATCTTTATAATTTTCAATCTAAATATATGAATTTCATGAAAAGTTTTAAACTATCAACTTTTGTCATAACCTTACTGCTTTTTTACCATTATCACTGCCATTTTTTGGAAACATTACCTTTGTGTTGTCCTCCACAATATTGTTCCATCGGATTCTCCATTTTCATCATGATATGGGCTCCTTTCTGAATATGCGATGCATTCTTGAGAAGTTCCGGAATGTCTTCCTGTTCGAGATGGTCCAGTGGACGCAAAATGTATGCGTTGTTGCCGGTTACTATGACTCCAGACTGAAAGTAATAAACAGTGATTTCATAATCAAATTTAATGGAATATTATAAGTTGGCAATTCATTTATAAAGCAGTTTTTTTCCATAATGATTTTGCTTATCTCTTTGAAAATTTGTTTCCAGCCATTGTGTATTAATTTCTTTTTATACCATTTCCTCCCCATTTTTAGAAGAATTTTTATCACTAAATTTTTATCAAATAGCCATAATGAATCAATAGCTTAGAAATGTAAATATATTGAAAAATGAATATATAAAATAGATACAAGTATATCATTTTTAACTATAAAATTTTGGAAGAATTTATTACAGGGAAAAGTAAAAATTCTGTTTACTTTTTAATTAATAAAAATTGAAATTAATTTTTCTTATGCAAATTTCTGCTAAATTTGGTAGGCCTCATTTGTAGAACATTCTGTGTGTTACGCATTTTATATCAAGCAATTTATAGGAAATATTTCAGCTTAAAATCGAGATAAAATATATTATCTAATATCAAATAAAAGCAACAAATTGTAGCATACGATCTAGGTTTTTTTAAAAATCTATACTCAATTTTTATATAAATTTATAAGCCCTAGAAGGAGCATGGGAAATATGTTTATAAGGTAACGCCATCTGTTGCATCAAAAGAGAAAATAGAGTTACGTAACCGCTACAAAGTATAATTTTTCAGCCTGTAGTCTTTAATTTGGCCTATTTAATAATATAACACGTAAAAACAATTTATGTTAGGTTGACATAGAAAAAATTCAGCATAACATTCGATAATGTAAGTATAACCAGAGAAATAATTATTAAAACAACATACGTAAAATCAAAAACTAAATCGCAGAACACAAAAGAATGTCTATTTCTCACCAGCTTATTTTGAGGGCCACATACAGAAATAGCAGCAGTGCCTTGTGCATGAGACAGAACTGTTCCATGATAGTGACAAGATTTCTTTCGGGGCACTTGGTCATCAGAAGTTTGCAAGCGATTATGATCCATTAAGTCGTCGTTAGGCTTCAATTTGATGTAAAAAGTATCATTTGTTGTCTTCAGGACCAACAAAGAATGATCGTCCAGTCTTATAGAGCGCTTTTTCCGGTGAGAAGAGAGGTGGAGTTTTGGATATACAATATCTATAGGAGCTGGAATGAGAAAAATTTATATAATTCAAAATATCAAAACTCATGTTTAATTTTTTTATTTATAGTTATGTAGAACTTTTGAGCCGGCGTCCTGGCATAGGGGTAGCCCCGTGATCTGGGCGCCCTGGGTTCGAGTCCCGGTTTGGGCATGGTTGTTCTCTCTGTGAGATATGTAAATGTGCCCTCCTGTAAAAAGGAGTTGTGTGAGCGAATGAGTGATGCGTGAGTAGCAAAATCGTACTCTTGGCCCTAGTTGGCGCTACTAAAAAAACAAGAGACACTCCCCCACCGGCTTAAATCGCTGTCTGCATAACAGCGGGCTTGTCTATGGCAAGTGCCATACGAAACAACAACAGAATTTTTGAAATGATTTGGAAAATTCACGCGTTAATATTTCAATGTATGTTCTATTTTTGTAACGGTTACGCTGTAATTTAAGGACATGCTCATTACTAATAAGAGCAGCGCCCTCTGTGATGTAAATTAAATGCTCGGTATAAGCTGAGATAGGAGGCAATAAATATGCTTTTGAAACTCTGCTTCTTAAAATTTAATTAAATCTTTATTATCTACGTATCTTTACTAATGTTTTATCAATAACAAAGTGTCTTCTTGTTTTGAAGATTCCATGAGTGTCTAATCAGTTTCATTATTTGAAAGAATGTTTGAAGCATTAATTTGATACCGGTAAAACTAGTAGTTTAACCTTTGAGCCGGTGGAAAGTAATAAATGTTCCCGACGAATTTTGTTAATAATGGTTGGAACGTAAAAAGTCGTTTTTTGTACATTCAAGAGTCGTCATTTTAAGGTTATTAAAGTGCTTAATAGTCGCTGAAAATGGATTAAAACTATCTCTATATTTGATGGTATCAGCCTATATTTGGTCTAAAGTGTCGTCACATTTTATTATTTTCCACAATAGACTTAATTCCGATTATATTAAATGTAAATTCAATTCTAATAATATTGTCATTCAAGATTTCTATGTTACCGAGTACAGTAATAATTCGTGTTATTTTCATAAAGGGATTATTTCTCGCACATTTTGCTGCAAATTTTGAATCTTAAAACAACCCTATTTTTTTTAAAAGTTTATGATATAACGAAAAGTTTTTAAAAAGCATCATGTGTTATACTTACATTTTAATTTTTCGAAGGGTTTCAATGTAAATGGCTTTGTCAGTGGATGGCTCTGAAAGAAAAGAAAACAAAAATATGATTAAAGTATTTTACTCTATTTGTATTTTTATTTTAAACACAGAAAGAAATGTTAAAAAGAAATTGGTATTTTTGTGATATCTTAGACTTGCATCTCTTAAATATAAAAAAGTTCTTCCGCAATCCATTTTGGCAATTCGAGGTTAAATATTTCGTCTAAGAAAACTTTCAAAATATGATTTAAGGAAATCACTAGCCACTACGACGACTAACTATTCGTTTATCATTTATATATTTAAAATAATTGGCAAAACTAAAGTCACTCAGTCATCCTCCCCCCCAACCGCAACCATGTACCGACTTCGCCAATTCTTCTTTTGTATGAAAGCTTATGCCCTTCAATGGTCCCTTGTTTTCCACTAGAATCCGTTTTTGACAAAAATCTTAAGAACACTGTTTCATTGTACATTATTTACGGAAGAGGGATAAATCTAAAAAAAGTCATCACCCAGTCACAACAATTAAATAAAATATATAATGCGCCAATTTTGAAATATTCATGTCTTACGTTGGCTCATAACTCCTGGATATGTTATCAAGAATTCACTACTTCTTCTTAATTTCCAAGAAATACTGCAAAAGGAATTAAAAATCTCTAGATAGCACCCCCAACTTCAACAACTGGACCGATTTCGCCATTAAATTTCACTAATTTTCGTATAGTTAACTAATAAGAATGTTCTACCACTAGTTCGTAATCATAATGTTACTTTGATAAGCCTTTCATCAAAACAGACCAACATGATTACATTAATACCTTTAATACAGTCATTGAAGGCGACTTGAATTAATAGCTTTAATTTAATCATCTACCTTGATGAATTACATCCCATCTCTACAAAAGAAAGTATCATTTTAAATTATATCTGAAGATTAATGATAGAGCATTCTAATCGGTTGGCAGCATTTCAAACTTGCGGAATTATTTGGCGTCCAAATTTGGCGAAACAGACCCCATTGAAGTTGAGGGCTTAGTCAAAGTTTTGTTTTGCAATATCTCTCGAAACTTTAAGATGGTGGAGGATTGGTGGTCATTGATGACATATCTAGGGGTCAAGATATTTTATATAAAATGCAAATTTTCGAAATCGATACCGCGATTATGGCTGGGAAATTCTGTCGTGGTTTTTCCTATAGAAAATATGCAATAAAGAGGTGAGGGTTTTTTTTGTTTTTTTTTTCCCCCGATTTTTGTTGCAAGTAGAGGGCAGACCACTGATGATGTACCATGGGGTCATGGACTTTCAAATCAAAGAAAAAGTTTTGAAATCACTACTAAGTTGTGGTTGAGGAATTCTTTCGCGGTTTCTTCCCATTGAGAATATACAGAAGAATAATGTTTTTTACTTCATCTCAAAAACGGATGGTGAAGTGGGGGAGGAGATCTTTGATGACATATCTAGAGATCATGAAAACTCTTCGATAAAGATCGTATCCTCTTTCACTTTGATCCTTGGGTAAGGGCAAGAGTTCTTTGCGTGGCATTGGTGAGTGATAATTACGAAACATAATTTTTGGAGTGAATCTGATATTTTTACTGAATCTATCACAAGAATATGTATTTTGGCCTCTTTCTTGCATACCAATTGACACCAAGATTTGACATGAAACTACAATGTAGTCAATAGACAACATACCGAATTTCATTGATTTAAGTTAATGCGCTTACATATATGAGAAAGTACAAACCGATAGATACTCAATTGTTTGAGGATATATAATTATATTTAAAATACTAAATCTGTAAATTTTGTTTACCCAGTTCTTTGCATTTTAGAGTTATTGAGTTCACTTGCATTCGAACAGCTGGACAGACGGACTCCCTCTGAATGGAATTTGCTCAAAATTTGATAGAAATCCACAAATTTGGTCTAATTCCATTTACCAAGCTGTCTTGTTCAAAACGTTTTTGGGTTATCTTATTCACAGACATACAGACAGACGGATATTTGTCAAAAATGTGTTCTCCGAGCTCAGAGAGGTATAAAACGTTGTGATTTGTCAAAATCTCGAGTTCGAATTTTTTGACGATTACAGTAATATACGAAATATATATATACGCATACGAGAAAGTAAAAATGTGCTTAATATAGTTACTGGTCAAAACAGATATACACATGCAAATAAATACAACCTCGTATATTAACTGATATAATATTTTATTTGAGACATTCTTCTTCCTGAAGAAGAGGTTGATACTCTGGTGAAAAAAATGGAATATGGATTTACACAAAGTACCTTTTCGATTTCATATTCTCAATTTAATTTGATGTCTTAAAGAAGAATGATATGTTGAAAGAAACGCTTGGAATATTAACTATAATTTCTCTTACAAAAGCATTACATACAATATAAATGAGACATGTTAGCATTTATTCAATTCCTGTAACACTATTTCTTACATGAATTACAGTTATATACAAATTATTATAGCGTGGCAATATATGTAATGAACTGTATTTGTCCTTAAAGACAGTTCGTCTGTTTTCTCTGTCAATTATTTTTTGAGTCTTTATTATGCCATTATTTCTTACCTTGATGATATCGTGTCCGCGTTACCACGGAAAGGGAGTGCAATAGCTTCTGAGGGTAAAGACCCCTGAGCACCCGAGGGCAGAAGTCTGACTTTTAGCTCATATGAAGAACTCACACATTCGCTTGCAGAACCCCTTTTTAAAGGGGGGTACATTCACACGCCTCACAGATAGAACACACATGAAGAACAACCATGCCCGAACCGGGATTCGAACCCCGGACGTCCAGATCACGGGGAAGATGCGCTACCCCTATGCAAGGACGCCGGCAGTTCGAACCTTATAATATGAAAAAAGACTTGATTTAGACCGTTGAACCACCAGAGAACTCTAGACAGGGATAGTCTGAGTTTAACCCCACAATATAAATGTTTTTACAAAACTTAATATTTACGTAATAAAACTCAAGCAGTAGAGATTTTAATGCTTATTCATTATAAAGAGTGCATTAGCATGAATCAGCAATCCCTATGCATTTTAATGCTTATTCATTATAAAGAGTGCATTAGCATGAATCAGCAATCTCTATGCATTTTAATGCTTATTCATTATAAAGAGTGCATTAGCATGAATCAGCAATCCCTATGCATGAAATATGGCTAATGAAATATCGAAGGAGTGTCGCAACATAAACAGGAGGGCGAAACCTGTTCATAATAAGACGCGTTAGACCCGCTCAAATTAAATGACCCTTCCTTTCTGGGAAGTGTCATTTATTTCACGTGAGTCCGTTTCAAGTCGCCCGTCCGTGGTTGCCTGTTTTTCTCGGTACTTGATTCATCCTTTTAATGCCATGTTTCTTAGATGAGTAGTAAATATTTTGTTTTCCGTCGTTAAGTCACGACATTACGGACTTAATGATCATGTAGCAGCTTCTGCGTTACTTGATAATGGCTAGAAAGTGAGAAAATGGTAATTATGAAATCTGATATCATTTCTTTCTGTTAAAGAAACATTGAAATAAAGAAGTGAAGAAAATTAATCTTTTCAATGTTTCATGAAAGGGTTTTTAACTATAAAATTAGCTGCCTTGTGTGACTAGCTTGTTCGCTAGGAATACTAGTTGTCTTTCATTTCAATCGGATAATCGGAAATCGTTTCTTTCTCTTAAGGTAATATTGAAACAAAAAAATTGATTAAAATCAATCTTTCCACGTTTCGATGAAGGGGTTTTAATATAAAATTAGCTGCCTTCCGTGACTAGTTAGTTCACTGAAAATAATAGTTGTATTTAATTTCAATGAAATCTCTTAGGCATAATTTTAAATTCATAATGACTCCAATAAAATATTATAAAATATCAACTTGTGATAGATATTAAACCAATGTTATTTTAATAGATTTGCACTTGCTATGCTTATAACGTGTATGAAACTTCTTAATGGAGTCACATTCCTTGACATTACGATACAAAAACTTAAGTACTTAGATAATCTCTTTCAAACTGCGCGCTGTCGCTTACTTTAAATATCTTCGCATTTTGATACCTCAAGTAAAATGCGCCGATAATTAACAGAAAGCTTGTTCTTTAACTTTCTATAATGTAAGAGAATCACGATTTTAAATATTTGATGAAAGAAAGAAAATGGTTGGAATTTCATTGTAAAAATTAAATGTATTGTTGAAAATTATGAAAAAAGTATTTTAAAAAATTAAGAAAAACTCACTGTAATCAAGTTTTTTAAAAAAAGATTTTTTTTTAAATTTTAAAATGGTGTAATAATTATTTGTGTACAATAATTCTTTTGGGAGTTATCGCGGAAAAACACTAAAATTTCTCTTGGCGCTAAATTATTTAAATTCCATTTAAAATGGCATTATAAAGTGCCCATTGATACCTATCAACGGTCATATATTCCAAATTTGATAGCTTTAGGCCAAGTGATCTACCTTGTACAAAGTCAACATATACACAGACATCTTTCTTTATTAGTAATAGAGGCAGAGATATATCGACAAATTGATTCAAAATGAATGCCTTGATTTCAAAGTTTTTATATGCAAGACGTCATTTGACCACAGCATTGAAACCAAATGGTCTGTTTTGTAGAAAGCCAGCATAGACACAGGCATCTTTCTTTATTAGTGGTATATCGACAAATATAGATATATCGACAAATTTAATCAAAATGAATGACTTTATTTCAAAGTTTTTATATGCAAGACGTCATTTGACCATAGCATTGAAACCAAATGGTCTATTTTGTAGAAAGCCAGCATAGACACAGGCATCTTTCTTTATTAGTGGTATATCGACAAATATAGATATATCGACAAATTTAATCAAAATGAATGACTTGATTTCAAAGTTTTTATATGCAAGACGTCATTTGACCATAGCATTGAAACCAAATGGTCTGTTTTGTAGAAAGCCAGCATAGACACAGGCATCTTTCTTTATTAGTGGTATATCGACAAATATAGATATATCGACAAATTTAATCAAAATGAATGACTTGATTTCAAAGTTTTTATATGCAAGACGTCATTTGACCATAGCATTGAAACCAAATGGTCTGTTTTGTAGAAAGCCAGCATAGACACAGGCATCTTTCTTTATTAGTGGTATATCGTCAAATATAGATATATCGACAAATTTAATCAAAATGAATGACTTGATTTCAGTTTTTATATGCAAGACGTCATTTGACCATAGCATTGAAACCAAATGGTCTGTTTTGTAGAAAGCCAGCATAGACACAGGCATCTTTCTTTATTAGTGGTATATCGACAAATATAGATATATCGACAAATTTAATCAAAATGAATGACTTGATTTCAAAGCTTTTTTATGCAAGACGTAAATGTAACCACTTTTTTCAAAATATTATTCGAAGCACTTACTTCAATCAAAATATGTGAAAAGGGATTTTTCTAAATGCATAGCTTTCTCAAGGCGAAAATTTTTTAAATTGGGATAAAACAAATATACATTTTATGGGCTCTATTCTTAACATTATTATGAATGATGTTTTAAATATATGAAGCACTATAAACTCTTTCTTATCTTTTTTCCGTATGCATGCACGCCCCTTCTTAAATTCGAAAAAAAGGAAGGAAAGAAAACAATGCGTTTTCACTTATGCATAATAGGTCGGTTGAGTTCTCGAAATAAAAGTCATTAACTCTCGAATTTTAGTATTGCTGGAAAAATATTGTTATAACAAATGGAGTTACGTTTTAAATGTAGAAAAAACTTTTTTGGTGGGAGGGATTATTTTTTTACTTCTTCCAATCAGTCTGTGAATTCAAAACCGTTACAAACTTGATGTGTTAAATTTGGTATGTTATCTTTACACCTACATTTTAGATTTCTATTAGATTTGGACAAAATTGGACGTTCAAGAGAAATCCGTTTGTAATTCTGGATGCATGAGAACATGAAAACGCATGCAATCAATTAGTTAGAAGTTAGCATATGATTTCATTATCAGCATTATAAATGCCCCATTTTGATTATTATTTCTAAGCCCTTTTATGTTCCAAAGTTTCATGCACCGCATTTTGTTCTGCTACTAACCATTAATTTTAATTGCATTAGAAGATAAAAATTCTGAATCTAGGTACTTATAAATAACCCCCACCCCCTTTCATACACACGCACATCAGTCAGCTAGAAGAATAGTAGATTTTTATCAGATATTAGACCAAAAACGTCAGTTCGTTGTATTTAAGCAAGATAACTCAAAAGTGCAACAAGATGGGTGGGTTGACTTTAGTATATGCTCTTTACGTTAAAATAATGCATATGAAATAATTTCAATTTATCCGCATTTTAAAAACAATTCTTTTCTAATCACACAAATGCAGGTTTTATTTTAACTTCTGAATACCGTAATCTCTTATTTTTTCTAATCTAATACATATATACCTTTCTGAATCTAGCACGTACCAAACCTAAAATGCTGTTTCAGTTAAATTCCCGTCTGAAATTATATAAGTTCAAAATGCTTTCACACGTACTCTTTTTCCTGTTTTCCAACTCGAACTGTATTTCAGGCTGGTCATGGTTCTAAAAAGAATTTTTAAAACGTCTTTAAAAAAGGAGCATTTTCTATTTTAACCATGAAAGAATAAAGAACAATTCTTTAAAGAATTATATATCTGCATTTTTTTTCAAAACACACACACACATCGTCTAATTTTGATGAATGCGTAACCGAAAAGAATGCAAATTTTGAATAAACTTAAAATTATTTTTTTCACGGAAGGTAAGGTTTGTATATTGGGACGAAGTTAGAACGCGTTCGTTCGCATTAAAATGCAAAAATAAAGGGACAGAAATGTTTTCCTTGGGGATTTCAATAAGAGATTCTTTTAGGGATTTATTTCTATGACAATTGTCGACTTAGGAATCTTTTTTAAAAAAGGCCTTGGAAATTAGGTATTTTTATCCCTTTACTCTGAGCGTAAGAAACATATTAGCCACCATTTTTTTTTTTTTTTTTACGCTCATGTTAGAAGTAATTAAATAAAAAAAAAAGTGGGATTTGGATCAGGAAATAAGAGAAAATTTTAGAGTAGAGTAAATGAACTAATTTAAGATAAAAAAATATGAAATGAATTAAGATTTAAATTAAATTAAGACATAAGACATTACATATATATGTAAACATAATTTTGCAGATACGTGATCGAAATGATAAAACTTTTGAAATTATAACTTCGATTTATTTCATATTATGAAAAAGGAAAAAGCGATGTTGAAGTGACATCTGTTAAATCACGATAGAAGAAAAAAGTGACCGAAATTTTTTTCCCTTTAATGATTTATTTTGAGATTCTGAAATTATGAAATCTGATAGGGATTTTTTTCCACGTGCCGATTTAAGCAAGGGAATCTTAGGTATCTCATTAAAAAGATGTGCAGGTGTTAAGAGTTTTATCCGTTCCTGGAGTCGGAAAGACGGAATCAGCAATTTTATTAGATTCGTGTTAAAAATGATTAAATAAAAAAGTGGGATCGGATCGGGAAATAATAAAACATTTTAGAATAAAGTTAACATGGGCTAAATTAAAATAAAAATTAGGAAATCAATTAAGACTTAAATTATATTAAGAGATATCATTACATATATATTCAATTCGATTAATGAAATTTGGTATATTGTCTTAAGATATCTGCATCAATTTTAGACTCAATTTGTTAAAGGAAAAACGTTCAAAATGTATTCTGTTCTACTATATCAAGATGCAAACTCTAACCACACCATGCTGCAGAAGTACGTTAGAAAATTGAGAGCAGATACTTCTAAATGATGTCGCTATATTGTATGAAACAATGGCCTCATGCATGCGTGCAAACTGTCCACTAGCAAATTTTATAGCTCTTTTCAAACGAAAGTTGCAATTTCCCAATAGTGCGCACGATGACAGCAAAACAAAAAAAGCCCACGAACAGCTTCCGTCTTCTAAGGAAGCGGATTTTTAACCAAACTATCTCATCTCCAGCTCATCTCAAAATCTGAATGGAAACATATCGTGCGACAGCAACATCAGCCAATTATATCATTGTCGAATTTTTCAGAGGGGAAATCGACTGAAGAATACAAAAAACTGGTTTTTAGATAGAAACAGCACCAACTATAAAATGGAATGGGGGTCTTTGTCATGATTTCATAACAAAAACATTCGAAACAAAAAAAGAAGGGGGGGGGGGAAGCTGCGGATGCAAAAGTGGTCGGATAGGTAACATCCGGCGCTCATCTACAGGAAATAACTCTCTCGCACAATAACGCGGAGGACTGGATACTGAGAAATACATGATGGCTTCGGAAAAATGAGTGCTATAATACTCTGCTGGGGTTTGGGAACCGAATACGATTTGCATCGGTTGTTTAAAAGCCAATGGTCGAAGCTGAAGTTCCGCGTTTTTATTTACACGCGTTTTTGAAACGAGTGAAATATGTTGGCAGCATAATGCCTGTCTGCAGAGTTTCATTTCAGAATACAGTTATTTTATATCGGTATGTTATGGAAGAGGTTGTTCCTAGGGGGGGAAAAATTAATCGGAAAAAGTTTGAGGTTGAATGGGATTGGTATACGGAAATGCCTTTGACATTATTGGTTAATACGTTTTATCCGGTATAATCATAATCGGAAATTATCTTTATTTGCTTTTAAATAGAGTTATGTTAGCTTCCAAATGATTTTTGTGATGATTTATTCAATTCAGAGATGGTGGTATTCGCCATCTAAATTGCTCAATGCAGAATAATTACCACAAATTTTTTTATGACAATTCCATTGTTTCTTTCTGGAGATTTAATATATATATATATATATATATATATATATATATATATATATATATATATATATATATATATATATATATATATATATATATATGTGTGTGTGTGTGTGTGTGTGTGTGTGTGTGTGTGTGTGTGATTTTTTACAATTGTTATCAGAAAAAGTCAAGAGGTAAAACAGGAATGACGAATGGAAATTTTAGTTAATACTTTTTATATAGCTTAAAAATTCATATACTTCGCATATATTAGCGCATAAATGATTTAATGGTGAGTTAATTAGTTTACAGAGTTATTGGTTACCCAAATTATTAAATGATGAAAAGTTAAATTACTACAGAATTTTATAGTTTGTTTCAGATTATAAAAATATTGTTAAATGATTTCTTATTATTTGTAGATTTAAAATTATTAAGAAAATCAAAGGATCAATCCCATTGTCACGACCACTGGTATGTTTCGACGATTTTTATTCATACGAAAACTCATAATTCCTATAAACATCATCAACAACACCATAAGCTATATACTTTATCACAGCACCATAAACGTAGCGTAGCATGACTAAATATGATACTTGCACCATTAAAACTGAACTAACCAATCCCCTCACCCATTTCTCAATATCGAGACATATCTTTTTAAAAAAAACCCACCTGACGGTACATTCGCTATTAAAAAAAATCAACTACAAAGTTCTCCAATACCAATCATTGCACCGATTTTGAAAACTTTTATTGTAATGTCATTCGTGGTCGCTTGCTCTTCCCTCGCCTCTGTTTTCGAGAGATGTCACAAAATATAAACCTTAACATAGCCCCCTCCCCCAGCTTCAATAACTAGATCTATTTAGCTAAATTTATTCGCCGATTGCGTGCTTAACTATTCAGGTGAAAGACACTATATAAATTGCGCAAGATTAGTTTAAAATAACTGTTTCACTTGATACGATAAGACGTAGTTTGTCGAATTGGCTAACATTACTAAATTAATGCTATTAATATGGTAGGCAAATAGATGGTCGCCGAAGACAACTAATCTTTATTCAAATTCCAAAATAATATTTTGCAAGCAACAAAGTGTTTTATTTTCATGCATCGATAAGTTTTTTCAGTTTTCCTATGATATGTTAAAGAATCTGTACGATGTCGATTTCTTTATATCTTCGATAATCACTTATGAAATTCATTAATATTAGCCATTGTAGAAATATTTCCTTCCTTGTTTATTCTGCCGAATGTTCGTTATCTAAATGCGTGTTTCTTGTTCTAAACACAAAAGTCCGTTAGTAACATATTCGTTGTTCTGTTCATTTACAATACGAACTGTTCGTTAACAGACCATGCATAGAAACTAAGTTATTTAATTTTCCTTAATTCTTTTGAATTATTATTATTCGAATTCCAAACTTTTTTGAGAATATCTTTTCGAGAAAACATAAAAGACCTGTTCTGTTCAAATACTAGCTAAAACGATTGTTTGTTTTAAATTTAAATGCAGAATTGTTTAGGCGGCTGTTTTGCTGTTCTTTCATTTTTAAAAATGAAATTTTCATAACAAATTTCATCAATGACATTCATTTCCAATAAGATTTTAAAGTACTTATTATTTAGTGAAAGTTGATAATTTTAACCATTCAATACGATACATTTTTAAACTTATACTTAAATAATGATAAAAAAAATCTTAGTTTAACTTTTTAAAAATAAAAAAATGATATCAAATAAAACTAGAATAAAAATGAATTATTCTTTCTATCTATTGTTATATGTTGATTTAAATTAAAAGTTTGTTATATATTAATTTTATTAAATTGTTCCTGACTCTTCCTGGTCAGTTTTGAAATTATGATTAAATTTAAAAACTTTACCTTCTAAGGAATTCTCATTTCCAAACTTTATTATATGTAAAATAGAGATAACATAGTTTCATTTATATTTTTGGGACTGAACCAACTTGGAGGATAGATAGTAATATCAAATTATACTATCTATGAGTCTGAATATAAACTGGTTTTCTTTAAAACCTTTCAAATAATTATTTATTTCATTGTTCTTACTTTTTTCCTTTTTTTCTATTAATTTACATAGTTTTAAAATTTTTCCCAAATCAGTGTTTCAGATGTCACTGATTCTAAAGCTGCTCCAATGGAATTCGGAAAATCTGCCTTTTGATTAAAGATTTAGTAAAAACCAATAATATTAAGCAAAGAATACTGCACAATTTGGTGGAAAGTTCTTGTCAGTTTTTTTATCAAGCTTTTATTATCAAAAAAACTTATCAAACTTTTAAACTGATTTCTAAACTGTTTTATGGATATATTTTCTTATTTTATTTATTTGTTTATATAGTTTTGTAAAATTTTCTCCTAATCAATGTCTCAGGCCAAATCAATGTCACAAATGATCTAGTAGCAATCAGCGCTTCCGCCGAAATGCAGAAATTTTTCTGCTTAAGTTTATTTGAAGATTCTCAAAAAAAAAAAAAAAAAAACTATTAAACCCATAAAATTAAATAATATTGATAAATTTCATAGACAGTTCATGTTAGTCTTTAACTGCCTTTAATACAAGGAAAACTTACTAAATATTTTTACTGATTTCCGCGATATCTTATTACACTAGAATAACTTCCATGCAAAATAACCCAGCCACACGACAAGATCTCTAGAAACGATTTCATTTCCAACTTTCAAGACGAAATTTCTACTTATTTTGCACAAAAAAATGACCTTTCCGTTAGAATATAATTTTCTTTTCAAGATCAACAACGCAAGATCAAAATATTTGCTGGAAATGCTTGTGAAGATTCTCGTGCAAGACCGTGAATTCACAGCAATTTGTTGAATTGGCACTTCTGGAAAACAATGGGGAAATGAATAAAATGCGATATAAGGAAGAAGAAAGAAAACGGAACTATTCAGTAAAACAAGCACGTTTGAACTTCGTCTTAAAAGAAAAGAAATAACGCTTTTTTTGTATTTTTCTTTTACTTCCTATTGTCTCAGATGTAAGTTCTGTTTATACCTGTGTGGTGTGAAATGCACAGAGTCATCTGACGTGTGAAAAATATGCCTGATTTACAAATAGCTGCGATGAGCTGAACGGATATATAACAAAATAGATTAGTTTAAAATGTCACTGAAAGTGAACAATAAAAATTTTTTTGCTCAATGCATTGTCTACTCGTTCAGTTCAATGTTCATTGACTTACAGACAGCTATAAGAAATAAGATAGCAGTAAAATATTAAAATACGATTTTATTTGAGCATAAAACAGAATTGTTTGGCATCCCCATTAAATTTAACTGTGAATTTTCTTGAGATATACTTGGTATTCATATTCCTTTGTTTTAATTCCACATAGAATGCATTGTCTATACATTAGTTTTTAAGTACTTACAACATTCTGAAAAGAAGCAGTTTTTTTACATTGAAGTATACTTTAAGCAATAGGCAAAGGAAATGAAATTTATCCTTTGAATGTACAAAGAAGTTGTAAAAAGGTTGTATCAAAGAAATGGCTTGCAGTTTTGGTTGCAAGTCCAGCTGGAAAAGAAAGAAAATAAATAATTCTTTATGTTGTTGTTGTTCCATCAAGGACAAGCTGGAAGCTTAATGAAAGCGAAGCATTGCAGGATTCAAGGCCAAAGTAAATGTCAATCAAAAGTATCATAATATTTCTCACGAATTATGCTCGAAGCGTAATTGCATTTTTAATACGATTTTAAAGTTACTGAAAACTCTTTTAGTAGTCTTTCCGTATAGAAAAATGTCATTTCCGCTTTCGGTGAGCTGTGGTTTTATGATTTTTTTTCCCTTGGCTAACAATAGACTATACACAAGGAACTCTTTAGTATATCATTTGTTGATGAGTCTTTTTGTCATGATCTTAATTCTTTTCTATTCTATAAGTACTAAAAAATCTCTCTCTTCCCCTGTATATATATAGAGAGAAAGAGATGGTGAAAAATATATTAAATATTTTTTATAATGAACACGACGAACATCAAAGATAAATTATGTAATTAACCAAAGATTTGTTAAATTTTTAACTGAAAAATATATTCCGTGTTTAAAATTCAATTTTCAATATCGGTGGCTCACATAAATGATTGGATACTTTAGAAAATTCTAGAAAACTAGCATTGATTTTGAAAAAAAAAAAGCTTAGTTATTGCTTATATCAGTTCGATTTTATTCTAAATAAAATCTAACATATATTTTTATTTAAATAATAACATAAATAATACTATTATAATTATTTAAATACCTAACCTATATGTTTATTATACTAAATTTTCTTTTCTAAAATTGTAGATGAAAAGATACGAGTATAAAAAAAAAATAAGTCACAAAAGTGATCACCCACAACATATTTTCAGATCAATTGGTCGAGAATATTTTTTGATTAATCTCTATTTTTACTTTTACATAATGGTGACATTTTAAATATCGTTTGATATTTATTCTTGTCATTGTATATTTCCCCAAAAAATGAAATATTAATAATTATTTAAATCTTAAAATAATTTCATGAAAAAATATTAAATAAAGTCGGAAAACTAATTATTTTTCATCATACAAGTAATCAAATAATTCGAAATGACTTAAAATAGTTTTATTCAAATTCTTATTCTGTGTTAAAACTCTGGAAAGGAAAATCGAACATCACGTCCGACTTAGCTAACTACACGTGATTAGAAATTTAGTCTGAATGAGACTGTGAAGAATCTACATTTTTGTGCTGAAAGAATTTCTACAAATTTATTGGCAAATTTTCTATTTCAATTTTATTGAAAAGCCATGAAAGCCATTTTATTGGCGGTAAGCCATGAAAAAGTACTGAATGAATATGAACAGAAAGATCTCTTTATTCTAACATTCTACAGATCTATCGAATATTCTATCTTCTTTGAATAATGTTCTTAAAGATAAATTCAACAATTAATTTTTTTTACGTTATAAGTACGTTAGTAAGTTATATGAGGAATTTAATTCGGATAATTTAAGTTGAAGTTCATATTTAAACAAGCGTGCTTGTAAACATGTAGATAAGCCTATCAGCATCAGAAATAAGTAATTTCATGTTTATTAATGATATAATGGATCATTATTATACTTGAAATGCATAGAAGTTTTGTACCAGTAACATCTATTTTACCAAAGTAATGATAAGCACAGAGCTCACAATATTCGCTATTGATATGTACATAATAGTGCAGGAGTTCCAAACATATCGTCCCATTCAACAGGTGTAAATTCATTTGAGTACATTTGGAGTGAATTGATCGTTAGAATGCGAAAAGGCAACCTTAAAGCCAAAAGTGAAAAAAAATTTTTGTCCTGAGATAGAAGGATCATAGGTCCGAAATTACAAATTGGTAACTACTCAGAAATTTGAAAGTTGATGTAGATGCCAAAGATAATAATCTTAGTGCTGAAATTACCAGCATATTAATACACTATATTTACAGAACAGTAATTTTTTTTTATTGAAGTTCAGAAATTTGTTCCGATTTTTTTTTTATTCTTGTTATGTTCTTATTATTGAGTTTCTAAAAATTAAATTTTATTTTATATTCAGAATACTTCGTTAATTTTGTTAAGAACAGAATAAAGATATTACTTAAATGTAAGATATTATTTGTAAATTTAAATGTAAAATATTTTTTCAATTTAAATTTTATTAGTACATAAAATATTATTTCAATGAACGTCGAAAGCGTTCGATGACTTTTGGGAGGCATAAAGTCCTACTTCTTTTCATTTTCATTCATGAATTTTATTTGCACTGTGATAAAATCGTAGTATTTAGTTCTTTAGAAAATTTGATTAACATTTCACATTAACCCATAAAGCGGTTATGAAATAGTAAGTATCCATCTCCATATCATAAAATTTGAGGCAAAACTACTTTAAAAAAAAGATCAACACAAAATAAAATTTAATTGCGATCTTTTTCTAGAACAAATTATTACTTTGTTAGAAACCCATTGCTCCATGATTTAAGTTTTGATTCAGTTTTGCATTACAAAATTACACATATTTAGATAATATTGTTGTTATGGATCTGAAATGCCATCACATTACAACGGCTATATTACATAACTATGTACACCAAAATCATATTTACCTGTTCATTGTTATTTCTATTGCGCGACGCTGATTTTAGCCCGAAGAAGAATAAACATGTCTTCAAAATCAGATCAAACTGCCATTCACTCTGTTATTTCATGAATCATGCCAAACGATTTATGTTTTAAAACTTTTAGTATTATTATTTAGCTCAAACTTTATTATTCAGTTGTGCTATTAGCAACCAGCTGCAACAAATATCGTTCTTTATAAACTTTTGAGCAAATGCAGAGGAGCTTTTAATTTGAATCTCAGAGAACAGAAATAAAAAATTCGATTATCAAAAATTCGAATTAAGAAAAATTGAATCTTAAAATGAGAGTAACAAGAAAAAACAATAATTATTTTAGCTAAAAATAGCAGTAAAAAATTATTATTAGCATTTGATAGTTTTCAAAAATATTATTCCATAATTAAATAATTAGTAAAGCGATATAATTAAAAAGTTAATAAAAGTAATAAATAAATATAATAATAACTTGCAACACTCTATTTAGTACTTAAGTAAGAATACAAAAATTGTTCTTTTGAACTTTTAAAATATACAGTAGAAGTTAGGCATAATTTGTTCAATACATATTTAAATTTTAAAATATTTTATTGCTTTTTTGATTAAATAAATGCTCGCATAAAATAAAACAAATATAATGATGACAAGGTATGAACTATTTAATTAAGAAATAGAATTCGGAAATAAAAAGTTTTTTTGTGTGATTTTTGCAATACGAATACTTTTTACGGTTATTTTTCTTACAGTTTTTAGTTTTGTCTTCAAATTAATCGAAATAAATTCAAATTAAAGGCGATATTTTAATATTGTATTAATAAGAACTCAAAGAAAAATGTATACTAATTACTACCAACGAATTCTAATGAAAAATGTTCGATTCATCCTAGTGCCATATATCAATATTTGTTTGACATAATTTCAAGAGCATCTATAGTAATTAATTTGAGAATCAAATCTATATCTGACATGTTCTTAATCTGTTTTACTATTTTTTCTAAAATGTGATGGCAATTGTATAGAAAATCACATTTGCAATCAATTTTATAACAGAACTTCAAGAACTTCTGCAATTGCTTTAGCAGAAAACCTTGTTTGAGCTGTCAAACACAGGAGTTTTATTGAGAAAATCCAGACAAATGTTTTTGTAAGTTTTCATCAGGAAGTACAAAACCGATCTGGTCAGATTTATTGTTCATTTATTTGTTTTTAGTAATGAAACTAGGTTGGTAGTTCTAAAAGTATTTCCCTCAAATTGATTTATACTGAAATAAACATGTTTTAAAATGCTTCAATTATTTCATTATATTAATAAATATACTGTAACTTGTTGCGTTTTTAAATATTTTTATTTAAATCAGTTCTTAAGTTTATAAAGAAAATTTTTTGATGAATTTTTCGCACACTTTCTGGTATTTTACAATTTTTGGGATTTTTATACTGCCCTTAATGATAAGGTAATGTGTTAATATTAATAAAACTTAATTGCTAATCATATTTTAATTAATTAAAAGTTTTGATTTTAATTAATTAATTGTATTGATTAATTAAGTCTTTGATTATTGAATTCCTCTGACACTGTTCTTTTTAGAGCAGCTGTAAGTTGTTCTGACAGAACATCCACAACATATACATCAAAGACCGGACATTTCACAACTAGTAAACGGATCACAATTTTAACGATAAGGAGAAAAGCACCAGAAAAAATATAAAATAATTTATGCATTGATTCAATGAAATATTGATTATAAGATCATATAACAATTATAATATTAAGTTCTGAAATATAGAAGTTTAAAAAAATTCAAAATTCCTAAATATAAAGATTTTTTTCCCAAAAATAATCGCATTTATCAATATACCAAAAATATAGAAAATAATTTTTTACAGAAAATTGAAAACGCAAAACAAAAATGATAAAACTGTGGGGTGATGGAAATAAAAAGAGAAGAAAACTAATCCATATAGAATATCATACGAAAAGAAATTTCCAAAAATCATTAAAGAAAAATTGAAATATATTATTGATAAAACTACAATTCCAAATGGTTCACCGCTTTCCTATATCTGTTTCTCACACTTTGCCAATTTGCATTTTGATCTCTGAATATTTTGTAAAAGGATGCCATTTTCCTCTATTTTTCTTACCTAATTTTAGTACACGAACACGAAACGTGTTTCGAAAACAGTTTTTCTTTTATATTTTTTTCATTTATCATGTTCGTGTGCACATAGATCGATTTATAAAAAGGCAAATAGACGGACATAAGTTGAAAAAAATCATATTCAGGGTTATCGAAAATCATCAAAATCTTGAGATCAAATTTTTGACTTTTACAGTTTTTTCTATATGTATATTTCGCACATGAAATTTAAAAAAATGAAAGAAAATTAATGCATTTTCCAAATGTTGCTTTCAACGTACATTCTTATCTTTTTTTTTTTTTTTTTGTTGTTGTTGTTAACTCTTAGTTGAACATAAATATATGGACAGAATTTTTGAAATGAAACACTTAGAAATATTATGTAAATTGACAGAAGCTACTTTTAGCATTTCTATTACATCTTAGCAATAATTTTTTTAAGCAAATGGCATGTAAGGACATTATTTAGTCATTTTAAAAAAATTATATAAAAATAATTTTTTTTGTTCTGAATTTAACTAGTGGTTTGATTAGAAAACAATTTAATCATAATAATGTACATATTTCATATTTTTGAAAATATATTTTTGAAAATTTAAACATAAAGTTTCAGTGTTTATTCCTCGAATTTCGTGTATGAATATATACAGGAAATTGGTGGAATGAACACTGGACTAATTCTAAAATTAGTAAAACAAAATTACAACACTACAAATGCTATTTTCCGTTTTAAATTATTCAAGAACTGGCAATTCTTAATGTCAAACTTTGAAATACTTTTCTAATATATAGTCAACTGAAAAGAAAATAATCAGACCAATGAAAGGACATTATAAATACCTTATGTAATCTCGTGAATGAAAGAGTCGCAAATTTATTTCGAATGTCGTAATCCTTGTTTATTGCATTACGCTTATCTTCTTAATCTTCTTTGTTGAAAACGATTCATTTCGTTATGCGGAAACAACACAGTTTCATCTCTTGTAATATAGATATATCAGATAACAAATAAGTATTCTTAATTTTTCCTTTAACAACAGCAGTTTTAGGATTTAAAACGCAATTTTAATTGGAAGCAAATAAAATCAAATAAATATAAAAATTATTATTACAACAAAATGTTTTTAATTGTATCGTTTGCTAGTGTGTCTTTCTCATTAGTATAGTGTTTTTTAGGCCGATATTCGCTCCCATATATTTCAATTTTCAAAAAAAAAAAAAAAAAATGAGATTATTTTTATCAGGTACTCGACAGCGTATACCTTAAACCACAAAATAAAAAAAATATTAACTATTAATTTCTAAGACATAATATTAGAATTCAAAAATAAACAACTGATTTAAGGAAACTGATAAAAAAATTTCGAACAAGAATTAAATTTTGAACGTTTTTTTCGAGAAATTGTAAGATTACAATAAAGATAAAATTGTGCTACAACAAAGATAATAATTTTATTTTCTAACTTCCGCAATAAATTTGTAGTTAAGATAAGCTATTTTACCTTAACTATCATGATATATCTATTAGTTTCAATTATTTTTCATAAATATTAAGCACAATATTTGTAAAAAAAATCAGTGATTATCTTTATATGCTATTCAATTATTTAAAAAAGTTAGAAACTTGTAAATGTTTTTCAAATTCGATTAATATCCTCTGAAATCATAAGAATAATAATATAATAAAATGATTATAAATCTTATCAAAAATAGACTTGTATATTGTATAACTAAAATAATTAATTTAATACACGCTTAAAACCAAGATTCAACAGACGTTACTTAGCATAGAAAAAAAGTTTTACCCAATTTTTCAAATTTTTGTTCCGTTAATCAACGAGAAATTAATATGCATATTTTACCAATTATAAAAGAAAAACCAATTTTTAATTTAATTAGATTTCGAATAAAATAATTTTGGATATTTGCATTTTCTCATGACATTTTAAAACTTTTCATATTAAATGACAATCGTAAAATACTGGAATAAAAAAATATTCTCTCGCATTTAATAATAATTTTACTTATTTGTCTTAAGCAGTTTATAATTTTGTAAAAAAAAATTATTTGTATATATATATATATATATATATATATATATATATATATATATATATATATATATATATATATCGATTTTCCAATGCTATTTAATATTCACCTTCCAGCTGATGTTATGACGTTCATTACGAGTTTCGATTCTTGGAACATTTCCAAAAATACAAGGAGGAAATCTTTGGAAATAGGTTTATTAAATCTATTGGCCTATAAGGTATCAATACTTGTTTCTAATTTCTTCTTTCCGATGATATAATCATATATTATTTCATCTGTTACACGTGTTGGGATGATATTCATTAAAGAAGGATCAAATGACCTCAAGTAATACGTTTCCTTTGGGAGTTCCCAAACTATTGCTTGTAAAGATCGATAATCAAAAACAGGTGTTGCATTTCATTGCAAACACTTTCTGTTCATATGAAATGCATTCACGTCATTAAGAATTTGGAAATATTAAAAATGAAAGAAATTTTTTATATTCTGGAATAATATGCTAACAAAGAAAAATAAGCGTTAGAAGAAATGATATTAGAATTTATTTAGAAAATAAAAAAAATATGGAGAAAAGAATTATTAAGAACAGCAAAAATTGTGTAAAAAGAATCATTTTTTATTGGAAATAATAATAAAAAAAAAATGCTTGAAACAAAATTTAAAAATATTATTTCTTCGCAGATGACAACTTGAAAGTTTTTGAGTTTAATACAAAGATTAACCATTAATTATTTACCTGTTGCAATTTTTTTTAAAAATGGACATTTTGATGAACAAAAACATTCATCTGATTTTGCAGTTAAAAAGTCAATCAAACTACGGGTTGACTGTTTGTCGGTCTGTACTTTCAGAAATATGTAAACGCAGTAATTCAAAAAAGCAGTGGCTTAAATAGATCAAATTTCTCATGTGATTTTGTAATTACAAGTACAGTTTTGTGTCGATTTCTTATTTTCAATCGGTTGAGAAAAAGGTCTCTAAAACTAAAATTTGAGTTTTTGATGCTATTAACTCACCACCAGTGATTAATTACCAAATAATTCACCAAGAATGTCATGATAGCTTTGATACACGATAGTAAGCAATATCTTAATTTTGAGTGGTTTAATCTTTAGTTCTCTTTTTGTCTATAATATTTTTTTTGTATTAGACTTTTAGATTGTCTTTCGATTTTTAGATTACTTTATAAGACTACTTTTTTTTTAATTATTTAAGAACTTTTTCGATCACATTCGACTAAGTTCTGAAACACTTTGACAATCAATAAACTTATTATATCAATAACTGTTCCTATTATTGAGATGATTAAAAAAATGGCGTAACTATAATGACCTTTCATTTTCACAACAATCTTCGAATGCATCATCCATTAGAAAAGGATTTATTTGGTGGATTCATAACTTATTAAAACCAGACAATGAAAAAATGGATGCTATCATCAAGTAATAGAGATAAACTCATTACTATTTATTAACTAAATTTGATTCCCTGTAAGGGTTCAATCTTATAGATTATATGTTTTATTCCCTTTAAAAAGAATATTTTTACTAATGACGAGTTTCTGCTTTCATTTTGAACTAATAGGCCGATGATTCATCCATACCTTATGCATGATTTAGCCATTGCAGGTTTGTCAATACACATATTGATCTAAACTCTTGTTATTCTAAATATACCAATGGGTAATAGTGATATACCCAGGAAATGTGAAATCTTTTCATAAACTCAGCGAGGAATTAAAAAGAAGTAAAGGGAAGATGAAAGATAAGTCAGAAACTGTCACTGAAAGTCCAGAAAAGACAGTCTTGTAGGCATTAAAATCAAATAATATCACCAAAACTATTTCTTTTTAAATATAGAAAGATTGCTGCTTTGTGAAAAAGTTCTGCTTTTTTACAAAACCAAACAAAGTTAAAAATAGTGATAATTTTCCTTCAAATTATAAAATTTAGTGAAGATTTTTCTCCTTTATTAAATGGTAACATAATGAATATTATTTTTTAAAAAAACACCACCTTTAAGAAACTGCGAATTTTTGTTAATAACCTGTTTTTAAATACACAAATTTGAAATTTAATAAATAAGGATTATCTGATCAATTCATGGGAACAAAATTTATTTTCTCCTCTAAGTCTGATCTTATAATAAGTGCACATCAAAAGTACAACCTAATGTTGTAACTTTGACTACTGTGTAAAATTTTAAAAAATAATAATTAAAAACGTTAAAACTGAACATTTTAGTTTTTAAAAAAATGCAAAATTTGAAGAGAGTTCAGATCAGTATTTGTAACAGAATTGTAAACTTAGAAACGAAATCAATAAAAAGCTAACATCGAAAATCGGTCAAAGAAACAGTACTTTCCTATATATTGTCATATCTTTTTTTTTTTTAATCTTTGCAAGCTGCGCAAAGTATTAAAAAATTCGATTAGTGCTGCGTAATTATAATTGTTAAGCGATCATAAATCGACTATATTAAAAAAATCTATATTTTTTTATTCAGAAAAAAATAATTCGGGATTTCAAATCCTTTAATAGATTGAATAATTATTACACGCCTTATTTTTAATCCTTTCCAGCTAAAATTATTTAGTGCAAGTAAAAATAATAATAAAAAAAATTAAAAACAGATTAGAAATATTTTATTTCTAAATTTCTTTCGTTTACTGAGATAAATTAATTAATTGAAATTATTCACTTGTATTTAGATCATATTGCCATCTAGATTTCATCAAACACTCTCTGACTCTAATTAAAAGCGGAATTGCTGAAGAAAGCGTGTTACATAGGTGATACCAAATGGCACTGAAATAATTAATCAATTAATAAAATAACTAAAAATTAAATAAAGTTATAATTTATTTAATAGAATGATACATGGAAATGTCTCATTCGTTTTCAGCATTTGCTTATTTCATCTTATTTATTCAATAAAAAATTTGATTTTTCAATATGATTTGATTGACTAAAACTTATTTCATAAGCAAGTACTTCATAAAAGATGAATGTTTTATCAATACAACATTTTTATCAATGATAGTGAAAAAGATTTATGCTGCATGTGGTGCCCTTATATTTGATTAATTTATCGAAATCTTAAGCAAATAGTAAACACTATTTAGATATCTAATCAAAGGTATTCGGAATATGGTTACAAAGAATTTAATTTTGTCTCTTACTTTTAACTTAAAAATAAGAAACGAAAATAATTACGAATTATAAAAAAAGAAATTTTTAATTATTTAAGTTCAACAAGTAGTATTGACTACAATACTTCTTTAATTTTTAATTTAATTTTAAATAATTAAATTAAGCTTCTCTATTTATAACATGACTAAAAAATATTTTCGAAACTATATTAAAATTACTTTATTCTCGAAATATATAGCAGCAAATATCAAAATCACAGAGGAATTAAAAATCAGCGATAATAAAGCTTGAGTCAAATTCCGGATCGACAGATTATCTATTTTGTTGTTCTGAGTAAAAATAAACAACAGAAAAGTCGTGATTAGATGATCATTTCGCGCATTGATGACATGTGCTGAGCTGAAAGATTAGAAATTTTCATTTCTAATCCAGGTTATACTAATAAATAAATAGATTCTTTGACTTCTTAATTATTTAGCTAACAAGCCATTATGATATTATTGCTCCTAAATTTTTGAATTAGTGCTATTTTATTCTTATAAAAAGGTATTTTTTAAAACTGTTTATATTTAATTTTCCTGGAAGCAAAAAAAAAAAAAAAAAGGCAAAATTATTGCAATTACTTTGATTATATTCTGATTACGTTTAATTCACTTGTACTGAAATTTTTTTCATTTTTTTACTTTATCGATACGAAATCTAGAGAAAGTGTTTTATTCGCCAAAACATTCCAGCTTTTGATGTATTTTCACGTTTTAGACTGCCTTGAGTTCAAAAAACACATTTTTGAAAAAATGTCCATTTGTCTGTGACAAAGATAACTCAAAAGCGCTTTGAGGTGGATGTATGAAATTTGGTATACTGTCTTTACACTAAATTTGCAGACTTCTGTCAAATTTTGCGCAATATCTTTTTCGAGGAAGTCTTTCTGTCCAGCTGTTAGAATACAAGTTAGCATGATAATTACAAAACGAAGAGAGCAAAATGGAGAAAATTTGGTACATAGATTTAAATTTATATTATAGATACATATCAAATTTTCAATTAATTCCAACAAGATGTTGGAACTCCGTATTTTCAAAAGCATGCAAATCCGATAGTACAAAAATGCAATGATTCAAACATATTGAATTTAGTATCTGATTTTGTGACTACAATTGTAATTCTGTGTTTAATTTTAATTTAAATCGGTTGAGAAAACGTGCCTAAAACAGAAATTCGATTTCCATGTACTATTAATCGCATATCAGATATAAAAACTCGCCAAGGATCTTACCATAAATTCTGTAATGCTGCTAAATTCAGCCAAAGTTCTATATTTTGTAATTACTTTACGCCAATGCCATGCAAAATGTTCTCTGATTTGTCCAATTTCCACAATTTTTAACGAGGAGTGGAGCATAACGCCTTTATAAAAGGGTATATGAAAAATACTGGCCAGAAATACTGGCTGTGCTTAATTTCACTTAAATCTATTGGGCATAACTTAATGTTCTTTATTCCGTCAACAAAACATTTTTAAGCATCAATTCGGAAGAGACATTAAATCCATGTTATTTTAATAGTTTTATATATATTCAATTTATTTTGTATACGAACATTCCTTCTGGAGTCGAATCCCCTAACATCATAGTGTTATCAAAAACGTAACTTTCCGAGAAATTCTCCTTCAAATTGCATTGATTTTTTTTTTCTCTGTCGTGTAATTTCAGTTCTAATTTCTTTTTTAAACTACGCAAATGATTATCAGAATATTTCTTTCTTAACTTTCAACAACGGAGAAAAACATGCGATTATATATTTGATGAAACAATGAAAACTGTTTTGAATTTCGTTGCAGCAATGAAATCTATGATTAAAAATTATATAAAAACGTTAAAAAAAATTACCCCGCAAAGGTTAAAATTCTGTCATTAAAAAAAGTTTTATGCTCTAAAATGGCGTCAAAACCAGTGCTATTACAATAATATTCTCTTGAGTTATCGCAGAAAAAACTCCAAATTCTCACTCAAATCTAAAAATAAAATAATTTCCATTCCCATTCTCCAAAGTAGATCTATACGAAATTCGGAAATTCTAGCTCCAATAGTCTATCTTGTAGAGCGCCAACGCACAGACAAACAAGATCTCCTTTATTAGTTATAGCGATAGAAAGATGGAGATAGAAATTGAAATCCATTATTTTGTCCGGAAGTTTCATTTTATGGATATCGTGTTCACTATTCTAAACTGATCTTAAATGTGTGTAGTTTACCATAAAAATATTTAACCAGCTGAAGCCATTGCATTAAAGGTTAGTTATACAACAATGATTTGTTTTGAAAAACGCTATATTATATATATATTATATATTGAGAATTTTCATGATGAAATTCTGAAATTTTGTACATGATCTTATTAGAAGATGGGGCACATTTTACTCAATGGGAATTTTTTTGTACGGGGTCCGTATAAAAATTTAAATTTTGTATTTTTAAAAATTTAATCCCTTGAAAATTTTATTCCATTTCAAAACATTTCGCACCTTTTTTTACGCAGCTTTGTAATTTACAGTATATGTCTATGATCAATATTTAAGGAATAAAAGCCTCGGTCAAGGTTTTTGAAACACCCTGTATATATACTATGGAAGAATATGGCATCAATAAATTTTAACAAATGTTTAAAAGCATTAAATATGCATTTATGTAAAGGTGTAAATAATAATATCTATATCCGAAAATGGAGTTTAGAAAACTTGCCTGCCTTGAACTATAAAAAATTCAGAAAAGCTTTTTGCTTTCGCCTATACGAAGTTATACAAAGAGGATATATAAAGAGGATATATAAAGTAGCCATCAAAAATTTGGACACCTTGATCAATTTCTACGTTCTAGACCTCTGTGAATATGAAATAAACATTTTTTAAATATGGTCTATATGTAAACACGATTATCCATAAATATACGAACTAACAGCATGTAATTTGGTACTCGGTCTTTATACAAAATATTGAACGAAATCCTGTAAAGGGAATTCAGCCCATCAGTCCACTCATGTCATTGTGAACGAGATGTCAAAACCACAAGGAGAGAGTTGGCTGAAATTTGGCATATAGTTTTATTACCAAAGCTGTAAAGGCTTATCGAAGACAAATTTGAACCAATTCATCAATGAATTCGGTGTTTGTTGAACTATCTATCCATACATATATAAGAGTAATAAATAAGAACAAATCAATAAGCTTGGGGGATGAACTTCATAATTTTTATATAAAAATTGTGGTTGAATTCAAATATATGATATAAATTTTTCATAAGTATGAGAAACTTATTATAGATTTTCATAAGTATTTTAAATCAAATAAGTGAACAAGTAAGTTAAATTAAATTTGATATGTTGTAATGATTCACAAACTGCAATCAAATTCTCACTGGTACAAAATTTTGGACTTAATAAATCTACGGGATGCGATTCAAAATGCATATTCAAATCTCCTCATTACATGACGAATTTAATCATAAAACTTGCTTTATTATGTAGGCTTTGAGAAATTCGAATAGAGAACATTTCAGTTGGCTCTTTAATAAACAGTGTGTGTGCGTGCGTGCGTGCGTGCGTGCGTGTGTGTGTGTGTGTGTGTGTGTGTGTGTGTGTGTGTGTGTGTGTGTATGTGTAAACATCCTTAGCAGATGAATGGCCGAGAAGAAGACACTTTTGAATTTCTGACTTCGATTTATTCCATCCCGGGATGCATAATATATGTACAGGAATAAGTGATAAGAAATATGTCAGTCTACATCTCGACACAAGAGCTAAAAAAAAAAAAAAAAAAAAAAGCAAAATAATGCTGCAATGAAATTTTCCCCGATAATGAAATTTTGAAAGGGAATTTCTTTCACACATTTCAATTTAGGATAGGGAAATTTAGGTATTTTTAAAACAATGTTGCAAACATTCTGGATTTTTATCCCTTTATTTTTATAAAGCGCTCATGGAATTAATTAAATAAATAAAACAATATATATTTCTTTCCCCAAAAATTTATTTTAATATTTTAATCAATTATATTAATAAACAGCTGAATCTTTTAAGCTCTTTTAAGCAATGAGACAGGACTAATATTTGATAAATTAAAAGAATTTAATAAATCAAATACTTATTTATAAACGATTTGATAATCTAAATAATTATTTATAAATCGTTTGCTTAATCAAACAGTTATAAATATTTAGTATTAAACTGTTATGTTAAACTAGGTACTCAGAATGAAAACCAAAGAAAAAATAATTTTTATAATATCAGTGGTTTATGTAAACATGATATCCAATTAATTAACATTTACAGAAGAATTTCGTGAAAAATTGCGTTTCCCCTTTCATTTCCCCCTTATATTTTAAAATTGTTATAAAAATAGTAATTCTCATTTTTAAAAAAATTCTGAAACAGACCAGAGAATTACAACTCAAAGAGAGCTAAAGTAAGGCTTTTTTTTCTTTTGGTTAATACATATTCTCTCTGTTCCATCTAGAAATCTATTACTCTGCCCGCCCCCCTCCGCCCTGTTTTCTACTCTTATTTTTTTTTCTTAGAAAAAAAATAAACAAACATTCTTAATGGAACATGAAAACTTCACAAAACCCCATTTTTTTATTAGTTTGGAATTCTTATAATTTTCAATAAACAATTAAAGCTTTTCAAACCTTTCTTATGATTTTATCTTTCCAAAAAGCAGAAGAATAGAATTTACTAACTCGATTCAGCTTTCAAAAAAAGTCAATAATAAATACTTATATGGTTCTTAATAGTAAAATTTAAAGTCATTTCATAATAAAATTATTTTTATTTTCAAATTAGCAGTATTAAGGTCGTTATCTACTTACTTTTAGTTTAAAAATTTCAATAATTTACCTTTAGTACAATAGTTACAACAAGAAAGAAAATAATTTATTGTTAGCTGAAATAATAAAATTAATTATATAATTATATTATAAATAAATAAATAGTTTTGCTTAAATTACTGAAATTTACCTTTAGCAAAATAGTTCCAATTCGGAAGAAAATAAAAGAATAAAAACAATGCCTTATTATTAGAAAATATTCTTGTCAAAACAAAATCATAAATGAATACAATACTTAACTATAGAACGGAAAGAAAATAGTAAAAATAAATACGATGCCTAACTATTGACGAAAAATTCGATCCTTAAAGTTTTTGAAGTACAATACCATTTATTCAAAGCGCACGAAGAAGCGCGCAAACAGATGCTTGGAGAATATAAAGAAGAAAAAAAAAATCAAAACTTTCCTGGACGAATATTTAAATATAAAGATATAATTTTGGCATTGAAAATCGCATCATCTCATTGGACAATAACAAAAGAAATATCCTGCTTAATTAAGAAGGAAATATTTTCTAATATAAAGGAAATTTATTGAAAAAGGAAAAGAAAAAGAAAATTCTGAAGGAAATATTTATTAAGAATTTTAAACTATGAAATCAGAAGGAATGCATACCTTAGCAAGTTGTTGGAGAATCCAAAAGAAGAAAGCAGCCACCATCCACTCCATATTGCCTCTCTTTTTTACATGTGACAAACCAATTCTGCCCCGAAAAAAGCAGCTCAACAAAATTTCTAACGCGCGTGAAAAAGAAAACAAGACTTTTTAGAAACTTCGTTACCCGCCCGAATCATCAACCTGTTACGAAACGTCAAGGCGACATCTGGCGACGGAAGCGGGAAACGAAGTTCATGGGTGAATGAATTTCCGTTTTTCCACCGTTTTAACAAGGGGAAAAAGATCTCGTCAAATTTATTATACAGTGGAATTTAGATAATTCGAGGTTTTTAATTCGAATCCTAAACAATTCGAAATTTTTTCTTGTTTTCTCAATTTCTTGTTAATAAAATATTTAAATTTTATTTATGATTTGAAGTCAATACTAAAATTTGTTTTTTAATCTTGAGTTTTCGATTGTTAAATATTCTCGTATTTGTGTCCTGATTATCAAATTTGAATAATAACTAAGCCTTTTAATCCACTGTTTGATTTGATTTTTTATGTTTTATCCAACAAAAAAAATTAAAATTTTCGCTTTTTTTAAAAAAATAATGACATTAAAATGTGAATTGTACTGATTATTTTTAAGTTTTATTGTATGGTTATTTACAAAGTTTTACATAACGTTAATTTATTAAGGTTACTTATTTAAATTTAATTAAATACTTATTTAATTATATTAACTTATTTACTTATTTAAAATAAGGTTAATTATTTAAATTTTAAAAATTATAATGTTTTAATCATAATAATTATTATTTTACTTTTTAAATTGTCTTATAATTTATTTATTAATTATTTATAAATTACTTAAATTCTTAGTGTTAGAAAAAATCTTTTCTGCTATTTTAATTTAAAGTCTTTTTCTCTCATTGTACTGATTTTTAAACACAATTTTTCATAATTCGAATTTGTATTGTGATCGTCATTTTCGAATGAACTGCATCGTATTATACTTTTATTATTAAGTATTACTGATTGGAGATTAAAAAAAATGGAAATTAAAAAAAATCTTTCTGCTTTAAATTTGCACTATCAATTTTTATGTTTTAATGTTGGACGCAATTATTGGGGACAAACATTTGAATTTATCTTTAAAGAGTACAAAAAAAAAAAAGGATAATTGGAACATTATTTGAACAAGCTTTAATAGAGTGATTGCTTTCTTATCTTCAATCTCTTAAATTTTAATTATGTTATATATTCTTAAGCAATGCCATTTCTTTATATATACTTTTATTATGTGAAGTTGTTATGTTTTTGAATTGCTGATCTGCAGAAGTGCATGGACAAAAAAGAACCCAATTATAATGTCTTAGTGTAGTGCTTAGTTGGAAAGGTGAAGTGCTTAATCGAAAAAGTGAAATTCTTAATTGTAAAGGTGAAGTGCTTAATTGTAAAAGTGGAATTCTTAATTGTAAAGATGAAGTAAAAATGGAGTGCTTCATTGTAAAGGTGAAGTGCTTAATTGTAAAAGTGGAATTCTTAATTGTAAAGGTGAAGTACTTAGTCGTAAAAATGGAGTGCTTAATTGTAAAGGTGAAGTGCTTAATTGTAAAAGTGGAATTCTTAATTGTAAAGGTGGAGTGCTTAGTCGTAAAAATGGAGTGCTTAATTGTAAAGGTGAAGTGCTTAATTGTAAAAGTGGAATTCTTAATTGTAAAGGTGGAGTGTTAGTTGTAAAGGTGAAGTGATTAGTTGTAAAAGTGGAGTGCTTAGTTGTAAAAGTGAAGTGCTTATTTGTAAAAGTGGAATTCTTAATTGTAAAGGTGAAGTGCTTAATTGTAAAAGTGGAATTCTTAATTGTAAAGGTAAAGTGCTTAGTTCTAAAGATGAAGTGCTTAGTTATAAAAGTGGAGTGCTTAGTTGTAAAGGTGAAGTGCTTAATTGTAAAAGTGGAATTCTTAATTGTAAAGGTGGAGTGCTTAGTTCTAAAGGTGAAGTTGTTAGATGTAAAAGTGGAGTGATTAGTTGTAAAAGTGAAGTGCTTAATTGTAAAAGTGGAATTCTTAATTATAAAGGTGAAGTGCTTAATTGTAAAAGTGGAATTCTTAATTGTAAAGGTGAAGTGCTTAATTGTAAAAGTAGAATTCTTAATTGCAAATGTAGAGTGCTTAGTTCTAAAGATGAAGTGCTTAGTTATAAAAGTGGAGTGCTTAGTTGTAAAGGTGAAGTGCTTAATTGTAAAAGTGGAATTCTTAATTGTAAAGGTGGAGTGCTTAGTTCTAAAGGTGAAGTTGTTAGATGTAAAAGTGGAGTGATTAGTTGTAAAAGTGAAGTGCTTAATTGTAAAAGTGGAATTCTTAATTATAAAGGTGGAGTGCTTAGTCGTAAAAATGGAGTGCTTAATTGTAAAGGTGAAGTGCTTAATTGTAAAAGTGGAATTCTTAATTGTAAAGGTGGAGTGTTAGTTGTAAAGGTGAAGTGATTAGTTGTAAAAGTGGAGTGCTTAGTTGTAAAAGTGAAGTGCTTATTTGTAAAAGTGGAATTCTTAATTGTAAAGGTGAAGTGCTTAATTGTAAAAGTGGAATTCTTAATTGTAAAGGTAAAGTGCTTAGTTCTAAAGATGAAGTGCTTAGTTATAAAAGTGGAGTGCTTAGTTGTAAAGGTGAAGTGCTTAATTGTAAAAGTGGAATTCTTAATTGTAAAGGTGGAGTGCTTAGTTCTAAAGGTGAAGTTGTTAGATGTAAAAGTGGAGTGATTAGTTGTAAAAGTGAAGTGCTTAATTGTAAAAGTGGAATTCTTAATTATAAAGGTGAAGTGCTTAATTGTAAAAGTGGAATTCTTAATTGTAAAGGTGAAGTGCTTAATTGTAAAAGTGGAATTCTTAATTGCAAATGTAGAGTGCTTAGTTCTAAAGATGAAGTGCTTAGTTATAAAAGTGGAGTGCTTAGTTGTAAAGGTGAAGTGCTTAATTGTAAAAGTGGAATTCTTAATTGTAAAGGTGAAGTGCTTAGTTGTAAAAGTGGAACTCTTAATTGTAAAGGTGAAGTGCTTAATTGTAAAAGTGGAATTCTTAATTGTAAAGATGAAGTAAAAATGGATTGCTTAATTGTAAAGGTGAAATGCTTAATTGTAAAAGTGCAATTCTTAATTGTAAAGATGAAGTAAAAATGGAGTGCTTCATTGTAAAGGTGAAGTGCTTAATTGTAAAAGTGGAATTCTTAATTGTAAAGATGAAGTAAAAATGGAGTGCTTAATTGTAAAGGTGAAATACTTAATTGTAAAAGTGCAATTCTTAATTGTAAAGATGAAGTAAAAAGGGAGTGCTTAGTTGTAAAGGTGAAGTGCTTGATTGTAAAAGTGGAATTCTTAATTGTAAAGGTTGAGTGCTTAGTTGTAAAAGTGCAGTGCTTAGTTGTAAAAGTGGAGTGCTTAGTTGTAAAAGTGAAGTGCTTAATTGTAAAAGTGGAATTCTTAATTATAAAGGTGAAGTGCTTAATTGTAAAAGTGGAATTCTTAATTGTAAAGGTGAAGTGCTTAATTGTAAAAGTGGAATTCTTAATTGTAAAGGTAGAGTGCTTGGTTCTAAAGATGAAGTGCTTAGTTATAAAAGTGGAGTGATTAGTTGTAAAGGAGAAGTGCTTAATTGTAAAAGTGGAATTCTTAATTGTAAAGGTGAAGTGCTTAGTTGTAAAAGTGGAATTCTTAATTGTAAAGGTGAAGTGTTTAATTGTAAAAGTGGAATTCTTAATTGTAAAGATGAAGTAAAAATGGAGTGCTTAACTGTAAAGGTGAAGTGCTTAATTGTAAAAGTGGAATTCTTAATTGTAAAGATGAAGTAAAAATGGAGTGCTTAATTGTAAAGGTGAAGTGCTTAATTGTAAAAGTGGAATTCTTAATTGTAAATGTGGAGTGCTTAGTTGTAAAGGTGAAGTGCTTCCTTATAAAAGTGTTTTTAATTATAAAAGTATGCCAAACAGATAGTGGAATAAAAACAGAAGTTGGATAATGAAATTGTTCCAATTAAACGAACTGGTTCATTTTTTTTTATTTTAATCCAATACTTTTATGCGCCGTAATAACAATAGAACTAGCGGAAGTGGTGTCCTTAAAACTCTCTTGCATACTTTCTAATAAAAGTGATTTTTCCCTTCCTCCGCATAAAATTGTGGACTTTTGACAAAGTCGTGAGCACCACAAGTGCGCAGATTTTTATTTCTACACATGAGAATTGTTTGGTTCAAAGTATAGTAAAGAAATCCGGCAGTTGTGTATTAACTACATGCTATTTTCGGAAACAATAGTTGCCAAAGATCGATCCTTGAGATAAATCTAGCATTTTTACGGTATCTAGCTCGCGATCTTTTTACTGCTATTAATCGTTGATATGTAGTTAATAATAATACACAGAAAATAGAATATGTATCAAAAATGTATTTTTCCAAACAATTAAAACCATAATTTGACACGAAACTATAGTTGTATTCACAAGATCACATACCAAATTTCATTTATTTAAGTCATAGCGCTTCTGAGTTTTCGCGCTTGCATTCGAAAGTAAAAACTGACAGACGGTCATTTCTTCGATAGATTTGGTTCAAAATTTCATACATATGTACACTTTAAATCCTAAACTTATAAACCAAATTTCATCCCCCAAAGTTATTATATTTTTGAATTTTTATGTTGACATGCATATTAAAATATAAATCGATAGACACTCAATCACTTCACGGTTTTTGTTTTTGATACTTTGTTGATAAGGATCTAAGTTATAGATGTTAAGCCTGTGTGCCAAATTTAGATGGCCTGTCTTTGACTGATATAATCTCTTCACTCTTATTTAAACCTATATAATATTACAAAATTATTTGTATATTTCTATCTAATTTAGCAATTAATCAGTCAGTTTTATTCGATTACATATCTTTAGACCCCCCAGCAGTGAATCTGTGATAAAATTTATTTTAAAAAAATCTCTAATATTTATCCTAATGAATTAGAAATTAAAGACTGAATGTAGATAATAAACAAAATAAAATATCTGCTTTTAAGTTGGCTAATATAAGCTTGTTTCTAAAAACTCTTTTATATAAGATTTATAGAGTTTAAATCTTTTATCGAGAAAAAAAGCAAATGTGTGTCTATTGTTGTTTTTTAGGGCACACGTTTAATTTAGAGTTGCCAAATTTGATAAAGGAAAAATTTGTTGTATTGGAACATTCGCCTCAAAAGCGATTTTCACAAAATTCTATTTGGAATTTTATTAATTTGAATGGTTGGCATCTATCCTTGATGAAATCGAGCAATTATTAATAAAATTATATCCTCTAAAAATTCAAAACCTTATCTCTCTAGTGATACTAATATAACAATCGTGTATAATTTTTTTTAAATTCAATTTTTTTAAAAAAAATTGAATTTGATAATTTTAAAGAATATTTTATTATTATTTGCAACCACATTCCACATTTTTTTATTGCTGCAGTGAAATTCAAACCGTTTTTATTGTCACTTTAAATATTTAATCGCAATGTTTTTCTCCCTTTGCTAAAAGTTAAATAATTAAAATTTAGTTTATTTTTCATGTGCTTTTCGTAAAATCGTAATAACAGTTTTTCTTCACTTTCTTTCAACATTGCGTGTATGTATATATGTGTAAAATTTACCAAGAAAATTATGTTTTTGATGCAAATGTTGTGTTTTGTAACAGGATTCTATAAGGAAAGTAACTAAGTACAAAGAAGGATAGAACTTTCTCTCATAATAAAGAAATTATTCCTACAAACTCTGTATGCAAAACCCTCGGGGGGGGGCACCTCTAAAAGAGGATGAGATGCTTCCGGTATGGTGCCACCCTGGAGGGTACGCAAAAAGATGGGGATCTGGCTCCTCCCATCGATGACGAGACGTACTTCCTACGCGAAGGGTTGTACCGTGACCGGTGACGGCCCTTGGGACTCAACCACAGTTCCCGCCAGTGTTGCTGTTGCGGCGGTCCGGTCATTCCTCATTATTTATCCGTGTGCCTTCGGGCGGGTCGGAGAATCAGTGATATGACTTGCCCTGTATGCAAACTGCAAATCAGGATAAGACTACGAACGCCATGCGTGTTCAAATTTATATTTTCAGAATCTCACAAATGTCAGTTTTATGCTTCGGAGAAAAGCAAAGAAAAGAAAGAAAATGTATTTTAGACATAATTTTTTCGCCAATTTGGCAACAAAATCAAAATTTGACACAGAACCACATTTTAGTAACAAGATCAAATATTAAATTCCATTGATCTAAGTATTTGCATTTTTAAGTGATCACGTTTAAGTGCATACAAATATACAGACAAAGAAACAATCGACCCTTTGAAGGATTTTATTCAAAATTTTATACGGATATGTAATTTATATGCTAAAACTATATATTAAATTTTATCAGTGTTTTTTTCTTTTTATGTTTTGTAGTTATGGTATTCATTTACACTCTACAGCCAAACAGACCTATTTCATCTGCATGGATTTCATTCAGAATTTGAAAAAAAAAAAATGCAGTAATCCGATTTTAATACCACATACCTTCTAACTGAAACAGTTTCCAAGTTATTAGGTGCACTAAGACATGGACAATTTTAATTGAAAATTTAAGGAAGCTTTAATCGTGTTGGTCCGTCAGAATTTCCAGATTAAATTTTTTGGCAATAAAATGCAATATATTCTTTTTGTATACTATAAAATAAAAAATATTATAAAATGTTATATAGGATAAAATATTTGCGTGTTATATTTGGGGACTGCAGCGCATAATAGAAACCTGTAAAACGCTTTTCACCTCTCTCGCCATCTGCAGTTTTCCGCGCAAGTTTTCGTTTCTTTAATCTCGTCTGGAATTTTTTTTTTCTTTCTTATTGTTGTTGTTGTTTCTTCGTTGATAATGTAAACAAACAAAAATAAGCTGTGCTTGTTTTCCTGGCACCCATTTAAAAAGAATTTTCTAATTGCGACAGCGTGGTTGTTGTAGAGTGTACTTCTCGATCAACATTCAATTCTAGATAATATAAACATCTTCGCGAATGTTCGTAAAATATAATTTTTTTTTGTAATTTCTCGTCTTTTCTAAAGTAGTGTAATTTAATAAGCTATGACTTTCTTTTCTGGTTTATCTCACTTATTTTTTACAATTTGTTTAGACTGTGCAAGACAGAAAAATTTAATTTGTCTAAAAATTGAGTAACATATCTAAATATATATTTGTGGGGAAATGGTCGGCGGCAATAATCACGATTATAGAATTGTAGAAATTTAATTGATATAAAAGATTTTACAAATTTAGAGCTAGGATATTAAAATAAAGAAGAACAGGTTAGAAAATAAAAAAGCAGTTCGTTATTATCTTTGTCAACGTTCATCATATTCATTAAAGCTCTTTCTAAGAGTCATCTGCTCTTAGTCGCTCGTCGTCTAGAATCGAATCTGGCATCCAACTCTCTAGCTCTGGTCAAGTCCGTCAGTAGAGCTGATGAGCAGGAACTACTATCCCATCAGAACGTTGGTCTGACACCAAACACACAGACAGACACACACACACACACACACACACACATATATATATATATATATGTGTGTGTGTGTGTGTGTGTGTGTGTGTGTGTGTGTGTGTGTGTGTGTGTGTGTGTGTGTGTGTGTGTCTGTGTATGTGTATGTGCTTTTGGTATCAGACGTTCGCATTATTTACAAACAGGAGAGAAGAACACACGACACAGAGTGAAAAAAAAATGAAGCCCAACTGAACATTTTATACCTCGTCTTATATAACATGAGATTTCTGACGTGTCGATTATGATTGGAATTTCGCACACGACGTGTTGCCCTTGACAAGAGAAACAGAGGGATCCCTTCACTCGGCACATGGAACGATGACGTAGTCGTTTTTACAAAGCTTCAGTTGAATTAATTAGAAAGAAAAAGTGGAATGGAATCAGGAAATAAGAGAATATTTTAGAATGAATTTGACAAAGGCAAAAAAAATTAGGGAATTAATTAGGATTAAATTAAATTTTAAAATATCATTACATATGTGTGTGTGTGATGATATATATATTCACGATTAGCTTAATTCAGTTACCATGCTTACTATATATATATATACTACTGAATTAAGCTAATTATGAATCAAATCAATATCAAAATTAATCAAGAATAATTCAGCTCTTCCAATTTTTTTTTTCACTTTAAGCAGCATAATTTAATATAAATGAATGCAGTTGGTTGGGAGAGGTATCCAAATGTAACAAATTTCTTGTCATTTTTAGTATACAAATTTGTAATAAACTATTTTTTTTTTCTTTCGAAAAAGAAAATGTTTTGTTTGTTTGTTTGTTTCTTATGGCACTTGCCACTGACAAGCCCACTGTTACGAAGACAGCGATTTAAGCCTGAGGGGGAACGTCTCTTATTTTTTATAGCAGCGCCAACTAGGGCCAAGAGTACGACTTTGCCACTCACGCATCACTCATTCGCTTGCACAACCCCTTTTTACAGGAGGGCACATTCACACATCTCACAGATAGAACAACAACCATGTCCAAACCGGGACTCGAACCCGGGACGCCCAGATCATGGGGAAGACGCGCTACCCCTATGCCAGGACGCCGGCAAAGAAAATGTAATAAATATAACGAAAAAATAAAGAAATTCGTTAAGGTAAAATCTTCCGTTAACTTAGTGAGCTATTTATTTAAATTTGGCACATGATTTTATTGCTAGAATTGCAATCTGAATCAAATTTTCGAGTAAATCCTCAAAGCATTGCCCGTTTATCCATCTGTCTATTCATTCATGTGTGAATGCAATAATTTTAAACTGCTGCGAAATACATGAGTGAATTTCAACACGTAATATCTACATTAAAATTGTAAATCAGTGTCCAATTTTGGATTGAATCGTAGGATAGACTCATTGACAGATTTAGACATCTTTCAGATATTTCTTAGGCATGCATAGCCCTTTTAATGAATTGGTTAATTTAAGTTGATATTTCGGTAATTATGACATGTTAATGATTTATTTTAGGTAAATATATTTTATTAACTTTGTGAATGTGCATTTATTTTAATTTATTTATTATGATTCCATAATGCCTAACATCTAAGTTTGTACTTAATATTATTAAAACAGATTATCTGCTTTATAAATATTCTAATAATGAAATTAATGTAATAAAATATATTGGAACCGGATTTATTTTACTGGATAAGGTGGTAAAATCCTAGATGGGCCCACCTCTTGGCGACTTATTTGAAATCTCGCCAAGTTGACTACTAATTGAATATTTGTTATTATTATTTTTCAATTAAAAAACGATACTTGAAGACCAGAAATAATAATAAATAAATTAAATAAATAAATAATAAAATAAAATAAAAAATTAATAAAATAAATAAATAAAATAAATAAATAATAAAATAAAATAAAAAATAAATAAAATAAATAAATAATAAAATAAAATAAAAAATTAATAAAATAAATAAATAAAATAAATAAATAATAAAATAAAATAAAAAATAAATAAAATAAATAAATAATAAAATAAAATAATAAATAAATAAAATAAATAAATAATAAAATAAAATAATAAATAAATAAAATAAATAAAAAATAAAATAAAATAAAAAATAAATAAAATAAATAAAAAATAAAATAAAATAAAAAATAAATAAAAATAAATAATAAATAAATAATAAATAAAAAATAAAAATAATAAAAATAAAAAATAAATAAATAAAAATATAATAAAAAATAAAATAAATATCCGTTTAGGTTGATTATTTATTTAAAAAATAAAATAAATATCCGTTTAGGTTGATTATTTATTTAAAAAATAAAATAATAAATAAGTAAAAATAGGAATAAAAAATAAATAAATAAATCCGTTATCGCCACTCGTTTGGCGAGAATTCAAAAAGACGCCAAGAGGTGGGCTGTGCTAGGATCCACCTCAGAATTTTAATATCTAATCATTCATTAAATTGGTGCTTTCTTCAAACTTTGTTTGGTAACTAAAATACAGATTTCTTAAATCTATCTGCTATATATCCCTATCAGCCTAGTGACTTTAAGCAACTGCTTGTTTCACCTAGCTGGAAATTCGTCACAGAGAAGACTGTTTTTCTGCTCGTCTGTCCGAGTGTATGTAAACGTGGAAATTCAAAAATGAAAAGAGCAGATAAACAGCATTTGAGAAGTGGCTTTGACAATGAAAGTGTAAATAGTTTAGAGAAAAGCAGAGCATTTAGTGCGCTTCAGTTTACTGACAGAGACAGCTGTAAGACACATTACCTGGAAACAGGTCTGAGAGTCACAAGTCTATTCGTAAAATCTTCGAACTCACTGACAGAATAAAAATAGGCGTGTCTTGAATTCTCTCACCCACTTTTAAAGTCTGTCTGTTAAGATTGGTGACTGAAAACAATCTCGTTTAAAGAAAAACATTTTTCGTAGAACAATGGAAATCTAAAGAAATCTCTACTAATAATAAAAAAGTGTGTAAGTGTGTGCTTGTATATGTGTGTCTGAAGAAATTAGTTATCACCATGTCATTAGTCAATCATCATTAGTCAGTCACTATGTACAATAAGAAATTGCTACATAATCAGATTGCCCCGTATTTTTTTTCCACAAGGACACATTCTTTTTTATAGAACAAACATTTATAGTATTTCCACCAATTGTCTTTTAACCCTTTAAAGGGCCATTTTTTTCTAGTCATATTATGTTAAAATATTTTTAGGCTTGAAATTAGAATCAGAAAAGGGATTCATTTAGCTTATTAGAATTAATTATTAATTTGGTTAGTTAATAATTAAGTAACAAATCCAAGACACATCATTTTGTCTTAGATAAAGAACTGAAGCATCTAAGTGTCTGACTTACTAAAAAAATTTGTCAGAACTGATGCCAACCTACATAATTTCATACAAAGATTGATAAATTTGGTGGGAAGCATGCTTCCCACGGCCTTAGAAAGGGTTAAATTAACACATCTTCATTTATAGGCAATAAATTTTGATTGGCAACATTTAATTATGAATCAGGCTTCAATCTATATTTCTACTAATAATAAAAGAACAAGTGTGTATGTGTGCCAGAATGTGTATGTGTGTTTTGCCAATGTGCATTTCGTAGTGTTTGATGTATAGCAGTAAAGTTTGGCACAAATATACTTTAGAAATCTGGAAGCAATATTTTTTTTTGAAATTTTAATTAGAATTTTAATTAATTAAAATAAATGAAGTTTGAGTGTTTTACAGCAGTGATTTCAGAAAATAAATTTGCACTATTGTGATATTAAAGGCGATGTCTTTTTAATAGTATCGATTTATCTGCCGTGCAGTTTTTATCGTTCACTTGAAAAAAAAAAAAAAAAAAACATTTGTAAAAACGACTCATAAAAATGACTTAATTTTAAAATCTCTCTCTCTCTCTCTCTCTCTCTTGCACAGTCATTTATGACGTAAGTCATTATGACGTCATTTATGACGTAAGTTATTAAAACGTATCAACCTATGGGAAGGTCTCACCTTAACTGTCTCGCACACTCTCTAATAAATGTGTTATTTTCTCTCCTTCCTCCGAATAAAATTGTGAACTTTGGGCAAGAACGAGAATGCTATGAGTACTCAGATTTTTATTTTCAGAGTCTCGCACTTAAAAATTTTATGCTTCGTCAAGGAAACCGAATACACATTTTGGACACCTTTTTGACCGATTGAAATCAAATTTGACGCAAAACTTTAATAACAAGATCACATACAAAATTTCATTTAAATTGCTACATTTTTTTAGTTATTGTTTTACATGCATAGAAACGAAAGGCCGGTTTACCATTTAATGGCACTGGTTCAAAGTTTTACATGATTCTATATTTTAAATTCAAATATTGCGTACCAAATTTCATTTATCTACCTCTTTACGTTTTGTAGTCATCTCGTTCACTTGCACTCGGACAGACAGACTTCCTGTATTTTGTATAAAATATGGTAGGAACCTACAAATTTTGGTGTAAAGACAACATACTATAATTTATTCGTATCGCTCAAAGACGTTGCAGAATTCACTTACAGACAGGCAGACATAATTCCAAAAATGTGTTGTTCGGTCTCAAACATGGAAATTCGTAACAGCTTTAATTATTTTTAATAGTTTATTCATCTTTTAAAAACTACTAACCTTCTCTGCAATACAATTAAGGTGTACGTACACACTTAAAACTTCGAAAATCGTTCAAAATATCAATATTTTTTATTGCTTCAAAATGTTCTCTGATCCTTTATCTTTTAAACGAGATGTTGTCAGTATTCGAAATATTTCTCCAGTTATAATTATTTTTCTTGAGGTGCTTTCACTAAAAACTCTAGCTTCGGTTTTTTTTAAACTCATTTTATGAAGAATGATATTTCCCCACTATGTTGCTTCATTCAAACAATCATAACTCAACAAGAAATGAACCAAATACAGTTATTTATATATCAAAATAATCTGTATGAAACAGTGAATATTTTGTGCCTCAATCAAAGTTGTATTTATAGAAATAAATTTTTAATAGCTATTTAAAAGTTAAAATGACAGAAAAAATCTTGCTTTTTCCATTCATCGTTGATGAAAAAATTGTTAAAAAAAAACTATATATTTTTATAACTTGATTGAGACAGACAACATGAAGACTAATAGTAGGCATCATTTCCAACTAGAATTGTGTGTCAGTACAAATTAAAATTTAAGATATCATGTTTCAAAAAATAGGCTAATTAGCTCATTAAATATTATTTAATTAATTAATAATTAGTGTAATATGGCTTTTTCTCGCTGAACTGAGTTTAAACATATATTAATGACCTATTATGAAAAAACTGGATTTTTAAAGTTAAAACTTTTTTTTAAAAAAATCTTCTAATGTGTACGTACATCTTAAATACATAAAAATATGTCATCTTTCCTTTAGTCTGAGATTGTGTATTTTTAATGTAGAACTCTAGATATTTTGTTTTAATATGTTAAAGAAAATCTCTATGATAAAAATTATGAAATATATTCGGGTATTAAATATCTAGGATTTATTGTGCTTTTATTTATCATTTTCATATATTTTAGATATACTTTTCGATTCAACAAGCAAGTTAGTGGGTTAATTTGAAGTTTAATAATTTTTTGTTTCAGTTAAAAAGCACAAATTTTAGATAATATTACAGATAGAAAGAATTTTGGCAAGTAAATAAAAATTACAATGAAACAAATAAGTGTAAGACTTCTTAAATTAAATAATAAAATGTATATCGAAATTTTAAATTTAAAAATGCTTCTATGACCACACCATTGACACCAACTTGTGGATAAAAGATTTAATCAAAATTTTTCGCATGTAACAAACCCTAAAAACCAATTGGTACCCAAAGATGGTTAGTAAATTTATGAATGAATAATGAATTTTATTCAAAAGAGGTAGGGAGGATTAAATAATATAAATGTAAAAATGCGCACTCTTTTACCATCGAAAAACTGAATTCCCTATATTTACTTTCATTTTTTGCTCCTCGTTTACTTTTGTTTTCATCACGCCTTTAGAAATTTCAGCTCTCGGCGAGTAAAAACATCTCATTTACATTTAGTGACAGTAAAAAAAAAAGAAAAGAACGGAAAGAAAATATCCACCATATGGAAGGTCGTCGCTTCGCCCCAAAAGGTCTCTGACATTTCACACCGAGATTCAGAAAAATCGGTGATATAGGCGTGACTGAACAACCCGGACGTGCTTTGTTGTTTTCTTTTATTTCACGAGGCGATGAACAAAACGCCGATTCCTACGGAAACCCCATATGGTGAAATGTTTGTCGCTTCGGGGCTCGCGGATTCGAATTCCCAAAGGGGTGGTTTTTCGTCATAACGGCAATCCTGGACAAGCGTGTCCTTCACTTTGGTGAACAGATTGACGCAGGTTCGGTTATGCAGGGTTGAATGCACCCATCCTGCATTAGGGAATATTCATATTCATGATCTGCTGTGAAAGTGGTGTGGACCCTTTTGTTCAGAGGGGCTGTGTAATGCTGAGTGAGCAGTGAAACGACAACTGGAGGATATGCAATGAAGTTCGAATGAATACGCATGGTATTTTAATTAAGTATTGTAATACGTTTGGGTATTAAGCAAAACAAAACTGTCTTTTTTTTTCTTTGTCTGGTAACATTTATTAGAAATGGATCCTCTGTTCAGACACTTTTTGTAGTTGTTTTGTTAGAAATTTAAACTATGCATTGCAAATTTCACCATCGGTGGAAAACTGACAAATGAATAATCAACAACAAAAGAAAAAGCATGTAAGAGCAGAATTTGATTTGTCAACTCTAAATTTACTTACTGAGAATATTTATCCTGCACGTTTCTTCCTCCCGCACGTTTTTAGTTCTAAAATCGTCATATATAATTTTTAAATGACACTTTCCTACATGTCGCCAAAATTGGATGCCAAAATTTTAATAATTCGGCAATTCAAATTTTAGAATTTGCACATATAATAAAGATGTCTCTCTCTTTCTCTCTCTATGTGTGTGTGTGTGCGTGTGTGTGTGTGTGTGTGTGTGTGTGTGTGCGCGCGCGCGCGTGTGTGTGTGTGTGTGTGTGTGTGTGTGTGTATGTTGGCACTCCAGAAGCCAGACCAAAGAGTAACAAATTTGACGCTAACGTACTTTGAAGAGCGGCAATGTACACTTCAGAGTGATTTTTTTTATATTTTTAATTACAATTTTAATTAATTGACAGTTTAGGTGAATTTTGGTAGTTTTCTTTGATAACTTCGGAAGTTATCACAGCTTAAAAACTGATTTTTACATCCAAATTAAAGTTGAAAAGGAATTGTCTTTTCAATGATGCCAATGTTTTAATCTATACATTGAGTTCTATTTTTAATAATTTTTTTTAATTTGTACATTATTTTTACTTTTTCGTATACGTAGTATAGAGAAAAAATAGTAATCTTCACAAAATTCGAACCCGCGATTTTGACAAATATCCACGTTTTAGATTCCCCGAGTTCGAAAAACACATTTTTGGAAAAGGTCTGTCTATCAGTCCGTGATAAAGATAACCCAAAAACGATTTGAGCTAGACGATTGAAATTTGGTATACGGTCTTTACAACAAATTTGCGAATTACTATCAAATTTTGTGTAAAATTTGTTCAGAGGAAGGCCATCTATACGACTATTTGAATATAAGTTAATACGATAAATATAAAAAGAAGAGACCTAGATAGATAGAATTTACACAGATTTAACATGTATAGTGTAGGAATTTATAAAAGTTTGAGCCAGTTTCGAAGAGGGGTTGAACTGTCTGTCTGTCCCTACTTTCAAAAACATGTGAGCGATACAATTCAAAAATGCAAAGATTTAAATATATCAAATTTGGTAAGCGATTTTTTGACTACAATTGTAGTTTTGTGTCAATTTTTTGTTTCAGTCGGTTGAAGAAAACGAGTCGAAAGCACAAATTCGATTTTCAGATATTCGGAGAATTAATCGCCGCAAAACTCGCCAAGGATCACGATAGAGTAAAAATGCCAAATTTACGGCAAAAGTCATTATTGTGTAACTATTATACAACAGTGCCATATAAGGTGTTCTCTGGCATGATAAGTGTATTATAAAGTATGCGAGAAAGTTTTGGAGAGACCACTCCCTTTGGTTTAATAATTTATTTTGCAAAAAAATAATTCAAAATTTAATTACGGGCATCTTTACCCGTACAGGGAGAAAATTAGTTTTAACAAGATGTTGACATTATGCTAACAAAAGCTCAAATTAAACGATTACGTTAATCTTTACTGTAAACTAAACGTAGAAAAGTATAATTTTCAACATATGTCTGAATGAAATGAAATAAATATGAAAAGTGATATTTTCCTGGAAAAATGAAATATAAGAAAAATTACCTGGTTAAATGTCCATATTATTAATTCAATAATTTAGCTTATTTAAAGCATGTAGGGTAGTTATTTTAATCAGGGCCTAGCAGCTGATTTCCAAAACGTTAATAGGCATATACATTCAATAAAAAAGGGTCTAAATGAAACAAATAATTATATTTATTCAGTTTGAATCAATAAACGCTCCGATGAATTATGAATATTATATATTTTTTAAACAGATCCTTTGTCCTGTGAGGACATATTTAATACAATATACTTAGGGATTGCAATACCGATATACCGGGATACCGAATACCGGTATTTTGAGCCATTTGTACAATTTTGTAATACCGGTATTCACAAGTTTAAATACTGGTTTTTCGGTATTTACAAGAAATTTTTAAAATTGTCTCCACTATATGTTCAGATAGCGCGAACATAGCAAAATAGTATACGTTTTTGTTTTTATGTCTCCCTAACGGGCAAAATTAATTAGCTAATTAATAGCTTAATTAATAGCTTAATTCTAAATTAGCGAAACATGGATTATCCCTGAAAGAAAATATTGTATCCTTAACGACTGATGAAGCAACAATTATGAAAAAAGTTGGGAAGTTGATTGGTGCAAATCAGCAGTTGTGCTATGCACATGGAATTCAATTAGGAGTAATAGATGTATTATATCAAAAAGATAAAGAACAGAAGAATCCAAATACTGTGGATATAGAAATTTCGGATTCCAACTTTCAAAAAAAATAAGAGTAAGAGTGATATTGACAATGAAGATAATGACAATGTAATTGTTGAAGAAGATATTGCTAATGAAGATGAAATATTAACCTATCAAGAATTGCTTCCTATAATTTATAAAGTTCGAAAAATTGTTAAGATATTTAAACGTTACCCTATAAAAAGGATATATTACTAAAATATATACTAACTGAAAATAAAACAGAATATATGTAAATATTAGATTCTAAAACACGTTGGAACAGTTTACTCCTAATGATGGAACGATTTTTGAAACTGAGAAATCCAATCCAAAAAGCAATAATCGACTTAAACCTGTAATTTAATTTTTCAGATAGTGAATTCGACTTAATATCCAAAACTATATCAGCTCTACTTTCAATAAAACTGACTATTGAGGCATTACGTCGAAGAGATTCTAATTTATTAACAGCTGATACAACAATAAATTTCATGTTGCAGTCACTGAAAGAACAGCACACATCACTATCTGAAGAATTATATATTACATTGAAAAATCGCACAGGAGAAAGGCATTCCGAGATAGAAAATGTCTTATGGTATTTACATAATTATAATGATTTTAAAAATGAAAATGAAAAAGAAGAAAAGAAAATAACGGATTCAAATCTAATTAAGTTTAGAATAAATTTTCTTAAAATTTTTAACCCACAAACCTATCCGCATTCAGAAGAATTCGGTTCAATTATCGAAGATTATGATGTCACTACTGTCGATAGTGAAAAGGAATTGTCTCTTGAAACAAAAATTAGAATTAGCGATAAATAAAAAAATTTCAACGAACCAAAATACAATACAGAAATCAGCTATATCCAAAACCATCCGACGAGAAATCGATTCATTTGAAAATGAGGGATTTAGAGGTAAATACTTGGAAAAAGTATATCGCGCATTGCTAACAGTACCACCAACAAGCGAATATGCCGAAACAGCGTTTTCGACAACTGGTAATTTTTACACAAAATTACTCTTCAGGCTTAATGACAGCAAAATTGATGCATTATGTTTTTTAAGATCACATTTTAAAAATTTGTAATAGTACCACAGACTTAATAGTGATATTTATACTTTCTGTGATTTAAATAAATAAGATGTTTCTTTACTTTTTTGTGATTTTATACTGTTATAATTTATAAGTTACAAATTAATTTTTGTGATATTTACACTCTCTAACAAAACTGACAAATAAAACAAAGGAACACCTGTGTTTTCTTTCTTTTTTAAAAATTTCTAATATCGGTATTAAAACCGGTATCCCGGTATTAAGATTTAAAAAATACCGAATACCGGTATTGAAATTTTGGTCCGGTATTGCAATCCCTAAATATACTTGAGACATTAATATTTCAAATTTTAACCACTCTTTTGAGACTAAAACCAAATGAGTTATGGAAATTTGATTATCGTTTTTCTATAAAAATGTGCGATTTTAGATTTCTACATTAATCGTCTTGAAGAAAATAAGGCAACCAATGCCAAAATGTCATATGACAAAGATCGCATTCAAATTATTAAATAGCAAGAAATCCTAAGGGTCCCACACTTCATCCAGCTTTGAAGCAAGCCCCCGAAATCTGGAAAGGAAGTTATTTTTACAGATCTCGAGTGTGGAACTGTGAAAATAAAAATCTGACCACTCGTTCACTTCATGGTGTTTCCCATGGTTTACACTTTTATGTAGGGAGTTGGTAAATGAAAAACACTTTTATTAGAGAATATGCAAGAAAGTGTTGGGAGAAGCATTCCCGGTGATTTACTATGTTGCTTATAAATGCTAAATATTTGCTTAAATAATATTGCGTACGCACATAAATACCACGAAATCAAAATCATACTAATTAAAGTAGCCACAATTTTAATAAAATTAAAATGCTAATATAAAATAAATTATTATCATTTCAATTAAATTAGAAATAGGTTAAATTTTTGATAGCTTTTTTATTGCCAGAATTATTCAATAATTTTACCAATTTTTTGAAAGAGGACAAGATACCAAAATTCATCATCGCCTGGTCTCTCTGAATGAAAAAAAAGCAACATACATCTAATTCGATCACAATCAGATTGTATCGTGTTATTTTAAACGGGGTCTTTTTTTAAATCCTAATGTGTTACAATATACTGAATGATCCTTTGATTTTCAACAATAACGAGTTCACTCTACTAACCCATTTCGATTTTCGAATAAAAGTTTTTTTTTTTTTTTTCTATCACTTTTCACCATTTCGTTCACAACTCCGAATTCTGTTTGCCAATGAAAATAATGAAGGACGATTGTGGAGATAAGTATGTCGCATCCAACATTTGCATTCGAAAAGAACGGATGGTCCGAATGTGCTACTTTGGTGTCACATAAAGAACTGATTCAATTACGCATGGTGTTTCATTGTTTGAACTCGTTCATGTATTTACATACAAGCTAGCAGATTATTCAACTGAAAAAAAAATTACAAAAGAATAAATACTTTTCTGTTATATAGTTTGTTAGAAAATTTAAAGGACTTTTTGCTTGGCATTTATATTTCACCTGCCTTTAGTGAAAAATTATTTTGTTGATGGACGAAAGAGTAATGACTCATATGTTAACAAAAGGTTGATTCCTGGTAAAATTTGGGCCGCGGTGGCCTGGTGGTAAGGTCTCGGTCTCGGCCTCGGAACCGGAGGGTTTCAGGTTCGTGACCCGATTCCACCGAAGAACCGTCGTGTAAGGGGGTCTGTTTCACGTTAAATCCGTCATGACCAAACGTTCTCCTGCTGGTGTGGTGTGAAGTGGAGAAGGAGGTGCCAGCTCAAGTATCGTTCTGGTCATCTGACCATGGTTCAAAATGACGAGGTCCGTCCCAAAATAGCCCTAGTGTTGCTTCAAACGGGACGTTAATATAACTAAACCAAACCGGGGAAAATTTATGTTCGTGATTTCTTTTATTTTGGGAATATGTTAAATTTTTATACTTTTCACAATGTGCCTTTTTTTATATTCTCTAAACCATGAGTTTATTAAACTTTCAAACATTACAACCTACTTTATCATAGAAGCATTGATTTTTTTTTTCAGAACTCAAACATTGATTCCGAAAAGGGTTTTATAGTCCCAAAATGAATTTTGTAACGAAAAGAAAAAAAAAGCTCTTATTGTCAAATACAGTTTTACAAAAAAATATTTCTAATGTGTGATTTGATGACAATTTCAAGCCCATATCAGAGTTTTGAAAATATTGGAACGATGCGCATACATTCAAGATCTTGCCAATACCCATAGCTTCGGAGCCTCTTCTCAATGAATGTGTAGTGGATTGGTATGAGCGAGGATAGAACCTGAGACCTTATTGGTTCGCAGCCGAGTAATATAACCACGATACAAAAGCAATCGCTCGGGTAGTGTAGCTGTTAACTGGCTTATAAGATTTCACCACAGACTCTCCCTCCAGTGAGTCGAACGATATGGCTGTTGAGTGGTGATGCATTAGCTGTTCATTCTAATGCGCCTGTACCCATTTGAGTAACACCAAGCGTTATGGCAAGCGTGTGTAGGTGAGTGGTTGCTGATGCTGTTGCTACGTCAAGTGAGTCTGACGACTTTGATTGCGGGTAGATGGCGCCACAACAACTGTACGAAGGTTGAAAGTTCATCGTCCGAGGTCACCAATGTGGCGGTTTGTGATAAGCGGGAATAAAACCTGGGACCTTGTGGTTCGCAGCCCAGTAACATGACCACAATACAAAAGCAATTGCTCGTGCAGCGTAGCTGTTAACTGGCTTATAAGCTTTCACCACATATGCATTAAAAGGATATACTATTTTACTAATCGTTATTATATTCTGTGAAATGATTCGGGACATGAATTGAGTGAGCTGACTGAACACTATTTTCAAAAAAATTATCCCCAGGTATATAATTATTGCATATTATTTTAAAAGATAGAAGCAAAAAAAAAGTTTCTAATATGCGGGAACGATCTCTCCTAAACTTTCTTACATATTCTCCTTATCCTCTTTCATCCGCATAAAATTGTGGATCTTAGATAAGACTGCAAATATCTAGAATCGCATTAGTGAATGATAAGTAATATGGATCATTAGCATGAAACTAGCATTTTTTACTCGAGAATATGTATTTTGGACCTCTTTTTTTGCCGACATTAACTAACAGACATAGAAAAGATCAAAGCAAAAATAATGTTTTTGTTTTTTGCAAGAAAAAAAAGGGACAAAAAATTAATATGAGAAAAAATATAAAACAAACTCACGAATTTTTTCCACCTATACGTCTTAACATTCCTTGTGCCAGAAATAATGAATTAGAATTTGTTTTAATAAATTTGTTGTTTGTTGAAAATAAAAATCTTTTACGGTGGCTAACCCTCTGAAAGGACAACTTTGCTTGATAAGGAGAGTAACTGCTGTAGAAAGTTCTTTTTTTCCTCCCCTGTAGAAAGTTCTTTTTTTTTTTTTTTTTTTTTCGTATTTAATATTTTCCCAATAGATTTCGGAATGACAATGATGTGCGAATCATCCTTTTCCCGCCTAAGTAAACAAAATGATAATGGGGAGGGGGGGGGCGCAGGAGTACAAGAACCAAGATTGAATTCAAATGTCTACCATCCGGTTATGATACAAACTTTCCCATAGAAAGTATGTCGTTTATGGAGTTTAACCCTATCCTCAGTTTCGACATACCCACTTGGGAAGCAAGAACCAAGCGATATACCGATAGCTTCTCGTCCTTATATCTGATGTTCTCTCAATATGTATATATGTATGAATGCTTATATGATTGAATAAATGCGAACTCAAAAATACACCAATATTTTACTTCGACGTGAATTTCATTTCAACTCACATTGCAGGACAATACAGCCTTTTCATGTAATATGAATAACTATTGTATATTAAAAGAAACTATGAAGATAATGTTCTTTCGTCAATTTCAATAGTTTCGTGGACGAAAATTAAATATCTATTAAGTATTTCCGCTTGACGGACTGTTTTTACGCGAATTGAACTAGACACACAACCACAATCTTTGCATAAAAGTATTACATTTCACTCATACAATTCAATGCGAGGTATTTTTTTTTTTTTTAAATCATGACTTTCACCCGCACTTAGACACAATTTCAAAGGAGTTCTGGAAAAGAGGAGTAAGGACTGAAAAAGGTCTGAACTTTTGAGATTCATTAGAACTTCAAAAATGACTTCTTGACTATTAATACTTTTTTTTGCCTGTACAAGAAAGTAAAAAATGCATTTTTATATAAAAAAACAACTTTAAACCAAAAACAGTGTGAACATATTCCTGTATTTAAAAAAATATCCTTATCTTTTTATGATAAAGGAAATATACAACATAAAGAGCTTCTGTATACCTTAATTCTTTTAAAATAACTGAACTTTTGATATTGATTGTTATGAAAATATCTCAAATTTGAAATTTATTAACATGATATCATTTTTCTATCTTTCTTTTAGTACTTTAAAAGTACTGATAGATTTCTTTTGGTACTGATAGATATCGAAACTTCGTAAAAGCATTACTTATTTTTATTTCGTGTTATATTTGTCCTACTGAGCATTTCACATTGTGAAAAATAAAGCAAGCACGAATATTTTCACTTCGACTATATCTTATACTTCATAATATGGGGGTTTGCGTTTTCAATTTCGTTGTCTGAAAGTGAGAACGGAATGTCAATTTTGTACAACCTTTCTTTGATTGGTTAGGCTCAAAAATTGATACAAATTTCAAATTTAAATGTTAGGACTATAATCAAATTTTATTTTCAATTTATTGCATCTTTTAATTATCATGTTCCCATATATAGACACACACACACACACACAAACACACACAAATGACCGATAGAGGAAAACCATTCGAAGGATTTGGATTAGATTTTGACTTTCATGATTAAAATTCTGTACCATATTTCATTCATCTAGTTGATTGATTTGTAATTTGGAGATGTTCCATTCAAGGAATAGTCAAATTTCAAGATAGGCGGTACAACTAGACTGCAAAGACCACTTGATAATTTTATTGTCTAGCATTCTTCAATTTTTAATTGTTCAGATATAACTTCAAGACATAGAACTTCAAATAAACATAACTCCAAAACATGCTCTTTCTTTTTTTTTTTTTTTTTTTTCTATAAATCTAAAATGTGGCAACCCGTCAAAATCTCGAAATCAAATTTGCTTCATAATACTTTATATGCTTAGCATATAAAAAGATTTTTTAAAAAATACTGCGATTTTTTCGAATAAATTAATGATATAGCTTATGGAAAATTAACAATCTTTTAGAATTTGTTCAATTTTACATTCTGTGAAGCAATTTATATGAGCAAAATAAATGTCTTCATAGAATGTAATCTTTTTTTTTTTTCATGTAATATAATGTAATACGATTCTATTTCATATAATATAGAATGTGATAGAACATATATTTTTACTTCTTTCGTCATCTATAAATACTGTTCTGGGAGTTGCGGTGCAGTGATTATCGAATTTCAGCTGCAGGCCTAATTTCACGGATGATCCTTCATAACTTTGAGCACGTGAAATCTTATCTTCCTGATGTGTCACAGAAGCTTAGAGGAACAAGCAGAATCCGAGCAAATATCTATATAGTAAGCATGTCTTCTAATTAAAATTCCTAATGTTGTTTACTCCTTATTATGTGCATGTAATTAGTCTTTAATTATTGCTTAATTCTAATCAGATTCCTGATTAACAAATTTCTCTACACAAATATAATAAAAAGGCCTTTATCCTTTATAGAAAGAAAAAAGAAGAAAAGCTCTGAGGAAAAATAAAATTTCCCCAAAAGATTATTTTTACTCTCAAACGCTTTTACATAGCCTGAAATATCGAAACCGAAAGTACTTTTCACTGAGATTTAATCGTTACCGTAACGGTATCAATTGTTTATTTTGATATTCGAACATTTCGCGCGAACTTTTAGGTATTTGGTGATTAAATTCATTTTATTAAATCAATAAGGTAAGTCTTTGTTTCACAATATTTATGAAATGAAAACTTCGTAAAATTTATTATTCCGGGTTTTCTCTGAAAGTTACTTTATCGTTATTATATTTTTTCAACAGAATTTTTTGCCTATCACTTGTTCTATTCTTCCATTCATCTTACTTGATAGTAATCGTAAAAAATACATTATTTCCTCAAATTTTGTTTTTTTACATTTGTGTGTGTATTTGTTGTTTTTAAATGATTTTCAAATCATATCAAAATTTTCATCTGATTATCATATTTAGAATGTTGTGATGATCAATGTGAATATTTGAATTTAGATTGTTTTATAAAAATGGTATCAACCATTCACTAATAATATTAGTTTCATAGAACAAATAAAATTTAACAAAATTAATAAAATAAAATATTGTTAAGTGAAAATTGAAATATGTGATTTAGTAGCTGTATTAATTTATAAGTTATTTTTATAGGTTATTAATTAATCGTATTCAATGAATAGCGATTTCAGTAAGCTATTCAGTGATTTAAATGTGCATTATCATATGTAAGAATTTTTGTTTGAAAAAGTTTTGTTTTTATGCATGGTCACAGTTCCAGTATTGTTTCAAAAATCTAGTTTTTGTCTTAAAGAAAGATTATCTTTCAAGAAAAATTACTTAAAAAGTAACTGAAAATAGCATAAAAGAGTATAAAATAATAAGTAATAATTAAAAATTATAATTTTATAAATAATAAATTACTATTTTATTTTAGTTTTATTAAAAATGCTTTTCTCTTTTAGAATTTTTGAATTCCAAATTTTCCAAGATGCCTGAAGATTGTCCTGTTGACTTTTGGACCCATTACAGTTATTTATGTTTAAAATCAAACGTTTGTCCTCTAAAAAGTGTATTAAAAAATTTAAAAGGAAAAGAACTATATTTCCCAGTTGAAAATATCCGCAGAGAACATTGGCCATTTTTGCTTTCAGCTCTGAATGTTGATCAGAGTCTGACAAAAGTATGGTTCTGGTCTAATTTTCCTATAGCAGAATATAAAGAAATGTGTAAGAATGGTTTTATTTATTTTCATTCATTTTAATCATGGTAATTGTCATGTTTTTCATTTATTCTGCATTCGGATGAAATTTTATTTTGATATTTGAAAATATTTTGCAGCAGAGAAAAAGAAGAAAAATAGTAAATTATTCTTTCCTGTTCCCTATGGCTGTACAGCAACAAATATAACAGACATTTGTAAATGTATATCCCAGTTATTGCACACTTCCAAAGCTTTGAAAATCTTGATGATTGAAAATCTTGTTTTGCGTAATGAAGATATCCAAAATTTAGCAGAGGTAAATTTTCAAGGGTTTTTCATTTTTTTAAAATTATAATTTTTAATATTCGAACACATGGTATTAAATGCTTGTAATAAATATCTTTAGTGTTAAATCACCCCAAATTAATTTCTGAAAATACTTTAAAATTTAATTTTTCATTTAACAATTTTTTAAAGTATTTAAAAATTAAAGATTTTTATTAATATTAAAAATATTTTTAAAAATTATCATTTGATATTAATAGATTTTTTTTCCCATTTAAATCGTCATATACATATCACAATTTGCAAAATATTTTTTAAATTTATTTTTTCTCTTTTGAATTTGCAGCAGAAATTGTTCCCTCTTTTGTAGTAATTTTTATTCATTACTAATTTTTTTAAAATTATTTCATAACATTTTCCCCCCTTTTACATTGTTTTATTTTTGGGAAATCTATAATATAAGTGTTAAACATTTCTCATAACTATAAATTTATATTTAGACTATATATAGACTGTTTATATCTACTATAATTACTGAACTTTAAAATTTTTTTCAATGTTTTATGTTTTTGATTAAATACAATTTTGTATACATCTTTTTGGAATTTGCTATAGACATATTATTAATATATGTTCCTAAATAAAACAGTGTATCAAAGAATGTGACCTTGAAATGCAATCCATGAAAATAATTTTGAAAATGTTTCTAATTCAGGGTCTCAAGGATTCAAATATTGAAAAGTTTTCTCTGGCTGGTTGTCAACTTCAAGATGAATCTGTTGAAAGTTTGTATTGTTTTGAAAAGCAATGTGCTAAGTTTTGTGTAACATTTGTTAAGTGTTTTGTTTAACTTTTCCTTTTGTTTTATAGTTCTTTGTAGAGGTCTTCAACTTTCAACTGTTTCTTGGATTGACTTCAGTATGTGTGGCTTGAATGAAAAAGGATTGACTTTTATATGTGATCTTATTAAAGTATGTAATACTCTTTATTTTACTTTTCACAAATTTTTCCTTCTATATGTAACCCTTTTTATTTTCCAAAAAGTATAAAGCAATAATTATATCAATTTTTTCATAGATGTTTTTGAAAACGATTATTTTATCCATTTATATATATATATATTTCAAATATCTGTTTTTTGTGGATCATCTTTAAAAAAAGATTAAATCCCTTTTCATATCCTCTTTATATTCTAAACTACAGCATAAGATAATTTGAGAAGAATGAAATTAAATCTATTCATTATTTTTATTTTGTTAGTTATTTACATGAATATTAAAAAGAAATTGATTGAACCAGTTTTTTTTTACCCTGTTAAATCTATATTACTGTGAAAACAATAGTATCAATCCAATCTTCAATGTCTTCTGAAATCTCACATTCTTTCTTTTGTTTTCTATTTATAATTTTCTGAGCAGATATACTTTTCCCAAAAAGATTTTTAAAATATAGAATGAAATGCCTAATTGCAATGTTAATGTTATTATGAATGTTTAATGCTATAATTCAAAGAAAATGCACAATGTTAATTTCATTATCAAATTCTGAATCTGTTAAATAATATTAATTTAAAACTTTATTCAAAGTTACATTTAAAAATGTAATGCTAAAAATCCATATTCTGCCAGTTTCTACCTTATTATATATTTTTATCTCTGTTATTCTCAGTGTAATTCGTCAAGTGCTCTTTATGATTTTTACAAAAATATTAATCATTATTTGTTTTTTAAAAAAACTCTTTATTGATGAAATCATATTTACTTAATATTGCAGGCTCATCATCTGAAAAGAAGCAATGATATGTTTCCTGAAACTTTACGGTATCGTTTACCCATCCTTGATGACATGAAAGGACTTAGAAGGATCTCTTTGAATAATAATGATATTGAAGATAGAGGAGTAGAAATTCTGATGGAATGTCTTCAAGAAGATATATGGATGAAAGGTTGTATATTTTATGCCTCTCCTACTAAAGAATCTTAAATTTACAATCTGAACTAAGTAGGAAATAATAATAATATGCAGATCAATAAAAAAGGCATGTGGTTAACTGACTTGTAATTTATGCTTCAAATCATTCTTCTGGAAGATTCGAAATAAGTTTGTAAGCATTTAAACTGTATATAAATGTGCACAAATATAAAGATGTATAATATGATTTTAAAACTGATAAAGATGTTGCAATGATTTCTTTAGTCAGGCAATGTTGTGAAAGTGCTGACGATAGAAATTAAGTTTAAAAAATATATATGTGTTGCTTCTAATTTAACTGTGTTGGACTTTTTAAAATGAATATATTAAACAGCGAAAAGCTTGCAAAAATATAAATAAAGCATTAAACATTATAAAGAGTTGAGAAAATTAGTAATATCAGCCCATTAAAAAATTTTTCTTATTTTTGGTGGAATAGAAGAATAATGAAATGGATACTAATAACATAAAAAATAAAAGTAGAATCTGATTTCTTACTTTTTATACAGAAAAAGTTATCAGAAAAAGAAAGTGCTGGAATTTTCTGTAAAACAAATATACTTATTGAAAAAAGTTTTCTGTACTTGTTGAACAAACTGAGATTTTCCTTTATTTAAAAAATCTTATGAATTGTAAAAAGTTATTAGTGAGAAAAATTAATTGAAAGAGATATCAAAATTTCTAAAATGAAGCAGGAAAATTTATTTGTATAGATATTAAAATTGCACATTATTATATTTTAGATTTGTTTAACTTACCTCTTGATTTAATTTATATTTCTTTCAAGAATTAAAATGTTAATGAGGTCGTGGAATAATTCCCCCACCCCCTTAATATAGATAATTATAATGCAATAGATTAATTTTAGATATGTAATAAATGTAATAAGATTTTTCATTAGACTTGCACAAAAATTTAATTTCAGTTCTTATTTTTTCCTCTAAAGGTGATTATAAATCTCTTATTTTTTTAACAAAGAATTTTACTACTTATTTGATATAAAAAATTTTATGCATAACAGGAAAACTTGATGTGATTTAATCTTGTTTGAATACATGAATAACTCAGCAAACTTGACATATACATTTCAAAACCTAGAAAAGTATATAATATACACTTTTTTTTACATTAAATGTATGCTGCAATGGGATTTTCAAATAATATCTTTTTATAATTAATTCTATTTTGTACCTCAGTGTTTAAACATTAGCTTTTTTTCCACTTAATAATTAATTCTGAGATTTGGTGCTTTATGCATTTAAACATTGAAAATATATCTGAACTTAAATTAACTAAGAACACATGCTTTTGTATTTGACTGTTTTGACTTAATTTTGTTGAATTTAATTTAGTGTTTTTAAAACTTATTTTAATGCCTTTTTTTTTAGCTTTAGATTTACAAAAATGTAGCATTGAAAATGAAGGTGCAATATCCATACTGAAGATCTTAAGGTCAAATGTTGGACTACAGTTAATAGATTTACGACAGAACAATATAGGTAGCAAATAATAAATTTTAATTTTAATTATCTTCAAGATATTTTAAATATTATTTATAGAATTAATTTTATTTTCTAGAAACAACACTTATTGATAGAATTGCCTTGCAACTAAGCTTAAACAATGCTCAAAAGGATATAAAAGTAAGCCCCATGTCAGGTGTTAAAAAAAATTAAAAAATGCCTTATTAAAAAAAATTTTTAATGCTGTTCTATTCTTTAGTTTATCTTGAAAATTAATTTTTTTTCTTTAGTTTCATTTGGGGGATTTATGGAAACCACCCAAATTTGAAAAGGCTGTGAGACGCCGAATTGGAAAAACTAGGGTAATAAATATTTTGAAAATCCTATTTAATTTTTATTATGTTTATCATTTGATGTTCTTAATATTTACTCAATGTTGGTTCATTCATCAGAGCTGCAGCACCCCTTGATATTATTTTTTTAAGTTGCTTTTTTTCTCTCATTAACTTATTTTTCCACACTGAAAATTTCATGATGCTCTGTGCTTTCTTTAATCTTAGAGACCAATATTAATAATTATGGAAGACAAAACAATAAAAGTGTTGGCAGAGAAATGAAGGTCAGGGTTAGTCAGTTGGCAGCAATGGCAGTTCACTATTTTCATGACTAAAGTAAAGCTTTGTCTTCCCCTTTGAATTTGGAGATATCAGAGCTGTCGTTCAATCAGACACACTTTAAAAATTGGACTAACTGATTCTTCTTCTCACCTGCTTCTCATCCAAAATAAACTTTTGTCCTCTGTTTTTCTTCTTTTTTTTTTTTCAGTTTTCTGTCATTGATTATTTACGAATATTGATTTTGCTTTTAATCGTCTCTACAGAAATATAATTATTCTATAGGACAATCATTTTATTTTATTAGAAACTGCTCTTAAAAAAAATATATTGATAGTTTTCTAAATGTTATTCAGATAATTTTTGTTATTAAAACTTATTATTAATTTTTTTAAATTATTACATGCAAAAAAAAAAAAAAAAATTATAAACATTGATCTTCAAAGGTAATTTTGCTGTTTTCTCTAAATGAAAAATTGAATGTAAAAAATACAGATCACTCTATGCCAAATTTGAACATTCTTCAAAAATCTTCTAGCAGGAAAAAAGAGTGCTAGTAAAGATTTCCCAGTAACATTTATTCTAAACATGGTTTGTCATATGGCTGTAGTGTAAAAAATACTTAATTTGTTTTCCATATTTTACTTTATGGCAGAGATTAGATTAGATATTCATAGATTGTTGATATGACGGAGTTTTCTGAAGAAGTAAAATTAGCGAAACATTTCACAAATGGTTTTGAAACTTAAAAGATTATTCATTAGTAAAATAACGTTCTTTTAAAATGCAGTTTCTTAATTTTTTTTTTTTTTTTTTTTTTGCAACACTGTTAATTTGTTGGATGGCGAACCACCATTGCATTAACTTCAAAATAAAATTTTGACTATGTAACAACAACAACAAAAAAAAAAAAACTATTAAAGAAATTTTCTGATACCTCAAATAATGATTATACTGAATGATTTGTACTGAATGTAATTTATCATGAAAAAATAATTTTCCTATGGCTAGCATTTGATTAGAAACATTTTACATAGGAGGTAAAATGCAAATGATTTTTATAATCATTTTATCTCTAATATATATATATAAGATTTTTTTTTTTCCGTATAAAATGTTCAATTTTCGGACATAATTTTTTTCATATGTTGGATATGATTTTGTGTAGATAAGAAATATTTATATTAACTAAATTAGTTAATTATGCTAAGATTGAAAAAATATATGAATTGCATAATTGAATTTCAAATGTAAATAAATTTGCATTCAGGAAGCATTGTTATAAAAATTTTCCTTATTTTTCTAGAATGTCAAACATATTGTCACAACGAAACCTGGGAGCTACACTAGGTATTGAAATAATCTTAATTTATATGATTTTATTTATTAAAAAAATTTAATGCAAAAATTGTTTGTAATTAGTACTGTAGAAAAATAATATGATTTTTCTGTGATATATATGCATTGCATTTTTTATTATATATATATGCAATAGATTAAATTCATTCCATTTATAAAATTTATTATTTTTTAATCTTGTGGTTTCAAAAATTGCTATAACTTTTGTGTATAGCTTTTTCTCCCCTCCCAATTTACATGTGCTTAAGATAAATGCTATTCTCAACTAAAAATTGGAAAATTGCCTTTGAACCTTTCAAGCTCTAAAAATATTGCCGCATTGAAGAAAGACAGTCGAGTATCCATGGCCGAATGGTCATGGCACTGGTCTTATGATCAAGAGACCTGGGTTCGAATCCCGCTAGAGACAATGTGATTAATAGTATATGTAAATACTTAATTCCTGGATTTTAGGTTTTCCTTTATTTCATGTTCCAGAAGATACTGGACATTTCTTTAATTTACCAGACAAGTGTTCTGGACTTTTCTTACTGTCTCCAGAAGAGTATTCTGGAACTCTCTCTGCTTGTATAAAAGCAGAAGATTTGTCAGTTACTTTATTCTCAGTTCAGAGTTCAGTTAATAAATTGGTTTAGCTCTACCTCTTGTGTGTGTCATTGAGTTCTATACTAGTTCTACGTGACAATATTTCCACTACTTTTTGTTGGGCTTTCTACCATTGTTTGTCTGTCATGTCTATACTAAATATAGAAAACACTTTTTTTAAAAGCATTTTTAGAATTGAAATTTGGAAATGAAGAAAAAAAGAAATCATATACACCATTCCCTGTTCATATGTATGATATATGCTGATTCATAATATTCTCACTACAAGTTAGAGATATGCTTACTATTTTCTTTCATTATTATTTTTGTTTTGTAGTTAGCATAGCAATATTTTTTCTGTTAATAGATTACTATTTGTTTCAAATCACTTTTAAAGGTTAATTTTGAGTCTGAGCAAAACTTTTACTGTTATATATTTACAACTAAAGATTATTATACATAATATTTTTAAAAAAAATTTCTTCAGCATTTTGCCTATGTGTCTGGTATTTTCTACAATATCCTTTTTTTAGTTAATCTGTGACAATCATATTCGAAATATTGTTAATATGATAGTAGACTGTCTAGATGGTCATACCTAGTTTACTGAAAAAAAAAAATTATTATGGCAAAGATTTGATAATAAATTCTTGAATTATGTATTATCCCTTATTTAAGCATCCCATTTGTAATTAAAATAAAAATTTGATTTACTTTTATTTTATTTCATTTTAAAATCCTTTTTGTGTTTATTTTTAATATGGAGTTAAAGCTTAAAATAAGCATGGGTCTTTTGAAAAAAATTGAAAAGATACATGTTGGAGATATGGATTTAAATTTGATTAAATCCATATTTAATTGGCTAGATTAAAAATTTGATTTACTTCTATTTTATTTCATTTTAAAATCTTTCTTGTGCTTATTTTTAGTATGGAGAAGAAGCTTAAAGTAAGCATGGGTCTTTTGAAAAAAATTGAAAAGATACATGTTGGAGATACTGAAAAGAAACATACCCAAACTAAAGATGCTTATTCTCAAACAATACATAATTTTAATCAAGAGTTGGATGAAATGAAAAATGCTTTGTTACATGAAATAAAAGTTCAGAATTCTCTGAAACAGTTAGTGAAAAAGGTATTGCATCATTTTCAATCTAAATTCTTCGTCACATATACTTGTCATTTTATAAATTTGTTCTCTAAATTCTTGTTTCATATTTGAATACTAAAGATTAAACTGTTTGTTTTTAAATATTCTAAAAATTGATATTATCAGAATTTTATAAAAGTAATGAAAACTAATGACACAATTATAGAATTTCATTTGGGCACGATTTAATAAATTTTGTGCTTTAAAACAAAATCCATTCAATATCATCATATATCTGTAATGATATTTTAAAATCTAAATTAAACCATAATTAATTCCCAATGTTTTATCTTAATTTAGCCCATATTGGCTTCATTCTAAAATATTTTCTTATTTCCTGATCTCATTCTTCTTTTAATATTTAATTAATTCAACTGAAGCTTTGTAAAAATGCTTAGGTAAGCAATTCACATACTCCGAGTGAAGGGATAAAAAACTGCCCATCAAGCACATTCTTTCAATAGATCCCTATGTTTCCCTTATCTAAATTCGACATTCAGGAAATCCCTATCAAAATCTCATAGTATATGAGCAATGGGAAAAATATTTTCTCTCTTGCCCCTTTTTTGCTGTCTTCTGCTCTTGTGCCACACTGTGAGCAGATGTGTTTTGTCTATGCTGCTTGTACATAAATTGTGCCTCCCAGGATAAAATAAAACAAAGTTAAAAATTTTAAAGTTTCTTCGCTCTCTTTGGCCACGATTCTGCTTCAAAAATTAAATGTTTACACACACACACACATATATATATATATATATATATATATATATATATATATATATATATATATATATATATATATATATATATATATATAATTACTGTATTTTATTGCATGAAACTCTTGTTCATTTGAATAAGACAATAAAATATTCAGTACACTGACTGCTCAAATCTTCTTTATTTCTTGAGCATTTTACATTGTTTTAGTGAAAACTTTTATACATGCATCTGTTAACCAGTAGTTGAAATCTTTCACTCTAAATAAATAAAACAAGGTGAAAGGTACCAATAATTTTTAATTTATTTTCTGTCACAAATTTCCATTGATGAAAATAAAAAAGCCTGGAGTTAGTTCTTGCAGCAAAATCTTTCTAGAAGATTATTATTATTTTTTTAAATCTATGTCTAATATAGGAAAAGTGTACAATTTTATAAAGTCTCATATTGTCATTTGTATCAAAGTAATATTTTTTCTTCTCTTCGATGCAAATAAAAAAAATATTTTATTACACATATTCTTTGACTTCTCTCCCTTTTTATTTTATTTGTAAGATTAAAGGAATTTAATCATATTAGTAGACTACTCATTTTTATGCTCTGTTTTATATAGTATTTATAGAAACATTAAATTTAATTGGAAACCCGCTTATTCATTTTTAATCATTTTTCTTATATATATATATATATATATATATATATATATATATATATATATATATATATATATATATATATATATGAGTCCTTTGAAAGTTAAATGGATTTACTGATCATAGAATTAAATCAATTAATGCTTTCTGGTGGCCATTGGAATTCAAATTAAATAAGAAATCAGTGTAAGATATTTACATACAAATCATTATAATGTTTAATAGTTTGCATTTTTCTAAAATTTATAAAATGAGGAATATTTGCTGCATTCTTTCCTCAATCATCTCATTTTAGTTTGTATTTTCTAGTACAAATTGGAAAGTAGCTTGCTTCGTAAAGAATTGGATAAGATGGCTGTTTTAGAGAACTACATTCTTATAGACCATGAAACATTTGTGGAAGTTACAAATATATTTGAAAAATTCAAAAAATTTCTGGAAGCTATGAAGAAATATGGGTGAGATTTTAGTTCTGTTAACAGTTGCTTAGTATTATTTACAACACTAATTATATCATCTTTTTCTTTGTGTATTTGACAAGTATTTTATTCTTGCATTTGTGTTTTATATTTAAATTTAAGAGCATGTGTTTCATTTTAAAGAAAGATTATATTTATTAGCAGTTATTTGAAAAAAAATTTGTTTTGATTATGAATGTATTTTAATTTTTTTCTCACGATAATAAGACATTAAATTTTTTCTCATTTCCTGTTAAACTAATAATATTTTATTTTTATTTGATGAATATTAAATTATTATATTTTCTCAAATAATGATTAAGTGATCCCTTGTTAAAGAAAAAATTAAAAAGAAAAGGTAAAATACTTAGCTAAATTATTTATTACTCATGCCTATTTGCATTAAATAGGCATGCTTAGTTTTGGAAATAAAATATTGTTTCTAATTACACTTTTGAAAATTATAATTCTTCTTAACTCAGTTGTATTAATTTTTTTCTTCCTAATTCAGTTTCCTAGTATTTAGTATATAAATCCCTTTTATTGTTTAAAAATAATACATAATACTGTTTCTTTCTCTTTGTAAAAATTTGTTTTCATTTTGAAGCAATAAAAATGTATCCATTTAGGTAAAAAATGTAATTTTTATTTGTTTTTATAAGAATGTTATTGATTATATAATTATGAAATATTTATTTTAAGGTTATGGGAATGCATTGAAATGCTTGGAGTCAGTGAAAAATCTGATATAGCTCTGAAACCATTCATCATTGATACCACCAGAAAATGTATGCAACTTGTTGAAAGTGATTCACCATCGAATAAAAAAAGTGATTCTGCATCCAGTTCTAGAGATACACCAAAGAAGCACATTCCTACAGAACAATCACAGTCATACAACCATCAACATAATGATAAGCCAAGAAATATTAATGAATTTCGAGAGAAAGCTGATAAAATTTCTAGGCAAATTCAGGAACAAATTTATGTAAAGGAACGGCCACAGACACAAAGTAAGGTTATGAAAGTTTTCATGGATGTGCGGGATAATTATAGCAAAAGCATTATCTCCAATCAAATATCTGATGATAGAAAGAGCAGTCATGGCCATCATCATGAAGATTATTATAAACAACAAAAAATATTGCCGCAGATGCATCACAGCAAATTGAACAGATCAAATAGTGATAATCTTGTTAATAAAGAACAAATACCTAGAAATAAAAAAAGTGTTGGAAGTCAAACACCATCAAATGAAGTTACAAGCCATAAACAAAAATCTTCATCTCATGAAATGACCAGAAGAAAAATATCTACTCAAAAGAAAATACAGTCATCCACTTCAGTCAGCGATATTTCATCTGATGAACCATCGCCTGTATATCAGCGCAGCATACATGAATCTCTTGTAAGTAGTGAATACAAATCTCTACCAACACCCAAATCTGCATCCAAAAAAGAAAGTAGTAGAAAATTAGAATCATCTAAATCTTTTAGACGATCTCAAGCTTCGGGTGATCATCTTTTAAACCGCTCTTTACATTCAGAAAGAGTGCCGTCTTCAGACTCGGAATCAACACTTAGATCATCAAAAATGTATTTAGAGAAGTTACCAAGTGATAAAAGCAGCCATCACGGAGAGCCTTATTCCCATCCTAGTATTAAATCAAAAACTATTGAACATGTTATGTCACTTAAAACTTCAGAAAACTTAAAATCTAGTTCATCTGTTTCTTCAATAAGCAGCTATAACAGCAGAAAGGAAGTTAAAAGTGATATATCTGGTGATAAAGGCGATTCCAATAAAAGTTACTTAGAATCAGTGAGTGATGCTTCAACAGATAAAGATGTGAAATCTCTGTCACTAAATGAAGTTTATAGCTCTGTAAAGGATAAAATAGACTTGGATCATTCTAATGAGTCAAAACATTCTTCAAAGCCTAAAGACTCAACTCTAGAAAATTCTCCTGTTAAAGACAAAAAAGACTCATTGAATTCAAAAGAAAAAGAAGTGCCTCCAGAAAAAGTTCCTACTTTTGATGAAAAGCTGTCCGAAGTTTCTAAAGATCCTATTCATAGTTCAAGTCCAAAATCTTCCAGTATTAAACATAGCCAGCCGAAACACGAGCCACCAAATGTTGAAAAGCCTCCGAAACGCAATAATTCAGACTCATCAATACCTTCTTTAAGTGATATTACAACCGTATCATCTCGTAGTTTGAATACCGATTCAGTTATGGGGCAGTTATCTGATAATTAAAAAAAATTAATTAATTTATGGAAACATTATAAAATGATGTAAAATATTTTAAATAAATTTTGGTCCAGCATATATTTTAATTGGTGCTTGTTGCATTGATTCTTATTTGTCATAAGCTCAAAAGTTGTTTTTTTTTTAAATAATCTGTTTTAGTTTAAAATTTATATAATATAATAAATATTATTTGTATTTAACAAATAATATAATTTTTAAAATATTATTTTGAAATGTCTGTCTACATGTGCTGAACAGAAATAGAGGAAGTTTTTTGCTGATGTAAGTTAATTTATTTTTAAAATTTTAAGTCATATATTCAAGTCATATTAAGTTGCCTAATGCTTGAACTTTATCCCAATTTTTGATGCATTTATATTTTGTGTTTTTAGTGTAGGTTTTATGTGACGATTAAATTATTTATCAAATGCTGAATAATCGGATATTGTTGATTGTTTCATAAAATCAAAGAAACCAATAGTAGAAATTAGAAGTGTTAATTAAAACTGTTTTAAGAATTATAAAAATGAATAAGGAACTTAATAAACACGAGCTCTAAATAGCATATCACTAAACATAGCATAATAGTTATATCTGGCTTTATTTAAAAGTGGAAGTTTGTCAACTTTAAAATATATATCGTATTTTCCAAAATTTTTACCAGGGAGGGAAAATTTGTCTTAATTCCATGAATAAAGTTTTAATATAAAATTTGATGACAAATTCTGCTATTCTGAACTAAAATTAGAAATTCAAAACTGCCTACTCTATTCAAATTTTGGAGATATCAGCTGCCTTCAAAATTGATCAATTAACTTCTTCCCATATGGTGAGAATCATTTTCTTATATGTATATTTTCCAGGATAAGAGATAAGTGAAATTATTCCCTCTTCATTTGCATCACTGCCATCTTTTAATGATTTAATTTAACGAGAATTTATGTAAGTGATTCTATAAAATCTAATGTTTTAATATCAAATATTTTCTGTTATTCTTAAAACATTTTGATGTTAATTGTGCAAGCCTAATTGGAGTTATAATACTGGAATTCAGGAAATGTAGACTTGTAATCTTTCACAAATTTTACTTTGAAATTGGTACTGTCTCAACTATTATTTAAATTTAAAACATATAATCTGTAAAGGTTCAGGCACACAAAAAAAACAACCTTTGTTTTGTCAATAAATAAATAAAACATTAGAATCAATTGCCGGCGTCCTGGCATAGGGGTAGCGCATCTTTCCTGTGATCTGTGCGTCCCGGGTTCGAATCCCGGTTCGAACCCGGGACTGCCCCCCCCCGTAAAAAGTGGTTATGCAAGCGAATGTGTGTGTGTGTGTGTGTGTCGTCTTCATACGAGCTAGAAGTCAGACCTCTGCCCTCGGTTGCTCAGGGGTCTTTACCCTCAGAAGCTACTGGACCCCTTTCCGTGGTAACGCGGACACGACATCATCATTAGAATCAATTTGTGAAAAGTAAAAAAAGTTTGTATGAGAGGTTGAGAAAATCTATCTTCCTATCGATGAGGATTTTAGTGATAAGTTATTCAATAACTGTGCAGTGTGCCCGAGTTCTTTACATCTTATTTATTCATTGTTTTCCCGATTCCTGCTTGCAGAAGTTTGCAGTTCTGTTCTTAGGAATTCTTCAGGCTCTAATCCAATATTTGAAGGCTTAATCAAAATGTCATTTTTTTTTGTACAGCAAGGTTTTATTAATCATGTCAAGCTTAAAACTGTTCCTAAATGAAAAATCTGAAGGTAGCAATTGTAGAAATTATGTCGCATTCGTTATTTCAGTATGGTTTAATATTACGACATCCTCAAGAATTTCTCTTTTAACTTTTAATACAGGAATTCGAATAATACATTCGATCGGGATTTCTTACGGATTTTTATACCCCTTTGTTTATAGAAACAAAGGATTTCGCACGTTTACTAGCATTAGCGTTATACTCTACATCTAATCATTTTGAAAGAATTAATGAGAAAACGGCAAGCCTTTTAACAAATACTAAATTTCTTATACTTTGATTAAATAATTCAAATTTTGGCTACCCATCCTATTTTACAAAAACTGCAATCAGACTTGAAATTAAAGGATATTGTAAGTTATGAAGGTGTTAAGTAAAGCATTAATAATTATTTTATAATATATTTAATAACAGTTGAATTATAATTGATCTGAACAATTAAAGTGCAAGAATTTTAAACAAGTATTTGATTTGTTTAAATTATTCTAGAATTGTTCAAAATGAATGTACTGAAATTCCTGTAGAGGAGATATTCGACCCTTTGAAAAGTAAATGCATAATTATATTACAGTTCGAGCAATTTAAATTCCATAAAATCATTCATTTGAATTAATTGCTTAAATCAAGATTCTAGCAGCTTTAAAGAAATACAATTAAAATGCGGAAAAAATAATTTTATTTCCAACTCTGCGATACAAAGACAATGATGAATTACAAGAACATTGCAACATTAAAAGTGAAAAAATAGGAGTATTTCAAAAAATATTCAACGATAATACATTAAAAGTTATTCAATAATAATTCTATTAAATCTAAACAAAATCTGATATTACTATTTTACTTAAGAATATATTCAGAATAAATTATTCGTAAAAAGTTTTACGAAGAAAAGAATTTAATTATTTTCTATGTCTCACTTTTTACTAATACATATGGTTAGTAATACATATTACAGTATGATGATACATATTATGGTTTCTTTAAATTTTTCACAAATTTATTACCAGGTGGCGCCACCAATGTAGAAATAAATGAATTACAATGAATATATAATTATATCCTGCAAATATTGAAATTTGTAAATCAATGAGGAACACAACTGCATAAATGTACAATTCAGATCACACATTTGAGTGAAGTTCCAAAATTCTGCATATCAGGAATCGGATGAAAAATTTATTATAAAATTTCAACTTTATAAGCATGAAAATATCAAGTAAAATAGGTTCGTTAGTTATTAAACAAAAGACAACCACTTCAAATATGGTATTAATACTTTAAAAAATATTCTAAAACCTTTATTCTAACTTCTGATTTGATAATTTGTTTTACAATAAGAGAAAAAATTAACAATTTAAAAAGTTGAGCTTAAAAAATTTGTCACCGAATTATTATAAGAACTTAATAAGTTTTAATAATATTAAAATAGAATTTAAAAATAAATGGCACTTACGCTGTCACTATTAGTAGCATCCATATTTTTAGATATAATAAAGGTTAGATAAAAGTCATTTCATTCTGAAAATTAAGTTTAACTTTTGCAAAAACTAAATTTAATATAATTTTACAATTAAGTGAGACTTATTTAAAACACTTTGATCGCCATGGTGATCAGGCATGATGATCAAATAATGTTTTTTCAAATTTAGAGGATTCTTGATTGGTTGGCCGGCCGAACCAATCAAGATTCCGTAATCGAAAAAATGATTTAAAAAGATAAACTAGAATTAAATTAGAATGATTTAAAAAGATGAATTAATTCACAAAAATCTTTACTGTGTTACAATATCTGAAGAAAATTAGAAGCTTAAATGTTTTACATTCTGTATTTAAAGGGGAAAAATTAGAATTTGTTCTTAAGGGCCATATTTGAAGATTCTTTAAATGGATGCTACTAATGAATTAGTTTTAGTGATAAAAAATAGATTTTCGCGGAATTGGGATATTTTTTTTTTACAAATGATATAAAAAAAATTAGAAATTCAGATTTTAAGACTTTAAATTATATACATTTATTAAAGACCGCAATTAACATACTTTTGCTTTTTAAGAAGAATAACACATATCGATATACCAAAGTTCATTAAAAGTAAAATGAGATTAAAATATTTCTATATAAAATTTACTCATTTGCAATTTGTGAGTAAAATAATACGCACACAATGATACAATTATCAACTGCAGAATATTCAACTTTTGCGATCTTCTTCGACAGCAAATCATGTGCATTAGTAATATAGAAAGATTTCGATGCCTTAAGATTTCCATATTGATTAAATGCAAATTATTACAGCTCTATTAATAAAACCTAACTATCTTATTCACGGCTGTGGTGCAAATGGGTTAATTTAAATTCTATTAACTATTAAATATTCAAACAGTGTGAAACATTTAGAGATATCACTTTAAATATAAATTTTAATGAACGCTCAACATTCACATTGGCTTCATGCAAATCAGTTTAGATTTAATAATTTTCTATTTTATCGAATCTTTGATAAAAACTAGTCTTAAAGACCGACTAAAACTTTAATACCAAATCATTACAATAAGATCATAATTCGATACATTCGTGTTCATATTAAATAGTGTCTTTCCCTATATGCATGTTTTTAATTTTGTCACGAGAAGTTTTGACAACTTTAAACAAAGGCACAAACTTTTACTCGTGACAAAATATTGGTCTTAAACTGGATCCTAGCTCAAGATTTTATGGTTATAAACAGAATGAATTTCAAAAACGTTTCAAATTCAATACCACATAGTTGCTTAGTTTAGTTTAGTTATATTATCTTCCCGTTGTAAAGCAACACTAGGGCTATTTTGGGACGGACCTCGTAATTTTGAACCGCGGTCAGATGACGAGGACGACACCCAAGCTGGCACTCCCCTCTCCATACCACACCAGTGGGAGGACGTTTGGCATGACGGATTTATATTCGCAACAGAGCCCACCCCCCTCTCACACGACGGTTCTTCGGTGGAATCGGGTCTGGAACCTGAAACCCTACGGCTCACAAGCCGATACCTTACCACCAGGCCACACCACATAGTTGCATTCGTTTCTTTATAGACACTCAAGAATGAAATCGCTTATTCGACAGCTATTCAAAATTAAACAATTCTGTAACTACATGCATATATTTCACAGGTTTACGCTACAAAAAATTGATAAGGCTATATACAATTGCAAATTTCCATTTTCCGTCGAATAAGGGTGTGAGAACAATAATGTGCATTCAGTTTACACAAGAAATTTTGCAATACAATTAGGTTAAGAAGTTTTAAAAATATTAGAAATACACCTTGGCATTCTTCGACTTAAAAAGATCTGTGAAAATTACTATCGGGAAATACCCATTCTAAAAATATTATCATTAGGGATTTAAACTTATTACTTTCAATCATTTTAGAGATCAGACAGTAGAAATGATAAAAGATGAACAAAAATTCAATATAATTAGTATGGTTCAAAAATATTAATTACATTTGTTGATATAAATTCAATTCCTGTTGCTATTATTTTATCAGTGATAATTAGATGAAAGGGTTAAATCTGACCAACAGAGATTTACTTCGGTATTTGCCGCAACTTTTAAAACATAACATGTATAGTTTCAAGGAGATCATTTATTTTAATCATTAATATTTCGAGATTATGGAATACTTTTAAATCTAATCCAAAAACGACATTTGTTGAATTTTTATATGGTATGAAACTGAAAATACGGTTGAATGATATAATCGATTATTTTCCCAAAGATAAAAATTTCTTATGCAGTTTTAGACATTTCATTATGAATATTTCAATCAAATATTATTGCTATTGTTGTGAATCTGTAATACTGCTTCCCAGCATAGTTGGTTCCACCATCGGAAAGAATTACAGTCATCGGTATTGGACGGAGTCCGGTGTCGCGTCGGAAGGTCCCGGAGCTTGGCGACAAACTTGGCGACTTTGGCGCCAAAATAGATTATACCTGAAACATCGAGAATTTTCCCGATCCGTCCAGTAGGAACGGAGATACGCCTCGAACGTTCCCGATTGGTTGAGAGGCTTCTAAGCCACGCCTCCTGGGACCTATAAAAGGAGGCCGCCGCAGCTGCTAGGGCAGAGTAGTTGGAACCGACCTTCCAGAGATAAGCGGAGCAGCGACGGAGTGAAGTTAGTGCTGAACTAAGCTGTGTGCTACTGGCTGTAGTAGAGTCTGTTGTATGCTGCTGCTTTGTATGCTGCACGTCTCGGCTGAAGATAATCGTCTTCTGTGCTGTATATAGTCGTCTTTGTGCTATCCTGCTGTGTCTTCGTGTAAATAAACGTCGTTGTTTTCTACTGCCGCCTGGTGATTGAGCGTTCTTCACACCATATAACTTCCACTATCCAAATGAACCCCAGAAATTCCGTAACACTATATTAGACAAAAATTGAGAAATTAGGCTATAACAAAACATTAACTGTATGTCAAATGAACTTTGAATTTAACGACATAAAATCATTTTCCATTAATCAGTATAAAATTTCATATAACAAACTTTTGCAAAGTTTTTGTAATGTACTTTAGAAGTTTTTTTAAAGATTCTTTACTTCTCTTGATTCTTAGAGAATTCCTTAAAGAGTTAGATTTCAATAGCTGAAGTATCAAATACAACTGATGTCCTACGACATTTCAATAATGCATTAATTTCCGTCAAATTATTGACGACCATAAGGAATGTTACAAGTTTGGAAGTACCCTAAGCTGTCACAGTTCCAGGCGCTGGAGGTCCATTGTCCAGTTGAAGTTCTTACAGGCTGATGCTTCAAGTGTCTGATGATGGCTCAAAACAAATTCATGGGTTATCCTATCCCATGAGGGTCTCTTATCAAACGATATCTGAAAAAATGAATTTATAATCATTAATTTATCAATCATGGGGCCAAAAATTGATAGTAACAGATTGCTGAGCAGTGTTATATAACCGATTTATTTGAATTTGGTATCACTTGGAATTTCAGCATCTAAAAAATAAAGAGAAATAAGAATTTGCTTTTCAATAATGAAAAGGTCTTAAATTTTCATTAGCTGAAATCATTTACATAGAAATATTTAAGTCATAATATGGAATAATGCTTTTAATTATCAGGTTTAGTATATTGCAACCACTGCTCAAAAGTTTTCGTGACTTTGCGAGGAATTAATATCTGATCTTCCCGAAACTGTAATAAATGTTGTTTGCAAACAGATTTTAAGACTCACCGCGCTTTTGTGCAGGCGTTAAGAAGGGTTTAACTCCATAAAATAGGGGTGAAAGGAAAGATGAAAAGATGCTTAGATTGAATAATAAACTTAATTCCGGAAATGCGTACATCCTTCCGCGTTTTACCTCTTTAACGAGATAGAAGCGTCGAAAGTGGAAAAGGAATTGGGAGACATAATGCTCCACCTTTCTGCCCACAGCGTTAACGAAGTACAATTTTGGGCATGTTGTGAACTCGGAATGCTGAAACGAGTAGTAACAGTTTTTATTTGATCAATATAGATAAACGGGTTAGATTGGTTTGGTTATATTAACGTCCCGTTTGAAGCAACACTAGGGCTATTTTGGGACGGACCTCGTAATTTTGAACCACGGTCAGATGACGAGGACGACACCCGAGCTGGCACCCCCTCTCCACACCACACACCAGCGGGAGGACGTTTGGTCATGACGGATTTAACGTGCAACAGACCCCTTTACACGACGGTTCTTCGGTGGAATCGGGTCACGAACCTGAAACCCTCCGGTTCCGAAGCCGAGACCTTACCACCTGGCCACCGCGGCCCTTACCCGGGTTAGAATAAGAGCAGTTAAGAAAATTTCTACATCACTTAGTTACCGAAAACTTAATTTGATGCTAAGGGAAGTAATTATGTTGTGATTTAAGGAATTCAGTTGCAAATGCGACCAGCAAAGCATTTATAAGCATTAGTTTATAAAGAAATGTGACTCTGCATTAGTTTAATAGATGCGCTGTTATTGCTTATCTCGGATAAACCAGGAAAATTCCAATTGAATTGTTTGACAACAGCGTTTAAAAATCAGTATGCGACTTCTAGTATTTAAAATCGATCTAGTATTTCAGCTCAGAATACCTGCCAAGATTTTGCGAAATAAACAGCATTTGCTCTAAGTTCCGTTACATTTCATTACAAAGAAAGCAAACTCACAAGTTGCTGTTAGACGTTTACGGCGCACATCTCCCGTCAAATACAATTTAAATACGATTTCAATAGATTTAGAATTATCAAGAAACCATCCATGGTGAATGGGTAAACAGTTGATCAGTTTGAACGAAATATTTAGGGATTTTCAGAATAAAGACATGTGGTTCTGTTAGAAAACAACTTTCTCGTTTGCCTAGATTGTCAGATAAGGGAAAAAGTTTAAGATTCATTTCTTTCGCATTTATTTTCCCACACCCCATATTCATCAGATCTTGCTCCTTCGGACTACCATTTGTTTTACTCATGTAGGAAGTCGCTTCTTGAGATAAAAATTGCATTATTCATGTAATATAATTCCCATGCAAATATTAAAAATTGGCTTAATAACGGTAATGTTGAAAATAATGAATTCACTAATTGGATAATTTATAAGCATCTAATTAGTTATGGGAAAGATGCATTAAAGGTTAAACGATAATGCGTCATTTAAAAGCAAAGTATTTTTCTGTTATTGCAGAAATTCAGCAACTTACCTAGTTTTTGAAATATCGATGTCCAGTGAGTCAACATTTTAGCTTGATCTAGGCCAGTTGATGTAAATGGAAGATGGGTCTGGTTTGGGAAATATTCACTCAACAGGAAACAAAAGACTTCATGATTCAACAGGAAATATTCTAGACTTGAAATCCAGAAGAAACCTTGCTTTTAGCTAAAGTCCTGTAGAAAGCGATTCTAAAACTCTCGAAAAAGTTCTAAAATTGTAGAATAAAATGCTGGGAGCAGTTCCAGAGTTGAGAGTGGATAAAATTCAAATAAAATCTTCAGAATGAAAGCAAAATTTCATTTTTTTTCTGCTAGTTTCCCCCTGATGTACACATCGGCTAAGTATAATAATGTGGTGGTAGCATCATAAGCCAGATAACAACTTCCGGAGAAGAGTGTACACTTTTGTCTAGTGGCTTTGTTACTCGGCTATGAACCCTAACGTTGCGAGTTCGAACCTCAACTTGCACAATAATAGCCTTTCGCATACATCAAATTTCCAAAGCGACTAATTCAAGTTTAATTTCGGAGCTTAATGTTATAATTATGACTTCTTTCAAAAATTGCTGTTGATTTGAATCTCATGGTAATGCTTTGATGTTTATCTTTAATAATTCTTTCACACTTCAATATACTTTTCAGATTTTAGATTTCCTGTTTATTTCTTATTGTAAAGCAATTCCAAATTCATTTCGTTCACTGTAAGTCGGTTACTTCAACAGATTTCAAGAATTTAATCGAAGAACGCGAGCAGCTGAAGTAAAGTTACAATTCTCTAAAAGCTTAAAATACTCCTATATTTTCCTATTCATTTAACAAATTCAGAAAACACTTTCCTAAGCAAGCATAATCTTCAGTAATCATTTGATTCAACTAGTTCTCCGAGTTTGGGATATATTGCACTAAAGTCATGATTTAGCTGCTATAAACAAATAGATTGCGAAACTAGCCGTCTAAAGAAGCTGTAATTATTTTCCAGTCACAAAATTTGAAAATTTTTGCTTTGTCTCTTCAAAATTCAATTTGTACTTAAATTAAGACCGATGGTTCCAAACAATAATCAGTATCTTTCAAAACAAAAATTTGTCAAATAAATCAATGTTTTATTCTTCACTTTTTAGCAGCAGTAAGTCAGAAAAACACTTAGATTTATGTAACCATATAGTTAAAAACCACAAGATTTTGGAATCAACAATTAACTTCTAGTTTAACGACATCAGTGGAAAATTTATATTATGCTATGAGTTTAGCATACTATTTTAACTACTCGATTTTTAAATATATTAAATTATAAAGGATTGATAACAAAAATCGCCAAATTATCAGATTCAAGAATGTTTTTATTGGAAATTATTCCTTTACAACCGAAAGAAAATTCCGTATTTCTTATGGGAACTAAATCATTTGATAAATTTAAAAATTTGATCAATTGCAATTTATTAATTGGGGATTTTTTTTACCCATTCTAATAGTTATCCTAGTTAATTTTTACTATTGACAACTTAACTATTTTATTTATTATATAATTCCTTGCTTTTATTTGTGGAATTGTTTTAGTTAAAATCGGACGATTTTATTGCGCAAAATTTGGAAGATCCATTAAATGAATTTACGGATGAATAAGTTTCATTCCTTCGATGGAACTCTTCCGATTTGTTGGATAAATAGGAATTGCTAATTCAGTCTCCCCTTTGCATACAATGATGTATAGAATTGCAAAATTCTTACACTTAAACCTGCAATTATGTGAAAGTTAATTTAAAAAACAAAAATCACTTAGAAACAGTTCGACATTTTAAATTTCCCCTTATATGAATTAAAATGACATTACATGTCCCACACATAATTGGCCATTAAATTAGGAAGTTAAGCCTTTGGCCTACTAATTTGTTTACATCAATTTTCATTGATATACACGACATTAGTCCCTCTAACGGATAACTGGGATTGCGTCAAACAAAACTTTCTACAGGATGCGGTATGTCTCGCCATAAAGAACATGAAGCAGAAACGATAGAAAGGAGGAAAGAATATTGAATTAATGTTTTCGTTTTAATTCTGGGATGTGGGGAGGGAAAAAGACTAAGAAAAAATAATTTACCATAAGGAAAAGTTTCTTCAAATAATTTAAAAAGGATAATTCAGGCGATTTATTTCATAGCCAAAAGAATTATCGCAATTTCAAATTTTATGAACAGTTAAAAAAAATTAAATTTTGGACTATAATTTCAGTTCCAACAATTATGAATTGAACTGCAGCAAGATTTATTCTCAGCGAAATATTGATTTTAGAATACCAGTTATTCCATAAAATAAATGCAATATTAAAAGAAATAGCGTAGTTCTAAAAATTCTGCTAAATTCGGTTAAGCTAGTGAATTCACAACGCATTTCATCGCAATCAGTTTTGGAAAAATTGAGTATTTCGACAAGAAAATTTCGACTATTTAGAATACTAAATTTTGCATTTCATTCGGATTTCACTTCATATACTTTTCAAGAAAACAATCAAGTGGCGAGTTATTTAACTAAAACATCAAATGTATTACAGTCATAATTATCATCGATTATTATTAGAAATGATATTTGAGAACCTAAGTTCTGAGGGGTTCTATTTATTACCTCATGAGCAGGATTTTCATTGCAATTAAGTGGAGGGATTTTCCATATCATTTAACTTCTAATTTAAAATCAAAGTTATTTTTATTTTATAGTTAAATTTGAGAAATCTATCCATTGTGTTTTGGTTTTGGATATAAAATTTAATAAAATCCCAAATAGCCAATTTTTGAATTATTTTAAATCAAGGTAACTTCCCGTGTTAAAAACAAATTCTTTAAAATTTGGTTTAATGCTGAAAATGTCAATTTTCTAATGGCTAGATATTGAATTTGAGAAAAGTTTTGAAAACTGATAAATTTAAAAATTAAAGTTCGAAAGCTAAGGAAAGAAACTCTAAACTAATCTTAATAGTTAAAATAATTAAATACATTTAAATTATTATATTCAAAATGTGTACTGATAAAGTTACTATATGGGATAGATAGATAGATATTATAGTTAAAGCTTACTGACAACGGCATAAATCCCAAAGATACGTCTCTTGATTACAGCACGTCAACAAGAATGGCAAATGTTTCTGTACATATATACTTTATACCCCATAATTTGCATTGCCACAACAGACAAGGCATACAACAATCAACAAATAAGGATGACAAACCAGACAACTTTCACACACTGCACAAGCCTCACATTTGTCCCTCCTCACATACACACACTGCCCAAGCCACACATTTGTCCCTCCTCACATACACACACTGCCCAAGCCACACATTTGTCCCTCCTCACATACACACACTGCCCAAGCCACACATTTGTCCCTCCTCACATAACCCACGCCACCACATAGCCCCCCACATTTGTCTCTCCACACATAACCCACGCCACCACATAGCCCCCCACATTTGTCTCTCCACACATAACCCACGCCACCACATAGCCCCCCACATTTCTCTCCACACATAACCCACGCCAACACAGAGACCCAACATTTCTCTCCACACATAACCCACGCCAACACAGAGACCCAACATTTCTCTCCACACATAACCCACGCCAACACAGAGACCCAACATTTCTCTCCACACATAACCCACGCCAACACAGAGACCCAACATTTCTCTCCACACATAACCCACGCCAACACAGAGACCCAACATTTCTCTCCACACATAACCCACGCCAACACAGAGACCCAACATTTCTCTCCACACATAACCCACGCCAACACAGAGACCCAACATTTCTCTCCACACATAACCCACGCCAACACAGAGACCCAACATTTCTCTCCACACATAACCCACGCCAACACAGAGACCCAACATTTCTCTCCACACATAACCCACGCCAACACAGAGACCCAACATTTCTCTCCACACATAACCCACGCCAACACAGAGACCCAACATTTCTCTCCACACATAACCCACGCCAACACAGAGACCCAACATTTCTCTCCACACATAACCCACGCCAACACAGAGACCCAACATTTCTCTCCACACATAACCCACGCCAACACAGAGACCCAACATTTCTCTCCACACATAACCCACGCCAACACAGAGACCCAACATTTCTCTCCACACATAACCCACGCCACCACAGAGCCCCCAAAATTACATTCCATACATAACCCACGCCAACAGAATTTTTACTCTACACATTTACATCTGAAACAGAGCATATTAATAAGGAAGAGGAACATTCCAACAAGTTTTTTCACTTATTCTAGATCACAGCCACCGCACTTCCTTGCATTTCCACTACACCATCTCGCTCCACACATATCATTGCTATTACCCTAAGTGCCCTCTCCATACACATAACCCACAACCACAATCCGTAGTTCTTACTCTTATACAGCCCATTGCCCCGATCCATATTTTTCACTGGCAGCCTAGAGCTGTTGCCAATATCGTATATTTCAGTTTTTATACTCCATATAATAAATGCAATTCAACATGCGTGCATTTTGATCGATTCTCTTTCCAATTTGGACACCGTCTGCCACGACAAGACTTTCACCATTCATATGCAACAGTTTTCGCTAAGCCCCCTGCGCACCTTGACAGCAGGCTATTTTAAATTTAAAAAATTTAGAAAAAACGCAAATGCAATTTGAAATCTTAGTTTCTTGATTGATTTTGAAACCTATTGTTTATGTGCTTACTCCTCCCCCTCGTCTTTAGAAAATGGCAGGGAAGTAAAGAAATGATGAACACTACAAATTTTCAACAATAACGGTATATTTACAGATTGAATTTCATAATTTTAAATCGATTTGAATGTATCAAAATTTGTCCATTCTTTTGCTCTAGCATTTAACTTTTATCTTTGCTAAATTACAATTTTATGAGTTTCACTTTTTTTATTCTTAATGAGCTAATCTAAAAGTTCTGAATATTTGTTTTCCCGATGACAAAACATTTTAAAATTTCAATTCACAATCAATGAATAAACTAACACGATTTCTTTCTAGAAATTTCAGAAAAAATTCTTGATTCCCAACCAAGAAATTCCTAACCAAGAGATGAATTAAAAATTATTTTTAATTCAAATTAACTAATTAACAATCAAATTAACTATTTAATAAGGACTAACATTCATTGTACACCACGAGTTATTCTGAAAATATTTGATTTCTCCGTATTATTGAAGTACATCAAAATCTTGCAAAACGCGTAAAAGATACGCGTCTTTTGCTATAGACAAAAGAGTCTGCATTATCTTGATGAAGTTTAGTTTAGTTATATTAACGTCCCGTTTGAAGCAACACTAGGGCTATTTTTGGACGGCCCTCGTCATTTTGAACCGCGGTAAGATGACGATTATCTTGATGAAAGAAGTCTAATTGCTACAAATCTAAAATTGCTTGAAGAAAAGGCCAAATCAATATTATTTTGTTTTTTAAAGCTTATTATTCTAAGCGGCCATTAAGCTTTTCCTGGTTTTTATATTTAGTTTAAAAGCAGATTTTTCTTAAAATTCAATGGAAAAAACTGAAACTTTAAAAGTTTCGTTTACCTATCAAAAAGCATGGTACATTGATTTATCCACTTTAAAAGTCAATTTCTAGAAACATGAATTTATTCTGTCTAAATAATCGTGAGCTTAGAAAGTTAATCTCCAAAAGCGATGAGCACAAAATGAAGACTGCTGGAAAAGTTCTCGATTTCGAAATTTAGACCTTAGTAAACGTTTAAATATATCTGTTATGAGAAATTTTGCTTGTAATCCGGTGTTAACTATTAGAAAAGATAAATTCCAGCATTACATGAAAACTTAAACTAGATTTAATGATAACGCAGTGCAATACTTCGATCAATATCATTAATTCTTCAGTATGGCATTTGAAATTTTATTAAATATTATTTTCCAAAGCAAATCAATATCAATTTCTCTACATTAATTAATGAAATTTCAATTTCTATAGTTAGCTTTAAATTAGACCTTACATAAGAAAAATCGTCTACCGAGTTGTTTCGAAAATTTAGTTCATGTGGCAATAAATGGTAGAACCCACCATGCTTTAAGTTCCCAAATAAAATCAACTTTTAATAACGACACTCGATGATAGCAACAATTGCAATACTTTCTAAATATAATTCTCCACTTGACATTTTACTTGAAAACAATATTCAGAGATAACCGAAAGAGATGAAGAATTTTTCTTCTAAATAATTTAGTTTATTTGTGGAAATACTTAGTTTTTCAAAACTGATTATGAAGAAGCACGTTGTGAAATCTAGATTGGCAAAATTAAAAAACAGCCGATAGAATTTTTTTGAACTGGTGTTATTTCTTTATTCATGCATTCATTCGACAGGAATAACTAGCATTCGAAATTAAATATTTCACCAAAAATAAATCATGCTGCAGTTCATTCGTAACTGCCAAAATTCAAAATTACAATACAAAATGTGTTAATTTTTTTAAAGACTGTTCTTAAAATTTAGAAATGCGATTTTTTTTTTGTTTCTGAAGTAAATTGACTAAATTATCTTTTCAAAATGCTTGGAAGCCCTTTTACAGTCTTGATTTCATTATTCCAGGACAAAATGAAATTCGGTAGATTCTGTTCTTTAGGGGTTCCACCGTATCTTAACCATCTCCCTTTATGGATCTCACTCATCCCTAACCCAAGCATCTTTAAGCCATGAAAAGAACATTGGGTGTACCGATGGGGGGAAATTTAATATTTTGTTAAAAATTGAATAAGAACAGCTAAAGATTCTTCAATAAACTCACTTCCTGCAAGTCATAAATAACATTTGAAAATGACAGGGATGCAAAGGATGGGCCATATTTAAATTTAAGTGGGACATACGTGAAATCTATACTTATATAAAGCTCAATGTGTGTGTGCGCGCGCTCTACAGAAAAGACCATTTGACCTACAGCTACCAAATTTGGTACATGTATACCTTAGAGGTCGGGAATGTGCACCTGGGTCCCTTTTTTGAATTTTTAATTAGAATTTTAATTATTAATTAAGAACTATCTTTCCCGCCAAAAAATCTTTTCATTTTCCCCAACGCAAAATGAGTAAGGCTTCAGATTTTTTCCCCCAACAGTAATGAGGCTAGGGTGAACATTTTTCGGAATTAAAATAAAACAGAATAAAGGAAATTAAAAATTTCTAATCTGCATAGCGTTACCCCAACTGAAAATTCAAGAAAAATTCACGCATTTGCGTTACCGTAACTGGCGTGGAAAAATTCAAGCATGCGCATTGTGTTCCGATTGTTGATAATATTATCAACGGATGATTCTTGATTTAAACTTTTACGTTAATTGCATGCTTTTGTAATTAAATTGTATTTATGTTAGTTACACATTTTTGTATATGCTTATAGTTTTAAGTGCATCGTTTTTTTAAGTAGTTTTTTTAAACCTGTTTTCGACCGATTATTTTAAACGATTCATTTTATTTTCTTAGTGTTTGATGCATTTAAGATGAAACGTTGTTAATGAATCTATCTTTTCATGATAAATCCGAGAAAATTTTGTTGACAAATTCTTGAGATATTACATAAATTAAGAAAGATTCTTTAGTGCCCATAAAGTTTAAACACTCAGTGACTGTTATCAGTAATCATATTATAAAAAATGTTTTGTTTCAGTAAAAAATATTAATTGCAAATTAATTCTTTCCACTTTAATTTAAAGCATAGATTCTACGGGAGCCAACAGAAAATTAGATGCATATTACGTTATGACTGAAGGCCTTTATATTATTATGAGTGAATTGTATGACTATCAAAATTTAAAGTTTTAAAATATTTTGATGAAGCTATTCAAGTAGGAATTGCGTAAAATATTTAATTATTAAAATTTAAACGAACATTGGCGAACCGGCTGGTCGCCAAAGGCGGCTAGTTTAGAATAAAATCATTCGATAATTAAACTGCGGTTAAATCAATTAAATTACATTTTTTTAAATATTCTAATTCGTTTAAATGGGCTGAGAGAAATATTGAAATTTCTTTCAATTGTAAAAGAATCATTTCCTATAAATGAACATACTTTCAGCTGATAATTTGGAGATTATACAATTATATACTGTTCGCGCATTATTCAATTGGTTCTGAACTCTACAGTTGTTTAGAAAGACAATCCGATTACTCTTAATTACTAAGCATAATCATTAAAAATTAATCATACTAAGACAATGTGATTACTCGCAATTTATTTTCTTGCTCGTAAAATTAGGTGTGACCTACCAAGATTCCAAAATCATGCGATCTTACTTGTAGTCAAATGCGAGTGGAATGAAGAAATTTTTTTGCGCTTTAGCTTAGTTATAGAAGCAGCATTCATTGCATCACGGAGACATCGATTGTCCTTTCATCATCCATTTGCATTCACTGATATTTGAACTGCCCATTTGCAAAGCTTATCTGTAGCCTTGTTCTTTTATGCCATGAAGTCCAAAAATCTTGTAACGTTTCGACTAATACTAGATTGAAAAACTGGTTTCTTTTTATGTTGAAAACTTTCTGTGGACCGGAAAGCTGAAAAGAATAAATCCGCGTGAGTCATTTTAAAGCAAAAACCTATAGCTTAGTCTAAGCACAATTAACTAATTTTAAAAATTGCCATTTAATAAAAAAATTCACATTTTACATCACAAGTCTAACATAAGCACTAAATAGTTATAAGCATTAAACTATTTTGTTTCTATCGGAAGTATCCATATCGATATTTAAAAGCAAGACAGTTGTAATATTCACAATGTTTTTTCGGTTGTATTGTGGTTTTAAAATGGAGTCCTCTGTAACTATAGTATCTATTATCGCATCTTTACAAAATTGGCGCCCCTAGCAATGACTCGAAGAAAAGGTTTTTTCAATCGACAAACTTATCGAGTTAATGAGCATACACTATCTGGAACTCTTTCACTACGGCAATCGAGATTTTAACAATTTGATCCTGTAATATTTTTATATACGAATTTGAATCAAATTTTCCAAATTCTTAGTATTTTAAGATTTTTTTTTAACTGACAAAAAGCCAACCATTGGAGATCACATATTAAGCTATTTTTGTCCTTTTAATAGCAGCAAAAAAATCTTGTTCTCACTAAAATTTCAGAAAAAATATTCGAATACGATTCAGATTTATCTTTAATATAAGCCTAATTTCCAAGTTTTAAATATTTTATTGCATTTCTATATCTTGAGATCAATTTATAATCTAAACTCTTTGTTATTTAGACACTAAAAAAATTAACATTTAATTTTATTGAGAATGAAAAACCGTATTTAATTCGTTTTTTTATTTTCGCTGATTGGCGATACTTTAATGGCTTTTTAAGCCAACGAGTTATTCTGCCTTTATTTGGCAGATTTAATTTTTACACGGACACTATTGTTAATCGAATAGGAAATAAAACTATTCAGCTTAATAAAGATATTAAGCATTGATTTTTATGCAGTTATAGTATTAATCCAATTAAAATATTGTCTAAGTAAATTTAAATATTTGAAGGTTTTTTTACTAAAATTATAATTATGCGATATTAAATTAGAGAATAAAGTATTGATTCCCGAGAGGAAATTGAACTTGTGGAACTTGAAGGACTTGCGGGCTGGTGACTTAGCAACTAAACATTTAGATTAAACAATTTTCCTTATACAAAGTACACAAGACAAAGCAGTGTCATTGGCAAAAAATTTTACTTCGAGAATAATGAATCGACTTTAATACAATCCCAAATCTTAAAAACCGCATTTGGAATCATGTGTCCATCTACCAGCAAAAAAATGAAAACCGTTTTCATATCAAAGTCGTTGATATAAATAAAATTTTGGACGAAAACTATCACAGGAGAGTCTGCCTACCCAAATCCGTGCGAACCCAACCTTATTTAAAGAAGAAATTTCGTACCATGTTTTATAATCCGATTTGTGCCAAAAGGTTGAGTTTCTATCGGTTTAAGGGCCTCCAAATGCGATTACTGAGAAACGGAACAGATACTTGAATCTGTATTAAATTTTGGATCCTATAAATCAAAGCCATGGTATCTAAAGCATATACTTTAATTTCTTGAATTTCAAATGAAGAGACTCAACAGAAACAATTTGGTAGTTAATGGGAAATCGGGGAATGCAATTGGCTGATAATTCTTGATTACATAACTAACTAGTTAATTACCAATAGTTATAGGCAAGTATTGCCTAAATTTTGTGATGCATTATATAACTGAATGATGCGACAACCATTCATTTTTGAATTATGGAAAGAAATGGAACCGTAAAGTGCTATTGCAAGACTGACAGCTACAATGAAATATTTCAGTAAAGTGCGTGATGTTGCATACAGAATTCATTAACTGATGCAATCAAGAGAAACAAAAACGAGACAAACGAAACAAGCATACATGTTCATGCACAGATATTTTTTGATACTGGTTTGAAATTATATTTTTCATTTCTCGCACACGAAGAATACAAAAAGTATTGTAATAGTCAAATAAGATATCGGTATTTTCAGGTTTTTGGTTCAATAAACGTATTTATTGAAACTATGATTATTGGTCTATCAAGATGGCAAAAACGCATTGAACTAAAGAAGTGAAACCGGATACGTGGCATTTAGGCAAGATTTATAGACTTATCAAAATTTTGTATGAAGTCGATCAAAGGAAGTTTGTCTATCAAAGAAAATGGGCATAACTGCAAAACAAAGGGCTAGGCAAATTTTAGTTTTTCCCCTAGGTAAAAATTTTGGGTAAAATCTAGACGGTTTTTGCCATTTGCTGCTTATGACATTGAATTCGGATTGTAATTTAATTTTTAATTTAGTTATATTAACGTCCCGTTTCAAAGCAAAACTAGGGCTATTCTGGGACGGACCTCGTCATTTTGAAGCGCGGTCAGATGACGAGTACGACACCTGAGCTGGCACCCCCCTCTCCACACCAGCTTGAGGACGTTTGGCCAGGACATTTAACGTGCACCAGACCCGCTTACACGACGGTTTTTCGGTGAAATGGGGTCTCGAACCTTAAACCCTCCGATTCCGAAGCCGAGACCTTACCTGCAGGCCACCGCAGCCCCAATTCAGATTAGAAGTTATAAGTGGGAATAAAATGAGAGGCGATTGCTTCTGTACTATAAATAAGTTTAATAATGGCTAGAAAGACAGTCGAGAAAAATTATGAATTATAAAATAGTTTATAAATATCGATGCAAAATAATGCCAATAAAATTACTATACAAAACGATTTAAGGAAGCCATTATTTTAACAGTAAAATCAAACTTTGACTTCCAGTGATTTTTTCTAAATTTAAAATTTTTTATTAGAAAACTATTAAATGTTTACCTTTTCTTTTAGATGTTGAATCCTTTTACAAGTGAGCCGACGCCTTATCAGGCTTGTAAAAACGTTCTTTGCTTTTCAGGCGAATCTGGGTTTCATATGCTGGATTCGACACTTCAGTTTTCATAATTCTCCTTCAATTCATCAACTATCAGCGTTTGCTAATTGAATGCAATAACTGAGGTGCCATCTTTGACAGTTTCTGAAGGTCACTTTCGCCTAAAAAAGAAAAAGCATTTTATTATATTTTTACATGCATTTTTAAGTTAAATACTAAAATAACAACTTTTAACTACGGCTCACTTTTAAAAGATTTCAATATTTATTAAAGATTTGAAACTTAAATGAGAAAAACTAAACAAAGTTAAGAAATTTCAAAGCGTTTGAACAATTCTAAATACTATCCTCTAAAACGGTTTCACGGCTTTTGGTTTGCGAATCAAGCATAAAAAAAAATCTGAAAACAAAATAATACTAATATAATTCTAAACTTTAATGAAAAATATTAAAATTAAAATAGTATTATTTAGATACTTTTAATAAATCGGATAAAAGTAAAATTTAAATTATCTTAATATAAAAAAAAAACTTGTTGACCTTTGGGTACTTAGGTAGCTACCCATTTTCTCCATTTGATGAACCAATTAATCCTGACTATTGTACAATCAACTTCCAAATATAATTATCTTAGAATATTGGCCACTTCATCTACCTTCTGCATTATTTTGAGCATCTTTGAGGCCGCGCTGGCCTGATGTTAAGGTCTCGGCTTGTGAACCGTAGGGTTTCAGGTTCAAGACCCGATTCCACCGAAGAACCGTCGTGCAAGGGGGTCTGTTGCACGTTAAATCCGTCTTGCCAAACGTCCTCCCGCTGGTGTGGGAGGGGGGTGCCAAATCAGGTGTCGTCCTCGTCATCTGACCGCGGTTCAAAATTACGAGGTCCGTTCCAAAATAGCCCTAGTGTTGCTTTACAACGGGACTTTAATATAACTAAACTAAAAAAAACTTTGAGCATCTTTGAACTTCACATGTTTTTAAGGGTAAATATTCGATAAGGTAAAAGAATAAGAAATATCACAACTTTGAATTCACGTAGAAGAAGGTATTAATATATAAACTGAAAAAGGAAATTAATTTATTTCCTAAAAAAGTTTTAGTTCAAAATGTAGCGATTTAAAGTTGATAATATTCTAAGTTAGCAGGTTTTTTAAAACGAAACAAAATCAAAATGAATTTAACCAACAGCAAATATCGCAAAATTTGTTCAAACAATTCGATTAAAACATCTTACCTTGTAGTTATCTGTAATACGTAAAAATAATTCCCATTCCTTATGTACCCAAGGATAAAATATTAAGCACGAGAATCAAGACTTCATTGGAAAAATTGAATAATTTATGCGACGAACTTCGAAACTGAAGAGTGTTTTACTGACACCTGCTTATATAGACTTCTGTCATTCATCGTTCTCTTCTTCCAAAGATTTATATCAAGCAATCGCCCCCCCCCCCAAAAAAAAAACTGGAATTGAAAATAAATTATCGGGTCGATATTTGGGTTCAAACCTAAAAGGAGCCTATTTTAACTTGCAGACGATCTCAGGTGATTTCAATAGGTATAGAAAATAACTTTAAAAAACATTAAAAAATAAATATTTTACTGTTAAATTAAAAAATAATAAATCAAGCAGTTTTTACAGAGTTTCCTGTTTTACCAAAGCATAGTTTCCTATGCCTAAATTTCCTGTTGGCATAGTAATAAACGACAGTCAGTTCTGTTCAAAATCCGATTCTTTCAAATATTCATCTTGCATGCCTCATCTATTGTCCGTTACCTCTTTTGCATACCACACGTATGGAATTGTTGAATTTTTAGATTTAAATCAGCAATTATTAATAAATAATTGAAAGTGAAGCAGTGAACATATTAAGTAATTTAAAATGCAAAAATCACTTAGAAACGCGTGAATATCTCAAATGCTGATTACATTATTATAAATATTAAAAATAACAATAGATATCCCAAATAATTATAGGTCATCTGACCGCGGTTCAAAATGACGAGGTCTGTCCCAAAATAGCCCTAATGTTGCTTTAAAACAGGACATTAATGTAACTAAACTAAACTAAACCCAAATATTTCTAATCCTTCTGTTTAATTAAATATTACCTACTTTGCTGTCGCTTGATTGTAGTAAGCAACTTATTTGGTAGCGGTATGAATCCTAGGCATGAATCAGAGTGACTAACGTGTTAAAAATTTCTTGGGAAAAATTCAAGAGATTTGCAATTTTTTTTAAAATTCAGCTAAAAAAAGATGGAGTTGTGTCAGAAGAATTAAAAACTGGAGATAGAAAAGCAAATACTGAACTATAGGCTAATTCATTTTCAAATATTGATAGCAAGAAATCACACATGCTATCGTGGCTGATATTAAAAAGAATTTTGATATTTAATTTTGGGAATAAGCAAAATAAGGTAATTATATTCGATGCGTCATAAAAAAATGAGAAAGGAAACTTATCACAACTAATCTTTCTAAATGTTTTTTACGATAAAACATTAATTAAAATTAAACAAGCAGGAATAGTCTTCCGAAAACTTTCTCGCATATTCTTTAATAAAAATATTATATCCTTCTTGATGATTCATTTCATGTCTCGGGAAATGGAGAAGAGTATAATGCTTCCGGTTGCATACTTTACAAGTTTTTGCCTTACATCTTATAGCTGAACATTTTTCTTTTAAAGAAAAAAAGCAAAGACGCTGCTTTTTAACTATCTCAACTCTTTCTTCAACAGGAGGTTGTTTAAATTTTGTACAAAAGGGCATTGTGTGATTTTCAAAACAGAATGAACACTATGACTCATTAACATCGGACAAAAAAAAACAACAACACTAGCAACAATTTTATAACTCTTTTTTTTCCAAATCTGTTTTTAATGAATTTTTGTTTAAAACCTGAATTCGTCTCATTTTTTTTCGAACCTTTTGATGATGCAAACAAATCCACCTCACGACCTAAATTTTGTGGTTTGTACCAATCTTCCCCTTCTTTAATGCTGATATAACTGATTAATTCTTGATCAAGAGAATTAAATATGTGATCTGTTACTATTAATTGGCACAAATTAAATTCACTTACGTTTCTCAATTGACAATAGTATTCGAACATAGAGGCAACTCTAGATGCAAATTGAACATAGTTTTCTGTCGCTAATTTTTGAGCTTCCCAAAATTGTATAGACACTCTTGAAGCAGGGCCGGCCATCTGGGGAGTGAGGCGGGTGATATGCGGATGAGGCGGGTTATTAATATATTGTATATTAAAAACAACTGCTAATAATTTATTAAATATATAAGCAAACGTTTCCGATATTATTAATAAAAAAGAAATAGCAGTGAGCAGGTGTTCTTCAATGCAAAGCAGATGATCCAACATTTCAATGGTCGCTCCAATTCAAACAAAGGAAAGAGTAGTAAAGTCTTTTGGTGCATCTTATTCATAATTTAAAAATAATACAGATAAAATATTCTGAAATTCATTACTGCTGTTCAATTCTTATTTATAATTTGCTTTAAAAATGAAAATATAATTCAAATATTCGAAGAAAAAACATTTATGCATAAAAAATGTGCAACTTATTAATTAAAATTATCTATAAATTATTAGTTTAATTTAAATAATTTCGAAAGTTTTAAAAAACACACATCTTTATTTACAACAATTTGTCTTTTAAAAATTAAATTATGTTTGTTGTTTGTTTGTTTCTTATGGCACTTGCCACTGACAAGCCCGCTGTTACGAAGACAGCGATTTAAGCCTGAGGGGAACGTCTCTTATTTTTTATAGCAGCGCCAACTAGGGCCAACAGTACGACTTTGCCACTCACGCATCATTTATTCGCCTGCACAACCCCTTTTTACAGGAGGGCACATTCACACATCTCACAGATAGAACAACAGAAGAACAACCATGCCCAAACCGGGACTCGAACCCGGGACGCCCAGATCACGGGGAAGACGCGCTACCCCTATGCCAGGACGCCGGCAAAGTTAAATTATAATTCAAGTATTAGAAGTATATAATATTGTGCTTTTGTCTAAAAATAAGGGAAAACTTATTAATAAAAATATTTATGAATAATTGTTTCAATTATAAAAAAAAGACCCATTTAAGATCAAAATCTGTCCTCCCGCATAGCGGCTTCGACAACCATGTTGTTGATACACGGGATATAAACTATAGAACAGAACACCATCTCATACCCACGTATTCATAACCATTCTGGTCACTGAACTGTTTGATGGGCATGTCATGGGAATTTTATTAAATACCAAAATATTTACAGTATAAATAAAACAGATTTTACAAACAAATAAGAAATGATAATAAAATAAAACAGTTTACAAGGATTTTCAACTTTGAAAAATTAAAGAAAAATTATTTGAAATAATGATATGCAGAAAGATAAAATTTATGAAAAATATACATGAATTCTGTGTTTGCTTATTATCATGATATAGCAAATGAAGATGCAGTTATAAAAGTTGTGGTGAATAGCATATAAGCCAGTTAACAACTCTTCTACCCGAGCAGCTGTTTTGGTATAATAGTTTAGTTACTGGACTGCTAACCACAAGGTCCCAGGTTCTATCTTTCGCGCATCACCTACCGCCACATTGGTGACCTCGGACGGCGAACCTTCAACCATCGTACAGCTGTTGTGGGGCCATCTACCCGCAACCGAAGTCGTCAGACTCATTTGACGCAGCAAAACCAAAACCGTCAGGCTCACTTGACGCAGCAACCCAAAGTCGCCAGACACACTTGGCGCATCAGCACCCACACACGTTCGCCATAACGCTTGGTGCTATTCATTTGGGTACAGGCCCATTTAGACAACAGCTTAATACATCAACAGTCATATCGTTTGTTTCACCTCCGACTCACTGGAGGGAGAGTACTTTGGTGAATAGCATATAAGCCAGTTAACAACTCTTCTACCCGAACGATCGTTTTGGTATAATAGTTTAGTTACTGGACTGCTAACCACAAGGTCCCAGGTTCTATCTTTCGCGCATCTCAGTCCGCCACAAAGTCAAAGGAAAATAATTTGGTTTACTGGTAACCCGCAACCAAACAAAAACTGATAACAAAGAAAAACTCGGATTGATATTTATGAATGTAAATGTATGTGAAGAAACTGTGGTGCTTTTCCCATCTTAGTCTTGTGAGCATGACACTTGATATTGAGAGCTAGTGAGGCAAGAAAAGATCTATATTTTCCCTGATAAATTTGATTATCCTATGGAATTTTTTGCCTGGACAGAAAGTTGCTGGGATATAAGCTATATAAAACGTTTGAAGGCTATCTTCTAGGAATTTATAGGCTATTATGCTTTAATACTTCAATGATTGAATATTTAAAAAATATATAACCATTATACAAAATCTCATCTCGAACTCTATTTTTCACCTCGTAGCCTCCTCTTCTGAGTTAACTGAAGTTAGTTTTTAATGGAGGAACATTCTTTTACAATTTCATTATATGAAGCTAATCAGATGTTAAAGAGGGGAAAAAAATGTGAAACACCTTATTATTTTTTGTGAAGTTTCTGCGAGATATTCGTGAAAACAGGTGTTTTGCTTTCTTGTAATCTATTGTTTCGAGTATGCTAGATCTTAAGTTAACCTTTTGCACTCAGATGGTGATTCTCTCTCACAATTCAAGACGATGCATCATTTTGACATTTATTTATTTTTTAAAATTTGTATTGTTAAAAATGCCTACTGATTTGTAAGAAGATGTAGATTACTTTTTCGGGTGAAATCCAACTTAAAAAATATCTTTATTTTTTGGAGCACTCAACAAGATAAGTATTAGGAAGAATAATTATACATCAAATTACTTTTCCCAGTGCAAAGGGTTAATATAATCGCAGTAGTCCCCAATTTCATCGTATTGTTACGAATCTGTGATGCTGCTTCCCAGCATAGTTGGTTCCATCATCAGAAAGACCGTTTTACAGTCATCTGTATTATACGGAGTCCGGGTGTCGCGTCGGAGGTCGCAGAGCTTGGCGACGAATTTGGCGATTTTGGCGCCAAAATAGATTATACCCGAAACATCAAGAATTTCCCCGATCCGTCCATTACGAACCGAGATACGCCTCGAACGTTCCTGATTGGTTGAGAGGCTTCTAGCCCCACCTCCTGAAACCTATAAAAGGAGGCAGTCTGCAGCTGCCGGGAGTAGTCGAAGAGTAGTCGGATTCAACGGTAAAGAACGAGTCTTCCTGAGATTAGCAGAGAAGCGACGGAGTCAAGCTAGTGTTGAACTAAGCTGTACGCTACTGTCTGCAGTAGAGTCTTGTTGTGTGCTGCTGTGTGCCCGTCTCCCGGCTGAAAATAATTGTCTTCCCTATGCTGTATATAGTTGTCGTCTTTGTGCTGTCCTGTGTGTCTTCGTAACGTCGTCGTTTTTTGTCTACTGCCGCCTGCTGATTGAGCGTTCTCCATACCATATAATATTCCATACCATATAACTTCCACTATCCAAACGAACCCGGAAATTTCATAAGAATATATAACAGGAAGGAAATTTCCTAAAAGAACAATTTTGATAACATCATGTAAAAAAGAAAGACGTTAATAGTTCAGAACAAAAAAAAAATAATGAGACATACGGAAACAATTGAACTTTAATGGAAAATGATTATAAAAAATCCTGTTTTTCATTTATTTTCTATTTGTAAATGCACAGAATTTAATTTTCGTATTTTGTTCATTAATTTCTTAATAGTACATTTCAATAAGTAAACTAAGCTTTATTAACAAATATTATTATTTTAATAGAAAATAAAGTCAGAAATTGTGGGGAGACAATACATCGATTCCACATTTATAATTAGTCAAAGGATGAATTATTATTTAATAACAATATTCAAACCAATGTATTAACTGAAACTAGTTGAAGGAATCTCTCCAAAACTGAAACTAGTTGAAGGAATCTCTCCAAAACTGAAACTAGTTGAAGGAATCTCTCCAAAGCTTTCTCGCATACTCTCTAATAAATTTGTCATGCCAGAGAACGCCTTACATGACAATGGAATATAATAGTTATGGAATATTATCGTTTGGCATGAATTTAGAATTTTTACTGAATCTGTTATCTCATCCTTGGCGAGTTCTTTGGCGATTATCTCTGGCTTGCGTTAATAGTATCCGAAAATTGAATTTGTGCTTTAGACATAGTTTTCTCAATTGATTGAAACTAAGAATTGACATAAAACTGCACTCGTAGTTACAAAAGCCCATACGCAATTTGATACACTTAAGCCATTTTGTTTTTGAATAATCGCATTTACGTGCTTCTAAAGGCCGGGATAGCCTGGTTGGTACTGTTTGGTAGAGCGCCGGATTCGCGTCCCTTAGGTTGCGAGTTCGAATCCCGCCGGCCGAAGATTCCTCGCGTGCTTGCTGGCTGACGCGCGTTAAATCTGCCGTGGTCACAAAGTCCTCCATGTCGAGAGTAATACCACTGGTGATACTGGATCAGGGGTGATCGTTCTCTGATTCAGGTCTAAATTACGATCTGTGGTTGAGTGAAGGAAATGCGTGAATGAAGTCCGCCCCATAAAAAGGGTCGTGACGTGTGTGTAGCTAAGTCGTTCTCTTGGCCCTAGATGGCGCTACTATAGAAACAAGAGGCGCTCCCCCTCAGGCTTAAATCGGCTGCCTTCAACAGCGGGCTTGTCCATGGCAAGTGCCATAAGAAACAACAACTACGTTTGTCGGCGCTGCCGAGCTTTTTTTTAATTTTTATTTCTCATCAGAAAAATTAATAAGGCAAAGACTGCCCTTTTAGTAAGTAAATGTAAACGAAAATAATTGGTATGACACCATATTTAAATTTTTTGACAGCATTTAAATGACGTAGGACGAAACATAACACACAAGAACACTATTACAAAATTTAGTACGTGAACCTCATAGAGCTCCGAAAATCCATCTTTTTTCTCTCGGCACCGTCTCTCCCGCCGTTCTCCTTCTCCACTCTCTTATCTTCAGTTCGGTTTCTGGTTCTAATCATCCGCAGCGCCCTCACAACGTTCTTCTGAAAGTATAACCATATAGACAATCATCCCGATGATGGTTTTGGTACAAAGTTTGGAGGTATCTACACAATAAATATTAAATCTCTGTACCAATTTTATCTATATAGCTCTCTTCGTTTTTTTTTAATTATCTTACTAACTTAGATTCGAACAGTTGGACTTTCTCTGAACAAATTTTACTCAAAATTTGAAAGAAATCTGCAAATATGGTTTAAAGGCCATATACTAAATCTCAACAGTTTATTTCAAAGTGCTTTTGAGTAGTCACTGAAACAGATAAACAGACGAACATTTTCCACAACTGTGTTTTTCGTGCTCGGAGAGATCTGAAACGTGGAGATTAGTCAAAATCTCGGTTTCGAATTTTTTGACGATTTCTCTAAGATACGTATGCGAGAATGTAAAAAGCATTTTAGGCAGTTAGTAATAATTTAACAGAATAAATAATTATCTGAAAGTAGTGGAAATGTAGCATTGTTTTTATTTTAATCGCATCGCTTCTTTCGTGCTTCTGCTAACTTCCAAATCCAGTGCAAATGAGTGAAGAAGTAACGCCAATACAGTTTTTAATATCGTAAAAAATTTCACCAAAATGTCCTCAACAAAAACAGATAAGAAAATGTTTTCACTATCAACGAGTTTTGCGTATTGAAATCTCATCATATTGTTACGGATTTCCCTCTATCACTATCAATCCGTCGGGTTCGTTTACTTGTGTGTATTTAGTGATTGTGTATGGTATGAAGATAACACAACACAATGATCAGTCCTTTCAGTAGACGAACAACACGTTTATTGACATTACGACACACAGGAAAGCACAAAGACGACAACTATATACAGCATAGAGAAGACAATTATCTTCAGCCGAGACGCGCACACAGCAGCACACAACAAGTCTCTACTGCAGACAGTAGCGCACAGCTTAGTTCAGCACTAGCTTGACTCCGTCGCTGCTCTGCTAATCTCTGGAAGACCCGTTGTTTACCGTCGATTCCTACTACCCCCGGCAGCTGCAGACTGCCTCCTTTTATAGGTCTTAGGAGGCGGGGCTAGAAGCCTCTCAACCAATCAGGAACGTTCAAGGCGTATCTCGGTTCCTAATGGACGGATCGGGAAAATTCTCAATGTTTCGGGTATAATCTATTTTGGCGCCAAAGTCGACTAATTCGTCGAAAAGTCGCCAAATGGTCACCAAGCTCTGGGACCTCCGACGACATCCGGACTCCGTCCAATACAGATGACTGTAAAACAGTCTTTCTGATGATGGAAGCAGCATCACAGATTCGTAACAATATTTTAACTCGTATCGTGTAAGCAATTGATTTAAAAAAATAATGGGAAAAAAAAGATTCGGAAAGAGATTCCGAATTTTCCAAATTCCCGATTGTTGGGAATTCGAATTTGTTTACGATTACATCTGCTCTGCAATTTTTTCTGGCGTAGAAAATCTGAAAGTATTGTGAAGAATTATTATAATTAATCAGACTTTCAAAATCTATGGAATGAGCGCCCTTTTCCTCCTTACGTAACTACAAAGGAAGTTGTACTGGATTCAGTACTGTTCAGTACAAGTATTTCATTTCTACCGAAGATGGTAAGCTGCAAGACTTTTGCTGATTAAGGTAAGTAGGTTTTGTGCTGGCGTCCTGACATAGGGGTAGCGCGTCTTCCCCGTGATCTGGGCGTCCTGGGTTCGAGTCCCGATTTGAGCATGGGTGTTATTCATTTGTTCTATCTGTGAGATACGTAAATGTGCCCCCCTGTAAAAAGGGGTTGTGCAAGCGAATGTGATGCGTGAGTAGCTACGACGTGCTCTTGGCCCTAGTTGGCGCTACTAAAACAAGAGACGCTACTAAAACCCTTGACTTAAAATCGCTGACTTCGTCAGCGAGCTTGTCCATGGCGCCATTATAAACAACAACAAGAAGATTTTTTTTGTTTCATATTTCGATGTGCGATATCATTGAAAAACGATATAATTGGGCATTGTATTTATTACTAATCATCTTGTTATACTGTGTTCTACCATCTTTCAAGTTTTGATACAAATTTTAAAAGCTTATATTATCTCACAATCAAAATTTCAAATTCAGAAATGCTTTTTATGTAAAAACACGAATGGTGATATTTAAACAATTAACTGCGAACATCAAATCAAGACTCTATATTTCAATTCATTTCGCATGCATACTTTGAAATAGAAAAAGAAATGCCGTTTACTTTCAAAATTCCAGAATTTAGGGAGAAGTATGAAATTTCTCTTAACGGTGTGTCTTGTTTATATTGACTGCAAAACCGCTATATATAAATAAGTGAATATTTACTATTGTCTTGCTTGCGATTTGCTTATATATATATCTTAACTAGCAGACCCGGCTACTCGTTGCTGTGGCTAAGGTTTTTGTTATATTACATAGTAGTAAACTATTCAAGGGAAACAGTAGGAGAACACGGTCATGGGGACCACCATGCTTTTTTACACAGATGCCATTGGTAAAAAAACATGGGGGACCTCCATGACTGATTTTCTACTACCGTTGATATTAAGCAAAAATCAATACAAAAAAAAATTTAAATTTCTTTATTTTTTGTATTCAAGTTTGTAACAAATGAGTACATTACAAAGTTGTTAGTAAAAAACACGTAACACTTAAACTTATAAATGAAGTAGGTAGGGCAGATAGTTTTAAATCCTTGACAATAATGTTTATTATTTTGAATTATAAATACTTTTAATTTCAATTTAATTTAGCAATAATGGATGCACAATATTTTTGGTTAACCTGTCTTTAGCTAACACAAATAGATTTGACGGTTTTCCTACACGTGAACATGCAACATATAGTTGCCCATGAGAAAAACATGGATTTTCCAAATCTAAACCACAAATGGACATTGTTTGGCCTTGAGATTTATTTATAGACATGGCAAAAGCTAAACGAATTGGAAACTGTAACATTTTGAAGGGTATCGTAGATTCTGATGGTATCATCGGAATACGTGGCAACAGGACCACTTCTCCTTTAAACTTTCCAGTTAAAATGGTAGCTTCAAATATATTTCCGGTGATCTTTTTGATGACCAAACGCGTACCGTTGCATAATCGTGGTGGACTCAAATTACGCAGGAGAATAATAGGTGAACCAATCTTTAATCGTAGGCTATGTGGTGACATTCCAGGCATATCTAGTGAATTTAAAAATTCAATTGGAAAATTTACACTATCATTTTCATCAACAACAGTATCGATTAATTTAAAAGACATCAGATTGCCTGGTAACAACTGTTGTATTTGGAAGTTAATTTCGTCAACATCAACATTTTTGGCTGCCAAAATAGCCCGATCACTGAGCCAGTTATGATTCAAGTAATTACTCTGTATATCCGGAAAAATACTCTGAATCAATTCATTTTTTCCCTGAAGAACAGTGCAGAAATTGTCTGGCAGTTTAATGCATTGCGTATTTGGTTGCAGTTCTATTTTACCGTTCCCAATATCTAGTAATTGTTCAGAAAATATTTGTGCTGATGGATCATTTTGCAATTCATGTTCATGTTTATGGGTTTATGGGTAATCGAAGTGTTTCAACACTTCGCCATAAGAATGATTGTTTTAAACATGCATTTTAATTAAAGATTGTTGAACAATGAAGCACTAATAGTTAAAAAGCAAGAAGAATTCCACTGTATTACTTTTACTATAATATGAATTCAATTTATACTTCAGTCTAAATAACACGTGGTCGGCTATGCTAATACCAAAAATTGAAAAAGTAAGAACAATTGAAATTCATTGTATTGCGTTTACTACGAAATAAATTTAACTTATACTTTAGCCTCAGAAACACGTGATGGTTATGCCACTAAATTGTAGCTTATGTGAAACGTTGGTACTTTTAACACAGCGCCATCTGTTAGAATACTTACTCAATCCAGTCAACAGATATCGCCATCTGTTAGAATCGCTTGGAGCTAACAGATAATTGTGACTGTCAAATAATGAACAAATAATTTGTTCCTTCTTAATACCTTCCTTCTTAGTATAAACCCTTTATGATGTATAATAAATCCTCTAACTTCAGGGATACAGATTATGGCTTCCTCAGCTTAAAGGAAAGATTTTTTTTTTAAAAAAGTTCTATATTCCACACATGAAGTTGCCATGAGATTTATTCCGTCAATGATACATTTGTCTGTTGCAATAATTCAAAATTCATTTACAAAATGAAATCAGTTTCAGAAACATTTATTAAATAATGATAAGCATTGTAGCTGAAGTGAATGATAGCTGAGTTGATGATAGCAGACATAACTTGATACGTACATGCAGTTTATTAGTAAAGAAATGAAAAACTGAAATGATTATTGTAACCATTTTTTATTACAGTGCGCGAAAAAAGTATAAGGACAACATCTAATTGCATTAAAATATGCTTTATTTCTATTTCACCTAAATGAACTTTTTATATTTCTTACTTCTGCTGCATAATTTTGCGATAACACTTATACCACGTAAAAACCATAATTTAGCTTCAAAATATTGATTTTACAAAATTTAACATTAAAGGAAATACGGAAAAAATTATAAGGACATGTTGTAATATACTTAAAAAATGTTTCAATAATCAAGAAAACTACCTTTTTTTTCAATCACTTGAATAAGCCGAGAGGTCCTGAAAGTCCTGAAAGATCTTTTAAAATGTCCACAGATATTTTTTCCCAAGCGTCTTTGATAGCGACGACAAGATCTTGTGTACATTGATACTGTGTGCCGTTTTTATAAACTTCTCGGGATAGATGTCCCCATAAGTTTTCGATTGGATTAAGATCGGGACTTCTCGCCGGCCAATCAAGTAAATTTACGGAATTAGCTTCAAAACAGAGTTTTGCACTCGTAGAAACGTGTATCGAAGCATTATCCTGCTGAAAAATATAGTTCCCTGAAGTAATTAGTGGCGCTTCAGGTAACAAACTTTCTCCTAACATATCAACATACCTGTCCGAATTCATTTTACGGTTGATAAATACAAATGGAGTGGTTCCATTTGCCGCAAAAGCTCCCCATACATAACCGAGCCACCACTATATTGACGCCTGGAAAACACTTCCTTGGTCTTTCGCAGATCATACCAAAAATAACGAAAACCATTAGGTCCATCAAGATTGAACTTTCTTTCGTCCGACAAAATTACATCAGCCCACTTTTGACCAAGAGAAAGGTATTTTTTGGCAAAGTAAACTCTTCTCTTCTTATGATGATTTGTAAGAGGGGGGCGTGACACTAATTTCCCATAAGAAACTTGAGGATGTTTACTCAAAACATTTTGAACAGTCCATGTTGAGCATGGTAAACTGAAATTTTGTCTAACTTCATTTGCGATTTCTCTTTTATCGCAAGCTCTCCTTACAATCATTCTTTTTTGTCGACGAGTGAGAATTTCTGGTCTCCCAGTTCGCTTTTTTATACCATACATCCCAGGATTTTTTAGAAAATTATAAACCACCGTTTTAGATCCCTTGATTCTTTTTGAAATTTCCCATCCACTTAATCCACATTCTCGAAAAGCAACAATTTTTCCTTTTTAAGAGTCAGAAAGTTGAGTTCCTTTGGGCATCGTTTAAAAATTCACACTGAAAGTCGCCGAGTGGGAAATTCTTTTTGCAAATGAATCTTTTAACTCCGAATTGTCATTTTATGCTTTCAAATATGCAAATTTTTAAATAATTGCTGAAGAAAAAGCAATGTCCTTATACTTTTTTCCGTTTTCATTTAGGTTTAAAAATCAAAATTTAAATTTTAGCAGATTTAAAATTGAAAATTTTAATTACTTTACGCATAAAATATTTTAGTTTTACTTCTATTTTTGCTGCAAAAATTTGCATACGATTCTGTAAACAAGGCTTCTAAATTTGGCGATTTTTCGCGTGTCCTTATAATTTTTTTGGGCACTGTATCATATCTTCAATAATTTATATAAAAAAAGATTAAATTTCATTTAGCATACAAATGAGTTAATATTCTTTTATTATCCGATTAGAGGAACTTATTATTGGCTAGTTCACTTACCTTTTTTACGATATCCTTAACAAAAGAAATAAAATCATTTAATTGAAAATTTAATGCAGGTAACAAATGTCATTGCCGTGCAACATTTTTCTTAGTAAACAGTCAGATAAAGAATCGGAATTCATTCAAAACGAAAAGTAATAATTATCCGTGTGCACCTCCAAGTATTTTTCCAAACTTCTTTATAATTAAAAAAAGCAGAATTTTAGTATGTTATATTAATCAGTGATCCGTTAAAACGTTTGTAATTAATCATTTTCAAATAAAATATCTTATTTCTGAGAATTGCCAATACAAAATTCAAACATAAGATCGTGATACTTTATCCTTTGCAACGTATCAAATTTATTATATGCATTAAAAAATAATTGTGGAAATGGTATCTTATTCCTGAGAAACGTTTTCAGATAGGATCATAAATAATTCGAAACGTAACGCAAATGCGTGAGTTTTTCTACGCCAGTTGGGGTAACGCTATGCAGATTAGAAATTTTTAATTTCCTTTATTCGGTTTTATTTTAATTCAAAAGTACTTAAGAATGAATTTGAAAGATCGATTCATTAACAATGTTTAATTTTAAATGCATCAAACATTAAGAAAATAAATAGAATCGTTTCAAATAATCAGCCGAAAAATCTTAAGCCTAGCCTCATGACTGTAGGGGAAAAAAACTGAAGCCGTACTCATTTGGCGATGTTAAAAATCAAAAGATTTTTTTGGCGGGAAAGTTAGTTTTTAATTAATAATTAAAATTCTAATAAAAAATTTAAAAAAAAGGGCTATCCTATCTTTTAAGTCAGATCAAACTGCACGGTGTGCAAATTTGATTAAAATTGGTTAAGTAGTTTAGGAGTCCATCGCGGACAAACAACGTGACACGTAATTTATATATATTAAGATTATGAGATATTATTTTGTTGATCTCATCAAATAATTTTGTGAATTATGTTTTTCCAATGAAAAATAAGAACCCTACTTGTTTCACTTTAATTTTTGAAATAAAATATTGCATGCAACTGATTAAAAAACTGATACATTTTCCAGCTGAAAATATAAAAACAGATTTGAACGATCCGAAATTGATATGCGAAAAGTAATGTAAAAAATGAATCGTATTTAAATTTATTTTAGCCAGTTTTCTCCATCATTCCTAGAGATAAATTGAATAATTCCAAATCGTATACGCCAAAAATAGAATTTAATATCAAAATATTTCTATATTTATTCGAAATTTTAGGAGTGAGAATCACGCACATGCGCAGAATTCATTCGTATTCTCAGCATTGTGCTTTCAGACCAGATTGACACCGTATTTAAAATTTTACTGGACAGTCGTAATGAGATTCTTAGACCCTTCAGAAGCTCTCAGGTTACGAGGCTTAGTGGCTGGATCGGCAGAGTGTCGCGCTTTCTTTTGCAGGTCTTCAGTTCGAGGCTCGAAGCCGACAAATATTTTTATATATTTTTCTTTTTTTTTTAAATTTATTTTAGCTAGATTTCTCCATCATTCCGAGGGATAAATTGAATAATTCCAAACCGTATACGCCAAAAATAGAATTTAATATCAAAATATTTCTATATTTATTCGAAATTTTACGGGTGAGAATGACGCACATGCGCAGAATTCATTCGTATTCTCAGCATTGTGCTTTCAGACCAGATTGACACCGTATTTAAAATTTTACTGGACAGTCGTAATGACATTCTTAGACCCTTCAGAAGCTCTCAGGTGACGAGGCTTAGTGGCTGGATCAGCAGAATGTCGCGCTTTCATTTGCAGGTCTTCAGTTCGAGGCTCGAAGCCGACAAATATTTTTATATATTTTTCTTTTTTTTTTAAATTTATTTTAGCTAGATTTCTCCATCATTCCGAGGGATAAATTGAATAATTCCAAATCGTATACGCCAAAAATAGAATTTAATATCAAAATATTTCTATATTTATTCGAAATTTTACGAGTGAGAATCACGCACATGCGCAGAATTCATTCGTATTCTCAGCATTGTGCTTTCAGACCAGATTGACACCGTATTTAAAATTTTACTGGACAGTCGTAATGACATTCTTAGACCCTTCAGAAGCTCTCAGGTTACGAGGCTTAGTGGCTGGATCGGCAGAGTGTCGCGCTTTCTTTTGCAGGTCTTCAGTTCGAGGCTCGAAGCCGATAAATATTTTTATATATTTTTCTTTTTTTTTTTAAAATTTATTTTAGCTAGATTTCTCCATCATTCCGAGGGATAAATTGAATAATTCCAAATCGTATACGCCAAAAATAGAATTTAATATCAAAATATTTCTATATTTATTCGAAATTTTACGAGTGAGAATCACGCACATGCGCAGAATTCATTCGTATTCTCAGCATTGTGCTTTGAGACCAGATTGACACCGTATTTAAAATTTTACTGGACAGTCGTAATGACATTCTTAGACCCTTCAGAAGCTCTCAGGTTACGAGGCTTAGTGGCTGGATCGGCAGAGTGTCGCGCTTTCTTTTGCAGGTCTTCAGTTCGAGGCTCGAAGCCGACAAATATTTTTATATATTTTACTTTTTTTTTTTTAAATTTATTTTAGCTAGATTTCTCCATCATTCCGAGGGATAAATTGAATAATTCCAAATCGTATACGCCAAAAATAGAATTTAATATCAAAATATTTCTATATTTATTCGAAATTTTACGAGTGAGAATCACGCACATGCGCAGAATTCATTCGTATTCTCAGCATTGTGCTTTCAGACCAGATTGACACCGTATTTAAAATTTTACTGGACAGTCGTAATGACATTCTTAGACCCTTCAGAAGCTCTCAGGTTACGAGGCTTGGTGGCTGGATCCGCAGAGTGTAGCTCTTTCTTTTGCAGGTCTTCAGTTCGAGGCTCGAAGCCGACAAATATTTTTATATATTTTTCTTTTTTTTTTTTAATTTATTTTAGCTAGATTTCTCCATCATTCCGAGGGATAAATTGAATAATTCCAAATCGTATACGCCAAAAATAGAATTTAATATCAAAATATTTCTATATTTATTCGAAATTTTACGAGTGAGAATCACGCACATGCGCTGAATTCATTCGTATTCTCAGCATTGTGCTTTCAGACCAGATTGACACCGTATTTAAAATTTTACTGGACAGTCGTAATGACATTCTTAGACCCTTCAGAAGCTCTCAGGTTACGAGGCTTAGTGGCTGGATCGGCAGAGTGTCGCGCTTTCTTTTGCAGGTCTTCAGTTCGAGGCTCGAAGCCGACAAATATTTTTATATATTTTTCTTTTTTTTTTTTAAATTTATTTAACTAGTTTTCTTCATCATTCCTAGAGATAAATTGAATAATTCCAAATCATATACGTCAAAAATAGAATTTAATATCAAAATATTTTTATATTTATTCGAAATTTTACGAGTCAAGTTCACGCACATGCGCAGAATTCATTCGTATTCTCAGCATTGTGCTTTCAGACCAGATTGACACCGTATTTAAAATTTTACTGGACAGTCGTAATGACATTCTTAGACCCTTCAGAAGCTCTCAGGTTACGAGGATTGGTGGCTGGATCGGCAGAGTGTCGCGCTTTCTTTTGCAGGTCTTCAGTTCGAGGCTCGAAGCCGACAAATATTTTTATATATTTTTCTTTTTTTTAAATTTATTTTAGCTAGATTTCTCCATCATTCCGAGGGATAAATTGAATAATTCCAAATCGTATACGCCAAAAATAGAATTTAATATCAAAATATTTCTATATTTATTCGAAATTTTAGGAGTGAGAATCACGCACATGCGCTGAATTCATTCGTATTCTCAGCATTGTGCTTTCAGACCAGATTGACACCGTATTTAAAATTTTACTGGACAGTCGTAATGACATTCTTAGACCCTTCAGAAGCTCTCAGGTTACGAGGCTTAGTGGCTGGATCGGCAGAGTGTCGCGCTTTCTTTTGCAGGTCTTCAGTTCGAGGCTCGAAGCCGAGAAATATTTTTATAAATATGTTTCTTTTTTTTTAAAAAAATTATTTTAGCTAGATTTCTCCATCATTCCGAGGGATAAATTGAATAATTCCAAATCGTATACGCCAAAAATAGAATTTAATATCAAAATATTTCTATATTTATTCGAAATTTTACGAATAAGAAACACGCACATGCGCAGAATTCATTCGTATTCTCAGCATTGTGCTTTCAGACCAGATTGACACCGTATTTAAAATTTTACTGGACAGTCGTAATGACATTCTTAGACCCTTCAGAATCTCTCAGGTGACGAGGCTTAGTGGCTGGATCGGCAGAGTGTCGCGCTTTCTTTTGCAGGTCTTCAGTTCGAGGCTCGAAGCCGACAAATATTTTTATATATTTTTCTTTTTTTTTCAATTTATTTTAGCTAGATTTCTCCATCAATCCGAGGGATAAATTGAATAATTCCAAATCGTATACGCCAAAAATAGAATTTAATATCAAAATATTTCTATATTTATTCGAAATTTTACGAGTGAGAATCACGCACATGCGCAGAATTCATTCGTATTCTCAGCATTGTCCTTTGAGACCAGATTGACACCTGTATTTAAAATTTTACTGGACAGTCGTAATGAGATTCTTAGACCCTTCAGAAGCTCTCAGGTTACGAGGCTTAGTGGCTGGATCGGCAGAGTGTCACGCTTTCTTTTGCAGGTCTTCAGTTCGAGGCTCGAAGCCGACAAATATTTTTATATATTTTTCTTTTTTTTTCAATTTATTTTAGCTAGATTTCTCCATCAATCCGAGGGATAAATTGAATAATTCCAAATCGTATACGCCAAAAATAGAATTTAATATAAAATATTTCTATATTTATTCGAAATTTTACGAGTGAGAATCACGCACATGCGCAGAATTCATTTGTATTCTCAGCATTGTGCTTTTAGACCAGATTGACACCTGTATTTAAAATTTTACTGGACAGTCGTAATGAGATTTTTAGACCCTTCAGAAGCTCTCAGGTTACGAGGCTTAGTGGCTGGATCGGCAGAGTGTCGCGCTTTCTTTTGCAGGTCTTCAGTTCGAGGCTCGAAGCCGACAAATATTTTTATATATTTTTCTTTTTTTTCAATTTATTTTAGCTAGATTTCTCCATCAATCCGAGGGATAAATTGAATAATTCCAAATCGTATACGCCAAAAATAGAATTTAATATCAAAATATTTCTATATTTATTCGAAATTTTACGAGTGAGAATCACGCACATGCGCAGAATTCATTCGTATTCTCAGCATTGTGCTTTCAGACCAGATTGACACCTGTATTTAAAATTTTACTGGACAGTCGTAATGAGATTCTTAGACCCTTCAGAAGCTCTCGGGTTACGAAGCCTAGTGGCTGGATCGGCAGAGTGTCGCGCTTTCTTTTGCAGGTCTTCAGTTCGAGGCTCGAAGCCGACAAATATTTTTATATATTTTTCTTTTTTTTTCAATTTATTTTAGCTAGATTTCTCCATCAATCCGAGGGATAAATTGAATAATTCCAAATCGTATACGCCAAAAATAGTATTTAATATAAAATATTTCTATATTTATTCGAAATTTTACGAGTGAGAATCACGCACATGCGCAGAATTCATTGGTATTCTCAGCATTGTGCTTTTAGACCAGATTGACACCTGTATTTAAAATTTTACTGGACAGTCGTAATGAGATTTTTAGACCCTTCAGAAGCTCTCAGGTTACGAGGCTTAGTGGCTGGATCGGCAGAGTGTCGCGCTTTCTTTTGCAGGTCTTCAGTTCGAGGCTCGAAGCCGACAAATATTTTTATATATTTTTCTTTTTTTTTTTTAATTTATTTTAGCTAGATTTCTCCATCATTCCGAGGGATAAATTGAATAATTCCAAATCGTATACGCCAAAAATAGAATTTAATATCAAAATATTTCTATATTTATTTGAAATTTTACGAGTGAGAATCACGCACATGCGCAGAATTCATTCGTATTCTCAGCATTGTGCTTTCAGACCAGATTGACACCTGTATTTAAAATTTTACTGGACAGTCGTAATGAGATTCTTAGACCCTTCAGAAGCTCTCAGGTTGCGCGGCTTAGTGGCTGGATCGGCAGAGTGTCGCGCTTTCTTTTGCAGGTCTTCAGTTCGAGGCTCGATGCCGACAAATATTTTTATATATTTTTCTTTTTTTTCAATTTATTTTAGCTAGATTTCTTCATCATACCGAGGGATAAATTGAATAATTCCAAATCGTATACGCCAAAAATAGAATTTAATATCAAAATATTTCTATATTTATTCGAAATTTTACGAGTGAGAATCACGCACATGCGCAGAATTCATTCGTATTCTCAGCATTGTACTTTCAGACCAGATTGACACCTGTATTTAAAATTTTACTGGACAGTCGAAATGAGATTCTTAGACCCTTCAGAAGCTCTCGGGTTAAGAGCCTTAGTGGCTGGATCGGCAGAGTGTCGCGCTTTCTTTTGCAGGTCTTCAGTTCGAGGCTCGAAGCCGACAAATATTTTTATATATTTTTCTTTTTTTTTCAATTTATTTTAGCTAGATTTCTCCATCATTCCGAGGGATAAATTAAATAATTCCAAATCGTATACGCCAAAAATAGAATTTAATATCAAAATATTTCTATATTTATTCGAAATTTTACAAGTGAGAATCGCGCACATGCCTATAATTCATCCGTATTCTCAGCATTGTGCTTTCAGACCAGATTGACACCTGTATTTAAAATTTTACTGGACAGTCGTAATGAGATTCTTAGACCCTTCAGAAGCTCTCGGGTTACGAGCCTTAATGGCTGGATCGGCAGAGTGTCGCGCTTTCTTTGGCAGGTCTTCAGTTCGAGGCTCGAAGCCGACAAATATTTTTATATATTTTTCTTTTTTTTTTCAATTTATTTTAGCTAGATTTCTTCATCATTCCGAGGGATAAATTGAATAATTCCAAATCGTATACGCCAAAAATAGAATTTAATATCAAAATATTTCTATATTTATTCGAAATTTTACGAGTGAGAATCACGCACATGCGCAGAATTCATTCGTATTCTCAGCATTGTGCTTTCAGACCAGATTGACACCTGTATTTAAAATTTTACTGGACAGTCGTAATGAGATTCTTAGACCCTTCAGAAGCTCTCAGGTTGCGCGGCTTAGTGGCTGGATCGGCAGAGTGTCGCGCTTTCTTTTGCAGGTCTTCAGTTCGAGGCTCGATGCCGACAAATATTTTTATATATTTTTCTTTTTTTTCAATTTATTTTAGCTAGATTTCTTCATCATACCGAGGGATAAATTGAATAATTCCAAATCGTATACGCCAAAAATAGAATTTAATATCAAAATATTTCTATATTTATTCGAAATTTTACGAGTGAGAATCACGCACATGCGCAGAATTCATTCGTATTCTCAGCATTGTGCTTTCAGACCAGATTGACACCTGTATTTAAAATTTTACTGGACAGTCGAAATGAGATTCTTAGACCCTTCAGAAGCTCTCGGGTTAAGAGCCTTAGTGGCTGGATCGGCAGAGTGTCGCGCTTTCTTTTGCAGGTCTTCAGTTCGAGGCTCGAAGCCGACAAATATTTTTATATATTTTTCTTTTTTTTTCAATTTATTTTAGCTAGATTTCTCCATCATTCCGAGGGATAAATTAAATAATTCCAAATCGTATACGCCAAAAATAGAATTTAATATCAAAATATTTCTATATTTATTCGAAATTTTACAAGTGAGAATCGCGCACATGCCTATAATTCATCCGTATTCTCAGCATTGTGCTTTCAGACCAGATTGACACCTGTATTTAAAATTTTACTGGACAGTCGTAATGAGATTCTTAGACCCTTCAGAAGCTCTCGGGTTACGAGCCTTAGTGGCTGGATCGGCAGAGTGTCGCGCTTTCTTTGGCAGGTCTTCAGTTCGAGGCTCGAAGCCGACAAATATTTTTATATATTTTTCTTTTTTTTTTCAATTTATTTTAGCTAGATTTCTTCATCATTCCGAGGGATAAATTGAATAATTCCAAATCGTATACGCCAAAAATAGAATTTAATATCAAAATATTTCTATATTTATTCGAAATTTTACGAGTGAGAATCACGCACATGCGCAGAATTCATTCGTATTCTCAGCATTGTGCTTTCAGACCAGATTGACACCTGTATTTAAAATTTTACTGGACAGTCGTAATGAGATTCTTAGACCCTTCAGAAGCTCTCAGGTTACGCGGCTTAGTGGCTGGATCGGCAGAGTGTCGCGCTTTCTTTTGCAGGTCTTCAGTTCGAGGCTCGAAGCCGACAAATATTTTTATATATTTTTCTTTTTTTTTTCAATTTATTTTAGCTAGATTTCTCCATCATTCCGAGGGATAAATTAAATAATTCCAAATCGTATACGCCAAAAATAGAATTTAATATCAAAATATTTCTATATTTATTCGAAATTTTACAAGTGAGAATCACGCACATGCGCATAATTCATCCGTATTCTCAGCATTGTGCTTTCAGACCAGATTGACACCTGTATTTAAAATTTTACTGGACAGTCGAAATGAGATTCTTAGACCCTTCAGAAGCTCTCGGGTTAAGAGCCTTAGTGGCTGGATCGGCAGAGTGTCGCGCTTTCTTTTGCAGGTCTTCAGTTCGAGGCTCGAAGCCGACAAATATTTTTATATATTTTTCTTTTTTTTTCAATTTAATTTAGCTAGATTTCTTCATCATTCCGAGGGATAAATTGAATAATTCCAAATCGTATACGCCAAAAATAGAATTTAATATCAAAATATTTCTATATTTATTCGAAATTTTACGAGTGAGAATCACGCACATGCGCAGAATTCATTCGTATTCTCAGCATTGTGCTTTCAGACCAGATTGACACCTGTATTTAAAATTTTACTGGACAGTCGTAATGAGATTCATAGACCCTTCAGAAGCTCTCAGGTTACGCGGCTTAGTGGCTGGATCGGCAGAGTGTCGCGCTTTCTTTTGCAGGTCTTCAGTTCGAGGCTCGAAGCCGACAAATATTTTTATATATTTTTCTTTTTTTTTTCAATTTATTTTAGCTAGATTTCTCCATCATTCCGAGGGATAAATTAAATAATTCCAAATCGTATACGCCAAAAATAGAATTTAATATCAAAATATTTCTATATTTATTCGAAATTTTACAAGTGAGAATCACGCACATGCCTGTAATTCATCCGTATTCTCAGCATTGTGCTTTCAGACCAGATTGACACCTGTATTTAAAATTTTACTGGACAGTCGTAATGAGATTCTTAGACCCTTCAGAAGCTCTCGGGTTACGAGCCTTAGTGGCTGGATCGGCAGAGTGTCGCGCTTTCTTTGGCAGGTCTTCAGTTCGAGGCTCGAAGCCGACAAATATTTTTATATATTTTTCTTTTTTTTTTCAATTTATTTTAGCTAGATTTCTTCATCATTCCGAGGGATAAATTGAATAATTCCAAATCGTATACGCCAAAAATAGAATTTAATATCAAAATATTTCTATATTTATTCGAAATTTTACGAGTGAGAATCACGCACATGCGCAGAATTCATTCGTATTCTCAGCATTGTGCTTTCAGACCAGATTGACACCTGTATTTAAAATTTTACTGGACAGTCGTAATGAGATTCTTAGACCCTTCAGAAGCTCTCAGGTTACGCGGCTTAGTGGCTGGATCGGCAGAGTGTCGCGCTTTCTTTTGCAGGTCTTCAGTTCGAGGCTAGAAGCCGACAAATATTTTTATATATTTTTCTTTTTTTTTTCAATTTATTTTAGCTAGATTTCTCCATCATTTCGAGGGATAAATTAAATAATTCCAAATCGTATACGCCAAAAATAGAATTTAATATCAAAATATTTCTATATTTATTCGAAATTTTACAAGTGAGAATCACGCACATGCGCATAATTCATCCGTATTCTCAGCATTGTGCTTTCAGACCAGATTGACACCTGTATTTAAAATTTTACTGGACAGTCGTAATGAGATTCTTAGACCCTTCAGAAGCTTTCAGGTTACGAGGCTTAGTGGCTGGATCGGCAGAGTGTCGCGCTTTTTTTTGCAGGTCTTCAGTTCGAGGCTCGAAGCCGACAAATATTTTTATATATTTTTCTTTTTTTTTTTAAATATATTTTAGCTAGATTTCTCCATTATTCCGAGGGATAAATTGAATAATTCCAAATCGTATACGCCAAAAATAGAATTTCATATCAAAATATTTCTATATTTATTCGAAATTTTACGAGTGAGAATCACGCACATGCGCAGAATTCATTCGTATTCTCAGCATTGTGCTTTCAGACCAGATTGACACCGTATTTAAAATTTTACTGGACAGTCGTAATGAGATTCTTAGACCCTTCAGAAGCTCTCAGGTTACGCGGCTTAGTGGCTGGATCGGCAGAGTGTCGAGCTTTGTTTTGCAGGTCTTCAGTTCGAGGCTCGAAGCCGACAAATATTTTTATATATTTTTCTTTTTTTTCCCATTTATTTTAGCTAGATTTCTTCATCATTCCGAGGGATAAATTGAATAATTCCAAATCGTATACGCCAAAAATAGAATTTAATATCAAAATATTTCTATATTTATTCGAAATTTTATGAGTGAGAATCACGCACATGCGCAGAATTCATTCGTATTCTCAGCATTGTGCTTTCAGACCAGATTGACACCGTATTTAAAATTTTCCTGGACAGTCGTAATGACATTCTTAGACCCTTCAGAAGCTCTCAGGTTACGAGGCTTAGTGGCTGGATCGGCAAAGTGTCGCGCTTTCTTTTGCAGGTCTTCAGTTCGAGGCTCGAAGCCGAGAAATATTTTTATATATATATTTCTTTTTTTTTTAAATTTATTTTAGCTAGATTTCTCCATCATTTCGAGGGATAAATTGAATAATTCCAAATCGTATACGCCAAAAATAGAATTTAATATCAAAATATTTCTATATTTATTCGAAATTTTACGAGTGAGAATCACGCACATGCGCAGAATTCATTCGTATTCTCAACATTGTGCTTTCAGACCAGATTGACAAATGTATTTAAAATTTTACTGGACAGTCGTAATGAGATTCTTAGACCCTTCAGATGCTCTCAGGTTACGAGGCTTAGTGGCTAGATCGGCAGAGTGTCGCGCTTTCTTTTGCAGGTCTTCAGTTCGAGGCTCGAAGCCGACAAATAATTTTATATATTTTTCTTTTTTTTTTTCAATTTATTTTAGCTAGATTTCTTCATCATTCCGAGGGATAAATTGAATAATTCCAAATCGTATACGCCAAAAATAGAATTTCATATCAAAATATTTCTATATTTATTCGAAATTTTACGAGTGAGAATCACGCACATGCGCAGAATTCATTCGTATTCTCAGCATTGTGCTTTCAGACCAGATTGACACCGTATTTAAAATTTTACTGGACAGTCGTAATGAGATTCTTAGACCCTTCAGAAGCTATCGGGTTCGGAGCCTTAGTGGCTGGATCGGCAGAGTGTCGCGCTTTCTTTTGCAGGTCTTCAGTTCGAGGCTCGAAGCCGACAAATATTTAATATATTTTTCTTTTTTTTTTCAATTTATTTTAGCTAGATTTCTTCATCATTCCGAGGGATAAATTGAATAATTCCAAATCGTATACGCCAAAAATAGAATTTAATATCAAAATATTTCTATATTTATTCGAAATTTTACGAGTGAGAATCACGCACATGCGCAGAATTCATTCGTATTCTCAGCATTGTGCTTTCAGACCAGATTGACACCGTATTTAAAATTTTACTGGACAGTCGTAATGACATTCTTAGACCCTTCAGAAGCTCTCAGGATACGAGGCTTAGTGGCTGGATCGGCAGAGTGTCGCGCTTTCTTTTGCAGGTCTTCAGTTCGAGGCTCGAAGCCGACAAATATTTTTATATATTTTTCTTTTTTTTTAAATTTATTTTAGCTAGATTTCTCCATCATTCCGAGGGATAAATTGAATAATTCCAAATCGTATACGCCAAAAATAGAATTTAATATCAAAATATTTCTATATTTATTCGAAATTTTACGAGTGAGAATCACGCATATGCGCTGAATTCATTCGTATTCTCAGCATTGTGCTTTCAGACCAGATTGACACCGTATTTAAAATTTTACTGGACAGTCATAATGACATTCTTAGACCCTTCAGAAGCTCTCAGGTTACGAGGCTTAGTGGCTGGATCGGCAAAGTGTCGCGCTTTCTTTTGCAGGTCTTCAGTTCGAGGCTCGAAGCCGAGAAATATTTTTATATATATATTTCTTTTTTTAAAAAAAATTTATTTTAGCTAGATTTCTCCATCATTCCGAGGGATAAATTGAATAATTCCAAATCGTATACGCCAAAAATAGAATTTAATATCAAAATATTTCTATATTTATTCGAAATTTTATGAGTGAGAATCACGCACATGCGCAGAATTCATTCGTATTCTCAGCATTGTGCTTTCAGACCAGATTGACACCGTATTTAAAATTTTACTGGACAGTCGTAATGACATTCTTAGACCCTTCAGAAGCTATCGGGTTCGGAGCCTTAGTGGCTGGATCGGCAGAGTGTCGCGCTTTCTTTTGCAGGTCTTCAGTTCGAGGCTCGAAGCCGACAAATAATTTTATATATTTTTCTTTTTTTTTCAATTTATTTTAGCTAGATTTCTTCATCATTCCGAGGGATAAATTGAATAATTCCAAATCGTATACGCCAAAAATAGAATTTAATATCAAAATATTTCTATATTTATTCGAAATTTTACGAGTGAGAATCACGCACATGCGCAGAATTCATTCGTATTCTCAGCATTGTGCTTTCAGACCAGATTGACACCGTATTTAAAATTTTACTGGACAGTCATAATGACATTCTTAGACCCTTCAGAAGCTCTCAGGTTACGAGGCTTAGTGGCTGGATCGGCAGAGTGTCGCGCTTTCTTTTGCAGGTCTTCAGTTCGTGGCTCGAAGCCGACAAATAATTTTATATATTTTTCTTTTTTTTTAAATTTATTTTAGCTAGATTTCTCCATCATTCCGAGGGATAAATTGAATAATTCCAAATCGTATACGCCAAAAATAGAATTTGATATCAAAATATTTCTATATTTATTCGATATTTTACGAGTGAGAATCACGCACATGCGCAGAATTCATTCGTATTCTCAGCATTGTGCTTTCAGACGAGATTGACACCTGTATTTAAAATTTTACTGGACAGTCGTAATGAGATTCTTAGACCCTTCAGAAGCTATCGGGTTCGGAGCCTTAGTGGCTGGATCGGCAGAGTGTCGCGAATCCTTTTGCAGGTCTTCAGTTCGAGGCTCGAAGCCGACAAATATTTAATATATTTTTCTTTTTTTTTTCAATTTATTTTAGCTAGATTTCTTCATCATTCCGAGGGATAAATTGAATAATTCCAAATCGTATACGCCAAAAATAGAATTTAATATCAAAATATTTCTATATTTATTCGAAATTTTACGAGTGAGAATCACGCACATGCGCAGAATTCATTCGTATTCTCAGCATTGTGCTTTCAGACCAGATTGACACCGTATTTAAAATTTTACTGGACAGTCGTAATGACATTCTTAGACCCTTCAGAAGCTCTCAGGTTACGAGGCTTAGTGGCTGGATCGGCAGAGTGTCGCGCTTTCTTTTGCAGGTCTTCAGTTCGAGGCTCGAAGCCGAGAAATATTTTTATATATATATTTCTTTTTTTTTAAAAAATTTATTTTAGCTAGATTTCTCCATCATTCCGAGGGATAAATTGAATAATTCCAAATCGTATACGCCAAAAATAGAATTTAATATCAAAATATTTCTATATTTATTCGAAATTTTATGAGTGAGAATCACGCACATGCGCAGAATTCATTCGTATTCTCAGCATTGTGCTTTCAGACCAGATTGACACCGTATTTAAAATTTTACTGGACAGTCGTAATGACATTCTTAGACCCTTCAGAAGCTCTCAGGTTACGAGGCTTAGTGGCTGGATCGGCAAAGTGTCGCGCTTTCTTTTGCAGGTCTTCAGTTCGAGGCTCGAAGCCGAGAAATATTTTTATATATATATTTCTTTTTTTAAAAAAAATTTATTTTAGCTAGATTTCTCCATCATTCCGAGGGATAAATTGAATAATTCCAAATCGTATACGCCAAAAATAGAATTTAATATCAAAATATTTCTATATTTATTCGAAATTTTACGAGTGAGAATCACGCACATGCGCAGAATTCATTCGTATTCTCAGCATTGTGCTTTCAGACCAGATTGACACCTGTATTTAAAATTTTACTGGACAGTGGTAATGAGATTCTTAGACCCTTCAGATGCTCTCAGGTTACGAGGCTTAGTGGCTGGATCGGCAGAGTGTCGCGCTTTCTTTTGCAGGTCTTCAGTTCGAGGCTCGAAGCCGACAAATATTTTTATATATCTTTCTTTTTTTTTTTTCAATTTATTTTAGCTAGATTTCTCCATCATTCCGAGGGATAAATTGAATAATTTCAAATCGTATACGCCAAAAATAGAATTTAATATCAAAATATTTCTATATTTATTCGAAATTTTACGAGTGAGAATCACGCACATGCGCAGAATTCATTCGTATTCTCAGCATTCTGCTTTCAGACCAGATTGACACCTGTATTTAAAATTTTACTGGACAGTCGTAATGAGATTCTTAGACCCTTCAGAAGCTATCGGGTTCGGAGCCTTAGTGGCTGGATCAGCAGAGTGTCGCGCTTTCTTTTGCAGGTCTTCAGTTCGAGGCTCGAAGCCGACAAATAATTTTATATATTTTTCTTTTTTTTTTTAATTTATTTTAGCTAGATTTCTTCATCATTCCGAGGGATAAATTGAATAATTCCAAATCGTATACGCAAAAAATAGAATTTAATATCAAAATATTTCTATATTTATTCGAAATTTTACGAGTGAGAATCACGCACATGCGCAGAATTCATTCGTATTCTCAGCATTGTGCTTTCAGACCAGATTGACACCTGTATTTAAAATTTTACTGGACAGTCGTAATGAGATTCTTAGACCCTTCAGAAGCTCTCAGGTTACGCGGCTTAGTGGCTGGATCGGCAGAGTGTCGCGCTTTCTTTTGCAGGTCTTCAGTTCGAGGCTCGAAGCCGACAAATATTTTTATATATTTTTCTTTTTTTTTCAATTTATTTTAGCTAGATTTCTCCATCATTCCGAGGGATAAATTAAATAATTCCAAATCGTATACGCCAAAAATAGAATTTAATATCAAAATATTTCTATATTTATTCGAAATTTTACAAGTGAGAATCACGCACATGCCTATAATTCATCCGTATTCTCAGCATTGTGCTTTCAGACCAGATTGACACCTCTATTTAAAATTTTACTGGACAGTCGTAATGAGATTCTTAGACCCTTCAGAAGCTCTCGGGTTACGAGCCTTAGTGGCTGGATCGGCAGAGTGTCGCGCTTTCTTTGGCAGGTCTTCAGTTCGAGGCTCGAAGCCGACAAATATTTTTATATATTTTTCTTTTTTTTTTCAATTTATTTTAGCTAGATTTCTTCATCATTCCGAGGGATAAATTGAATAATTCCAAATCGTATACGCCAAAAATAGAATTTAATATCAAAATATTTCTATATTTATTCGAAATTTTACGAGTGAGAATCACGCACATGCGCAGAATTCATTCGTATTCTCAGCATTGTGCTTTCAGACCAGATTGACACCTGTATTTAAAATTTTACTGGACAGTCGTAATGAGATTCTTAGACCCTTCAGAAGCTATCGGGTTCGGAGCCTTAGTGGCTGGATCGGCAGAGTGTCGCGCTTTCTTTTGCAGGTCTTCAGTTCGTGGCTCGAAGCCGACAAATAATTTTATATATTTTTCTTTTTTTTTAAATTTATTTTAGCTAGATTTCTCCATCATTCCGAGGGATAAATTGAATAATTCCAAATCGTATACGCCAAAAATAGAATTTGATATCAAAATATTTCTATATTTATTCGATATTTTACGAGTGAGAATCACGCACATGCGCAGAATTCATTCGTATTCTCAGCATTGTGCTTTCAGACGAGATTGACACCTGTATTTAAAATTTTACTGGACAGTCGTAATGAGATTCTTAGACCCTTCAGAAGCTATCGGGTTCGGAGCCTTAGTGGCTGGATCGGCAGAGTGTCGCGCTTTCTTTTGCAGGTCTTCAGTTCGAGGCTCGAAGCCGACAAATATTTAATATATTTTTCTTTTTTTTTTTCAATTTATTTTAGCTAGATTTCTTCATCATTCCGAGGGATAAATTGAATAATTCCAAATCGTATACGCCAAAAATAGAATTTAATATCAAAATATTTCTATATTTATTCGAAATTTTACGAGTGAGAATCACGCACATGCGCAGAATTCATTCGTATTCTCAGCATTGTGCTTTCAGACCAGATTGACACCGTATTTAAAATTTTACTGGACAGTCGTAATGAGATTCTTAGACCCTTCAGAAGCTCTCGGGTTACGAGCCTTAGTGGCTGGATCGGCAGAGTGTCGCGCTTTCTTTGGCAGGTCTTCAGTTCGAGGCTCGAAGCCGACAAATATTTTTATATATTTTTCTTTTTTTTTTCAATTTATTTTAGCTAGATTTCTTCATCATTCCGAGGGATAAATTGAATAATTCCAAATCGTATACGCCAAAAATAGAATTTAATATCAAAATATTTCTATATTTATTCGAAATTTTACGAGTGAGAATCACGCACATGCGCAGAATTCATTCGTATTCTCAGCATTGTGCTTTCAGACCAGATTGACACCTGTATTTAAAATTTTACTGGACAGTCGTAATGAGATTCTTAGACCCTTCAGAAGCTATCGGGTTCGGAGCCTTAGTGGCTGGATCGGCAGAGTGTCGCGCTTTCTTTTGCAGGTCTTCAGTTCGTGGCTCGAAGCCGACAAATAATTTTATATATTTTTCTTTTTTTTTAAATTTATTTTAGCTAGATTTCTCCATCATTCCGAGGGATAAATTGAATAATTCCAAATCGTATACGCCAAAAATAGAATTTGATATCAAAATATTTCTATATTTATTCGATATTTTACGAGTGAGAATCACGCACATGCGCAGAATTCATTCGTATTCTCAGCATTGTGCTTTCAGACGAGATTGACACCTGTATTTAAAATTTTACTGGACAGTCGTAATGAGATTCTTAGACCCTTCAGAAGCTATCGGGTTCGGAGCCTTAGTGGCTGGATCGGCAGAGTGTCGCGCTTTCTTTTGCAGGTCTTCAGTTCGAGGCTCGAAGCCGACAAATATTTAATATATTTTTCTTTTTTTTTTTCAATTTATTTTAGCTAGATTTCTTCATCATTCCGAGGGATAAATTGAATAATTCCAAATCGTATACGCCAAAAATAGAATTTAATATCAAAATATTTCTATATTTATTCGAAATTTTACGAGTGAGAATCACGCACATGCGCAGAATTCATTCGTATTCTCAGCATTGTGCTTTCAGACCAGATTGACACCGTATTTAAATTTTACTGGACAGTCGTAATGACATTCTTAGACCCTTCAGAAGCTCTCAGGTTACGAGGCTTAGTGGCTGGATCGGCAGAGTGTCGCGCTTTCTTTTGCAGGTCTTCAGTTCGAGGCTCGAAGCCGAGAAATATTTTTATATATATATTTCTTTTTTTTTAAAAAATTTATTTTAGCTAGATTTCTCCATCATTCCGAGGGATAAATTGAATAATTCCAAATCGTATACGCCAAAAATAGAATTTAATATCAAAATATTTCTATATTTATTCGAAATTTTATGAGTGAGAATCACGCACATGCGCAGAATTCATTCGTATTCTCAGCATTGTGCTTTCAGACCAGATTGACACCGTATTTAAAATTTTACTGGACAGTCGTAATGACATTCTTAGACCCTTCAGAAGCTCTCAGGTTACGAGGCTTAGTGGCTGGATCGGCAAAGTGTCGCGCTTTCTTTTGCAGGTCTTCAGTTCGAGGCTCGTAGCCGAGAATTATTTTTATATATATATTTCTTTTTTTTTAAAAAATTTATTTTAGCTAGATTTCTCCATCATTCCGAGGGATAAATTGAATAATTCCAAATCGTATACGCCAAAAATAGAATTTAATATCAAAATATTTCTATATTTATTCGAAATTTTACGAGTGAGAATCACGCACATGCGCAGAATTCATTCGTATTCTCAGCATTGTGCTTTCAGACCAGATTGACACCTGTATTTAAAATTTTACTGGACAGTGGTAATGAGATTCTTAGACCCTTCAGATGCTCTCAGGTTACGAGGCTTAGTGGCTGGATCGGCAGAGTGTCGCGCTTTCTTTTGCAGGTCTTCAGTTCGAGGCTCGAAGCCGACAAATATTTTTATATATCTTTCTTTTTTTTTTTCAATTTATTTTAGCTAGATTTCTCCATCATTCCGAGGGATAAATTGAATAATTCCAAATCGTATACGCCAAAAATAGAATTTAATATCAAAATATTTCTATATTTATTCGAAATTTTACGAGTGAGAATCACGCACATGCGCAGAATTCATTCGTATTCTCAGCATTGTGCTTTCAGACCAGATTGACACCGTATTTAAAATTTTACTGGACAGTCGTAATGAGATTCTTAGACCCTTCAGAAGCTCTCGGGTTAAGAGCCTTAGTGGCTGGATCGGCAGAGTGTCGCGCTTTCTTTTGCAGGTCTTCAGTTCGAGGCTCGAAGCCGACAAATATTTTTATATATTTTTCTTTTTTTTTTCAATTTATTTTAGCTAGATTTCTCCATCATTCCGAGGGATAAATTAAATAATTCCAAATCGTATACGCCAAAAATAGAATTTAATATCAAAATATTTCTATATTTATTCGAAATTTTACAAGTGAGAATCACGCACATGCCTATAATTCATCCGTATTCTCAGCATTGTGCTTTCAGACCAGATTGACACCTGTATTTAAAATTTTACTGGACAGTCGTAATGAGATTCTTAGACCCTTCAGAAGCTCTCGGGTTACGAGCCTTAGTGGCTGGATCGGCAGAGTGTCGCGCTTTCTTTGGCAGGTCTTCAGTTCGAGGCTCGAAGCCGACAAATATTTTTATATATTTTTCTTTTTTTTTTTCAATTTATTTTAGCTAGATTTCTTCATCATTCCGAGGGATAAATTGAATAATTCCAAATCGTATACGCCAAAAATAGAATTTAATATCAAAATATTTCTATATTTATTCGAAATTTTACGAGTGAGAATCACGCACATGCGCAGAATTCATTCGTATTCTCAGCATTGTGCTTTCAGACCAGATTGACACCTGTATTTAAAATTTTACTGGACAGTCGTAATGAGATTCTTAGACCCTTCAGAAGCTCTCAGGTTACGCGGCTTAGTGGCTGGATCGGCAGAGTGTCGCGCTTTCTTTTGCAGGTCTTCAGTTCGAGGCTCGAAGCCGACAAATATTTTTATATATTTTTCTTTTTTTTTTCAATTTATTTTAGCTAGATTTCTCCATCATTCCGAGGGATAAATTAAATAATTCCAAATCGTATACGCCAAAAATAGAATTTAATATCAAAATATTTCTATATTTATTCGAAATTTTACAAGTGAGAATCACGCACATGCCTATAATTCATCCGTATTCTCAGCATTGTGCTTTCAGACCAGATTGACACCTGTATTTAAAATTTTACTGGACAGTCGTAATGAGATTCTTAGACCCTTCAGAAGCTCTCGGGTTACGAGCCTTAGTGGCTGGATCGGCAGAGTGTCGCGCTTTCTTTGGCAGGTCTTCAGTTCGAGGCTCGAAGCCGACAAATATTTTTATATATTTTTCTTTTTTTTTTTCAATTTATTTTAGCTAGATTTCTTCATCATTCCGAGGGATAAATTGAATAATTCCAAATCGTATACGCCAAAAATAGAATTTAATATCAAAATATTTCTATATTTATTCGAAATTTTACGAGTGAGAATCACGCACATGCGCAGAATTCATTCGTATTCTCAGCATTGTGCTTTCAGACCAGATTGACACCTGTATTTAAAATTTTACTGGACAGTCGTAATGAGATTCTTAGACCCTTCAGAAGCTCTCAGGTTACGCGGCTTAGTGGCTGGATCGGCAGAGTGTCGCGCTTTCTTTTGCAGGTCTTCAGTTCGAGGCTCGAAGCCGACAAATATTTTTATATATTTTTCTTTTTTTTTCAATTTATTTTAGCTAGATTTCTCCATCATTCCGAGGGATAAATTAAATAATTCCAAATCGTATACGCCAAAAATAGAATTTAATATCAAAATATTTCTATATTTATTCGAAATTTTACAAGTGAGAATCACGCACATGCGCATAATTCATCCGTATTCTCAGCATTGTGCTTTCAGACCAGATTGACACCTGTATTTAAAATTTTACTGGACAGTCGTAATGAGATTCTTAGACCCTTCAGAAGCTTTCAGGTTACGAGGCTTAGTGGCTGGATCGGCAGAGTGTCGCGCTTTTTTTTTTGCAGGTCTTCAGTTCGAGGCTCGAAGCCGACAAATATTTTTATATATTTTTCTTTTTTTTTAAATATATTTTAGCTAGATTTCTCCATTATTCCGAGGGATAAATTGAATAATTCCAAATCGTATACGCCAAAAATAGAATTTCATATCAAAATATTTCTATATTTATTCGAAATTTTACGAGTGAGAATCACGCACATGCGCAGAATTCATTCGTATTCTCAGCATTGTGCTTTCAGACCAGATTGACACCGTATTTAAAATTTTACTGGACAGTCGTAATGAGATTCTTAGACCCTTCAGAAGCTCTCAGGTTACGCGGCTTAGTGGCTGGATCGGCAGAGTGTCGAGCTTTGTTTTGCAGGTCTTCAGTTCGAGGCTCGAAGCCGACAAATATTTTTATATATTTTTCTTTTTTTTTTTTTAAATTTATTTTAGCTAGATTTCTCCATCATTCCTAGGGATAAATTGAATACTTCCAAATTGTATACGCCAAAAATAGAATTTAATATCAAAATATTTCTATATTTATTCGAAATTTTACGAGCGAGAATCACGCACATGCGCAGAATTCATTCGTATTCTCAACATTGTGCTTTCAGACCAGATTGACAAATGTATTTAAAATTTTACTGGACAGTCGTAATGAGATTCTTAGACCCTTCAGATGCTCTCAGGTTACGAGGCTTAGTGGCTGGATCGGCAGAGTGTCGCGCTTTCTTTTGCAGGTCTTCAGTTCGAGGCTCGAAGCCGACAAATATTTTTATATATCTTTCTTTTTTTTTTTTCAATTTATTTTAGCTAGATTTCTCCATCATTCCGAGGAATAAATTGAATAATTTCAAATCGTATACGCCAAAAATAGATTTTAATATCAAAATATTTCTATATTTATTCGAAATTTTACGAGTGAGAATCACGCACATGCGCAGAATTCATTCGTATTCTAAGCATTGTGCTTTCAGACCAGATTGACACCTGTATTTAAAATTTTACTGGACAGTCGTAATGAGATTCTTAGACCCTTCAGAAGCTATCGGGTTCGGAGCCTTAGTGGCTGGATCGGCAGAGTGTCGCGCTTTCTTTTGCAGGTCTTCAGTTCGAGGCTCGAAGCCGACAAATAATTTTATATATTTTTCTTTTTTTTTCAATTTATTTTAGCTAGATTTCTTCATCATTCCGAGGGATAAATTGAATAATTCCAAATCGTATACGCCAAAAATAGAATTTCATATCAAAATATTTCTATATTTATTCGAAATTTTACGAGTGAGAATCACGCACATGCGCATAATTCATCCGTATTCTCAGCATTGTGCTTTCAGACCAGATTGACACCTGTATTTAAAATTTTACTGGACAGTCGTAATGAGATTCTTAGACCCTTCAGAAGCTATCGGGTTCGGAGCCTTAGTGGCTGGATCGGCAGAGTGTCGCGCTTTCTTTTGCAGGTCTTCAGTTCGAGGCTCGAAGCCGACAAATATTTAATATATTTTTCTTTTTTTTTTTTCAATTTATTTTAGCTAGATTTCTTCATCATTCCGAGGGATAAATTGAATAATTCCAAATCGTATACGCCAAAAATAGAATTTAATATCAAAATATTTCTATATTTATTTGAAATTTTACGAGTGAGAATCACGCACATGCGCAGAATTCATTCGTATTCTCAGCATTGTGCTTTCAGACCAGATTGACACCGTATTTAAAATTTTACTGGACAGTCGTAATGAGATTCTTAGACCCTTCAGAAGCTCTCAGGTTACGCGGCTTAGTGGCTGGATCGGCAGAGTGTCGAGCTTTGTTTTGCAGGTCTTCAGTTCGAGGCTCGAAGCCGACAAATATTTTTATATATTTTTCTTTTTTTTTTTTAAATTTATTTTAGCTAGATTTCTCCATCATTCCGAGGGATAAATTGAATACTTCCAAATTGTATACGCCAAAAATAGAATTTAATATCAAAATATTTCTATATTTATTCGAAATTTTACGAGCGAGAATCACGCACATGCCTGTAATTCATTCGTATTCTCAACATTGTGCTTTCAGACCAGATTGACAATGGATTTAAAATTTTACTGGACAGTCGTAATGAGATTCTTAGACCCTTCAGATGCTCTCAGGTTACGAGGCTTAGTGGCTGGATCGGCAGAGTGTCGCGCTTTCTTTTGCAGGTCTTCAGTTCGAGGCTCGAAGCCGACAAATATTTTTATATATCTTTCTTTTTTTTTTTCAATTTATTTTAGCTAGATTTCTCCATCATTCCGAGGAATAAATTGAATAATTTCAAATCGTATACGCCAAAAATAGATTTTAATATCAAAATATTTCTATATTTATTCGAAATTTTACGAGTGAGAATCACGCACATGCGCAGAATTCATTCGTATTCTCAGCATTGTGCTTTCAGACCAGATTGACACCTGTATTTAAAATTTTACTGGACAGTCGTAATGAGATTCTTAGACCCTTCAGAAGCTATCGAGTTCGGAGCCTTAGTGGCTGGATCGGCAGAGTGTCGCGCTTTCTTTTGCAGGTCTTCAGTTCGAGGCTCGAAGCCGACAAATAATTTTATATATTTTTCTTTTTTTTTTTCAATTTATTTTAGCTAGATTTCTTCATCATTCCGAGGGATAAATTGAATAATTCCAAATCGTATACGCCAAAAATAGAATTTCATATCAAAATATTTCTATATTTATTCGAAATTTTACGAGTGAGAATCACGCACATGCGCAGAATTCATTCGTATTCTCAGCATTGTGCTTTCAGACCAGATTGACACCGTATTTAAAATTTTACTGGACAGTCGTAATGAGATTCTTAGACCCTTCAGAAGCTATCGGGTTCGGAGCCTTAGTGGCTGGATAGGCAGAGTGTCGCGCTTTCTTTTGCAGGTCTTCAGTTCGAGGCTCGAAGCCGACAAATATTTAATATATTTTTCTTTTTTTTTTCAATTTATTTTAGCTAGATTTCTTCATCATTCCGAGGGATAAATTGAATAATTCCAAATCGTATACGCCAAAAATAGAATTTAATATCAAAATATTTCTATATTTATTCGAAATTTTACGAGTGAGAATCACGCACATGCGCAGAATTCATTCGTATTCTCAGCATTGTGCTTTCAGACCAGATTGACACCGTATTTAAAATTTTACTGGACAGTCGTAATGAGATTCTTAGACCCTTCAGAAGCTATCGGGTTCGGAGCCTTAGTGGCTGGATCGGCAGAGTGTCGCGCTTTCTTTTGCAGGTCTTCAGTTCGAGGCTCGAAGCCGACAAATATTTAATATATTTTTCTTTTTTTTTTTCAATTTATTTTAGCTAGATTTCTTCATCATTCCGAGGGATAAATTGAATAATTCCAAATCGTATACGCCAAAAATAGAATTTAATATCAAAATATTTCTATATTTATTCGAAATTTTACGAGTGAGAATCACGCACATGCGCAGAATTCATTCGTATTCTCAGCATTGTGCTTTCAGACCAGATTGACACCGTATTTAAAATTTTACTGGACAGTCGTAATGACATTCTTAGACCCTTCAGAAGCTCTCAGGATACGAGGCTTAGTGGCTGGATCGGCAGAGTGTCGCGCTTTCTTTTGCAGGTCTTCAGTTCGAGGCTCGAAGCCGACAAATATTTTTATATATCTTTCTTTTTTTTTTTTAAAATTTATTTTAGCTAGATTTCTCCATCAATCCGAGGAATAAATTGAATAATTTCAAATCGTATACGCCAAAAATAGAATTTAATATCAAAATATTTCTATATTTATTCGAAATTTTACGAGTGAGAATCACGCACATGCGCAGAATTCATTCGTATTCTCAGCATTGTGCTTTCAGACCAGATTGACACCTGTATTTAAAATTTTACTGGACAGTCGTAATGAGATTCTTAGACCCTTCAGAAGCTATCGGGTTCGGAGCCTTAGTGGCTGGATCGGCAGAGTGTCGCGCTTTCTTTTGCAGGTCTTCAGTTCGAGGCTCGAAGCCGACAAATAATTTTATATATTTTTCTTTTTTTTTTTTTCAATTTATTTTAGCTAGATTTCTTCATCATTCCGAGGGATAAATTGAATAATTCCAAATCGTATACGCCAAAAATAGAATTTCATATCAAAATATTTCTATATTTATTCGAAATTTTACGAGTGAGAATCACGCACATGCGCAGAATTCATTCGTATTCTCAGCATTGTGCTTTCAGACCAGATTGACACCGTATTTAAAATTTTACTGGACAATCGTAATGAGATTCTTAGACCCTTCAGAAGCTATCGGGTTCGGAGCCTTAGTGGCTGGATCGGCAGAGTGTCGCGCTTTCTTTTGCAGGTCTTCAGTTCGAGGCTCGAAGCCGACAAATATTTAATATATTTTTCTTTTTTTTTTCAATTTATTTTAGCTAGATTTCTTCATCATTCCGAGGGATAAATTGAATAATTCCAAATCGTATACGCCAAAAATAGAATTTAATATCAAAATATTTCTATATTTATTCGAAATTTTACGAGTGAGAATCACGCACATGCGCAGAATTCATTCGTATTCTCAGCATTGTGCTTTCAGACCAGATTGACACCGTATTTAAAATTTTACTGGACAGTCGTAATGACATTCTTAGACCCTTCAGAAGCTCTCAGGATACGAGGCTTAGTGGCTGGATCGGCAGAGTGTCGCGCTTTCTTTTGCAGGTCTTCAGTTCGAGGCTCGAAGCCGACAAATATTTTTATATATTTTTCTTTTTTTTTAAATTTATTTTAGCTAGATTTCTCCATCATTCCGAGGGATAAATTGAATAATTCCAAATCGTATACGCCAAAAATAGAATTTAATATCAAAATATTTCTATATTTATTCGAAATTTTACGAGTGAGAATCACGCATATGCGCTGAATTCATTCGTATTCTCAGCATTGTGCTTTCAGACCAGATTGACACCGTATTTAAAATTTTACTGGACAGTCATAATGACATTCTTAGACCCTTCAGAAGCTCTCAGGTTACGAGGCTTAGTGGCTGGATCGGCAGAGTGTCGCGCTTTCTTTTGCAGGTCTTCAGTTCGAGGCTCGAAGCCGAGAAATATTTTTATATATATATTTCTTTTTTTAAAAAAAATTTATTTTAGCTAGATTTCTCCATCATTCCGAGGGATAAATTGAATAATTCCAAATCGTATACGCCAAAAATAGAATTTAATATCAAAATATTTCTATATTTATTCGAAATTTTATGAGTGAGAATCACGCACATGCGCAGAATTCATTCGTATTCTCAGCATTGTGCTTTCAGACCAGATTGACACCGTATTTAAAATTTTACTGGACAGTCGTAATGACATTCTTAGACCCTTCAGAAGCTATCGGGTTCGGAGCCTTAGTGGCTGGATCGGCAGAGTGTCGCGCTTTCTTTTGCAGGTCTTCAGTTCGAGGCTCGAAGCCGACAAATAATTTTATATATTTTTCTTTTTTTTTCAATTTATTTTAGCTAGATTTCTTCATCATTCCGAGGGATAAATTGAATAATTCCAAATCGTATACGCCAAAAATAGAATTTAATATCAAAATATTTCTATATTTATTCGAAATTTTACGAGTGAGAATCACGCACATGCGCAGAATTCATTCGTATTCTCAGCATTGTGCTTTCAGACCAGATTGACACCGTATTTAAAATTTTACTGGACAGTCGTAATGACATTCTTAGACCCTTCAGAAGCTCTCAGGTTACGAGGCTTAGTGGCTGGATCGGCAGAGTGTCGCGCTTTCTTTTGCAGGTCTTCAGTTCGTGGCTCGAAGCCGACAAATAATTTTATATATTTTTCTTTTTTTTTTAAATTTATTTTAGCTAGATTTCTCCATCATTCCGAGGGATAAATTGAATAATTCCAAATCGTATACACCAAAAATAGAATTTGATATCAAAATATTTCTATATTTATTCGATATTTTACGAGTGAGAATCACGCACATGCGCAGAATTCATTCGTATTCTCAGCATTGTGCTTTCAGACGAGATTGACACCTGTATTTAAAATTTTACTGGACAGTCGTAATGAGATTCTTAGACCCTTCAGAAGCTATCGGGTTCGGAGCCTTAGTGGCTGGATCGGCAGAGTGTCGCGCTTTCTTTTGCAGGTCTTCAGTTCGAGGCTCGAAGCCGACAAATATTTAATATATTTTTCTTTTTTTTTTTTCAATTTATTTTAGCTAGATTTCTTCATCATTCCGAGGGATAAATTGAATAATTCCAAATCGTATACGCCAAAAATAGAATTTAATATCAAAATATTTCTATATTTATTCGAAATTTTACGAGTGAGAATCACGCACATGCGCAGAATTCATTCGTATTCTCAGCATTGTGCTTTCAGACCAGATTGACACCGTATTTAAAATTTTACTGGACAGTCGTAATGACATTCTTAGACCCTTCAGAAGCTCTCAGGTTACGAGGCTTAGTGGCTGGATCGGCAGAGTGTCGCGCTTTCTTTTGCAGGTCTTCAGTTCGAGGCTCGAAGCCGAGAAATATTTTTATATATATATTTCTTTTTTTTAAAAAAATTTATTTTAGCTAGATTTCTCCATCATTCCGAGGGATAAATTGAATAATTCCAAATCGTATACGCCAAAAATAGAATTTAATATCAAAATATTTCTATATTTATTCGAAATTTTATGAGTGAGAATCACGCACATGCGCAGAATTCATTCGTATTCTCAGCATTGTGCTTTCAGACCAGATTGACACCGTATTTAAAATTTTACTGGACAGTCGTAATGACATTCTTAGACCCTTCAGAAGCTCTCAGGTTACGAGGCTTAGTGGCTGGATCGGCAAAGTGTCGCGCTTTCTTTTGCAGGTCTTCAGTTCGAGGCTCGAAGCCGAGAAATATTTTTATATATAGATATTTCTTTTTTTTAAAAAAATTTATTTTAGCTAGATTTCTCCATCATTCCGAGGGATAAATTGAATAATTCCAAATCGTATACGCCAAAAATAGAATTTAATATCAAAATATTTCTATATTTATTCGAAATTTTACGAGTGAGAATCACGCACATGCGCAGAATTCATTCGTATTCTCAGCATTGTGCTTTCAGACCAGATTGACACCTGTATTTAAAATTTTACTGGACAGTGGTAATGAGATTCTTAGACCCTTCAGATGCTCTCAGGTTACGAGGCTTAGTGGCTGGATCGGCAGAGTGTCGCGCTTTCTTTTGCAGGTCTTCAGTTCGAGGCTCGAAGCCGACAAATATTTTTATATATCTTTCTTTTTTTTTTTTCAATTTATTTTAGCTAGATTTCTCCATCATTCCGAGGGATAAATTGAATAATTTCAAATCGTATACGCCAAAAATAGAATTTAATATCAAAATATTTCTATATTTATTCGAAATTTTACGAGTGAGAATCACGCACATGCGCAGAATTCATTCGTATTCTCAGCATTCTGCTTTCAGACCAGATTGACACCTGTATTTAAAATTTTACTGGACAGTCGTAATGAGATTCTTAGACCCTTCAGAAGCTATCGGGTTCGGAGCCTTAGTGGCTGGATCAGCAGAGTGTCGCTCTTTCTTTTGCAGGTCTTCAGTTCGAGGCTCGAAGCCGACAAATAATTTTATATATTTTTCTTTTTTTTTTCAATTTATTTTAGCTAGATTTCTTCATCATTCCGAGGGATAAATTGAATAATTCCAAATCGTATACGCCAAAAATAGAATTTGATATCAAAATATTTCTATATTTATTCGAAATTTTACGAGTGAGAATCACGCACATGCGCAGAATTCATTCGTATTCTCAGCATTGTGCTTTCAGACCAGATTGACACCTGTATTTAAAATTTTACTGGACAGTCGTAATGAGATTCTTAGACCCTTCAGAAGCTCTCAGGTTACGCGGCTTAGTGGCTGGATCGGCAGAGTGTCGCGCTTTCTTTTGCAGGTCTTCAGTTCGAGGCTCGAAGCCGACAAATATTTTTATATATTTTTCTTTTTTTTTTCAATTTATTTTAGCTAGATTTCTCCATCATTCCGAGGGATAAATTAAATAATTCCAAATCGTATACGCCAAAAATAGAATTTAATATCAAAATATTTCTATATTTATTCGAAATTTTACAAGTGAGAATCACGCACATGCCTATAATTCATCCGTATTCTCAGCATTGTGCTTTCAGACCAGATTGACACCTGTATTTAAAATTTTACTGGACAGTCGTAATGAGATTCTTAGACCCTTCAGAAGCTCTCGGGTTACGAGCCTTAGTGGCTGGATCGGCAGAGTGTCGCGCTTTCTTTGGCAGGTCTTCAGTTCGAGGCTCGAAGCCGACAAATATTTTTATATATTTTTCTTTTTTTTTTTCAATTTATTTTAGCTAGATTTCTTCATCATTCCGAGGGATAAATTGAATAATTCCAAATCGTATACGCCAAAAATAGAATTTAATATCAAAATATTTCTATATTTATTCGAAATTTTACGAGTGAGAATCACGCACATGCGCAGAATTCATTCGTATTCTCAGCATTGTGCTTTCAGACCAGATTGACACCTGTATTTAAAATTTTACTGGACAGTCGTAATGAGATTCTTAGACCCTTCAGAAGCTATCGGGTTCGGAGCCTTAGTGGCTGGATCGGCAGAGTGTCGCGCTTTCTTTTGCAGGTCTTCAGTTCGTGGCTCGAAGCCGACAAATAATTTTATATATTTTTCTTTTTTTTTAAATTTATTTTAGCTAGATTTCTCCATCATTCCGAGGGATAAATTGAATAATTCCAAATCGTATACGCCAAAAATAGAATTTGATATCAAAATATTTCTATATTTATTCGATATTTTACGAGTGAGAATCACGCACATGCGCAGAATTCATTCGTATTCTCAGCATTGTCACGACCCCCGTTAGAGAAGGCCGGAAAACCTACGTCACAGAAAGTAATGACGTAGCTCCGAGAGGTTACACGAGTGGGTGCGAATTGGGGGACCGAGGGAGGAATTTCACCCTCTTCAAGTTTACTGATAAGAAACGAACTCTTTTCCACCCACGACATGTTTTAGCCAGTGGCCCTCCTGTGTTTGAGTAGACAGGAAGCGCCATTTCTTACTTGCAAAAAAAATCATTTGGATTACTAAAAATAAGGAATAGAAATGCCTTTGATCTGTTGTGTTCCAAACTGTAATGGGAATTACAGGAATGGCCCAAGAGTAAGTGTTTTTGCCTTTCCTAAAAATGAAGAGCTTAAAAAGAAGTGGTTAAGTGCCATACATCGTGAAGGATTTTATCCGACGCAGCATAGTAGGGTAAGCTTATTTAATTATTTTAAACTAATGCTTAACGTTTCTAAATGAAAAATCATTTATTCTCACATTAGAAATTTAACAGTAATACAGCTCAGTAATATCTATTATTCGTGCTTTTAATCAAGTGCATTATGAAAAGAATTATTTTATAAAATGCTGTAATACAGGTAATAATGTCTGTAATTATTGTCAATAATAATTATAATATTTGCCGTAATTATGTTTACACGTTTTATTTACTATTATATCTATAATTACGTTTATATAGTTAAATTTTATTATATAACATAACGATAAAAGCATGAGAGTAAACAATAATAATTATATATTGTTTTATGTTGTATATTTCTTACTGTATTTAAATTAAACATTAAAGGAAGTCAATAGTTACGAATAATTTCCTTTACTGTAGGTCTGTGAATTACATTTAAAAAAAAATGATATTGAAAGAGAAACGAGTCTATTTGATTCGAAGTCAGGAAAATTATTAAGTGCCCCTCTTAAATATCCGAGACTAGTGATTGGAGCAATTCCATCTCAGATGCCAAATTGTGCCGCTTGCATGTCATCTTCAACATTTCATAGGGAAAATTATATTTACATTCTTTGTTTACTATTATATCTATAATTACGTTTATATAGTTAAATTTTATTATATAACATAACGATAAAAGCATGAGAGTAAACAATAATAATTATATATTGTTTTATATTGTATATTTCTTACTGTATTTAAATTAAACATTAAAGGAAGTCAATATTTACGAATAATTTCCTTTACTGTAGGTCTGTGAATTACATTTTAAAAAAAATGATATTGAAAGAGAAACGAGTCTATTCGATTCGAAGTCAGGAAAATTATTAAGTGCCCCTCTTAAATATCCGAGACTAGTGATTGGAGCAATTCCATCTCAGATGTCAAATTGTGCCGCTTACATGTCATCTTCAACATTTCATAGGGAAAATCCAGAAATAAAAAAGATGAAATTGGAACAACAATATGTAGAGAAAGCTCTCCAGGAAAGCATAATAGAAAAAAAGAAATACGATGAGACAAGAGAATTTAAAAATTTGGAAGAACTAAAACAGCGCATTTCTTTAGTAAATTTGAAAAATTTCTGGAATGTCATTCATAAAGAAAACAAAATTTTATTCGTGAATATTGAAGTAAGTTCTGGTCCTGAAATTGCCTTGTCTGTTGTAATAAATGATGTATTAGAGGTGTCAGCTTTTGTTGGAAAAACAAGCTTGTCAAATATTCCAAACATTTGTTCTTTACCTATAAAAATCAATAATATCAACACTTTAAATGAAATATTAGAGCATCTGCCAGAAATGAAGAGAAATAAATCATTGCTGAATTCTGATATTGTTTCCCAGATTCATAGTTTCATGGATAATTTAAATATAACCCAAGAAAATTTAACCAATGTTGTAGCATTTATTAAAGAGCAATCTGCCTTGATTATTCAAAATGAGCACAGTAAAATTTACTCCACTGAAATGATGATATTCTGCTCATTATTTTATTCAATGGCTCCGCATGCATATAAATTTGTCAGAAAGTCTGGCTATATTTTGTTACCTCATCCTGTAACTTTGAGAAATATATGCATACCTATCAACACTTGCCCTCAGTCAGAGCAGACCGAATTGCATTTCTTAAGGTACATTAAGCAGAAATTACAATTCATAGTATCTGCAGATAAAAATGTGATTCTTCAAATAGATGAGATGCACGTCAAACCCTACTTTGATTACAAAGGGGGAAATATATCAGGTTTCAGTTACAATTCAGAAAATGCCGCCACAAGTGTTGTGACTTTCATGATAAATAGTATTTCATCGTCATATAAAGATGTTGTTCACATTCTTCCTGTAAATAAAATAGCAGCAGACGTTTTACATGCATTCATTAAAAAAATTATTATTGGGTTAGAAAACATTGGTTTTAAAGTGATATGTGTAGTAACAGACAACAATTCAGTCAATCAAAAAGCAATGTCTCAGTTCGCTTCTCCTTCACAGTCATATTCAATTCTTTATCCTCATCCGGTAAATAAAGAACGACCTCTTTTTTTCATGATCGATACTGTCCATTTATTGAAGAATATTCGCAATAACTGGATCAATCAAAAGAATGTTGATAAATGTATGTTTTACCCTAATTTTAAAGAAACAACCTCAGAAAAAAATTCACAACAAGATTGTATTAAAAATTCTCTGGAAACTAATGATAATGTTATTCACTCTAATGGTGAAATAATTCAGAGATCTAGTAGTAAATCTGACAATAAAGTAGATTTTAATACAGCATCCTTCAAAACATTAAAATTATTGTATGAAACTGAAAAGAATAACATCGTAAAATATGCATACAATTTATCTTTAAAAGCATTGGAACCCAATAATTTAGAAAAACAAAATGTCAAATTAGTACTCAAAATTTTCAATAAATTTATACCTGAAAGTCTCATGAATTTGGGAGAGAAATATGAGTTTCCACACTACAAAGAAACAGCAGAATATATAAGAATAATAAATAGGTGGTGGGATATTGTTAATGTAAAAACTCCATTCACAGGAATCCGTGAAAATAATGTATATAAAAAACCACTGACATCATCTGAAACCGACAAAAGATACAAGTTTTTAGATGTATTTTTGAACTGGTTGGAAGACTGGAAAAATATGAAATGTGATACCGGCATGCTAACAAAAGAAACTTATTCTGCTCTTTTCATGACTACATATGCTTTAAAAGAAATAACTAAATATTGTTCAAAATTTAAGTACAAAATTCAACACATTTTTAGACGAATCCAAAGTGACAGAATGCAATTTGATGAATTCTGAAAATTTTCTTAAAACACGAATTTGAAAAAGAAAAAGATGATATTCCGAAATAAAAGAAGATGAAGTTAAAGAATTTGGGTATTAAAAATATCACAGCAATTGATACTGTCATTGTACAGAGAGAAGGTAGATTTAAAAATGTGTCAATTTAATCACTAATATAAAAAATTTCAAATTAAATTCAGCAAATTAAAAGTAAGGAAGAAGTGTAGTTGGTCAAGGCGTGAAGAAGCTTACAAGCATTTCCTATACAAATCATCGAAAAAAAATGGTGATTTTTCTAAAGTAATTAAAAGCAAAATCAAATTCATTTAACAAATATACACGCAATAGCATTATATATAATGTTTGTAATTTTTTTTTTTACTTTAAAAAAAAATTGCGGCTCCAAATGGTATCTTGCACAAAATCTCCTTTATATTTAAGGCTGGCTCTGATTATAATTCAGAACTCCTGTACCTTATGTGAATAAGAAATTTTGAAATTTCCTAATCAAAAATATTTTGCAACAGATATAATTTTGAATGATGTAGTGAATGAAGAAGAAGTACATGATTATGGCAAAGGCATTTCAAGGCATAAACCGGAAAATGTTTATAGATTGGCAATCTGGTCTGCAGTCAATGCATTAGTGAATAATTACATGATAGTTTGAAAAGCTCTTCTAAAACAGGAAAGGAAAGAAAATTTGATAAATTTAGTAAAGATATTTCTAACAAAGTAATGATAAAATATATAGTTAAATAAGAAAGCTCTTCTAATGTTTCAAAGATTTATTGGATATTTTTTCGAATAGAATACTGTTTCGTGAAATATTGTTTTTATTGCTTTCTTGGAGTTGACGCGACGGCAAATATTCATAAAACCCTTATTGTATGGAATTGTTTTGAAATTAATCAACAAGAGCATTGCAAATGTATTTTTTATATTATAATTTAAAAATTTATGAACCATATATGAAGAAGAAATTTTGAAATTTCCTAATCAAAAATATTTTGCAACAGATATAATTTTGAATGATGTAGTGAATGAAGAAGAAGTACATGATTATGGCAAAGGCATTTCAGGGCATAAACCGGAAAATGTTTATAGATTGGCAATCTGGTCTGCAGTCAATGCATTAGTGAATAATTACATGATAGTTTGAAAAGCTCTTCTAAAACAGGAAAGGAAAGAAAATTTGATAAATTTAGTAAAGATATTTCTAACAAAGTAATGATAAAATATATAGTTAAATAAGAAAGCTCTTCTAATGTTTCAAAGATTTATTGGATATTTTTTCGAATAGAATACTGTTTCGTGAAATATTGTTTTTATTGCTTTCTTGGAGTTGACGTGACGGCAAATATTCATAAAACCCTTATTGTATGGAATTGTTTTGAAATTAATCAACAAGAGCATTGCAAATGTATTTTTTATATTATAATTTAAAAATTTATGAACCATATATGAAGAAGAAATTTTGAAATTTCCTAATCAAAAATATTTTGCAACAGATATAATTTTGAATGATGTAGTGAATGAAGAAGAAGTACATGATTATGGCAAAGGCATTTCAGGGCATAAACCGGAAAATGTTTATAGATTGGCAATCTGGTCTGCAGTCAATGCATTAGTGAATAATTACATGATAGTTTGAAAAGCTCTTCTAAAACAGGAAAGGAAAGAAAATTTGATAAATTTAGTAAAGATATTTCTAACAAAGTAATGATAAAATATATAGTTAAATAAGAAAGCTCTTCTAATGTTTCAAAGATTTATTGGATATTTTTTCGAATAGAATACTGTTTCGTGAAATATTGTTTTTATTGCTTTCTTGGAGTTGACGCGACGGCAAATATTCATAAAACCCTTATTGTATGGAATTGTTTTGAAATTAATCAACAAGAGCATTGCAAATGTATTTTTTATATTATAATTTAAAAATTTATGAACCATATATGAAGAAGAAATTTTGAAATTTCCTAATCAAAAATATTTTGCAACAGATATAATTTTGAATGATGTAGTGAATGAAGATAATAGTTTTAAATCTAGGGGAGATACACCTACTGGGAAACCTGCCCTGCACTTAATGCAAAAAAGGTAATGCATACCAAGCATCGTACCTCCAGGGTGATGTGGAAAGCGGCTGCATTTTAATTATTAATGACTTCTACAATATATGTGTGTTGAATTGCATGATATGGAAGTATATGAAATGATATTAACAAGTGAAAAGTAATTTCTTTTCACTCTCTAGCGCGCAGAGACTTTAGGGAATGGAGTGGAGTGTACCGTCTCGTTGTGACGTCACGGAAAGCCGCAGAGGCCTTGTCTATCGGGGGTTGTGGCATTGTGCTTTCAGACGAGATTGACACCTGTATTTAAAATTTTACTGGACAGTCGTAATGAGATTCTTAGACCCTTCAGAAGCTATCGGGTTCGGAGCCTTAGTGGCTGGATCGGCAGAGTGTCGCGCTTTCTTTTGCAGGTCTTCAGTTCGAGGCTCGAAGCCGACAAATATTTAATATATTTTTCTTTTTTTTTTTTTCAATTTATTTTAGCTAGATTTCTTCATCATTCCGAGGGATAAATTGAATAATTCCAAATCGTATACGCCAAAAATAGAATTTAATATCAAAATATTTCTATATTTATTCGAAATTTTACGAGTGAGAATCACGCACATGCGCAGAATTCATTCGTATTCTCAGCATTGTGCTTTCAGACCAGATTGACACCGTATTTAAAATTTTACTGGACAGTCGTAATGACATTCTTAGACCCTTCAGAAGCTCTCAGGTTACGAGGCTTAGTGGCTGGATCGGCAGAGTGTCGCGCTTTCTTTTGCAGGTCTTCAGTTCGAGGCTCGAAGCCGAGAAATATTTTTATATATATATTTCTTTTTTTTAAAAAAATTTATTTTAGCTAGATTTCTCCATCATTCCGAGGGATAAATTGAATAATTCCAAATCGTATACGCCAAAAATAGAATTTAATATCAAAATATTTCTATATTTATTCGAAATTTTACGAGTGAGAATCACGCACATGCGCAGAATTCATTCGTATTCTCAGCATTGTGCTTTCAGACCAGATTGACACCTGTATTTAAAATTTTACTGGACAGTGGTAATGAGATTCTTAGACCCTTCAGATGCTCTCAGGTTACGAGGCTTAGTGGCTGGATCGGCAGAGTGTCGCGCTTTCTTTTGCAGGTCTTCAGTTCGAGGCTCGAAGCCGACAAATATTTTTATATATCTTTCTTTTTTTTTTTTCAATTTATTTTAGCTAGATTTCTCCATCATTCCGAGGGATAAATTGAATAATTTCAAATCGTATACGCCAAAAATAGAATTTAATATCAAAATATTTCTATATTTATTCGAAATTTTACGAGTGAGAATCACGCACATGCGCAGAATTCATTCGTATTCTCAGCATTCTGCTTTCAGACCAGATTGACACCTGTATTTAAAATTTTACTGGACAGTCGTAATGAGATTCTTAGACCCTTCAGAAGCTATCGGGTTCGGAGCCTTAGTGGCTGGATCAGCAGAGTGTCGCGCTTTCTTTTGCAGGTCTTCAGTTCGAGGCTCGAAGCCGACAAATAATTTTATATATTTTTCTTTTTTTTTTCAATTTATTTTAGCTAGATTTCTTCATCATTCCGAGGGATAAATTGAATAATTCCAAATCGTATACGCCAAAAATAGAATTTGATATCAAAATATTTCTATATTTATTCGAAATTTTACGAGTGAGAATCACGCACATGCGCAGAATTCATTCGTATTCTCAGCATTGTGCTTTCAGACCAGATTGACACCTGTATTTAAAATTTTACTGGACAGTCGTAATGAGATTCTTAGACCCTTCAGAAGCTCTCAGGTTACGCGGCTTAGTGGCTGGATCGGCAGAGTGTCGCGCTTTCTTTTGCAGGTCTTCAGTTCGAGGCTCGAAGCCGACAAATATTTTTATATATTTTTCTTTTTTTTTTCAATTTATTTTAGCTAGATTTCTCCATCATTCCGAGGGATAAATTAAATAATTCCAAATCGTATACGCCAAAAATAGAATTTAATATCAAAATATTTCTATATTTATTCGAAATTTTACAAGTGAGAATCACGCACATGCCTATAATTCATCCGTATTCTCAGCATTGTGCTTTCAGACCAGATTGACACCTGTATTTAAAATTTTACTGGACAGTCGTAATGAGATTCTTAGACCCTTCAGAAGCTCTCGGGTTACGAGCCTTAGTGGCTGGATCGGCAGAGTGTCGCGCTTTCTTTTGCAGGTCTTCAGTTCGAGGCTCGAAGCCGACAAATATTTTTATATATTTTTCTTTTTTTTTTTCAATTTATTTTAGCTAGATTTCTTCATCATTCCGAGGGATAAATTGAATAATTCCAAATCGTATACGCCAAAAATAGAATTTAATATCAAAATATTTCTATATTTATTCGAAATTTTACGAGTGAGAATCACGCACATGCGCAGAATTCATTCGTATTCTCAGCATTGTGCTTTCAGACCAGATTGACACCTGTATTTAAAATTTTACTGGACAGTCGTAATGAGATTCTTAGACCCTTCAGAAGCTATCGGGTTCGGAGCCTTAGTGGCTGGATCGGCAGAGTGTCGCGCTTTCTTTTGCAGGTCTTCAGTTCGTGGCTCGAAGCCGACAAATAATTTTATATATTTTTCTTTTTTTTTAAATTTATTTTAGCTAGATTTCTCCATCATTCCGAGGGATAAATTGAATAATTCCAAATCGTATACGCCAAAAATAGAATTTGATATCAAAATATTTCTATATTTATTCGATATTTTACGAGTGAGAATCACGCACATGCGCAGAATTCATTCGTATTCTCAGCATTGTGCTTTCAGACGAGATTGACACCTGTATTTAAAATTTTACTGGACAGTCGTAATGAGATTCTTAGACCCTTCAGAAGCTATCGGGTTCGGAGCCTTAGTGGCTGGATCGGCAGAGTGTCGCGCTTTCTTTTGCAGGTCTTCAGTTCGAGGCTCGAAGCCGACAAATATTTAATATATTTTTCTTTTTTTTTTTTTCAATTTATTTTAGCTAGATTTCTTCATCATTCCGAGGGATAAATTGAATAATTCCAAATCGTATACGCCAAAAATAGAATTTAATATCAAAATATTTCTATATTTATTCGAAATTTTACGAGTGAGAATCACGCACATGCGCAGAATTCATTCGTATTCTCAGCATTGTGCTTTCAGACCAGATTGACACCGTATTTAAAATTTTACTGGACAGTCGTAATGACATTCTTAGACCCTTCAGAAGCTCTCAGGTTACGAGGCTTAGTGGCTGGATCGGCAGAGTGTCGCGCTTTCTTTTGCAGGTCTTCAGTTCGAGGCTCGAAGCCGAGAAATATTTTTATATATATATTTCTTTTTTTTAAAAAAATTTATTTTAGCTAGATTTCTCCATCATTCCGAGGGATAAATTGAATAATTCCAAATCGTATACGCCAAAAATAGAATTTAATATCAAAATATTTCTATATTTATTCGAAATTTTATGAGTGAGAATCACGCACATGCGCAGAATTCATTCGTATTCTCAGCATTGTGCTTTCAGACCAGATTGACACCTGTATTTAAAATTTTACTGGACAGTGGTAATGAGATTCTTAGACACTTCAGATGCTCTCAGGTTACGAGGCTTAGTGGCTGGATCGGCAGAGTGTCGCGCTTTCTTTTGCAGGTCTTCAGTTCGAGGCTCGAAGCCGACAAATATTTTTATATATCTTTCTTTTTTTTTTTCAATTTATTTTAGCTAGATTTCTCCATCATTCCGAGGGATAAATTGAATAATTCCAAATCGTATACGCCAAAAATAGAATTTAATATCAAAATATTTCTATATTTATTCGAAATTTTACGAGTGAGAATCACGCACATGCGCAGAATTCATTCGTATTCTCAGCATTGTGCTTTCAGACCAGATTGACACCGTATTTAAAATTTTACTGGACAGTCGTAATGAGATTCTTAGACCCTTCAGAAGCTCTCGGGTTAAGAGCCTTAGTGGCTGGATCGGCAGAGTGTCGCGCTTTCTTTTGCAGGTCTTCAGTTCGAGGCTCGAAGCCGACAAATATTTTTATATATTTTTCTTTTTTTTTTCAATTTATTTTAGCTAGATTTCTTCATCATTCCGAGGGATAAATTGAATAATTCCAAATCGTATACGCCAAAAATAGAATTTAATATCAAAATATTTCTATATTTATTCGAAATTTTACGAGTGAGAATCACGCACATGCGCAGAATTCATTCGTATTCTCAGCATTGTGCTTTCAGACCAGATTGACACCTGTATTTAAAATTTTACTGGACAGTCGTAATGAGATTCTTAGACCCTTCAGAAGCTCTCAGGTTACGCGGCTTAGTGGCTGGATCGGCAGAGTGTCGCGCTTTCTTTTGCAGGTCTTCAGTTCGAGGCTCGAAGCCGACAAATATTTTTATATATTTTTCTTTTTTTTTTTTCAATTTATTTTAGCTAGATTTCTCCATCATTCCGATGGATAAATTAAATAATTCCAAATCGTATACGCCAAAAATAGAATTTAATATCAAAATATTTCTATATTTATTCGAAATTTTACAAGTGAGAATCACGCACATGCCTATAATTCATCCGTATTCTCAGCATTGTGCTTTCAGACCAGATTGACACCTGTATTTAAAATTTTACTGGACAGTCGTAATGAGATTCTTAGACCCTTCAGAAGCTCTCGGGTTACGAGCCTTAGTGGCTGGATCGGCAGAGTGTCGCGCTTTCTTTGGCAGGTCTTCAGTTCGAGGCTCGAAGCCGACAAATATTTTTATATATTTTTCTTTTTTTTTTTCAATTTATTTTAGCTAGATTTCTTCATCATTCCGAGGGATAAATTGAATAATTCCAAATCGTATACGCCAAAAATAGAATTTAATATCAAAATATTTCTATATTTATTCGAAATTTTACGAGTGAGAATCACGCACATGCGCAGAATTCATTCGTATTCTCAGCATTGTGCTTTCAGACCAGATTGACACCTGTATTTAAAATTTTACTGGACAGTCGTAATGAGATTCTTAGACCCTTCAGAAGCTCTCAGGTTACGCGGCTTAGTGGCTGGATCGGCAGAGTGTCGCGCTTTCTTTTGCAGGTCTTCAGTTCGAGGCTCGAAGCCGACAAATATTTTTATATATTTTTCTTTTTTTTCAATTTATTTTAGCTAGATTTCTCCATCATTCCGAGGGATAAATTAAATAATTCCAAATCGTATACGCCAAAAATAGAATTTAATATCAAAATATTTCTATATTTATTCGAAATTTTACAAGTGAGAATCACGCACATGCGCATAATTCATCCGTATTCTCAGCATTGTGCTTTCAGACCAGATTGACACCTGTATTTAAAATTTTACTGGACAGTCGTAATGAGATTCTTAGACCCTTCAGAAGCTTTCAGGTTACGAGGCTTAGTGGCTGGATCGGCAGAGTGTCGCGCTTTTTTTTGCAGGTCTTCAGTTCGAGGCTCGAAGCCGACAAATATTTTTATATATTTTTCTTTTTTTTTAAATATATTTTAGCTAGATTTCTCCATTATTCCGAGGGATAAATTGAATAATTCCAAATCGTATACGCCAAAAATAGAATTTAATATCAAAATATTTCTATATTTATTCGAAATTTTACGAGTGAGAATCACGCACATGCGCAGAATTCATTCGTATTCTCAGCATTGTGCTTTCAGACCAGATTGACACCGTATTTAAAATTTTACTGGACAGTCGTAATGAGATTCTTAGACCCTTCAGAAGCTCTCAGGTTACGCGGCTTAGTGGCTGGATCGGCAGAGTGTCGAGCTTTCTTTTGCAGGTCTTCAGTTCGAGGCTCGAAGCCGACAAATATTTTTATATATTTTTCTTTTTTTTTCCATTTATTTTAGCTAGATTTCTTCATCATTCCGAGGGATAAATTGAATAATTCCAAATCGTATACGCCAAAAATAGAATTTAATATCAAAATATTTCTATATTTATTCGAAATTTTATGAGTGAGAATCACGCACATGCGCAGAATTCATTCGTATTCTCAGCATTGTGCTTTCAGACCAGATTGACACCGTATTTAAAATTTTCCTGGACAGTCGTAATGACATTCTTAGACCCTTCAGAAGCTCTCAGGTTACGAGGCTTAGTGGCTGGATCGGCAAAGTGTCGCGCTTTCTTTTGCAGGTCTTCAGTTCGAGGCTCGAAGCCGAGAAATATTTTTATATATATATTTCTTTTTTTTTTTAAATTTATTTTAGCTAGATTTCTCCATCATTTGGAGGGATAAATTGAATAATTCCAAATCGTATACGCCAAAAATAGAATTTAATATCAAAATATTTCTATATTTATTCGAAATTTTACGAGTGAGAATCACGCACATGCGCAGAATTCATTCGTATTCTCAACATTGTGCTTTCAGACCAGATTGACAAATGTATTTAAAATTTTACTGGACAGTCGTAATGAGATTCTTAGACCCTTCAGATGCTCTCAGGTTACGAGGCTTAGTGGCTGGATCGGCAGAGTGTCGCGCTTTCTTTTGCAGGTCTTCAGTTCGAGGCTCGAAGCCGACAAATATTTTTATATATCTTTCTTTTTTTTTTTTCAATTTATTTTAGCTAGATTTCTCCATCATTCCGAGGAATAAATTGAATAATTTCAAATCGTATACGCCAAAAATAGAATTTAATATCAAAATATTTCTATATTTATTCGAAATTTTACGAGTGAGAATCACGCACATGCGCAGAATTCATTCGTATTCTCAGCATTGTGCTTTCAGACCAGATTGACACCGTATTTAAAATTTTACTGGACAGTCGTAATGAGATTCTTAGACCCTTCAGAAGCTCTCGGGTTAAGAGCCTTAGTGGCTGGATCGGCAGAGTGTCGCGCTTTCTTTTGCAGGTCTTCAGTTCGAGGCTCGAAGCCGACAAATATTTTTATATATTTTTCTTTTTTTTTCAATTTATTTTAGCTAGATTTCTTCATCATTCCGAGGGATAAATTGAATAATTCCAAATCGTATACGCCAAAAATAGAATTTAATATCAAAATATTTCTATATTTATTCGAAATTTTACGAGTGAGAATCACGCACATGCGCAGAATTCATTCGTATTCTCAGCATTGTGCTTTCAGACCAGATTGACACCTGTATTTAAAATTTTACTGGACAGTCGTAATGAGATTCTTAGACCCTTCAGAAGCTCTCAGGTTACGCGGCTTAGTGGCTGGATCGGCAGAGTGTCGCGCTTTCTTTTGCAGGTCTTCAGTTCGAGGCTCGAAGCCGACAAATATTTTTATATATTTTTCTTTTTTTTTTCAATTTATTTTAGCTAGATTTCTCCATCATTCCGAGGGATAAATTAAATAATTCCAAATCGTATACGCCAAAAATAGAATTTAATATCAAAATATTTCTATATTTATTCGAAATTTTACAAGTGAGAATCACGCACATGCCTATAATTCATCCGTATTCTCAGCATTGTGCTTTCAGACCAGATTGACACCTGTATTTAAAATTTTACTGGACAGTCGTAATGAGATTCTTAGACCCTTCAGAAGCTCTCGGGTTACGACCCTTAGTGGCTGGATCGGCAGAGTGTCGCGCTTTCTTTGGCAGGTCTTCAGTTCGAGGCTCGAAGCCGACAAATATTTTTATATATTTTTCTTTTTTTTTTTCAATTTATTTTAGCTAGATTTCTTCATCATTCCGAGGGATAAATTGAATAATTCCAAATCGTATACGCCAAAAATAGAATTTAATATCAAAATATTTCTATATTTATTCGAAATTTTACGAGTGAGAATCACGCACATGCGCAGAATTCATTCGTATTCTCAGCATTGTGCTTTCAGACCAGATTGACACCTGTATTTAAAATTTTACTGGACAGTCGTAATGAGATTCTTAGACCCTTCAGAAGCTCTCAGGTTACGCGGCTTAGTGGCTGGATCGGCAGAGTGTCGCGCTTTCTTTTGCAGGTCTTCAGTTCGAGGCTCGAAGCCGACAAATATTTTTATATATTTTTCTTTTTTTTTCAATTTATTTTAGCTAGATTTCTCCATCATTCCGAGGGATAAATTAAATAATTCCAAATCGTATACGCCAAAAATAGAATTTAATATCAAAATATTTCTATATTTATTCGAAATTTTACAAGTGAGAATCACGCACATGCGCATAATTCATCCGTATTCTCAGCATTGTGCTTTCAGACCAGATTGACACCTGTATTTAAAATTTTACTGGACAGTCGTAATGAGATTCTTAGACCCTTCAGAAGCTTTCAGGTTACGAGGCTTAGTGGCTGGATCGGCAGAGTGTCGCGCTTTTTTTTGCAGGTCTTCAGTTCGAGGCTCGAAGCCGACAAATATTTTTATATATTTTTCTTTTTTTTTAAATATATTTTAGCTAGATTTCTCCATTATTCCGAGGGATAAATTGAATAATTCCAAATCGTATACGCCAAAAATAGAATTTCATATCAAAATATTTCTATATTTATTCGAAATTTTACGAGTGAGAATCACGCACATGCGCAGAATTCATCCGTATTCTCAGCATTGTGCTTTCAGACCAGATTGACACCTGTATTTAAAATTTTACTGGACAGTCGTAATGAGATTCTTAGACCCTTCAGAAGCTTTCAGGTTACGAGGCTTAGTGGCTGGATCGGCAGAGTGTCGCGCTTTTTTTTGCAGGTCTTCAGTTCGAGGCTCGAAGCCGACAAATATTTTTATATATTTTTCTTTTTTTTTAAATATATTTTAGCTAGATTTCTCCATTATTCCGAGGGATAAATTGAATAATTCCAAATCGTATACGCCAAAAATAGAATTTCATATCAAAATATTTCTATATTTATTCGAAATTTTACGAGTGAGAATCACGCACATGCGCAGAATTCATTCGTATTCTCAGCATTGTGCTTTCAGACCAGATTGACACCGTATTTAAAATTTTACTGGACAGTCGTAATGAGATTCTTAGACCCTTCAGAAGCTCTCAGGTTACGCGGCTTAGTGGCTGGATCGGCAGAGTGTCGAGCTTTGTTTTGCAGGTCTTCAGTTCGAGGCTCGAAGCCGACAAATATTTTTATATATTTTTCTTTTTTTTTTTTAAATTTATTTTAGCTAGATTTCTCCATCATTCCGAGGGATAAATTGAATACTTCCAAATTGTATACGCCAAAAATAGAATTTAATATCAAAATATTTCTATATTTATTCGAAATTTTACGAGCGAGAATCACGCACATGCGCAGAATTCATTCGTATTCTCAGCATTGTGCTTTCAGACCAGATTGACACCGTATTTAAAATTTTACTGGACAATCGTAATGAGATTCTTAGACCCTTCAGAAGCTATCGGGTTCGGAGCCTTAGTGGCTGGATTGGCAGAGTGTCGCGCTTTCTTTTGCAGGTCTTCAGTTCGAGGCTCGAAGCCGACAAATATTTAATATATTTTTCTTTTTTTTTTCAATTTATTTTAGCTAGATTTCTTCATCATTCCGAGGGATAAATTGAATAATTCCAAATCGTATACGCCAAAAATAGAATTTAATATCAAAATATTTCTATATTTATTCGAAATTTTACGAGTGAGAATCACGCACATGCGCAGAATTCATTCGTATTCTCAGCATTGTGCTTTCAGACCAGATTGACACCGTATTTAAAATTTTACTGGACAGTCGTAATGACATTCTTAGACCCTTCAGAAGCTCTCAGGATACGAGGCTTAGTGGCTGGATCGGCAGAGTGTCGCGCTTTCTTTGGCAGGTCTTCAGTTCGAGGCTCGAAGCCGACAAATATTTTTATATATTTTTCTTTTTTTTTTTCAATTTATTTTAGCTAGATTTCTTCATCATTCCGAGGGATAAATTGAATAATTCCAAATCGTATACGCCAAAAATAGAATTTAATATCAAAATATTTCTATATTTATTCGAAATTTTACGAGTGAGAATCACGCACATGCGCAGAATTCATTCGTATTCTCAGCATTGTGCTTTCAGACCAGATTGACACCTGTATTTAAAATTTTACTGGACAGTCGTAATGAGATTCTTAGACCCTTCAGAAGCTCTCAGGTTACGCGGCTTAGTGGCTGGATCGGCAGAGTGTCGCGCTTTCTTTTGCAGGTCTTCAGTTCGAGGCTCGAAGCCGACAAATATTTTTATATATTTTTCTTTTTTTTTCAATTTATTTTAGCTAGATTTCTCCATCATTCCGAGGGATAAATTAAATAATTCCAAATCGTATACGCCAAAAATAGAATTTAATATCAAAATATTTCTATATTTATTCGAAATTTTACAAGTGAGAATCACGCACATGCGCATAATTCATCCGTATTCTCAGCATTGTGCTTTCAGACCAGATTGACACCTGTATTTAAAATTTTACTGGACAGTCGTAATGAGATTCTTAGACCCTTCAGAAGCTTTCAGGTTACGAGGCTTAGTGGCTGGATCGGCAGAGTGTCGCGCTTTTTTTTGCAGGTCTTCAGTTCGAGGCTCGAAGCCGACAAATATTTTTATATATTTTTCTTTTTTTTTAAATATATTTTAGCTAGATTTCTCCATTATTCCGAGGGATAAATTGAATAATTCCAAATCGTATACGCCAAAAATAGAATTTCATATCAAAATATTTCTATATTTATTCGAAATTTTACGAGTGAGAATCACGCACATGCGCAGAATTCATCCGTATTCTCAGCATTGTGCTTTCAGACCAGATTGACACCTGTATTTAAAATTTTACTGGACAGTCGTAATGAGATTCTTAGACCCTTCAGAAGCTTTCAGGTTACGAGGCTTAGTGGCTGGATCGGCAGAGTGTCGCGCTTTTTTTTGCAGGTCTTCAGTTCGAGGCTCGAAGCCGACAAATATTTTTATATATTTTTCTTTTTTTTTAAATATATTTTAGCTAGATTTCTCCATTATTCCGAGGGATAAATTGAATAATTCCAAATCGTATACGCCAAAAATAGAATTTCATATCAAAATATTTCTATATTTATTCGAAATTTTACGAGTGAGAATCACGCACATGCGCAGAATTCATTCGTATTCTCAGCATTGTGCTTTCAGACCAGATTGACACCGTATTTAAAATTTTACTGGACAGTCGTAATGAGATTCTTAGACCCTTCAGAAGCTCTCAGGTTACGCGGCTTAGTGGCTGGATCGGCAGAGTGTCGAGCTTTGTTTTGCAGGTCTTCAGTTCGAGGCTCGAAGCCGACAAATATTTTTATATATTTTTCTTTTTTTTTTTTAAATTTATTTTAGCTAGATTTCTCCATAATTCCGAGGGATAAATTGAATACTTCCAAATTGTATACGCCAAAAATAGAATTTAATATCAAAATATTTCTATATTTATTCGAAATTTTACGAGCGAGAATCACGCACATGCGCAGAATTCATTCGTATTCTCAGCATTGTGCTTTCAGACCAGATTGACACCGTATTTAAAATTTTACTGGACAATCGTAATGAGATTCTTAGACCCTTCAAAAGCTATCGGGTTCGGAGCCTTAGTGGCTGGATTGGCAGAGTGTCGCGCTTTCTTTTGCAGGTCTTCAGTTCGAGGCTCGAAGCCGACAAATATTTAATATATTTTTCTTTTTTTTTTCAATTTATTTTAGCTAGATTTCTTCATCATTCCGAGGGATAAATTGAATAATTCCAAATCGTATACGCCAAAAATAGAATTTAATATCAAAATATTTCTATATTTATTCGAAATTTTACGAGTGAGAATCACGCACATGCGCAGAATTCATTCGTATTCTCAGCATTGTGCTTTCAGACCAGATTGACACCGTATTTAAAATTTTACTGGACAGTCGTAATGACATTCTTAGACCCTTCAGAAGCTCTCAGGATACGAGGCTTAGTGGCTGGATCGGCAGAGTGTCGCGCTTTCTTTTGCAGGTCTTCAGTTCGAGGCTCGAAGCCGACAAATATTTTTATATATTTTTCTTTTTTTTTAAATTTATTTTAGCTAGATTTCTCCATCATTCCGAGGGATAAATTGAATAATTCCAAATCGTATACGCCAAAAATAGAATTTAATATCAAAATATTTCTATATTTATTCGAAATTTTACGAGTGAGAATCACGCATATGCGCTGAATTCATTCGTATTCTCAGCATTGTGCTTTCAGACCAGATTGACACCGTATTTAAAATTTTACTGGACAGTCATAATGACATTCTTAGACCCTTCAGAAGCTCTCAGGTTACGAGGCTTAGTGGCTGGATCGGCAGAGTGTCGCGCTTTCTTTTGCAGGTCTTCAGTTCGAGGCTCGAAGCCGAGAAATATTTTTATATATATATTTCTTTTTTTAAAAAAAATTTATTTTAGCTAGATTTCTCCATCATTCCGAGGGATAAATTGAATAATTCCAAATCGTATACGCCAAAAATAGAATTTTATATCAAAATATTTCTATATTTATTCGAAATTTTATGAGTGAGAATCACGCACATGCGCAGAATTCATTCGTATTCTCAGCATTGTGCTTTCAGACCAGATTGACACCGTATTTAAAATTTTACTGGACAGTCGTAATGACATTCTTAGACCCTTCAGAAGCTATCGGGTTCGGAGCCTTAGTGGCTGGATCGGCAGAGTGTCGCGCTTTCTTTTGCAGGTCTTCAGTTCGAGGCTCGAAGCCGACAAATAATTTTATATATTTTTCTTTTTTTTTCAATTTATTTTAGCTAGATTTCTTCATCATTCCGAGGGATAAATTGAATAATTCCAAATCGTATACGCCAAAAATAGAATTTAATATCAAAATATTTCTATATTTATTCGAAATTTTACGAGTGAGAATCACGCACATGCGCAGAATTCATTCGTATTCTCAGCATTGTGCTTTCAGACCAGATTGACACCGTATTTAAAATTTTACTGGACAGTCGTAATGACATTCTTAGACCCTTCAGAAGCTCTCAGGTTACGAGGCTTAGTGGCTGGATCGGCAGAGTGTCGCGCTTTCTTTTGCAGGTCTTCAGTTCGTGGCTCGAAGCCGACAAATAATTTTATATATTTTTCTTTTTTTTTAAATTTATTTTAGCTAGATTTCTCCATCATTCCGAGGGATAAATTGAATAATTCCAAATCGTATACACCAAAAATAGAATTTGATATCAAAATATTTCTATATTTATTCGATATTTTACGAGTGAGAATCACGCACATGCGCAGAATTCATTCGTATTCTCAGCATTGTGCTTTCAGACGAGATTGACACCTGTATTTAAAATTTTACTGGACAGTCGTAATGAGATTCTTAGACCCTTCAGAAGCTATCGGGTTCGGAGCCTTAGTGGCTGGATCGGCAGAGTGTCGCGCTTTCTTTTGCAGGTCTTCAGTTCGAGGCTCGAAGCCGACAAATATTTAATATATTTTTCTTTTTTTTTTTCAATTTATTTTAGCTAGATTTCTTCATCATTCCGAGGGATAAATTGAATAATTCCAAATCGTATACGCCAAAAATAGAATTTAATATCAAAATATTTCTATATTTATTCGAAATTTTACGAGTGAGAATCACGCACATGCGCAGAATTCATTCGTATTCTCAGCATTGTGCTTTCAGACCAGATTGACACCGTATTTAAAATTTTACTGGACAGTCGTAATGACATTCTTAGACCCTTCAGAAGCTCTCAGGTTACGAGGCTTAGTGGCTGGATCGGCAGAGTGTCGCGCTTTCTTTTGCAGGTCTTCAGTTCGAGGCTCGAAGCCGAGAAATATTTTTATATATATATTTCTTTTTTTTAAAAAAATTTATTTTAGCTAGATTTCTCCATCATTCCGAGGGATAAATTGAATAATTCCAAATCGTATACGCCAAAAATAGAATTTAATATCAAAATATTTCTATATTTATTCGAAATTTTATGAGTGAGAATCACGCACATGCGCAGAATTCATTCGTATTCTCAGCATTGTGCTTTCAGACCAGATTGACACCGTATTTAAAATTTTACTGGACAGTCGTAATGACATTCTTAGACCCTTCAGAAGCTCTCAGGTTACGAGGCTTAGTGGCTGGATCGGCAAAGTGTCGCGCTTTCTTTTGCAGGTCTTCAGTTCGAGGCTCGAAGCCGAGAAATATTTTTATATATATATTTCTTTTTTTTAAAAAAATTTATTTTAGCTAGATTTCTCCATCATTCCGAGGGATAAATTGAATAATTCCAAATCGTATACGCCAAAAATAGAATTTAATATCAAAATATTTCTATATTTATTCGAAATTTTACGAGTGAGAATCACGCACATGCGCAGAATTCATTCGTATTCTCAGCATTGTGCTTTCAGACCAGATTGACACCTGTATTTAAAATTTTACTGGACAGTGGTAATGAGATTCTTAGACCCTTCAGATGCTCTCAGGTTACGAGGCTTAGTGGCTGGATCGGCAGAGTGTCGCGCTTTCTTTTGCAGGTCTTCAGTTCGAGGCTCGAAGCCGACAAATATTTTTATATATCTTTCTTTTTTTTTTTCAATTTATTTTAGCTAGATTTCTCCATCATTCCGAGGGATAAATTGAATAATTTCAAATCGTATACGCCAAAAATAGAATTTAATATCAAAATATTTCTATATTTATTCGAAATTTTACGAGTGAGAATCACGCACATGCGCAGAATTCATTCGTATTCTCAGCATTCTGCTTTCAGACCAGATTGACACCTGTATTTAAAATTTTACTGGACAGTCGTAATGAGATTCTTAGACCCTTCAGAAGCTATCGGGTTCGGAGCCTTAGTGGCTGGATCAGCAGAGTGTCGCGCTTTCTTTTGCAGGTCTTCAGTTCGAGGCTCGAAGCCGACAAATAATTTTATATATTTTTCTTTTTTTTTTCAATTTATTTTAGCTAGATTTCTTCATCATTCCGAGGGATAAATAGAATAATTCCAAATCGTATACGCCAAAAATAGAATTTGATATCAAAATATTTCTATATTTATTCGAAATTTTACGAGTGAGAATCACGCACATGCGCAGAATTCATTCGTATTCTCAGCATTGTGCTTTCAGACCAGATTGACACCTGTATTTAAAATTTACTGGACAGTCGTAATGAGATTCTTAGACCCTTCAGAAGCTCTCAGGTTACGCGGCTTAGTGGCTGGATCGGCAGAGTGTCGCGCTTTCTTTTGCAGGTCTTCAGTTCGAGGCTCGAAGCCGACAAATATTTTTATATATTTTTCTTTTTTTTTTCAATTTATTTTAGCTAGATTTCTCCATCATTCCGAGGGATAAATTAAATAATTCCAAATCGTATACGCCAAAAATAGAATTTAATATCAAAATATTTCTATATTTATTCGAAATTTTACAAGTGAGAATCACGCACATGCCTATAATTCATCCGTATTCTCAGCATTGTGCTTTCAGACCAGATTGACACCTGTATTTAAAATTTTACTGGACAGTCGTAATGAGATTCTTAGACCCTTCAGAAGCTCTCGGGTTACGAGCCTTAGTGGCTGGATCGGCAGAGTGTCGCGCTTTCTTTGGCAGGTCTTCAGTTCGAGGCTCGAAGCCGACAAATATTTTTATATATTTTTCTTTTTTTTTTTCAATTTATTTTAGCTAGATTTCTTCATCATTCCGAGGGATAAATTGAATAATTCCAAATCGTATACGCCAAAAATAGAATTTAATATCAAAATATTTCTATATTTATTCGAAATTTTACGAGTGAGAATCACGCACATGCGCAGAATTCATTCGTATTCTCAGCATTGTGCTTTCAGACCAGATTGACACCTGTATTTAAAATTTTACTGGACAGTCGTAATGAGATTCTTAGACCCTTCAGAAGCTATCGGGTTCGGAGCCTTAGTGGCTGGATCGGCAGAGTGTCGCGCTTTCTTTTGCAGGTCTTCAGTTCGTGGCTCGAAGCCGACAAATAATTTTATATATTTTTCTTTTTTTTTAAATTTATTTTAGCTAGATTTCTCCATCATTCCGAGGGATAAATTGAATAATTCCAAATCGTATACGCCAAAAATAGAATTTGATATCAAAATATTTCTATATTTATTCGATATTTTACGAGTGAGAATCACGCACATGCGCAGAATTCATTCGTATTCTCAGCATTGTGCTTTCAGACGAGATTGACACCTGTATTTAAAATTTTACTGGACAGTCGTAATGAGATTCTTAGACCCTTCAGAAGCTATCGGGTTCGGAGCCTTAGTGGCTGGATCGGCAGAGTGTCGCGCTTTCTTTTGCAGGTCTTCAGTTCGAGGCTCGAAGCCGACAAATATTTAATATATTTTTCTTTTTTTTTTTTTCAATTTATTTTAGCTAGATTTCTTCATCATTCCGAGGGATAAATTGAATAATTCCAAATCGTATACGCCAAAAATAGAATTTAATATCAAAATATTTCTATATTTATTCGAAATTTTACGAGTGAGAATCACGCACATGCGCAGAATTCATTCGTATTCTCAGCATTGTGCTTTCAGACCAGATTGACACCGTATTTAAAATTTTACTGGACAGTCGTAATGACATTCTTAGACCCTTCAGAAGCTCTCAGGTTACGAGGCTTAGTGGCTGGATCGGCAGAGTGTCGCGCTTTCTTTTGCAGGTCTTCAGTTCGAGGCTCGAAGCCGAGAAATATTTTTATATATATATTTCTTTTTTTTTTAAAAATTTATTTTAGCTAGATTTCCCCATCATTCCGAGGGATAAATTGAATAATTCCAAATCGTATACGCCAAAAATAGAATTTAATATCAAAATATTTCTATATTTATTCGAAATTTTATGAGTGAGAATCACGCACATGCGCAGAATTCATTCGTATTCTCAGCATTGTGCTTTCAGACCAGATTGACACCTGTATTTAAAATTTTACTGGACAGTGGTAATGAGATTCTTAGACCCTTCAGATGCTCTCGGGTTACGAGGCTTAGTGGCTGGATCGGCAGAGTGTCGCGCTTTCTTTTGCAGGTCTTCAGTTCGAGGCTCGAAGCCGACAAATATTTTTATATATCTTTCTTTTTTTTTTTTCAATTTATTTTAGCTAGATTTCTCCATCATTCCGAGGGATAAATTGAATAATTCCAAATCGTATACGCCAAAAATAGAATTTAATATCAAAATATTTCTATATTTATTCGAAATTTTACGAGTGAGAATCACGCACATGCGCAGAATTCATTCGTATTCTCAGCATTGTGCTTTCAGACCAGATTGACACCGTATTTAAAATTTTACTGGACAGTCGTAATGAGATTCTTAGACCCTTCAGAAGCTCTCGGGTTAAGAGCCTTAGTGGCTGGATCGGCAGAGTGTCGCGCTTTCTTTTGCAGGTCTTCAGTTCGAGGCTCGAAGCCGACAAATATTTTTATATATTTTTCTTTTTTTTTCAATTTATTTTAGCTAGATTTCTTCATCATTCCGAGGGATAAATTGAATAATTCCAAATCGTATACGCCAAAAATAGAATTTAATATCAAAATATTTCTATATTTATTCGAAATTTTACGAGTGAGAATCACGCACATGCGCAGAATTCATTCGTATTCTCAGCATTGTGCTTTCAGACCAGATTGACACCTGTATTTAAAATTTTACTGGACAGTCGTAATGAGATTCTTAGACCCTTCAGAAGCTCTCAGGTTACGCGGCTTAGTGGCTGGATCGGCAGAGTGTCGCGCTTTCTTTTGCAGGTCTTCAGTTCGAGGCTCGAAGCCGACAAATATTTTTATATATTTTTCTTTTTTTTTTTCAATTTATTTTAGCTAGATTTCTCCATCATTCCGAGGGATAAATTAAATAATTCCAAATCGTATACGCCAAAAATAGAATTTAATATCAAAATATTTCTATATTTATTCGAAATTTTACAAGTGAGAATCACGCACATGCCTATAATTCATCCGTATTCTCAGCATTGTGCTTTCAGACCAGATTGACACCTGTATTTAAAATTTTACTGGACAGTCGTAATGAGATTCTTAGACCCTTCAGAAGCTCTCGGGTTACGAGCCTTAGTGGCTGGATCGGCAGAGTGTCGCGCTTTCTTTGGCAGGTCTTCAGTTCGAGGCTCGAAGCCGACAAATATTTTTATATATTTTTCTTTTTTTTTTTCAATTTATTTTAGCTAGATTTCTTCATCATTCCGAGGGATAAATTGAATAATTCCAAATCGTATACGCCAAAAATAGAATTTAATATCAAAATATTTCTATATTTATTCGAAATTTTACGAGTGAGAATCACGCACATGCGCAGAATTCATTCGTATTCTCAGCATTGTGCTTTCAGACCAGATTGACACCTGTATTTAAAATTTTACTGGACAGTCGTAATGACATTCTTAGACCCTTCAGAAGCTCTCAGGTTACGCGGCTTAGTGGCTGGATCGGCAGAGTGTCGCGCTTTCTTTTGCAGGTCTTCAGTTCGAGGCTCGAAGCCGACAAATATTTTTATATATTTTTCTTTTTTTTTCAATTTATTTTAGCTAGATTTCTCCATCATTCCGAGGGATAAATTAAATAATTCCAAATCGTATACGCCAAAAATAGAATTTAATATCAAAATATTTCTATATTTATTCGAAATTTTACAAGTGAGAATCACGCACATGCGCATAATTCATCCGTATTCTCAGCATTGTGCTTTCAGACCAGATTGACACCTGTATTCAAAATTTTACTGGACAGTCGTAATGAGATTCTTAGACCCTTCAGAAGCTTTCAGGTTACGAGGCTTAGTGGCTGGATCGGCAGAGTGTCGCGCTTTTTTTTGCAGGTCTTCAGTTCGAGGCTCGAAGCCGACAAATATTTTTATATATTTTTCTTTTTTTTTAAATATATTTTAGCTAGATTTCTCCATTATTCCGAGGGATAAATTGAATAATTCCAAATCGTATACGCCAAAAATAGAATTTCATATCAAAATATTTCTATATTTATTCGAAATTTTACGAGTGAGAATCACGCACATGCGCAGAATTCATTCGTATTCTCAGCATTGTGCTTTCAGACCAGATTGACACCGTATTTAAAATTTTACTGGACAGTCGTAATGAGATTCTTAGACCCTTCAGAAGCTCTCAGGTTACGCGGCTTAGTGGCTGGATCGGCAGAGTGTCGAGCTTTCTTTTGCAGGTCTTCAGTTCGAGGCTCGAAGCCGACAAATATTTTTATATATTTTTCTTTTTTTTTCCATTTATTTTAGCTAGATTTCTTCATCATTCCGAGGGATAAATTGAATAATTCCAAATCGTATACGCCAAAAATAGAATTTAATATCAAAATATTTCTATATTTATTCGAAATTTTATGAGTGAGAATCACGCACATGCGCAGAATTCATTCGTATTCTCAGCATTGTGCTTTCAGACCAGATTGACACCGTATTTAAAATTTTCCTGGACAGTCGTAATGACATTCTTAGACCCTTCAGAAGCTCTCAGGTTACGAGGCTTAGTGGCTGGATCGGCAAAGTGTCGCGCTTTCTTTTGCAGGTCTTCAGTTCGAGGCTCGAAGCCGAGAAATATTTTTATATATATATTTCTTTTTTTTTTAAATTTATTTTAGCTAGATTTATCCATCATTTCGAGGGATAAATTGAATAATTCCAAATCGTATACGCCAAAAATAGAATTTAATATCAAAATATTTCTATATTTATTCGAAATTTTACGAGTGAGAATCACGCACATGAGCAGAATTCATTCGTATTCTCAACATTGTGCTTTCAGACCAGATTGACAAATGTATTTAAAATTTTACTGGACAGTCGTAATGAGATTCTTAGACCCTTCAGATGCTCTCGGGTTACGAGGCTTAGTGGCTGGATCGGCAGAGTGTCGCGCTTTCTTTTGCAGGTCTTCAGTTCGAGGCTCGAAGCCGACAAATATTTTTATATATCTTTCTTTTTTTTTTTTCAATTTATTTTAGCTAGATTTCTCCATCATTCCGAGGGATAAATTGAATAATTCCAAATCGTATACGCCAAAAATAGAATTTAATATCAAAATATTTCTATATTTATTCGAAATTTTACGAGTGAGAATCACGCACATGCGCAGAATTCATTCGTATTCTCAGCATTGTGCTTTCAGACCAGATTGACACCGTATTTAAAATTTTACTGGACAGTCGTAATGAGATTCTTAGACCCTTCAGAAGCTCTCGGGTTAAGAGCCTTAGTGGCTGGATCGGCAGAGTGTCGCGCTTTCTTTTGCAGGTCTTCAGTTCGAGGCTCGAAGCCGACAAATATTTTTATATATTTTTCTTTTTTTTTCAATTTATTTTAGCTAGATTTCTTCATCATTCCGAGGGATAAATTGAATAATTCCAAATCGTATACGCCAAAAATAGAATTTAATATCAAAATATTTCTATATTTATTCGAAATTTTACGAGTGAGAATCACGCACATGCGCAGAATTCATTCGTATTCTCAGCATTGTGCTTTCAGACCAGATTGACACCTGTATTTAAAATTTTACTGGACAGTCGTAATGAGATTCTTAGACCCTTCAGAAGCTCTCAGGTTACGCGGCTTAGTGGCTGGATCGGCAGAGTGTCGCGCTTTCTTTTGCAGGTCTTCAGTTCGAGGCTCAAAGCCGACAAATATTTTTATATATTTTTCTTTTTTTTTTCAATTTATTTTAGCTAGATTTCTCCATCATTCCGAGGGATAAATTAAATAATTCCAAATCGTATACGCCAAAAATAGAATTTAATATCAAAATATTTCTATATTTATTCGAAATTTTACAAGTGAGAATCACGCACATGCCTATAATTCATCCGTATTCTCAGCATTGTGCTTTCAGACCAGATTGACACCTGTATTTAAAATTTTACTGGACAGTCGTAATGAGATTCTTAGACCCTTCAGAAGCTCTCGGGTTACGACCCTTAGTGGCTGGATCGGCAGAGTGTCGCGCTTTCTTTGGCAGGTCTTCAGTTCGAGGCTCGAAGCCGACAAATATTTTTATATATTTTTCTTTTTTTTTCCATTTATTTTAGCTAGATTTCTTCATCATTCCGAGGGATAAATTGAATAATTCCAAATCGTATACGCCAAAAATAGAATTTAATATCAAAATATTTCTATATTTATTCGAAATTTTATGAGTGAGAATCACGCACATGCGCAGAATTCATTCGTATTCTCAGCATTGTGCTTTCAGACCAGATTGACACCGTATTTAAAATTTTCCTGGACAGTCGTAATGACATTCTTAGACCCTTCAGAAGCTCTCAGGTTACGAGGCTTAGTGGCTGGATCGGCAAAGTGTCGCGCTTTCTTTTGCAGGTCTTCAGTTCGAGGCTCGAAGCCGAGAAATATTTTTATATATATATTTCTTTTTTTTTTAAATTTATTTTAGCTAGATTTATCCATCATTTCGAGGGATAAATTGAATAATTCCAAATCGTATACGCCAAAAATAGAATTTAATATCAAAATATTTCTATATTTATTCGAAATTTTACGAGTGAGAATCACGCACATGAGCAGAATTCATTCGTATTCTCAACATTGTGCTTTCAGACCAGATTGACAAATGTATTTAAAATTTTACTGGACAGTCGTAATGAGATTCTTAGACCCTTCAGATGCTCTCAGGTTACGAGGCTTAGTGGCTGGATCGGCAGAGTGTCGCGCTTTCTTTTGCAGGTCTTCAGTTCGAGGCTCGAAGCCGACAAATATTTTTATATATCTTTCTTTTTTTTTTTCAATTTATTTTAGCTAGATTTCTCCATCATTCCGAGGAATAAATTGAATAATTTCAAATCGTATACGCCAAAAATAGAATTTAATATCAAAATATTTCTATATTTATTCGAAATTTTACGAGTGAGAATCACGCACATGCGCAGAATTCATTCGTATTCTCAGCATTGTGCTTTCAGACCAGATTGACACCGTATTTAAAATTTTACTGGACAGTCGTAATGAGATTCTTAGACCCTTCAGAAGCTCTCGGGTTAAGAGCCTTAGTGGCTGGATCGGCAGAGTGTCGCGCTTTCTTTTGCAGGTCTTCAGTTCGAGGCTCGAAGCCGACAAATATTTTTATATATTTTTCTTTTTTTTTCAATTTATTTTAGCTAGATTTCTTCATCATTCCGAGGGATAAATTGAATAATTCCAAATCGTATACGCCAAAAATAGAATTTAATATCAAAATATTTCTATATTTATTCGAAATTTTACGAGTGAGAATCACGCACATGCGCAGAATTCATTCGTATTCTCAGCATTGTGCTTTCAGACCAGATTGACACCTGTATTTAAAATTTTACTGGACAGTCGTAATGAGATTCTTAGACCCTTCAGAAGCTCTCAGGTTACGCGGCTTAGTGGCTGGATCGGCAGAGTGTCGCGCTTTCTTTTGCAGGTCTTCAGTTCGAGGCTCAAAGCCGACAAATATTTTTATATATTTTTCTTTTTTTTTTCAATTTATTTTAGCTAGATTTCTCCATCATTCCGAGGGATAAATTAAATAATTCCAAATCGTATACGCCAAAAATAGAATTTAATATCAAAATATTTCTATATTTATTCGAAATTTTACAAGTGAGAATCACGCACATGCCTATAATTCATCCGTATTCTCAGCATTGTGCTTTCAGACCAGATTGACACCTGTATTTAAAATTTTACTGGACAGTCGTAATGAGATTCTTAGACCCTTCAGAAGCTCTCGGGTTACGACCCTTAGTGGCTGGATCGGCAGAGTGTCGCGCTTTCTTTGGCAGGTCTTCAGTTCGAGGCTCGAAGCCGACAAATATTTTTATATATTTTTCTTTTTTTTTTTCAATTTATTTTAGCTAGATTTCTTCATCATTCCGAGGGATAAATTGAATAATTCCAAATCGTATACGCCAAAAATAGAATTTAATATCAAAATATTTCTATATTTATTCGAAATTTTACGAGTGAGAATCACGCACATGCGCAGAATTCATTCGTATTCTCAGCATTGTGCTTTCAGACCAGATTGACACCTGTATTTAAAATTTTACTGGACAGTCGTAATGAGATTCTTAGACCCTTCAGAAGCTCTCAGGTTACGCGGCTTAGTGGCTGGATCGGCAGAGTGTCGCGCTTTCTTTTGCAGGTCTTCAGTTCGAGGCTCGAAGCCGACAAATATTTTTATATATTTTTCTTTTTTTTTCAATTTATTTTAGCTAGATTTCTCCATCATTCCGAGGGATAAATTAAATAATTCCAAATCGTATACGCCAAAAATAGAATTTAATATCAAAATATTTCTATATTTATTCGAAATTTTACAAGTGAGAATCACGCACATGCGCATAATTCATCCGTATTCTCAGCATTGTGCTTTCAGACCAGATTGACACCTGTATTTAAAATTTTACTGGACAGTCGTAATGAGATTCTTAGACCCTTCAGAAGCTTTCAGGTTACGAGGCTTAGTGGCTGGATCGGCAGAGTGTCGCGCTTTTTTTTGCAGGTCTTCAGTTCGAGGCTCGAAGCCGACAAATATTTTTATATATTTTTCTTTTTTTTTAAATATATTTTAGCTAGATTTCTCCATTATTCCGAGGGATAAATTGAATAATTCCAAATCGTATACGCCAAAAATAGAATTTCATATCAAAATATTTCTATATTTATTCGAAATTTTACGAGTGAGAATCACGCACATGCGCAGAATTCATTCGTATTCTCAGCATTGTGCTTTCAGACCAGATTGACACCGTATTTAAAATTTTACTGGACAGTCGTAATGAGATTCTTAGACCCTTCAGAAGCTCTCAGGTTACGCGGCTTAGTGGCTGGATCGGCAGAGTGTCGAGCTTTGTTTTGCAGGTCTTCAGTTCGAGGCTCGAAGCCGACAAATATTTTTATATATTTTTCTTTTTTTTTTTTAAATTTATTTTAGCTAGATTTCTCCATCATTCCGAGGGATAAATTGAATACTTCCAAATTGTATACGCCAAAAATAGAATTTAATATCAAAATATTTCTATATTTATTCGAAATTTTACGAGCGAGAATCACGCACATGCGCAGAATTCATTCGTATACTCAGCATTGTGCTTTCAGTCCAGATTGACACCGTATTTAAAATTTTACTGGACAGTCGTAATGACATTCTTAGACCCTTCAGAAGCTCTCAGGTTACGAGGCTTAGTGGCTGGATCGGCAGAGTGTCGCGCTTTCTTTTGCAGGTCTTCAGTTCGAGGCTCGAAGCCGACAAATATTTTTATATATTTTTCTTTTTTTTTTCATTTATTTTAGCTAGATTTCTTCATCATTCCGAGGGATAAATTGAATAATTCCAAATCGTATACGCCAAAAATAGAATTTAATATCAAAATATTTCTATATTTATTCGAAATTTTATGAGTGAGAATCACGCACATGCGCAGAATTCATTCGTATTCTCAGCATTGTGCTTTCAGACCAGATTGACACCGTATTTAAAATTTTCCTGGACAGTCGTAATGACATTCTTAGACCCTTCAGAAGCTCTCAGGTTACGAGGCTTAGTGGCTGGATCGGCAAAGTGTCGCGCTTTCTTTTGCAGGTCTTCAGTTCGAGGCTCGAAGCCGAGAAATATTTTTATATATATATTTCTTTTTTTTTTAATTTATTTTAGCTAGATTTCTCCATCATTTCGAGGGATAAATTGAATAATTCCAAATCGTATACGCCAAAAATAGAATTTAATATCAAAATATTTCTATATTTATTCGAAATTTTACGAGTGAGAATCACGCACATGCGCAGAATTCATTCGTATTCTCAACATTGTGCTTTCAGACCAGATTGACAAATGTATTTAAAATTTTACTGGACAGTCGTAATGAGATTCTTAGACCCTTCAGATGCTCTCAGGTTACGAGGCTTAGTGGCTGGATCGGCAGAGTGTCGCGCTTTCTTTTGCAGGTCTTCAGTTCGAGGCTCGAAGCCGACAAATATTTTTATATATCTTTCTTTTTTTTTTTTCAATTTATTTTAGCTAGATTTCTCCATTATTCCGAGGAATAAATTGAATAATTTCAAATCGTATACGCCAAAAATAGAATTTAATATCAAAATATTTCTATATTTATTCGAAATTTTACGAGTGAGAATCACGCACATGCGCAGAATTCATTCGTATTCTCAGCATTGTGCTTTCAGACCAGATTGACACCTGTATTTAAAATTTTACTGGACAGTCGTAATGAGATTCTTAGACCCTTCAGAAGCTATCGGGTTCGGAGCCTTAGTGGCTGGATCGGCAGAGTGTCGCGCTTTCTTTTGCAGGTCTTCAGTTCGAGGCTCGAAGCCGACAAATAATTTTATATATTTTTCTTTTTTTTTTTCAATTTATTTTAGCTAGATTTCTTCATCATTCCGAGGGATAAATTGAATAATTCCAAATCGTATACGCCAAAAATAGAATTTCATATCAAAATATTTCTATATTTATTCGAAATTTTACGAGTGAGAATCACGCACATGCGCAGAATTCATTCGTATTCTCAGCATTGTGCTTTCAGACCAGATTGACACCGTATTTAAAATTTTACTGGACAGTCGTAATGAGATTCTTAGACCCTTCAGAAGCTATCGGGTTCGGAGCCTTAGTGGCTGGATCGGCAGAGTGTCGCGCTTTCTTTTGCAGGTCTTCAGTTCGAGGCTCGAAGCCGACAAATATTTAATATATTTTTCTTTTTTTTTTCAATTTATTTTAGCTAGATTTCTTCATCATTCCGAGGGATAAATTGAATAATTCCAAATCGTATACGCCAAAAATAGAATTTAATATCAAAATATTTCTATATTTATTCGAAATTTTACGAGTGAGAATCACGCACATGCGCAGAATTCATTCGTATTCTCAGCATTGTGCTTTCAGACCAGATTGACACCGTATTTAAAATTTTACTGGACAGTCGTAATGACATTCTTAGACCCTTCAGAAGCTCTCAGGATACGAGGCTTAGTGGCTGGATCGGCAGAGTGTCGCGCTTTCTTTTGCAGGTCTTCAGTTCGAGGCTCGAAGCCAACAAATATTTTTATATATTTTTCTTTTTTTTTAAATTTATTTTAGCTAGATTTCTCCATCATTCCGAGGGATAAATTGAATAATTCCAAATCGTATACGCCAAAAATAGAATTTAATATCAAAATATTTCTATATTTATTCGAAATTTTACGAGTGAGAATCACGCATATGCGCTGAATTCATTCGTATTCTCAGCATTGTGCTTTCAGACCAGATTGACACCGTATTTAAAATTTTACTGGACAGTCATAATGACATTCTTAGACCCTTCAGAAGCTCTCAGGTTACGAGGCTTAGTGGCTGGATCGGCAGAGTGTCGCGCTTTCTTTTGCAGGTCTTCAGTTCGAGGCTCGAAGCCGAGAAATATTTTTATATATATATTTCTTTTTTTTAAAAAAATTTATTTTAGCTAGATTTCTCCATCATTCCGAGGGATAAATTGAATAATTCCAAATCGTATACGCCAAAAATAGAATTTAATATCAAAATATTTCTATATTTATTCGAAATTTTATGAGTGAGAATCACGCACATGCGCAGAATTCATTCGTATTCTCAGCATTGTGCTTTCAGACCAGATTGACACCGTATTTAAAATTTTACTGGACAGTCGTAATGACATTCTTAGACCCTTCAGAAGCTCTCAGGTTACGAGGCTTAGTGGCTGGATCGGCAAAGTGTCGCGCTTTCTTTTGCAGGTCTTCAGTTCGAGGCTCGAAGCCGAGAAATATTTTTATATATATATTTCTTTTTTTTAAAAAAATTTATTTTAGCTAGATTTCTCCATCATTCCGAGGGATAAATTGAATAATTCCAAATCGTATACGCCAAAAATAGAATTTAATATCAAAATATTTCTATATTTATTCGAAATTTTACGAGTGAGAATCACGCACATGCGCAGAATTCATTCGTATTCTCAGCATTGTGCTTTCAGACCAGATTGACACCTGTATTTAAAATTTTACTGGACAGTGGTAATGAGATTCTTAGACCCTTCAGATGCTCTCAGGTTACGAGGCTTAGTGGCTGGATCGGCAGAGTGTCGCGCTTTCTTTTGCAGGTCTTCAGTTCGAGGCTCGAAGCCGACAAATATTTTTATATATCTTTCTTTTTTTTTTCAATTTATTTTAGCTAGATTTCTCCATCATTCCGAGGGATAAATTGAATAATTTCAAATCGTATACGCCAAAAATAGAATTTAATATCAAAATATTTCTATATTTATTCGAAATTTTACGAGTGAGAATCACGCACATGCGCAGAATTCATTCGTATTCTCAGCATTCTGCTTTCAGACCAGATTGACACCTGTATTTAAAATTTTACTGGACAGTCGTAATGAGATTCTTAGACCCTTCAGAAGCTATCGGGTTCGGAGCCTTAGTGGCTGGATCAGCAGAGTGTCGCGCTTTCTTTTGCAGGTCTTCAGTTCGAGGCTCGAAGCCGACAAATAATTTTATATATTTTTCTTTTTTTTTTCAATTTATTTTAGCTAGATTTCTTCATCATTCCGAGGGATAAATTGAATAATTCCAAATCGTATACGCCAAAAATAGAATTTCATATCAAAATATTTCTATATTTATTCGAAATTTTACGAATGAGAATCACGCACATGCGCAGAATTCATTCGTATTCTCAGCATTGTGCTTTCAGACCAGATTGACACCGTATTTAAAATTTTACTGGACAGTCGTAATGACATTCTTAGACCCTTCAGAAGCTCTCAGGTGACGAGGCTTAGTGGCTGGATCGGCAGAGTGTCGCGCTTTCTTTTGCAGGTCTTCAGTTCGAGGCTCGAAGCCGACAAATATTTTTATATATTTTTCTTTTTTTTTTAAATTTATTTTAGCTAGATTTCTCCATCATTCCGAGGGATAAATTGAATAATTCCAAATCGTATACGCCAAAAATAGAATTTCATATCAAAATATTTCTATATTTATTCGAAATTTTACGAGTGAGAATCACGCACATGCGCAGAATTCATTCGTATTCTCAGCATTGTGCTTTCAGACCAGATTGACACCGTATTTAAAATTTTACTGGACAGTCGTAATGACATTCTTAGACCCTTCAGAAGCTCTCAGGTGACGAGGCTTAGTGGCTGGATCGGCAGAGTGTCGCGCTTTCTTTTGCAGGTCTTCAGTTCGAGGCTCGAAGCCGACAAATATTTTTATATATTTTTCTTTTTTTTAAATTTATTTTAGCTAGATTTCTCCATCATTCCGAGGGATAAATTGAATAATTCCAAATCGTATACGCCAAAAAAAGAATTTCATATCAAAATATTTCTATATTTATTCGAAATTTTACGAGTGAGAATCACGCACATGCGCAGAATTCATTCGTATTCTCAGCATTGTGCTTTCAGACCAGATTGACACCGTATTTAAAATTTTACTGGACAGTCGTAATGACATTCTTAGACCCTTCAGAAGCTCTCAGGTGACGAGGCTTAGTGGCTGGATCGGCAGAGTGTCGCGCTTTCTTTTGCAGGTCTTCAGTTCGAGGCTCGAAGCCGACAAATAATTTTATATATTTTCTTTTTTTTTTAATTTATTTTAGCTAGATTTCTCCATCATTCCGAGGGATAAATTGAATAATTCCAAATCGTATACGCCAAAAATAGAATTTGATATCAAAATATTTCTATATTTATTCGAAATTTTACGAGTGAGAATCACGCACATGCGCAGAATTCATTCGTATTCTCAGCATTGTGCTTTCAGACCAGATTGACACCGTATTTAAAATTTTACTGGACAGTCGTAATGACATTCTTAGACCCTTCAGAAGCTCTCAGGTTACGAGGCTTAGTGGCTGGATCGGCAGAGTGTCGCGCTTTCTTTTGCAGGTCTTCAGTTCGAGGCTCGAAGCCGACAAATATTTTTATGTATTTTTCTTTTTTTTTTAAAAAATTTATTTTAGCTAGATTTCTTCATCATTCCGAGGGATAAATTGAATAATTCCAAATCGTATACGCCAAAAATAGAATTTCATATCAAAATATTTCTATATTTATTCGAAATTTTACGAATGAGAATCACGCACATGCGCAGAATTCATTCGTATTCTCAGCATTGTGCTTTCAGACCAGATTGACACCGTATTTAAAATTTTACTGGACAGTCGTAATGACATTCTTAGACCCTTCAGAAGCTCTCAGGTGACGAGGCTTAGTGGCTGGATCGGCAGCGTGTCGCGCTTTCTTTTGCAGGTCTTCAGTTCGAGGCTCGAAGCCAACAAATATTTATATATATTTTTCTTTTTTAAAAATTTATTTTAGCTAGATTTCTCCATCATTCCGAGGGATAAATTGAATAATTCCAAATCGTATACGCCAAAAATAGAATTTAATATCAAAATATTTCTATATTTATTCGAAATTTTACGAGTGAGAATCACGCACATGCGCAGAATTCATTCGTATTCTCAGCATTGTGCTTTCAGACCAGATTGACACCTGTATTTAAAATTTTACTGGACAGTCGTAATGAGATTCTTAGACCCTTCAGAAGCTCTCAGGTTACGAGGCTTAGTGGCTGGATCGGCAGAGTGTCGCGCTTTCTTTTGCAGGTCTTCAGTTCGAGGCTCGAAGCCGACAAATATTTTTATATATTTTTCTTTTTTTTTTCAATTTATTTTAGCTAGATTTCTTCATCATTCCGAGGGATAAATTGAATAATTCCAAATCGTATACGCCAAAAATAGAATTTAATATCAAAATATCTCTATATTTATTCGAAATTTTACGAGTGAAAATCACGCACATGCGCACAATTCATTCGTATTCTCAGCATTGTGCTTTCAGACCAGATTGACACCTGTATTTAAAATTTTACTGGACAGTCGTAATGAGATTCTTAGACCCTTCAGAAGCTCTCAGGTTACGAGGCTTAGTGGCTGGATCGGCAGAGTGTCGCGCTTTCTTCTCAGGTCTTCAGTTCGAGGCTCGAAGCCGACAAATATTTTTATATATTTTTCTTTTTTTAAAAAAAAATTTATTTTAGCTAGATTTCTCCATCATTCCGAGGGATAAATTGAATAATTCCAAATCGTATACGCCAAAAATAGAATTTAATATCAAAATATTTCTATATTTATTCGAAATTTTACGAGTGAGAATCACGCACATGCGCAGAATTCATTCGTATTCTCAGCATTGTGCTTTCAGACAAGATTGACACCTGTATTTAAAATTTTACTGGACAGTCGTAATGACATTCTTAGACCCTTCAGAAGCTCTCAGGTTACGATTCTTAGTGGCTGGATCGGCAGAGTGTCGTGGTTTCTTTTGCAGGTCTTCAGTTCGAGGCTCGAAGCCGACAAATATTTTTATATATTTTTCTTTTTTTTTTTAAATTTATTTTAGCTAGATTTCTTCATCATTCCGAGGGATAAATTGAATACTTCCAAATTGTATACGCCAAAAATAGAATTTAATATCAAAATATTTCTACATTTATTCGAAATTTTACGAGCGAGAATCACGCACATGCGCAGAATTTATTCGTATTCTCAGCATTGTGCTTTCAGTCCAGATTGACACCGTATTTAAAATTTTACTGGACAGTCGTAATGACATTCTTAGACCCTTCAGAAGCTCTCAGGTTACGAGGCTTAGTGGCTGGATCGGCAGCGTGTCGCGCTTTCTTTTGCAGGTCTTCAGTTCGAGGCTCGAAGCCAACAAATATTTATATATATTTTCCTTTTTTTAAAATTTATTTTAGCTAGATTTCTCCATCATTCCGAGGGAAAAATTGAATAATTCCAAATCGTATACGCCAAAAATAGAATTTAATATCAAAATATTTCTATATTTATTCGAAATTTTACGAGTGAAAATCACGCACATGCGCAGAATTCATTCGTATTCTCAGCATTGTGCTTTCAGACCAGATTGACACCTGTATTTAAAATTTTACTGGACAGTCGTAATGAGATTCTTAGACCCTTCAGAAGCTCTCAGGTTACGCGGCATAGTGGCTGGATCGGCAGAGTGTCGCGCTTTCTTTTGCAGGTCTTCAGTTCGAGGCTCGAAGCCGACAAATATTTTTATATATTTTTCTTTTTTTTTTTTCAATTTATTTTAGCTAGATTTCTCCATCATTCCGAGGGATAAATTAAATAATTCCAAATCGTATACGCCAAAAATAGAATTTAATATCAAAATATTTCTATATTTATTCGAAATTTTACGAGTGAGAATCACGCACATGCGCATAATTCATTCGTATTCTCAGCATTGTGCTTTCAGACCAGATTGACACCTGTATTTAAAATTTTACTGGACAGTCGTAATGAGATTCTTAGACCCTTCAGAAGCTCTCAGGTTACGCGGCTTAGTGGCTGGATCGGCAGAGTGTCGCGCTTTCTTTTGCAGGTCTTCAGTTCGAGGCTCGAAGCCGACAAATATTTTTATATATTTTTCTTTTTTTTTTTCAATTTATTTTAGCTAGATTTCTCCATCATTCCGAGGGATAAATTAAATAATTCCAAATTGTATACGCCAAAAATAGAATTTAATATCAAAATATTTCTATATTTATTCGAAATTTTACGAGTGAGAATCACGCACATGCGCATAATTCATTCGTATTCTCAGCATTGTGCTTTCAGACCAGATTGAAACCTGTATTTAAAATTTTACTGGACAGTCGTAATGAGATTCTTAGACCCTTCAGAAGCTCTCAGGTTACGAGGCTTAGTGGCTGGATCGGCAGAGTGTCGCGCTTTCTTTTGCAGGTCTTCAGTTCGAGGCTCGAAGCCGACAAATATTTTTATATATTTTTCTTTTTTTTTTAAATTTATTTTAGCTAGATTTCTCCATCATTCCGAGGGATAAATTGAATAATTCCAAATCGTATACGCCAAAAATAGAATTTAATATCAAAATATTTCTATATTTATTCGAAATTTTACGAGTGAGAATCACGCACATGCGCAGAATTCATTCGTATTCTCAGCATTGTGCTTTCAGACCAGATTGACACCGTATTTAAAATTTTACTGGACAGTCGTAATGACATTCTTAGATCCTTCAGAAGCTCTCAGGTTACGAGGCTTAGTGGCTGGATCGGCAGAGTGTCGCGCTTTCTTTTGCAGGTCTTCAGTTCGAGGCTCGAAGCCGACAAATATTTTTATATATTTTTCTTTTTTTTTTTTAAAAAAATTTATTTTAGCTAGATTTCTCCATCATTCCGAGGGATAAATTGAATAATTCCAAATCGTATACGCCAAAAATAGAATTTAATATCAAAATATTTCTACATTTATTCGAAATTTTACGAGCGAGAATCACGCACATGCGCAGAATTCATTCGTATTCTCAGCATTGTGCTTTCAGTCCAGATTGACACCGTATTTAAAATTTTACTGGACAGTCGTAATGACATTCTTAGACCCTTCAGAAGCTCTCAGGTTACGAGGCTTAGTGGCTGGATCGGCAGCGTGTCGCGCTTTCTTTTGCAGGTCTTCAGTTCGAGGCTCGAAGCCAACAAATATTTATATATATTTTTCTTTTTTTTAAATTTATTTTAGCTAGATTTCTCCATCATTCCGAGGGATAAATTGAATAATTCCAAATCGTATACGCCAAAAATAGAATTTAATATCAAAATATTTCTACATTTATTCGAAATTTTACGAGCGAGAATCACGCACATGCGCAGAATTCATTCGTATTCTCAGCATTGTGCTTTCAGTCCAGATTGACACCGTATTTAAAATTTTACTGGACAGTCGTAATGACATTCTTAGACCCTTCAGAAGCTCTCAGGTTACGAGGCTTAGTGGCTGGATCGGCAGCGTGTCGCGCTTTCTTTTGCAGGTCTTCAGTTCGAGGCTCGAAGCCAACAAATATTTATATATATTTTTCTTTTTTTTAAATTTATTTTAGCTAGATTTCTCCATCATTCCGAGGGATAAATTGAATAATTCCAAATCGTATACGCCAAAAATAGAATTTAATATCAAAATATTTCTATATTTATTCGAAATTTTACGAGTGAGAATCACGCACATGCGCAGAATTCATTCGTATTCTCAGCATTGTGCTTTCAGACCAGATTGACACCTGTATTTAAAATTTTACTGGACAGTCGTAATGAGATTCTTAGACCCTTCAGAAGCTCTCAGGATACGAGGCTTAGTGGCTGGATAGGCAGAGTGTCGCGCTTTCTTTTGCAGGTCTTCAGTTCGAGGCTCGAAGCCGACAAATATTTTTATATATTTTTCTTTTTTTTTTTCAATTTATTTTAGCTAGATTTCTTCATCATTCCGAGGGATAAATTGAATAATTCCAAATCGTATACGCCAAAAATAGAATTTAATATCAAAATATTTCTATATTTATTCGAAATTTTACGAGTGAAAATCACGCACATGCGCAGAATTCATTCGTATTCTCAGCATTGTGCTTTCAGACCAGATTGACACCTGTATTTAAAATTTTACTGGACAGTCGTAATGAGATTCTTAGACCCTTCAGAAGCTCTCAGGTTATGCGGCTTAGTGGCTGGATCGGCAGAGTGTCGCGCTTTCTTTTGCAGGTCTTCAGTTCGAGGCTCGAAGCCGACAAATATTTTTATATATTTTTCTTTTTTTTTTCAATTTATTTTAGCTAGATTTCTCCATCATTCCGAGGGATAAATTAAATAATTCCAAATCGTATACGCCAAAAATAGAATTTAATATCAAAATATTTCTATATTTATTCGAAATTTTACGAGTGAGAATCACGCACATGCGCATAATTCATTCGTTTTCTCAGCATTGTGCTTTCAGACCAGATTGAAACCTGTATTTAAAATTTTACTGGACAGTCGTAATGAGATTCTTAGACCCTTCAGAAGCTCTCAGGTTACGCGGCTTAGTGGCTGGATCGGCAGAGTGTCGCGCATTCTTTTGCAGGTCTTCAGTTCGAGGCTCGAAGCCGACAAATATTTTTTATATATTTTTCTTTTTTTTTTTTTTAATTTATTTTAGCTAGATTTCTTCATCATTCCGAGGGATAAATTGAATACTTCCAAATTGTATACGCCAAAAATAGAATTTTATATCAAAATATTTCTACATTTATTCGAAATTTTACGAGCGAGAATCACGCACATGCGCAGAATTCATTCGTATTCTCAGCATTGTGCTTTCAGTCCAGATTGACACCGTATTTAAAATTTTACTGGACAGTCGTAATGACATTCTTAGACCCTTCAGAAGCTCTCAGGTTACGAGGCTTAGTGGCTGGATCGGCAGCGTGTCGCGCTTTCTTTTGCAGGTCTTCAGTTCGAGGCTCGAAGCCGACAAATATTTTTATATATTTTTCTTTTTTTTTTTTCAATTTATTTTAGCTAGATTTCTCCATCATTCCGAGGGATAAATTGAATAATTTCAAATCGTATACGCCAAAAATAGAATTTAATATCAAAATATTTCTATATTTATTCGAAATTTTACGAGTGAGAATCACGCACATGCGCATAATTCATTCGTATTCTCAGCATTGTGCTTTCAGACCAGATTGAAACCTGTATTTAAAATTTTACTGGACAGTCGTAATGAGATTCTTAGACCCTTCAGAAGCATACAGGTTACGAGGTTTAGTGGCTGGATCGGCAGAGTGTCGCGCTTTCTTTTGCAGGTCTTCAGTTCGAGGCTCGAAGCCGACAAATATTTTTATATATTTTTCTTTTTTTTAAAATTTATTTTAGCTAGATTTCTCCATTATTCCGAGGGATAAATTGAATAATTCCAAATCGTATACGCCAAAAATAGAATTTCATATCAAAATATTTCTATATTTATTCGAAATTTTACGAGTGAGAATCACGCACATGCGCAGAATTCATTCGTATTCTCAGCATTGTGCTTTCAGACCAGATTGACACCTGTATTTAAAATTTTACTGGACAGTCGTAATGAGATTCTTAGACCCTTCAGAAGCTCTCAGGATACGAGGCTTAGTGGCTGGATAGGCAGAGTGTCGCGCTTTCTTTTGCAGGTCTTCAGTTCGAGGCTCGAAGCCGACAAATATTTTTATATATTTTTCTTTTTTTTTTTTCAATTTATTTTAGCTAGATTTCTTCATCATTCCGAGGGATAAATTGAATAATTCCAAATCGTATACGCCAAAAATAGAATTTAATATCAAAATATTTCTATATTTATTCGAAATTTTACGAGTGAGAATCACGCACATGCGCAGAATTCATTCGTATTCTCAGCATTGTGCTTTCAGACCAGATTGACACCTGTATTTAAAATTTTACTGGACAGTCGTAATGAGATTCTTAGACCCTTCAGAAGCTCTCAGGATACGAGGCTTAGTGGCTGGATAGGCAGAGTGTCGCGCTTTCTTTTGCAGGTCTTCAGTTCGAGGCTCGAAGCCGACAAATATTTTTATATATTTTTCTTTTTTTTTTTCAATTTATTTTAGCTAGATTTCTTCATCATTCCGAGGGATAAATTGAATAATTCCAAATCGTATACGCCAAAAATAGAATTTAATATCAAAATATTTCTATATTTATTCGAAATTTTACGAGTGAAAATCACGCACATGCGCAGAATTCATTCGTATTCTCAGCATTGTGCTTTCAGACCAGATTGACACCTGTATTTAAAATTTTACTGGACAGTCGTAATGAGATTCTTAGACCCTTCAGAAGCTCTCAGGTTATGCGGCTTAGTGGCTGGATCGGCAGAGTGTCGCGCTTTCTTTTGCAGGTCTTCAGTTCGAGGCTCGAAGCCGACAAATATTTTTATATATTTTTCTTTTTTTTTTCAATTTATTTTAGCTAGATTTCTCCATCATTCCGAGGGATAAATTAAATAATTCCAAATCGTATACGCCAAAAATAGAATTTAATATCAAAATATTTCTATATTTATTCGAAATTTTACGAGTGAGAATCACGCACATGCGCATAATTCATTCGTTTTCTCAGCATTGTGCTTTCAGACCAGATTGAAACCTGTATTTAAAATTTTACTGGACAGTCGTAATGAGATTCTTAGACCCTTCAGAAGCTCTCAGGTTACGAGGCTTAGTGGCTGGATCGTCAGAGTGTCGCGCTTTCTTTTGCAGGTCTTCAGTTCGAGGCTCGAAGCCGACAAATATTTTTATATATTTTTCTTTTTTTTTTCAATTTATTTTAGCTAGATTTCTTCATCATTCCGAGGGATAAATTGAATAATTCCAAATCGTATACGCCAAAAATAGAATTTAATATCAAAATATTTCTATATTTATTCGAAATTTTACGAGTGAAAATCACGCACATGCGCAGAATTCATTCGTATTCTCAGCATTGTGCTTTCAGACCAGATTGACACCTGTATTTAAAATTTTACTGGACAGTCGTAATGAGATTCTTAGACCCTTCAGAAGCTCTCAGGTTACGCGGCTTAGTGGCTGGATCGGCAGAGTGTCGCGCATTCTTTTGCAGGTCTTCAGTTCGAGGCTCGAAGCCGACAAATATTTTTTATATATTTTTCTTTTTTTTTTTTTTAATTTATTTTAGCTAGATTTCTTCATCATTCCGAGGGATAAATTGAATACTTCCAAATTGTATACGCCAAAAATAGAATTTAATATCAAAATATTTCTACATTTATTCGAAATTTTACGAGCGAGAATCACGCACATGCGCAGAATTCATTCGTATTCTCAGCATTGTGCTTTCAGTCCAGATTGACACCGTATTTAAAATTTTACTGGACAGTCGTAATGACATTCTTAGACCCTTCAGAAGCTCTCAGGTTACGAGGCTTAGTGGCTGGATCGGCAGCGTGTCGCGCTTTCTTTTGCAGGTCTTCAGTTCGAGGCTCGAAGCCGACAAATATTTTTATATATTTTTCTTTTTTTTTTTTTCAATTTATTTTAGCTAGATTTCTCCATCATTCCGAGGGATAAATTGAATAATTTCAAATCGTATACGCCAAAAATAGAATTTAATATCAAAATATTTCTATATTTATTCGAAATTTTACGAGTGAGAATCACGCACATGCGCATAATTCATTCGTATTCTCAGCATTGTGCTTTCAGACCAGATTGAAACCTGTATTTAAAATTTTACTGGACAGTCGTAATGAGATTCTTAGACCCTTCAGAAGCATACAGGTTACGAGGTTTAGTGGCTGGATCGGCAGAGTGTCGCGCTTTCTTTTGCAGGTCTTCAGTTCGAGGCTCGAAGCCGACAAATATTTTTATATATTTTTCTTTTTTTTAAAATTTATTTTAGCTAGATTTCTCCATTATTCCGAGGGATAAATTGAATAATTCCAAATCGTATACGCCAAAAATAGAATTTCATATCAAAATATTTCTATATTTATTCGAAATTTTACGAGTGAGAATCACGCACATGCGCAGAATTCATTCGTATTCTCAGCATTGTGCTTTCAGACCAGATTGACACCGTATTTAAAATTTTACTGGACAGTCGTAATGACATTCTTAGACCCTTCAGAAGCTCTCAGGATACGAGGCTTAGTGGCTGGATCGGCAGAGTGTCGCGCTTTCTTTTGCAGGTCTTCAGTTCGAGGCTCGAAGCCGACAAATATTTTTATATATTTTTCTTTTTTTTTTAAATTTATTTTAGCTAGATTTCTCCATCATTCCGAGGGATAAATTGAATAATTCCAAATCGTATACGCCAAAAATAGAATTTAATATCAAAATATTTCTATATTTATTCGAAATTTTACGAGTGAGAATCACGCACATGCGCAGAATTCATTCGTATTCTCAGCATTGTGCTTTCAGACCAGATTGACACCGTATTTAAAATTTTACTGGACAGTCGTAATGACATTCTTAGACCCTTCAGAAGCTCTCAGGTGACGAGGCTTAGTGGCTGGATCGGCAGAGTGTCGCGCTTTCTTTTGCAGGTCTTCAGTTCGAGGCTCGAAGCCGACAAATATTTTTATATATTTTTCTTTTTTTTTTAAATTTATTTTAGCTAGATTTCTCCATCATTCCGAGGGATAAATTGAATAATTCCAAATCGTATACGCCAAAAATAGAATTTAATATCAAAATATTTCTATATTTATTCGAAATTTTACGAGTGAGAATCACGCACATGCGCAGAATTCATTCGTATTCTCAGCATTGTGCTTTCAGACCAGATTGACACCGTATTTAAAATTTTACTGGACAGTCGTAATGACATTCTTAGACCCTTCAGAAGCTCTCAGGTTACGAGGCTTAGTGGCTGGATCGGCAGAGTGTCGCGCTTTCTTTTGCAGGTCTTCAGTTCGAGGCTCGAAGCCGACAAATATTTTTATATATATATTTCTTTTTTTAAAAAAAATTTATTTTAGCTAGATTTCTCCATCATTCCGAGGGATAAATTGAATAATTCCAAATCGTATACGCCAAAAATAGAATTTAATATCAAAATATTTCTATATTCGAAATTTTACGAGTGAGAATCACGCACATGCGCAGAATTCATTCGTATTCTCAGCATTGTGCTATCAGACCAGATTGACACCGTATTTAAAATTTTACTGGACAGTCGTAATGACATTCTTAGACCCTTCAGAAGCTCTCAGGTTACGAGGCTTAGTGGCTGGATCGGCAGAGTGTCGCGCTTTCTTTTGCAGGTCTTCAGTTCGAGGCTCGAAGCCGACAAATATTTTTATATATTTTTCTTTTTTTTTAAATTTATTTTAGCTAGATTTCTCCATCATTCCGAGGGATAAATTGAATAATTCCAAATCGTATACGCCAAAAATAAAATTTAATATCAAAATATTTCTATATTTATTTGAAATTTTACGAGTGAGAATCACGCACATGCGCAGAATTCATTCGTATTCTCAGCATTGTGCTTTCAGACCAGATTGACACCGTATTTAAAATTTTACTGGACAGTCGTAATGACATTCTTAGACCCTTCAGAAGCTCTTAGGTTACGAGGCTTAGTGGCTGGATCGGCAGAGTGTCGCGCTTTCTTTTGCAGGTCTTCAGTTCGAGGCTCGAAGCAGAGAAATATTTTTATATATATATTTCTTTTTTTAAAAAAACTTTATTTTAGCTAGATTTCTCCATCTTTCCGAGGGATAAATTGAATAATTCCAAATCGTATACGCCATAAATAGAATTTAATATCAAAATATTTCTATATTTATTCGAAATTTTACGAGTGAGAATCACGTTTATGCGCAGAATTCATTCGTATTCTCAGCATTGTGCTTTCAGACCAGATTGACACCGTATTTAAAATTTTACTGGACAGTCGTAATGACATTCTTAGACCCTTCAGAAGCTCTCAGGTGACGAGGCTTAGTGGCTGGATCAGCAGAGTGTCGCGCTTTCATTTGCAGGTCTTCAGTTCGAGGCTCGAAGCCGACAAATATTTTTATATAATTTTCTTTTTTTTTTTAAATTTATTTTAGCTAGATTTCTCCATCATTCCGAGGGATAAATTGAATAATTCCATATCGTATACGCCAAAAATAGAATTTAATATCAAAATATTTCTATATTTATACGAAATTTTACGAGTGAGAATCACGCACATGCGCAGAATTCATTCGTATTCTCAGCATTGTGCTTTCAGACCAGATTGACACCGTATTTAAAATTTTACTGGACAGTCGTAATGACATTCTTAGACCCTTCAGAAGCTCTCAGGTTACGAGGCTTAGTGGCTGGATCGGCAGAGTGTCGCGCTTTCTTTTGCAGGTCTTCAGTTCGTGGCTCGAAGCCGACAAATATTTTTATATATTTTTCTTTTTTTAAAAAATTTATTTTAGCTAGATTTCTCCATCATTCCGAGGGATAAATTGAATAATTCCAAATCGTATACGCCAAAAATAGAATTTAATATCAAAATATTTCTATATTTATTCGAAATTTTACGAGTGAGAATCACGCACATGCGCAGAATTCATTCGTATTCTCAGCATTGTGCTTTCAGACCAGATTGACACCGTATTTAAAATTTTACTGGACAGTCGTAATGACATTCTTAGACCCTTCAGAAGCTCTCAGGTTACGAGGCTTAGTGGCTGGATCGGCAGAGTGTCGCGCTTTCTTTTGCAGGTCTTCAGTTCGAGGCTCGAAGCCGACAAATATTTTTATATATATATTTCTTTTTTTTAAAAAAATTTATTTTAGCTAGATTTCTCCATCATTCCGAGGGATAAATTGAATAATTCCAAATCGTATACGCCAAAAATAGAATTTAATATCAAAATATTTCTATATTCGAAATTTTACGAGTGAGAATCACGCACATGCGCAGAATTCATTCGTATTCTCAGCATTGTGCTTTCAGACCAGATTGACACCGTATTTAAAATTTTACTGGACAGTCGTAATGACATTCTTAGACCCTTCAGAAGCTCTCAGGTTACGAGGCTTAGTGGCTGGATCGGCAGAGTGTCGCGCTTTCTTTTGCAGGTCTTCAGTTCGAGGCTCGAAGCCGACAAATATTTTTATATATTTTCTTTTTTTTTTTTAATTTATTTTAGCTAGATTTCTCCATCATTCCGAGGGATAAATTGAATAATTCCAAATCGTATACGCCAAAAATAGAATTTAATATCAAAATATTTCTATATTTATTCGAAATTTTACGAGTGAGAATCACGCACATGCGCAGAATTCATTCGTATTCTCAGCATTGTGCTTTCAGACCAGATTGACACCGTATTTAAAATTTTACTGGACAGTCGTAATGACATTCTTAGACCCTTCAGAAGCTCTTAGGTTACGAGGCTTAGTGGCTGGATCGACAGAGTGTCGCGCTTTCTTTTGCAGGTCTTCAGTTCGAGGCTCGAAGCCGACAAATATTTTTATATATATATTTCTTTTTTTTTAAAAAATTTATTTTAGCTAGATTTCTCCATCATTCCGAGGGATAAATTGAATAATTCCAAATCGTATACGCCAAAAATAGAATTTAATATTCAAATATTTCTATATTCGAAATTTTACGAGTGAGAATCACGCACATGCGCAGAATTCATTCGTATTCTCAGCATTGTGCTTTCAGACCAGATTGACACCGTATTTAAAATTTTACTGGACAGTCGTAATGACATTCTTAGACCCTTCAGAAGCTCTCAGGTTACGAGGCTTAGTGGCTGGATCGGCAGAGTGTCGCGCTTTCTTTTGCAGGTCTTCAGTTCGAGGCTCGAAGCCGACAAATATTTTTATATATATATTTCTTTTTTTTAAAAAAATTTATTTTAGCTAGATTTCTCCATCATTCCGAGGGATAAATTGAATAATTCCAAATCGTATACGCCAAAAATAGAATTTAATATCAAAATATTTCTATATTCGAAATTTTACGAGTGAGAATCACGCACATGCGCAGAATTCATTCGTATTCTCAGCATTGTGCTATCAGACCAGATTGACACCGTATTTAAAATTTTACTGGACAGTCGTAATGACATTCTTAGACCCTTCAGAAGCTCTCAGGTTACGAGGCTTAGTGGCTGGATCGGCAGAGTGTCGCGCTTTCTTTTGCAGGTCTTCAGTTCGAGGCTCGAAGCAGAGAAATATTTTTATATATATATTTCTTTTTTTAAAAAAACTTTATTTTAGCTAGATTTCTCCATCTTTCCGAGGGATAAATTGAATAATTCCAAATCGTATACGCCAAAAATAGAATTTAATATCAAAATATTTCTATATTTATTCGAAATTTTACGAGTGAGAATCACGTTTATGCGCAGAATTCATTCGTATTCTCAGCATTGTGCTTTCAGACCAGATTGACACCGTATTTAAAATTTTACTGGACAGTCGTAATGACATTCTTAGACCCTTCAGAAGCTCTCAGGTGACGAGGCTTAGTGGCTGGATCAGCAGAGTGTCGCGCTTACATTTGCAGGTCTTCAGTTCGAGGCTCGAAGCCGACAAATATTTTTATATAATTTTCTTTTTTTTTAAAATTTATTTTAGCTAGATTTCTCCATCATTCCGAGGGATAAATTGAATAATTCCAAATCGTATACGCCAAAAATAGAATTTAATATCAAAATATTTCTATATTTATACGAAATTTTACGAGTGAGAATCACGCACATGCGCAGAATTCATTCGTATTCTCAGCATTGTGCTTTCAGACCAGATTGACACCGTATTTAAAATTTTACTGGACAGTCGTAATGACATTCTTAGACCCTTCAGAAGCTCTCAGGTTACAAGGCTTAGTGGCTGGATCGGCAGAGTGTCGCGCTTTCTTTTGCAGGTCTTCAGTTCGATGCTCGAAGCGGACAAATATTTTTATATATTTTTCTTTTTTTTTTAAATTTATTTTAGCTAGATTTCTCCATCATTCCGAGGGATAAATTGAATAATTCCAAATCGTATACGCCAAAAATAGAATTTAATATCAAAATATTTCTATATTTATTCGAAATTTTACGAGTGAGAATCACGCACATGCGCAGAATTCATTCGTATTTTCAGCATTTTGCTTTCAGACCAGATTGACACCGTATTTAAAATTTTACTGGACAGTCGTAATGACATTCTTAGACCCTTCAGAAGCTCTCAGGTTACGAGGCTTAGTGGCTGGATCGGCAGAGCGTCGCGCTTTCTTTTGCAGGTCTTCAGTTCGTGGCTCGAAGCCGACAAATATTTTTATATATTTTTCTTTTTTTTAAAAATTTATTTTAGCTAGATTTCTCCATCATTCCGAGGGATAAATTGAATAATTCCAAATCGTATACGCCAAAAATAGAATTTAATATCAAAATATTTCTATATTTATTCGAAATTTTACGAGTGAGAATCACGCACATGCGCAGAATTCATTCGTATTCTCAGCATTGTGCTTTCAGACCAGATTGACACCGTATTTAAAATTTTACTGGACAGTCGTAATGACATTCTTAGACCCTTCAGAAGCTCTCAGGTTACGAGGCTTAGTGGCTGGATCGGCAGAGTGTCGCGCTTTCTTTTGCAGGTCTTCAGTTCGAGGCTCGAAGCCGACAAATATTTTTATATATATATTTCTTTTTTTTAAAAAAAATTTATTTTAGCTAGATTTCTCCATCATTCCGAGGGATAAATTGAATAATTCCAAATCGTATACGCCAAAAATAGAATTTAATATCAAAATATTTCTATATTCGAAATTTTACGAGTGAGAATCACGCACATGCGCAGAATTCATTCGTATTCTCAGCATTGTGCTTTCAGACCAGATTGACACCGTATGTAAAATATTTCTGGACAGTCGTAATGAGATTCTTAGACCCTTCAGAAGCTCTCAGGTTACGAGGCTTAGTGGCTGGATCGGCAGAGTGTCGTGCTTTCTTTTGCAGGTCTTCAGTTCGAGGCTCGAAGCCGACAAATATTTTTATATATTTTTCTTTTTTTTTAAATTTATTTTAGCTAGATTTCTAAATCATTCCGAGGGATAAATTGAATAATTCCAAATCTTATACGCCAAAAATAGAATTTAATATCAAAATATTTCTATATTCGAAATTTTACGAGTGAGAATCACGCACATGCGCAGAATTCATTCGTATTCTCAGCATTGTGCTCTCAGACCAGATTGACACCGTATTTAAAATTTTACTGGACAGTCGTAATGACATTCTTAGACCCTTCAGAAGCTCTCAGGTTACGAGGCTTAGTGGCTGGATCGGCAGAGTGTCGCGCTTTCTTTTGCAGGTCTTCAGTTCGAGGCTCGAAGATGACAAATATTTTTATATATATATTTCTTTTTTTTTTAAATTTATTTTAGCTAGATTTCTCCATCATTCCAAGGGATAAATTGAATAATTCCAAATCGTATACGCCAAAAATAGAATTTAATATCAAAATATTTCTATATTTATACGAAATTTTACGAGTGAGAATCACGCACATGCGCAGAATTCATTCGTATTCTCAGCATTGTGCTTTTAGACCAGATTGACACCGTATTTAAAATTTTACTGGACAGTCGTAATGACATTCTTAGACCCTTCAGAAGCTCTCAGGTTACAAGGCTTAGTGGCTGGATCGGCAGAGTGTCGCGCTTTCTTTTGCAGGTCTTCAGTTCGATGCTCGAAGCGGACAAATATTTTTATATATTTTTCTTTTTTTTTTTTAAATTTATTTTAGCTAGATTTCTCCATCATTCCGAGGGATAAATTGAATAATTCCAAATCGTATACGCCAAAAATAGAATTTAATATCAAAATATTTCTATATTTATTCGAAATTTTACGAGTGAGAATCACGCACATGCGCAGAATTCATTCGTATTTTCAGCATTGTGCTTTCAGACCAGATTGACACCGTATTTAAAATTTTACTGGACAGTCGTAATGACATTCATAGACCCTTCAGAAGCTCTCAGGTTACGAGGCTTAGTGGCTGGATCGGCAGAGTGTCGCGCTTTCTTTTGCAGGTCTTCAGTTCGTGGCTCGAAGCCGACAAATATTTTTATATATTTTTCTTTTTTTTAAAAATTTATTTTAGCTAGATTTCTCCATCATTCCGAGGGATAAATTGAATAATTCCAAATCGTATACGCCAAAAATAGAATTTAATATCAAAATATTTCTATATTTATTCGAAATTTTACGAGTGAGAATCACGCACATGCGCAGAATTCATTCGTATTCTCAGCATTGTGCTTTCAGACCAGATTGACACCGTATTTAAAATTTTACTGGACAGTCGTAATGACATTCTTAGACCCTTCAGAAGCTCTCAGGTTACGAGGCTTAGTGGCTGGATCGGCAGAGTGTCGCGCTTTCTTTTGCAGGTCTTCAGTTCGAGGCTCGAAGCCGACAAATATTTTTATATATATATTTCTTTTTTTAAAAAAAATTTATTTTAGCTAGATTTCTCCATCATTCCGAGGGATAAATTGAATAATTCCAAATCGTATACGCCAAAAATAGAATTTAATATCAAAATATTTCTATATTCGAAATTTTACGAGTGAGAATCACGCACATGCGCAGAATTCATTCGTATTCTCAGCATTGTGCTTTCAGACCAGATTGACACCTGTATGTAAAATATTTCTGGACAGTCATAATGAGATTCTTAGACCCTTCAGAAGCTCTCAGGTTACGAGGCTTAGTGGCTGGATCGGCAGAGTGTCGTGCTTTCTTTTGCAGGTCTTCAGTTCGAGGCTCGAAGCCGACAAATATTTTTATATATTTTTCTTTTTTTTTAAATTTATTTTAGCTAGATTTCTAAATCATTCCGAGGGATAAATTGAATAATTCCAAATCTTATACGCCAAAAATAGAATTTAATATCAAAATATTTCTATATTCGAAATTTTACGAGTGAGAATCACGCACATGCGCAGAATTCATTCGTATTCTCAGCATTGTGCTCTCAGACCAGATTGACACCGTATTTAAAATTTTACTGGACAGTCGTAATGACATTCTTAGACCCTTCAGAAGCTCTCAGGTTACGAGGCTTAGTGGCTGGATCGGCAGAGTGTCGCGCTTTCTTTTGCAGGTCTTCAGTTCGAGGCTCGAAGATGACAAATATTTTTATATATATATTTCTTTTTTTTTTAAATTTATTTTAGCTAGATTTCTCCATCATTCCGAGGGATAAATTGAATAATTCCAAATTGTATACGCCAAAAATAGAATTTAATATCAAAATATTTCTATATTTATTCGAAATTTTACGAGTGAGAATCACGCACATGCGCAGAATTCATTCGTATTCTCAGCATTGTGCTTTCAGACCAGATTGACACCGTATTTAATATTTTACTGGACAGTCGTAATGACATTCTTAAACCCTTCAGAAGCTCTCAGGTTACGAGGCTTAGTGGCTGGATCGGCAGAGTGTCGCGATTTCTTTTGCAGGTCTTCAGTTCCAGGCTCGAAGCCGACAAATATTTTTATATATTTTTCTTTTTTTTTAAATTTATTTTAGCTAGATTTCTCCATCATTCCGAGGAATAAATTGAATAATTCCAAATCCTATACGCCAAAAATAGAATTTAATATGAAAATATTTCTATATTTATTCGAAATTTTACGAGTGAGAATCACGCACATGCGCAGAATTCATTCGTATTCTCAGCATTGTGCTTTCAGACCAGATTGACACCTGTATTTAAAATTTTACTGGACAGTCGTAATGAGATTCTTAGACCCTTCAGAAGCTCTCAGGTTACGAGGCTTAGTGGCTGGATCGGCAGAGTGTCGCGCTTTCTTTTGCAGGTCTTCAGTTCGAGGCTCGAAGCCGACAAATATTTTTATATATTTTTCTTTTTTTTTTAATTTATTTTAGCTAGATTTCTCCATCATTCCGAGGGATAAATTGAATAATTCCAAATCGTATACGCCAAAAATAGAATTTAATATCAAAATATTTCTATATTTATTCGAAATTTTACGAGTGAGAATCACGCACATGCGCAGAATTCATTCGTATTCTCAGCATTGTGCTTTCAGACCAGATTGACACCGTATTTAAAATTTTACTGGACAGTCGTAATGACATTCTTAGACCCTTCAGAAGCTCTCAGGGGACGAGGCTTAGTGGCTGGATCGGCAGAGTGTCGTGCTTTCTTTTGCAGGTCTTCAGTTCGAGGCTCGAAGCCGACAAATATTTTTATATATTTTTTTTTTTTTTTCAATTTATTTTAGCTAGATTTCTCCATCATTCCGAGGGATAAATTAAATAATTCCAAATCGTATACGCCAAAAATAGAATTTAATATCAAAATATTTCTATATTTATTCGAAATTTTACGAGTGAGAATCACGCACATGCGCAGAATTCATTCGTATTCTCAGCATTGTGCTTTCAGACCAGATTGACACCTGTATGTAAAATATTTCTGGACAGTCATAAGGAGATTCTTAGACCCTTCAGAAGCTCTCAGGGTACGAGGCTTAGTGGCTGGATCGGCAGAGTGTCGTGCTTTCTTTTGCAGGTCTTCAGTTCGAGGCTCGAAGCCGACAAATATTTTTATATATTTTTCTTTTTTTTTAAATTTATTTTAGCTAGATTTCTAAATCATTCCGAGGGATAAATTGAATAATTCCAAATCTTATACGCCAAAAATAGAATTTAATATCAAAATATTTCTATATTTATTCGAAATTTTACGAGTGAGAATCACGCACATGCGCAGAATTCATTCGTATTCTCAGCATTGTGCTTTCAGACCAGATTGACACCGTATTTAATATTTTACTGGACAGTCGTAATGACATTCTTAAACCCTTCAGAAGCTCTCAGGTTACAAGGCTTAGTGGCTGGATCGGCAGAGTGTCGCGATTTCTTTTGCAGGTCTTCAGTTCCAGGCTCGAAGCCGACAAATATTTTTATATATTTTTCTTTTTTTTTTAAATTTATTTTAGCTAGATTTCTCCATCATTCCGAGGGATAAATTGAATAATTCCAAATCCTATACGCCAAAAATAGAATTTAATATGAAAATATTTCTATATTTATTCGAAATTTTACGAGTGAGAATCACGCACATGCGCAGAATTCATTCGTATTCTCAGCATTGTGCTTTCAGACCAGATTGACACCTGTATTTAAAATTTTACTGGACAGTCGTAATGAGATTCTTAGACCCTTCAGAAGCTCTCAGGTTACGAGGCTTAGTGGCTGGATCGGCAGAGTGTCGCGCTTTCTTTTGCAGGTCTTCAGTTCGAGGCTCGAAGCCGACAAATATTTTTATATATTTTTCTTTTTTTTTTAATTTATTTTAGCTAGATTTCTCCATCATTCCGAGGGATAAATTGAATAATTCCAAATCGTATACGCCAAAAATAGAATTTAATATCAAAATATTTCTATATTTATTCGAAATTTTACGAGTGAGAATCACGCACATGCGCAGAATTCATTCGTATTCTCAGCATTGTGCTTTCAGACCAGATTAACACCGTATTTAAAATTTTACTGGACAGTCGTAATGACATTCTTAGACCCTTCAGAAGCTCTCAGGGGACGAGGCTTAGTGGCTGGATCGGCAGAGTGTCGTGCTTTCTTTTGCAGGTCTTCAGTTCGAGGCTCGAAGCCGACAAATATTTTTATATATTTTTCTTTTTTTTAAAATTTATTTTAGCTAGATTTCTAAATCATTACGATGGATAAATTGAATAATTCCAAATCTTATACGCCAAAAATAGAATTTAATATCAAAATATTTCTATATTCGAAATTTTACGAGTGAGAATCACGCACATGCGCAGAATTCATTCGTATTCTCAGCATTGTGCTCTCAGACCAGATTGACACCGTATTTAAAATTTTACTGGACAGTCGTAATGAGATTCTTAGACCCTTCAGAAGCTCTCAGGTTACGAGGCTTAGTGGCTGGATCGGCAGAGTGTCGCGCTTTCTTTTGCAGGTCTTCAGTTCGAGGCTCGAAGCCGACAAATATTTTTATATATTTTTCTTTTTTTTTAATTTATTTTAGCTAGATTTCTCCATCATTCCGAGGGATAAATTGAATAATTCCAAATCCTATACGCCAAAAATAGAATTTAATATCAAAATATTTCTATATTTATTCGAAATTTTACGAGTGAGAATCACGCACATGCGCAGAATTCATTCGTATTCTCAGCATTGTGCTTTCAAACCAGATTGACACCGTATTTAAAATTTTACTGGACAGTCGTTATGACATTCTTAGACCCTTCAGAAGCTCTCAGGTGACGAGGCTTAGTGGCTGGATCGGCAGAGTGTCGCGCTTTCTTTTGCAGGTCTTCAGTTCGAGGCTCGAAGCCGACAAATATTTTTATATATTTTTCTTTTTTTTTAATTTATTTTAGCTAGATTTCTCCATCATTCCGAGGGATAAATTGAATAATTCCAAATCCTATACGCCAAAAATAGAATTTAATATCAAAATATTTCTATATTTATTCGAAATTTTACGAGTGAGAATCACGCACATGCGCAGAATTCATTCGTATTCTCAGCATTGTGCTTTCAAACCAGATTGACACCGTATTTAAAATTTTACTGGACAGTCGTAATGAGATTCTTAGACCCTTCAGAAGCTCTCAGGTTACGAGGCTTAGTGGCTGGATCGGCAGAGTGTCGCGCTTTCTTTTGCAGGTCTTCAGTTCGAGGCTCGAAGCCGACAAATATTTTTATATATTTTTCTTTTTTTTTAATTTATTTTAGCTAGATTTCTCCATCATTCCGAGGGATAAATTGAATAATTCCAAATCCTATACGCCAAAAATAGAATTTAATATCAAAATATTTCTATATTTATTCGAAATTTTACGAGTGAGAATCACGCACATGCGCAGAATTCATTCGTATTCTCAGCATTGTGCTTTCAAACCAGATTGACACCGTATTTAAAATTTTACTGGACAGTCGTTATGACATTCTTAGACCCTTCAGAAGCTCTCAGGTGACGAGGCTTAGTGGCTGGATCGGCAGAGTGTCGCGCTTTCTTTTGCAGGTCTTCAGTTCGAGGCTCGAAGCCGACAAATATTTTTATATATTTTTCTTTTTTTTTAATTTATTTTAGCTAGATTTCTCCATCATTCCGAGGGATAAATTGAATAATTCCAAATCCTATACGCCAAAAATAGAATTTAATATCAAAATATTTCTATATTTATTCGAAATTTTACGAGTGAGAATCACGCACATGCGCAGAATTCATTCGTATTCTCAGCATTGTGCTTTCAAACCAGATTGACACCGTATTTAAAATTTTACTGGACAGTCGTTATGACATTCTTAGACCCTTCAGAAGCTCTCAGGTGACGAGGCTTAGTGGCTGGATCGGCAGAGTGTCGCGCTTTCTTTTGCAGGTCTTCAGTTCGAGGCTCGAAGCCGACAAATATTTTTATATATTTTTCTTTTTTTTTCCAATTTATTTTAGCTAGATATCTTCATCATTCCGAGGGATAAATTAAATAATTCAAAATCGTATACGCCAAAAATAGAATTTAATATCAAAATATTTCTATATTTATTCGAAATTTTACGAGTGAGAATCACGCACATGCGCAGAATTCATTCGTATTCTCAGCATTGTGCTTTCAGACCAGATTGACACCTGTATTTAAAATATTTCTGGACAGTCGTAATGAGATTCTTAGACCCTTCAGAAGCTCTCAGGTTACGAGGCTTAGTGGCTGGATCGGCAGAGTGTCGTGCTTTCTTTTGCAGGTCTTCAGTTCGAGGCTCGAAGCCGACAAATATTTTTATATATTTTTCTTTTTTTTTAAATTTATTTTAGCTAGATTTCTAAATCATTCCGAGGGATAAATTGAATAATTCCAAATCTTATACGCCAAAAATAGAATTTAATATCAAAATATTTCTATATTCGAAATTTTACGAGTGAGAATCACGCACATGCGCAGAATTCATTCGTATTCTCAGCATTGTGCTCTCAGACCAGATTGACACCGTATTTAAAATTTTACTGGACAGTCGTAATGACATTCTTAGACCCTTCAGAAGCTCTCAGGTTACGAGGCTTAGTGGCTGGATCGGCAGAGTGTCGCGATTTCTTTTGCAGGTCTTCAGTTCCAGGCTCGAAGCCGACAAATATTTTTATATATTTTTCTTTTTTTTTAAATTTATTTTAGCTAGATTTCTCCATCATTCCGAGGGATAAATTGAATAATTCCAAATCCTATACGCCAAAAATAGAATTTAATATGAAAATATTTCTATATTTATTCGAAATTTTACGAGTGAGAATCACGCACATGCGCAGAATTCATTCGTATTCTCAGCATTGTGCTCTCAGACCAGATTGACACCGTATTTAAAATTTTACTGGACAGTCGTAATGAGATTCTTAGACCCTTCAGAAGCTCTCAGGTTACGAGGCTTAGTGGCAGGATCGGCAGAGTGTCGCGCTTTCTTTTGCAGGTCTTCAGTTCGAGGCTCGAAGATGACAAATATTTTTATATATATATTTCTTTTTTTTTTAAATTTATTTTAGCTAGATTTCTCCATCATTCCGAGGGATAAATTGAATAATTCCAAATTGTATACGCCAAAAATAGAATTTAATATCAAAATATTTCTATATTTATTCGAAATTTTACGAGTGAGAATCACGCACATGCGCAGAATTCATTCGTATTCTCAGCATTGTGCTTTCAGACCAGATTGACACCGTATTTAATATTTTACTGGACAGTCGTAATGACATTCTTAGACCCTTCAGAAGCTCTCAGGTTACGAGGCTTAGTGGCTGGATCGGCAGAGTGTCGCGATTTCTTTTGCAGGTCTTCAGTTCCAGGCTCGAAGCCGACAAATATTTTTATATATTTTTCTTTTTTTTTAAATTTATTTTAGCTAGATTTCTCCATCATTCCGATTGATAAATTGAATAATTCCAAATCCTATACGCCAAAAATAGAATTTAATATGAAAATATTTCTATATTTATTCGAAATTTTACGAGTGAGAATCACGCACATGCGCAGAATTCATTCGTATTCTCAGCATTGTGCTTTCAGACCAGATTGACACCTGTATTTAAAATTTTACTGGACAGTCGTAATGAGATTCTTAGACCCTTCAGAAGCTCTCAGGTTACGAGGCTTAGTGGCTGGATCGGCAGAGTGTCGCGCTTTCTTTTGCAGGTCTTCAGTTCGAGGCTCGAAGCCGACAAATATTTTTATATATTTTTCATTTTTTTTTAAATTTATTTTAGCTAGATTTCTCCATCATTCCGAGGGATAAATTAAATAATTCCAAATCGTATACGCCAAAAATAGAATTTAATATCAAAATATTTCTATATTTATTCGAAATTTTACGAGTGAGAATCACGCACATGCGCAGAATTCATTCGTATTCTCAGCATTGTGCTTTCAGACCAGATTGACACCTGTATTTAAAATATTTCTGTACAGTCGTAATGAGATTCTTAGACCCTTCAGAAGCTCTCAGGTTACGAGGCTTAGTGGCTGGATCGGCAGAGTGTCGTGTTTTCTTTTGCAGGTCTTCAGTTCGAGGCTCGAAGCCGACAAATATTTTTATATATATTTTTTTTTTTTTAAATTTATTTTAGCTAGATTTCTCCATCATTCCGAGGGATAAATTAAATAATTCCAAATCGTATACGCCAAAAATAGAATTTAATATCAAAATATTTCTATATTTATTCGAAATTTTACGAGTGAGAATCACGCACATGCGCAGAATTCATTCGTATTCTCAGCATTGTGCTTTCAGACCAGATTGACACCGTATTTAAAATTTTACTGGACAGTCGTAATGAGATTCTTAGACCCTTCAGAAGCTCTCAGGTTACGAGGCTTAGTGGCTGGATCGGCAGAGTGTCGCGCTTTCTTTTGCAGGTCTTTAGTTCGAGGCTCGAAGATGACAAATATTTTTATATATTTTTCTTTTTTTTTTAAATTTATTTTAGCTAGATTTCTCCATCATTCCGAGGGATAAATTAAATAATTCCAAATCGTATACGCCAAAAATAGAATTTAATATCAAAATATTTCTATATTTATTCGAAATTTTACGAGTGAGAATCACGCACATGCGCAGAATTCATTCGTATTCTCAGCATTGTGCTTTCAGACCAGATTGACACCTGTATTTAAAATATTTCTGTACAGTCGTAATGAGATTCTTAGACCCTTCAGAAGCTCTCAGGTTACGAGGCTTAGTGGCTGGATCGGCAGATTGTCGTGTTTTCTTTTGCAGGTCTTCAGTTCGAGGCTCGAAGCCGACAAATATTTTTATATATTTTTCTTTTTTTTTCAATTTATTTTAGCTAGATTTCTAAATCATTCCGATGGATAAATTGAATAATTCCAAATCTTATACGCCAAAAATAGAATTTAATATCAAAATATTTCTATATTCGAAATTTTACGAGTGAGAATCACGCACATGCGCAGAATTCATTCGTATTCTCAGCATTGTGCTCTCAGACCAGATTGACACCTTATTTAAAATTTTACTGGACAGTCGTAATGAGATTCTTAGACCCTTCAGAAGCTCTCAGGTTACGAGGCTTAGTGGCTGGATCGGCAGAGTGTCGCGCTTTCTTTTGCAGGTCTTCAGTTCGAGGCTCGAAGATGACAAATATTTTTATATATATATTTCTTTTTTTTTTAAATTTATTTTAGCTAGATTTCTCCATCATTCCGAGGGATAAATTGAATAAATCCAAATTGTATACGCCAAAAATAGAATTTAATATCAAAATATTTCTATATTTATTCGAAATTTTACGAGTGAGAATCACGCACATGCGCAGAATTCATTCGTATTCTCAGCATTGTGCTTTCAGACCAGATTGACACCTTATTTAAAATTTTACTGGACAGTCGTAATGAGATTCTTAGACCCTTCAGAAGCTCTCAGGTTACGAGGCTTAGTGGCTGGATCGGCAGAGTGTCGCGCTTTCTTTTGCAGGTCTTCAGTTCGAGGCTCGAAGATGACAAATATTTTTATATATATATTTCTTTTTTTTTTAAATTTATTTTAGCTAGATTTCTCCATCATTCCGAGGGATAAATTGAATAAATCCAAATTGTATACGCCAAAAATAGAATTTAATATCAAAATATTTCTATATTTATTCGAAATTTTACGAGTGAGAATCACGCACATGCGCAGAATTCATTCGTATTCTCAGCATTGTGCTTTCAGACCAGATTGACACCTGTATTTAAAATTTTACTGGACAGTCGTAATGAGATTCATTCAGTGCTTGGGATTTGACCCGTGAGGACGTGCCTCTTTTGAGCTCCCGTTTACGCTGGCCAACTCCGAATCAACCGAAAACAGCATCTGTCCCGACTCGTCCTTTTTAGGATCAGCCTTTGGGAGGGACAGAATGTCTGAAGATGATGAACCATCCAAGCGGATATGCTTGGATGAACAAGAAATGCAGATTGAAGCTGACGATGAATCAGGCATCTGTAACATCTGCTTTCAAAAAGAAAGGGCAGCCAGCTGCCTCAAAATCCAAGAGATGAATTTGTTACACACAGAGAACAAACGTGCAGTCTACGACTCCTTCAAGCTCCATACACCTGAGACTGAACAGGACTGCATCACCCTCACCAGAGAATTCATCGACATAAGGAGGGAAATGGAGCACTTGAAGGGTGAGTTGAGAAAACTCAGTGTTTTTGAATGTAGCAAGCCGGGAGTGTGCAAACTTTCCCCAATAGAAAAACCAAACTCCCCCACCCCAAAAGAAAACGAATTTCAAATCGTGCCGAAACGAAAGGCAGCTAGGAAAAATAATGAGATAGCTACCCCAAGCAGTAGCATCCCGACTCAAAATAAATTCGAAAGCCTCGATAAGATCAAAGAAATCGAGCCGCCCGTAACTGAAAGCGTCCCCCCCATTATGCTTAAATTCACCCCAGATTACCACAGGGTCCTTGAAAAGTTGCATTCAAGCTGCAAGATCAAGGACTCGAAATTAGGTAATGGCTTTATCAGGGTTTTCCCTGAAGATAAAAACGAGCACTTAAAAATCCAGGAGTGCTGTAAAATAAACCAGTTCGAATACTACATAATACAGCCGAGAGCTGAAAGGCCAGTGAAAGTAGTGATCAAAGGGTTGCATATCGAACAAATCGAAGAGGACCTAAAGGAACACCTGATTGAAAAGGGGTTCTCTGTTGAGAAAGTTACCAGACTAACCCAGGCAAAAACCCGCCGCCCCCTCCCCCTCTACCTAGTTGAGCTGAGGAGAACCAAAAATGTGCAAGATATTTACAAAATTGAACATATCAGGTACCTCAGAGTCACTGTTGAGGAGTACAGGGGTAGGAACACCGTAGCTCAATGCTACAAATGTAATTATTTTGGTCACAGAGCCTCCAACTGCCAAATGAACCCTAGATGTTTAAAATGTAACGGCAAACACAACACTAGGGAATGCCTGATCAAGGAAAAAGTTGAAAACCCTGTCTGCATAAATTGCAAAAAACCAGGGCATATCGCATCCTTTAGGGGTTGCGAGGCCTTCCCAAAAATAGCTAATAAAAACAATAACCCAGAAAATATCACTAGTCACCCTTTTAGGCAAAATCAGGCGTTAATACAGCCTAACAAAAGTTTCGCCCAACTATTTAACGGCAACAGAGCCCAACAGATGGCGCCACAGAAATCAACTGCAACCGTAGAAATAAACACAAACAAACCAGAGACCATAAACAAAGATGAAATAACCAGCAGCTTCACTGCTATAATTGAAATTTACAAGGAGGTTAGGGAAATAATTAAGCATGTCCCTGAAATTTTAACTATAGCCAAGGAACTCAAACAAGCCGTAAAAATAGAGGACAAACTACAAATTATCTTCAGGACCGTACTACAAGCCATCGAGAAGGGTAATGATTAACATTCACCCGTGACGCCCTAAAAACTGTGTACTGGAACGCAAACGGGATAAAAGGCAAAATTAACGAGCTGAAACTGTTCATTAATAAGCATAGCCCCGATCTCATTTTATTACAAGAAACCCACCTGAGACCCGGACAAAAAATCCACGTTGCTAATTATGCAGGATATTATCAGTATAGGTTAAATCAGGACGACCACAGAGCGAGCGGTGGAACGGCAATTTTAGTGAAAAATATAATACCCCATTATCAAGTAAACCCTCTAACTCTGCATCATGTTGAAGCGACATTAGTTGCTATTACCCCCAGAAATAGTGATCCCATAACTTTCATCTCAACTTACGTCCCCCCAAGTGCCGACCACAACTTATTCATTTTCGACATCGAAAACCTGCTACAAATCAGTCCAAACCCCATCATCTGCGGTGATTTTAACGCGCACCATATCTCCTGGAATTGCACCCAAAATAACCCCAAAGGAACTGCCCTCAGGAATTTCGTCGATAGTGCAGGGCTTGAAGTCCTGGCGCCTAGCGAACCAACCCGTTATGGACCAAATTCCGCGTCAACAATAGACCTCACCATAATTAAAGATTTCCTCTTCCCGTATTACATTCAATCCCTACCTGAAATGAGTTCCGACCATAATCCGATAGCCCTCACCTTCTATTTTAACTATTCACTACCCGAAACTAACTCAAAAACTAGAGTAAATTGGAAAAATTTTGTTAATGATCTCAGAAAGTCGCACTTCCAAGTAAACAACCTTAATCACCCAGAAGGAATAAATAATCTGGCCGAGGAAATCGAAAACGCAATAGTGACCAGCAAAAATATTAACTCCCTCCCCATTAAAAATAACCAGCCGTACATAAACCCCCAATTAAAAAATTTAAATGCAGAAAGGAACAAAATAAGGAAATTGTACCAACTAAATAGATCCCCAGCGACGAAAGCAGAGCTTAATAGACTCAACAAACTAATAAATAAATTAGACAGTGAACTGAAAACCAGGGAGCTATCCGATAAGTTAGCCAGACTGAACAACGAGAACGGTGAGCTGTGGGCCTTTGTGAGACCCTTCAAGAAGAAAAAACACCACATTCCGACCCTTAATGGTCCGGCTAGTATTGCACAAACCGACCTCGAAAAAGCAAACTGCCTAGCGAACAGCTTGGAGACACAATTTAATCTAAACAATCTAAGCCATGAGGGAACCGAAATCGAGGTCGAAGAAACTTTAAGTCACTACCGCGACACCCAGATGGCGCCACTGAAACAAACATGCCCCGTATCTGAACTCCCGTTACCATCTGAAGTAATTGAAAACATCCATAAACTTAATGTAAACAAAGCCCCCGGAATTGATAACATCTCCAATAAAATTATTAAGAAACTACCACTAAACATTATCATGATTTTTACCCTGTTATTACAAAAGATTTTGGAAGTAGGCCACTTCCCAGCAAGATGGAAGACAGCAACGGTGGTTCCTATTTTTAAGCCAGGAAAGGACCCCACAGACCCAACCAGCTATAGACCAATTTCACTACTTTCAACCTTAAGCAAAATTGCTGAAAGTATCATACTCAAGAGGCTGAACACACACCTAATAGAAAACAACACCCTGCTCCCAGAGCAATTTGGTTTTAGACCTAATCTCTCCACTACACACCAACTTGTCAGAGTAGTAGAGTACATAACAGAAGGATTCACTAATAAACAAAAGACAGGTGCTGTCTTCCTGGATATACAAAAAGCATTCGATCGAGTGTGGATAGATGGACTAATTTACAAGATGATCCAAAATCGGGTTCCAGGCTACCTGATTAACATCTTAGAGTCCTATCTCACTGGCAGATCCTTTAAAGTCAGGGTACAACACGAATACTCAGACACAAAACTTATTAATGCAGGAGTGCCACAGGGCTCCAAGTTAGGCCCAGTACTCTTCTCACTGTACATAAACGACATGCCTAAACAGTTTGACACTATGCTATGTTTATTCGCAGACGACACAGCGATACTAGCCAGAAATAAAAATGTAAACTATGTACACATCGCCCTCAATAGACATCTCAAAATCTTAGAGGACTGGTTCCTAAAATGGAAGATAGAAATAAACGCAAATAAAACCGAAGCAGTACTGTTTCACAAGGGCCAGCAGCAACCGAACTTTCCCAAAGTAAAAATTAAAAACAGCCTAGTGCCGTGGTCTCAGGAGGCTAAATATTTAGGATTAATACTTGACTGCAAACTAACTTGGAAAAAACACTTTTTATCTATTAAAGACAAGTTCCGAGCTTTATCCCGTAAATTCTACCCCCTATTAGCTCGAAACTCCAAATTGAATAGGGACATGAAATTGCTTATTTTTACAGCCTATTTGCGTCCAGTACTCATGTATGCATGCCCTGTCTGGGGTTATGCCGCGAAAAGCAATATTAAAATTATACTTCAACAATATAATAGAATTATCAGGAATATATGTAAAGCTAAATGGTACATGAGAACGGCAGATCTTAACAAAGCCCTGAACTATAAATCCTTCCACGAAGTATTACATAAACTGTCTGTAAACTTTTTCAACAAAATTGATACCAACGACAATGATGCTGTCAAAAGTATCCCCAAATACCCTCCCAATATTAAAATAAAAAGACCCAGAAATAGCACCATCTCTCAGTAAATTAGAAACACACCCCAACTAACTTGATCCTGTACATCCCACCCGAAATAGACCTGTACCCCATTGGCTATCAACGAACAATAGTTTCCACGCAGCTTTAAACCACTCAACCACGAACTAATGCACACTTCCCAGGTTTTGCACACGGCACTAGCTTCTCACACCTCTTCCACACCTGGCTGAACGAGACGTCCCCATTGGTCAAGAGATCTCACCCCCTCCACCACCCATGCTACCACCAGGAGACCGGACGCTGAAGAACATCACTCAGCAGATTGCAGCAGTACAAGGCACATCCGCTGCCAAGTTTACATCCTACCAGGAAGGAGATAGCCCGGCTCCGCCGGGCGGGTGCTCCATAACCCCAAATCTTGTCCCAAATCTTGTCCAAATCTTGTAATGAGATTCTTAGACCCTTCAGAAGCTCTCAGGTTACGAGGCTTAGTGGCTGGATCGGCAGAGTGTCGCGCTTTCTTTTGCAGGTCTTCAGTTCGAGGCTCGAAGCCGACAAATATTTTTATATATTTTTCTTTTTTTTTTAAATTTATTTTAGCTAGATTTCTCCATCATTCCGAGGGATAAATTAAATAATTCCAAATCGTATACGCCAAAAATAGAATTTAATATCAAAATATTTCTATATTTATTCGAAATTTTACGAGTGAGAATCACGCACATGCGCAGAATTCATTCGTATTCTCAGCATTGTGCTTTCAGACCAGATTGACACCTGTATTTAAAATATTTCTGGACAGTCGTAATGAGATTCTTAGACCCTTCAGAAGCTCTCAGGTTACGAGGCTTAGTGGCTGGATCGGCAGAGTGTCGTGCTTTCTTTTGCAGGTCTTCAGTTCGAGGCTCGAAGCCGACAAATATTTTTATATATTTTTCATTTTTTTTAAATTTATTTTAGCTAGATTTCTAAATCATTCCGAGGGATAAATTGAATAATTCCAAATCTTATACGCCAAAATTAGAATTTAATATCTAAATATTTCTATATTCGAAATTTTACGAGTGAGAATCACGCACATGCGCAGAATTCATTCGTATTCTCAGCATTGTGCTCTCAGACCAGATTGACACCGTATTTATAATTTTACTGGACAGTCGTAATGAGATTCTTAGACCCTTCAGAAGCTCTCAGGTTACGAGGCTTAGTGGCTGGATCGGCAGAGTGTCGCGCTTTCTTTTGCAGGTCTTTAGTTCGAGGCTCGAAGATGACAAATATTTTTATATATTTTTCTTTTTTTTTAAATTTATTTTAGCTAGATTTCTCCATCATTCCGAGGGATAAATTGAATCATTCCAAATCGTATACGCCAAAAATAGAATTTAATATCAAAATATTTCTATATTTATTCGAAATTTTACGAGTGAGAATCACGCACATGCGCAGAATTCATTCGTATTCTCAGCATTGTGCTTTCAGACCAGATTGACACCGTATTTAAAATTTTACTGGACAGTCGTAATGACATTCTTAGACCCTTCAGAAGCTCTCAGGTTACGAGGCTTAGTGGCTGGATCGGCAGAGTGTCGCGCTTTCTTTTGCAGGTCTTCAGTTCGAGGCTCGAAGCCGACAAATATTTTTATATATTTTTCTTTTTTTTTAAATTTATTTTAGCTAGATTTCTCCATCATTCCGAGGGATAAATTGAATAATTCCAAATCGTATACGCCAAAAATAGAATTTAATATCAAAATATTTCTATATTTATTCGAAATTTTACGAGTGAGAATCACGCACATGCGCAGAATTCATTCGTATTCTCAGCATTGTGCTTTCAGACCAGATTGACACCGTATTTAAAATTTTACTGACAGTCGTAATGAGATTTTTAGACCCTTCAGAAGCTCTCAGGTTTCGAGGCTTAGTGGCTCGATCGGCAGAGTGTTGCGCTTTCTTTTGCAGGTCTTCAGTTCGATGCTCGAAGCCGACAAATATTTTTATATATTTTTCTTTTTTTTTTAAATTTATTTTAGCTAGATTTCTAAATGATTCCGAGTTATAAATTGAATAATTCCAAATCGTATACGCCAAAAATAGAATTTAATATCAAAATATTTCTATATTCGAAATTTTACGAGTGAGAATCACGCACATGCGCAGAATTCATTCGTATTCTCAGCATTGTGCTCTCAGACCAGATTGACACCGTATTCAAAATTTTACTGGACAGTCGTAATGAGATTCTTAGACCCTTCAGAAGCTCTCAGGTTACGAGGCTTAGTGGCTGGATCGGCAGAGTGTTGCGCTTTCTTTTGCAGGTCTTCAGTTCGAGGCTCGAAGCCGAGAAATATTTTTATATATATATTTCTTTTTTAAAAAAAATTTATTTTAGCTAGATTTCTCCATCATTCCGAGGGATAAATTGAATAATTCCAAATCGTATACGCAAAAAATAGAATTTAATATCAAAATATTTCTATATTCGAAATTTTACGAGTGAGAATCACGCACATGCGCAGAATTCATTCGTATTCTCAGCATTGTGCTCTCAGACCAGATTGACACCGTATTCAAAATTTTACTGGACAGTCGTAATGAGATTCTTAGACCCTTCAGAAGCTCTCAGGTTACGAGGCTTAGTGGCTGGATCGGCAGAGTGTTGCGCTTTCTTTTGCAGGTCTTCAGTTCGAGGCTCGAAGCCGAGAAATATTTTTATATATATATTTCTTTTTTAAAAAAAATTTATTTTAGCTAGATTTCTCCATCATTCCGAGGGATAAATTGAATAATTCCAAATCGTATACGCAAAAAATAGAATTTAATATCAAAATATTTCTATATTCGAAATTTTACGAGTGAGAATCACGCACATGCGCAGAATTCATTCGTATTCTCAGCATTGTGCTCTCAGACCAGATTGACACCGTATTTGAAATTTTACTGGACAGTCGTAATGAGATTCTTAGACCCTTCAGAAGCTCTCAGGTTACGAGGCTTAGTGGCTGGATCGGCAGAGTGTCGCGCTTTCTTTTACAGGTCTTCAGTTCGAGGCTCGAAGCCGACAAATATTTTAATATATTTTTCTTTTTTTTTTAATTTATTTTAGCTAGATTTCTCCATCATTCCGAGGGATAAATTGAATAATTCCAAATCGTATACGCCAAAAATAGAATTTAATATCAAAATATTTCTATATTTATTCGAAATTTTACGAGTGAGAATCACGCACATGCGCAGAATTCATTCGTATTCTCAGCATTGTGCTTTCAGACCAGATTGACACCGTATTTAAAATTTTACTGGACAGTCGTAATGACATTCTTAGTCCCTTCAGAAGCTCTCAGGTTACGAGGCTTAGTGGCTGGACCGGCAGAGTGTTGCGCTTTCTTTTGCAGGTCTTCAGTTCGAGGCTCGAAGCCGACAAATATTTTTATATATTTTTCTTTTTTTTTAAATTTATTTTAGCTAGATTTCTCCATCATTCCGAGGGATAAATTGAATAATTCCAAATCGTATACGCCAAAAATAGAATTTAATATGAAAATATTTCTATATTTATTCGAAATTTTACGAGTGAGAATCACGCACATGCGCAGAATTCATTCGTATTCTCAGCATTGTGCTTTCAGACCAGATTGACACCGTATTTAAAATTTTACTGGACAGTCGTAATGACATTCTTAGACCCTTCAGAAGCTCTCAGATTACGAGGCTTAGTGGCTGGATCAGCAGAGTGTCGCGCTTTCTTTTGCAGGTCTTCAGTTCGAGGCTCGAAGCCAACAAATATTTTTATATATTTTTCTTTTTTTTTAAATTTATTTTAGCTAGATTTCTCCATCATTCCGAGGGATAAATTGAATAATTCCAAATCGTATACGCCAAAAATAGAATTTAATATCAAAATATTTCTATATTTATTCGAAATTTTACGAGTGAGAATCACGCACATGCGCAGAATTCATTCGTATTCTCAGCATTGTGCTTTCAGACCAGATTGACACCATATTTAAAATTTTACTGGACAGTCGTAATGACATTCTTAGACCCTTCAGAAGCTCTCAGGTTACGATTCTTAGTGGCTGGATCGGCAGAGTGTCGCGCTTTCTTTTTCAGGTCTTCAGTTCGAGGCTCGAAGCCGACAAATATTTTTATATATTTTTCTTTTTTTTTTTTAAATTTATTTTAGCTAGATTTCTCCATCATTCCGAGGGATAAATTGAATAATTCCAAATTGTATACGCCAAAAATAGAATTTAATATCAAAATATTTCTATATTTATTCGAAATTTTACGAGTGAGAATCACGCACATGCGCAGAATTCATTCGTATTCTCAGCATTGTGCTTTCAGACCAGATTGACACCGTATTTAAAATTTTACTGGACAGTCGTAATGACATTCTTAGACCCTTCAGAAGCTCTCACGTGACGAGGCTTAGTGGCTGGATCGGCAGAGTGTCGCGCTTTCTTTTGCAGGTCTTCAGTTCGAGGCTCGAAGCCGACAAATATTTTTATATATTTTTCTTTTTTTTTTAAATTTATTTTAGCTAGATTTCTCCATCATTCCGAGGGATAAATTGAATAATTCCAAATCGTATACGCCAAAAATAGAATTTAATATCAAAATATTTCTATATTCGAAATTTTACGAGTGAGAATCACCCACATGCGCAGAATTCATTCGTATTCTCAGCATTGTGCTCTCAGACCAGATTGACACCGTATTTAAAATTTTACTGGACAGACGTAATGAGATTCTTAGACCCTTCAGAAGCTCTCAGGTTACGAGGCTTAGTGGCTGGATCGGCAGAGTGTCGTGCTTTCTTTTGCAGGTCTTCAGTTCGAGGCTCGAAGCCGACAAATATTTTTATATATTTTTCTTTGTTTTTAAATTTATTTTAGCTAGATTTCTCCATCATTCCGAGGGATAAATTGAATAATTCCAAATCGTATACGCCAAAAATAGAATTTAATATCAAAATATTTCTATATTCGAAATTTTACGAGTGAGAATCACGCACATGCGCAGAATTCATTCGTATTCTCAGCATTGTGCTCTCAGACCAGATTGACACCGTATTTAAAATTTTACTGGACAGTCGTAATGAGATTCTTAGACCCTTCAGAAGCTCTCAGGTTACGAGGCTTAGTGGCTGGATCGGCAGAGTGTTGCGCTTTCTTTTGCAGGTCTTCAGTTCGAGGCTCGAAGCCGAGAAATATTTTTATATATATATTTCTTTTTTTAAAAAAAATTTATTTTAGCTAGATTTCTCCATCATTCCGAGGGATAAATTGAATAATTCCAAATCGTATACGCAAAAAATAGAATTTAATATCAAAATATTTCTATATTCGAAATTTTACGAGTGAGAATCACGCACATGCGCAGAATTCATTCGTATTCTCAGCATTGTGCTCTCAGACCAGATTGACACCGTATTTAAAATTTTACTGGACAGTCGTAATGACATTCTTAGTCCCTTCAGAAGCTCTCAGGTTACGAGACTTAGTGGCTGGATCGGCAGAGTGTTCCGCTTTCTTTTGCAGGTCTTCAGTTCGAGGCTCGAAGCCGACAAATATTTTTATATATTTTTTTTTTTTTTAAATTTATTTTAGCTAGATTTCTCCATCATTCCGAGGGATAAATTGAATAATTCCAAATCGTATACGCCAAAAATAGAATTTAATATGAAAATATTTCTATATTTATTCGAAATTTTACGAGTGGGAATCACGCACATGCGCAGAATTCATTCGTATTCTCAGCATTGTGCTTTCAGACCAGATTGACACCGTATTTAATATTTTACTGGACAGTCGTAATGACATTCTTAGACCCTTCAGAAGCTCTCAGGTTACGAGGCTTAGTGGCTGGATCGGCAGAGTGTCGCCCTTTCTTTTGCAGGTCTTCAGTTCGAGGCTCGAAGCCGACAAATATTTTTATATATTTTTCTTTTTTTTTTCCAATTTATTTTAGCTAGATTTCTTCATCATTCCGGGGGATAAATTGAATAATTCCAAATCGTATACGCCAAAAATAGAATTTAATATGAAAATATTTCTATATTTATTCGAAATTTTACGAGTGAGAATCACGCACATGCGCAGAATTCATTCGTATTCTCAGCATTGTTCTTTCAGACCAGATTGACACCTGTATTTAAAATTTTACTGGACAGTCGTATTGAGATTCTTAGACCCTTCAGAAGCTCTCGGGTTACGAGCCTTAGTGGCTGGATCGGCAGAGTGTCGCGCTTTCTTTTGCAGGTCTTCAGTTCGAGGCTCGTAGCCGACAAATATTTTTATATATTTTTCTTTTTTTTTTTTCAATTTATTTTAGCTAGATTTCTTCATCATTCCGAGGGATAAATTGAATAATTCCAAATCGTATACGCCAAAAATAGAATTTAATATCAATTTATTTCTATATTTATTCGAAATTTTACGAGTGAGAATCACGCACATGTGCAGAATTCATTCGTATTCTCAGCATTGTGCTTTCAGACCAGATTGACACCTGTATTTTAAATTTTACTGGACAGTCGTAATGAAATTCTTAGACCCTTCAGAAGCTCTCAGGTTACGAGGCTTAGTGGCTGGATCGGCAGAGTGTCGCGCTTTCTTTTGCAGGTCTTCATTTCGAGGCTCGAAGCCGAGAAATATTTATATATATATATTTCTTTTTTTTTTTTTTTTTAATTTATTTTAGCTAGATTTCTCCATCATTCCGAGGGATAAATTGAATAATTCCAAATTGTATACGCCAAAAATAGAATTTAATCTCAAAATATTTCTATATTTATTCGAAATTTTACGAGTGAGAATCACGCACATGCGCAGAATTCATTCGTATTCTCAGCATTGTGCTTTCAGACCAGATTGACACCGTATTTAATATTTTACTGGACAGTCGTAATGACATTCTTAGACCCTTCAGAAGCTCTCAGGTTACGAGGCTTAGTGGCTAGATCGGCAGAGTGTCGCGCTTTCTTTTGCAGGTCTTCAGTTCGAGGCTCGAAGCCGACAAATATTTTTATATATTTTTCTTTTTTTTTCCAATTTATTTTAGCTAGATTTCTTCATCATTCCGAGGGATAAATTGAATAATTCCAAATTGTATACGCCAAAAATAGAATTTAATATCAAAATATTTCTATATTTATTCGAAATTTTACGAGTGAGAATCACGCACATGCGCAGAATTCATTCGTATTCTCAGCATTGTGCTTTCAGACCAGATTGACACCGTATTTAATATTTTACTGGACAGTCGTAATGACATTCTTAGACCCTTCAGAAGCTCTCAGGTTACGAGGCTTAGTGGCTAGATCGGTAGAGTGTCGCGCTTTCTTTTGCAGGTCTTCAGTTCGAGGCTCGAAGCCGACAAATATTTTTATATATTTTTCTTTTTTTTTCCAATTTATTTTAGCTAGATTTCCTCATCATTCCGAGGGATAAATTGAATAATTCCAAATCGTATACGCCAAAAATAGAATTTAATATCAATTTATTTCTATATTTATTCTAAATTTTACGAGTGAGAATCACGCACATGTGCAGAATTCATTCGTATTCTCAGCATTGTGCTTTCAGACCAGATTGACACCTGTATTTAAAATTTTACTGGACAGTCGTAATGAAATTCTTAGACCCTTCAGAAGCTCTCAGGTTACGAGGCTTAGTGGCTGGATCGGCAGAGTGTCGCGCTTTCTTTTGCAGGTCTTCATTTCGAGGCTCGAAGCCGAGAAATATTTTTATATATATATTTCTTTTTTTTTTTTAAATTTATTTTAGCTAGATTTCTCCATCATTCCGAGGGATAAATTGAATAATTCCAAATTGTATACGCCAAAAATAGAATTTAATATCAAAATATTTCTATATTTATTCGAAATTTTACGAGTGAGAATCACGCACATGCGCAGAATTCATTCGTATTCTCAGCATTGTGCTTTCAGACCAGATTGACACCGTATTTAATATTTTACTGGACAGTCGTAATGACATTCTTAGACCCTTCAGAAGCTCTCAGGTTACGAGGCTTAGTGGCTAGATCGGCAGAGTGTCGCGCTTTCTTTTGCAGGTCTTCAGTTCGAGGCTCGAAGCCGACAAATATTTTTATATATTTTTCTTTTTTTTTCCAATTTATTTTAGCTAGATTTCTTCATCATTCCGAGGGATAAATTGAATAATTCCAAATCGTATACGCCAAAAATAGAATTTAATATCAATTTATTTCTATATTTATTCGAAATTTTACGAGTGAGAATCACGCACATGTGCAGAATTCATTCGTATTCTCAGCATTGTGCTTTCAGACCAGATTGACACCTGTATTTAAAATTTTACTGGACAGTCGTAATGAAATTCTTAGACCCTTCAGAAGCTCTCAGGTTACGAGGCTTAGTGGCTGGATCGGCAGAGTGTCGCGCTTTCTTTTGCAGGTCTTCATTTCGAGGCTCGAAGCCGAGAAATATTTTTATATATATTTCTTTTTTTTTTTAAATTTATTTTAGCTAGATTTCTTCATCATTCCGAGGGATAAATTGAATAATTCCAAATCGTATACGCCAAAAATAGAATTTAATCTCAAAATATTTCTATATTTATTCGAAATTTTACGAGTGAGAATCACGCACATGCGCAGAATTCATTCGTATTCTCAGCATTGTGCTTTCAGACCAGATTGACACCGTATTTAATATTTTACTGGACAGTCGTAATGACATTCTTAGACCCTTCAGAAGCTCTCAGGTTACGAGGCTTAGTGGCTAGATCGGCAGAGTGTCGCGCTTTCTTTTGCAGGTCTTCAGTTCGAGGCTCGAAGCCGACAAATATTTTTATATATTTTCCTTTTTTTTCCAATTTATTTTAGCTAGATTTCTTCATCATTCCGAGGGATAAATTGAATAATTCCAAATCGTATACGCCAAAAATAGAATTTAATATCAATTTATTTCTATATTTATTCGAAATTTTACGAGTGAGAATCACGCACATGCGCAGAATTCATTCGTATTCTCAGCATTGTGCTTTCAGACCAGATTGACACCGTATTTAATATTTTACTGGACAGTCGTAATGACATTCTTAGACCCTTCAGAAGCTCTCAGGTTACGAGGCTTAGTGGCTAGATCGGTAGAGTGTCGCGCTTTCTTTTGCAGGTCTTCAGTTCGAGGCTCGAAGCCGACAAATATTTTTATATATTTTTCTTTTTTTTTCCAATTTATTTTAGCTAGATTTCTTCATCATTCCGAGGGATAAATTGAATAATTCCAAATCGTATACGCCAAAAATAGAATTTAATATCAATTTATTTCTATATTTATTCGAAATTTTACGAGTGAGAATCACGCACATGTGCAGAATTCATTCGTATTCTCAGCATTGTGCTTTCAGACCAGATTGACACCTGTATTTAAAATTTTACTGGACAGTCGTAATGAAATTCTTAGACCCTTCAGAAGCTCTCAGGTTACGAGCTTAGTGGCTGGATCGGCAGAGTGTCGCGCTTTCTTTTGCAGGTCTTCATTTCGAGGCTCGAAGCCGAGAAATATTTTTATATATATTTCTTTTTTTTTTTAAATTTATTTTAGCTAGATTTCTTCATCATTCCGAGGGATAAATTGAATAATTCCAAATCGTATACGCCAAAAATAGAATTTAATCTCAAAATATTTCTATATTTATTCGAAATTTTACGAGTGAGAATCACGCACATGCGCAGAATTCATTCGTATTCTCAGCATTGTGCTTTCAGACCAGATTGACACCGTATTTAATATTTTACTGGACAGTCGTAATGACATTCTTAGACCCTTCAGAAGCTCTCAGGTTACGAGGCTTAGTGGCTAGATCGGCAGAGTGTCGCGCTTTCTTTTGCAGGTCTTCAGTTCGAGGCTCGAAGCCGACAAATATTTTTATATATTTTTCTTTTTTTTTCCAATTTATTTTAGCTAGATTTCTTCATCATTCCGAGGGATAAATTGAATAATTCCAAATCGTATACGCCAAAAATAGAATTTAATATCAATTTATTTCTATATTTATTCGAAATTTTACGAGTGAGAATCACGCACATGTGCAGAATTCATTCGTATTCTCAGCATTGTGCTTTCAGACCAGATTGACACCTGTATTTAAAATTTTACTGGACAGTCGTAATGAAATTCTTAGACCCTTCAGAAGCTCTCAGGTTACGAGGCTTAGTGGCTGGATCGGCAGAGTGTCGCGCTTTCTTTTGCAGGTCTTCATTTCGAGGCTCGAAGCCGAGAAATATTTTTATATATATTTCTTTTTTTTTTTAAATTTATTTTAGCTAGATTTCTTCATCATTCCTAGGGATAAATTGAATAATTCCAAATCGTATACGCCAAAAATAGAATTTAATATCAATTTATTTCTATATTTATTCGAAATTTTACGAGTGAGAATCACGCACATGTGCAGAATTCATTCGTATTCTCAGCATTGTGCTTTCAGACCAGATTGACACCTGTATTTAAAATTTTACTGGACAGTCGTAATGAAATTCTTAGACCCTTCAGAAGCTCTCAGGTTACGAGGCTTAGTGGCTGGATCGGCAGAGTGTCGCGCTTTCTTTTGCAGGTCTTCAGTTCGAGGCTCGAAGCCAAGAAATATTTTTATATATATATTTCTTTTTTTTTAAAAAATTTATTTTAGCTAGATTTCTCCATCATTCCGAGGGATAAATTGAATAATTCCAAATCGTATACGCCAAAAATAGAATTTAATATCAAAATATTTCTATATTTATTCGAAATTTTACGAGTGAGAATCACGCACATGCGCAGAATTCATTCGTATTCTCAGCATTGTGCTTTCAGACCAGATTGACACCGTATTTAATATTTTACTGGACAGTCCTAATGACATTCTTAGACCCTTCAGAAGCTCTCAGGTTACGAGGCTTAGTGGCTGGATCGGCAGAGTGTCGCGCTTTCTTTTGCAGGTCTTCAGTTCGAGGCTCGAAGCCGACAAATATTTTTATATATTTTTCTTTTTTTTTTAAATTTATTTTAGCTAGATTTCTCCATCATTCCGAGGGATAAATTGAATAATTCCAAATCGTATACGCCAAAAATAGAATTTAATATCAAAATATTTCTATATTTATTCGAAATTTTACGAGTGAGAATCACGCACATGCGCAGAATTCATTCGTAATCTCAGCATTGTGCTCTCAGACCAGATTCACACCGTATTTAAAATTTTACTGGACAGTCGTAATGACATTCTTAGACCCTTCAGAAGCTCTCAAGTTACGAGGCTTAGTGGCTGGATCGGCAGACTGTCGCGCTTTCTTTTGCAGGTCTTCAGTTCGAGGCTCGAAGCCGACAAATATTTTTATATATTTTTCTTTTTTTTTTTTTTCAATTTATTTTAGCTAGATTTCTCCATCATTCCGAGGGATAAATTGAATAATTCCAAATCGTATAAACCAAAAATAGAATTTAATATCAAAATATTTCTATATTTATTCGAAATTTTACGAGTGAGAATCACGCACATGCGCAGAATTCATTCGTATTCTCAGCATTGTGCTTTCAGACCAGATTGACACCTGTATTTAAAATTTTACTGGACAGTCGTAATGAGATTCTTAGACCCTTCAGAAGCTCTCAGGTTACGAGGCTTATTGGCTGGATCGGCAGAGTGTCGTGCTTTCTTTTGCAGGTCTTCAGTTCGAGGCTCGAAGCCGACAAATATTTTTATATATTTTTCTTTTTTTTTTTAATTTATTTTAGCTAGATTTCTCCATCATTCCGGGGGATAAATTGAATAATTTCAAATCGTATACGCCAAAAATAGTATTTAATATCAAAATATTTCTATATTCGAAATTTTCCGAGTGAGAATCACGCACATGCGCAGAATTCATTCGTATTCTCAGCATTGTGCTCTCACACCAGATTGACACCGTATTTAAAATTTTACTGGACAGTCGTAATGAGATTCTTAGACCCTTCAGAAGCTCTCAGGTTACGAGGCTTAGTGGCTGGATCGGCAGAGTGTCGCGCTTTCTTTTGCAGGTCTTCAGTTCGAGGCTCGAAGCCGACAAATATTTTTATATATTTTTCTTTTTTTTTAAATTTATTTTAGCTAGATTTCTTCATCATTCCTAGGGATAAATTGAATAATTCCAAATCGTATACGCCAAAAATAGAATTTAATATCAATTTATTTCTATATTTATTCGAAATTTTACGAGTGAGAATCACGCACATGTGCAGAATTCATTCGTATTCTCAGCATTGTGCTTTCAGACCAGATTGACACCTGTATTTAAAATTTTACTGGACAGTCGTAATGAAATTCTTAGACCCTTCAGAAGCTCTCAGGTTACGAGGCTTAGTGGCTGGATCGGCAGAGTGTCGCGCTTTCTTTTGCAGGTCTTCAGTTCGAGGCTCGAAGCCAAGAAATATTTTTATATATATATTTCTTTTTTTTTAAAAAATTTATTTTAGCTAGATTTCTCCATCATTCCGAGGGATAAATTGAATAATTCCAAATCGTATACGCCAAAAATAGAATTTAATATCAAAATATTTCTATATTTATTCGAAATTTTACGAGTGAGAATCACGCACATGCGCAGAATTCATTCGTATTCTCAGCATTGTGCTTTCAGACCAGATTGACACCGTATTTAATATTTTACTGGACAGTCCTAATGACATTCTTAGACCCTTCAGAAGCTCTCAGGTTACGAGGCTTAGTGGCTGGATCGGCAGAGTGTCGCGCTTTCTTTTGCAGGTCTTCAGTTCGAGGCTCGAAGCCGACAAATATTTTTATATATTTTTCTTTTTTTTTTAAATTTATTTTAGCTAGATTTCTCCATCATTCCGAGGGATAAATTGAATAATTCCAAATCGTATACGCCAAAAATAGAATTTAATATCAAAATATTTCTATATTTATTCGAAATTTTACGAGTGAGAATCACGCACATGCGCAGAATTCATTCGTAATCTCAGCATTGTGCTCTCAGACCAGATTCACACCGTATTTAAAATTTTACTGGACAGTCGTAATGACATTCTTAGACCCTTCAGAAGCTCTCAAGTTACGAGGCTTAGTGGCTGGATCGGCAGACTGTCGCGCTTTCTTTTGCAGGTCTTCAGTTCGAGGCTCGAAGCCGACAAATATTTTTATATATTTTTCTTTTTTTTTTTTTTCAATTTATTTTAGCTAGATTTCTCCATCATTCCGAGGGATAAATTGAATAATTCCAAATCGTATAAACCAAAAATAGAATTTAATATCAAAATATTTCTATATTTATTCGAAATTTTACGAGTGAGAATCACGCACATGCGCAGAATTCATTCGTATTCTCAGCATTGTGCTTTCAGACCAGATTGACACCTGTATTTAAAATTTTACTGGACAGTCGTAATGAGATTCTTAGACCCTTCAGAAGCTCTCAGGTTACGAGGCTTATTGGCTGGATCGGCAGAGTGTCGTGCTTTCTTTTGCAGGTCTTCAGTTCGAGGCTCGAAGCCGACAAATATTTTTATATATTTTTCTTTTTTTTTTTAATTTATTTTAGCTAGATTTCTCCATCATTCCGGGGGATAAATTGAATAATTTCAAATCGTATACGCCAAAAATAGTATTTAATATCAAAATATTTCTATATTCGAAATTTTCCGAGTGAGAATCACGCACATGCGCAGAATTCATTCGTATTCTCAGCATTGTGCTCTCACACCAGATTGACACCGTATTTAAAATTTTACTGGACAGTCGTAATGAGATTCTTAGACCCTTCAGAAGCTCTCAGGTTACGAGGCTTAGTGGCTGGATCGGCAGAGTGTCGCGCTTTCTTTTGCAGGTCTTCAGTTCGAGGCTCGAAGCCGACAAATATTTTTATATATTTTTCTTTTTTTTTAAATTTATTTTAGCTAGATTTCTTCATCATTCCTAGGGATAAATTGAATAATTCCAAATCGTATACGCCAAAAATAGAATTTAATATCAATTTATTTCTATATTTATTCGAAATTTTACGAGTGAGAATCACGCACATGTGCAGAATTCATTCGTATTCTCAGCATTGTGCTTTCAGACCAGATTGACACCTGTATTTAAAATTTTACTGGACAGTCGTAATGAAATTCTTAGACCCTTCAGAAGCTCTCAGGTTACGAGGCTTAGTGGCTGGATCGGCAGAGTGTCGCGCTTTCTTTTGCAGGTCTTCAGTTCGAGGCTCGAAGCCAAGAAATATTTTTATATATATATTTCTTTTTTTTTAAAAAATTTATTTTAGCTAGATTTCTCCATCATTCCGAGGGATAAATTGAATAATTCCAAATCGTATACGCCAAAAATAGAATTTAATATCAAAATATTTCTATATTTATTCGAAATTTTACGAGTGAGAATCACGCACATGCGCAGAATTCATTCGTATTCTCAGCATTGTGCTTTCAGACCAGATTGACACCGTATTTAATATTTTACTGGACAGTCCTAATGACATTCTTAGACCCTTCAGAAGCTCTCAGGTTACGAGGCTTAGTGGCTGGATCGGCAGAGTGTCGCGCTTTCTTTTGCAGGTCTTCAGTTCGAGGCTCGAAGCCGACAAATATTTTTATATATTTTTCTTTTTTTTTTAAATTTATTTTAGCTAGATTTCTCCATCATTCCGAGGGATAAATTGAATAATTCCAAATCGTATACGCCAAAAATAGAATTTAATATCAAAATATTTCTATATTTATTCGAAATTTTACGAGTGAGAATCACGCACATGCGCAGAATTCATTCGTAATCTCAGCATTGTGCTCTCAGACCAGATTCACACCGTATTTAAAATTTTACTGGACAGTCGTAATGACATTCTTAGACCCTTCAGAAGCTCTCAAGTTACGAGGCTTAGTGGCTGGATCGGCAGACTGTCGCGCTTTCTTTTGCAGGTCTTCAGTTCGAGGCTCGAAGCCGACAAATATTTTTATATATTTTTCTTTTTTTTTTTTTTCAATTTATTTTAGCTAGATTTCTCCATCATTCCGAGGGATAAATTGAATAATTCCAAATCGTATAAACCAAAAATAGAATTTAATATCAAAATATTTCTATATTTATTCGAAATTTTACGAGTGAGAATCACGCACATGCGCAGAATTCATTCGTATTCTCAGCATTGTGCTTTCAGACCAGATTGACACCTGTATTTAAAATTTTACTGGACAGTCGTAATGAGATTCTTAGACCCTTCAGAAGCTCTCAGGTTACGAGGCTTATTGGCTGGATCGGCAGAGTGTCGTGCTTTCTTTTGCAGGTCTTCAGTTCGAGGCTCGAAGCCGACAAATATTTTTATATATTTTTCTTTTTTTTTTTAATTTATTTTAGCTAGATTTCTCCATCATTCCGGGGGATAAATTGAATAATTTCAAATCGTATACGCCAAAAATAGTATTTAATATCAAAATATTTCTATATTCGAAATTTTCCGAGTGAGAATCACGCACATGCGCAGAATTCATTCGTATTCTCAGCATTGTGCTCTCACACCAGATTGACACCGTATTTAAAATTTTACTGGACAGTCGTAATGAGATTCTTAGACCCTTCAGAAGCTCTCAGGTTACGAGGCTTAGTGGCTGGATCGGCAGAGTGTCGCGCTTTCTTTTGCAGGTCTTCAGTTCGAGGCTCGAAGCCGACAAATATTTTTATATATTTTTCTTTTTTTTTAAATTTATTTTAGCTAGATTTCTCCATCATTCCGAGAGATAAATTGAATAATTCCAAATCGTATACGCCAAAAATAGAATTTAATATCAAAATATTTCTATATTTATTCGAAATTTTACGAGTGAGAATCACGCACATGCGCAGAATTCATTCGTATTCTCAGCATTGTGCTTTCAGACCAGATTGACAATGTATTTAAAATTTTACTGGACAGTCGTAATGACATTCTTAGACCCTTCAGAAGCTCTCAGGTTACGAGGCTTAGTGGCTGGATCGGCAGAGTGTCGCGCTTTCTTTTGCAGGTCTTCAGTTCGAGGCTCGAAGCCGACAAATATTTTTATATATTTTTCTTTTTTTTAAATTTATTTTAGCTAGATTTCTCCATCATTCCGAGGGATAAATTGAATAATTCCAAATCGTATACGCCAAAAATAGAATTAAATATCAAAATATTTTTATATTTATTCGAAATTTTACGAGTGAGAATCACGCACATGCGCAGAATTCATTCGTATTCTCAGCATTGTGGTTTCAGACCAGATTGACACCGTATTTAAAATTTTACTGTACAGTCGTAATGACATTCTTAGACCCTTCAGAAGCTCTCAGATTACGAGGCTTAGTGGCTGGATCGGCAGAGTGTCGCGCTTTCTTTTGCAGGTCTTCAGTTCGAGGCTCGAAGCCGACAAATATTTTTATATATTCTTCTTTTTTTTTTAAATTTATTTTAGCTAGATTTCTCCATCATTCCGAGGGATAAATTGAATAATTCCAAATCGTATACGCCAAAAATAGAATTTAATATCAAAATATTTCTATATTCGAAATTTTACGAGTGAGAATCACGCACATGCGCAGAATTCATTCGTATTCTCAGCATTGTGCTTTCAGACCAGATTGACACCGTATTTAAAATTTTACTGGACAGTCGTAATGACATTCTTAGACCCTTCAGAAGCTCTCAGGTTACGAGGCTTAGTGGCTGGATCGGCAGAGTGTCACGCTTTCTTTTGCAGGTCTTCAGTTCGAGGCTCGAAGACGACAAATATTTTTATATATATTTCTTTTTTAAAAAAAAATTTATTTTAGCTAGATTTCTCCATTATTCCAAGGGATAAATTGAATAATTCCAAATCGTATACGCCAAAAATGGAATTTAATATCAAAATATTTCTATATTTATTCGAAATTTTAAGAGTGAGAATCACGCACATGCGCAGAATTCATTCGTATTCTCAGCATTGTGTTTTCAGACCAGATTGACACCGTATTTAAAATTTTACTGGAAAATCGTAATGACATTCTTAGACCCTTCAGAAGCTCTCAGGTTACGAGGCTTAGTGGCTGGATCGGCAGAGTGTCGCGCTTTCTTTTGCAGGTCTTCAGTTCGAGGCTCGAAGCCGACAAATATTTTTATATATATATTTCTTTTTTTTTAAATTTATGTTAGCTAGATTTCTCCATCATTCCGAGGGATAAATTGAATAATTCCAAATCGTATTTGCCAAAAATAGAATTTAATATCAAAATATTTCTATATTTATTCGAAATTTTCCTGTGAGAATCACGCACATGCGCAGAATTCATTCGTATTCTCAGCATTGTGCTTTCAGACCAGATTGACACCGTATTTAAAATTTTACTGGACAGTCGTAATGACATTCTTAGACCCTTCAGAAGCTCTCAGGTTACGAGGCTTAGTGGCTGGTTCGGCAGAGTGTCGCGTTTTCTTTTGCAGGTCTTCAGTTCGAGGCTCGAAGCCGACAAATATTTTTATATATTTTTCTTTTTTTTTTAAATTTATTTTAGCTAGATTTCTCCATCATTCCGAGAGATAAATTGAATAATTCCAAATCGTATACGCCAAAAATAGAATTTAATATCAAAATATTTCTATATTTATTCGAAATTTTACGAGTGAGAATCACGCACATGCGCAGAATTCATTCGTATTCTCAGCATTGTGCTTTCAGACCAGATTGACAATGTATTTAAAATTTTACTGGACAGTCGTAATGACATTCTTAGACCCTTCAGAAGCTCTCAGGTTACGAGGCTTAGTGGCTGGATCGGCAGAGTGTCGCGCTTTCTTTTGCAGGTCTTCAGTTCGAGGCTCGAAGCCGACAAATAATTTTTTATATATTTTTCTTTTTTTTTAAATTTATTTTAGCTAGATTTCTCCATCATTCCCAGGGATAAATTGAATAATTCCAAATCGTATACGCCAAAAATAGAATTTAATATCAAAATATTTCTATATTTATTCGAAATTTTACGAGTGAGAATCACGCACATGCGCAGAATTCATTCGTATTCTCAGCATTGTGCTCTCAGACCAGATTGACACCGTATTTAAAATTTTACTGGACAGTCGTAATGAGATTCTTAGACCCTTCAGAAGCTCTCAGGTTACGAGGCTTAGTGGCTGGATCGGCAGAGTGTCGCGCTTTCTTTTGCAGGTCTTCAGTTCGAGGCTGGAAGCCGACAAATATTTTTATATATTTTTCTTTTTTTTAAATTTATTTTAGCTAGATTTCTCCATCATTCCGAGGGATAAATTGAATAATTCCAAATCGTATACGCCAAAAATAGAATTAAATATCAAAATATTTTTATATTTATGCGAAATTTTACGAGTGAGAATCACGCACATGCGCAGAATTCATTCGTATTCTCAGCATTGTGCTTTCAGACCAGATTGACACCGTATTTAAAATTTTACTGTACAGTCGTAATGACATTCTTAGACCCTTCAGAAGCTCTCAGATTACGAGGCTTAGTGGCTGGATCGGCAGAGTGTCGCGCTTTCTTTTGCAGGTCTTCAGTTCGAGGCTCGAAGCCGACAAATATTTTTATATATTCTTCTTTTTTTTTTAAATTTATTTTAGCTAGATTTCTCCATCATTCCGAGGGATAAATTGAATAATTCCAAATCGTATACGCCAAAAATGGAATTTAATATCAAAATATTTCTATATTTATTCGAAATTTTACGAGTGAGAATCACGCACATGCGCAGAATTCATTCGTATTCTCAGCATTGTGCTTTTAGACCAGATTGACACCGTATTTAAAATTTTACTGGACAGTCGTAATGACATTCTTAGACCCTTCAGAAGCTCTCAGGTGACGAGGCGTAGTGGCTGGATCGGCAGAGTGTCGCGCTTTCTTTTGCAGGTCTTCAGTTCGAGGCTCGAAGCCGACAAATATTTTTATATATTTTTCTTTTTTTTTTAAATTTATTTTAGCTAGATTTCTCCATCATTCCGAGGGATAAATTGAATAATTCCAAATCGTATACGCCAAAAATAGAATTTAATATCAAAATATTTCTATATTCGAAATTTTACGAGTGAGAATCACGCACATGCGCAGAATTCATTCGTATTCTCAGCATTGTGCTTTCAGACCAGATTGACACCGTATTTAAAATTTTACTGGACAGTCGTAATGACATTCTTAGACCCTTCAGAAGCTCTCAGGTTACGAGGCTTAGTGGCTGGATCGGCAGAGTGTCACGCTTTCTTTTGCAGGTCTTCAGTTCGAGGCTCGAAGACGACAAATATTTTTATATATATTTCTTTTTTTAAAAAAAATTTATTTTAGCTAGATTTCTCCATCATTCCAAGGGATAAATTGAATAATTCCAAATCGTATACGCCAAAAATGGAATTTAATATCAAAATATTTCTATATTTATTCGAAATTTTAAGAGTGAGAATCACGCACATGCGCAGAATTCATTCGTATTCTCAGCATTGTGCTTTCAGACCAGATTGACACCGTATTTAAAATTTTACTGGACAATCGTAATGACATTCTTAGACCCTTCAGAAGCTCTCAGGTTACGAGGCTTAGTGGCTGGATCGGCAGAGTGTCGCGCTTTCTTTTGCAGGTCTTCAGTTCGAGGCTCGAAGCCGACAAATATTTTTATATATATATTTCTTTTTTTTTTAAATTTATGTTAGCTAGATTTCTCCATCATTCCGAGGGATAAATTGAATAATTCCAAATCGTATATGCCAAAAATAGAATTTAATATCAAAATATTTCTATATTTATTCGAAATTTTACGAGTGAGAATCACGCATATACGCAGAATTCATTCGTATTCTCAGCATTGTGCTTTCAGACCAGATTGACACTTGTATTTAAAATTTTACTGGACAGTCGTAATGAGATTCTTAGACCCTTCAGAAGCTCTCAGGTTACGAGGCTTAGTGGCTGGATCGGCAGAGTGTCGCGCTTTCTTTTGCAGGTCTTCAGTTCGAGGCTCGAAGCCGACAAATATTTTTATATATTTTTCTTTTTTTTTTAATTTATTTAAGCTAGACTTCTCTATCATTCCGAGGGATAAATTGAATAATTCCAAATCGTATACGCCAAAAATAGAATTTAATATCAAAATATTTCTATATTTATTCGAAATTTTACGAGTGAGAATCACGCATATACGCAGAATTCATTCGTATTCTCAGCATTGTGCTTTCAGACCAGATTGACACCTGTATTTAAAATTTTACTGGACAGTCGTAATGAGATTCTTAGACCCTTCAGAAGCTCTCAGGTTACGAGGCTTAGTGGCTGGATCGGCAGAGTGTCGCGCTTTCTTTTGCAGGTCTTCAGTTCGAGGCTCGAAGCCGACAAATATTTTTATATATTCTTCTTTTTTTTTTTAAATTTATTTTAGCTAGATTTCTCCATCATTCCGAGGGATAAATTGAATAATTCCAAATCGTATACGCCAAAAATGGAATTTAATATCAAAATATTTCTATATTTATTCGAAATTTTACGAGTGAGAATCACGCACATGCGCAGAATTCATTCGTATTCTCAGCATTGTGCTCTCAGACCAGATTGACACCGTATTTAAAATTTTACTGGACAGTCGTAATGAGATTCTTAGACCCTTCAGAAGCTCTCAGGTTACGAGGCTTAGTGGCTGGATCGGCAGAGTGTCGCGCTTTCTTTTGCAGGTCTTCAGTTCGAGGCTGGAAGCCGACAAATATTTTTATATATTTTTCTTTTTTTTAAATTTATTTTAGCTAGATTTCTCCATCATTCCGAGGGATAAATTGAATAATTCCAAATCGTATACGCCAAAAATAGAATTAAATATCAAAATATTTTTATATTTATGCGAAATTTTACGAGTGAGAATCACGCACATGCGCAGAATTCATTCGTATTCTCAGCATTGTGCTTTCAGACCAGATTGACACCGTATTTAAAATTTTACTGTACAGTCGTAATGACATTCTTAGACCCTTCAGAAGCTCTCAGATTACGAGGCTTAGTGGCTGGATCGGCAGAGTGTCGCGCTTTCTTTTGCAGGTCTTCAGTTCGAGGCTCGAAGCCGACAAATATTTTTATATATTCTTCTTTTTTTTTTAAATTTATTTTAGCTAGATTTCTCCATCATTCCGAGGGATAAATTGAATAATTCCAAATCGTATACGCCAAAAATGGAATTTAATATCAAAATATTTCTATATTTATTCGAAATTTTACGAGTGAGAATCACGCACATGCGCAGAATTCATTCGTATTCTCAGCATTGTGCTTTTAGACCAGATTGACACCGTATTTAAAATTTTACTGGACAGTCGTAATGACATTCTTAGACCCTTCAGAAGCTCTCAGGTGACGAGGCGTAGTGGCTGGATCGGCAGAGTGTCGCGCTTTCTTTTGCAGGTCTTCAGTTCGAGGCTCGAAGCCGACAAATATTTTTATATATTTTTCTTTTTTTTTTAAATTTATTTTAGCTAGATTTCTCCATCATTCCGAGGGATAAATTGAATAATTCCAAATCGTATACGCCAAAAATAGAATTTAATATCAAAATATTTCTATATTCGAAATTTTACGAGTGAGAATCACGCACATGCGCAGAATTCATTCGTATTCTCAGCATTGTGCTTTCAGACCAGATTGACACCGTATTTAAAATTTTACTGGACAGTCGTAATGACATTCTTAGACCCTTCAGAAGCTCTCAGGTTACGAGGCTTAGTGGCTGGATCGGCAGAGTGTCACGCTTTCTTTTGCAGGTCTTCAGTTCGAGGCTCGAAGACGACAAATATTTTTATATATATTTCTTTTTTTAAAAAAAATTTATTTTAGCTAGATTTCTCCATCATTCCAAGGGATAAATTGAATAATTCCAAATCGTATACGCCAAAAATGGAATTTAATATCAAAATATTTCTATATTTATTCGAAATTTTAAGAGTGAGAATCACGCACATGCGCAGAATTCATTCGTATTCTCAGCATTGTGCTTTCAGACCAGATTGACACCGTATTTAAAATTTTACTGGACAATCGTAATGACATTCTTAGACCCTTCAGAAGCTCTCAGGTTACGAGGCTTAGTGGCTGGATCGGCAGAGTGTCGCGCTTTCTTTTGCAGGTCTTCAGTTCGAGGCTCGAAGCCGACAAATATTTTTATATATATATTTCTTTTTTTTTTAAATTTATGTTAGCTAGATTTCTCCATCATTCCGAGGGATAAATTGAATAATTCCAAATCGTATATGCCAAAAATAGAATTTAATATCAAAATATTTCTATATTTATTCGAAATTTTACGAGTGAGAATCACGCATATACGCAGAATTCATTCGTATTCTCAGCATTGTGCTTTCAGACCAGATTGACACTTGTATTTAAAATTTTACTGGACAGTCGTAATGAGATTCTTAGACCCTTCAGAAGCTCTCAGGTTACGAGGCTTAGTGGCTGGATCGGCAGAGTGTCGCGCTTTCTTTTGCAGGTCTTCAGTTCGAGGCTCGAAGCCGACAAATATTTTTATATATTTTTCTTTTTTTTTTAATTTATTTAAGCTAGACTTCTCTATCATTCCGAGGGATAAATTGAATAATTCCAAATCGTATACGCCAAAAATAGAATTTAATATCAAAATATTTCTATATTTATTCGAAATTTTACGAGTGAGAATCACGCATATACGCAGAATTCATTCGTATTCTCAGCATTGTGCTTTCAGACCAGATTGACACCTGTATTTAAAATTTTACTGGACAGTCGTAATGAGATTCTTAGACCCTTCAGAAGCTCTCAGGTTACGAGGCTTAGTGGCTGGATCGGCAGAGTGTCGCGCTTTCTTTTGCAGGTCTTCAGTTCGAGGCTCGAAGCCGACAAATATTTTTATATATTCTTCTTTTTTTTTTTAAATTTATTTTAGCTAGATTTCTCCATCATTCCGAGGGATAAATTGAATAATTCCAAATCGTATACGCCAAAAATGGAATTTAATATCAAAATATTTCTATATTTATTCGAAATTTTACGAGTGAGAATCACGCACATGCGCAGAATTCATTCGTATTCTCAGCATTGTGCTTTCAGACCAGATTGACACCGTATTTAAAATTTTACTGGACAGTCCTAATGACATTCTTAGACCCTTCAGAAGCTCTCAGGTTACGAGGCTTTGTGGCTGGATCGGCAGAGTGTCGCGCTTTCTTTTGCAGGTCTTCAGTTCGAGGCTCGAAGCCGACAAATATTTTTATATATTTTTCTTTTTTTTTAAAATTTATTTTAGCTAGATTTCTCCATCATTCCGAGGGATAAATTGAATAATTCCAAATCGTATACGCCAAAAATAGAATTTAATATCAAAATATTTCTATATTCAAAATTTTACGAGTGAGAATCACGCACATGCGCATAATTCATTCGTAATCTCAGCATTGTGCTCTCAGACCAGATTCACACCGTATTTAAAATTTTACTGGACAGTCGTAATGACATTCTTAGACCCTTCAGAAGCTCTCATGTTACGAGGCTTAGTGGCTGGATCGGCAGACTGTCGCGCTTTCTTTTGCAGGTCTTCAGTTCGAGGCTCGAAGCCGACAAATATTTTTATATATTTTTCTTTTTTTTTTTTTCAATTTATTTTAGCTAGATTTCTCCATCATTCCGAGGGATAAATTGAATAATTCCAAATCGTATAAACCAAAAATAGAATTTAATATCAAAATATTTCTATATTTATTCGAAATTTTACGAGTGAGAATCACGCACATGCGCAGAATTCATTCGTATTCTCAGCATTGTGCTTTCAGACCAGATTGACACCTGTATTTAAAATTTTACTGGACAGTCGTAATGAGATTCTTAGACCCTTCAGAAGCTCTCAGGTTACGAGGCTTATTGGCTGGATCGGCAGAGTGTCGTGCTTTCTTTTGCAGGTCTTCAGTTCGAGGCTCGAAGCCGACAAATATTTTTATATATTTTTCTTTTTTTTTTTAAATTTATTTTAGCTAGATTTCTCCATCATTCCGGGGGATAAATTGAATAATTTCAAATCGTATACGCCAAAAATAGTATTTAATATCAAAATATTTCTATATTCGAAATTTTCCGAGTGAGAATCAAGCACATGCGCAGAATTCATTCGTATTCTCAGCATTGTGCTTTCAGACCAGATTGACACCGTATTTAAAATTTTACTGGACAATCGTAATGACATTCTTAGACCCTTCAGAAGCTCTCAGGTTACGAGGCTTAGTGGCTGGATCGGCAGAGTGTCGCGCTTTCTTTTGCAGGTCTTCAGTTCGAGGCTCGAAGCCGACAAATATTTTTATATATATATTTCTTTTTTTTTTAAATTTATGTTAGCTAGATTTCTCCATCATTCCGAGGGATAAATTGAATAATTCCAAATCGTATATGCCAAAAATAGAATTTAATATCAAAATATTTCTATATTTATTCGAAATTTTACGAGTGAGAATCACGCATATACGCAGAATTCATTCGTATTCTCAGCATTGTGCTTTCAGACCAGATTGACACTTGTATTTAAAATTTTACTGGACAGTCGTAATGAGATTCTTAGACCCTTCAGAAGCTCTCAGGTTACGAGGCTTAGTGGCTGGATCGGCAGAGTGTCGCGCTTTCTTTTGCAGGTCTTCAGTTCGAGGCTCGAAGCCGACAAATATTTTTATATATTTTTCTTTTTTTTTTAATTTATTTAAGCTAGACTTCTCTATCATTCCGAGGGATAAATTGAATAATTCCAAATCGTATACGCCAAAAATAGAATTTAATATCAAAATATTTCTATATTTATTCGAAATTTTACGAGTGAGAATCACGCATATACGCAGAATTCATTCGTATTCTCAGCATTGTGCTTTCAGACCAGATTGACACCTGTATTTAAAATTTTACTGGACAGTCGTAATGAGATTCTTAGACCCTTCAGAAGCTCTCAGGTTACGAGGCTTAGTGGCTGGATCGGCAGAGTGTCGCGCTTTCTTTTGCAGGTCTTCAGTTCGAGGCTCGAAGCCGACAAATATTTTTATATATTCTTCTTTTTTTTTTTAAATTTATTTTAGCTAGATTTCTCCATCATTCCGAGGGATAAATTGAATAATTCCAAATCGTATACGCCAAAAATGGAATTTAATATCAAAATATTTCTATATTTATTCGAAATTTTACGAGTGAGAATCACGCACATGCGCAGAATTCATTCGTATTCTCAGCATTGTGCTTTCAGACCAGATTGACACCGTATTTAAAATTTTACTGGACAGTCCTAATGACATTCTTAGACCCTTCAGAAGCTCTCAGGTTACGAGGCTTTGTGGCTGGATCGGCAGAGTGTCGCGCTTTCTTTTGCAGGTCTTCAGTTCGAGGCTCGAAGCCGACAAATATTTTTATATATTTTTCTTTTTTTTTAAAATTTATTTTAGCTAGATTTCTCCATCATTCCGAGGGATAAATTGAATAATTCCAAATCGTATACGCCAAAAATAGAATTTAATATCAAAATATTTCTATATTCAAAATTTTACGAGTGAGAATCACGCACATGCGCATAATTCATTCGTAATCTCAGCATTGTGCTCTCAGACCAGATTCACACCGTATTTAAAATTTTACTGGACAGTCGTAATGACATTCTTAGACCCTTCAGAAGCTCTCATGTTACGAGGCTTAGTGGCTGGATCGGCAGACTGTCGCGCTTTCTTTTGCAGGTCTTCAGTTCGAGGCTCGAAGCCGACAAATATTTTTATATATTTTTCTTTTTTTTTTTTTCAATTTATTTTAGCTAGATTTCTCCATCATTCCGAGGGATAAATTGAATAATTCCAAATCGTATAAACCAAAAATAGAATTTAATATCAAAATATTTCTATATTTATTCGAAATTTTACGAGTGAGAATCACGCACATGCGCAGAATTCATTCGTATTCTCAGCATTGTGCTTTCAGACCAGATTGACACCTGTATTTAAAATTTTACTGGACAGTCGTAATGAGATTCTTAGACCCTTCAGAAGCTCTCAGGTTACGAGGCTTATTGGCTGGATCGGCAGAGTGTCGTGCTTTCTTTTGCAGGTCTTCAGTTCGAGGCTCGAAGCCGACAAATATTTTTATATATTTTTCTTTTTTTTTTTTAATTTATTTTAGCTAGATTTCTCCATCATTCCGGGGGATAAATTGAATAATTTCAAATCGTATACGCCAAAAATAGTATGTAATATCAAAATATTTCTATATTCGAAATTTTCCGAGTGAGAATCACGCACATGCGCAGAATTCATTCGTATTCTCAGCATTGTGCTCTCACACCAGATTGACAATGTATTTAAAATTTTACTGGACAGTCGTAATGACATTCTTAGACCCTTCAGAAGCTCTCAGGTTACGAGGCTTAGTGGCTGGATCGGCAGAGTGTCGCGCTTTCTTTTGCAGGTGTTCAGTTCGAGGCTCGAAGCCGACAAATATTTTTATATATTTTTCTTTTTTTTAAATTTATTTTAGCTAGATTTCTCCATCATTCCGAGGGATAAATTGAACAATTCCAAATCGTATACGCCAAAAATAGAATTAAATATCAAAATATTTTTATATTTATTCGAAATTTTACGAGTGAGAATCACGCACATGCGCAGAATTCATTCGTATTCTCAGCATTGTGGTTTCAGACCAGATTGACACCGTATTTAAAATTTTACTGTACAGTCGTAATGACATTCTTAGACCCTTCAGAAGCTCTCAGATTACGAGGCTTAGTGGCTGGATCGGCAGAGTGTCGCGCTTTCTTTTGCAGGTCTTCAGTTCGAGGCTCGAAGCCGACAAATATTTTTATATATTCTTCTTTTTTTTTAAATTTATTTTAGCTAGATTTCTCCATCATTCCGAGGGATAAATTGAATAATTCCAAATCGTATACGCCAAAAATGGAATTTAATATCAAAATATTTCTATATTTATTCGAAATTTTACGAGTGAGAATCACGCACATGCGCAGAATTCATTCGTATTCTCAGCATTGTGCTTTTAGACCAGATTGACATCGTATTTAAAATTTTACTGGACAGTCGTAATGACATTCTTAGACCCTTCAGAAGCTCTCAGGTGACGAGGCGTAGTGGCTGGATCGGCAGAGTGTCGCGCTTTCTTTTGCAGGTCTTCAGTTCGAGGCTCGAAGCCGACAAATATTTTTATATATTTTTCTTTTTTTTTAAATTTATTTTAGCTAGATTTCTCCATCATTCCGAGGGATAAATTGAATAATTCCAAATCGTATACGCCAAAAATGGAATTTAATATCAAAATATTTCTATATTTATTCGAAATTTTACGAGTGAGAATCACGCACATGCGCAGAATTCATTCGTATTCTCAGCATTGTGCTTTTAGACCAGATTGACACCGTATTTAAAATTTTACTGGACAGTCGTAATGACATTCTTAGACCCTTCAGAAGCTCTCAGGTGACGAGGCGTAGTGGCTGGATCGGCAGAGTGTCGCGCTTTCTTTTGCAGGTCTTCAGTTCGAGGCTCGAAGCCGACAAATATTTTTATATATTTTTCTTTTTTTTTTAAATTTATTTTAGCTAGATTTCTCCATCATTCCGAGGGATAAATTGAATAATTCCAAATCGTATACGCCAAAAATAGAATTTAATATCAAAATATTTCTATATTCGAAATTTTACGAGTGAGAATCACGCACATGCGCAGAATTCATTCGTATTCTCAGCATTGTGCTTTCAGACCAGATTGACACCGTATTTAAAATTTTACTGGACAGTCGTAATGACATTCTTAGACCCTTCAGAAGCTCTCAGGTTACGAGGCTTAGTGGCTGGATCGGCAGAGTGTCACGCTTTCTTTTGCAGGTCTTCAGTTCGAGGCTCGAAGACGACAAATATTTTTATATATATTTCTTTTTTTTAAAAAAATTTATTTTAGCTAGATTTCTCCATCATTCCAAGGGATAAATTGAATAATTCCAAATCGTATACGCCAAAAATGGAATTTAATATCAAAATATTTCTATATTTATTCGAAATTTTAAGAGTGAGAATCACGCACATGCGCAGAATTCATTCGTATTCTCAGCATTGTGCTTTCAGACCAGATTGACACCGTATTTAAAATTTTACTGGACAATCGTAATGACATTCTTAGACCCTTCAGAAGCTCTCAGGTTACGAGGCTTAGTGGCTGGATCGGCAGAGTGTCGCGCTTTCTTTTGCAGGTCTTCAGTTCGAGGCTCGAAGCCGACAAATATTTTTATATATTTTTCTTTTTTTTTTTAAATTTATTTTAGCTAGATTTCTCCATCATTCCGGGGGATAAATTGAATAATTTCAAATCGTATACGCCAAAAATAGTATTTAATATCAAAATATTTCTATATTCGAAATTTTCCGAGTGAGAATCAAGCACATGCGCAGAATTCATTCGTATTCTCAGCATTGTGCTTTCAGACCAGATTGACACCGTATTTAAAATTTTACTGGACAATCGTAATGACATTCTTAGACCCTTCAGAAGCTCTCAGGTTACGAGGCTTAGTGGCTGGATCGGCAGAGTGTCGCGCTTTCTTTTGCAGGTCTTCAGTTCGAGGCTCGAAGCCGACAAATATTTTTATATATATATTTCTTTTTTTTTTAAATTTATGTTAGCTAGATTTCTCCATCATTCCGAGGGATAAATTGAATAATTCCAAATCGTATATGCCAAAAATAGAATTTAATATCAAAATATTTCTATATTTATTCGAAATTTTACGAGTGAGAATCACGCATATACGCAGAATTCATTCGTATTCTCAGCATTGTGCTTTCAGACCAGATTGACACTTGTATTTAAAATTTTACTGGACAGTCGTAATGAGATTCTTAGACCCTTCAGAAGCTCTCAGGTTACGAGGCTTAGTGGCTGGATCGGCAGAGTGTCGCGCTTTCTTTTGCAGGTCTTCAGTTCGAGGCTCGAAGCCGACAAATATTTTTATATATTTTTCTTTTTTTTTTAATTTATTTAAGCTAGACTTCTCTATCATTCCGAGGGATAAATTGAATAATTCCAAATCGTATACGCCAAAAATAGAATTTAATATCAAAATATTTCTATATTTATTCGAAATTTTACGAGTGAGAATCACGCATATACGCAGAATTCATTCGTATTCTCAGCATTGTGCTTTCAGACCAGATTGACACCTGTATTTAAAATTTTACTGGACAGTCGTAATGAGATTCTTAGACCCTTCAGAAGCTCTCAGGTTACGAGGCTTAGTGGCTGGATCGGCAGAGTGTCGCGCTTTCTTTTGCAGGTCTTCAGTTCGAGGCTCGAAGCCGACAAATATTTTTATATATTCTTCTTTTTTTTTTTAAATTTATTTTAGCTAGATTTCTCCATCATTCCGAGGGATAAATTGAATAATTCCAAATCGTATACGCCAAAAATGGAATTTAATATCAAAATATTTCTATATTTATTCGAAATTTTACGAGTGAGAATCACGCACATGCGCAGAATTCATTCGTATTCTCAGCATTGTGCTTTCAGACCAGATTGACACCGTATTTAAAATTTTACTGGACAGTCCTAATGACATTCTTAGACCCTTCAGAAGCTCTCAGGTTACGAGGCTTTGTGGCTGGATCGGCAGAGTGTCGCGCTTTCTTTTGCAGGTCTTCAGTTCGAGGCTCGAAGCCGACAAATATTTTTATATATTTTTCTTTTTTTTTAAAATTTATTTTAGCTAGATTTCTCCATCATTCCGAGGGATAAATTGAATAATTCCAAATCGTATACGCCAAAAATAGAATTTAATATCAAAATATTTCTATATTCAAAATTTTACGAGTGAGAATCACGCACATGCGCATAATTCATTCGTAATCTCAGCATTGTGCTCTCAGACCAGATTCACACCGTATTTAAAATTTTACTGGACAGTCGTAATGACATTCTTAGACCCTTCAGAAGCTCTCATGTTACGAGGCTTAGTGGCTGGATCGGCAGACTGTCGCGCTTTCTTTTGCAGGTCTTCAGTTCGAGGCTCGAAGCCGACAAATATTTTTATATATTTTTCTTTTTTTTTTTTTCAATTTATTTTAGCTAGATTTCTCCATCATTCCGAGGGATAAATTGAATAATTCCAAATCGTATAAACCAAAAATAGAATTTAATATCAAAATATTTCTATATTTATTCGAAATTTTACGAGTGAGAATCACGCACATGCGCAGAATTCATTCGTATTCTCAGCATTGTGCTTTCAGACCAGATTGACACCTGTATTTAAAATTTTACTGGACAGTCGTAATGAGATTCTTAGACCCTTCAGAAGCTCTCAGGTTACGAGGCTTATTGGCTGGATCGGCAGAGTGTCGTGCTTTCTTTTGCAGGTCTTCAGTTCGAGGCTCGAAGCCGACAAATATTTTTATATATTTTTCTTTTTTTTTTTTAATTTATTTTAGCTAGATTTCTCCATCATTCCGGGGGATAAATTGAATAATTTCAAATCGTATACGCCAAAAATAGTATGTAATATCAAAATATTTCTATATTCGAAATTTTCCGAGTGAGAATCACGCACATGCGCAGAATTCATTCGTATTCTCAGCATTGTGGTTTCAGACCAGATTGACACCGTATTTAAAATTTTACTGTACAGTCGTAATGACATTCTTAGACCCTTCAGAAGCTCTCAGATTACGAGGCTTAGTGGCTGGATCGGCAGAGTGTCGCGCTTTCTTTTGCAGGTCTTCAGTTCGAGGCTCGAAGCCGACAAATATTTTTATATATTCTTCTTTTTTTTTAAATTTATTTTAGCTAGATTTCTCCATCATTCCGAGGGATAAATTGAATAATTCCAAATCGTATACGCCAAAAATGGAATTTAATATCAAAATATTTCTATATTTATTCGAAATTTTACGAGTGAGAATCACGCACATGCGCAGAATTCATTCGTATTCTCAGCATTGTGCTTTTAGACCAGATTGACATCGTATTTAAAATTTTACTGGACAGTCGTAATGACATTCTTAGACCCTTCAGAAGCTCTCAGGTGACGAGGCGTAGTGGCTGGATCGGCAGAGTGTCGCGCTTTCTTTTGCAGGTCTTCAGTTCGAGGCTCGAAGCCGACAAATATTTTTATATATTTTTCTTTTTTTTTAAATTTATTTTAGCTAGATTTCTCCATCATTCCGAGGGATAAATTGAATAATTCCAAATCGTATACGCCAAAAATGGAATTTAATATCAAAATATTTCTATATTTATTCGAAATTTTACGAGTGAGAATCACGCACATGCGCAGAATTCATTCGTATTCTCAGCATTGTGCTTTTAGACCAGATTGACACCGTATTTAAAATTTTACTGGACAGTCGTAATGACATTCTTAGACCCTTCAGAAGCTCTCAGGTGACGAGGCGTAGTGGCTGGATCGGCAGAGTGTCGCGCTTTCTTTTGCAGGTCTTCAGTTCGAGGCTCGAAGCCGACAAATATTTTTATATATTTTTCTTTTTTTTTTAAATTTATTTTAGCTAGATTTCTCCATCATTCCGAGGGATAAATTGAATAATTCCAAATCGTATACGCCAAAAATAGAATTTAATATCAAAATATTTCTATATTCGAAATTTTACGAGTGAGAATCACGCACATGCGCAGAATTCATTCGTATTCTCAGCATTGTGCTTTCAGACCAGATTGACACCGTATTTAAAATTTTACTGGACAGTCGTAATGACATTCTTAGACCCTTCAGAAGCTCTCAGGTTACGAGGCTTAGTGGCTGGATCGGCAGAGTGTCACGCTTTCTTTTGCAGGTCTTCAGTTCGAGGCTCGAAGACGACAAATATTTTTATATATATTTCTTTTTTTTAAAAAAATTTATTTTAGCTAGATTTCTCCATCATTCCAAGGGATAAATTGAATAATTCCAAATCGTATACGCCAAAAATGGAATTTAATATCAAAATATTTCTATATTTATTCGAAATTTTAAGAGTGAGAATCACGCACATGCGCAGAATTCATTCGTATTCTCAGCATTGTGCTTTCAGACCAGATTGACACCGTATTTAAAATTTTACTGGACAATCGTAATGACATTCTTAGACCCTTCAGAAGCTCTCAGGTTACGAGGCTTAGTGGCTGGATCGGCAGAGTGTCGCGCTTTCTTTTGCAGGTCTTCAGTTCGAGGCTCGAAGCCGACAAATATTTTTATATATATATTTCTTTTTTTTTTAAATTTATGTTAGCTAGATTTCTCCATCATTCCGAGGGATAAATTGAATAATTCCAAATCGTATATGCCAAAAATAGAATTTAATATCAAAATATTTCTATATTTATTCGAAATTTTCCTGTGAGAATCACGCACATGCGCAGAATTCATTCGTATTCTCAGCATTGTGCTTTCAGACCAGATTGACACCGTATTTAAAATTTTACTGGACAGTCGTAATGACATTCTTAGACCCTTCAGAAGCTCTCAGGTTACGAGGCTTAGTGGCTGGATCGGCAGAGTGTCGCGCTTTCTTTTGCAGGTCTTCAGTTCGAGGCTCGAAGCCGACAAATATTTTTATATATTTTTCTTTTTTTTTTAAATTTATTTTAGCTAGATTTCTCCATCATTCCAAGAGATAAATTGAATAATTCCAAATCGTATACGCCAAAAATAGAATTTAATATCAAAATATTTCTATATTTATTCGAACTTTTACGAGTGAGAATCACGCACATGCGCAGAATTCATTCGTATTCTCAGCATTGTGCTTTCAGACCAGATTGACAATGTATTTAAAATTTTACTGGACAGTCGTAATGACATTCTTAGACCCTTCAGAAGCTCTCAGGTTACGAGGCTTAGTGGCTGGATCGGCAGAGTGTCGCGCTTTCTTTTGCAGGTCTTCAGTTCGAGGCTCGAAGCCGACAAATAATTTTTTATATATTTTTCTTTTTTTTTTTTAATTTATTTTAGCTAGATTTCTCCATCATTCCGAGGGATAAATTGAATAATTCCAAATCGTATACGCCAAAAATAGAATTTAATATCAAAATATTTCTATATTTATTCGAAATTTTACGAGTGAGAATCACGCACATGCGCAGAATTCATTCGTATTCTCAGCATTGTGCTCTCAGACCAGATTGACACCGTATTTAAAATTTTACTGGACAGTCGTAATGAGATTCTTAGACCCTTCAGAAGCTCTCAGGTTACGAGGCTTAGTGGCTGGATCGGCAGAGTGTCGCGCTTTCTTTTGCAGGTCTTCAGTTCGAGGCTCGAAGCCGACAAATATTTTTATATATTTTTCTTTTTTTTAAATTTATTTTAGCTAGATTTCTCCATCATTCCGAGGGATAAATTGAATAATTCCAAATCGTATACGCCAAAAATAGAATTAAATATCAAAATATTTTTATATTTATTCGAAATTTTACGAGTGAGAATCACGCACATGCGCAGAATTCATTCGTATTCTCAGCATTGTGCTTTCAGACCAGATTGACACCGTATTTAAAATTTTACTGTACAGTCGTAATGACATTCTTAGACCCTTCAGAAGCTCTCAGATTACGAGGCTTAGTGGCTGGATCGGCAGAGTGTCGCGCTTTCTTTTGCAGGTCTTCAGTTCGAGGCTCGAAGCCGACAAATAATTTTTTATATATTTTTCTTTTTTTTTTAATTTATTTTAGCTAGATTTCTCCATCATTCCGAGGGATAAATTGAATAATTCCAAATATTTATTCGAAATTTTACGAGTGAGAATCACGCACATGCGCAGAATTCATTCGTATTCTCAGCATTGTGCTTTCAGACCAGATTGACACCGTATTTAAAATTTTACTGTACAGTCGTAATGACATTCTTAGACCCTTCAGAAGCTCTCAGATTACGAGGCTTAGTGGCTGGATCGGCAGAGTGTCGCGCTTTCTTTTGCAGGTCTTCAGTTCGAGGCTCGAAGCCGACAAATAATTTTTTATATATTTTTCTTTTTTTTTTAATTTATTTTAGCTAGATTTCTCCATCATTCCGAGGGATAAATTGAATAATTCCAAATCGTATACGCCAAAAATAGAATTTAATATCAAAATATTTCTATATTTATTCGAAATTTTACGAGTGAGAATCACGCACATGCGCAGAATTCATTCGTATTCTCAGCATTGTGCTCTCAGACCAGATTGACACCGTATTTAAAATTTTACTGGACAGTCGTAATGACATTCTTAGACCCTTCAGAAGCTCTCAGGTTACGAGGCTTAGTGGCTGGATCGGCAGAGTGTCGCGCTTTCTTTTGCAGGTCTTCAGTTCGAGGCTCGAAGCCGACAAATATTTTTATATATTTTTCTTTTTTTAAAATTTATTTTAGCTAGATTTCTCCATCATTCCGAGGGATAAATTGAATAATTCCAAATCGTATACGCCAAAAATAGAATTAAATATCAAAATATTTTTATATTTATTCGAAATTTTACGAGTGAGAATCACGCACATGCGCAGAATTCATTCGTATTCTCAGCATTGTGCTTTCAGACCAGATTGACACCGTATTTAAAATTTTACTGTACAGTCGTAATGACATTCTTAGACCCTTCAGAAGCTCTCAGATTACGAGGCTTAGTGGCTGGATCGGCAGAGTGTCGCGCTTTCTTTTGCAGGTCTTCAGTTCGAGGCTCGAAGCCGACAAATATTTTTATATATTCTTCTTTTTTTTTTAAATTTATTTTAGCTAGATTTCTCCATCATTCCGAGGGATAAATTGAATAATTCCAAATCGTATACGCCAAAAATGGAATTTAATATCAAAATATTTCTATATTTATTCGAAATTTTACGAGTGAGAATCACGCACATGCGCAGAATTCATTCGTATTCTCAGCATTGTGCATTTAGACCAGATTGACACCGTATTTAAAATTTTACTGGACAGTCGTAATGACATTCTTAGACCCTTCAGAAGCTCTCAGGTGACGAGGCGTAGTGGCTGGATCGGCAGAGTGTCGCGCTTTCTTTTGCAGGTCTTCAGTTCGAGGCTCGAAGCCGACAAATATTTTTATATATTTTTCTTTTTTTTTAAAATTTATTTTAGCTAGATTTCTCCATCATTCCGAGGGATAAATTGAATAATTCCAAATCGTATACGCCAAAAATAGAATTTAATATCAAAATATTTCTATATTTATTCGAAATTTTCCGGGTGAGAATCACGCACATGCGCAGAATTCATTCGTATTCTCAGCATTGTGCTTTCAGACCAGATTGACACCGTATTTAAAATTTTACTGGACAATCGTAATGACATTCTTAGACCCTTCAGAAGCTCTCAGGTTACGAGGCTTAGTGGCTGGATCGGCAGAGTGTCGCGCTTTCTTTTGCAGGTCTTCAGTTCGAGGCTCGAAGCCGACAAATGTTTTTATATATATATTTCTTTTTTTTTTAAATTTATGTTAGCTAGATTTCTCCATCATTCCGAGGGATAAATTGAATAATTCCAAATCGTATATGCCAAAAATAGAATTTAATATCAAAATATTTCTATATTTATTCGAAATTTTCCGGGTGAGAATCACGCACATGCGCAGAATTCATTCGTATTCTCAGCATTGTGCTTTCAGACCAGATTGACACCGTATTTAAAATTTTACTGGACAGTCGTAATGACATTCTTAGACCCTTCAGAAGCTCTCAGGTTACGAGGCGTAGTGGCTGGATCGGCAGAGTGTCGCGCTTTCTTTTGCAGGTCTTCAGTTCGAGGCTCGAAGCCGACAAATATTTTTATATATTTTTCTTTTTTTTTTTAATTTATTTTAGCTAGACTTCTCTATCATTCCGAGGGATAAATTGAATAATTCCAAATCGTATACGCCAAAAATAGAATTTAATATCAAAATATTTCTATATTTATTCGAAATTTTACGAGTGAGAATCACGCATATACGCAGAATTCATTCGTATTCTCAGCATTGTGCTTTCAGACCAGATTGACACTTGTATTTAAATTTTTACTGGACAGTCGTAATGAGATTCTTAGACCCTTCAGAAGCTCTCAGGTTACGAGGCTTAGTGGCTGGATCGGCAGAGTGTCGCGCTTTCTTTTGTAGGTCTTCAGTTCGAGGCTCGAAGCCGACAAATATTTTTATATATTCTTCTTTTTTTTTTAAATTTATTTTAGCTAGATTTCTCCATCATTCCGAGGGATAAATTGAATAATTCCAAATCGTATACGCCAAAAATGGAATTTAATATCAAAATATTTCTATATTTATTCGAAATTTTACGAGTGAGAATCACGCATATACGCAGAATTCATTCGTATTCTCAGCATTGTGCTTTCAGACCAGATTGACACCTGTATTTAAATTTTTACTGGACAGTCGTAATGAGATTCTTAGACCCTTCAGAAGCTCTCAGGTTACGAGGCTTAGTGGCTGGATCGGCAGAGTGTCGCGCTTTCTTTTGTAGGTCTTCAGTTCGAGGCTCGAAGCCGACAAATATTTTTATATATTCTTCTTTTTTTTTTTAAATTTATTTTAGCTAGATTTCTCCATCATTCCGAGGGATAAATTGAATAATTCCAAATCGTATACGCCAAAAATGGAATTTAATATCAAAATATTTCTATATTCGAAATTTTACGAGTGAGAATCACGCACATGCGCAGAATTCATTCGTATTCTCAGCATTGTGCTTTTAGACCAGATTGACACCGTATTTAAAATTTTACTGGACAGTCGTAATGACATTCTTAGACCCTTCAGAAGCTCTCAGGTGACGAGGCGTAGTGGCTGGATCGGCAGAGTGTCGCGCTTTCTTTTGCAGGTCTTCAGTTCGAGGCTCGAAGCCGACAAATATTTTTATATATTTTTCTTTTTTTTTAAATTTATTTTAGCTAGATTTCTCCATCATTCCGAGGGATAAATTGAATAATTCCAAATCGTATACGCCAAAAATAGAATTTAATATCAAAATATTTCTATATTCGAAATTTTACGAGTGAGAATCACGCACATGCGCAGAATTCATTCGTATTCTCAGCATTGTGCTTTCAGACCAGATTGACACCGTATTTAAAATTTTACTGGACAGTCGTAATGACATTCTTAGACCCTTCAGAATCTCTCAGGTTACGAGGCTTAGTGGCTGGATCGGCAGAGTGTCGCGCTTTCTTTTGCAGGTCTTCAGTTCGAGGCTCGAAGCCGACAAATATTTTTATATATTTTTCTTTTTTTTTTAATTTATTTTAGCTAGACTTCTCTATCATTACGAGGGATAAATTGAATAATTCCAAATCGTATACGCCAAAAATAGAATTTAATATCAAAATATTTCTATATTTATTCGAAATTTTACGGGTGAGAATCACGCACATGCGCAGAATTCATTCGTATTCTCAGCATTGTGCTTTCAGACCAGATTGACACCGTATTTAAAATTTTACTGGACAGTCGTAATGACATTCTTAGACCCTTCAGAAGCTCTCAGGTTACGAGGCGTAGTGGCTGGATCGGCAGAGTGTCGCGCTTTCTTTTGCAGGTCTTCAGTTCGAGGCTCGAAGCCGACAAATATTTTTATATATTTTTCTTTTTTTTTTTATTTATTTTAGCTAGACTTCTCTATCATTCCGAGGGATAAATTGAATAATTCCAAATCGTATACGCCAAAAATAGAATTTAATATCAAAATATTTCTATATTTATTCGAAATTTTACGAGTGAGAATCACGCATATACGCAGAATTCATTCGTATTCTCAGCATTGTGCTTTCAGACCAGATTGACACTTGTATTTAAAATTTTACTGGACAGTCGTAATGAGATTCTTAGACCCTTCAGAAGCTCTCAGGTTACGAGGCTTAGTGGCTGGATCGGCAGAGTGTCGCGCTTTCTTTTGCAGGTCTTCAGTTCGAGGCTCGAAGCCGACAAATATTTTTATATATTTTTCTTTTTTTTTTAAATTTATTTTAGCTAGACTTCTCTATCATTCCGAGGGATAAAATGAATAATTCCAAATCGTATACGCCAAAAATAGAATTTAATATCAAAATATTTCTATATTTATTCGAAATTTTACGAGTGAGAATCACGCATATACGCAGAATTCATTCGTATTCTCAGCATTGTGCTTTCAGACCAGATTGACACCTGTATTTAAAATTTTACTGGACAGTCGTAATGAGATTCTTAGACCCTTCAGAAGCTCTCAGGTTACGAGGCGTAGTGGCTGGATCGGCAGAGTGTCGCGCTTTCTTTTGCAGGTCTTCAGTTCGAGGCTCGAAGCCGACAAATATTTTTATATATTTTTCTTTTTTTTTTAATTTATTTTAGCTAGACTTCTCTATCATTCCGAGGGATAAATTGAATAATTCCAAATCGTATACGCCAAAAATAGAATTTAATATCAAAATATTTCTATATTTATTCGAAATTTTACGAGTGAGAATCACGCATATACGCAGAATTCATTCGTATTCTCAGCATTGTGCTTTCAGACCAGATTGACACTTGTATTTAAAATTTTACTGGACAGTCGTAATGAGATTCTTAGACCCTTCAGAAGCTCTCAGGTTACGAGGCTTAGTGGCTGGATCGGCAGAGTGTCGCGCTTTCTTTTGCAGGTCTTCAGTTCGAGGCTCGAAGCCGACAAATATTTTTATATATTTTTCTTTTTTTTTTAAATTTATTTTAGCTAGACTTCTCTATCATTCCGAGGGATAAAATGAATAATTCCAAATCGTATACGCCAAAAATAGAATTTAATATCAAAATATTTCTATATTTATTCGAAATTTTACGAGTGAGAATCACGCATATACGCAGAATTCATTCGTATTCTCAGCATTTTGCTTTCAGACCAGATTGACACCTGTATTTTAAATTTTACTGGACAGTCGTAATGAGATTCTTAGACCCTTCAGAAGCTCTCAGGTTACGAGGATTAGTGGCTGGATCGGCAGAGTGTCGCGCTTTCTTTTGCAGATCTTCAGTTCGAGGCTCGAAGCCGACAAATATTTTTATATATTTTTCTTTTTTTTTTCAATTTATTTTAGCTAGATTTCTCCATCATTCCGACGGATAAATTGAATAATTCCAAATCGTATACGCCAAAAATAGAATTTAATATCAAAATATTTCTATATTTATTCGAAATTTTACGAGTGAGAATCACGCACATGCGCAGAATTCATTCGTATTCTCAGCATTGTGCTCTCAGACCAGATTGACACCGTATTTAAAATTTTACTGCACAGTCGTAATGACATTCTTAGACCCTTCAGAAGCTCTCAGGTTACGAGGCTTAGTGGCTGGATCGGCAGAGTGTCACGCTTTCTTTTGCAGGTCTTTCGTTCGAGGCTCGAAGCCGAGAAATATTTTTATATATATATCTTTTTTTTTTAAATTTATTTTAGCTATATTTCTCATATCATATCAGAAATCATATATTTATTCGAAATTTTACGAGTCAAGTTCACGCACATGTGCAGAATTCATTCGTATTCTCCGCATTGTGCTTTTAGACCATATTGACACCGTATTTAAAGTTTTACTGGAGAGTCGTAATGAGTTTCTTAGACTCATTAGAAGCCCTATGGTTACGACGCTTAGTGGCTGGATCAAGAGAGTGTCCAGCTTTGTTTTGCAGGTCCTCAGTTTGAGGCTCGAAGCCGACAAATATTTTTATATATGTTCCTTTTTTTTAAATTTATTTTAGCTAGTTTTCTCCATTATTCCTAGAGATAAATTGAATAAATCCAAATCATATACGTCAAAAATAGAATTTAATATTAAAATATTTCTATATTTATTCGAAATTTTACGAGTCAAGTTCACGCACATGCGCAGAATTCTATCGTATTCTCAGCATTGTGATTTTAAACCAGATTGACACCGTATTTAAAATTTTACTGGACAGTCGTAATGACATTCTTAGACCCTTCAGAAGCTCTCAGGTTACGAGGCTTAGTGGCTGGATCGGCAGAGTGTCGCGCTTTCTTTTGCAGGTCTTCAGTTCGAGGCTCGAAGCCGACAAATATTTTTATATATTTTTCTTTTTTTCTAAAATTTATTTTAGCTAGATTTCTCCATCATTCCGAGGGATAAATTGAATAATTCCAAATCGTATACGCCAAAAATAGAATTTAATATCAAAATATTTCTATATTCGAAATTTTACGAGTGAGAATCACGCACATGCGCAGAATTCATTCGTATTCTCAGCATTGTGCTCTCAGACCAGATTGACACCGTATTTAAAATTTTACTGCACAGTCGTAATGACATTCTTAGACCCTTCAGAAGCTCTCAGGTTACGAGGCTTAGTGGCTGGATCGGCAGAGTGTCACGCTTTCTTTTGCAGGTCTTTCGTTCGAGGCTCGAAGCCGAGAAATATTTTTATATATATATTTCTTTTTTTTTTAAATTTATTTTAGCTATATTTCTCATATCATATCAGAAATCATATATTTATTCGAAATTTTACGAGTCAAGTTCACGCACATGTGCAGAATTCATTCGTATTCTCCGCATTGTGCTTTTAGACCATATTGACACCGTATTTAAAGTTTTACTGGACAGTCGTAATGAGTTTCTTAGACTCATTAGAAGCCCTATGGTTACGACGCTTAGTGGCTGGATCAAGAGAGTGTCCAGCTTTGTTTTGCAGGTCCTCAGTTCGAGGCTCGAAGCCGACAAATATTTTTATATATGTTCCTTTTTTTTTAAATTTATTTTAGCTAGTTTTCTCCATTATTCCTAGAGATAAATTGAATAAATCCAAATCATATACGTCAAAAATAGAATTTAATATTAAAATATTTCTATATTTATTCGAAATTTTACGAGTCAAGTTCACGCACATGCGCAGAATTCATTCGTATTCTCAGCATTGTGATTTTAAACCAGATTGACACCGTATTTAAAATTTTACTGGACAGTCGTAATGACATTCTTAGACCCTTCAGAAGCTCTCAGGTTACGAGGCTTAGTGGCTGGATCGGCAGATTGTCGTGCTTTCTTTTGCAGGTCTTCAGTTCGAGGCTCGAAGCCGACAAATATTTTTATATATTTTTCTTTTTTTTTAAATTTATTTTAGCTAGATTTCTAAATCATTCCGATGGATAAGTTGAATAATTCCAAATCTTATACGCCAAAAATAGAATTTAATATCAAAATATTTCTATATTCGAAATTTTACGAGTGAGAATCACGCACATGCGCAGAATTCATTCGTATTCTCAGCATTGTGCTCTCAGACCAGATTAACACCGTATTTAAAATTTTACTGGACAGTCGTAATGAGATTCTTAGACCCTTCAGAAGCTCTCAGGTTACGAGGCTTATTGGCTGGATCGGCAGGGTGTCGCGCTTTCTTTTGCATGTCTTCAGTTCGAGGCTCGAAGATGACAAATATTTTTTATATATATATTTCTTTTTTTTTTTTAAATTTATTTTAGCTAGATTTCTCCATCATTCCTAGAGATAAATTGAATAATTCCAAATCATATACGCCAAAAATAGAATTTAATATCAAAATATTTCTATATTTATTCGAAAATTTGCGAGTCAATTTCAAGCACATGCGCAGAATTCATTCGTATTCTTAGCACTGTTCTTTTAGACCAGATTGACACCGTATTTAAAATTTTACTGAACAGTCGTAATGAGATTCCTAGTCCCTTCAGAAGCTGTCAGGTTACGCGGCTTGGTGGCTATATCGGCAGTGTGTTCCGGTTAGTTTTGCAGGGCTTCACTTCCAGGTATTCCAGGTATATAAAGGTATTAGTCAAAGCCGACTAATACCTTTATAGATTTTTCTTTCTTTTTTTTTTAATTTATTTTAGCTAGTTTTCTCCATCATTCCTAGAGATAAATTGAATAATTCAAAATCTTATACGCCAAACATATAATTTAATATCAAATTATTTCTATATTTATTCGAAATTTTACGAGTCAAGTTCATGCACATGCGCAGAATTCATTCGTATTCTCAGCATTATGATTTTAAACCAGATTGAGCCGGCGTCCTGACATAGGGGTAGCGCGTCTTCCCCATGATCTGTGCGTCCCGGGTTCGAGTCCCGGTTTGGGCATGTTTGTTCTTCTGTTGTTCTATCTGTGAGATGCGTGAATGTGCCCTCCTGTAAAAAGGGGTTGTGCCAGCGAATGAGTGATGCGTGAGTGGCAAAGTCGTACTCTTGGCCCTAGTTGGCGCTGCTATAAAAAATAAGAGACGTCCCCCTCAGGCTTAAATCGCTGTCTTCGTAACAGCGGGCTTTTCAGTGGCAAGTGCCATAAGAAACAAACAAACCAGATTGACACCGTATTTAAAATTTTACTGGACATTCGTAATGAGATTCTTAGACCCTTCAGAAGCTCTATGGTTACAACTAGGAATTGCAATACCGGGATACCGAATACCGGTATTTTGAGCCATTTGTACAATTTTGTAATACCGGTATTCACAAGTTTAAATACCGGTTTTTCGGTATTTACAAGAAATTTTTAAAATTGTCTCCACTATATGTTCAGGTATCGCGAACATAGCAATATAGTATACGTTTTTGTTTTTATGTCTCCCTAACGGCGAAATTAATTAGCTAATTAATGGCTTAATTAATTGATTAAATCTAAATGAGCGAAACATGGATTATCCCTGAAAGAAAATATTGTATCCATAACGACTGATGGAGCAAAAATTATGGAAAAAGTTGGAAAGTTGATTGGTGCAAATCAGCATTTGTGCTATGCTCATGGAATTCAATTAGGAGTAATAGATGTATTATACCAAAAATATAAAGAACAGAAGAATCCAAATACTGTGGATATAGAAACTTCGGATTCCAACTATATTACATTGAAAAATCGCACAGAAGACTGGCATACCGAAATACAAAATGTCTTATGGTATTTACATAATTCTAATGATTTTAAAAAGGAAAAGAAGAAAAGAAAATAACCAATTCAAATCTGATTAAGTTAGAGAAAAGTTTCTAAAATTTTTTTCCCCACAAACCTATCTACATTCAGAATTCGGTTCAATTATCGAAGATTATGATGTCACTACTGTCGATAGTGAAAAGGAATTGTCTCTTGAACAAAAATTAGAATTAGCGATAAATAAAAAAATTTCAACGAACCAAAATACAATACAGAAATCAGCTACATCCAAAACCATCCGACGAGAAATCGATTTATTTGAAGATGAGGGATTTAGAGGTAAATACTTGGAAAAAGTATATCGCTCATTCCTAACAGTACCACCAACTAGCGTAGATGCCGAAAGAGCGTTTTCGACAGCTGGTAATTTTTACACAAAATTAATTTCAGGCTTAATGACAGTACAATTGATGCATTACGTTTTTTTAGATCACATTTCAAAAATTTGTAATAGTACCACAAACTTAATAGTGATATTTACACTTTTTTTTGTGATTTAAATAAATAAGATGTTTCTCTACTTTTTTGTGATTATATACTGTTATAATTTATAAGTTACAAATTATTTTTTGTGATATTTACACTCTCTAACAAAACTGGCAAATAAAAAAAAAAGAAAAGCCTATGTTTTCTTTCTTTTTCCAAAATTTCTAATAAAGGTATTAAAACCGGTATCCCGGTATTAAGATTTAAAAAATACCGAATACCGGTATTGAAATTTTGGTCCGGTATTGCAATCCCTAGTTACGACGCTTAGTGGCTGGATCGGCAGAGTGTCGAGATTTGTTTTGCAGGTCTTTAGTTCGAGGCTAGAAGCCGACAAATATTTTTATATATTTTTCTTTTTTTTTTAAATTTATTTTAGCTAGTTTTCTCCATCATTCCTAGAGATAAATTGAATAATTCCAAATCTTATACGCCCAAAATAGAATTTAATATCAAAATATTTCTATATTTATTCGAAATTTTACGAGTCAAGTTCACACACATGCGCAGAATTCATTAGTATTCTTAGCACAGTTCTTTTAGACCAGATTGACACCGTATTTAAAATTTTACTAGACAGTCGTAATGAGATTCTTAGACCCTTCAGAAGCTCTCAGGTTACGCGGCTTGGTGGCTGTATCGGCAGTGTGTTCCGGTTAGTTTTGCAGGGCTTCAGTTCCAGCCTCAAAGCCGACTAATACTTTTATATATTTTTCTTTCTTTTTTTTTTAATTTCTTTTAGCCAGTTTTCTCCATCATTCCTAGAGATAAATTGAATAATTCCAAATCATATACGTCAAAAATAGAATTTAATATCAAAATATTTTTATATTTATTCGATAATTTACGAGTCAAGTTCACGCACATGCGCAAAATTCATTCGTATTCTCAGCATTGTGATTTTAAACCAGATTGACACCGTATTTAAAATTTTACTGGCCAGTCGTAATGAGATTCTTAGACCCTTCAGAAGCTCTATGGTTACTACGCTTAGTGGCTGGATCGGCAGAGTGTCGAGCTTTGTTTTGCAGGTCTTCAGTTCGAGGCTCGAAGCCGACAAATATTTGTATATATTTTTCTTTTTTTTAAAATTTATTTTAGCTAGTTTTCTCCATCATTCCTAGAGATAAATTGTATAATTCCAAATCATATACGTCAAAAATAGAATTTAATATCAAAATATTTTTATATTTATTCGATAATTTACGAGTCAAGTTCACGCACATGCGCAAAATTCATTCGTATTCTTAGCATTGTGCTTTTAGACCAGATTGACACCGTATTTAAAATTTTACTGGACAGTCGTAATGAGATTCCTAGTCCCTTCAGAAGCTGTCAGGTTACGAGGCTTGGTGGCTGTATCGGCAAAGTGTTCCGGTTAGTTTTGAAGGTCTTCAGTTCCAGGCTCGAAGCCAACAAATATTTTATATATATATATATATTTTTAAATTTATTTTAGCCAGTTTTCTTCATCATTCCTAGAGATAAATTGATTAATTCCAAATCATATACGTCAAAAACAGAATTTAATATCAAAATATTTCTATATTTATTCGAAATTTTACGAGTTAAATTCACGCACATGCGCAGAATTCTTCGTATTCTTAGCATTGTGCTTTCAGACCAGATTGACACAGTATTTAAAATTTTACTGGACAGTCGTAATGAGATTCTTAGACCCTTCAGAAGGTCTATGGTTACGAAGCTTAGTCGCTGGATCGGCAGAGTGTCGCGCTTTGTTTTGCAGGTCTTCAGTTCAAGGCTCCAATCCCAAAAATATTTTTATATATATATATATTTTTTTTTTTAATTTATTTTAGCTAGTTTTCTCCATTATTCCTAGAGATAAATTGAAGAATTCCAAATCTTATACGCCAAAAATAGAATTTAATATCAAAATATTTCGATATTTATTCGAAATTTTACGAGTCGAGTTCACGCACATGCGCAGAATTCATTCGTATTCTCAGCATTGTGATTTTAAACCAGATTGACACCGTATTTAAAATTTTACTGGACAGTCGTAATGACATTCTTAGACCCTTCAGAAGCTCTCAGGTTACGAGGCTTAGTGGCTGGATCGGCAGAGTGTCGCGCTTTCTTTTGCAGGTCTTCAGTTCGAGGCTCGAAGCCGACAAATATTTTTATATATTTTTCTTTTTTTTTAAATTTATTTTAGCTAGATTTCTAAATCATTCCGATGGATAAGTTGAATAATTCCAAATCTTATACGCCAAAAATAGAATTTAATATCAAAATATTTCTATATTCGAAATTTTACGAGTGAGAATCACGCACATGCGCAGAATTCATTCGTATTCTCAGCATTGTGCTCTCAGACCAGATTAACACCGTATTTAAAATTTTACTGGACAGTCGTAATGAGATTCTTAGACCCTTCAGAAGCTCTCAGGTTACGAGGCTTAGTGGCTGGATCGGCAGAGTGTCGTGCTTTCTTTTGCAGGTCTTCAGTTCGAGGCTCGAAGCCGACAAATATTTTTATATATTTTTCTTTTTTTTTAAATTTATTTTAGCTAGATTTCTAAATCATTCCGATGGATAAGTTGAATAATTCCAAATCTTATACGCCAAAAATAGAATTTAATATCAAAATATTTCTATATTCGAAATTTTACGAGTGAGAATCACGCACATGCGCAGAATTCATTCGTATTCTCAGCATTGTGCTCTCAGACCAGATTAACACCGTATTTAAAATTTTACTGGACAGTCGTAATGAGATTCTTAGACCCTTCAGAAGCTCTCAGGTTACGAGGCTTATTGGCTGGATCGGCAGGGTGTCGCGCTTTCTTTTGCATGTCTTCAGTTCGAGGCTCGAAGATGACAAATATTTTTTATATATATATTTCTTTTTTTTTTTTAAATTTATTTTAGCTAGATTTCTCCATCATTCCTAGAGATAAATTGAATAATTCCAAATCATATACGCCAAAAATAGAATTTAATATCAAAATATTTCTATATTTATTCGAAAATTTGCGAGTCAATTTCAAGCACATGCGCAGAATTCATTCGTATTCTTAGCACTGTTCTTTTAGACCAGATTGACACCGTATTTAAAATTTTACTGAACAGTCGTAATGAGATTCCTAGTCCCTTCAGAAGCTGTCAGGTTACGCGGCTTGGTGGCTATATCGGCAGTGTGTTCCGGTTAGTTTTGCAGGGCTTCACTTCCAGGTATTCCAGGTATATAAAGGTATTAGTCAAAGCCGACTAATACCTTTATAGATTTTTCTTTCTTTTTTTTTTAATTTATTTTAGCTAGTTTTCTCCATCATTCCTAGAGATAAATTGAATAATTCAAAATCTTATACGCCAAACATATAATTTAATATCAAATTATTTCTATATTTATTCGAAATTTTACGAGTCAAGTTCATGCACATGCGCAGAATTCATTCGTATTCTCAGCATTATGATTTTAAACCAGATTGAGCCGGCGTCCTGACATAGGGGTAGCGCGTCTTCCCCATGATCTGTGCGTCCCGGGTTCGAGTCCCGGTTTGGGCATGTTTGTTCTTCTGTTGTTCTATCTGTGAGATGCGTGAATGTGCCCTCCTGTAAAAAGGGGTTGTGCCAGCGAATGAGTGATGCGTGAGTGGCAAAGTCGTACTCTTGGCCCTAGTTGGCGCTGCTATAAAAAATAAGAGACGTCCCCCTCAGGCTTAAATCGCTGTCTTCGTAACAGCGGGCTTTTCAGTGGCAAGTGCCATAAGAAACAAACAAACCAGATTGACACCGTATTTAAAATTTTACTGGACATTCGTAATGAGATTCTTAGACCCTTCAGAAGCTCTATGGTTACAACTAGGAATTGCAATACCGGGATACCGAATACCGGTATTTTGAGCCATTTGTACAATTTTGTAATACCGGTATTCACAAGTTTAAATACCGGTTTTTCGGTATTTACAAGAAATTTTTAAAATTGTCTCCACTATATGTTCAGGTATCGCGAACATAGCAATATAGTATACGTTTTTGTTTTTATGTCTCCCTAACGGCGAAATTAATTAGCTAATTAATGGCTTAATTAATTGATTAAATCTAAATGAGCGAAACATGGATTATCCCTGAAAGAAAATATTGTATCCATAACGACTGATGGAGCAAAAATTATGGAAAAAGTTGGAAAGTTGATTGGTGCAAATCAGCATTTGTGCTATGCTCATGGAATTCAATTAGGAGTAATAGATGTATTATACCAAAAATATAAAGAACAGAAGAATCCAAATACTGTGGATATAGAAACTTCGGATTCCAACTATATTACATTGAAAAATCGCACAGAAGACTGGCATACCGAAATACAAAATGTCTTATGGTATTTACATAATTCTAATGATTTTAAAAAGGAAAAGAAGAAAAGAAAATAACCAATTCAAATCTGATTAAGTTAGAGAAAAGTTTCTAAAATTTTTTTCCCCACAAACCTATCTACATTCAGAATTCGGTTCAATTATCGAAGATTATGATGTCACTACTGTCGATAGTGAAAAGGAATTGTCTCTTGAACAAAAATTAGAATTAGCGATAAATAAAAAAATTTCAACGAACCAAAATACAATACAGAAATCAGCTACATCCAAAACCATCCGACGAGAAATCGATTTATTTGAAGATGAGGGATTTAGAGGTAAATACTTGGAAAAAGTATATCGCTCATTCCTAACAGTACCACCAACTAGCGTAGATGCCGAAAGAGCGTTTTCGACAGCTGGTAATTTTTACACAAAATTAATTTCAGGCTTAATGACAGTACAATTGATGCATTACGTTTTTTTAGATCACATTTCAAAAATTTGTAATAGTACCACAAACTTAATAGTGATATTTACACTTTTTTTTGTGATTTAAATAAATAAGATGTTTCTCTACTTTTTTGTGATTATATACTGTTATAATTTATAAGTTACAAATTATTTTTTGTGATATTTACACTCTCTAACAAAACTGGCAAATAAAAAAAAAAGAAAAGCCTATGTTTTCTTTCTTTTTCCAAAATTTCTAATAAAGGTATTAAAACCGGTATCCCGGTATTAAGATTTAAAAAATACCGAATACCGGTATTGAAATTTTGGTCCGGTATTGCAATCCCTAGTTACGACGCTTAGTGGCTGGATCGGCAGAGTGTCGAGATTTGTTTTGCAGGTCTTTAGTTCGAGGCTAGAAGCCGACAAATATTTTTATATATTTTTCTTTTTTTTTTAAATTTATTTTAGCTAGTTTTCTCCATCATTCCTAGAGATAAATTGAATAATTCCAAATCTTATACGCCCAAAATAGAATTTAATATCAAAATATTTCTATATTTATTCGAAATTTTACGAGTCAAGTTCACACACATGCGCAGAATTCATTAGTATTCTTAGCACAGTTCTTTTAGACCAGATTGACACCGTATTTAAAATTTTACTAGACAGTCGTAATGAGATTCTTAGACCCTTCAGAAGCTCTCAGGTTACGCGGCTTGGTGGCTGTATCGGCAGTGTGTTCCGGTTAGTTTTGCAGGGCTTCAGTTCCAGCCTCAAAGCCGACTAATACTTTTATATATTTTTCTTTCTTTTTTTTTTAATTTCTTTTAGCCAGTTTTCTCCATCATTCCTAGAGATAAATTGAATAATTCCAAATCATATACGTCAAAAATAGAATTTAATATCAAAATATTTTTATATTTATTCGATAATTTACGAGTCAAGTTCACGCACATGCGCAAAATTCATTCGTATTCTCAGCATTGTGATTTTAAACCAGATTGACACCGTATTTAAAATTTTACTGGCCAGTCGTAATGAGATTCTTAGACCCTTCAGAAGCTCTATGGTTACTACGCTTAGTGGCTGGATCGGCAGAGTGTCGAGCTTTGTTTTGCAGGTCTTCAGTTCGAGGCTCGAAGCCGACAAATATTTGTATATATTTTTCTTTTTTTTAAAATTTATTTTAGCTAGTTTTCTCCATCATTCCTAGAGATAAATTGTATAATTCCAAATCATATACGTCAAAAATAGAATTTAATATCAAAATATTTTTATATTTATTCGATAATTTACGAGTCAAGTTCACGCACATGCGCAAAATTCATTCGTATTCTTAGCATTGTGCTTTTAGACCAGATTGACACCGTATTTAAAATTTTACTGGACAGTCGTAATGAGATTCCTAGTCCCTTCAGAAGCTGTCAGGTTACGAGGCTTGGTGGCTGTATCGGCAAAGTGTTCCGGTTAGTTTTGAAGGTCTTCAGTTCCAGGCTCGAAGCCAACAAATATTTTATATATATATATATATTTTTAAATTTATTTTAGCCAGTTTTCTTCATCATTCCTAGAGATAAATTGATTAATTCCAAATCATATACGTCAAAAACAGAATTTAATATCAAAATATTTCTATATTTATTCGAAATTTTACGAGTTAAATTCACGCACATGCGCAGAATTCTTCGTATTCTTAGCATTGTGCTTTCAGACCAGATTGACACAGTATTTAAAATTTTACTGGACAGTCGTAATGAGATTCTTAGACCCTTCAGAAGGTCTATGGTTACGAAGCTTAGTCGCTGGATCGGCAGAGTGTCGCGCTTTGTTTTGCAGGTCTTCAGTTCAAGGCTCCAATCCCAAAAATATTTTTATATATATATATATTTTTTTTTTTTAATTTATTTTAGCTAGTTTTCTCCATTATTCCTAGAGATAAATTGAAGAATTCCAAATCTTATACGCCAAAAATAGAATTTAATATCAAAATATTTCGATATTTATTCGAAATTTTACGAGTCGAGTTCACGCACATGCGCAGAATTCATTCGTATTCTTAGCACTGTTCTTTTAGAACAGATTGACACCGTATTTAAAATTTTACTGGACAGTCGTAATGAGATTCTTAGACCCTTCAAAAGCTCTCAGGTTACGCGGCTTGGTGGCTGTATCGGCAGTGTGTTCCGGTTAGTTTTGCAGGGCTTCAGTTCCAGGCTCAAAGCCGACTAATACTTTTATATATTTTTCTTTCTTTTTTTTTAATTTCTTTTAGCCAGTTTTCTCCATCATTCCTAGAGAAAAATTGAATAATTCCAAATCATATACGTCAAAAATAGCATTTAATATCAAAATATTTCTATATTTATTCGAAATATTACGAGTCAAGTTCAGGCACATGCGCAGAATTCATTCGTATTCTTAGCATTGTGCTTTTAGACCAGATTGACACCGTATTTAAAATTTTACTTTACAGTCGTAATGACATTCTTAGACCCTTCAGAAGCTCTATGGTTACGACGCTTAGTGGCTGGATCGGCAGAGTGTCGAGGTTTGTTTTGCAGGTCTTCAGTTCGAGGCTCGAATCCGACAAATATTTTATATATATTTCTTTTTTTTAAATTTATTTTAGCTAGTTTTCTCCATCATTCCTAGAGAAAAATTGAATAATTCCAAATCATATACGTCAAAAATAGCATTTAATATCAAAATATTTCTATATTTATTCGAAATTTTACGAGTCAAGTTCACACACATGCGCAGAATTCATTCGTATTCTTAGCACAGTTCTTTTAGACCAGATTGACACCGTATTTAAAATTTTACTAGACAGTCGTAATGAGATTCTTAGACCCTTCAAAAGCTCTCAGGTTACGCGGCTTGGTGGCTGTATCGGCAGTGTGTTCCGGTTAGTTTTGCAGGGCTTCAGTTCCAGCCTCAAAGCCGACTAATACTTTTATATATTTTTCTTTCTTTTTTTTTTTAATTTCTTTTAGCCAGTTTTCTCCATCATTCCTAGAGATAAATTGAATAATTCCAAATCATATACGTCAAAAATAGAATTTAATATCAAAATATTTTTATATTTATTTGATAATTTACGAGTCAAGTTCACGCACATGCGCAAAATTCATTCGTATTCTCAGCATTGTGATTTTAAACCAGATTGACACCGTATTTAAAATTTTACTGGCCAGTCGTAATGAGATTCTTAGACCCTTCAGAAGCTCTATGGTTACTACGCTTAGTGGCTGGATCGGCAGAGTGTCGAGCTTTGTTTTGCAGGTCTTCAGTTCGAGGCTCGAAGCCGACAAATATTTGTATATATTTTTCTTTTTTTTTAAATTTATTTTAGCTAGTTTTCTCCATCATTCCTAGAGATAAATTGTATAATTCCAAATCATATACGTCAAAAATAGAATTTAATATCAAAATATTTTTATATTTATTCGATAATTTACGAGTCAACACGCACATGCGCAAAATTCATTCGTATTCTCAGCATTGTGCTTTTAGACCAGATTGACACCGTATTTAAAATTTTACTGGACAGTCGTAATGAGATTCCTAGTCCCTTCAGAAGCTGTCAGGTTACGAGGCTTGGTGGCTGTATCGGCAGAGTGTTCCGGTTAGTTTTGAAGGTCTTCAGTTCCAGGCTCGAAGCCAACAAATATTTTATATATATATATATATATATTTAAATTTATTTTAGCCAGTTTTCTTCATCATTCCTGGAGATAAATTGATTAATTCCAAATCATATACGTCAAAAACAGAATTTAATATCAAAATATTTCTATATTTATTCGAAATTTTACGAGTTAAATTCACGCACATGCGCAGAATTCTTCGTATTCTTAGCATTGTGCTTTCAGACCAGATTGACACAGTATTTAAAATTTTACTGGACAGTCGTAATGAGATTCTTAGACCCTTCAGAAGGTCTATGGTTACGAAGCTTAGTCGCTGGATCGGCAGAGTGTCGCGCTTTGTTTTGCAGGTCTTCAGTTCAAGGCTCCAATCCGAAAAATATTTTTATATATTTTTCTTTTTTTTTTAAATTTATTTTAGCTAGTTTTCTCCATTATTCCTAGAGATAAATTGAAGAATTTCAAATCTTATACGCCAAAAATAGAATTTAATATCAAAATATTTCGATATTTATTCGAAATTTTACGAGTCGAGTTCACGCACATGCGCAGAATTCATTCGTATTCTTAGCATTATGATTTTAAACCAAATTGAGCCGGCGTCCTGGCATAGGGGTAGCGCGTCTTCCCCATGATCTGGGCGTCCCGGGTTCGAGTCCCGGTTTGGGCATGGTTGTTCTTCTGTTGTTCTATCTGTGAGATGTGTGAATGTGCCCTCCTGTAAAAAGGGGTTGTGCAAGCGAATGAGTGATGCGTGAGTAGCAAAGTCGTACTCTTGGCCGTTGTTGGCGCTGCTATAAAAAATTAAGAGACGTCCCCCTCAGGCTTAAATCGCTGTCTTCGTAACAGCGGGCTTTTCAGTGGCAAGTGCCATAAGAAACAAACAAACCAGATTGACACCGTATTTAAAATTTTACTGGACATTCGTAATGAGATTCTTAGACCCTTCAGAAGCTCTATGGTTACAACTAGGGATTGCAATACCGTTATACCGGGATACCGAATACCGGTATTTTGAGCCATTTGTACAATTTTGTAATACCGGTATTCACAAGTTTAAATACCGGTTTTTTGGTATTTACTAGAAATTTTTAAAATTGTCTCCACTATATGTTCAGGTATCGCGAACATAGCAATATAGTATACGTTTTTGTTTATATGTCTCCCTAACGGCGAAATTAATTAGCTAATTAATGGCTTAATTAATTGATTAAATCTAAATGAGCGAAACATGGATTATCCCTGAAAGAAAATATTGTATCCATAACGACTGATGGAGCAACAATTATGGAAAAAGTTGGAAAGTTGATTGGTGCAAATCAGCATTTGTGCTATGCTCATGGAATTCAATTAGGAGTAATAGATGTATTATACCAAAAATATAAAGAACAGAAGAATCCAAATACTGTGGATATAGAAACTTCGGATTCCAACTATATTACATTGAAAAATCGCATAGAAGACTGGCATACCGAAATAGAAAATGTCTTATGGTATTTACATAATTCTAATGATTTTAAAAAGGAAAAGAAGAAAAGAAAATAACCAATTCAAATCTGATTAAGTTAGAGAAAAGTTTCTAAAATTTTTTCCCCTCAAACCTATCTACATTCAGAATTCGGTTCAATTATCGAAGATTATGATGTCACTACTGTCGATAGTGAAAAGGAATTGTCTCTTGAACAAAAATTAGAATTAGCGATAAATAAAAAAATTTCAACGAAACAAAATACAATACAGAAATCAGCTATATCCAAAACCATCCGACGAGAAATCGATTTATTTGAAGATAAGGGATTTATAGGTAAATACTTGGAAAAAGTATATCGCTCATTCCTAACAGTACCACCAACTAGCGTAGATGCCGAAAGAGCGTTTTCGACAGCTGGTAATTTTTACACAAAATTAATTTCAGGCTTAATGACAGTACAATTGATGCATTACGTTTTTTTAGATCACATTTCAAAAATTTGTAATAGTACCACAAACTAAATAGTGATATTTACACTTTTTTTGTGATTTAAATAAATAAGATGTTTCTTTACTTTTTTGTGATTATATACTGTTATAATTTATAAGTTACAAATTATTTTTTGTGATATTTACACTCTCTAACAAAACTGGCAAATAAAAAAAAAAGAAAAGCCTGTGTTTTCTTTCTTTTTCCAAAATTTCTAATACCGGTATTAAAACCGGTATCCCGGTATTAAGATTTAAAATATACCGAATACCGGTATTGAAATTTTGGTCCGGTATTGCAATCCCTAATTACGACGCTTAGTGGCTGGATCGGCAGAGTGTCGAGCTTTGTTTTGCAGATCTTTAGTTCGAGGCTCGGAGCCGCCAAATATTTTTATATATTTTTCTTTTTTTTTTAAATTTAATTTAGCTAGTTTTCTCCATCATTCCTAGAGATAAATTGAATAATTCCAAATCATATATGTCAAAAATGGAATTTAATATCAAAATATTTTTATATTTATTCGATAATTTACGAATCAAGTTCACGCACATGCGCAGAATTCATTCGTATTCTCAGCATTGTGATTTTAAACCAGATTGACACCGTATTTAAAATTTTACTGGCCAGTCGTAATGAGATTCTTAGACCCTTCAGAAGCTCTATGGTTACTACGCTTAGTGGCTGGATCGGCAGAGTGTCGAGCTTTGTTTTGCAGGTCTTCAGTTCGAGGCTCGAAGCCGACAAATATTTGTATATATTTTTCTTTTTTTTTTAATTTATTTTAGCTAGTTTTCTCCATCATTCCTAGAGATAAATTGTATAATTCCAAATCATATACGTCAAAAATAGAATTTAATATCAAAATATTTTTATATTTATTCGATAATTTACGAGTCAAGTTCACGCACATGCGCAAAATTCATTCGTATTCTCAGCATTGTGCTTTTAGACCAGATTGACACCGTATTTAAAATTTTACTGGACAGTCGTAATGAGATTCCTAGTCCCTTCAGAAGCTGTCAGGTTACGAGGCTTGGTGGCTGTATCGGCAAAGTGTTCCGGTTAGTTTTGAAGGTCTTCAGTTCCAGGCTCGAAGCCAACAAATATTTTATATATATATATATATATTTTTAAATTTATTTTAGCCAGTTTTCTTCATCATTCCTGGAGATAAATTGATTAATTCCAAATCATATACGTCAAAAACAGAATTTAATATCAAAATATTTCTATATTTATTCGAAATTTTACGAGTTAAATTCACGCGCATGCGCAGAATTCTTCGTATTCTTAGCATTGTGCTTTCAGACCAGATTGACACAGTATTTAAAATTATACTGGACAGTCGTAATGAGATTCTTAGACCCTTCAGAAGGTCTATGGTTACGAAGCTTAGTCGCTGGATCGGCAGAGTGGCGCGCTTTGTTTTGCAGGTCTTCAGTTCAAGGCTCCAATCCCAAAAATATTTTTATATATTTTTCTTTTTTTTTTTTTTTTTAAATTTATTTTAGCTAGTTTTCTCCATTATTCCTAGAGATAAATTGAAGAATTCCAAATCTTATACGCCAAAAATAGAATTTAATATCAAAATATTTCGATATTTATTCGAAATTTTACGAGTCGAGTTCACGCACATGCGCAGAATTCATTCGTATTCTTAGCACTGTTCTTTTAGAACAGATTGACACCGTATTTAAAATTTTACTGGACAGTCATAATGAGATTCTTAGACCCTTCAAAAGCTCTCAGGTTACGCGGCTTGGTGGCTGTATCGGCAGTGTGTTCCGGTTAGTTTTGCAGGGCTTCAGTTCCAGGCTCAAAGCCGACTAATACTTTTATATATTTTTCTTTCTTTTTTTTTTAATTTCTTTTAGCCAGTTTTCTCCATCATTCCTAGAGAAAAATTGAATAATTCCAAATCATATACGTCAAAAATAGCATTTAATATCAAAATATTTCTATATTTATTCGAAATTTTACGAGTCAAGTTCAGGCACATGCGCAGAATTCATTCGTATTCTTAGCATTGTGCTTTTAGACCAGATTGACACCGTATTTAAAATTTTACTTTACAGTCGTAATGACATTCTTAGACCCTTCAGAAGCTCTATGGTTACGACGCTTAGTGGCTGGATCGGCAGAGTGTCGAGGTTTGTTTTGCAGGTCTTCAGTTCGAGGCTCGAATCCGACAAATATTTTATATATATTTCTTTTTTTTAAATTTATTTTAGCTAGTTTTCTCCATCATTCCTAGAGAAAAATTGAATAATTCCAAATCATATACGTCAAAAATAGCATTTAATATCAAAATATTTCTATATTTATTCGAAATTTTACGAGTGAAGTTCACACACATGCGCAGAATTCATTCGTATTCTTAGCACAGTTCTTTTAGACCAGATTGACACCGTATTTAAAATTTTACTAGACAGTCGTAATGAGATTCTTAGACCCTTCAGAAGCTCTCAGGTTACGCGGCTTGGTGGCTGTATCGGCAGTGTGTTCCGGTTAGTTTTGCAGGGCTTCAGTTCCAGCCTCAAAGCCGACTAATACTTTTATATATTTTTCTTTCTTTTTTTTTTAATTTATTTTTTCCAGTTTTCTCCATCATTCCTAGAGATAAATTGAATAATTCAAAATCATCTACGTCAAAAATAGTATTTAATATCAAAATATTTCTATATTTATTCGAAATTTTACGAGTCAAGTTCACGCACATGCGCAAAATTCATTCGTATTCTCAGCATTGTGCTTTTAGACCAGATTGACACCGTATTTAAAATTTTACTGGACAGTCGTAATGAGATTCCTAGTCCCTTCAGAAGCTGTCAGGTTACGAGGCTTGGTGTCTGTATCGGCAGAGTGTTCCGGTTAGTTTTGAAGGTCTTCAGTTCCAGGCTCGAAGCCAACAAATATTTTATATATATATATATATATTTAAATTTATTTTAGCCAGTTTTCTTCATCATTCCTGGAGATAAATTGATTAATTCCAAATCATATACGTCAAAAACAGAATTTAATATCAAAATATTTCTATATTTATTCGAAATTTTACGAGTTAAATTCACGCACATGCGCAGAATTCTTCGTATTCTTAGCATTGTGCTTTCAGACCAGATTGACACAGTATTTAAAATTTTACTGGACAGTCGTAATGAGATTCTTAGACCCTTCAGAAGGTCTATGGTTACGAAGCTTAGTCGCTGGATCGGCAGAGTGTCGCGCTTTGTTTTGCAGGTCTTCAGTTCAAGGCTCCAATCCGAAAAATATTTTTATATATTTTTCTTTTTTTTTTTTTAAATTTATTTTAGCTAGTTTTCTCCATTATTCCTAGAGATAAATTGAAGAATTCCAAATCTTATACGCCAAAAATAGAATTTAATATCAAAATATTTCGATATTTATTCGAAATTTTACGAGTCGAGTTCACGCACATGCGCAGAATTCATTCGTATTCTTAGCACTGTTCTTTTAGAACAGATTGACACCGTATTTAAAATTTTACTGGATAGTCGTAATGAGATTCTTAGACCCTTCAAAAGCTCTCAGGTTACGCGGCTTGGTGGCTGTATCGGCAGTGTGTTCCGGTTAGTTTTGCAGGGCTTCAGTTCCAGGCTCAAAGCCGACTAATACTTTTATATATTTTTCTTTCTTTTTTTTTTAAATTTCTTTTAGCCAGTTTTCTCCATCATTCCTAGAGAAAAATTGAATAATTCCAAATCATATACGTCAAAAATAGCATTTAATATCAAAATATTTCTATATTTATTCGAAATTTTACGAGTCAAGTTCAGGCACATGCGCAGAATTCATTCGTATTCTTAGCATTGTGCTTTTAGACCAGATTGACACCGTATTTAAAATTTTACTTTACAGTCGTAATGACATTCTTAGACCCTTCAGAAGCTCTATGGTTACGACGCTTAGTGGCTGGATCGGCAGAGTGTCGAGGTTTGTTTTGCAGGTCTTCAGTTCGAGGCTCGAATCCGACAAATATTTTATATATATTTCTTTTTTTTAAATTTATTTTAGCTAGTTTTCTCCATCATTCCTAGAGATAAATTGAATAATTCCAAATCTTATACGCCAAACATAGAATTTAATATCAAAATATTTCTATATTTATTCGAAATTTTACGAGTCAAGTTCATGCACATGCGCAGAATTCATTCGTATTCTTAGCATTATGATTTTAAACCAAATTAAGCCGGCGTCCTGGCATAGGGGTAGCGCGTCTTCCCCATGGTCTGGGCGTCCCGGGTTCGAGTCCCGGTTTGGGCATGGTTGTTCTTCTGTTGTTCTATCTGTGAGATGTGTGAATGTGCCCTCCTGTAAAAAGGGGTTGTGCAAGCGAATGAGTGATGAGTGAGTAGCAAAGTCGTACTCTTGGCCGTTGTTGGCGCTGCTATAAAAAATTAAGAGACGTCCCCCTCAGGCTTAAATCGCTGTCTTCGTAACAGCGGGCTTTTCAGTGGCAAGTGCCATAAGAAACAAACAAACAAACCAGATTGACACCGTATTTAAAATTTTACTGGACATTCGTAATGAGATTCTTAGACCCTTCAGAAGCTCTATGGTTACAACTAGGGATTGCAATACCGTTATACCGGGATACCGAATACCGGTATTTTGAGCCATTTGTACAATTTTGTAATACCGGTATTCACAAGTTTAAATACCGGTTTTTCGGTATTTACTAGAAATTTTTAAAATTGTCTCCACTATATGTTCAGGTATCGCGAACATAGCAATATAGTATACGTTTTTGTTTTTATGTCTCCCTAACGGCGAAATTAATTAGCTAATTAATGGCTTAATTAATTGATTAAATCTAAATGAGCGAAACATGGATTATCCCTGAAAGAAAATATTGTATCCATAACGACTGATGGAGCAACAATTATGGAAAAAGTTGGAAAGTTGATTGGTGCAAATCAGCATTTGTGCTATGCTCATGGAATTCAATTAGGAGTAATAGATGTATTATACCAAAAATATAAAGAACAGAAGAATCCAAATACTGTGGATATAGAAACTTCGGATTCCAACTATATTACATTGAAAAATCGCACAGAAGACTGGCATACCGAAATAGAAAATGTCTTATAGTATTTACATAATTCTAATGATTTTAAAAAGGAAAAGAAGAAAAGAAAATAACCAATTCAAATCTGATTAAGTTAGAGAAAAGTTTCTAAAATTTTTTCCCCACAAACCTATCTACATTCAGAATTCGGTTCAATTATCGAAGATTATGATGTCACTACTGTCGATAGTGAAAAGGAATTGTCTCTTGAACAAAAATTAGAATTAGCGATAAATAAAAAAATTTCAACGAACCAAAATACAATACAGAAATCAGCTATATCCAAAACCATCCGACGAGAAATCGATTTATTTGAAGATGAGGGATTTAGAGGTAAATACTTGGAAAAAGTATATCGCTCATTCCTAACAGTACCACCAACTAGCGTAGATGCCGAAAGAGCGTTTTCGACAGCTGGTAATTTTTACACAAAATTAATTTCAGGCTTAATGACAGTACAATTGATGCATTACGTTTTTTTAGATCACATTTCAAAAATTTGTAATAGTACCACAAACTGAATAGTGATATTTACACTTTTTTTGTGATTTAAATAAATAAGATGTTTCTTTACTTTTTTGTGATTATATACTGTTATAATTTATAAGTTACAAATTATTTTTTGTGATATTTACACTCTCTAACAAAACTGGCAAATAAAAAAAAAAGAAAAGCCTATGTTTTCTTTCTTTTTCCAAAATTTCTAATACCGGTATTAAAACCGGTATCCCGGTATTAAGATTTAAAATATACCGAATACCGGTATTGAAATTTTGGTCCGGTATTGCAATCCCTAATTACGACGCTTAGTGGCTGGATCGGCAGAGTGTCGAGCTTTGTTTTGCAGGTCTTCAGTTCGAGGCTCGAAGCCGACAAATATTTTTTATATATTTTTCTTTTTTTTTCTTTTTTTTTTTTTTAGCTAGTTTTCTCCATCATTCCTAGAGATAAATTGTATAATTCCAAATCATATACGTCAAAAATAGAATTTAATATCAAAATATTTCTATATTCATTCGATAATTTACGAGTCAAGTTCACACACATGCGCAGAATTCATTCGTATTCTTAGCACAGTTCTTTTAGACCAGATTGACACCGTATTTAAAATTTTACTGAACAGTCGTAATGAGATTCCTAGTCCCTTCAGAAGCTGTCAGGTTACGAGGCTTGGTGGCTGTATCGGCAGAGTGTTCCGCTTAGTTTTGCAGGGCTTCAGTTCCAGGCTCAAAGCCGACTAATACTTTATATATATATATATATATATATATTTTTTTTAAAATTTATTTTAGCTAGTTTTCTCCATCATTCCTAGAGATAAATTGAATAATTCAAAATCATCTACGTCAAAAATAGTATTTAATGTCAAAATATTTCTATATTTATTCTAAATTTTACGATTCAAGTTCACACACATGCGCAGAATTCATTCGTATTCATAGCATTGTGCTATTCGACCAGATTGACACCGTATTCAAAATTTTACTGGATAGTCGTAATGAGATTCTTAGACCCTTCAGAAGCCCTGGGTTACGAGGTTTGGTGGCTGGATCAGCAGAGTGTCGCGCTTTCTTTTGCAGGTCTTCAGTTCGAGGCTCGAATCCGACAAATATTTTTATATATTTTTCTTTTTTTTTTAATTTATTTTAGCTAGTTTTCTCCATCATTCCTAGAGATAAATTGAATAATTCCAAATCTTATACTCCAAACATAGAATTTAATATCAAAATATTTCTATATTTATTCGAAATTTTACGAGTCAAGTTCATGCACATGCGCAGAATTCATTCGTATTCTCAGCATTATGATTTTAAACCAGATTGAGCCGGCGTCCTGACATAGGGGTAGCGCGTCTTCCCCATGATCTGGGCGTCCCGGGTTCGAGTCCCGGTTAGGGCATGGTTGTTCTTCTGTTGTTCTATCTGTGAGATGTGTGAATGTGCCCTCCTGTAAAAAGGGGTTGTGCAAACGAATGAGTGATGAGTGAGTAGCAAAGTCGTACTCTTGTCCCTAGTTGGCGCTGCTATAAAAAATAGGAGACGTCCCCCTCAGGCGTAAATCGCTGTCTTCGTAACAGCGGGCTTTTCAGTGGCAAATGCCATAAGAAACAAACAAACAACAAACAAACCAGATTGACACCGTATTTAAAATTTTACTGGACATTCGTAATGAGATTCTTAGACCTTCAGAAGCTCTATGGTTACAACTACGGATTGCAATACCGGTATTTTGAGCCATTTGTACAATTTTGTAATACCGGTATTCACAAGTTTAAATACCGGTTTTTCGGTATTTACTAGAAATTTTTAAAATTGTCTCCACTATATGTTCAGGTATCGCGAACATAGCAATATAGTATACGCTTTTGTTTTTATGTCTCCCTAACGGCGAAATTAATTAGCTAATTAATGGCCTAATTAATTGATTAAATCTAAATGAGCGAAACATGGATTATCCCTGAAAGAAAATATTGTATCCATAACGACTGATGGAGCAACAATTATGGAAAAAGTTGGAAAGTTGATTGGTGCAAATCAGCATTTGTGCTATGCTCATGGAATTCAATTAGGAGTAATAGATGTATTATACCAAAAATATAAAGAACAGAAGAATCCAAATACTGTGGATATAGAAACTTCGGATTCCAACTATATTACATTGAAAAATCGCACAGAAGACTGGCATACCGAAATAGAAAATGTCTTATGGTATTTACATAATTCTAATGATTTTAAAAAGGAAAAGAAGAAAAGAAAATAACCAATTCAAATCTGATTAAGTTAGAGAAAAGTTTCTAAAATTTTTTCCCCACAAACCTATCTACATTCAGAATTCGGTTCAATTATCGAAGATTATGATGTCACTACTGTCGATAGTGAAAAGGAATTGTCTCTTGAACAAAAATTAGAATTAGCGATAAATAAAAAAATTTCAACGAACCAAAATACAATACAGAAATCAGCTATATCCAAAACCATCCGACGAGAAATCGATTTATTTGAAGATGAGGGATTTAGAGGTAAATACTTGGAAAAAGTATATCGCTCATTCCTAACAGTACCACCAACTAGCGTAGATGCCGAAAGAGCGTTTTCGACAGCTGGTAATTTTTACACAAAATTAATTTCAGGCTTAATGACAGTACAATTGATGCATTACGTTTTTTTAGATCACATTTCAAAAATTTGTAATAGTACCACAAACTTAATAGTGATATTTACACTTTTTTTTGTGATTTAAATAAATAAGATGTTTCTCTACTTTTTTGTGATTATATACTGTTATAATTTATAAGTTACAAATTATTTTTTGTGATATTTACACTCTCTAACAAAACTGGCAAATAAAAAAAAAGAAAAGCCTATGTTTTCTTTCTTTTTCCGAAATTTCTAATACCGGTATTAAAACCGGTATCCCGGTATTAAGATTTAAAATATACCGAATACCGGTATTGAAATTTTGGTCCGGTATTGCAATCCCTAGTTACGGCGCTTAGTGGCTGGATCGGCAGAGTGTCGAGCTTTGTTTTGCAGGTCTTTAGTTCGAGGCTCGAAGCCGACAAATACTTTTATATATTTTTCTTTTTTTTTTTAAATTTATTTTAGCTAGTTTTCTCCATCATTCCTAGAGATAAATTGAATAATTCCAAATCTTATACGCCCAAAATAGAATTTAATATCAAAATATTTCTATATTTATTCGAAATTTTACGAGTCAAGTTCACACACATGCGCAGAATTCATTCGTATTCTTAGCACAGTTCTTTTAGACGAGATTGACACCGTATTTCAAATTTTACTAGACAGTCGTAATGAGATTCTTAGACCCTTCAGAAGCTCTCAGGTTACGCGGCTTGGTTTCTGTATCGGCAGTGTGTTCCGGTTAGTTTTGCAGGGCTTCAGTTCCAGGCTCAAAGCCGACTAATACTTTTATATATTTTTCTTTCTTTTTTTTTAAATTTCTTTTAGCTAGTTTTCTCCATCATTCCTAGAGATAAATTGAATAATTCCAAATCATATACGTCAAAAATAGAATTTAATATCAAAATATTTTTATATTTATTCGATAATTTACGAGTCAAGTTCACGCACATGCGCAGAATTCATTCGTATTCTCAGCATTGTAATTTTAAACCAGATTGACACCGTATTTAAAATTTTACTGGCCAGTCGTAATGAGATTCTTAGACCCTTCAGAGCTCTATGGTTACTACGCTTAGTGGCTGGATCGGCAGAGTGTCGAGCTTTGTTTTGCAGGTCTTCAGTTCGAGGCTCGAAGCCGACAAATATTTTTATATATTTTTCTTTTTTTTTTTTTAATTTATTTTAGCTAGTTTTCTCCATCATTCCTAGATATAAATTGTATAATTCCAAATCATATACGTCAGAAATAAAATTTAATATCAAAATATTTCTATATTTATTCGAACGTTTACGTGTTAAATTCACGCACATATTGATTCAAAATTTTACGATTCAAGTTCACAGACATGCGCAGAATTCATTCGTATTCATAGCATTGTGCTATTCGACCAGATTGACACCGTATTCAAAATTTTACTGGATAGTCGTAATGAGATTCTTAGACCCTTCAGAAGCCCTCGGGTTACGAGGTTTGGTGGCTGGATCAGCAGAGTGTCGCGCTTTCTTTTGCAGGTCTTCAGTTCGAGGCTCGAAGCCGACAAATATTATTGTATATATATTTTTTAATTTATTTTTTCCAGTTTTCTCCATCATTCCGAGAGATAAATCGAATAATTCAAAATCATCTACGTCAAAAATAGTATTTAATATCAAAATATTTCTATATTAATTCTAAATTTTACGATTCAGGTTCACACACATGCGCAGAATTCATCCGTATTCTTAGCATTGTGCTTTACGACCAGATTGACACCGTATTTAAAATTTTACTTTACAGTCCTAATGAGATTCTTAGACCCTTCAGAAGCTCTCAGGCTACAAGGCTTAGTGGCTGGAACGGCAGAGTGTCGCGCTTAGTTTTGCAGGTTTTCAGTTCGAGGCTCGAATCCAACCAATATTTTAATATATTTTTCTTTTTTTTTTAATATTTATTTTATCTAGTTTTTTCTATCATTCCTAGAGATAAATTGAATTATTCCAAATCATATACGTAAAAAATAGTATTTAATATCAAAATATTTCTATATTTATTCGAAATTTTACGAGTCAAGTTCACGCACATGCGCAGAATTCATTCGTATTCTTAGCATTGTGCTTTTAGACCAGATTGACACATTATTTAAAATTTTACTGGACAGTCGTAATGAGACTCTTAGACCTTTCAGAAGCTCTCGGATTACGAGGCTTGGTATAGTACTGACTGATCAATCAAGTAATAAATCTGTCGACACAGGGCAATTGCCATGTCATAGAATTAATTAGCAAAGACTTGGTCGGAGAATCATGTTGGTGCGGTAAAGCAGCTAATTATTGGTGGTCTAGTCACAGATGATTCATCGGCCTCTCATGATGTTAAAATCTTCTTAGCATCTGTAACCATTTCTTATCAAAGCAAAAATAATATTCACAAATAGCTTTTAAAAAATGCAAAGCTAATATTTTCGTAAATTATTAATTTGTAAAGCATAATAAAAATTTTAATTAAAATTTTCCCGTGGTAATTCGAAGGAAGGTAAATTAATTAATTTGACATTTTTATATTAATTTATCGAATTTAATTATATTTTACATCAATATATTTCATGATGGAAGTGCAATTAAATTGTCTTCATTGTTGCTTCTATCATTTCATCCTAATTTTTTTCCATTGTTGATATCAAGATATGATCCAACTAATTATTTAATGTTGAGTATGTTTCAGTGGTATGCTTTTGTTAAAAATTTTGTTTTATTTTAGATAAAGTTTAAGTGCAGAATCAAGCATTGGTGAAAAATGTTTAGCTCATTTTTGAAAATTGCTATTAGGATTGGCCTTGGGAATTGCATTAGAAATAAATTTCCTAAAGGAAGCAATTTTTCTATTGGAAACAATATTCAGTAGTATCTGATCAATAGCCGAATTTCAACCAGAATATAAACAAATTTAGTAAGAAAATCCACTTGCTTTGTATTAGAGAACAGAGAAATTGAATTTTTTATTTTACTTTTTAGTCATTAATTATTATTAAATATATTAAGAAGTACGTCTTTAAATGTTCTATGAAAAAAAAAAAACTTTAATGGATATGAAAATTAAAAATAGTGCAGCACACACTTTGTTTGACATAAAATCTAAAACTGATTAAAGAGCAAAGCTTAAAAACTTTTTTTCATATATTATTGCCATAATACCCACGTTAATTTTATAAAAAGAAAAACGCTTTCAGGAGTGATGAATTAATCTTTTACATCCAAGACTCATCAATTTAAAAAATGGTAAAGATTAAAAGAACTACTCAGACATCTTTCAAGAATTCATTCTTGTCTTGCTGAATGCCTAGCAAGTGAAAATATCCTCCCTTTCTATGCGAGATTCGTATTAAAAGTACTTCTATTGTACAATTTGCCTGGCATATGTTCTATATAACCCATTTTGAGACACTAATTTTTATTGAATAGGCTGTTGTCACCAGATGTAACGCTTCTCTTTGTAACGTAACTTGGGCAATTTTAAGCACTAAACCTACCGACATTTTACAGCTTGATTTGATCTTAAAACTTGTATTAACAATGCGGACAAGCCGAAAAACTACTTTCACATAAACACATGGATTTTCTTACCGAATACTAGCAATTGAAAGGAACCGAGATCCATAAATAAAAAAAAGTTCTGAATCCACAGCCTTGTGATACGTTCAAACAGTTAGAAATCGTATCAGCCTTTAATGCATTTATTTAATTTCATTAAATAGCTAATGCTGTTTTAATGCAAAGCAATAATTATAATTGCACAGATACATTTATTAATTCGATTCTTCAAAGTAATATCATACTCATCACCGAATTTTGTTGAATATAAATAAATGTTTTCCTTTTATTAAATATATTTTCTTTCTTTCATATGCTAAACTTTTTTTTAATATTCCTTATTATTACTAAGTAATTTTTTTCATATACGCTTTTCGCAGCTCGTCACAAGACACAAATCTTCCTCCCATTTGAGTGTGCTTTCATTTTTTATAGAGATTTTAAATATATATATTAATAATATAATTATATATTTTAAAGATATAATTTCTAAAAAATATTTTTTATATTTATAAAAGAAGCGGTTTTTTTCCCTACCTGAGCCCCCCCCCCCCAAAAAAAGACAAATATGATTTGCAAAAAGCAGTAAAGAACGCTTGTATTTAAATAATGAAATAAAAAATAAAATAAATACTTTAAATAAAAACATTTATAAAAATAATTAAAAACGCTTTTACTAAAAACTCACTCTAAACAGTAAAAAGTAAATAATTAGATCCAAAAAATTTTCATATTTTCCTTTCATTATGTATTAAATGCTTGGCCAAAATCTATATACAAATCTTAAGCAATAGTTAAAATTACATTTATAAATAAATATTTGTCTCGCTTAGTAATCGGGATGAAAATAAATTTAAAAATTTTATATAAGGATTTTTTTTATATTTTACTGCATTTTAATAAAAGTATTATTAAAAGTTCAAACATACTTTTTTGCGTACTAATCACAATCATTAACTGTTATACATGATTATGACATGTAAATATGAGGGATTCCCTACCTTTATTAAGTATAATAGTTTTCATTTGGATATTAAATTTGTGGCGAAATAATGAAATATTCAAATCAGGAATGAAGTATACAGCTCATATTACCAATCGATCCTGCAATCGTGAATTCTTACGAAAAACGTTGTTTCCTCTTCTCGGGAGTTCATTCCCCTAATTAGAGAGACCACCCAAATTCTAACTGTCAGCGAAAACCACAAAATGACCTTAACAAGCAGATGACCCACCCCGTTTATTGCATTTAAGGGGGAAAGCATTGGCGACTTTCTACGTTGGAGCCGGGTAAATAGCAGTTTGCGTAAAGCAACTTCCTACGTTCCAGCCGGGTTTAAAGCAGTTTTCGGAAAGCAACTTCCCACGTTCCAGCCGGTTTTCAAGAGACACGTTGGAGCGACTTTCTACGTTCCAGCCGGTTGAAGGGTTAATTCTTGTATTTGATATCCAATTATGGTCAGAGCCGAGGAAAATCTGAATTATTTATATGATGCCATATGAACATCATAGAATGAAACAAAGAATGAAATAGAATGTTTGTTTCATAGAATGAAACAAAACGAATTTATGCATTAAAAACCAAATATTATAAGAGTTAGAAAAAAATTTAATTTTCTCTATGAATTTCGTATTTTTGTTCCAAAATGTATAATTTAAAATTTCCACTCATTTTTATATTTCACCCATATCGGAGACAGATTTAAGTATTTTGTTGCCCTAAACAGTGTACATTATAATGCTCCTCTACTTAAAAAAATGTAAAATTTAATTTTAAATGTTACGACTTTCAACATACTAATAATTATTTTGTGGCAATCCTTTTTTATTTTATGATCGTGCAGATTTGCTTGTATTTATTCATCTTAAGGCATTCCATTTTTAAGTTATTATGTTTGCAATCATGTGAAAGGACAGACCGACAACCGGTCAACCTCCCTGCCGATTTCGTTCCATATTTCAAACGTATTTATATTTCAGATGTTATATCTCTGGGCCAAATTTTATTCCTCTAGTTCTCTTCGTTCTGTAGTTATCGTATTAGAGTCAGACAGTCAAAGAGATCTATTTCTTCTGTGTGGACTTCATTGGCCTGAATCGAACATTTTTATTGAGTGTATTGCCAGAATATGTATTTTGAATACTTTTTTATCGACCAATTGACACCAAAATCTGAATACTACAATTATAGTCACAATGCTGTATACCGAATTTTATTTATTTAAATCATTGCGTTTTTATCGCGTTTATATGAATACAGAAGTGCAGACCGACCTCTGGATGCATTTGGTTCGGAATTTGACATGAATCTATACTTTAGACACTAAATCTAAATTTTGTCCTTCTTGTTCTTTACATTTTGCAGATAATGTATTCGCTTCTAATCTGACATTTCGTCATTCGAAATCCAGACAGACGCTTTCTGACAGTATTTCGTCCAAAATTTGAAAGGTATCTAAAAAATTCGATGTAAACTTATATCGAATAAACTATCAAATCTCATTCTTTTAGCTCAAAGCGTTTATTGGGTTATTGCGAACTCGGATGCAATTCCAAAAATGTGTTTTTGGGATTCAAAAAGGTTTCAAACGTGGAAATTCGTCAAAATTATTGCGGGTTCGTATTTTTTTTTTTTTTTTTTTTTTTTGTTATTAAAATATTTTTTTCTTTATATACTTCAAATATAAGAAAGAAGAAAAAAATCATTGAGCGCAGAAGTAAGTCGGATTCAAATAGGCTTCTTTTTCACTACAACGAACTATCGCATTCTTGAAATATTTTACGCATTTAAGATCCCTCTTACAATAAGAACAGTGGATTTTCTATGGAATCTTATCTCGAAATTGATCCGCATTCTTTCAGTATCCAAGATTAAACTGCTACATAATGTCTTATTATTACTATGATCTGAAAAAATTTAAAAAGTATGTTTCCCATGCATCATTCTTGATCATAAATCGTGATACAAATTTAAGGGTAGGCTAGAGATAAAATCACACCAATCTCATCATAGTAGTGGAAACAAGATTCCACTAAAGATCTGACGTCATTAGCCTACCACCTTCTAGTGGTTATCATGTGTAAGTTTAGAGAGTTTAGTTTAGTTTAGTTCAGTTATATTAACATCCCGTTTTAAAGCAATACTAAGGCTATTTTGGGACGGACCTCGTCATTTTGAACCACGGTCAGATGACGAGGACGACACCTGAGCTGGCGCCCCCCTCTCCACACCATACTACACCAGCGGGAGGACGTTTGGCCCTGACGGATTTAAAGTGCAACAGACACCCTTACACGACGGTTCGTCGGTGGAATCGGGTTTCGAACCTGAAACCCTACGGTTCACAAGCCGAGACCTTACCACCAGGCCACCGCGGCCTCTGTAAGTTTAGGGAGAGGGCTATATCAGGTGCTGCTCTTGTCATTTGACGGGGTTCAAATTTATGAGGTTCTTTCCTAAATAAGTCTCGTGTTAATGCCGAATGGAAAGTTAATATAACTAAACAAACCAAAATAATACCGGATTCATATTGATCAAATTTGCTTTGCTTTTGATTACCAGAAGACTTTAAAACGCAATGTTGATCTCAAAAATAAATCATACTAATAAGTACAAACACCGACTATGATGGGTATTTGAATCAATAAATGTGATATCTTCTTTCGAATGGCAGATAAACCATGTCTCGAAAATAACTGAGTGTATATATGTATATAAAACGAATTTCTATATAATTAATTTACTTCATATTGTCACGTAGATACTATGATATAGGACTCAATGACACACACAAGAGGTAGAGCTAAACCAATTTATTAACTGAACTCAGAACTGAGAATACAGTAACTGACAAATCTTCTGCTTTTATACAAGCAGAGAAAGTTCCAGAATACTCTTCTGGAGACAGTAAGAAAAGTCCAGAACACTTGTCTGGTAAACTAAAGAAATGTCCAGTATCTTCTGGAACATGAAATAAAGGAAAACATAAAATCGAGGAATTAAGTATTTACATATACTATTAATCGCATTGTCTCTAGCGGGATTCGAACCCAGGTCTCTTGATTATGAGACCAGTGCCATGACCATTCGGCCTTGGAGATCAGACTGTCTTTCTTCAATGCGGCAATATATCAATCAAATTAAACATAACTATAGACATTATTTGATCTAATTATTTAAATGCAAAATTTAAATTAATAGTTTTGCATTGATTACAACCGAGATATTAAAATAATCCACTCTTGTAAATTAGTATGAAATACTAAAACTTCATGTCATTGCATTCCATATCTTGTATCAAAAGCCAGTACAAACACTCTTCAACTACGAATTCCGTTATTCAACTCTTAATGTAAAAACTCGATATTTTAATCACATCTTTCCTTCTTTTTTGGCACCAGATTTAAGAATCTGTATTAACGAATATTTTAATAATGATTATATCGCTTTAAATATGTCTTAAATGTCACGAACTTACTAAAATTTTTCATAAAATGTAAAAACTACTGATTTTCTGTGGCTAAAACATTTTCATTAAATGCAAACAAGCTCTCCCAAATCGCCGAGATTATCGTTATTGAAATCTTCCAAATTCAAATAGGCGATAAATATGCAGATTAAAAAACAAATGAGAAATTCGACTGAAAGTAATTTAAAGTTATTCTTGGAAAAACGCTGACTGTGCCTGATTGGATTGTAAATGATAAACGTTCACTACGTTTTCTAATCCTACAATGTCATTTGCTAATATTTTGAAAATATTATGTTAATCAGTATGTTGATGTCATCATGAATGCTCGCGCATTCCGCTTTCAACTTCTCTCGCGCGTTACTTTGCATTTTGTTTCGTCATTGAGCGGGAGATGTGTTGGTGTTGTTCGGCTCGTTTGTGTGAGCGTGATGCTTTTGTTTTTGAATTCGTATCAGACTTATTCATTTGACGAAGCTTTATAAGTACAATTGCTGCCTTTTGCTTATATTTTTGATCGCGTAAACGATGAAGAAAGAAATTTTATTTTTAAATACGAACTTATTCATTTGAAATACATCTATAGAACTAATGCCTCCTGTACGAGTCGTCAAAAGTTTTGAAAGGAATCCCTTTGCTTATATTTTTGATCACGTAAAAGATGGAAAAAGAATTTTATTTTTAAATACGAACTTATTCATTTGAAATATATCTACAGAACTAATGCCTACTATATGAGTCGTCAAAGTTTTGAAAAGAGAAATGGAAAATTATAGGGATTTTATGAAAGACTGAAATTGAGATAATATAAATATCAAATATACACCCATGATCAGATTCAACTAACTACTTTTAAACTGCTGTGTATAAGAAGATTGTTTCTTTTCTGTTGCATATTTCTGGTAAGTTCTGATTTAACTTTTTTAAATGACATTTCATGAAGTTCTGTGATGATTGCTGGAATATGCTTCATTTTATGATTGAAAGTATGAGACGCAAAATGAGTATTGTGTTTATGTATTTATTAGTTAGAAATTTTTTAGAAAGGAAATTCGGCTAAATCCTAGGGACGGGTACCGTCAAATTTGGCGCCAAACTTTAAAGATCCAGCGTTTTAAAGTCGCCAGCGTCGCTTGAAAATCGTCATAATATTGAGATATAAAATTCTGAAGATTACAGCGTCCACGAGGCTTGGCGAGAAAAATTTGGCGGAAAATCGCCAAATGGTACCCGTCTCTAGAACTGTACCGGAAATTCTATTACAAGGCGAAATTTTTAACTAATCAGCATTAGAAATAACTTTTTATAATAAAGTATTGATTATTTCTCTTTCAAAGAGACTGACGTCAAATGATTTATATATATATCTTGTATATCAACATTTCGATTGTATTTTGTGTATTACAAATACAAAGTTATAATGTATATTTATATAATGGTAACACGTTTAAAGTATTCTAGGACAGTTCTAGTAAATCACTATATAACAGTGATACTGAATATTATAAAATAAAAAGCATAACAAAAATATATTAAAAAAAATACTTGATTCCTTCACTGCCAATTCTTCCTTTCTTATTTTATACGATATAGTGCATGCATGTAGGCATTTAACTGAAAAAAAATATATTTAATTCTGGTCTAATGTGCCTACTGTTGGCAATTATTAAATATAGCTTTAAGAATAGACTTAAATTCACTGAATAATATTTCACTTGCGTTTTTAATTAGTGAAATAAGTTCTTCTTCAGAGTCCATTGCATCTTGAAAAGAAAGTGGAATATCATGCATTATTCTCCGTCGATCAAAGCGGCAATTTTCGTATATGAATTTTTCATCTATGAATAATTTTTTTCTGTTAATTCTATTGCAGATCACTTTATAATTTCGTATTTACTTAAAAAAATTATTTGACATTTAAAAATTAGGAGAATTTTTAATTGAAATGATTTGTCGCGTGTTCGCTAAAAAGTTTAATGTCTACAGCAAACTCGTGATTCGATGGAATCTTCAAGTTGCAGACCTAGAGTTCGGGAAAATCACATTTTTGGTGGGGTTAATGGCATTGCCAGTGTCTGTCTGGGAACGTAACTCAAAAATACTGAACTAGACGGTTGAAATTTAGTATATGAACTTTAGATCAAATTTGCATATTTCTATTAAATTTTAAACGAAGTCCATTCAGAGATAGTCTGTTTGGTTCTTTAAATACAATTGATTTCGATAACTACAAGAAATAAAGCTAAATAGATTAAATTTAATACGAAGGTTTAACATCTAAAATGTAGATCTTTAAATTTTTGGATTAAGTGAAGATTAGTGTGCACCCGAGTTTGTTGCCAATATTGCAACCCATCGGAATGCTTTTCTAGCAACCCTAATGCTGTTTTGTTTACTACTTTTTGCAATGGTTCAGTTGTACATAAACTACAACTATATTATAAAAAATGTTAAATTAAAAATATTAAACAAATATCGATTAAAGATTTTAATTTTGTTCCTTATTATAATTAAAATTTATTAAATAAAGAAAGTTAAGCTTATAATTTATTTTCTTTTTTTAATGTGAATACGAACAGAAAGCATTTATTCTTTTGCAATTTTTAATTGTCAGTATGCGCTTTAAAAAATCGTCTGCGTTCTCACTTTAAAAGACAGCTGCAATGGAATTCTTCGCAGTTCTCGTAATTCTTTTGGTGTTCTAACGGTTGGTTCCCTTCATAATTTGTTATGTCGGGAGTATTTCGAACCTGTAGAATGGATGAAGGGTGAGTTAAATATGCATATATATATATATTTACGAGTTGATGAAGTGAGGAAAGAATGCTTGTTTGAAATTTTGTATTGAGAATGGTTTGATATTGAACCGGTAGAATGGATGAAGGGTGAGTGGAATATATTTTTTTACGAGTTAATGAAATTGGGAAAAGGATGTTTGTTTGAAATTTTGTTCCGATTGCTTCTTTCTCCGTTCTTTCTTTTCTTTTGGTTATGTACTGTTTCTGTTATCCACACAGTCTTTATGTTCAATGTGCTAGCGAAGATACTAGGTTCCCGTTCCCGCTGCTAGCGAAGCCGTAGGATGTTATTTTTAAGTGAAAAAATTCTGCCCGATGCCTTTTATGCAATGGCTTAACGATGGAATGGCTAACGCAATGGCTTAAATCGATGGAATTCGATATACAAACCTGTAGTTACAACTCTAGTTCAATGTCAAATTTCAATTTCAATCAATCGAAAAAAGCGTCCAATATACGTATTTTCATTATGGATTCAGCAAGTGCTAAATTTACACCAAAATCTATATTTAGGAACTATTGTTCGCCAATACGTTGCAAACCATTCGCGGTTTACGTCAGCAAAGTTATGCGGGGGGGGGAGAGATCTTTACCGGAGAGTAGAGTGTATGAGAAACTCAAGGCGAGACTGTTTTCTGCTGATTTGATAATGTATTCGATTTCCTATAATTTTTGATTTCTTACTTAGAAAACATTTTTATCGGGAATTTGCATCAGAAACTGGAATAATAAACTTTCAATAAAGTTTTTAAACTGTGATTATAATAGTAATATGGTAGACCGATTGCAATACAATAATTTTGAACTAATAAGAATACGAATTGTGTTTATTTGAAATTATTTATCATTTATTTGAAAAAATTATAAATATGCATTGGAGTTTGTTCCAAATTGTTTAAGTAACAATGGAGGTAATTTTATTGCTAAATTATGGTCTATCGATTTTGCTCGATATCGATGCCAACCGATATATCAATATAGATAAGAGGTTGACTTATTGCCTCATGAGAAATCCGAATTTAAAAAGTGCTTTTCATTAAAAGTTGTATTAAAACTGTGAAAAACATTCGTAACACATACCCGATTACGAGAAAAAGAAATTAAACAATTAAATGCATTATGTTAGAAATTATTTGAAGTAAATGGAGTTTAACTATTAGAATTTTAATTTAGCCTTCAGTATGCCAAAGATAAGTATTCTAATTTAATTACACATAAATATTTGACGTAAATTTAAAGGGAAAGGCTATTCCATTCTTATAACGAATTACATGTCTATTCTGGTTAAATTCAGTTGATGAAATTTATCATAAATATATAACATGTCCAATGATTGCTTTCTAAACCGTTAAAATATGCATGTACTTCCAAATGGGAAAAACTGATTTATGTGTTATCGGGAATTATTGGTAAAATAGGAAAATCGGGGTAAAGGGATTTTGCCAAGATGAAAATAAATTCGCCATCCTTCGCCAAGTACGAATTATCTGTATGGCCGAATCAATTTTTTTTGCAAATGTACTATCAATGTACAAAAATCACGAAAACTAAATCTTTATGTCATATTTTTTTACCATTTGATGTAATCATATATTTCCAGCAGATAAAATGATCTAAATGGCATAAAGAAATTAATCTCTGTCAATAAAAGATTGTGGAAAGAATATCGATGTATACAAATTTTTTATTCAGGTTCTTGTAATGGTCATAATCTAATAAAACACTCGGTTAAATGAAGGAAGACGATACGATCATCACATTTAAATTTTTAGAAGTAATAAGTTAACTATTTAACGACTGTATTCTTTAGTTAATACGCGACGATTTTTCTATTAGGCACGATTTGGCAAGGAATGGTGAAAAATCTGTACGGTGTTCTTTTATTATAAGTTCTTGGTACATTAATATTGGGAGAAAAACTTCCAGGCCTCTGTTACTAAAATAAGTTATGATGATTTGGATTTTATAATTTTAAACTTAGACACCGGTGATCTTGACAAAGATTATTCGGCATCTATTAAATCGATTTAGTATCTAATATAGTGATGCTATTTTTATATTATACTAGCCGCCTTTGGCGACCAGCCGGTTCGCCAGTATTACCGCTCGCTACAATTTTCAATTAAATATTTTAATTAACTGGTCTCTTAATAGATTCTCAAACAAAACATTTTTAATCATCAAATGTTGATAGTCATACCAAACTTATACTGTTGTTTAGATCGTTTCGTTCAATTTACTATATATATTTTGCTAATTTGTTGTCATTTCCGGTAAAACTTCAACTTTAATTTAAAGTGGAAATGATGAAATTGCAATTAATATAAAGATATTTTTTAATAAAACCAAGCGTTTTATTTTATTTATCATCTTTATTGTTATTTATTTATTTAGTATTATTATTGAATATGAGTATTGCAAACAGAATGGCTTGGTATTTAAGTCTTATGTGAACTACAAAATATTTTTCATAATTTGCGTAATATCTCAAAGAATAATTCAACAAAAATTTCTCAGATTCAGCATAAAATTCAGTTTTTAGTATTGCTTTCAAAAGGATTGAAATGAAATCAATAATAATATTTTGTTCCGGCCTATAAATATATTTCAAAAATTATGAAGTCTAAATTTAATGCAGTAAGGTATCATATTCTGAGAAATATTCTGGACACACCAAATTTTAAATAAATGAATGAATGTTTCTATTTTCCATGATCAACTAAGACTGATTTAAGAAACTTTGAAGGTTAAAAATTTAGAAAAACTCAACATTTTCATAATCTTAGGCCAATTAATCTTGAGAAACCTGCGCGCTGATTGGCGTATTTTCTTTGAAACGATCGATGGAAAATCTAAAATTATCCTTTTTTTTATTGAATAGTGATATTCAAATTTTCATAAATCAGTCAGTTTAAGTGATTGATTTAGTTGATTGGAAATTAACTCTTTTTATTTAAAATATTAGTGTTTCAAGAACATTTTGTTATTCGTGATTTCTACAGCAGAAATTTTATGTAAAATCGAAAATTCGTTATTTATTAGAGCATTTATTGAATCAAGTTACATAAAATATAATCATTTTCCATTTAGACCATTTTAGCAGATCTGTGTCTTACTAAAGGTTTACAAATTAGCTGTGTGGCCTTGATTTGAATGGATATCCTGTTCATATTAAACAAAACTTGCCTTAAAATAAAACTGATTTATTGGATTAATAATATAGAGAGTGTAAAAGATCATAAAATGATTTTTCTTGAATTTATTTTTTAGAAAAAATATTTCATATTTGTTTCATTTCCTACAGACACGTGCCGAAAATTATATTTTTGCAGATTTCATTTCCAAAAAGATTTAATTTATTTTTAATTGGAGCTTTAATCGATTTGATGGCATCACTTTGAAAAAAGCTAATTTTTTCCCATGAATGCGAAACGTGCTCGTGCAGCTTAAATTTTATTTTTATATTGTACGAAAAAAATTGTTGAAAAATATAGTTAAAATATTTATTTAAAAATTAATTAAAAATAGAAATTTAACTTTAAGGTTAAAACATTGGTATCATTTAAAAGATAAATTTTTGATCTTTAACTTCATGTAAAAATCATTTTTGTGTGGTAATATTTTCGGAAGTTATAGCAGAAACACGCCAAAATTTCGGTTAATTTTTAAATAAATAAAATTCTAATTAAAAATTCGAAAAAATAACCCCCAGGTGCACATTCCCGGCCTCCAAGGTATACACGTGCCAAATTTGGTAGCTGTACGTTGAATGGTATGGCCTGTAGAGCGCCAACACACACACACACACATTGAGCTTTATTATAAGTATAGATTACGTTAAACATACCGACAGGATCTGGTTATTGTATAAAAATATACATTTCTTAATTTTTCCAGTGCAATTATTGATTTTAAACAAAATAATTCTTTGCTATTTAAAACATTTTATCCAACTGGAAGTATATGCATATGCTTATCGACAGCGGTTGAGAAATTAGATATCGGACTACAATTTATATTTGATATATTTTATATAAATTTGTTGGTTGGGAAAAGTACGCAATAAGATAATACCTTAAATAATCAACAGATTAAAAAAATGAAAATATTAAATTATTTCAAAGCTGAACTAATCATTATTCATTGAATTTTCTCAAGTTTAATTTTATTGTAATGAAATTATTGTGAATTTTCATTAATAAACATATGAGAATTTTAACTAATTATTAAAAATACACGGGTAAAGCTGAATTCCCCCCCCCCTCACTGAATGTTAAACTTAATGAAATGGTTAAAGAACTGAGTGTTGCGTGTATTCAATTAAAATTCAATACAAAGCTAGAAAGCTTCATTATTTTCATGAAAGAAATTATTTTATGTTGTGAATTCAAAAGCGATTGCATACATTTATTTGGTTATTTCTTGCATGCCATGACGTGCAAGATTCGTCGGAATCGAATGCATTGAATTAGAAGCTTTGGTATTGAAATTTTAATTTAAAATTAAAATAGCTTGTGGGTTATTTTTGTCTGAAGTATTTGGAAAGTTCTCTCCTTTTTTTATATAGATTGAAATAACTTGTGGAAAATTTTTAAGAATTTTTAAAACTTACAATTCAGGGTTTAACTTCAAACGGGTTTCAAAACAATTTTCCTGTTATACGAGTTTAATTCGAAACTTATTCGTATTAAGTAAGCTGTGCACGTAATGCATCGAATAAGTTCATACATTGTAAGAACATATTTGCATTTTTTTTAAAATGCAGTTGTCTATTTTACAACTCAAGATGATATGCCATTTTGATAATTTTATTTCAACTTAAGTTTTTAATTACAAAAATACATTAGTAGCTTCAAATATCAAATTCTGCAATTAAATTCTTTAGTTTGACTTGAGTTCGTATTCAGTGAATGAGTAACTGAATTTTCTAAACAATCCGTAACGGATCAGTGACAGTTATAATCAAGGCATATGCAGTCACTTGACATGCTGAATATTCGAGAATCTTCCTAATTTCCTGAAAAAAAAAATCCTTCGGACAGTTTTGTTAGTTTGAATATTTATGTTTTGGTGTTTGATAATTTGTAAATTTTTAATGACTTTCTGAATTTTTACTATCATTTTAGTTTCGCCATATATCGTGATATTTGGGCATTTAAGGGCACATTAATGAGTAGCAAGAGATGTAAAATAGCACCATTTGAGAAGTTGGATGCAATTAAAAAAACTTAATTGAATTCGTTGAATAAGCAGGTTTAATAAGGTGCCTTATTTATCCTGAAATGAAGAAAATATACTTAAATTCCTGATTAATGATTTTAATTTTTTAATTATAAATTGACAAACCTGATACAGTTTATTATTTTAGTTTTATTTTTGTCCTGAGATTTGAATGTAATTACCCTTTTTTACATACGCGTTAATAGTAAACATACATTTTTCAACAAGATTAAATTAAAAATAAACTTCTCAAGAATTCTCTACTCCACTTTTTTTTTTCTCAAGATACGCGGTATAGGGTCGTCCTATTTATCAATACGTTAAATTGCAGATTGAGGTTTAAACTCGGTTAATTGTTCCAGAAAGATGAACTTTATTTTCTATCTAGTGTAATTTTGATTTACATTAATTGTTTTCCCTAAGAGAATTTTGAATTATACGTTATGATTCAAATTACCTTAAATCAAGTGTCAATTTATACAGTCCTTGCGCGTCATCTTTTTTAAATAAAGTCATCTCAAATATTGTTTTATTTAGTCTGCTGTAAACTTGTATAAAGTTTGATGCAGCTGCATCGCTCCTAGTATGAAGAAACCAATAAAACAAAATAAAAAATAACATTCATCGGAGGAAAATCTATTTTTACTAGTTATTCTGCCTCATCTTATTTAGTCTTCCCTGTTTGGAATAAAAAAACTTGAAATAGCACTCTTGAAAATCAAATCATAACTTTCCATCTGCGCAAGTCAAATTATTGAGGCAAAGCAGCTGTGTAAGCCACCCTAAAAATAACCTTGACCTGAATTTCGGATATTAGAGTTTTGCTTTCCTGGATCCCTTCGCACATGGGTATTTCTGGAAATGAAATCGCAGATACAGCAGCTAAGTCAGCGAGCGTAATTTTGCCCCAACGTATTTCTTATGAAGATATGCGTACAGCTATTATTCATTGGTGCTATCGCCAGTGGCAAAATCAATGGGACATGGAAACTAACAACAAGCTTCACTTTATTAAACCACAATTGGCCAACTGGTCTTCAAAACTAAGCAGTAAATATGATGTAATTTTATTATGTTTTAATTGTGGAGATGTTTTAACAATCCGACACATTTTGATAGAATGCCCAAGTTTTACCGATCTTCGTTGGAAGCATTTTAAGTCCAACAATTTTACCTTAGATTTTTTATTGGGTGAGTCGCATCATCCAAACGTTTTTTCGTACTTTAAAGATGTTGGTATCATCCATGAAATTTAAATTGCAGTTTTAATACCTTCTTCCCTTAACTTTTGACTAGTTTGAACACTGTCAGTTGCACTTCTCGTAACGATAAACTACTTTTTATCTTGCTGTGAAAATTTTAAGTTGCTTCGGCGCAGCATATTCTGCAACAGGATCGTGCGCCAGAAATCTAAATCTAAACCTAAACCTGAATTTCGGACCGAATTAATAAATCCTTTCGGATCTGATGATTCGCATATCTGTTAAATTTAGATAAATGTCTGATGGATGAAGGGCAAGAAAAATTGCGCATTTTAGAAAAGTACAAAATTTAAAATTTTATTTGTTGAAGTTTTTTAATAATATGTTCATGAAAGAATGACTTATTCTTAATATCAGGAACAAAAATATAGGCATACAATAAAAAAGTGGCGTCTTTCTGGCACATGATACCAATAATGTGCCATAATAATGGCGCCATATTTTCTTTACTCCATCTGGGAACCTTTAGAATTAAATCTTGTTATTCGAAGATAAGGTTGTCGGAATTTTTTTTTTCAAAATACGTAACCAACGAGACTGTCGAATCATTAAAACAATTTTCAGGAAAATAAACGAAGCTGCTAAAACTAATTGTCATTTTTTTCGTTAGAATTGCCACACGAAATAATTTAAAATTAGATATTTATGAAAGTTTTAATAGAATAGAGTATTTAAAATCAATTGTAAAATGAAACTAAACTTCCCAAATCTGTCTGTAGAAAATTTTAATGTTTTTTTTTCTTTTAATTCATGATTATCTGAAATTAAATGCAGAAAAAGATAAGATTCTTTCATTTTATGTGTTGAAAACAATTAACAAGGGGAGGGCACGAGGTTGAAAATTCAGTTCGGAATGAGATTTAGTATAGTGGTAGTATACATTTCGAATGTTCATTCGTGAAAATATTAAATCGCAATGGCCATTAAATTTCGAGAAAATGATCCTCAAACTTTCTGCATAGCTTGTATACTAACAATGTTTTACCGGTGTCGAAGCTCTAATTGTATAGCGGTTATGGCATTGGCGTTGCATTCTAGAGACCCGGTTTTGATACTGGGGAAGTATTTTTTTTATTTTTTTTTTTCCTAATTTATTTTAAATTAATTTAACAATTTATAAACAGTTTTAATTAATATATTTTTCAATTTTTATGCAAAATTAAATATTTATTCTCGTAATTCTTGGATTATAATTTAATTTTTAGAGGAAAAATAATTATAACTATGAATGCCTTTTTTTAAATATTCGAAATTGCTTAAAGTAAATTAATAATTTAAAGATGGTTTCAATTAATATGATACCCATTTTTATATGGAAAAAATAAGCGTTTTTTTCTCTTAATACATAAGTTATCTTATTTTTTAAAAGAAAAATAATTGTTTGTCTATTCTTGAATTATAACTAATTTAATTTTCAAGTGTTAAAATAATTACAAATCTAATTTTAACTATAAAAATATTTCAAATTAACTATTTTATTTCTTAAAAGCTGTATTTATATCGGGAATTAAAAAGAGCAGCTGAAATAAATAAAATTATATAGGCAAACATTCAAAATGTTAATAACCAAACAGAAAAAGTAGAAAACAGGTGTTAATTTATGGAATGCATACGCAGATGGTTCAAAATTTTTAATAACATACGATATGCTTTGTGCGCTGTCCGATTTTTTGAAGAGTAACATTTTTGAAGGTAAATAAAATTTGTTGACGGCTTCCTGGCCTAGGGGTAGCGCGTCTTTGCCATGATGTAGGCGTCTCGGGTTTGAGTCCTGGTTTAGGCATGGTTGTTCTTCTCCGGTGTTTTGTCTATGAGGTGTGTGAAAGAAGCCCCCTCCCCTTCGTCTGTACAAAGGGGTTGTGCAAGCGAGTGTGTGTGTTATCTTTATTTGAGCTAGAAGTCAGACTTATGCCCTCGGGTGCTCGGGGGTCTTTACCCTCAGAAGCTACTGCGCAAAATTTGGGTTAAATAGTCACAAAAAAAAAAAAGAAATTTGTTTTATCGATTCCTTTAAAGTTTCTCTTGCGGATAATCATTGTTTTTGAATTTTGCAGGATGTCAAAATATATCTAACTTGTATTAAATGTTTTTACGATAATTACCATTCTGTTTCTTGTAGGTAATAAAAATTAATGAAATATTTTTTATGATGTCAGTATTTAATTAACATTTATCATCATTTAAGCTATATGTGTAGTTATTTTTCCTGCTTTAAAATAAAATTATAATTCAAGTATTAAGTCAGTGATTATTTATTTTTGAGGGAGATTTATTTTTAAAACATTCGTTTTTGATTGATAAAAGATTTATATATTAATTAAAACTGTCTGTAATTTTATTGAAATAATTTTTAAAAAAATTATTTCAGGTATTAAGTGAAAAAATATATTTTTTAATATATAAAGATTAGTATCATATTATTTGAAACCATCTTTAAAATGCTAATTTAATTTCAGTAATTTTGATTATTTAAAAAAATTTATCCATATTTATAATTCTTTTTTCTTCTAAAAATTGAATTTTAATCCAAAAGTTAGGAAAATAATTATTTTTTCATAAAAAAGGAAATTTATTAATTAATGCTGTATGTAAATTGTTAAATTAATTTGAAAAAAATGAAAAAAAAAAGCAAAAAGTGCTAGGCCAGGATCGAATCCGTGTCTCCGAAATGCTACGGCAATGTCTTAACCACTATATTATTAGCGCGGAGCAATGGTGACTCATTATTAGTATATAAGCTATGCAAAAAGCATGAGGGCCATTTTTTCGAAATAGATTGCGCTTTAATATTTTCATGAATGAACATTCCAAATGTATACTATCATTATACTAAATCTCAGATTTCAACCCCGTGCCCTCCCCTTGTGAGTTGAGTAACTGCTGGAATGTATAAAAATATTTTAAAATATTCGATTTTATTTTTTTAGCATTGGGATGCTATATACGAAAGACGTATGAAATATTTACTGCTAAGTACTACGCAATGTTAAAAGGATGCATTCAATGAAATCTTTCTTTAATTATACTTAAATATAAAGAAGAATATGAAGATAGGATTTTTCCCAATTTCGGAGTCAGTTCCCAATCGATTCTTTTTTTGGGGAGTAATCTTGTTTACGCTGATTACCTAGCGAATTGATATGTGAACATCTTTAATTTTATATCTGACCTATTTATGGACATCTAAATAGCTTGTATAATTTCAACTGTAATGATAACTTAATGACAAAATTTTGAGTGTTTTCACTTAAATGTGAAAATTGGTTTCTCCATCACCGAATTTTGTATGCAACTCCGAATCGCACTATATTACTTGCACTTGGATATAGTAACGCCGTCAATGATGCATTATAAAAACTGTAGTAGTTGCATTACTCTTATCTTCTCTTTTGGATACTAGATGGCGTTGCCTTATTAGGTCATCCCATATGTCATCTCATAGTGCATTGCGATTGTAATTAGAAAGAGATGTGATGGTGAACTGTGAAGCCGTGAATGTCTTGTCTTTGTGTTTGTGCTTGTTTAGTGTGTGAATGTGATTATTAAAAGAAATGTTCCTAAAAACATTCGTCCTGTTGCTTCCTGCCTGGATCATAATAATATACATACCACCACAAAACTAATATTTTCCTTCGAAAGATTTATGAACCTTAAATCTGATGTCTAATTTAGTTTTAACGCTGTTTTCTGCAGCTTTTTTGAAATACGGCCGAACGAAACTGGATTAAAATTTGAAATTGAAGAAAATTTTTAATTTCTCTAACAGTTTGTATATTATGTTAGAAATAGAATGTAACACAATATACAAGCTATAATAATTTTAACGACAGCAAATGAGCTATGTTAATGCTACAAACAATAGCTACTTTTATGACCTTGTACTGTGTTTATTCTCTCTTCCAACTCATGGTTTCAAATGAACTACAAAGCGCAGCTGTTTCTGTTGTTTTGAATTTGGAAAGACAAAACGATTGGACATTTTAGGAGTTCGTTTTCTCATCCCAACAGAATGATTTGTGTGAAAACAACAAAGTTTAAACATTTGCAAATGAATTTTTTTTTTTTAATATTGAATTCAAAATTGTAGCATAATCGCGCCAAGAAGTTTTTACGTCCTTCAGTCATCATACTTCAAGAATATGCTTTTAGTTTGAAGGCTAAACGATTCTTTAAAAAAATCGTCTATTCCGAATCATTTTTGTAAACGGTCATTTGTATTTATGTTAAATGTTAGGAAATTTCGGCATTAAGGTTCTAAATTCCAAATTATTTTGTCTCCCGTACTTTATTGAAAAATGATGCAATGCATTTTGAACCTGCTATTGTGCGTCATTAGTATGAGTAAATCACTTCACTTGAGATTTAACATATAACTATTTAATCGGTATCGTATCTGACATTTATTTAACCTGACAACTGTAGCTAATATACAAATTTAAGAATTAAGACATGATATAAATACGTGTCATTATGTTTGTAAGATGGTTCGGTTCGGTATTGGTTACAGGTCCTGTAATGACTGTTTATGTATTTATAAGTTTTCCCCGTCATATCTGTAAATAGTTCATCATGTGTTCAATTTGATTTCCTCTTAATAAATTGTGTTTAAATTAAACCTTTCCTTTTGTCGGACACAATCTTTGGAGACTTTTTGTCATCATTTCCACTGCAATACTGTAATATCAAACGGCTGAATTCCCAACCGTTTTATAAGATATCATTGTATCATTAAAGAATTGACTTATGACAAAAAAATTGAATAAATTTATAAGAAGTATGCTAGCAATTGGGATTACAACTTCATAGAAATATAAGTTTTTTTTTATATGAAATATTAATTAGTTAACTTTTTTTACGAATATATTTGTGATGGGAAAAGTACATTTTACGTTATGAATTTATTCAATGACAATTATTATATTTATATAATTGTTTAATTATTATATTTAAAATTATATTTATGTAATATTTATATGTTTATGACCGTTTAAATATACGTTTTCCGAAGACATCGAAATAGATAATTGGTTAATGAAATGGAGCTGGTTTGAAAGAAACTGGAATAGAATATTTAGTTCTAATGTAATAAACTCTTAACAATCCTTGTTAGTCGGAAATCGGGGTTGTCTTCTCTAATTCGCAACGTTTGTTCATTTAAGTTTTAGATTTGAATTAGTGTTGATTTACCCAAGTGGAAAAATTTATTTGGATTTTCAAATTTCGTATTAAGGACATTTATATTAAATTTGTTTTATCGAGATATCCAAATCGCGTTTTAAGACATTTGCGGGGACTGCTTAGTTAACTGCCTACTGCGTGCAAAAAATTGTGTTTTAAGTTTTATTTATGCAAAATATTCTTAAATTATTGAAATTGCCTTTTATTTTATTTAACAATTTTAATTTTTATTAGTGTTATTGAGGGAAATCGAGGGTTTCGGGGGGGGGGAGGGGTTTACCAGATCCCATAAATTTTCGGCGTGCATAGTGCTGTGCTGTTTGAGCGTTAATTTTGACTTCGAAGATCAAACATTCTCCCGCTGATGCGCCGAAGAAGGTTGGGAATAAAATTTTTGACAATTACATTTATTTATTTATTTTTTTGTTAATGAGAAAGTGAAAACTGTAAACCGTTTTCTTTCATAAAAAAATTTTCAAAATTTTTTGTGGTGGATCTTGGAAGGAGTTTGGTCGCAACTATGCAATTTGACCTACTACTCTTTTACATCAAGATATTTTGAGATGTTCTTTTTATGCGTTTCGAAGGATCTAAAAAATAAGTCTCTTTGAAAAATTTCGGAACCCCTGTGAAGTTTCTACATCACAATTTTAAAAAAAAAGCCTTGCATTATACAGTTTTTTTTTTACTTTTTTTTAATCGAGGAATCTGTTATAAAAATAACTTAAACCAGAATTTCTAGAGATTCGAAAAAATAAATTTTTGATATAGTGATATTCCTTCAAATAGAGATTATTCTCTTATCAAAATACTGATTCGTGCATGGAATAACCATATTTTCTTATCTTAATTGTCCAGATTTTAAGATTCGATACAAAAATTACGTGAAATCAATGAGCACTTCTAGTATTTTTTGGACTATTACTTGAATCAATACGTTTATTTCAAATCGGAAATCTAATTAAATATCTCAGAAAACTACATCACTAAAGGATCATTTTACGAACTCTTCATGATCGTCTGTATTTCATTTACATTAATTACGAACTCTTCATGATTTCTGTATTTCATTTACATTAATTACGAACTCTTCATGATCGTCTGTATTTCATTTACATTAATTTTTACTTTCCATATTGTTCTGTATTAAATCTTTTTTAATTTTTGCTTTGTTTCATGGAAGTAATGCATTTTTAAGTGATAACTTTAAAGATCTGAAAACAAAAGCATTTGAATTCACTCAGAAAATTCATTGTTTCAGGCATGGCGGTGTCGTTCCTGCTAACTCATCGTTGTTCCGTCGTTATTTCATCTCTTGGGCGATGTAAGTACTATTCCATTTTTTTTTCTTAATTATTCCATATGAAATTGATAAATGAATTTGTTGTTAATTTTAAAAAATTCGTATTAAGAAACGTGTTTATTTCATATGGTTCATTTAATACTATAATAAGACTTAAAATCTATGGGATGGGATGTGGGCTTGAATTTTGGAGAGTTCTTGTGTACAAGTGTATAAAATCTACCTGAAACTGCTCTAATTTCAATTTTTTTTTTAATTTTCTAATATATGAAGTTTACAAACATTAAAGAAATTCAAATTAGAGATTTTGATGCGTCTCCAAATTTCAGAATCTTTGCGAATCCGAAAAACATTTTAAAATTATGCCTGTTTGATAATTCATAAGCATCTCGAGTAAACATTTAAGATTTGATAATGTAGTCTCTACATTGAATTTTTAGATTTGTCAAATTTCGAATGAAATTTATCCACAGAATGTGTAAATAAACTCAGTAACTATAAAACCCAAAGAATTAGATGACATTTTGTATGTTAACCAAAGTGGAAATTATAGATTTTTATTAAATGCTTGTGACAGATTCATCAAAAAGTTTATAATCTGTTTGATCTATTCAATAGCGATCTTATTAATACTATAATTCAAATACAACGTCTATATGAAATGAATTTTTTTATGTGGATTTATTACTAATATTGTAGTTCTATATTAAATTTTGATGTCACTTTCGGTCAAGAAAGTTAGATACTTACTCGGATTTTTTTTTCAGTATGTTAGTAGAATAAAACTTTTATATGGGAGGAATCTAAAAATAAAAATTCGAACACTATATTGTTACGAATCTGTAATGCTGCTTCGCAGCATAGTTGGTTCCACCATCGGAAAGAATGTTTTACAGTCATCGGTACTGGGTGGAGTCCGGTGTCGCGTTGGAGGGTCCCGGAGCTTGGCGACAAACTTGGCGATCATTTGGCGACTTGGTGACGACTTTGACGCCAAAATAGATTATACCCGAAGCGTTGAGAATTTTCCCGATCCGTCCAGTAGGAGCGGAGATTCGCCTCGAACGTTCCTGATTGGTTGAGAGGCGTCTAGCCCAGCCTCCTGAGACCTATAAAAGGAAGCGGCCGCAGCTGCTAGGGAGAGTAGTCGGAATCGACAGTAAAAAAACTGGCCTTCCAGAGATAAGCGGAGCAGCGACGGAGTGAAGCTAGTGCTGAACTAAGCTGTGCGCTACTATCTGTCTGTCTTGTTATATGCTACTGTGTATGCTGTTGTTGCTGCACGTCTCAGCTGAAGATAATCGTCTTCTGTGCTGTATATAGTTGTCAACTTTGTGCTGTCCTGTGTGTCTTCGTGTAAATAAACGTCGTTGTTTTATTTTCTACTGCCGCCTGGTGATTGAGCGTTCTCCACACCATATAACTCCCACTATCCAAACGAACCCAGAAATTTCGTAACAATATTATACAGAGCATTAAGTATCTACCTTTATTAGAGAATGCGAGAAACTTTACGGGAGACCTTTCCTGCTAATTGTATGGGAGAAAAACCGATTCGAGGTGAAAACTGATCAGGAATTAGTGGTTAAACAGAATTAATGAAAGCTATAGTTATTGTGCTTTGAAAGGCTCGATTGTGTCTACTGTAACTTTCGCAACTTTAAAGATTTTATCATTAGTGACTTTCGAAAGCAGATCGTTAATTCTATAAATATTCGGGTACAATTCTTATTATTAATAAATAATTTTCAATAAATGGAGTGAAAAAGTTTCGAATTGAATTATGTGGCATAGAGGTTTTTGCAGATAAACTTAAATACAGTTTTTAATAACTTGGAGCATTCATTTTGCAAGATTTATGACGTAATTTCAATATCAGAAATGTTTCCATTTTCAATCACATTCTTTATAAATATTTACTAATAAGGAATTTCAGGAATTAATAAATTATTTGGTTGCTTAAAATATTTTTAAAGGTAAGTAGCTACGATGTGCAAACGCTGCAGAAACATATAAAAGGGCGTATATGGCATTGGGTGAGTATTTTAAATATATATATTTATATACAATATATAACTTTCTAATGCCCTTTGCATTTCTATGACCACTATGATAATGAGACATCACAAACTGCGTCAGTTTTTATTTAGCTTGGTAAAATCTTAAAATATCGTCTTCTGAAAAAAAAAATCTAATGCCTTATATTTATTATTTGCTTTTACATTTCAAAAGATTTCGCGTTCTTGATTCGCACTTCACGCGTTTTTAAGTCAGTAGTGTAATGAGAAATATACAAACAATTCTATGAATATACAAACAATTCTATTCTTCTATGAATATAAACTTCTTGAACACAATCCAAGGAAATAATTGCTTCTGAATGAGAAGCAATATAGACACTTCGAAACAAACATCAGTTTTTTACAACTCGAGTTGTTTTAAGGATACTTTGAGGTCCATAGAATGTTAGGTGCTCGAATTTAAGTATTGTTTCGGATTAAACGTCTTCGATGAAACTACAGATATTTCTTTCTTTTGGAAATAAAGATGCCGAATTTCAAGAAAATATATACACACACACACATTAAAAATAGAAACACACTTAACATTAAAAACAGAAACACACTTAACATTAAAAACAGAAACACACTTAACATTAAAAACAGAAACACACTTAACATTAAAAACAGAAACACACTTAACATTAAAAACAGAAACACACTTAACATTAAGAACAGAAACACACATTAAGAACAGAAACTGGGTGAACACCGGGATGATTATCAGAATTTAGAATTAAGATTGGAGAATTGCGGATTCAAGATACAATTCTACCCAAAATAGGCTGCATGTTTACTTGGAGCATGTCAAATTTATCTTCAAATTGATATAGTGTAGAAGTCCAGTTGAGTGTAGGTTAAGATATTATTCCCATTTAAGATAGCTTCAAAGTCATATTTTGTTTAATATTTTTAATGAGGTTAAAATTTCTAAATAATAAAGTATATTCTTGATTGCCTGTATATCTTGTCAATATTTCTGACTGATATTTGCACCTAGTCTCCCTCTAGGTATCTACATGCATTTTAATCTGCCATCTAATAATTTTATTCAGGTTTATGTTTTAAAAACTTTAGACGAATTTCACATTTAAATCTGAATTGTGCAAAATGACTGTCGTGTTGAAGAATTGCTTCAGTATTTTCTAACATATGTTAATCATTTTTTACATGACTCATTCTTTCATTTAATTTTCTTCCGTATCAAAAAGGCAAGCTGCTTACGATTTCTCATAATTAAGATCGGAGTGAGTTAATATAATAGAATTAAGATGGCGTATGACTAGGATGAAATAACATAAAACATCTCAATGAAATTATGTCATCACTCGGGAAAATACTTAAATATATGCAAACTGCTGTAAAACTCAAAATACGTATAAATACAATAGAAACGCGCGCACACATTCACACACGCATTCGACACAATGCCGAATATGAATAGAATACATTCATCTACTTTCACAACCTACCCAGATTAGTTGAATAAATGTTAGAACAGGTTAATGTTTTTAAATCAATCGCACTGCCCATCGTATAAAAAATTTATTCAATACGTAATTTTTTTCGAAAATTAATGATCGTCATGTTTTACAGTTACAGGATTCGCTTTATGTTAAGTGGCCATCGGAATGCAAAGGGTTTTACTTTTAAATTTTGAGTGTTGATGTGATGTATGTATCATGGAATCTCATTTTAAAATATGTATAATGCACATATGAGTGTTTTAATGCAGTTACTTAACTGCACATGAGTAAGTATAAGGGAAATTCTCCTTATAATCGATGTCAAGATCCTATCTGTGTCGCTCCTCCCTTCCACTCGTGTCGTTGGAGGGGTTCATTCGGCGCGGCATTCGTCGGGGAGGGACGCGCCGATCGCGCAGTATTGGTCAAGCAAGCATTTCTGCTCTTGTATCATGATTTATCAGGTGGGAAGGGATGAAAATTAGATATCGCACAAAGATGGAAATTGGAACGATATACTTCTAAAACGACGCTGAACTACAATCATTGATCAAAACTCTCAAAACGATTTTAACTCATTCACTGCCAGAGATATCGAGAAGGCATAATCGAATGTGCAGTCATCCATCAAGTCTCGAAAGTCATGCATTTCTGCAGATAGTTGCCTATTTTTACTTGGATCCAATTTCTATCTAAAATTAAAAACGTGCACATATGGTATGATTCATATTGAATATTCAAATGAAATAGACAAATTTGGATGCCCTGGTGACCGAAAATTTGAATCCTTCACATGCTAGTCTTTTAATGCCTTTTTTATCTTGTCATATTTAAGTTATATGCTAAACTGTTAGTTTGTTTTAATACGGTTGTTCATATACGAAATATGTTTATAATTCAAAAATAACTTGCGAATTCACTAATTACATCCCTAACTACACTACAAAGGAATGATCACAATTTACATCTCTCCCCTTTAAAACTTCAAAATCTGGCAGAGTGTGTGTGTGGGGGGGGGGGTAGTTTAGTTACATTAACGTCCCGTTTGAAGCAACACTAGGGCTATTTTGGGACGGACTTCGTCATTTTGAACCGCGGTCAGATGACGAGGACGACACCTGAACTGACACCCCCCTCTCCACAACATACCACACCAGCGGGAGGACGTTTGATCAGGACGGATTTAACGTGCAACAGACCCCCTTACACGACTGTTCTTCGGTGGAATCGGGTCTCGAACCTAAAACGCACCTGTTCCGAAGCCGAGACATTACCACCAGGCCACGGCGGCCCTCGCAGAGTGAGGGGGAGGGGGAAATACGATAAGATAAAGTTTGTGAGGAAAAAATCGAAGCTACCCAAAATTTAGTTTGCAACATATGTAAACATGTAAAAATACAAACAAAAAAATAGTATCGAGATTTTACTGAATGCTTTGGAAGAAAGGGATAAGAATTGTTGTGGATATAATTTAAGATACTTTTCTTAGAATTGAAGGTGGATAATTAAAAACCTGCCGTATTCTGCTGAAATAATTTGCAGAGCTTTATTAGCAATACATTTGGCTTTGTGTTTCGAATTCATTTTAAAAATAAACAACAAATATGATCATGCAATGCTCAGCCATGAACGGCCTATTCTAATCGGGTGGGATTTGGACGGATTTCAAGGTTAGCATTGAATCGGAGAAAGACTTTCTTGATAACCCTCTAAGCGTGTACAAAATTTATTACATATTTGAAATTTTACAAAAATAACCGAATGATTTCTTGAAACATGCGTTTGAATTCTTAAAAAGTTCAGATTAATTAAATATTAACCTAAAATATTTTTAAAAATTTAAAATGCGAAGTTTTTAAATGCAGAATAAAATTATCGCAAACGTCAGTACGCAATTTTAAGTGTTTATGTGAATATTTAAATGGGAATCTTAAATACATTAAAAGGGAACGATGTGACAAGCATTGATGTGTGAAGACTAACAAAAACTTGAGATTCTCTCCACCCCTCCACCCCACCTACGTGCGTTTTCGAATAAAACATTTTTCTTTAGTTTGATTTGCTGAATATAGCAAAAATTAATTTTTCGTCCACTGTTTCTATGCGCTTTATATATTAAAGTATAAAATTGAACGTTTGTATTGATGCCACCCGAAGACAAAAAAAAAACAAAAAAATCATTTCAATGCAATAATATAAGTATATAAAATTTTTCTAAATTGAAGACGCTTTTCATCATAAAGAGTAAAAGATTTCTCGCTAATTTTATTGGAAAAAAAATGGCATTGAGTTTTTAGTATGTCACTATTCTGTGATCCTTGTTTATGCTGTTATTGTGTAATATTACTGCACTTTTGCCGCGGAAAACAAAGGTTGCACTGTTAAACGTTGCGAAATCTCATTAATCTGATAGCTGGCAGTGAATGAGTTAAATTTTGTTTTTTATTAATATTTATAATAATTTCGAATGTTTAATCAATATGGACAAACCTATTATTAATAGACAACGGTTTTACAAAAGCTGTTATTTCAAAAATTACAAGTAATATTCGTAAAATAAAATTGCGATTTAAAAATGCATTTGATAATTATGCTAAATTTGAATTCTGCCTCAGCTCCCAGGCCAAAATTAGATTCACATTAAACACTGATGATCCCTGAAGTGCTCGAGGACATGCAAACAGTCCCTGCATCGAGAATTAAGAGCCATTTAATTCTTATACATTTCTCTTCTTTGCACTGTTCATTAAAGATTGATGAGGTTTTTGATATTAGAACCTTGTCCGATGACGCATACCTTTTAAATAGAGTGCATCTCAAAATCAAATTCTTCACATTTAATAACTTTTGAAGGCAAGATTCTTTCAGCATGGCCGAAAATTGGTTTTTGTGCCGTACAAACTTAACATATGCCTAATTTAATATCTCAAATTTAAATAAGACAAGCAGTGATCGGACGAATAACAATTTCTCTAGAAGATGAATAAACGATGCTTGTAAAGATCTGGAATTAGAATAGGTGTAAACTGTCTGACACATTGAACTCGTTGATAATGAAATTTAAAACATCGAGGAAAATTGCAAAGCAATGGAATATTGGAACTGTCATTAAACAATGGCTTATAACCTTGAATATTGTATCACTTTTAGGCTTAAATATAATATCCAATAGTATTTTTACATAGAAAAGACATTTTAACAAATTCAAACAGGAAAGAAAAAAAACTTTTGTTAGAATTGCAGTTTACTTAAGTGAGTAAAATAAACATTGACTTGCCCTTCTGTTAAACATTAGCAAAAACTTTAAAATGATGAGCAACTTCTTCTACCTAACTGAAGATAAAATTTGAACCATATATGAGGAATTTTCTATACACAGAGAAAATGTGTTGAAGTTTGAAAAATGATTTCTGTCTTTCATTCAACGTTTAGGTATTTGGAGGTTTGAGACAGAGATGATATATACATTCTGATCATGATTGTAGTTCATGTTGCTTGCTTTAGTGATTGAAAAGCTGTCTAATTTTAACGAACTGAAAAATTTTGCTTTTCAAATCCTATAATCCTTTATGTTAATATTGAAGTTCCGATATACGATAGCAGTGAATGATGTACTGCTCCAGAATTTTTATTTCGGAAAATCTAGAAAGCGCAGGCAGGATCACCGTGAAACTAAAGAAATTGACCCAAAAATTTTGCCAACATTTGCTTTAAGTTTTTCTAAAGTACAATAATTCAAATGGATTAAAAATCTTTTATATATTTTTCTGCCTGTTGCCAATTAAATCTGTTTTCGAAGCGTAAAACTTCTTTCAGAAATAGTACCCAGTTAACTTTTTAGCATAGAATGTTTTGATGACGACGATTTTAAGTGTTTCAATTCACGCGAAAAACATATTCTCATTTATTACTTTTTTCAATGTAATATGAAAGAAACGTATAATCATTTCAGAAATTTAAATCTTGCCTTTAACTAATATGGATAATTCAGATTATATATGGTGGGTAATCATGAGCAAACTTATCTCGCTGCAATGACCTTAAAAGTTAAATTATTGAAAAACTTCGTTTATGAAGAGGAAAATTCAGATTTAAGCGAGATTTGCAGCATTCCATTCGTTAAAATAAGAATTTATTTAATCGTTAAATTCAGAAGGCTTTATTTCTGAAATAGAAAATTCCCCCGTTCTTTAATCTTCTGACGTTACTAAAAAACAAATTGTAGTTGAAGTTTAAATTTAACCTTCCTGTTTCCGCATTCACAACATGAAGGAAGCGTTTTAGAATTTTTTTAAAAGGAAAGCTGTTTAGGAAGTCACCCTCAAAAGTCATTTTCCTTCAATAAGTTTCGCCTTTTTCTGTATTTCGGTCAGGACTTAGTTTTAAATGTTGCCATGTTGCGTCGGAAAGATAATTAACTTTCTGCGAAATTTAATGGTCTACGTTATTGATCACAAATATATAGTACGTAATGGAGTTAATGAAATTAGGAAATTTATTTTTTCTTGCGTAAATCGACAGTTGTTTCACATCATGAATTATTTTCATTTTCTTTTCAAGTGGCAACATAATGTTGCTTCATGGAGCTTAAATTTTTAGCACTATGGAAGATTTTAATTTTTCTTCAGTGATTTTGATAATCGCTGTTTAAACTATTTTTATTCGCAATTCGGAGATTTCAAAAATATCCATCGAATGTGATTAAGTTAAACAATCTGATCTAAGAATTCCAATCAATGTCTAATAGTTAATAATGCATCACTTTTCAAACTCTTGTTTTTAAACTGTCATGTTTTTGTTTCCCTTTCGCTTCCAGCATTTTTTTTCTATTATTTTGTCCAACATCTTGGATTTCTGACAATCTTATACTCCAGTAACAATAGACTTCAAGGAAAAGTAACCTTTTAAAAAAATTTCAGTGCTCTGGATAGATGGTTATCATTTTATATGCTAATCTCAGATCGTTTTCCACCGCTTTTATTTAGATATTGCCAATAGTTAAACACTTTTTTTTTCATTCCAATAGATGTCAACTATTTTGCAAAACACCTTGAGCTCAAAAATAGGTCCTCATGCTTCTTATAAGCTAGGGATTATACGATTATTTAAAGGGATTTTTTTGGTACTCCTTGCAGAAATATGAGAATAAATTTGTTTTTTAAATAATGAAAAGATTTACTCTTAACGATTAGAGATTGCATCTTCAGAGGAAGGGTGAAAGTAATTTAAAAGTAAACTTTACGTTTTCTGTAGTTTCAAAAACTTTATTTTAATGATTAACAAATTCCTTATTTTTTATGCAAACTTTTACAATTTTAATTAAAACAACGAACTTGTGCCTTTGAATACTTTTCTTAAAAATAAGCCTACTCTTCTAATTTTAAAAAATGATTTGCAATATTTTCTCTTTTAGTACCAATACTCAATTTATGATGAAATTTATGAGTAATTTATGAATTATGAGTAATTATGATGAATTATGAATAATTTATGACTTTTCCTACATTTATTGTCACAACACCGCAGATTCTTATTTCATCTTCAGGAATTGCAATATAAATGTGCCTCTTCCGATCAATTGTTCTAAATATCATATTTAGTCTTCTGTCCAAGATTTTAGATAATAGGGCTCTAAAAATGGGCGAAAATACCTATTTTTATTTTGACATTTCACGATTTTACTCCCTTTTTAATAAATTTCAAAAATACACCTTAAAAAGTTTAGATTTTTAAAAATAAATGTATTTGCATATGACAACTTAAAATGGTTTTTTCTCCATCAATTTTTTTTTTCCAAATTAGTATCAATATCAGCATCTATTTTTAAATTGCTACGATCTTTTTCTTAAAAAAGATAAAATCTTCAAATTTTAATGCAGCTATTATAATGTATATAAAATTATTTGCTATCTTATATCTATACTTATATAAAGCTCAGTGTGTGTGTGTGTGTGTGTGTGTATGTGTGTGTTGGCGCTCTACAGGCCAGACCGTTTGACCTACAGCTACCAAATTTGGCACGTGTATACCTTGGAAGTCGGGAATGTGCACCTGGGGTCCCTTTTTTTGAAATTTTAATTAGAATTTTAATTATTAATTAAAAACTAACTTTTCCGCAAAAAAAATCTTCTCATTTCCCCCCCCCCCGCCAAATGAGTAAGGCTTCAGTTTTTTTCCCACTCTAATGAGGCTAGACTTCGTATTTTTCGGCCGATTATTTCAAACGATTGTTTATTTTCTTAATGTTTGATGCATTTAAAATTAAACATTGTTAATTAATCGATCTGCTTATGATGAATCTGAGAAAATTTTGAGAAATTCTTAAGATATTCCATAAATTAAGAAAGATATTCTTTAGTGCCCATAAAGTTTAAACGCTCAGTGATTAGAAATCGTAGTAAAAAATGCTTTGTTTCAGTAAAAAATATTATTATATTAAATGCAGATTAATCCTTTCCACTTTAATTTAAGGCATTAATTTTACGGGAGCTGACAAAAAATTAGAGATACATATTACGTTATAGCTGAAGGCCTTTATAATATTATGAGTGAATTATATGATTATCAAAATTTGAAGTTTTAAAATATTTTGATGAAAATGCTATTAAAGTAGGAATTGCATAAAATATTTAATTATTAAAATTTTAACGAACATTAAGATTGGCGAACCGGCTTGTCGCCAAAGGCGGCTAGTACACATTAAATTAAGCATTCATTTGCTTATATTTTTTAAATAAATTAAAATAAAATGAGATAAATTGTGAGATGGCTAAATTCTAATTCAACACGGGATAAATAGTAAGATATTGTTAAATTCTTACTTTTTACTGAATACAATCGTTGTATTAAATTTAAACGATTGTGCCTTTGGAATCCATGCACTAATTCCAATATTTCTGTAAGCTTAAAATAAAAATATTCATAATGAATATTTTTTAAAATACGCATATATAACAAAGATAATAGTAGAAAACTATGTTAAACGTTTTAAATAAAAATTTATATTTTTAAAATTAAAATTACGTTTCAGAGGCGGGTTAAAATTTTGAAGATAATTTTATATAAATATTAACTTATAATGCAGTCAAATTTTCGATGGCACTAAAAATATTTAGAAATCACTTTATCCTCTTAATGAAGGTAAAGGCAAGTGCTGCTGCTTCTTAAAGAAGAATTTGAATTTGTTTCCAATGTTTTTTCTACTTGAGACATAACAGCAATGAATTATTGCTGATACTTAATGCAAACTTTTAAACGAAAAACAATATCTTTGTAAGCTTGCAAAAGCTAATTTTCTCAATTAAATTATGAAGTATAAGAGAATATTACCTTTACTGAATTTATATCACCAAGCTTTATTAAATAGTCAGTCGCTATTGGAATTAAAACAATCTGTTCGAAAGTTCAATTCGACTCGGAAATTATTAAAAATTATCGTAAAAGTTTCATTTTTAATATTAAGTGCGGAGATGAACCTGTTCCTCCCCTCTCAAAACTAAATTATAATTTAATGGATAAAATGCATCTTCTGGTTAAGGAAATTAAGTTGGTGTGAAACATGTTTCAAATTCCTTTGATTAATTAAATGCTTCGATGCTGTTATACTCTGCCAGAAGCTTATCGGTAGGTCCTACGTGTCAGTATATTGCTGTATTAAAAAGAATATTTATGCACTGATTTTGAATTCTTCTTTGGCTTCCCGAAAGCATTCAACGCGTATTTGATTTTTTTAAAATGCATATTGTCATGAAAATTTTACTTTTAAGGTGTACGTACACACTAGAAGATTTTTTTTTAAAGTTTTAACTTTAAAAATCCAGTTTTTTTCACAGTAGGTCATTAATATATATTTAAACTCATTTCAGTGAGAATAAAACCATATTACAGTAATTATTAATTAATTAATATTTAATGAGCTAATTTGCATATTTGTTGAAACATGATATCTTAAATTCTAATTTATACAGACACACAATTCTAGTTGGAAATGATGCTTAATATTAGTCTTCATGTTGTCTGCCTCAATCAAGTTATAAAAATAGTTTTTTTTTTAATTTCATCAACAATGAATAGAAAAAGCGAGATTTTTTCTGTCATTTTGACTTTTAAATAGCTATTAAAAATTTATTTCTATAAATATAAATTTTATTGAGACACAAAACATCCGCTATTTCATAAAGATTATTTTGATATATAAATAATTGTATTTGGTTCATTTCTTGTTGAGTTATGATTGTTTGAATGAAGCAACATAGTGGGAAAATGTCATTTTTCATAAAATGAGTTTTAAAAAAACCGTAACTAGAGTTTTTAATGAAAGCACCTCAAGAAAAATAATTATAACTCGAGAAATATTTCGAATACTGACAACATCTTGGTATCGTTTGAAAGCTAAAGGATCAGAGAGCATTATTAAGCAATATAAAAAATATTCAATATTTTGAACAATTTTCGAAGTTTCAAGTGTGTTCATACACCTTAAAATCAAATACTTATTCACATTTGCAAGTAAAAGATAAGACATCTCCTTTGTAATTTAAAACCTATGAAAACTGGCATTAATTTTGTATCAGCCATTTTTACTACAGTTTTACTAAAAATTAATCATCTGCCAATGGATCTAAATTATTTTTTAAATTTTAATTTTATTACTTTCGAGAAAGTTTCCTATTAATGTTTTAATTTATTAAATAAAACAGCAAGTAGCTCTCTATTTCTATCAAACATTAAAATATATGTTTTTTAAAATTGTTTTAACGGATTACTGTCAAATTTTAGGGGAGTTTCAGCAGAAGTTTTTAAATTTGCAATTCGGGTTTAACGCAAGTATATTACGATTTTTTTTTTTTTTTGTATATTTGTAAAGTAGGTATTTGATGTTATGATTGTAAAATATTTATGAAATCTACAAATATCGGTACATCTTTCTCTTCGGCTGAGGAATAATTCGGCTGAGATGAGCCTTAAACAGATATCTTGAGAATGTACCCGCAATTTATTTTACGTTATTAAAATTATATTTTATTGAAAAAATGGACTTTTTTGTAAATTTCGATTCCTAGTTGGACCATAACTTGAAATTTACTTAAATGATTTGCAAAAGATAAAAATACTTTTTTCTTGTGCGCTTTGTAAAAGCTCTCAAGAAAAAAAATTGTTTCACAAAAAACATCAAAATCGTAGTGAAATTATTTTTTTTCGTACTACAATCTGTATTGTTGAATTGGATCCTTAAAATTCTTTAAACTCTTCATTCAGAGCGGTCTGATATTTAATTTGTAGGAACTCATTTTTTAGGAGAGCAAAATTTTTGTTTTCATAGTCTATAGATAAACTATAAACGGTTTTTTTTTTTTTTTTTTTTTTTTTTTGCTGTAATTTCGTTTCTGAAGTTGTCTAATTTACCGTTCTTCTACCAGTTTTGCAGTGAACTGTATTTAACTTCAAAATTAATAGTACTTTTAACAAAATGAATTTCGCAACTATTTCCTGGCTGAGATGTGCATATTATTTGAACAGTTCTATTACCTTTAATCTTTAGTACGATATCGCATTTTTAATTCTTATTCTGGGAGAAAATAGTTTAACATTAGTAATCAAAAGCGAAGGTTTTGATAATACTTTTAATAGAATTATTAAATTCAACAGAATTTGTTTTCTGCTTTGTTAAAATATCTTCAAACTTTAGGGTAAGAAAAGCTAATAATTATTTTAAAATGTAATATAATAATATTGTCACTGAAATTTTTAATTTTTCACAATATAAAGTTTCGAATTTTTTGGAAATTTTTCCCTTAGCTGTATTTAGCATCATATATGGAATTTACTATAAAGATGAATTCTTTGCCACTGCACAGTTAATAATATGGACCGGTTGTGTTATCATGGAAACAGAAGCATTGTTCCATTCTGAAAAGCAAATAACTGTATTTTAAAAAAACTTGCGTTTTTGTAAATTGAACTATTTATGCTTACAACATATGTGACTGATTATGAATATAGTAAATGTTCAATAATCATAAATTATTTCTGTTTTGGTTGATTAGTCAGTACCTTGTTGAATAAATGTTTTAAGGTTACTCATTTTGCAAATGGTACACCTTTGCTTGCTTTTGGATTAGTTCGCAAATAAGTCTGCTGATAAATTGGATTTATTTTGAATATAATTCCAACGATAGTTTTAGATAATTTCATTAATATCCACAGTAAAAATGTTTAAATATAATGTTTAAATATTAAAAATAATTTAATTAAATACAGTAAAAATGTTTAATTCTTCTAAATATATTTTGAAGAATTATTTATTTATATTTAAGAATAAGAATTATTCATAATAAGCATTTTATAATTAAATCCATTTAAACTTAATTCAAGTAAATATGTCTATCTGAAATTTTGAATTGAAAATTAATACAGTTTTGCAAACTAATTGAAAATGAGAAAATATGCATAAAATGATTCCGAAATTTTTTGTTAATGATGCAAAATGCTGTGATTTTGTAATTTCATTAAAAAGTGTATAATTATTTGTAAGGACTGAGACTCCAAAATTTAATATTTGAAAAGTGAATCCGTAATTTTTGTGCCAATGTATAAGTTTCAACTTTTCATATTAAATTTTAATTTGTGGTCCCAGCACATTGAGCATTTCTGCTTCTGTAAAATTTTGAAAGCAATATTGTATGAGAAATTTGCAGAAGATTTTTAAAAACCGTATAAGTTTACAAACTTGTTATTTTTTAAAAAAGCTTGAAATTAAAAGAAAATATACCAAGCTTAAAATTAAAAAAAAAATACCAAGTTTGAAATTAAAAAATAAATACCAAGCTTGAAATTAAAAAATAAATACCAAGCTTGAAATTAAAAAATAAATACCAAGCTTGAAATTAAAAAATAAATACCAAGCTTGAAATTAAAAAATAAATACCAAGCTTGAAATTAAAAAAAAAAATACCAAGCTTGAAATTAAAAAAAAAATACCAAGCTTGAAATTAAAAAAAAAAATACCAGGCTTGAAATTAAAAAAAAAATTACCAGGCTTGAAATTAAAAAAAAAAATTACCAAGCTTGAAATTAAAAAAAAAAAAAAATACCAAGCTTGAAATTTAAAAAAAAAAAAAAAAATACCAAGCTTGAAATTTAAAAAAAAAAAATAAAATACCAAGCTTGAAATTAAAAAAAAAAATACCAAGCTTGAGATTTTAAAAAAAAAGAAATTACCAAGCTTAAAATTTAAGAAAAAAAAAAATTACCAAGCTTGAAATTGAAAGAAAAATTATACCCATCATGAAATTTTTAAATTAACTGGCTTAACTAAGCTGTTTTATAAGTTAAACATAAGATTTGCATTCCAGTGTATCATTGAAATACTCAATTTGCTTGGAACTACATTCATTTATTTTGTGAGAAGATATGTATTTTGTACAACATTAACACGTTGACTGCTACGTTGAATTTCTCACAATGCAATTCATATGTCTAAAAAAAAAAAAAAAAAAAAAACGCTGGTCACTTGTGACCCCCTCGGCAGTCAACGTTTCAGAAATCTTCATAAGTGTAGTTTTTAGCTTGCATAAAAATAAAGACTGGAGTTTTGTGCAAAATATTTTAAAGTTGAGTAGAAACAAACTTGATATGTGAGTAATTAAGCTATATGTTCATTGAAACTTATATTGCATGTATTTGTAGTTATATAAAAAAAAATATACAGATATATTTAAAGTTATTTGAAGATATTCTTTTCATGCATTAGAAATATTGGCTTTAAAAAAGAAATACGGTAGTTACAATATTTTTTAATTTAAAAAAAATTACTGTGTAATTTACATGCTCATCAGTATTTGTATTCTTTCAGAATTTTAAAAATTGGTAGATTTAAAATATAAATGCTATTTTTTGAAAGCTGCAACATCAGAAATTATTTGTTTGAAAAATTCATGAAATGCATAGGATAGTGACTTCTGATAGAATCTGTGCGCTTACCAAAATACTTCAAGACATTTATGTCGTATTTGTTTAAGTGTCTGACTGCTGCTAAAGATCTACAAAAACATTGCACTTTCACGTGAAAACTATTATTGAAACTTTATTCGAGATGCATTATTTGCTAACCAAATCGAAACAATTGACTTATAAGAATCTGGACTGGATCGTGTTCTTATTTACTTCTAAAGTCATAATGATGAGTATTGTGATAAAAAAATTAAATCTGTGGTCAAAAAGTGGCACAAAAAAAGCATGAGTCATCTGACCCAAACAAATTCCGTAGAACTAACAAGCGTATCATTATGATTTAGTTGCTGGCTTCCTCTGTGTGTTTTCTATCTGGAGAGAAGAATTCGCTGAAAAATACTGGGAAAATCTGTGTAAAATATTTTCTCAGTGTACTGAATGAAACTTACATGGAACTGAAACCTCGGCAGTAACATAGGCTGCTGACAAGTTACTGAATACTTATTGATAAGTCAGTCTATCTATGTAGACTAAATGCATCTTTTATAGATAATCTCTCCTACCTTCCCAGACTGTGCCAAGCAACTTCACAAGATCTACATTAAGGAAAAACTCTTTAGATTTTTGAAGAGATGTAAGAATGCCGAATACATTTTCTACATTACGAACATTGCATCGAACGATCATCACTGACTGGGTCAGAAGTCATCGAACGATAAAATAACCTCACTGCCGATGGAACTGGAACAAGAAATCCCTTCAGACCATAATCTTCCAATGAGGTGATTGGCGCGAGCAAATCAAATGTCTTTTCATCGATTGATCAAATCGCCTCGCTGCAGATGGATCTGGAGCAAATGCCTTTTCAAACCATAATCTTCCAATGAGGTGATTGGCACGAGAAAATCAAATGTATTTTCATCGACTGATCAAATCGCCTCGCTGCAGATGGAGATGGAGCAAATTCCTCTTCAAACCATAATCCGCCAGAGATGGATCAATCAGCTCATGCAATTCAAATGACTTCTGTTCCCAGTACTACAGAATATATACCAAAAACGTTTCTAGAAGTTAGAAAGAGTGAACTTTTAAGCCATAGTGTCTTCAGTCTGAATTCTGATGGACATAGCATGATCTTTATGCTTATATTGATTCTTGTAGACCCTTTCTTATGTACTTCGAACGTTAACCAATGAACCATTGAAGGCGAAGCACCTATGACTGTCTGATAGAATGAAGTGATATCATTCTAATTTCGACTTTCGAAATAATGCTCAGTCTCAAGAGATATTTATTGCATTGATACTGTTGCAATAACAATTTTTTAAAAAAAGCAAATGTTGCCTACTGAATAAATTTCTTCAGTGCTATCGCCTGCTATGTGCCTTGAAAGCGGCTTTAAAGATCATCAGTCATCTAACTGCTCTTACAAACGAACTTTCATCAAAATGTTTCATTGTATATATCCGTCCATCCATTCCATTTGGTAAGCAGTTCTCCTTAAATGCTTCAGTTACCTTTCCTTCTTGAGTTACGACGCTGCCTTATAACTAACAGAAGAGACTGAAATGTGTTCAAAAGATATAAAACTATTTAATTTGAAAAAAATTCGAACTCTAACATATGACTTGTATGTATTCTTTATTGAAAAATGCTTTTATGGTGATGCAGCCTTCAAAAAATGCTTCTATTTTCCGTTAAAAAACATAAAAATATTGAATATAACATTTAGAAGCTTAGAATGACGTAGAAGAATAAATAAATTATTCATCATTAAAAGAGAAATCTTTCAAAATGGAATTTAAAATTGAATCATGTATTTTTCAGTAAATGAAGTTAGTATAATACCTACACATTGGCACAAAATATATAATAATAATAATAATATTTATACTTCTAAAAGAACTCGAAATATTTCTTGGTAAAATTTGTTCACGTATTTAAATAATATTGTTTTTTTCCTTCATTAATAGTTAGAAATACTGCAATTTGTCCTGACAAAGATGACAAAGAATAGTGTCAAAAAATTGCTCATGTTAGTTTCAAAAGTAAACATGTCCTAATGCGCAAAAAAAAACTTGTTTAAATAAAATGCAATTGCGTTTTGGTGTCTCAGTCTAATTACATTTTTATACTAAAAATGTTTAAAAATGGTGTGTAAAATCTTAATCTGATTGCATTGAAATTCACTGCATGGGCCGAGTTGCCCGGAATCTAGTTATTCCTGGCCTATATTTTTAGCAATATGTATCATTGTGAAATTAACCTGTTAACCAGGTAATTATATTCAATTCGTTTTGCATTGGAATATTTCGTCACACCTGGTTAACAGGTTAAGAAAAATCTGTCCCGCCTTTCATTCAAGAAATATTTCTGTAGATTCAGAAATAATTCAACGTATAGTTTTTAATTTCTTTTTTAAAAAATCTTGTAGTATTTTAAATGAAATAGAAGGCTGTATAACTGCAGTAAATTTTAAAATACGAGAACCCTTAATTCAAGTATGTGAAACTAAAAACTAAAGCCCATGCAGTTCTGACATTTTGTATATTTGTTTTATATATAAAAACCTCCAGTAATAACTATTCGACAATAATATGTTTGATATGAAAAATTGAAAAATATTAACTCTTTGAAAGCAAGTAAATTTGCCAATTATTATAATTTGTTAAATGTATTATTACTGTAGTAGAAATTTTATTGTAAATTTGTAAATTAATATTGTTTGCTAAATGGGAGTAAAAAAAAATGAAAAAATATTTAAAAAATGTAAAAAAAAAATATGTAAATGAAAAAAATACATATGAAAATGAAAAAAAAATATATGTAAAAAAATATTTAAAAAATGTAAAAAAAATATGTAAATGAAAAAAAAAATATGAAAAAAAATATTTAAAAAATGTAAAAAAAATATGAATGAAAAAAATATATATGAAAAAAAAATATTTAAAAAATGTAAGAAGAAAAATATGTAAATGAAAAAATATGAATGAAAAAAATATATATGAATGGAAAAAAATATTTAAAAAAATATATAAATGAAAAAATATATATGAATGAAAAAAAAAGAATAATTACAGAAACTCCCTTTAGTGTATATGAACTTTTAAAAATTTTGATATGTTATTAATTGCTTGTACAATTTTTGAATTCAAAACCTGTATTTAAAATATGTTGTATAGTAAGAAAGAATGCATATGTATTTTGTATATAGAAGTTAAAAGTTTGTAACGCTTAAAAAAATTGACTGCTTTTGAAATATTTTGAAAATTTTTAAAGACAACACGTAAATTAAGTTAATGCTTATTGGAAAAACATTAAAAACTGGTTAAAAGAAAAAGAATAGAACTCCTAGAAGCTTACCCTAGCTAGAAGTTACAAGATTTCATTGTGGTAGTTAAAAACTTAATATTTCTACACGTTAATCTATAATTCAAATCATATGCATAGTAACGCATATTTTTGATATTAGTAAAATTTTCTTATTCTTATGTGCTGATGCTTTCACCAAATCTAGCGAAATAAAAGATTTCTAAATGTGTTACCGATGTAGATGCATTGTGTGATGGCAGTCAATTTTTTTAACTGAAAAAATTTCGAAATCATAATTAATTTCAAATATATATTTTTTAAAAAAAGTAACGACAAATGCTACAAATCTAAATTTCTATCATATTTGAATGATTTAAAAACTTTGTATAGCTATGAAATTCCATTTTCAATGTTATGAAAGTTCAAATAAGATATCAGTAACGATAACAGAGGTGTTACCATTAACTTTCAAAGTTATATAAAAATTTAAAAAGAAACTGTGGAATTACAAAAAAAATGATTTATTTTCATTATGAATCTATTTAAATTGACTATTTTTGTAACGGTAACTTTAAAAAGTAATTTTTTTCATAATTGTAATCCTTTACATATTAAAATAATTACAAATTACATAATTTCATATTGTAATTTGATGCTTAGGATTAGCTATTTGAGCAACTGACCTTTACCTAAATCCATGATATAATTTTTTTTTTGTGTATATATATATATATATATATATAAAATATAATATGTATGTAATATTATTTGTTGTGAAGCATGATGCAGTTTGAAGACAATGAAGATACTTTTGATTTCGTGACGTCGTTTTATTTCATTTTGAAGAAGCAAGTATATGTACAAGCGACGAGCACACAGAACGACACAGAAAGGAATGAGGAAAGAGCTCTTGGACATTTTATCCCTGGTCTTATATAACCTATGATTTTGATAGGGAAAATACTTCTTTACAGTGCTAATGTATTATGAGATTTCGATAGGGATTTTCGTTATACGGGTGGACAAGGTAGGGGAAACACAGGGAGATTTTTAAAAAATTTGCTTGATCAGCGGTATTTTATCTCTTCACGCGTAGTGTGGGAAAGTTAGATTTTAGCTGATTCAACAATTTAACAAAGCTTCTCTTGAATTAATTAAGTAGAGACAGTGGAATTGGATCACGAAATAAGAGAATATTTTAGAATGAAGTTACTATGGGCTAAATTAAGATAAAATCTTAGAAATTAATTAAATTGAAATTAGAGTTAAAATATCATTACATATATATAATATGAAATAATTCTAAATAGGCTGTTTTATTGAGAAATATTTTTAATAGTGGAACAATGCTTCTCATTCTTTAGTTCTTAAATTATTATATTTTAACTGAAGGAGCTTCAAATGTCTTGTGAATACATATTTATTAAACATCACTTAATCCATGAAATAGAAATTCTCTTTCTTTATTAAATTCAGTTCACTGCGAAATTGGATCAAATTCATTTGACCGAAAATTGTCTTAAGTTGAACTGCAATCTTGAAAAGGGCACGAAATTTTGATAGAAATAAGATTTGATGTAGGTAAATTTTAAACCATTAGAATTTTTATAGAATTTTTTAGAATGATTATACATCATTCGCCTTTGTGAATACTTCGCATTATATTTTTGAGCAGACTGCATCAGCTGCGAAAATTGCCTTGTGAAAAATTTCTTTAATTTTTTTTTTAGAACGAAGAATTTTGTTGATCCCAATATAAACTACATTGAAATAAAAATTAGTCCCACGGGGAATCGGGAAAAAAAATGCACTAGCTATAATTATGAATTGTCCTAAAATATCGATTAAATATGCAATAGTGTCAAAGAACTGGTTAATATTCCATATCAATAGTTTGATGAGATGAAATGCTGAATTTCCGTTTGATGCATCGATTTGCTGCAAATTCATAATTGATTTTTTTTATTTATGGCATTTAAATGTTCTTGCCCTTATATATTTGTAGCAAATCGTTGTGAACGCAAAATGAAATGTTCCGTTACCATTGCAACTTTCTTTAATGATTAAAAATTAAATTATTAATGGTACCATTGCAATTTTCTTTAAATGATTAAAAATTAAATTATTAATGGGAATGCTGCTTTTTCAATGATTGAGTATTTTTCACTCTGGAATCTTAAATTTTGAATGTACTAATAATTTTTTAGATTTCCAGTCCTTTGCCCATATGTTGTAATATATAACAATGCCTGATATTATTTCTGGTGGCAACTGTTACAGATATTTTAATATAAACCTTGTTTATACAAGTTGTGCGAAAAGTTTAACCAGAAAGGATTTGATTTTTCCTTTGAAGGATCTGTTGCCATTGAAGATATTAACTATTTCTCGGAAAAAAAAAACGATATCGAACAATTGAATGATTCATTGGCAGATGATTATAACAATATCTAAGCCGCACTACATTATGTCGATGAGTTTCTTTTTAACCTGTACAAGTCTTTTAATCTACTTTTCTGTTATGTATTGGTTTTCGAAGAGCAAAATCTAATGTTGAAAGTTACCTTAACTGAAATATTGAAAATTTGAAGGAAAAAAAAAAAGAATATTGAAAGACTGTTTTCTGAAATATTTAGTACATTTTTAAGACCATTTTGTAGGTAATTTTTTTAAAAGATTTTTGAAATAAATTCAATTTTTTTTCCTTTTTATAAAGATATGTCTATCAACTAGGCGTTATCATTAAATTTTTTAAAAAAAATCATAGTTTCTTCTGATTCTTTAAATTTATCTGAAATTCTTACAAAGGAATTTGAACGACCAACAAATGTTTTTCTGACCAGGCTAAAATATTTAAAAAAATTTTTTACCAATAATTACGCAGTTCATGTTGTGAAAATAAATTTAAAAAATATTTTTAAAAAAACAGCATTTTAGAATATTTTTCTATATTTTTAGAAAAAAACTAACCTTTATAATTTGAGAATAATTTTAAATGAATTCAATTTTTTTGTGTACTTACGAATGCAATTCAAAGAATAATGGTTAAGCGAATCTTTTTCAGCTTAACTGCTTATTTTTATACCATGCACATTGGAAAAGAACGTTTCAACACTATGCCATTTGGCTACACCAGATTGAAGCCCCGTGGAAAATATCTGATCTAATGATGACTAAAATAATTTGAACAAATCGTGCTGTTTTGAAATAAAAATATTTCGATTAGAAAATCGTGTGGCATAGTATTAAATGTACAAAGAATGCAAATCTTTATATTTTTGCTTTAAGATCAATTGTTTTAGCTAAAATAATGAGTCTTATAGATTCGCAATCAAATTTGTAAAATGAATCTTTTTTTTTTTATTCTACACAACAAATATAGGAGGGGGGGGCAAAAAGTACTTGCGTTAAAGAAGTTTTAGTGCAATTGATTATATTCTGTATTAAGAATTTCCTTGCTCAGTTGATCATTTCATATGGTGTTATGCTTGATGCTCTACGCATTTATTACGTATAAATTGGGGTATAATAATAAAAATATATATTCCATAAGTGTTTGAAAGAAATGCAGTAAACTTGAGTTAAACATTTAAATATAAACATCTAGATTTTTGTTTTTTGGCTTTACAAAGATAAAAGCAGAAAAATCTTTTACATTAACCCTTTGTACTCGGAAAGATAATTCGATGCTTAATTCACTTAATTCACCTGCTTATTACACCAAAAATTAAATACAAGCGACTGTTTTAAGTTGAGTTTCCCTGAAAAATGAATTTACATCTTTTTAACATTCTGTAGGCATTTTTAACAATTAAAAAAATAAATAAAATGTCAATGATGCGTCGTCTTGAATGGTGACTGAAAGAAGACATTCAGGTGCAAAGAGTTAAGAAAAAAAGTACGATTTTTAAGACTATTTTAGCGGATGTTTGTTTCTTAAAACTTTGAATTAAGCATCTGTTAGATTGTCCAGCAGCAGCACTTGTCACCATTTAACTTATTCTCAAGATTAAAATGAAAAATTAATGATTTCATTTAGTTTAAATATGCATTATCTTAAGTAGCTATTTAGATAAAAATTATCAAAAATTCTGGAAATATTAAAAAAAAAAAAAAAAAAAAAAAAAGATTTCTGAATTGGTAAACTATTTCCCAATAAGTATTCTTTTGAAATCCTATTTTGTAAGGCTATACGTTCATAATGAAATTCGACACTTGAAATTTTTCATTCTTAAAAGCAGTGATAGATAAGTTGTTATACTTTCGTTTTCTTTTTTCTGTGTTAGGAAAAAAAAAATACGAGTCAAAATTATCATTTTGCAGTCTTATTACCTTCAGAGCAAACTGAATTTCTATAAAGAGGCGGAAATCTTCCTTAGTAAAAAACGCTTATAAAAAATAAATTGTGAGAAAAATTTTAAAATTGAAATAATTTTCTCTTAGCAACTAGAGAAAAATAGGAGCTTTTACTAGAAATGAGCAAATTATGTTGGCCAAAATTGCTATATTCTGTGTTAAAAGGTGTAAAAGAAACTTTAAAAAATTATAATGCTCATAAAAAAAAACTGCTACCTTTCATTTCAATTCTAAGAACAGAGGTAGGCTGCGTTGCATATTTCCACTTGGACGCATGATTTTATTCCACTATTACAAGCATAGCTCGAATACTTTCTTATGCAATGAATTGTTTTTCTCTAGCTAATAAATTATTTACTGGTCGCTACAAATGAGTCAAAACAGAATCTGTGAGGGCTTGACTCAGTAGACTAAAAAGTCCTGTGAATATGAATTGATTTGATTTCCATTTTCGTGATGTTCTATTAACATATTAAATTTTTTCCGTATAGTTTCTTCATTCTTGGAGACTTAAACTTTTAATAAAATGTGACCAAAAAAAATGTTTTATGGAAAAAAAGTACAATTCACATTTTGAAGCTTTAAATTTCTAATGATACGAAGACCTACATATAATCATAAAACAGACTGAATTCGATAATGCACGCTTTTTCAAAAAATTTCCTTTTTAAAGATAATTAACTTGCATTTATCAAGTCGAGCAATGAGTGATTTTTCATAGTTTTCTTAAGAGTTAAAATGTTATCTGTAGATGCATTTAATTGAAGATTTCTAGAATATCTTTTTTTCTTGTTAGAACCTAAACCTTGGCGTTTGACTCATTCTGTTGTCTGATAACTTTTCATATAAGGTACAGTTATACTCTCGTGATCATGCTGTGCTCAGATGACAATTGTGCATTGTCATGTCTACGCCCATAACTCCTGTTGCAGCATCGCTTAGCCAAAACCAAAGAATTAAAAAAATAAGAATATTTAGTCATAGAAACAATTATCAAAAATGTAAACCTTAAATATTTCAAGAATTTTCTATTGACCCTGACATTTTTAATTGAATTTTATGAAATTCATGTGATGAGATGTTATCAATGAAATATAACACATTTGCTGACACTGTTTTCCTGTCGGTTTCTCAAAGTAGTGAAGGAAAAATAATTTAAGCTGTTGTTAACAACTCCGTTTATACGAATTTGTAGTTCCGCAATGATGGCCACTAAGGATTGCCATTTTGTGCTTCTCTAAGAAAAATTTGCATTTTATTTACATATGTAAAGTTATTAGATAGAATGAGATCTGATTAGTTTTAACAAAAAAAAAAGTATGGATACTGTGTGCGTGGAAGTTTCCAATTGCATTGTAGGGACTCTGTAGGGATTGTCTTCTACTCTGCTTCACTATATAAATCGTCTATGTTTAAAGAAGTCGGGTCGTTCCAATTCAAACTTCACTATAAAGGCCGCGGTGGCCTGGTGGTAAGGTCTCGGCTTCGGATTTGGAGGGTTTCAGGTTCGAGACCCGGTTCCACCGAAGAACCGTCGTGTAAGGGGGTCTGTTGCACGTTAAATCCGTCCTGACCAAACGTCCTCCCGTTGGGTTGGCATGGTGTGTAGAGGGGGATGCCAGCTCAAGTGTCATCCTCGTCGCCTGACCGTGGTTCAAAATTACGAGGTCCGTCCCAAAATAGCCCTAGAGTTGCTTCAAACGGGACGTTAATATAACTAAACAAACTTCCCTATAAAGACAATTCGTTGAATAGATATTGTAAATTATTATTAGACTGGCATGGGAGTGGGTGGGTTGGAAAAAACTTTGACACATACCCCACACTTCAAAAACAATTTCTAATCTTGCTTTGCACACATTTGTTAAAAAGAACATTTTACTTAAATTTCGCATTTTGGTGAAGATGGGCAAATCTAACATTTTCTTGAAACTAATTATTCTCGTATCAAATTCTGTAAGAATTTCTTCCAAAGGTTTAATAACCTCTTCATTTTTTTAAATTTAACTCGCTGTAGTGCTTCCATTATATTTCATAATATTTGAAATGTACTATCCTTTGTTGGACATTCAGCAGTCATAATGGCTTCATAAACGTGGAGAAATTTTAACTGCACTAAACTTCCAACCATTCCCTTTTCTTCTGGGTTCTGACATTTGTCAGCAGATTTGGTTGATTTTAATTTCTATTCGAACGTCACGAAAATTTGGCGGGAAAAAGAGATGAGAATATTTCATTCGAAAGAAATTCTTTAGTAGTATGAAAAGTAAATAGTCAAATGCTATTCAAAATAAAAATTCTATAAGAAATTTTTTTTGTTTAATATACTTTTTTGTATTGGAAATTTGGATGTGACAGGAGAAAAAATCAATTTTTGAGCTCAAGGGTTTTCTTATTCTTCTGCTATAATTTCCTTATGATTAAGAAAATACATAAGAAAATCTTAGCTCACATAAGAAAAATTTAGTTTTTCTAGTTATTGCTTTTAAAATGCTGGAAATGTGTAATTTGTGGCTGCGCGTCGCCATCATGGAGTCTTTTGACGAAAAAAAAAAAAAAAGCTCTCTGCTTACTTTAAATTTCAAATGTTTCCTTTCTCTGTATTTCTGAAATATTATGTTCAAAGAAGTTAAACTATATATATATATATAAAGCATTTGCAACAAATATTTTATGAAATAACGATGTAGGCTAATTTTTTATTCCACCATTCATATATTTGAAAGAAATGTAGCATTCATCTTTTCATATGGGGAAAAAATAAACTTTTGTGCTCGTAACATTCGTCAGTTCACAATTGCATATTTTTTGTGGAAACATAAATACGTAATTCAAGCAATAAACCGATTAAAAGAAAATAGTTAAATATTCAAATTAAAAATCAGTATACTAATCATTTTCCTAATTAAATCGGCTCCTTTGGCCATGGAATTAGATTAAATATTATAATTTGTGCAAAGTTTTAAATCTTAGTATTTCGCTATCTAATATAGTAATTTGAAAGGTTCTGGATATCTGCACGATCATATGAAACTTTATGTTAAGAAAATACTAACAGAAACAGAACGTTGATCTTCACTTCCTTCAGTTATATGACATAAAGGATTATCTCACAATAATTAATATATTTGTCTGTAAAAATCTTTTCTCTTAGATATGAGTAACATACTGAGAACTAGTTCTGATTTACACAAGTGTGCAGAACTAGTTTCTAGAGTAAATGTATTTATTTTCAATATGTGCATGAAATGTTTTGTACAGTTCCTACTATGAGGAACATGCGACCTAGAAAATTTCGCTCAAACTATTGTGAGTTTCTCTTTTCCATTACAAATAAAATAAATAAGTGCAACAAAGGACAAGTCTTCTCGGTCGTCAGTCTATTTGAAAATTTCTATATTAACTCAGACTGCTCCCTCGAAAAATAATTTAGTTTCACATACCAAAATTTCCCAAATTCCTTAACGATGACATCAGACTTTCTTCTCTTGACAGAGAAACACTTCTCCGAGGAATATCATACACGCAAACTCTTCTTAAAATAATAAAAACATCTGCAGACGATTCATCTAGCACTATCGGACAACGGAACCATCCTTTTCGGTAGCTCTTCACTTTCTTTCTACTTAAAAATAGTGCTGTCGCATTAAGGGAATTACGAAAATTGTTTCCTGTATTTCGCACCGACTTTATAGATTTCTGCTGCCAAATTAAAACAATTAAAATCGAGTTTCCCCCAAATATGAAGATATCAATATTAGCGTAGGTTTTGAAATATTTCGGTTTCTAAGGTAATGTTGACATTAATTTAAATTAGCATAAGAGAAAATAATTACAAGCAATCAGCGAATTTTGTTGAAACAAATTGCAAAATATGTCTGCAAAATTAAATCCCTTTTTACGAAAGTTGATATGATATAGCAAATGACTTTTTCGATCTTCAAGAAATGCCACACAAAACGAACCTGAGCGGCATAGCAGACATAATTTTCGGCATTGAAATTCAAAAGTCTTCGATTAATCTCTGAATTACTCTTGAAATCTAAACAAGACCTCAAATATTTTATACCTAGAACTTAAGCACTTCAGAAATTTTAATTGTCTATTTGAGTGCTTTCATATCTTTTTATCAGTATAAAGAAAGTAATTTATTTTGGTTTTCTAAAAGGCATACGTATATCATAAAAAAAAAAAACTATAAAATTTATTTTTGAATTTTTTGTTTTGCCGAGGAATAAATTAATTTAACCCTTTCTAGGGCCATGGGAAGTATGCTTCCCACCAAATTTATCAATTTTTGTATGAAATTATGTAGGTTGGCATAAGTTCTGACAAATTTTTTTTGTAAGTCAGAAACTTAGATGCTTCAGTTCTTTATCTCATACAAAATGTGTCTTGATTTGTTACTTAATTATTAATTAACCAAATTATTAATCAAATTAAATTTATCTAATAAGCTACAAAACGGAGATATAAAGAGCACGGTAGACATTGAAAATTAGAAATTTGTTTCCTCCACAATTTAGATTTAACAATGTTTCTATTAGCTACAGTGTATTGTAATTGTTTATAACTCGATTTGTTCTCCTCAAATGAATGATTTTTCCTTTTTATTTACGGGATTATTTTTTAAAGAAAAACGCCTAAATAAAGCTGGACTTATTTCTAGAATGGCAGAAAAGCACTTCTGAGATCTTTACCTCACAAATGTATGATCCGAATTTTCAGTGATATCCATAGCGTCTTGGATTTCTTTAGTACCATAATATTTAAGGTTATACCAAAACGTTTGTTTCCTGACAAAACTATTTTTACCGCCTTAAATTTTAATAACGATACAGGTACCATTTAATTGAGAATTTCATCGCGGGAGGGAGGGAGGGAGGGGATGTGATTGAAAGAGATGGTTTCTGGATATATGTTGTTCCAGAATCGTCTGGTCAATTTATCAAATCGTGTTATGCTAAATTTGACTGTCAAGATGTTGATTAAAGGCACACAGTTCCCCTATTTCCAACAGTTTCACTTTTTTATAATCGGCTCATCTTTAAATAAATGAGAATAGGGCGGATCGAACTTGAAAGTGTATAAATTACAAATTTTTTAAAAAAATAAGAATGAAATTGTAAGTTGTTCAGGTACAAAATTTTCGTCAATATAATAGGACTCCACCATTTCTTCATCCAGAAATTATCCATACTGTATAGATATGATTGAAAGTCAGACCCATTACTCCTATCACTAATCATCATGGGGATGGGCCTTTACGACACACCTAAAGGAATAAAGTGTAAAATAACTTATAAAAAAATTGACCCTCTCCTATCCAACAAATCATAATTTTTTTAGAAGGCGAATGACGTCATTTCCCCCACCCCTTCCAATGCTTATATATGTAAGCATTATTTTATGTGAAGCAGGATGCAGTTTGAAGACAATGAAGATACTTTTGATTTCGTGACGTCATTTTATTTCATTTTGAAGAAGCAGGCATATGCACAAGCGATGAAGCACACAGAACGACACAGGAAAGAATGAGGAAAAAGCTCTTGGACATTTTATCCCTGGTCTTATATAACCAGAGAAATTGATAGGGAAAATATTTCTTTACAGTGCTAATATATTAAGATTCTGATAGGGATTTCTGACGCATGTCAATCACATGTAAGGGAAACACAGGGATCTTTTAAAAAAGAATGTGCTTATTGGGCATTTTTCACGCCGAGCGTGTGAAAGTGTCAGCGTTTAGCCGATTCAGCAGTTTTATAAAGCTTATCTTGAATTAAGTAGAGAAAATGGAATTGGATCACGAAATAAGAGAATATTTTTAGAATGAAATTACTATGGGCTGAATTAAGATAAAATCCTAGAAATTAATTAAACTGAAATTAAAATTTAAAATATCATTACATATATAGGAAGAGGGCAATCGACAAAATGCATCAGCAGGTCGAATGCTGCTCTATAACTTAGCTTTTAGTCCTATTTTGAAATCTACATGGCTTCTGCGTCTGGACTTGAATTTGCCGCTATTTGGCTACGTCGCTGATAGTTGTTCAATAATTTTACTTGAACGCCATCACTAAAGCAAGCCGCTATATATAACGAAGCATAACAAAGAGGTCGTTACAAAAAATGTTCAAATTTCCATCTTTGCGCGCTATTTAATTTTCATCCCTTCCCACCTGTTAAACCGTGTTACAAGAATAAAAACGCTTGCTTGACTAACACTGCGCGATCGGTGCTTTCCTCCCCGACGGATGTCGCTCCGAATGAATCCCTCCAACGACACGAGAAGAACGAAGGAGAGACGCAGGTAAGATCGGGGCATTGATTAGCGGGGGAATTCCTTATGTTTACACATGTGCAGTTCGGCAACTGTGTTAAAAACTTGTTTGCTTTTGTATATTTGAGAATGAGATTCCATTAAACATTTTTTATTTTATAACTGTGAAATTTAGTTGGTGCACTGATTAAGAAGTTCCTTTTTGAAGGTGAGTAATATATTACATTAGTTTTAATGCTTGATATGTTCCAGTCATCAGGTGAGTATGAAAATCTATGCATTTTCGATGATAATTAATGCATTTTCGAAAATAATTGTTTAAAGAATTTTTTTAATTATTGACTATCAAAATTCGAAGCTTAAAAATATTTTGATGAACATGCCATTAAGAAACCAACTTGCATGAAGCATTTAATCAGAAATTTTAGCGTTATTTCCGGCAAACCAGCTGGTCATCGAAGGCAGCTGGTCGGTATATAAAATTTTTAATTCATTCAAAGCTCATATGAAATTAAAATTGTATTTTACGAATAATCTACAAATCAAAATCGTACCAATCGAGCTATCAAATTTTGAAATATTCATGTGATGCAATGTTCTCCTGGTTTCGAAGCATTCACCTCGGGATTGGAGGGATTCCAGATTTGAAGCCCAATTTTATCGAAGAGCAGCCACAAAAGCAAGTTTTGTGAATGCTAGATCGGCCGAGGCGAAATGTCTTTCCATTTGTGTCTCAAGTGTCGCCCTCATAATCTGACCATGGTTCAAAATTATGAGATTGGTTCTAAAATAGGTCCGTCGCCTTGCATTGAAATAAATATAATTAAATTTAAGATCAAGGGCCACTTTATGTGCAGCACTTACTTAAGAGCCATTTGCTTTACAAATGTTTGTATGATCTGAATCCGCACTGTGTTTTCAAGCCATTTCTCTTTTCAACAGTGTCATCTGTTATCCTATTATTCCTACATATTTTCTTATTGTTTGCATGGATCGAAGCACATCTATAGCAGTTTTACTTTCTGGTATTTTTAGAAAGTATTGTAATCGTCAAAGAATTCGACGAATCTCCATGTTTCAGATTTCTCTGAGCTCTAAAACACATCTTTGTAAAATGTTCATCTATGACAAAGACAACTCAAAAACGCTTTGACAAAGACAAAGCTAGATAGTTGAAATTTAATATTCGTTATTTGCAGATTTCTATCACATTTTAAGTAAATTCTGTTCAGAGGAAGTCTGTTTGTCCAGCTGTTCCAATATATGGTAACATAATTTTAAAAAAATGATGGGAACTAGAAAAATAAAATTCAGCACATAGATTTAGCATCTATAGTTGTAAACACCTATCAAATTCTGAGTCAAATCCAACAAGAGTTTGACCGTTGGGTGTTCACTACTTTCAGAAGTGTGTAAACACGATAGCTGAAAAACGCATTGACTTAAATATATCAGATTTGTTATGTGAAGTTTCGAGGAAAATATTTATTTCAATAGGTTTAGAAAAAGGCATCTAAAACACAAATTCTATTTTGATATACTATTAACGGCATGCCAAGGACTAAGCACTAAACGTCTTTCCAGGAATCACACGATAGATTCAATAAAAATGCTTGATTCACGCTGAAGGTTTATATTTCAAAATAATATTATAAGCCAATGCCATGCTAAGAGCTTTCTCTGGAATAACTTTTTTATGATATAATGCTAGGCTGATTACAGTTTCAAAAATTCGTACGTTTTTTAACACTATGCAGTAAATTGTGGTATCCTTTTGCCTACACATTTATTTGAAACGACTTCTGTATTTCAAGCGAGTTCGCAAATTGTAGAGACTAAGTCTATGGCAAAGGATACCGACGTGCTCTGATTGGTTTAAGCCTTGGCATCCTTTTGGCAATGTTTTGCCAAAAAGATGCCATACCGAAATATATTTTTACAAAAATAAATAAAATTTGTGAATTTATGCCCCCCCCCCTATTTTTTACGGTTTACATGTAATATTAATCTGGAACACATATACAGCAGAAAAGATAAATCCTGTAACCTAAATTCAGGAAATATAAAAATTACAATTTATTAAAAATATTTTTGTTTGTTTCTTCTTAATATTATTTTTATATAACTAAAAAAATTAGCAACGAAATCACATATTCCGTTAAAGCTTACATATTTATATGTTTTGGGCATTAAGTAATCATCTCCCCATATGTATTTGATGGAAAAGTAGCAAAAGTTCAGCAACAAGTTTCAATGACTCCATAAATTATCTAATAAAGGCACGGAAATCATAGAAAAATAAGAATTATTTCATTGCTGCATCATATGTTGAGTAATTACTTTCATTTAGTTTTTATACTTCTGTTCATAAACAACATTAGTTACTTGTATTACTAGTATTATTATTAATAATTAGTATTGGTAGTATTACTAGTAATATTTAGAGAAAACAATTATATTAATAAAAATTAGACCGTGTGGATATTCACTCGTATCTTTCGTAAAACTAATGAAAGGTACAAAGTGTGAGCCAAATAAGTGAAAACTACACTATCATGAGTGCAAAACATTGCCAAAAAGATGCCAAGGCTTAAACCAATCAGAGCACGTCGGTATCCTTTGCCATAGACTTAGTCTGTACAATTTGCGAACTCGCGTATTTCAAGCGCATTTAATTTTTTGAGCATGTGAAGGCAGTTGTTACGAGCGCCTTTGTCTAAAAACTAGATTTAACTTTAGGCATACTAGAGCTATAACTTACTTTCAGTACTCTAAAGTCGGAATTAATTGCGCGCGAAACCTATATACTGTTTTTGTGTACGGCAACATATTGTAAATAGAATTGCAAATAAAAGATAATAAAATGGAGTCAGGTTAAAAAAGAGTGAATTATTTTACATTACGAACCCACGTCTTTGAATCTTATTAGAGGAGGAACGACTGAATGAAATGAAATGAAATTTATAGTCTCAATATTGTGGTGAACCCGGAAGTGATCGCTAAAAATACGGTACGCCTGTTTCTATTTGTAATGAAGAATGAAGCAACGGAATAAAAATGGAGATGTTCGTTAAGAAGCGAATACCTATTAGATCTAACTTTACAAAAACGTATAATGTTTTGATTGAAAGATTAAAGGTCGATGAACCTCAGGAAAAAGAAATTAAATCACCTTTCGCCAATTTGGCACGCATTTATTCGGATTTGGCCAAATTAGATAATGGAATATGTAGTTTTCTTCTCGGAAATACGCATGCCGAAAAGTATGACGATGAATATATTAAAATCGAAGAATACAGCGCAAAAATGATTGATGCGAAAGTAAATATGGACATATATTTGACTAAACTTTCTGTCGCTGAAAGGGAAAGCGTTGGCTCTGTTGTCTCTCCTAGAATTAAACGAAAACTAAGTTACCTAAAATAGAACTCGTTTAATTTAACGGTGAAATTAAGAATTAGCTGGCTTTCTGGAATCAATTTAAACGTATTCATGATGATGATAAATTAGAAAATGAAGACAAAGTTCAATATTTGATCCAATGTGTAAGTGAAGGAACTAGAGCAAGTGAAATTATAGACAGTTATCCTCCAACAAATGCGAATTATTGCAAGGCAATAGAAAGTTTAAAATCGCGTTCCGGAGAGGATGAGTTGCTTATTGAGTACTACGTTCCTGAGCTACTAAAATTAGTTACAATAAGTGCTACAGAAGCTAAAAGGAAATCAAGCACATCGCAAATTTATGATAAATTAGAAACTTACTTAAGAGCTCTAAAAATCGATTGTAGTAACATCAGACAAGTACTCGGCAATGATTTCCCCCCTCGTGGAATCCTGAATACCTGAAGATATTTTCAGAGTACGGTTACGTAATCCTATTGTAATAGCAAATCATGACTCGAAAAGCAATGCTTATACCAAAAAAAATTGAAAAACGTATTATTCTTTCTGAAAATGGAAATAGAAGGTGAAGAAAGAATTCACCTGGCGAAAACAGAATTTGCACCGAAGGTGTATATAAGAGAGGAAAGAACGAGTGTTACATTCCGATTCTGTGGCTACGGCTACAGATTTGTTTTCAGATGGTATAGAAAAAAGAAAACATACCACCATCTGCATTTTTTGTGAAACAAACTCATGAAAGCAAAGAAAATTATGCCAAAAAAGTTTGATTTTGAAAAATAAAAAATGTGCTTCACTTGTTTAAGGCCTGGCCATACATCAAGAATTTGCAAGTCAAATGTACAGTGCCTACTTAGTAATAAGAGACATTGGACTTTGATGTGTTCAGAACTGCCAACAAACAAATCAAAACACCTAAGGTTGAAGAGAATCTGAATGCCAATTTATCCAATCGGTGTTCTTCTGAAGAAGTTCTCCTTGAAACATTGCAAGTTAATATTAAAGCAGAAGGCAAAACACGCAGAGTACGAGCTCTTATTGATAGTGGTTCGCAGCGATCATACTTATTAAAGAAAATAATTAAAGAAATGAACCTGAGATTAATTGAAGTTAAAAATATCATACATTCGGTATTTGGTGGATTTACATTAGAAAAACAAGATCATGGACTATATGAAATAACCCTTCAGAATTTGAATACTGGATTTAGTTGCGATAAGCAAGTCCTCGATCAACCGATTATATGCGGAAAAATACCTCGGATCAAAAAAGGAAATTCGGAAAAGGAGTTAAAGAAAAAGAATATAATACTCTCTGATCAAGGCAAAGATTGTCCTGACATTGAATTGCTGATAGGGGCTGACTTTTGCAGACGGTTATTCTCAGGAAGTATATGTGTTCTGAAATGTGGATTATAGTAGCATATGAAACAAAATTTGGCTGGCTGATCATGGGGAAAGATTTTGGAGGAAAAGGAGAAAATACTTCCGCTCAACTGGTGACTTCAATGCTAATACAAAATAGCTCTATCGCTGATCTTTGGAAATTAGAAACTTTAGGTATGATGGATCCAGTTGAAATTAAATCGAAAGAAGAAATGAAAAGAAACGTAGTGGATCATTTTATGAAAATGGCGGATAGAGATGAAAATGGCAGATACATAGTTAAGCTACCTTGGATAGAAGCAAAGGAAATTGTACAAGACAATAGATTCACAGCTGAACAAAATTGTATTCGTACTTCACAAAAGTTAAAAGAAATATGCAGAATAGGAGGCTGTTTTTGAAGAATAGCTTGAGCAAAATATAATGGAGAAAGTGCCCAAAATGGTGGAAGGAAATCCAAGTTATTATTTGCTACATCGAGGTGTTTTTAAGAAAAACTCTTCAATCAAAGTACGTCCAGTGTTTGACGCTTCATGTCGAGTTAAGAAAGTTACGTCCTTAAATTACTGTTGGGAAAAGGAACCAAATTTAATAGAACAAATTCCACCCATTTTATGAAAATTCAGACAAAATGACAATGGGGTAATTTCTGACATTAAAAAAAAAATCTTTCTTCAAATTTCAATTGCAAAAGAAGATCAAGATGTTTTACGATTTCTTTGGTGGGAAGATTGCGAAACAAAAAAATTTGGGATACTTCGTCACCGCCGTCTTTTTTTTTTTTTTTTTTTTTTTTTTTTTTTGCCTTATTTGTAGTCTTTTCCTCTTGGCAGCGGTTTTGAAGAATCATCTAGAGGAAACAACCTCCGAAATACTGAAGAATTCCTTTTATGTAGATAACTGTGTGACATCGTGCGCAATGCAGATGATCTTACCCGATTCATCCAACAGGCAAAGCTGTTGCTTTCCAAGGCTTGTTTTGATCTTCGAGATTTGGAATATACCAAGGAGCTAAGTCGGAACGAACCAATCGTTCCAACCTCAGTACTTGGACTGTTATGGAATAGAAATGAAGATTTCCTTTTCTGTGATTTTCAAAATGCTGAATTTAATTTTGATTTTTGGTGTAAAAGTTAAATATTCTGTCAACGACTCAAAAGATATTTGATCCACAGGGATTTGAAATTGCTGTCTGAAATTAAGATCCCTACATGTGTCAAGATCAATGGCTGCACGGAAGGACTAAGTCTTCACACCTTTTGTGATGCCAGCAGAGTTGCATACAGTAATGTTGTATTTTTGAGAAATACCTTGGGGGAAGAAGTCAAAATATATTTTATAGAGGCAAAAAGTATAGCACCTTTTTTAAAGGTTATTACAATACCACTATTAGAATTATTGGCATGCTGCATTGGAGCTTGGTTAACTTCATACATTAAAAAAAATCTGTCTTTGAGAGACGTACTTACTTTTTATTGTACAGATTCTTCTGTTGCCCTTTATTGAATACTAGCCGCCTTTGGCGACCAGCCGGTTCACCAGTATTACCGCTCGCTACACGTTAAATCCGTCCTGACCAAACGTCCTCCCGCTGGTGTGATGTGGAGAGGGAGGTGCCAGCTCAGGTGTCGTCCTCGTCATCTGACCGTGGTTCAAAACTACGAGGTCCGTCGCGAAATAGCCCAAGCGTTGCTTCAAACGGGACGTTAATATAACTAAACCTAAACCTACAATTCGTCGAGTGACTGTAGATCAGCATGAAAATTTCGATTTAGTTTCATTGGCAAGATCTTGCATATCAAATTTATCCAATTTCTTCCTTCTGAGTTCACATTTACATACATACGAATATAGGTAAGAAAAGTCACCCCATCCTTCCCCGACGGATTTGTCCCAAAATTCAGAACATATATAAAATTTTAATTAAAAGATTTTATGAGAAATTTCATCTATCCAGCCATCGTCGTCTTTCTACTTATATATTGCCGTAATAAGACATAATTCCAAAAATGAATTTTTCAGATTCGAGAAAGTCTAACATGAAAATAAATCGAAATATCGTATCGAAATTCTTTGGCGATTACAATACTCTTAACATTTTTTCGTATTCAAGATTAATATAATCGTCTAATTATATCAAATCTTCTTTGACATATATCTTCAAACTTTGACCGTTTGCAATTTTTAAGTGATCGCGCATAAGGAAATGTGAAAATTACACTATTTTAATTACGGGTGAGAATTTATTATTGCATCTTCATAAAACTGGTTTCGATGGAAATGATTCAAAGGAACAAGTTTTAGATAATCAAATTGATTAACTGAATGAATATGACTCGCAACTCAGTCTTGCCGTTGAACCTCACAATTACTTTTCTCAGTGAACTGTCCATTATTAAATAAACTGCCCCAAAAATTTTCAAGTTCTCGTTGAAAATTTTGGAAGTTTAAAGTTTTGAAAAATGACGCTTCCGATGTCAATAAAAGAAATTAAAGTTAAATGAATCAATTAAAATTAAAGAATTAAAAAGAAAAAATGTTTGGTGATATTTAGGAAACGAATGTGTTTCTCTGTTTATTTGAGAATCACTAAAAGGTCATAATTTTATTTCACAAATTGAGAAATTGGATTGAGAAATAAAATTTTTAAACAAAAAGGAGAAAAAAATAAATTATGACAAGTTAAAAATTTAAAAAATCAAAACAGTGATATTAAAACATTGGAATCGTAAAAGAATGTGAATGTATCCCAAGATGCGTGAATACTTCGAATTATTTTTGAAATATTTGCAAAATTCAAAACTTCCCACTGTAAAACGGTAAAGACCTAGACACATTTAATTACTGAAAGACTTTCTAAATTTTTCCATCGTGCGACTCGTCGTGGAATATTAGTTTTAAATATCATTTTAACCCTTTCTACGGCCGTGGGAAATATGCTTCTCACCAAATTTATCAATCTTTGTATGAAATTATGTAGGTTGGCATAAGTTCTAATTTTTTTAGAAAGACAGAAACTTCGATGGTTCAGTTCTTTATCTCAATCAAAATGATGTGTCTTGATTTGTTACTTAATTATTAATTAACGAAATTAATTAATCAAATTAAATTTATCTACTAAGCTAAATGAATCTCTTTTCGTATTCTAATTTCAAGCCTAAAAATATTGTAACATAATATGACTAGAAAAAAATGGCCCTTTAAAGGGTTAAAGTAGCTGTGAAATAATTTCAAGATCAAATGATTATAATATAAAGTAGAAATTATCTTCTAATAAAAATAATTCATCAGTTGGTATAAAAGCTAAAAATATACAAGAAGTAAAATTTCTGATTTGAAAAAAAAAACTGTTAAAATTCAATTTTTAAAAGCTCATTTATAATTTATTATATTGTAGTATTTAAAAATATTTAATTATCAATGCGACTTAGTTGGGCAACTAAGGCGTATTTATCAATTTTTTAAATAAAAATGTAAATCATAAGGCTTATATATTTTATATTTTGACATAAGGATTACAAATAAGGATATGAACACTCCTTTAGTTATAAATGAAAGTCAGATATTTACACATTTTTGCGCTTCTTATTGAAAAATATTTTTCATTCCAGGTATTAGAAAACTAGTTAATTCTAATGTCCCTGTTACCTTCCCCTTAAAAATTCAGAAAACTCAATAATCATAAAGTAATTATCATAAAACCATTATATCTTGCTTATAAAAATGTTACAACTATAATTTTATTTAAATATAGGTAATTAATTTTTCTACATATTATTACATTAGGTCAAAACGTATATCTTGCTTAGTTTCCCTGTAATATATTTTAGATAAAATGGCAGTGTAATATGACATTCTTTCTATAATTTTTTTAATAAAGATTTAATTGAACTGGGAAATGTGAAATAAATACTATTTAGTTAAATATTCGAAATATCGTACAGTTTCATGCTTTTTTTTTATTAGTGATTCTTTTAAAGTCTATACGACCTTGCTTTCAAAAAATGAAATTGTACCTTTTATTTTGGATGAGAAATCATATAAAAAAGTTTAAAATTGTTTTATTAAAATATCCTATAGTCATTGAATTTTCTTTTCAGAATAATGTAGAATTATGTAATTGTTCTGACTTTACTGTAGACTTTACTGACATCTTGGCCGCGGTGGCCTGGTGGTAAGGTCTCGGCTTGTGAGCCGCAGGGTTTCAGGTTCGAGACCCGATTCCACCGAAGAACCGTCGTGTAAGGGGGTCTGTTGTTGCACGTTAAATCCGTCATGGCAAACGTCCTCCCGCTGGTGTGGTGTGGAGAGGAAGGGGCCAGCTCAGGTGTCGTCCTCGTCATCTGACAGCGATTCAAAATTACGAGGATGACTGTCAGATGACGAGGTCCTTCCCAAATTAGCCGTAGTGTTGCTTTACTACGGGGCGTTAATATAACTAAACTAAATTAAACTAAACTACTGACATCTTTTTCATGCGAGATAATTTTGGCCTTGACATTACTTACACTTAATAATCAATGCAGATTATGCAATGGTGACAATGTTTTCGAATACCTTCATGTGCATAGGAGTGTTTTGTCTGTCGAATCTACTTACTAGAACCTTGTATCGATTGGTGGTATATTAATAGTGGAATTTTTGAGCTATGGGAAATTGCGTTCACCGAAGATTCAATCTTCCCCATGTTTTTAGAACACGCTTATGGGGGAACTATCTAAGAACTCTTTACAACTCTAAGGCCTGTTTCAATAGTAGATAAAAGGATATTTTAATCACAAATGACGTCTTTTCGCTTCAGTTTTGACATCCTTTCACCATTATTAAATGCATAGAAAATCACAAAGTCATTGTTAAGATGAAAAAAGTTTTACGATTAAATCGATTCAATCGAAAAGGGAAAACGTTTCAGCTATGCCTACGACGGTACTTTGAATAGGTAATTTTAGAATTATACTTTAATCAAGCTAGTGTTAGAGAAATTCTTCAAATGTTTCTTGCAACAGGACATTTCGTTTTCACCAAATCTTTTCAGTTATTCTTCTGAGATTTTGATATATTTGAAAAGAATGGTTGAGTAATTCAGAAATTTATGTGGGCTGATTTCTTCCTAATTTGCCGTTTAGACATAAGCCGTTAGGCTCTTACATGATGATGATGCAATACTAATGAAAACTTTAAAGTGTTGATGGTGTTATATAAGGGAAAAGTTTCCATGAAAAATTTATTAATATGTGGTTTTTGTCATGCGTACCCAACATGGTTGCGAGGCAAAATAAAAGTTAAATGCTCTCAATTAGTATCGATAGAAATGTTAAATTCAAAAGATTTATAACTTAGTGAAATATAATGCAAGAAATTCAAAGTAATAACGCGGCATTGCTCTCTTTTGTTGATACGTACAGCATGGCTTACAAGGGGAGGGTACGGGGTTGAAATCTGAGTTAGGGATGAGATTTAGTATAATGATAATATACAATTTTGTTCATTCATGAAAATATTGAAAATGCAATGGCCAGTCAATTTCGAGAAAATGGTCTTCAAACGTTTGGTAAAGCTTATGTACTGATAGCTTGATTCCCGTCCGGATGATCCCAATGGTGTGGTTTTTAGGTAACCTTCTTGTATGCGAAGGTCAGGGTTCGAACCTGATTGGGAATTTTTTTTTAATAATTCTTATTCAATTAAAAATTTACAAATACTTTTAATTAAATGTTTTTAATTTTTTATACAAAAATTATTGAAATTTAATTAACGATTTACAGATAGTTTTAATTAATAATTATTTAATTAAGGTTTATTTTATTAAGGCTTCTTTAAGAGATCTATGAGAAAACAAACTTCATTTACATTGAAAAATATCTCTCTCATCAGAAAGTTGAGCAGCTAACCATGCATACCTTATCTTATTAAAAGATTGTGTATAATTGATTGAATTTTTATACTATCTTTGCGAGAATTTATTTCTTGATCATGTTCGATTAAATAAGAATTTTGTATACACTTAATAAGATTTTTTACTTTTCGATAAAAATAAACGTCACAAGGTTGAACAAGGGGAGTGTATTTTGGAGGAATTACTTTAACTCTACAAGTTGGCATTTCCTGATCATCTTGGAAGATTTCATCATACGATTCAGGTTTTGCATGTTATAATCAAGAATCTATAATTAGAAGAAAGTGTTCTTTTTCAACCTAAGATTTCAAACAATTTTTAAAGTATTCAATATATAATTCTGCAGTTAGTTTTCCAGACTTTTTAATAATCATATTCTTATGTTATCTATTATATTATAGCAAATTGATTTACTGTTTTTTAAACACGAGGACCAAAGTTGACTGTTGCTTCCTGAAGGCTTACAAATACTTAAGGCAGTATTTTGCCGGATAATGTGAGCGCATATTGAGCCGTGTAAGAATGGGTCACTTACTTCAAATCCTGTTTTTGACGGATACAATTTTGCTTTTCCAGAAAGAGTTCTGTTATAAATAGATTGGTACTGACATCCTTCAAAGGAGGGAAGTACATGAGATATATAGGACGGGCAAGTGTTAGATAGAATTTAAGGATCTGTTTAAAAATTAATTGCATTAACTTAACTGTCTGGTTAGTATTAATAACATAGTCTTTTCTGAAATTATTTATAAGATTTAATGTTTGTATTCAAAAAGCTGTTGTAGAAGCCACGATTTCTTCGACTGTAACCGTTTCTTTTTCCGAGACAAATTTTGTTACTTTTCATTATCGAATGCTGTGCTTGTTTTTGAATTTCTTGACTCATCTTTCGGAAGCTTTGAATTCAAAATCTGTAAATTGTCCAGCAGCAGCTAAAGCCCATTGCTGTGTAAATATAAATAGATAAATGGATCCTGGTAGTACTTATTGAAAATTCTCCCTCGCTTCAACGAAACGATCGTAAGTCCAAGAATCGATAACTGAATATTTATCAAATATGTTTCCTACTTTCTTGCATCTTCCTCCATTTAGTTAAATAATCTTTCCTTTTTAAATGACTACATCCATTCTTTCGTAATGATTGCAAATTCTATGTAGATGTAATCTTGCGATGTTGACGGCTTTGATTTTATAATTCAAAGAAGTATATTCTATTTCTTTTCCTCTTTTTCCCTTTAAGGTCATACTCATCTGATGAAGCATTATCTTCAATATTTTCTAAAAGTTCTTTGTCACTTCTTTCACTTACATGAATGAATTCGTCATCGCACGCAATAATTTTTTCAAAGAGCATGTCAAAGGAATTTTGATAAATTTCTTCACTCAACAAAATTGCTTCTCTAGAAATTGAAGCTGAAAATTCCGAAGCAATAAGATTATTTTCAGCTAACAATCCTTGATAATATACAAATATACAGTCCTTCAAAATATATCTATATTATTTTAATTAGTTTAAATGTAATATAAGATGTACCAAAATCTTTATTTCCTCTGCCTTTGTTTGAATTTAAATGATTATTAATTTGAATCATCTGCCTACGCATTCAATAAATTAACAGCCTCTCTCTGCTATTTCTTTTGATTATTGCAGTACATATTTAGCAAATATTAGCTGCTCACTTCAATTTTTGATATAAATACAGCTTCGTTAAGTTAGAAATGATAATTTATTATTATTAAAATCCAAGAATTTGATACTTAATTGTTTGAAAATGATGCAAGCAAGCTAAAATGATCTGTAGCCATTAATGTTACGTTTTTAATTATTTTTCCTTTAAACATTATTTCGATAATAAATATTTATTTTGGATTAAAAAAATTAAAAAAAAAACATTAATTAAATATTTGTAAATTTTTAATTGAATACGAATTGTTAAAAAAAAAATCCCAGCCATGTTTTAACCTTGACTTTCCGCATACCAGTCGGTTACCTAAACAACCTGGCCATTGGGATCATCCGGACGGGAATCAAGTTATAAGTATATAAGCTTTACCAAAAGTGTGAGAACCATTTTCTCGAAATTGACTAGCCATTGCGTTTTAATATTTTCATGAAATGAACATTCTAAATCTATACTATCATTATACATCCCGGACACGGATTTCAACCCCGTGCACTCCCCTTGTTAGTTGCAGAAGGTGTCAGCTGTTAAGAAGCTACATCAGTGGAAGTCTTTTCAAAGAAATGACCATAATGATATAAATGATAAGAAATTTTCATAAATGATCCTGTAAAATTTGGCTTTTTTAAGATGAAAGGAGTTTTAAAAAGATATTGTCTTAACTAGACAATTAGTAGAGGAATCTATACTTATAAATAAAGCTCAATGTTTGTGTGTTGGCTCTCTACAGGCCAGGTCATTTGACCTACAGCTACCAAATTTGGTACATGTATACCTTGGAGGTCGGAAATGTACACCTGGGGTCCCTTTTTTTTTGAATTTTTAGTTAGAATTTTAATTATTAATCAAAAACCAACTTTCCCGCCAAAAAAATCTTCCATTATCCCCACCGCCAAATGAGTAAAGCTTCAGTTTTTTTTCTCCCAACAGTAATGAGGCTAAGGTTAATTATTTGAAACGATTCTGTTTATTTTTTTAATGTTTTATGCATTTAAAATTAAACATTGTTAATGAATCCATCTTTCAGATTCATTCTGAAATACTTTTGAATTAAAATAACACAGAATAAAGGAAATTAAAAATGTATAATCTGCATAGCGTTACCCCAACTGGCGTTGAAAATTCACGCATGCGCATTGTGTTCTGATTGTTGACATGACAACCATTATCAATGGATGATTTAAATTATTTTTAGGTTAGTTGCATGCTTTTGTAATTAAATTGTATTTATGTTAGTTATATATTTTTTGTATATGCTTATAGTTTTAAGTACATCGTTTTTTAAGTAGTTTTTTTAACCTGTTTTCGATCGATTATTTTAAACGATCCGTTTTATTTTCTTAGTGTTTGATGCATTTAAAATGAAACATTGTTAATGAATCGATCTGCTCATGATGAATCTGAGAAAATTTTGTTGACAAATTCTTGAAATATTACATAAATTAAGTAAAATATTCTTTCGTGCCCATAACGTTTAAACGCTCAGTGACTCTGTTATCAGTAATCATATTATAAAAAAATGCTTTGTTTCAGTAAAAAATATTATTATATTAATTGCAGATTAATTCTTTCCACTTTAATTTAAAGCATAAAGTCTACGAGAGGTAACAGAAAATTAGAGATACATATTACGTTATGACTGAAGGCCTTTATAATATTATGAGTGAATTATATGACTCTCAAAATTTGAAGTTTTAAAATATTTTCATGAAGAATCTATTAAAGTTGGAATTGCGTAAAATATTTAATTATTAAAATTTAAACGAACATTAAGATTGGCGAACCAGCTGGTCGCCAAAGGCGGCTAGTATTCAATATAATGAAGGTTTTATAGAGAATAATGTGCACTGTTTATGCCATATTTTTTTACAATTTACAAGAGTTTTGCTAGTGAGGATCTATTCGAGCTTGTATCAGTACCATGACTTTAAGGGGAGCGGCGTCCAGGTAAATATATATAATATCATTTTATGTCCATTTGAGCGTAGTTCTTGAACTATACAGTCTCAGAATTGACGAACTGTCTTTCGCTTTAATGAAGCTGTACTCATTAATCCAGTAGTATATCAAAAGCAAAGGATCTTTGGTCATGTTGGCAACGCCTGTACATCTCGAATAATTACGGCGATTACTGTTGTTTTTGATGAGAGAATAGTGTAATACCTATGTTGTAAAATTGGAAAGAAGTTGTAATACTTCAAAGGTACAAGTACATTTTCTCGTTCTTGCGGATTCATAGGAAACTTTCAAACTCGCAAATCAATAAGGAACTCTTCATTTTACAATCCACCAGTTATCTGGTTACCTCATTTATACAGCAACAGAAAATACTGATATATATATAATATGAAATATGTTCTCATTTTTAAGAAATAATACATGTAATGCAATTAAATGATTTGTACTGGTTATATATAATTTATCTGTAAGTAAAGAAGCCTTAAATACTTTGAAAAAACTCAAAAATGGATCTTTTCATGGTCTGCCCGTCCAAATTAATAGCTAGGTAAGCCATTGAATGCTATTTGTGGAATTCCCGTTTGTGAGGATTAGGATGATTACATAGGTTCATTAAGTGATTATCTCTAAGATGATTATTAAAACTATTGGTCAAAGAAAGAGAAAAAACCCATAGCCGTTTGTAATTTATATGTTAAGTGCGACTTGCAAGCAATTGCTAGTGAGTAGCATCGTAATATTTGTAAAAAAGAGAATCTGAAGTAGCATTTATCTAAAGCAAGTTTATCGCTTTTTTCTTCTATCATTTGCTTCTTTACTATTGTTTTGGTTTCTGATGTGCTTATTTTTATTAATCCTTTTACTTTTCTTATCCAAATGCCTCGAGGCGAATGCTTTTCCGACTTCTCCTGCAAGGATCAGGACTGACTTCTGCGCTGCTCCTGCAAGGATCAGGACTGACTTCTGCACTGCTCCTACAAGGATCAGGACAGACTTCTGCACTGATGACTGGATGAAAGTGACTGCAGGAATGCAATGTAATCTTGAAAAGAATTAAAAGATCAAGAATTAACTCCTGTTGCAAGAATGACGTCCTTTAAGGACTCGGACTGACTCCTGCATTAATCAAGGATTCTCGTTGAAATTTGAAAGAACAAACAAGGCTTTGTTATTAATCTTGTATTAACATTATTGATAAGCGTTTAAAACTATCTCTTATTGTCTTTTCCTTTACATGCCGACTTTCGTTCAGAGAACTGTTTCATCATGGACTAAATCATTTGAACTTATAGCCGAGAAAGACTTTGGACGTTGATTTTCTATAAATATTCTTAAAGTGCTTGTATGTTTATTTAAATGATGTTGTATCTTGTTATCTGTAAATTATGAAAAAAAATCACCCTCCTATAAAAAAAGGAGGTAATCTGCCGCAAACGGCAAGAATGAACCCGCAACTCTCGCATCCAGACACCCCTTTATGAGCTGGCATGCGACAGCTGCGTGGTCTGTAGGTGTTTTTGCTGTTGTTGATCCTTTCATTTACAAACACCACCGGGTAATTGCAGGGTAACCATAGTTAGGTAGAAAATATTTAGGTAGAATCTTCACAAGACTAATTAATAAATTAATTTAGAGTATATAGAAAAAACTGCTGTTTAATTTTGTAGCGATATCCTATAAGTCAAAATGATTTTCTTCCATTTTATATACAAAGAGCGTTCCATTCTTAATTGAAAGGCCTTTAAATTAGTGATTTTTGTTTAATTATATCTTAGCTATTGTCAAATAAGGTTACTGATCATATTTTAAATGGTAATTAATGTATGGTGCTTTCATTTAATATAAACTCGTAATTTAAGTTATAATTCAAAATTATTTGTCTTAAGCAGACAATCTCTAACAACTGAAACTGCCTTTGAATACTTTTCTCACCTCAACTTAATTTCATCTAAATTTATATAAAAATATTAATGCAAGAACGTCAATTGACTTTTAATTTAAAACTTTTAGTGGTCAGATAATGTTAGGAAACCTTATGAATCTGTTAGGTAAATATGTGAAAAATATTACTTTGTAGCCTCTACAAAATAAACGACATCTAAAATAATAATTGTTAATAAATAAATCTATGAAAACATATAGCGAGTTGTAGAAGAACGAGCCATTGTTTAATATGTTGAATGAGTGCAAAGCAATAAGGAAAATTTAAGATTCTAAAGTAAAAATATGAACAAGATAGTCAAATTTTACAGTAGAGTATTGTACCTTATGCAACGTCACCTGCCGGACGAAATAAAGAGTTTGACGGTCTTCTCTTGTTAAAGAAAACATGAGCTGTTACAAGGTGTTGGCAGTATATTTGCTGTTGCGTTTTTGCTCTGCCATGGCTCTAGTTTGTTTCTTCAGTTGTCTTTACTTTGAGGTGTTGCAATTTCCTGTCTGTTTCTCGAATTAAGTTTGAATTGCAGCTACTTTATGATCGATCGTTTGTCTTTAGATTGTAAAAGTGTAGCTTGAGCAGCAGGGGCAGGTGAACCCTTTTAAACTTTTGTGTCTGTTAGGGCCGCACCGTTTTGGTATTTCGAATCCATTTTATAGGACTGTCCGCTGAAGATTTCCAAGTGCTTTCTCAGTTAGAATGTTCGTCATTTGTCCACTCTGAATAACATTTTATTTGTTTTGTCCGTATCTTGCTCAGCAGTGGTCTAAACAGGTTCTTATGGAAGTTCTTCACATTAGCCAGGAATGGAAAATTAAGCCGAAGATCTGTCCTGCCTTGTTTCAAATCATTTCAATTCCTCTATCCGCTTCCACTAAGCTAAGCTTGCCTGCATCTTTCAAACCATAGATCGTGATTTTAAATATTATCATTCTGTTTCCGACTTAATTTAATGCAACTTTCAAATAGGAACATATATATATTGTTTTAGAGTGCAGGAAAATAGATTTTGTATCGAAGTGTGCAATGTTCAGGGTTTTATGCGCAGCTGCACTAAAAGTTATTCCAATTGTAGCATATATATATGATTAGAGGAGTCTCGTCATATTTGGTTCCAATTTATTTTGTGAGAATTCTCCCGCAACTAACTTTCCTTTGTACTTTTCAATGTTTAGAGTCGGATTTGATTTTGAAGGTCAATCTGAATCCAGATTTCCTTTTTGATGTTTGTGTCACTTAAGGGATTTCTTGTTTTGTTGCTTCGATCCATTCGAAGTATAGAGAAAGCTTTATAATCTTCAAAGAAGCCGAGCTTGAAGTTTTGACTATTCTCCACGTTTTATATCTCCCCGCCTACACCGGTAAAATTTGGTATATGATCTTTGATCCAAATTCACAGGTTTCTATCAAATGTTTGACGAAATTCATTCAGGAAATGTCTGTTGGAGTGGAAGTTAACAAGATCATTGTCAACTGCAAAGAATTAAATGCTTAAAATTGAGTACTCAGATTTAGCACTTTTACTGCAGTAGCTACATATTCACCTCCATTATCAATTGTTGATGCTTGCCTTTATTTTCTGTTACGGTTTTGTATATATTTAGTTTCGTAAGTATTTCACTTTTTCTCGACAACAATTTAGTCTAGGTGAATCGGCCATAATCATCAACGCGATTGAGAAGATTTCCCACCGATTCAATGTGATGAGGAAAACAAACGCCAAAGTATGCTAATTTGACAGATTTTCTTGCCCTTGTATTCACCCGTTTTAAGATATGGAATATCGGTTGATTTTCATATGCACTTTTCGTGTTTAGAGTTTGTGTTTATAATTATGGATTTTGATATTATTATAAAACATTTCATATTTTTACGATGAAATACCATCTGACCAGAAATCTTGATTATATTTCCGAAATTATTCAATAACACAAAAATAGTTCTTGCAACGTTTGAAAATTGAAAAAAAAAAAACTATTTTTTAAATGATATCAATTTAGGTAAAAAGCAACTTTTTACTAAATTTTGAGAAAAATATCTTTTTTAAAGTTTTTAACAATATAATTCAATATTACAAGGAAATTGTTTTCTTTTTATCAAATATTTAATATCTGGGTTTATAGGGTTGTTTGAAAGAGGAATAAGAAAAAGCATTTTACTAAGAGAGTTGATGAGTTGAATAATTAGAGTAATACAAAAACTCGGTTCTATATTTATTGCGATTTTATTAGAATTAAATAGTGATTGAATTCCCGTTGAACCAATTGGTTCCGTAAAGAGGCTAATAAACAATAGTTGTAAAAAATTCCCAGATATTAATTACATATTAATAAATCGAATGCTTACATTTCGAACTGATTCTTTATTGTTAAGCTTACAGAGTAGATGGCAGCACATTCTACTAAAAGCAAACTATTTTCATTACGTTGTCAAGCCTCGATGAACGAAAATTCGGTTTGCAAAATAATTTGTCAAAGTCTCGGATAATATATTGTTTCGAATATGAAATCTAAAAAAAAAAATATCAGTTACAAAATGATTCGCGTGTAAATATCAATTACAGTATAATTTAAAAAGTTCGTGTTCTTCAGAGGAAGAATTTCGCTGAGGCGAAGCTGTTTTACAATATGTTTTTAAATAAATTTGTTCAGCCTTCACAATATCATCAAATCTTGAAATATCACTAAGACTATCTTGATGTGCATTTTAGTGTCAAATATGATATTTCTATTATTTTTTCCTCTTTCTTGGTAATATGGTGGTTTAATTCTGTTCTGCAAATTTATGTATATATATATACGGGAAATCTGAGTTCACTTTCTTAATATAAATTTTTTGTAATCTATTTAACATTGCGGTTATCATTTTTTGGATACATTAATGGTGTCTTAAAAATTGATTTCGTGTAAAGAACATTTTTCTAAAAATATCAAAAACTGAGAGCAACATTCACGACGCAAAAAAAAGGAAAAAAAAAAAATTATTTTACTGTTGTTACTAGGGTGAAAATATGATTTCCTTCTACTAGTCACATCTATTAGCGATTTAAATTTATGGACAGAGACTTGATAATTCATTACATATATTTTTTCAATAAAATAAATATTACTTCAGAGAATATAGATGTTTATGGAATGAATATTAATTTGAGAAAGAAGTTAAATTACGGTTAACCGAAAAGAAGGTGTCGTTAAAATCAATTTCTGCCAACAGATGGCAGCATGAGCATTTGAAATTCGTTCAGATTAATGGTCATTGCATATACACAAATAAGATTCTTATTTATTTTCCAAATAAGAAGGGACAAAAAAAAAATCCTGGACCATATCTACTGTAAACATAAAATTTAATTAACTTAATTAATTGCAGAAACTCTTCAGAGCAGAAATTTTTGGTAGCATCTAGCTGAATTATCGTAAAATAATGTTTCAAAAATGATTAGTATGTCTTTAAATTACTTATATTAAAGACAAATGTGCATAGAAATAAAATATTTTTCATGACAATGTAATGTGTGTGAATGAAAATCCAATAACTAATAAGTATTATAAAAATAATTTTTTTAAAATTATTCGGATCGAAAAAAAAAAAGTGATGTATGATTAAAAAGCTTTTCTTTAAACTTTAATGTATGTAAAATTGGCTTTTGCACAATAATAGGCTTCGAAAGTATTAAAAGAAAGCTTTAAAATTTCGTTGCACTTCTAATTAAAACTATTATTAAAATTTTCAAAAATAATCTCTTAGTGAATGTTTGTTACCCAATAATGAAAACCGTTGTTGCGACATAAATCGTAAATATTTTATTTAAAAGTAGCTAACGATTATTTTAATAATTATAAATTTTATTTTGTAAATAGTTGTAAAATTCAGATTGGCAACAGTGATATTTTTGGAACTTTTAATTTGTTGTATTAAAAACGATGCTAGCATTTTGAATGAAAATAAGTTGATGTAAATTTGATAATATATATAATGTAATAAGATTTAGTTTTATAGTAAGTTTGTCTGCATTTTATTTTTGTTGACGCACGAACACAACACCGTCATTGATAGATTTGATCGATCTGTCTCTTAGAACTTGTTATATTACCTGATTTGGTGTTTAGAAGAACAATTATAACTTATTCTTTGAGGGGGCTGAATGATTGAGGTGCAATTTGTCTCAAGGTACAACACTGGTACATTCCTCTTCTACCAATGGACTTTGATAGTACGTTCTTATGGATATGTACGGGGCCACATAACATCACTTAATGGTTTTCGTTCATTCATCTGTCTGTCATGCAGTCTACTATCCTAGTGGCGCTGCTGAAGTCAAATAATAATCGGGGGGGATTCAGATCAAGGTTCTGTTTCCCCCAATGAGTGGAGTATGCCTTTCGTTGCAACTCTAATCTGATCGGAAATAAAAATGTAGTTTTGTCTACTGTAAAATGTTTAATAAAAGAGATGTTTTCGCAAGGAGAGGAAGTAAGGTGCCTTTTAGATAACGGCTCACTGTGTTCTCTCGTGAGCCAGAATTATATGCAGAGGTTACAATTGAAAAGTGAAAAAAAAATCATACTATTTCCTGCATTAATATTGTCTCCCTGGTAGTTTATCGCAGAGTTACAGCAACAATGGCAAATAAAAATAAGAGTTTCGAAAGAAATATTTCGATATTAGTGGTATCAAATATATAGACGGTTTTAATACCAAATAAGATGATCGATACGCGTTTACAGATTCCAGAATCAATTGACCTTGCGGATCCTAATTTTAATATTTCGTGGAAAATAAATATTTTAATTGGTGCTGAATACTTTTATGACATAAAAAGCCGGGAAAATTAAATGCTAAAAATGAGATGTTATAGGTCTTTGTATTTGATATATTGTAGAAGGCAGTTTTTCGAGTTCAGATAAATTAAATTCTAATTATTGCGGTTTAATATGTGGGACAGATGAATTAAATTCGAACTTAAGAAAATTTTGGGACATTGAAGAAATAGGTAATGAATTATTTAAAAGTAAAGAGAGTGCTATTCCGACGCTTGCAACAATAACTGATAAGTTTAGAATGTTCTGTGTTAAAACCGGACCTGTACAGCACAAAGAAGTTTTTGCTAAGAATAGAAGATCATTTTCCACTACCTACTACTTGAAAAAAAGCTAAATGCTGAAACCCATCTTCGCAGTTGGTTAACTTATTTAAGAACGCAAGACATGGTGTTTTTTAGTTGTTATGTACTAGTTTTTAAAAGAAGAGGAACTACATATAATCTACTCGATTTATATGTGGTTCTAATAAAAGGTGAAAACTATCAACTACAATTAAAGATCATGAGCGTTTTATTTGTCACTTCAATTCAATTATTGCTTAGAAAGTATTACTATATCGAAGTACCGATTATTGATTAAATAAATCAAGTTAGTATAAATAAGGAAATGGAATGACTTAGATTGCTATTTCAAAGAATTGTAGATGTGGTTCTATTTTTAGCATGTAATAATTTTCCACTTCGAGCAACCCATAAAATAATATCGCTTGATAATGGAAATTTTTAAAATTTAATCGAATTATTAGATAAATACGTCTAAATGGATCATATAAAAAAATTGAAAAATAGAATTGTGCATCATTTAGTACATAGATCATTAGAACAAATTATTCCTGCATTGGATATTAAGTCCTTAACGAAATTGAAAAAGATACAAAATCAATTACAGTACCCAAACAGATTGCATTTCTGATATTTCCTATAAGGAGCAAACTTCAGTCATTATTAGGTATGTAAATTTTGAAGAGAAAAGATTAATTATAAATGAGTCATTTATAAGGTTTATTGAAGTAAAAAAATGTAATGTGACTGGAGAAGGACTAGCTAAAACACGAATGGAAATATTAAGTGAGTATGATTTAGATATTATGAATTGTAAAGGATAGTCATACGACAACGGCAATAACATGAAAGAGCAATATAAAGGCGTACAATCTAGAATAATTGCTCTAAATCCTCATTACAAACACGAACATATTGTTACAAAATTTTTCTTCTACAAATACCGTCAATCAATCGTAATAACGCAGCGCATTTAATCGCTAGTTCAGCAGTTTGCTTGCTGTCTAATCCTCTCTGTTACTTGTTGGCGACTCCGACTACTCTCACACACGACTTCCTCGCAGCTTGAGAGTGCCTGCTTTATAGTTCCGGGAGGCGGGGCTAAAATCTTCCAGACCAATCTGGGTGTATCTCGGTTCCTACTGGATGGATCATGAAAGTTCTCGAACTTTCCAGTATTATCCATTTAGTAGCCAACTCACCAAATTCGTCGCCAAGCTCTGAGATCAATGATGCGGCACCCGCTCAGCACGCACAGGACAGATCTTACAACGGTTTTTCCCACGATGACACTATTCGTGCCGGGTAACAAAATTACAGATTTGTAATAATATAATACCATTGCATGTTTATTTAATGCGTGATTTTGTATTTGTTATTAATTACTTCAGAAAAATTAGTTTCTTTTACGATTATTAATATAGCAAATGCATTTAAGTGTTCTGCACACATGCTTGACCGAATACAATTCTTTATTAATTTTAATCCGCTGAAAGAGCATTAAGCATTTGGTAAGGTAACTGGCAACGTGAATTTTTTTAACTCAATTAATGCATTTAGAAATAACTTTGCAATTACTATTTAGTTTGTATTAAAATATCTTGAGCGTTATTTACATCCCTTTCGTTCAAAAACTTCTCTTTTTTTTTTTTTTTTTTTTTTTTTTTTTTTTTTTTTTTTTTTGGATTAAGTTTTCATCTACATCTTTGTTATAAAATTTTACAAAGTTTTTAGAACATTTTTCTAATTAATGTTTTTCTAAAGTTTTTATATCAGTGATTAATTTGAAATAATTTAAATCTATCTTCTATCTGTACAATAACAGTATCAATTATAGTGTTAAAAAATGACATCTTAATTCCTCTACCGGATCGGATCCGGTGTCGACCTTTGAAATGTATCAATAAGATATCTTTAAATGTCGGAATTCATTTCCAAGAACGAAAAATATTCAACCGATAAAAACTACTCACTTATGCTTCTGAAAAAAGATATGAATTAAAGATAAGTTTCGAAAATAAGTGTTTTATCTGCAGTACACTTCTTTCATAAGATTACATTTTTCTATTCTGCTGGAAATTAACAAAATAACGTTTGTAACATGTACACTAAAAAAGCGAAATTGATAAAGAAATGTAATATTTTTGCTTAAACTTAAAAGTAAAAGAAATCATTCATATTCATTGACTAGACAAATTAAAGAAACAACTAAAAACCCCATATGGCTTGAATTTTTTTCTCTTAAGAATCTGAGAAACAAGTAATATATAAAACAAAATTTTTTAAAGTCAATTCCTACTTAGATCAACAACAAAAAATTATTTTAGTTACTTTTTACTAAATAATTGCAAAATTGGCGACGGATTTGGCGATTAAATAGATATTACTGTACAAATTTAATTAATTAATTAATATTTGAAAAAACGGTATTAACATCAAGTGCCATCCACTACAAGTTTTAAAAAGTGCGTTTGAATTTGAGTGGATGAATAAAAAGTATTTTATTAACTATCCTCTTCTAAACCAGAATTTTAAGGTTGCACTCAAAAAATGGGCTTATCACTTTTGGCCATTATAGTCAATGAAAAATTTTATTATGGCGTCGATACCGTATATTTAGGGTGAAACTGCAGTGTTGGTGCCGGACATTAGGAGGTGAATCATCCTATATGTGGCAATTTTGATTATTTACAGTTCCATCTAAAGAAAAGTGCGCCTCGTATGACCATAGAATTTCCCAAGGCCACGCGTCATCAACTTCCAGTCTGGCCACAAATCGGCAAACCAAGTTTTAGCGGGTTTGGAGGTCTTGAGGTTGAAACATTTGCATAACGTGGATCTTATACGGATACCATTTTAAAATGTATTGCAGAATTTTTCGAACTGCCGATCACGGAATCAGCAACTCACTTTGCACCGATCGAGCACTTGAAGCTAGAATTGGAGGCTCTTTCAACCACAGCAGTAGCAACTTCGACAGTTTCATTCGCAGCCCGTGTAGCCTCCTTCCTGGCAGCACATCCAAGTCTCCAGTCTCTTCAAATTTCACAATCACCTTCTACAAAGCATTCTTCGCCATGAGCCCTTTCTGCGATTCCTTTAAAAAACGATATTCATGCAGTAAAGCTAAGCTATTGCTGGCTTTTAATAAAATAGTTTTACCAATAAAAGCTCAATCTTTCTTCTGTAAGGGCATGATTAACAATGACAAAGGCACGCAGAGTGATTTTCAGGCTTTGATTCCAAGTCTCTTTATAGGTTTGACTAACTGCATAGGGAATTTTTAAAAAGTGCCATCTGGTAGTCAGACTTTTAACTTTTTTTTTCATTGTAGAAATATTTTTACCGTTATCCATGTAACGTATATGCCAAGTTTCTTCAAAATCCGAAAGGCAGAACGGGTTCTAGAGAGGTTTGAATAGAGTTACTTTAATTATAACCACTCCATATTATTTAGAATCTAACTTAGCATAGGAATATCAATTGTAAGGCTGCGGCAAAAGTGTGAGACATTTTAGCTGAATGTACAATATTAAGGATTTATTAAATTAAAAGAATTCTTATTAACTTTTGAAAACATTTTACAATTTCCTATAATTATTTTTTGATACAGATAAATTTAAATATACTAGTGAAGGGAGTTTCGTCGGAACACCCGACAAAGGACCACAATACCCGATGCCTCGTCGTTAATTAAAGAAAAACTTTTTGGTGATAATTTAACCTTTTGATCATAGATATTAATATTTATTACTTTCTCTTATACATAATATAGAGAAAGTATAACAATCGCCAAAAAATCCGAACTCATTTATAGAAAATGTCCGTTTGTTTGTCTGTCTGTGACAAAGATAACTCAAAAATCTTTGAGCTACTGGAATGAAATTTGGCATACGGTCTTTACACCAAATTTGTAGATTTCTATCAAATTTTGTTCCAAATTCGTTTTGAGGAAGTCTGTATGTCCAATTGTTCGAATATAAGTTAAACTACCGGGTGTTTCAAAAATGACCGGTACATTTCAAAAATCAATAAAAACTAAACTGGCAGCGATAAAAATACACCGTTTGTTGCAATATGCTTGGGAGAACAGTAAATTTTCAGGCACATAAACTTGCAAAATTAGTTACAATTTTCAACAACAGATGGCGCTGCAGTCTGGAAAAAATCTAAACTACGATATTTTCCAAATATCCACCATGCGCAGCAATAACACGGCGTAGTCTCAGAATGAAATGAGCAGAAACCCGTGTAAACGTCTCAGGCGGGATGGCTTCACATGCAGAACAGACGTATTGCTTCAGTTGTTCAATTGTTTCTGGATTGTGGAGGTTCACCTGATTTTTCAAGTGTCCCCACAGAAAGAAGTCGCAGGGGTTCATGTCCAGCGATTTCAAAATTTTTCAAACAGATCCTTTATTGTATCGCTTTTCGGCTCTTTGGTTACATTAAACTTTCGTTGAAAACTTCATCTTGTTGCAATAACACTGTGTTCTACGCGGTGGAATTCCAACACCAGAAAAATCCTTTGTTCTAAGGAATAAACCATTTTTTCACAACACACTTGCAATCTGTGAACAGCACACGCTTAAAGCAGAAAGAAGACGATTTACAGAATAGCGAACTCAGACTGCGTTTTCTTCTATATCTTTCAAATCGCCTGCAGCGTCATCTGTTGTTGAAAATTGTAACTAATTTTGAAAGTTTATCTGCCTGAAAATGTACTGTTGTCCCAAGCATATTGCAACAAACGGTATATTTCTATCGCTGCCCGTTTAGTTTTTATTGATTTTTGAAATATACCGGTCATTTTTGAAACACCCGGTATAACTGCAAAATAAAGAGAACTATATGGATAAAATTCGTTACACATGTGTAGACACCTGTCATATTTTGAGGCAAAGTCGATGGAGAGTTGACCATTTGTCGGTCTGTACCTTTGGTAACACGTAAACGCGATAATTGAAAAGCGCAATCACTTAAATATATAAAAAATTTTATGGGATTTCGTAACTGCGATTATAGTTCGGTGTCAAATTTTTGTTTCAATCAGTTGGGAAAAACGCGTTTAAAACACAAATTCCATTTTCTGATGCTATTAATCACATGTCAGTGATTAATCGCCAAATATCTCGCCAAGATTGACATGATAGATTTAATAAAAATGCTAAATTAAATACAAAAGTTAATTATTCTGGTAATTATTGTATGCTAATTCCATGTAAGGTATTTTCTAGGGTAACACCTTTATTAAAAAGTATGCGCGAAAGTTTTAGGGCGACCACTGCCACTGGTTTAGATAAGGGAATGCTTAAAAAGAATCGATTAGTAAATAGTTAACATAATATATATCGCTGACACAATCATACATAAACATTCATATACGGTGAAACAAAAATCCATTATTGGATGAATGAATATTATTAATGGTTGAATGGATTAAAAAAAAGGTTTTGATATTTTATAATATAAAGAATTAAGTCTCATTACTTATTATCATACACAACAACTTTATAAATGTAGCAACTTATATAAAATCTTAAAGGAATTCGCTACAAGCGTCAGTTAGTAAGGAATAATCATTGGGGGGAAAAAACAATCGGTTGATAACGAAAAAGCATTCCATTTCCCACTTTCATCTTGGATAATTTTATCTTGAGTTTACCTTTACGTCACTCAAAAGCTAACCGGAGACATTTGCACTGGCTAAGGTTGAGTTTATTCCTCTTGAAAGCGAGTTGATAAGTGAATTTCTGTGACCGGTTGATTCTTTTTTAGTGCTCTGTCTTTATTTTAACCAGGTAAGAAAATATTTTTCCAATAAAATTTCTTTTAACTGACCCTTTGATTAAAAATAATTATTTTCAGCTAAATCTAAAAATGACACCGATAGCACAAAAAAAATGTATAAAGGGCAAATAAACTGGCAACGTTGTAATGCTGTTGAATCAAAATGTCGTATGTCAAGGTTGCCAAAACATTTAATTGAATAGATAAGGTACATATACTTTCAGATTGATGTATATAATCAAAAAATGCATTAAGTCGCTTGTGGTTCCATCTGTTACAATAAAATTTCGTTTATTTGGTTGTGTATAGTTTTTGGCATACGACATTATTTATCTTGGTCTTTATTTTAACTAAGTAAGAAAATATTTTTCTTTGCCATACAATGAAATTTTTCTTAACTGACCCTTTGCTAAAATAATCATTTTCATCTAAATCTGAAAATTACACTGATGGTACAAAAAATGTATAAAGGACAAATAAACCGGCAATATTGTCATATAGTTACTGTTGAATCAAAATGTCGTATGTCAAGGCTGCCAAAACATTTAATTGAAGAAATAAGGCACATCTACTCTCAGATTGTCGTATATAATCACAAAAAGTCGCTCGTGGTTGCATCTGTTACAATAAAATTTCGTTTGTTTGGCCGTGTATGGTTTTTGGCAAACGCCATTTTGATATAACCTTGACATTATGTCAAACCGAACTGCACGCCCACATGGTTCCGAAATATTAACAGCATATTAAAATACTTTTATTATTTTGAAATATAAAGCTAAGTATTTTAATTTTAAATCTAATATATAAAAATCTCATGTCACGGTGTTTGTGTTCGAACTCCTCCGAAACGGCTCGACCGATTTTCATGAAATTGTTTATGTGTATTTGGTAGGTATGAGAATAGGTCGTAAAGTATATTTCACAACGCTAGGTAGTTAGGGTGTTCCTATCTACGTTCACCGTACGATGAGGAGATCAACGCTTGCTTGAAATCATCGCCACTGTGTCGTAATGTTGAAAAAGTCCAGCTAAAAATAAACACGCGCGTCCAAATGCTACAAGATCCATCTGCTGACATATTCTCGACCAATTGTTAGATATCGGTGATGGAAAAGTTGCTGTCTATGAAAATACTGGAGGCATAAAATTGCCCACTCATTTCTGCACTATCGTTGATTCGCAAAATGCTCTCATTGACCGCATATTTCCCGATGTACGCACACAAAACATAAATTATGCGTGGCTGGCAGAAAGAATCTTTTGGCAGCCAAAAATGTGGACGTCGACGATTTAAACTTCAAGATACAGCAGACGTTGCCAGGCGATTTGGTATCATACAAATGGATCGATACAGTTTGCGATGCTAACGAAGCTGTAAATTATCCAACAGAGTTTTTGAACTCACTGGATTTGTCAGGCATGTCACTACACCTTCTACGACTGTAAGTTGGATCTCCGGTTATTTTACTTCGGAATTTGAACCCACCATGGCTGTGCAATGACACGCGATTGGTCATTAAAAAATTGATGAAAAACGTTATCGAAGCCACCATTTTGAATGGTAAATTCCGAGCCGAAAATGTTTTGCTGCCACGAATTCCAATGATTCTCACAGACGTGCCGATCGAATTCAAACGCGTTCAATTACCTATTAGATTCGCATTCGCAGTGACAATCAATAAGTCGCAATGCCAAACGATGTCTGTTTGCGGCTTAGGTTTGGGCAACCATGTTTTTAACACTTGGCATGTTCTCGCGTGGGCAAACTATCGAGCTTATTTGTGTTGGCTAAAGACGGACTGAGAAAAAATATCGTACATTCAATTGCTCTTCGAAATGAATATTGATTTTCTTTATTTCATTTTTATACTTTAGGACAAAAAATATATTACTTTTTTCACTTTACGTTTAACTTTTAAGAGATCAAACAATGTATATGTTCGTTACGTTAATAAAATACATTGTATTGAGAAAATGAATGATTGGAGTTTTTTAGTTTTTATCGGCAATCATCGTCGACAGTGCTCCATTCCTCTTTGTCATAGATCCCATCCCTACACACTTACAATACACTCGTTAACAACCAAAATATTCAATAGAAATAATTTATAAGGCAGAACAACGTTTGCCGGTTCAGCTAGTAATATATATATATGATTTTGGTGTTATTTATTCAATAACTAATCGCCTTTGGCGACCAAAGATATTGGCTATCTTTAATTTCAGTTAAATCGGTTAGATATAGTTTCATATCTATGGTACCGTGAAGTTACTATACATTAAAGATGTATTACTTTGATTTACATATGCTCCTCTCATTGTGCTCATGAAAATTTTTAAAATTTCTAAAAATAAATGTGTGGGTTATTCATCTTATAAATTTCGTAGTATTCTAACTTATACGTCTTCTAAACTACATAGATAATAACCAAAATCCTTCTTTAACTTACAATAGAAGAAAATCACGCTATCAGATAATTGACAAAACAATGAAAACAACTTGAACAGTTTGAACTTCAAGGCAACAATACTATCTATTGCTGAAAATAAAACAAAAGAAATATTTTATTAAAAAAATTGCCAATTATTAAATTGGTATCATTAAAAAGGGATTTTTTTTTTAAAAAATTTAACATTTATTTTTGTGAAAAAATATTTTTTGGATGTTAACTTGTATAAACCCAACTATAAGCTCAATTTTTAATTAATTGAAATTCTATTAAATTTTTTTTAATTTCTGCCGTTACACATTCAAATTCTCTAAGGCATATATGTGCCAAATTGGTTAATTGTATGTCAAACGATCTGCCCTATAAAGCACCAACACATGCATACATATACAAACATTCATCTTTATTATTAGTAGAAATGACCAATAGAATGGGAGAAAATCCAGCATACAGCAACGGACAGACAATTCAGGAACATACATTGATATGTACTGAAAACATCAGAAAGGGGGAATAATTAGTCTTAGAAAACATATTCAATTATCCGAGAAAATATCTTTACATAAATAAACGAGTATCTGTTGCTGTCAGTTAACAGGGATTCTAAAATAATACAATATAATGCTCTTAATTTGTATGCAAATTTTGTCAAAATAATATACAATACGCAGAATGAGAGCAACTGGGTGGCAAATTTCGATACTAATTTATAATTCTGGTTTCAACATCACACACCATTGGATTTTTTTTACATAAAAATTATAATGACTTTAATTTAATAGATATTTATATCATATCCGTTTTCAATACTAATATACAATTCATACTTCTGTTAAGTACAAAATTAAATAAATTACTAACTGCTTTCGGCTATCAGCTGTTTATCCAATATCTACAAATAATTGGCGAAATCGAAGAACCTATTAGGCACTCTATGGATTAAAATAATTTTTATTTCATATGAAGTTACAGCCAGTGATCAGATGAAGGTCTTATAAATTTCATGTCAAATCAATGGTACCTTTCTTCTAACCACCGTCTGTTTGAAAGATATTTCAAAAACACTATTTCATTTTACATTCTGTAGGAAGCGAAACCTTGATAGAGTTAACGACTTATTACTTAAATATCTAATGTACTGATTTTACCAATTTTTATTTCGTATAAAAGCTAAAAGCCCCTAGATATGTCATCAAGCCAAAATGACCATGGACCAATTTTGCCGAAATTTCTTAATGTATTTTTTTTCTCCCAACTCCTACATAAATATTATTCTCAGATAATAGGTTTAAACCTTTTAAGCACAGTCGCTTGCTAAGAAGTACCACTTTCGTGTAAATACTCTTATCATTTGCTATGCCAGAAGGCTAAGAACTTAGCATTCATGTATTCCTAGACCCACCCCGCAAATCGGCAAATCTCCCATCTATTCTGTTTGCCTACTCGGTTTAGAGTTTTGGATTTCGCCATTGCTTAGACAAAGAAATCTTAACACAAACCAAAATTGAGCCATATTCATAAAAAAAATAAAGAATAATAAGTGTTAAAAAACTAAGCAATCTAAACAATTGCTTCTTCAATCCGATCTATGGAAACACACACACATATATAACAATATTTTTTAAATCTTAATTAATTTTCTAATTTTTATCTTAAAATAGCCCATATTATTTTATGATAAAATGTTCTCTTATTTCTTGGTCCGAATCCTACTTATTTATTTAATTATTTCTAACACGATCTCTAGAAAACTGATGACTATTGCATTTTCTTAAACTCAGAACGATGGCATAAAAGTCCCTAATTGCCACACATAGTTTTCAAGGATACCTAAGATTCCCTTGTCAAAGTCGATATGTGTTAAAGGAATTTCCTATAAGAATTTCATAGTAAAATCACTGAAGGGACAAATATTTTACTCTCTTTTGCTCTTCTGTCGCGATGTAAACTGATGCAGTGTCTCATCTTTTCTCCTTTGCACATAATAAGCCTCATGTGAGAAATGAAATTTCAAATATTTCTTCTTTTCGACCACACACCTGCAAAATTATGTATACATATATTGCGTTTCTTTTTAATGCAGTATAATTTAGAATTTTCATTTCATTTAGAAAAATCATGCATTTAATTTGAAATCACCTATCATTTAAATTTCAAAATATAAAGATTTTTCATCAAATTCGCCTGTAATGTGGTCCAACTTCATTTCTAGCTGACCAAATGTCTTACAACTCATTAGTTCCGCCACATTTTATAAGTTATTTAGCCTGTGTAAAAGACCTTATAATTTTTCCAGTGTTTTGTTTAAAATTACCTTAAAATGTAAATACTTTTTTATGAAAAATACTGAATCCTGCTCTCTTAAATGTGAGTTACAATTAAATATTTTAATTATCTTTTCTAGTGCATTTAATTCATAAAATTACTTATATAGAGACTAAATCAAAGTCTATACATTTTGGAAATAGAGAAAAGAAAAATGGGCTGTCTCTCAAACTTGCATTGACTCTGAACCTTACAGAACTTAATCCGGCCCCCGAATAGGTATTAAAAACAAGCTAAGAAGTGCTGAAATCAAAGATATTCCGTTAAAGAGTGGAAATTTTTTTCATATCTCGAATTACCTTGATAATCTGCACATTACTACCAGGCACTCGTTAAAAAGAAAGTAAGATCTTTGCTGGAACAACAGCAATGTTTCTATACGCTTAAATTAAATGCTGTTTATTTATTTTATGATACCTAAAGAATCAAGTTAATACAATCAAACAATCAACACATAAGTTGATAGAATCAATCAATTGTAAAACTTCAATACAAAGAATCAAAATGTTTGAAATATTATTGCAGTCAACGAAATGAATTTACGAACCTATAATAAAATTATGCTTACTTATAAGAGCAATCTAAAGATTGGTGGCACTTTGAATTACATAGCAACAGATTTTTGCCACAAGCACACTTATTTGTGGTGCACTTAGATTTGCAGTCGCATTTTTTTGAAACTTTACCTGGTGCCAGGGGATTTTTTTTTATTGTAATTTGACGTAAAGATATTTCCACAACAAGAACATCTTTTGTTAAAAAAATCTCTATTTTCAAACACTGAATTCGGGTGAAGGGAATGAGAAAAACAAACTTTTGAACTTTAAAGATATAGAAGCCGCTAATATGCACATTACCTAGAAAACTCGTGATTCCGTACGGGGGAAATCAATTAATCTACAGATTAGCTAAATAAGCTGCACATTAAAGGCTTTCTTGATTTTACGGTAACATACAGATAATCGCATTGATTTATCTTTTCAGATCCAAGATGTGTCTCTGCAGGTTAATGTTTTCCATCATGTGGTTCTTCATCTTGATTTTCATCGGTTACCCCGTTGGTTACTTCTTCTGCGGGTGGTATGTACTGCTGTGCCCTCTAGATGCATGCTGTCCGGCGTTTTCGGGGGTGACGAACTTTCTTCTCAAAGCTACGCAGTTTCCCTTGATATGCACCAGAAATATGCTCGAAGGAAAAGGACTCTGCGGTTAGAGTTGCTGTAAAAAAATTGTATAAAGAAAGAGTAAAGCAGCGTTCATACGAGGCCAATGATTATCCCGATGAGGCAATCATTTGCCATTGTCCCATTTCAATCACGTGATCTTCCTGAAGTAGGCGTGACCTTCCTCTGCGCTCATTAGTTGGCCTCGTGTGAACGCTGCTTAATGATTTACACACGGTGAATGAACAATTCAACTTCTTTTCATCAACCAATCAACGTCTTGATAATCATTTGAATATAATGCTTCGTTTTAGTCAATGAAAAATGTGTTTTATCGTCTTTCTTTATTCTACCTGCTTTTAAATACTTGCTAGTTGCTGCATAAAGAAAGCATTCCTTTCTCATCAACCTTTACGTTACTGATGGCATTAAGGTAAATATTGATTCTGCTGATCAGAAGACTCTACTTAAACAGGCTTTTATAATTATATTATTAACATTTTTTTTTTCATTTACCTATAATTGTTCTTAAATTATTCAAAGATAAAAAGAAAACATTGTTTTTGATATTGTCACCTAGAAATGAACTTGCAAAAAGATGCAATTTTATAAACAGATTTATTTTGCCGTAGTACTTTACACGGACATCACTACAACTGAAGACTTATTAAACTGTAGTGTTTTTATATACCCGGATGAATTTACATTTAATAAATTTGCATCAATAATAATTTGCATATAAATTACATACAGGAAATAAATGTAAACAATTGTTCTTGAATTTGAGCCCGAGTCCTTGGCATAGTATAGCAGTGCTCTAACCGTAAGGCTACAGAGTTCTCAACTAGAATTCGACAATATCATTAGAAATTGAATTGAATAATATTTTTTTATGATTAAACCTTAAAATTACTGCCACGACAAATATAAAAATACAATAGAACTCTAATTATTCGAGGTCCCCTAATCCGCGTTTCTATGTATTTGAATCGATTTTGGGATTAAAAAAATGATAAAATTCGGAAGATATTTAAGAGAGAGCTGTCAATTGTTTTGAAGATTCTTTCCTCGAGCAAAGGTCCTCCTACGGGTGTGGTGTGGAAGTTTGGAGAGGTGGGGGCCAGCTCAGGTGTCGTCCCCGTCATCTGACCGTAGTTAAATATTACGAAGTCCATCATAATGAACTTTTATACGTAATTTAAATACGTATTAATTTATATGCAATAATTTAAACGTATTAATTTAATGCGTAACGTAATAATTATTACGTTACGCATAGGTATTAATTATTACGTTACATATACGTATCAATTTAAATACGCAAAATGTTATGATTATTTTATTTTTACAACCTAATGTGTATTCATTTACAGAAAACTATAAAGTGAGATAAGCATTCGTGTTATGACATTTTTAAAAGAAAAAATACGAATCCTAGCTTTTACACAGTTCATCGGTTAGGATAAAACCCAATGAACGGAAAACTGCGACAGTATTGGTAGGAATTATGGTTGAATCCTGAGGGTCATCACCGGCCACGTTGCAACACCTCTATTAGGAGACATGTCCCGTCATCAGTAGGAGGTAAATGACCCCATACTATTTCTGTACCCACCAGAATGGCGAATGCCAACTATCAGGTCGAAAGCTTCTCATCCCAATTTTCGAGGTATTCCCCCTTCCCCGGATTGAGGAGGTACCGAGGAAGTTACAGGGGAATTCAAATGATTAGATTCGCAGGTATTCTAGTTAGAGTAGCTGCAATCCTTGCGAGTCAGCTCAAATGTTATGATGAAATATACCTGCAATTTTTGCCCTACAGGTCAAACTTTTTGTACTATAACTTTTAAAAATGATAAACCTTTACTACATATAACTACAGAAAACGAGGGATTGTATAAAACGTTAAATTTCCTAACTTTTATAATTTTTTTAAAAAAATAATAAAATATGAATAAATTTATTTGTAAGAATTTTATAATAGAAATATATGCGTAAGGGCCGCCGGTCGTAAAAATAAAGGCAGGACACAGATAAAGGCCTTGTATATATATGTATGTATTGAACCTTTATACATAATTTTAAAAATTTCTTTTTTATGTAAACCTTAGATATTTAGTATTTTTTGTAAAATAATTTCAAGAATTAAAGATAACTTTTCCTTCCCTTTTTGTTTAATATTTGGGCTTTATCCAAACATTCTACAATTCCTCGAATGGACCGATCGATAAAGGATTGGACTTCATTCATTGTTTAAAATTTTGATTTTAGCCTTTTTTTAGTCATAATTTTGCTTCTCATAATGTAATTTTAATAATATGTTTCTCAAAGGTGATGTCTATTTTGGAATTTCTTTTTTTACTGAAATTTCAAAAGTAAATACATTTTGTTAACAATTATAACTTTTGCTCTTGTATCATATGTTTACTTGTTATTATTATCATTTATATTAGTCAGTATTAAAAAAAAAATTAAAGAATAAATAATTAATTAATTGCCATTTATTTCTAAAATAATTATCTCCTAAAGAATGTTTTTTGTTTATGTATTTTACACAAATCAATAATCCTGTATAAAATGTTATAGCAATATGTGTAATAAGTAATTATTGTAAAGAAAATAAAAATTATTTCCATAAATTTTGTGTTGATTTTTTTTATTTCAAAATATTTTTGAAAAAGAAAAAGAAGGAATTAATTTTATAAACAGTTTTTAAAATATCTCTGAAAAGAAACACCAAAAAGTAATAATAGCTTTATTCATTAAAATAAATTAAAATCGTTTGCTCTTTTCAAAAAGAAGACATGAAACGTAAAAAGCAATTGAACTTGTTTTGAATTAAAGATGCTTCATTTTCGTTATAAAACATTATTATAAATTATACTATTTCACTTTCTTAGCTCAATAAATCAATGGGAAAAAAAGTGTTTGAAAAATATCATTTTATGCGAAAATTGGATAGGCTATAGTGCTTATGTGTTAATTAGAAATTAATTTTGCATGTGGAATGTTTTCCAAGAAAAAAATTTATTGGCTGAACATATTTATATTGATATAATTATAAGTAATTACTTATTGGTGTTAACTCCTCACATATTATTTACTGCTCACACCACATTAATTCTGTTGATTATCTCTACTATATTACTCCTCAAAAAAAACCAAGCCATTTTAGACACACACTTTTATTACAACACAACACAGAACCGAGAAACATACATCAACACATTGCGTCACGTGTTTATATTGAGTAGTCACGTGATCAGGCGGGATGGAGAAAAGCACACGAACAATTGGATTAACGTAATATTTCTTGTATGTGATGTATCAGTACATCCTATTTCTGTAATATTCTGGTACATCAAGTTTTAAAGATTCCAAACTTTGATTATTTTGTAAATTTTTGGAATCCTCTTGTTGTTGTTGTTTTGCCATTTTTTTTTAAAAAAATTACTATTATTATACGAAAGCTTTTATTCTCAAAAACATCAAACAGAATTTAAAATATACTGTTAAATTACAAAAACAAAAAGAGTCTAACATTCATAATATTTATCAATATTTTTTTAAGTAATCATCAAACAAATTATATTTAAATGATTTGAAACTTTTTCATATGGTCTTTAGTTCTCATTATTGTCTTTTCTCAACATTTGCAAACATTATTCTCTAGTGTAACGGAGAATACGTACGTACAATGGCTCAAAAAATTGAGAGTACACCTTACTTTTACTTGATAAATCCGACTTTCAATATAAATAACCGGAAGTGCAAACATGTTTTTATTTTTACACATAACAAATGGTTTAATTTAGAGAAAAAAAGAAAGAAAAATCAACGAAAAACTTCTAAATTGAAAAGTTTCAGAAGCATTCAAAATATGGTGGTAATTTTCATTGTAAATAGCAGTTACACACACCACCACAGTACCCCGACATCAATGCCATTGAATATTCGTGGGCCATACTCGAAAAAGTGGTTCAAAAACACAAAATTAAAAACAAAACCCATTTAAAACAAGTGGTACAAGAAGAACAGGGTAAAATATCTTCAGATACCACCAAAAATGGATCGAATCGGTACCATGACGTTTAGAGACCATTATAAGAGCCAAAAGATATGCAATTTAATAGTGACACTTTGTTTCTATGCGTGGTATTGCAAAAATTTCATTGGTGTATTCTCAATTTTTTGAGGCAAAATTCTGCGTATGTTTATTTAAAATGCTTTTTAAAATTTTCAATTTAGATATTTTTCGTTGATTGTTCTTTATTTTTACTCTAAATTAAACCATTTGTTATGTGTAAAAATAAAAACATGTTTGCACTTCCCCGTAATGTGTTATTTATATTGAAAGTCGGATTTATCAAGTAAAAGTAAGGTGTACTCTCAATTTTTTGAGCCACTGTACGTATGTGTTTGTTCTCTATAAGAGAGAGGCCTTTTGAGTTCTAACCAAATTTCGCAGATATATACTTAAGAGGATAAAAATTAATACATCGGAGATTTTTTGAAATTTTACTTAGAAATGTAATTAATTAAAAATTAAGGGTGATTTTTGTAATTTCACGATAATATCCAAAAATATTATTGCATAAAATTGATTTTTTTCACCATTTTAACATCTAACAAATTTTTTAAATAATTTCAAATTAACAGTTTTATAAATTTCTCCTGAATTTCGTAAGCTTTTGAAATATGTCCATCCAATTATGTTTGTTTTGAAATATGTCTATCCATTTGAAATATGTTTCTTCCATTTTTGCCTAATTTTCTGCAATAGATTTTATTACTTCATAAAAAATTTAAATTTTCATTATTTTATCAAGTATATAATCCCCTGATTTTCTTCCATTTTTTAAATCTAAAGTTGAATCATTCTGTTGAATATCTAAGCAGTTTCTGAAGATATAAAAAGTAAAAAAAAAAATTCAGAACCGCTGAAGTTTGAAGATAGATGAATTGGACAATCACGTATTTAGTACCACAATGATGTCATGAGATCGGACTCCATTAGGATAATTCATTCAAACAATGGCCATACCGACAAAAAAAATCTGCCTATTAGAATAATTTGGCTTTAATTCTATTGTCATAGATAATTGATGCTTATAATTAGCTTGTCGATGGAATTATGAACATGAAATATCCATAAGAAATCAAATTAATATTGAATATAACTAATATTTCTGCAATCCGGCTAGTCGCCGAAGACGGCCACTAATTACTAAAAATAATCTTGATTTAAAGTATTACATTGAAATTTTTTAAATAATTATTTCTAATTGAATTTCCTTTAATTTATATTACATCAATACTTCAATTTCTTATTGGATTTTCTAACATTGAAGACTTGGCAGAATTTTTTTTTGTCGTAAACAAGATTGTTTACTTTTTTTACACCAAAAATAAGCGGAAGCGGAAAAGACACAGACCGAAAACACAAAGAAATAATCGCTTCATAATAAGTTATTTCCTCTTAACAATTGTGGCTTAGACGAATTTTTCACCAACTAGATGGTATTGTTTCTAAGGTCACAACCAATTGTTTCATTAAGGAAAGGCAGACATTTTTATATTAAAGATGTGCCTTTTATTACATCTTATTAAGAAATATTAACAAGATCAACTAGTTTGTGCCAGAAAACTCATCCACAAGAAGGCCGAAAGGATCCAAATGATATACTCACGAATGCGTTAATGGACGTCTTGGCGATGCCAACCATTTTGTAACTTTCTGTTGCCATACCAGTGACTATAACTATGTCAAACTAATGTTAATAACAAAGAAATTTTATCATGTAATGTTTTCAGTAATAAGTTATCTTAAAAATGTTTCTCTTTTCTCCTCTTTCCTTTAAATTTTTCATTCTTTGTTTTTACCTTCTGAGGTTCCTATATCTTTCGGTATATATTTTGAGTATTTTACTCAGGAATGGATATGTTAGAAAGTAATGTTTATGGATAAGAATTATTCTATTATGTAAATCTCTACTAATCTCTATTTTGGGTCAAGCAAGAATATTTAACTCAAATTCAAGAAACTTTTCTAATATTTAAAAGAGAGTTTTAAAAAAATACCGTAGCTGTACGGGATAATACAAATCAAAAGTTGAATCATTTTACTAGCTGAAATCACTTTCAGCCATATAGATATAAAAAAAAAAACAAATTAATTTTTGCCTTATTTTGAATTTAAATTTAGCTGATATATCTAGCGTTGTTCGAAATAAAATTTTAATGCTGATTTTTAATAAAAAGTTTACTGTTTGATTAGTTATTAAAAGATTAAGATTATAGCATAGCAAATTAGATGCTGAAAGCTACATAATACAAACGCTGTATGCGAGAAAATAAAAATGTATTCAATATTGACACAGATGTATTCCAAATGCACCTGTAAACATACGCTTTTGAAAGAACTTGTTTTCAGTGCAAAAGATTATTTTATACAAAATGTTATAATACGCAAGCATTTTTTATCGTCTGCAACTTTATCTTCAATTACGACTAAAAAAATCTATTATATTAAAAGAGTTTATAATATCTCTTAATTTCAGAAAAAATGACGAATTATTCCAAACGATTTTTAAAAATTACCTAAAGAAATTTTTTTTATAAGTTAATAATTATATTTAGATAGTGAAACAAAATTTTGTTAAATAATGTATGGCAACTTAAGTAAAGATCTATAATTTGGAATTGGAAGGCAGCCATTATTAGCAACGAATTTCAACTTCTACCGGTCTGAATTAATTTTTCAATCCTTTAAAAACATTAAAGCTTTTAATCAATTTTTAAGGAACAGAAAATTTCACAACTATTCTCGAGTTAAATAAACAGTTTTCGGTATCAATAAAGTTAAATAAATTTTATTCAAATATCTATTTCCCATGTTTTGGCTATTTTAAATTTCAATGACAAAACAAATTTTGGTGGTCACCATATTGTTTGTCATCGTAATACTGCGCATGCGTAAGAGAAATATAATTTTTTTTAATTAATAACAAATAATTATTTAATTAATTGTCGTTAAATCATAGCTGATACTTTGCTCATGCTTCGTAACATTTGCAAAAAAAATGTGAAAAAAATTTAATCAGTAATTTGGATTTCTATTGGAAACAAAAAAAAAATACTTATGTATATGTGTAAACATATTTTAACAGATGCGTGGAATATAGAAATTTTAAAACTTATGAATTATTAAATTAAACTTATGAGTTATGAAACTTTAAAACTTTGATTTATTTCACCACGGGAGGCATAATTTGCGTACAAAGAATAAGTGGCAAGAAATACGTCAATCTACATCGCGACACAAGAGCAGAAGAGATCAAAATTTTCCCTTCATTGGTTTTACTTTAAGACTTTGATAGGAATTTCTTTGACACTTGATTTCTATAGGAAAGGAATATTTTACGTATCTTTAAAAGAATGTTATAAGCATTATGGAGTTTTATCCCTTCACTCGGAGAGAGAGAACCTGTTGAATTCAACAGTTTTATAGAGCGCGTGTATAATTAATTAAATAAAAAGTGAGAATTGCATCAGGAAATAAGTGACTATTTTAGAATGAAGTTAATATGAGCTTAATTAAGATAAAAATTTGGAAATTAATTAAGACTTAAATTAGATTAAGAGATATCATTACATACATATAAATAAATAAGATGAGCGTTCTAGTATTTATTTATCTAGATTAAAGTTTTATTCCAATATTTCAAAAATCATTTTTACTTAAATATTTTTCGATATAAGCTCTATATTTATAAGTAAAATTCAAAATAAATCCGGGTTAGTTTATAATCTGAAAAAAAAAAGTCAATATTTGGGATTTTTCCTGTAAATCCGGGATGCCTGGTAACTTTAAACGAAACTGAACATTGACTCATTAAGCAAGGCGAGTCACAAGACTAATTGCAAAGAACGCGGAAATACGTTTTCGCAATTCTTTGTTTTCGTGCTGAAGCTATGACTTCATCTCTCTTTTTTTTTTTTTTTTTTTTTTTTTTTCATCAATGTTATTTTAATAGGCGAAGATCGAGATGCATTATACTTTAAAAAAGTGAATCATCCTGCTGCTTTATCAAGAGTAATAATGGCCGTCTGCAACTGTTCGTCATTTCAATCCTACTGATAAAATGTAGTCGTTTGTTATCTGTAGTCGGAAGCTTTGTGAATGTCAAGATAACGAAGAAAAATCTACAGGTGAATTCGAGGAACTTGATTTCTGTAGCTGAAATTAAGAGGAATGAAATATTTTTAGTAATTTATCTCACGATAAATTTCAGTGAACTCAAAATCTATGCAAGAGTATTCTTTTAATTCAGGGAAATTTCTTGCTCTAACTGTACTAGCGAAAGATAAAAAAAAAAAAATGAAGTGATGTCCTAGATAGCACACGCTCGAATTTCATTTGTTTGCTCCGATTTGATGAAATGCCAAGTATTATTTCCTATATGAATGCAAGACAACAAAATAAATGATATTTGATTTTTATAATTTTTATTTCAGAGAATGAATTATCTCATGATAAATTTCAGAGAAATTGTATACATACTATTGATTTATCTTTAATTCAGGAAAACGTAACTATACTTGAGAAGGGTGAAAAACTAAAATAATATCCCAGAAAAAGAAGGATATTCTTTAATTTCTTTCTTTTGTTCTGGTTTGAGGAAATATCCATAGTATCTCAGCTCTATGGAAATATCCAACAGGATTATTTTCAATGCAAATATAATACAACAAAAGAAATTAAAACATGATTTCTGTATCTACTATTGAAGGGAATGTACTATCTGAAGGATAGCTTACAAAAAAAATTGTAACATGCTATTAAATTGTTTTTAATATAAAAATTTAACTTTAACATAGTTTAAATTGCCTGACCAAACAATAATAATTAGGTTACGTTTTTAAAAAATTAATTGAAAATAAAGTGATAATAAAAATAAAATAAAGTGATATCCCAGGTAAGGAAATTTCTTTTGTTCTGATTTGAGAAAATATCAAACATGATTATTTTCAATGCAAATATAATACAACAAAAGAAATTAAAGCATGATTTCTATATCTACTATTGAAGGAAATGAAAAACTCATAAATAGCTTTAAAAACTAAAACATACAATTAAATTTTTTTAGTATAAAAGTTTTACTTTAACATTATTTAAATTACCTAACCAAACAGTAATACTTAGGTAGCTTAAAAGTTTAATATAAAACTAATTATTAATTATATAAATATATAATAATGTAAAATTGTATACAAATATATAATTGTATATATAAATATCAATTATATAATTAAATATAAATTATATAAATAAAAATATAATTAAAATTTGAATAAAATTTTTAATTATTCTTTCATTAAATGCAGCAAACAAATCTATTTTTTGATTTCATGTTCAATTTTTACCTTCATTTAAAAAGGAAGATTTAGTTAATATCGATTTATACAGAAATTGGATTTCAAAAATTAGTCAAATGACTCATTTTAATTTGTCAATAAAGAGAAAAAAAACGTGTCTAATACAGACTGGCTAAGCATAAATTCTAATATATTATTTAAAGCCGCTAAGGGCAGAACATCTCTTTCGCTAATTAGAATTCACATTTTTTTTTTTTTTTTTTTTTTTTGGTAAAACATAACTGTTCTTTAAAACTTACAATAAAAATTAAAATCCAAAATTGATATGTAATAACTAGCTTTGTATCGCTATTCCTTGGGTTTCAAGCTCTTTTAGAGAATTCGCAAGACAACTTTTATGTTTAGTATTCACGATGCAAGCTGACACTACGTTTTACAACTCTCTTAACCTTCAGCCACTCTCTAATTATTGTGATTCCGGTAAACTTTCCCCAGCTGCTGTTGAAAATTGTATATGCTAACATTCCGCACTTCTGATATCAGCCAGTCTCTCTGAAAGTCTCGTGATCGTTGAATCACATGATCGAATTGCATTACATAATAAGACGATGTGTGCAATTTCGCAGACGATTGTGCAGACGATTTCTACCAATGAAATCTTTTTGCTATTGAATTACTTAAAAACTGTGCAGATGATTTTTATTAATGAAATCTTTTTACATTGCATTGCTTAATAACTGTGCAGACGATTTCTATTAATGAAATCTTTTTACTATTGCATTACTTAATAATTGTGCAGACGATTTCTATTAATGAAATCTTCCTTTGAATTCTTTGAATTTATAAAGAAACAGAAATAAAATCTACCTTTTGATTAGGTTTAGGAATCTCTACTAGTAATAAAGGGAAATGTGTGCTGTTTTGCACGCGGTATGTGTTTGCGTTCTATAGATCAAAACATAAGATATTAACAATTTTGCATAATAATGTTTGGAGAGCAAAAATGTGAACCTCAGCGTGATTTTTTTGAAATTTTAATTAATTAAAAATTAAGTGAATTTTGAAATTTTCCCGTTAACTTTAACAACTTTTTCTATTTCATCTCACACAGGTGTATGTGGGGGGGGGATGGGGGAGGGCATTTCAGAAATGAGGATGAGAAGCTTCCGGTATGGTGGTTGTTTCTCTCTCTACCACGGTAGGTACAGAAATTGTGAGGGGCGGCTACCTCCCACCGATAACGCGACATGCTTCCCTCGGGAAGGGTTGTACCGTGGCTTGTGATGGCCCTTAGGACTCAAACATAGTTCCCGCCAGTGTTACTGTTGCGGCGGATTTATCAGTATGCTTTAGTAGCAGGTTGGATCGGCCCTTTATTATTATCTATTTTACCAGTTTTATTAAAGGAAGCTCCTTGTCATTAGTCACTAATTTGTCCTATTTTCGAGAAATGTCACAAAATAAAATCTTGACAAAGCCAACATTCTTTAAACACTGAACGATTTCGAAAATTAATTTCGAATAATTAATGAATCCCAAAGCTTTATATTAACTGTAAAAGTACAATTTAAAATGATACTTTTATTTCTTTTGACATGACGAAATTCATCAGAGTTAGTTGATTAAGATTAATTTGATACTATTTTTCGCATGCTTTCTAGAAAACTGTTTATCAAAGAAAAAATCGTTTGCTTTTACATTTTAATAATATTTTAACAAAATAAAAATAGTAGCAGTTATAAAATGTCTGAAAAGGAATCGTCTGCTAAATGTCTATTAACAGATTTTGACTATGATATTTACCGAACAACTATTAATACGATAGGTGAATAGTTGGTGTTCGAAAGTGTCTGCTACAGACTTAAAGAAAAGAGTTTTAGCAACCGCATGTGCTATTCGTGTTCCAAATAACAATCACGTGTCCATTCATAAACACAGGTTATTTCTATCTTCCGCCACAAACGACTGTTATACTCGGTCATTCGAAATCATTTAATTATCCGCTCGTAAAAGAAAGAGATACAATTGGTTCGCTTAGAGCGTTATTTAATTCTTTCGAACGACATCGATCATTTTTCTTGCTAGCAAAGAAAGAAAAAAAGTCTGAACACATTTATGTTTATGGCCGTAAGCTACAAGAGGCTTATTCGGGGCAAAGAAACAAAACCATCAACATGGAACTTCTCTGTTGGAGTCTACCTGCAGGGGAAAAAAAAAGAAGAAAAGACAACTTTCATCACTTCCGGTGTTTCTCCCACGCTTGCTTTGCCAAGTCTTTTATCTAATCTCAACCAATTAAAAACTTTTGAGCTGCAAGCGCTCGCTACGTCATCAGAAGGTGTGGTGGTAGTTTGTTGATTGTCAAATCTTTTAAGAAAGAATAGTGGAGCTGATATTTCAACTATCCGCAGCGATCATTTGAAGAAGGATCTACGCTCTTATTTTTATAGGTATGGGATTTTTTTTTATTGATTCTTTTTTTTGCATTGATGCTTTATTTTAAAAAGTTTTAGTTTTCCTAGCGCGGATTTCAAATAGGGCTTATTAAATAGAGACTGTCAATAGTTAATTTTTATTTTGTAATTTTATAAAAATAAAAGCCTAAAATAAATAATTTTGTAATTTAAAAAAAAATTTAATTTCAGACAGCTGGTTAATTATAAATTATACAATCAAATTGGTTGTAATTAATAAATAAACATGAAAATGAAAGCATTTTTTTTTTTTTTTTGTAAATAATCTTACATCGTGAATTTTAATATATTTGGCAGATATGATAAAGATTTAATTGTCTACACAAGCAATGCAAACTTCTATGGTTTTTAATTTTTTTTCATAGAAATTCGAATTAATTTTTGAGTCATTTGGTTTTTATGTACATCTGAACTTTTGTGAAATTTTTTTACATCGTGATTAAAAAAAATATGCATAGATAAATGACTGAAATTATATATTATAAATTCTACTATTATATACAATAAAAACTGACTATAAAATAATTGATCAATATTTCTTGAATTATTATTTTTAACGCGGTTAGCAAAATTAATGTATTGTATTTCAATTGCTTGCATAAAATAAATCGAAATTTCATCAACTGCAAACTGCTTAATTATTTTTCCTAATATCTTCAATTTTTTTAACTTCTTTGTTTCGTTAGTTAATTGCTGCTGTTTGTGAATTCTTAGCTTAATTTTATTGTTTGCTTGTTTCGTTGGTTTATTTTGTTCGTTTTGTTACTTCATTAAACTAATTAACTTTTATATATGTATGTTGCTTATTAAAGGCATAAATAATCGGTTAACTAAAATTCTGTTATGACAACATCATTTTAATAATTCCCGATGTATAAATTTAGGTTATATGCCACCAAGTCCATATCGCTTTTATTGGATTCGAAGCTATCGACGATAAAACATTTCTTGGAAGTGAATTGTTTGTTAACATACAAACTATTAATAGTTAAGACGTCTCTCTATATTTAGTGACAGCGCCGTTTTCTCCGAAATGCGGAAGTTGTTTTTATGAGTTTCTCGTTTTCACAAACAAGTGGGTTTGGAAGCCTAACAGACTATTTCACAACTTCAACTTTTGCTTATTTTTGTAAAGACAAAACTGGAACTCGTTCCAAAACTGTTTTCTATGTAACTGAAAAATTGTGAAGTATTTTATACATGCATATTTTACGCTAATTTTGATTTCTTTCTAAAAATTTAACTTATTTCATAATATAGCATGTAAAATTTTTTTTTCAAAATTTGGCATTGAATTTTTAGATTTTGTAATCAATTGTAGTATAATAGAAAGATGTATTACATATATCAGCTCTGATTATGACTTTTGCTCCGAATTGTCCCATTTTTGATTTTAAAAAAAATTACGATTGACTATGTATCATTAAAAAGAACATTTGAAGAATTTTTATTCTATCTTTTTACTATACATAGTATGGTCTAGTGGAAAAATCTTGGTTCGAATTTTAGGTTCGAAACCCGATTCCACTAGAGATCGACCGGGTATGCAGGACTGATACACACCAAACAATGATTTAAGAGATGGGTCATGGAGTTCTTAACCTCCAAATAGAACAGATAAGAATATAACAAGGCATCGAAATTGCTTAACAAGTGGTTGTTCCTTAAAAAAGATGATTAGCAATTATATTGAGCAGTAATAATAAAACATTAAAAATATTTCGAGAAAAAAAGGGTAGAATTTTACATAGTGTTTTCGATTAGTCATGTCGGCGTGGTAAAGTTAAGCTTAGACTTCATAAGATAAGGCTACGAGGTCTCTTGATGTTTTTCGGAAGTGTGGGGTCGTATGAGCTTTTTTTTTTTTTTTTATAATAGAGGTATTATTATCTCTATCCAAATGATCAAAGAATCTTGTTGCTAATTTTTTATGGAAATCATTTTGTGTAGCAAGACAGAGAATTTTGTTATTAATGTTAATAATTTGCCGAACCTTCACCTTTTGCAATCTATGCCGTTTGAATCCTAGTTAAATGTGCCCCCGAGTTTGTCGCCAATATGGCACCCCCTCCCCCCCCAAAAAAAAAATGAGCTGTATAATTTTTCCTAGTAACTTTAATACTGATTTGTTTACTATTTTTTTTTTTTTTCGCTTGTTGAGTTGTGCATTTACTATAGCAATTTTGCAAGAAATGAAAATTAAATATAATCTACAAATAAACATCCATTAAAGAATTTACCTAAATTACGTTTCATAATTGAAAGTATTATTAATGTTAATAAAAGACTAGTGTTATTTTTAGAGTGAACAAATAATAGATAATATTTATCCTTTTGCAATTCTTACTGAAATATTTTATTCTAATTAAAATCGTCTGCTTACGAATTTTATCAAAACAGAAAATAAAAAACTAAAAACTTCTGCTTGAGCTTTTTATTATCGTTTGTCTTTATTTCACAGTTTTTCATTTTAATATTATTTTACCATTCTAAATAAATTTTTTGCGATTTTTTTTGGTGGATTTCCCGTGATTAGTTGATATGTCTGAGTGTTCAATAACCCCATGTCTGATTATCAGGATAATCAAAAATATTAAGATCATTAATATTATGACTGATATTGTATTTGTGAATTCGATGTCTAAAATTCGAAATATATATGGCGCCGACAGAACAACTTTTGCATCATTGAAAAGTTCCGCTGATTTTTTTAATGGGAATTTCTAAATTATTCCCCGCTCACATGAAGAATTAGTTGAACCGATTAAGTTTGTTTATTCCTTCAATTTTCTTTGTAAGAAAAGCATCAGTGTCTAGTGACGAAGCTTTGAGAAACTAATTTTTCATTTTTCCTTTTTATTTTCAAAATCCTTAAGTTTAATGAGCTAACGAAGCTATTAGGTTCCCACTCTTGTTGCTAGCGAGACCGTAGAATATTTTTTTAAGATAAAAAATTTTGCCCGGTGCCTTCTTTAGATGTAGAAAGCACCGCGTGTTCGAATTTTATTTTCTAAAATACGGACCAGCGCATCCGATTTGTAAAATTCCATTGTTTCAGATTCAAAAGAGATTCAGCAATTCTCACCCGTAAGGTTCAAAAAGAAATGTTCTCGGATAAAACAATCTTTATTAATAAATCTCATAATATTAATAAAAATGGTGGGTAACTGTAATTGTTCATGGTATTGTTTATATAGGCAGCCATCTTGATTGGCGACTATGAATTGTTGGCATCCTTAGCGAAATAAGGAACACAGTAAATTAGAATTTTACCTGTATGCCAAATCTGATGTCGAAGGCGAAATGTTCTGCTGCTGTGAGGCGCCATTCTCGTGATCTGGCCGAAATTCAAAATTACTAGATCCTCGAATTCCTTACAGAGGGAACGTTAATATAACTTTCCTCTACTTAGAATATGGACAACTTATTTTAGTGAATAAAGGCAATTGATTATCATTACTTGAATCTTCATTATGTGCAGCAGTGGCGGATTTCAAATCAGGCAAAATAGACAGATGTTGGGCTGACAGGAGGTCTGTAGCAATCGGGTCTACTAAAAAATGATATTACTTAGCTTAGTTGCATTAGTACATTAGCTTAGTTGCCAAATAAAGCACTAGTGTTTAGTACATTAGCTTAGCTGCCAAATAAAGCACTAGTATTTAGTACATTAGCTTAGTTGCCAAATAAAGCACTAGCAATTAGTACATTAGCTTAGTTGCCAAATAAAGCACTAGCAATTAGTACATTAGCTTAGTTGCCAAATAAAGCACTAGCAATTAGTATATTAGCTTAGTTGCCAAATAAAGCACTAGTAATTAGTATATTAGCTTAGTTGCCAAATAAAGCACTAGTAATTAGTACATTTGCTTAGTTGCCAAATAAATTTCTTTAAAATGTACAAAATCTACGAATTATAAGGTTTTCGTCAATTTACAAAAATAAAAAATTAGCCAGAAATAAATTATTAATATCTTAAATTAAAAGTTTGTTGGAAAGTGAAATTAAATTAGCCAATTTATTAAAAGAAAGGGTCTCGTTAAACGAATTGTTTAGAAAAATTCTTAAAACCGCCACTGGTGTATAGACTGGTGCTAACCTTAAGATCGTAAGGAATTAATGTCCGCTTTTCGATTTTTGTGGTTCATTGTTTAGATTATATCTTTCCCAAATGTACAATAAATAGGGATTTAAGTTTGGAAAATTCGATATTTGCTTAAAATAGCCAGATTTTCTGATAATTAAACTTCCAAATCCAAAAAAAAATTTATGTAGATTTAAACATTCAGAAATAATGAACTCATTAAATTTTAAAATAGGAAGAAAAAATAAATTTGCCATTAAATTTGAAATCGTTATTGTTCTAGCAAATCTGAGGTATCATTATTTTATATTTATAGCTAAAATTAATATTTTATACTTATAGCTAATTAAATCATTATTTTATACTTATAGCTAAAAAAATTAATTAGAGAGGAAAATTTATTTTTAGTTTACATTTATTTTAAATTAACGTTTTTTTAAAGAAATGAATCGAATGAATCTTTTTTTAATATAAACTATTTACTCATAAGTAAATTTCAAGACAAATCTGGGACATTTAAAAAAAAATTAGAAGCAAATCAGAGAGACTTTCAATACAAAGTCAAAATTCGTGACTACCCTTATTACCCCAGTATGTCTGGTCACTTTATATTCAAATCATTTTTAACGATTCATTGATTGCTATTACCAAAGGATGATTATGCTCAATCAGGTGGTTATTATTCATTTTTCCTCGACAGAAACGTTTCACTTCTTTCATTTGATGTAAATAGGTTATTGCTTAAAGGCTGTACACAATATTAGCTTATCATCCACGTCCCTGCCTTTCCCTTTTTAAATAGGGTAATGTTTTTCAGCTGGACGTATCTATAAACTGCGACATGTATAATGCAAAAATCATACAAATCACTTTAGCCCTTTAAAAGGCCATTTTTTTTATAATCATGGTATTTAAATTTTTTTTAGGATTGGGATTGGCTTAAGAACAACGATTCATCTACATTATTAGATAAATTTAATTGGATTAATTAATTTGGTTAATTAATAATTAAGTAAAAAGTCAAGACATGGCTTTTTTTTTTGTCAAATTAGAAACTGAAACATCTATGTTTTTGTCTTATTAAAAAAATTGTCCGAATTTGTGCCAACCTACATAACTTCTTACAAAGATTGAGGAATTTGGTGGGAAGCATACTTCCCATGGCCCTTGAAAGGGTTAAGGGGTGTTGTTGTTTCTTATGGCACTTGCCATGGACAAGCCCGCTGTTACTAAGACCGGTAGGGAAGCGTCTCTTGTTTTTTTTAGTAGGGCCAAGAGTACGATTTTGCTACTCATGCATCTCTCATTCGCTTGCACAACCCCTTTTTACAAGAGGGCATATTCACACATCTCACAGATAGAACAACGGAAGAACAATCACGCCCAAACCGGGACTCGAACCCAGGTCGCCCACGGGGAAGACGCGCTACCCCTATGCCAAGACGCCGACGGGTTAAGGGGTGGATGGTTGTAGCTAAACTACCAAATTTGGCTGGTTATTATTTCTTGAACAGTACATCCATCATAAGATTTTTCAAATTTTTATTAAAAATTAATTGGAATAGTAGCATTTTTTTTCTCTATAATTTTGAAATATATAATAACATCAAAACCAGATTTGGCCATTGTAATTTGACGACAAGATTTTAGCTTTGGAGTTGGAAAGTTCTAGGTTCAAAATCCGATTTTACCTAATAACTACAAAAAGCGGATTTAGTGAATTTTAAATCTGTCAGAGTCAAATGTCCTCCGTCTGATGAGGCTGGTTTAATTTCAGATATTGTTCTAATCATAGTTTCAAGATAACGATTTTCCCTCCAAAATGGCTCTAGTAGTGCTTCAAAACGGATCGGTTATATTACTGTAATATAATTAATTTAAATTAAACCAAAATCATTTTTAAGCCAATTAAAATTCAAAACATTGGATTTTCATTTAAAAAAATTTTTATTCCGTGCAATTCTCTAATTTTAATAAATTTTTATTCCGTGCAATTCTCTAATTTTAATAAATTTTTAAAAATATATTTAGCAACAGTACTTTTCAATGTTTTACTTACTAGTTTATACACATTTGTCTTGTGTAATAACATAAATGATAGTCCATTTATGATATTAAATGCATTTTTTTTGTGTGCATATAATTAAGAACAAATACAAAAAAATAAAACAGACGAGTAAATCTAAAACATTATCATGCTAAAATGCTTTATGTTAGAGGCCCATTTTTTAATAAAATTTATAAATAATTTTCCATATTAGAAAAATTTTAGCTGAAGTCCCACATTTTTGTTTCTTTAAGAAGCAGCATTTTAAAATGATCACCCTTTATAACGTGAAAGTTTATTGTCATGATTTTACAAAATCAGGTATTAAAATGACTTGAACTATTTTCTATGAAAAAAAATTAGTTTTCTGACCTCATTGAAGTATTTAATCAATTACAGTCTTGAAATTGTGTCTTACAGCAGCTAATATTTTTAAATAATTCATTCTGGTATATCTCCTTCGATGTGTGTAACAAATTTCATGCTGAAATTCTGTATTAATTCTTCGACTAAAATGAATTTTGTTTGTAAAAATTCTGCCTAATATTACCATCATTTCATTAGAAAGCACATACTGAGATGGGTTTGTAATAAGATTCTTTTGTTCATTTTTCTCTGGAATTATGATGAGTTTGTCAAATAATTCAAAAATCTTCTTTAATATGCAAAAATTCTGTCAAATTCAAATTCTTATTTTTATGCTCATAATTTTAAAAATTTGAATTTGACTTGATCTTTCATTCAAAAAAAATTTCGTTAATTACGAATCTTTGTAAAAAAACGTTCAATTTCCAGAGATTAAATATTTTTTTTCGTTCCTTTGGAAAAAGACTTCAACCTATAACTGTAAAAGTAACAATGAACTGTTCCATGATGTGACATGTACCACATGTTGTCGAATATTTTATCTGTGGAATGCGGACAGATTTCACTATCGTTTGGCGTTTAAAGAGACGAAAATGATGCATTAGAATAAAAAAAGTAATATTAATGTATTACTTTTTTAAAAAGTAATTACAGTATATTAGATTGATAAAGTAAAAAGTAATCAAAGTATATTAGACTGATAAAATATTAAGATTATGCACAATATTAAATTGTTTGCTGTTAGATTTTAGCAAATTATCTTCAAAATGCATTTAGTAACATTTTAGCTGGATTTAGTAGAATTAGCTGAATTAGTGAAGACTTATTATATATAAAAAAGTAAAGGTAAATAGCCTGCGTTTATTGCACAAAATCTGCTGAAAATTATTCTATTGATATATTAAGATGAATGTTTATATGTTCTTTTTTTACACAATTTTGCAATTTTCGTTCAATTTTGTTGACATTTTGCGGATGCAATTTTCAAAGAAAGAGGAAGCTCTGTCAACTTTTTGAAATCTACACTTAACTCAAATATAAGTTAATTAAAAAAAATTAATCACATTTTCGATGTTTTTCAACTATATTTTTCGAAAATATTATGCCATTTAGATTTTTACACAATCTAAAAGCGACGAAAATTACCATCTTAATAATACAAATTTAATTTCACCACAGTTTAATTTTAATTCTTTATTTAAATTAAATTTAACATATAATATTTAATATTTTTATTTCCATGATGAAATTAAAAATAATTTCATTGTTTCATCAAACCATTCAATTTCTTTCTTCTGCCAGTGTTGAAATTTAGTTAAAAAAATTAATCTGTTTTCCTTCGAAATTAATTTCGAAATTGATTTTCTCTTTCGTTTTTATTTCGCACCACATAATTTTTTTAACTTGCAAATGCAGTAATTTAGAGCAGACTGATTCCAATAAATTCATTTTTCAGTCTTAAAAAATAGCAAATAATTTTAAATAAAAGCATTTCAAATCAACAGTTCAAGAGATATTGAAGCCAATATAATGATCAAACATGGTAGTCACTAAAGGCGGCAAGTCAGTCAATACAAAAAGCATTTGTGGCGTTGGCAACAGGAGCTCAAATTGCTCAGCTCAAATGCATTCTACTTGTGGCGTTGGCAACAGCAGCTAAAATATTATGATTATTATTTAAAATAACTGGCTGATGGAACATTGTAAATGTTGTCATTTTCTATTTGATTTTGCTGCAGTTCAAACATTGAATTTAGTTGATCATTGATGTGTATCGCATATTATTTATTATTATCGCAAGTATTTAAAGTGCTTTAAGAATTATTAATAAAATTTATGTTTTTTAATGGTTGAAGTGGTGTGTTTATTCTCCAACGCCAAACACACTATTAATTTTGTCAAATTTAGCACAATATTAACATTTTCAACTTGAAAGTTTTAACTTAAATAAATTTGAATGGGCATTTGAGTTTGAACACTGACTGCACATCATTGTGGTCAGAAATAAAAAACGATTTTTTGAAAGTATAATTATTTGCGGCATGACGAAGATGAGCACTCTTTTATCGCTTGATACAGAAAGTTCTTTAAAAACAATCTTCATGAGGACAATAGAGTGACAGTACTTTAATCACTGAAATATTTTCGTTTTTGTATAAAAGAAATTTTTCGTTTTAATATCTTTTACTAAATAATCCTTCTTTTAATAACGTCATTTTAAATTTCGCATTTCAACCCATTTTTTTATGTTCACATGTAAATGATACACTATGCTTTATTTTTTTAGTTATTTTATTTAATAATGATTTTAATGCTGTTATTTTAGAATACAAAAAAAAAATCTACTTTTTTACAATTTTATTTGTTTGGCTTTAGAAAAACAGCATTTCATTTAATTAACATCTCAGCCCAGCTTTTCCAAGTGTTGCTTAATTGGGAAATGTCGAAAATCTGCCACTGTATGGGTACAATTTGTCTAACATAAGATATTCATTCATTCTAATTTCTTTCGAACTGGCTCATAAGATATCAAATTCAATCATTAACATTTCTAGTCAGATTTCTCGGAATGAATAATAAGAGATTTTTAAAAGAATTCGAATCGATTCAATTGTATTTTAGCAATCAATTGGCATAAATACATACACAGAGTCCTTTACTTCGAAGGATATAAAATTATTTATCATTAAAGTAAAATCATTTTTTTGGAAGAAAAAAAAAATTTAAGCCAGCGGGAGTGGTCTCCTTAAAACTTTCTCACATACTCTTTAATAAACTTGGATGTACCAGAGAGCACCATGCATGGTATTGGCGTAAAATAGTTAAGAAATATTTTTGGCGCGAATTTAGCATTTTTACTGAATATATCGTGTCATCCTTGGCGAGGGTTTTGGCGCGATTAATCCCTGGCATGCTTTAATAATATACAAAATTCGAATTTGTGCTTGAAGACACGTTTTTCTCAGCCGATTGAAATGAAAATTTGACACAAAACTGCACTTGTTGTTAAAAAAATTTCATAACAAATTTGAAATATACTCGTTGCGTTAAGTCCACATGTTTCTGAAAGTATAGACGATAGACGTTACTGGTTGTAGGATTTGGCTCACAATTTGAATCTACACTATGATGTTGAATTTGAGTACCGAATCTTATTTATTTTATCTTCTTCGTTTTATAGTCATCGGGTCAACTTAAATTCGAACTGCCAGACAGACGGACAAATTTTACTCAAAATTTGATATAAATCTACAAATTTGATGTAAATGTATATCAAAGTTCAGCCGTCTAGCTCAAAGCGTTTTTGTGTTGTCTTTGTCACAGACAGACAGACATTTTCCAAAAATGTGTTTATCGAACTCATGGAGGACGAAAACTTGGAGATTCGTCAAAATCTCGAGGATGAATTTTTTGAGGAATTGTATACTTTCTCTATACTACATATACTAGAAAGTAAAAAGGTGGTTTCCTTGACTTTTGGATAATATTACTTTTTGAAACGGGGGTTGGGCGATAACGGTATTAGAAAATGGGCCACCCAATTGATCTCTATATTTTGTATCACTTATGATAGAAAGAGACTTTAGACTCTTACTTTCAAAGGAAACACGTGCTACTCAAATACAAAATAATCTATTTCATAGTGATTAGTGATAAGAATCTCTTTCGCTTATTTCTCCGTTACTTAAGTTATCTCCTTTCTCTGAAGGTTACTTAAAATGCACACCTTTTTTGTGCTCCTACGCATGGAAAGTTTTACAATAAATACTTGACAAATGATAAAACGTACCTTTTTCTTGGTTATTTAAATACAAACTTCGTTATCATTGACTCTATTGACGCCCTTCCTTTTGTCCACTTATCACTGATGAAAGAGGAAACTCCTCATCTAAATGCTTCCCTTCCTGCATTTACCTATTTAAAAAAGTATAATTCTTGCAAGATAAGTTTGTTTATCTAGCCGCCTTTGGCGACTAGTTTGTTCGGCAGGATGAATGGTTGCTAAATATATCTTTAATTAAATATTTTGTGTTATTTGGTTTTAATGATTTCTACAACAAATTATTTTAGGCCTCGAATTTTGGTAGATAAACTCTACTGTTCGTTTCAGTATTCTGGAACGACCACTTTTCGACGATTCTATCTCATTAAGGGAAGAGACGCGGAAGGATGAGCGCATTTCCGGAATTCTTCGTCATTCTTTGACCTTGATTTCCGCCCTATTAGATACTTTTTTTGTTCATTTTTTTCACGTGTATGCGAGTATCGTGTCGTTTCCGACCATATTATTTTAATTCAGTCTACCAGTAATCCCAGTTTATTTCATTGTTAAATGTAATCACCCCCTCCTTTCATCTTTCCTCTCGCCCCTATTTTGATGAATTAAACCCATCCTAACGCATGCGCAAAAGCGCGGAGGGTTATAGAATCCGTTGTCAAACAATATCTTTATATATAATTATATGACAGGAAAAAAGCAGAGTTACTTAAAAATGGGTACATTTAAGATTTATTTTTTATCACTGTGTGGTTCTGATATCATACTTTAATTGTAAATACAATAGATTGTCACCAAGGTTAGGATAAAAAAAATCTTAAAATTAAAGGAAAATTGACTATTTTCTTAAAATTATGAATAAAAAGTATTAAAGAACTCAATGACACCCTCTTTAAAAACAAACACATTTTCAAAGTTACTAAAATAAAAAAAAAGGAAACATTAACACTTAATTAAATTAACAATATGTTAAAATGTTAAACTAAATTGATCAGGCTTTAAGAGATAAGCTTCAATATTTGCATTTCCTAGGGTCATATAATGCCATTCCTCCCGCTCCTTCTTGAAGGCACCGCGGTGGCCTGGTGGTAAAATCTCGGGTTCGGAACCGGAGGACTTCAGGTTCGAGACCCGATTCCACTGAAGAACCGTTGTGTAAGCAGGTCTAATACACATTAAATTCGTCGGGGCTAAACATCCTCCCGCCGGTATGGTGTGTAAGTTTGGAGAGTGGGTTCCAGCTCAAGTGTCCCCGTCATCTGACCACGGTTCAAAATTACGAGATCCATCCCAAAATAGCCCTAGTGTTTCTTTACAATGGAACGTCAATATAACTAAGATAAAGAAACCCTCCTACTTGAATTGATTGCCTTGAAAACTGGTTGTAACTAGTCATCAAAAATTTTAAATGCACTTTTAACTTTTTTTGTGACGTTCTTTATGTTTTGTATAAATTTGTGATTAATTTAAGAATTTTATAGTTAACAATTTTTTACTAAAATGTAAACATTTAAATCTTTAAATCGTGTTATTGATTTATACTCATGCCAATAAAAATCAAAATCTTAAAAAGAAAGTCTTTTCATTTTATATTTTTAATAAATTATTAAAATGCATTACATTTTTAGATTACCGAATCGTATTTCTATTTGGTTTAAAAAAGAAATTCCATTTTAGATTGTACAAATAAAAGAAACGAGTCTCCTTCT